>NC_136065.1:149503039-150856773 GCF_964261635.1 Lissotriton helveticus | reverse complement strand
GTTCTACAGTCCCGTTTTCTAATATAGGAACATTGGCTAACACCACTATGTAAGGTATGGCAGATATGTTATGTGTTGTTCCCTCTTATTTTCATGGCATGGTTAGAATTTATAGATGGTGTAATACGCGTAGGCATAGTCAAAGCTGGTGGAATAGCAGGTGGATGAACCTCTGTATTATCAGTAAAAGTTTGTTGGATTATATCAGATGATGCATGTCTTATTACATTATGAGTAACTAGGGCAGAGCTAGTGATATTAGGCCTCATGCTGTTAATTTTATAATCATGATTACTCATTTGAGCATGCATACGCTCCTGCACAGGAGGCTGAAGTTTGTCCAGACATTTAGCTCCATTGTACCTATTCTAGATGTCAAACTAATTCTCAAATTAATGAATCTAGAGCTTCCAGGTTTACTTTTAACTTTCCAATCTCACTCTGTGTGTGCATGTTATAGCTAACTAGCAATTTTTCCCAATTTTCAAATTTACTAGTTGATATGAGCTTAGCCTTTTTAGGGGCCTTTTTACATGCTTTGGAAGGGGTCTTCCTAATCGATGAGCCTGGTTCCTCATAAATAGAGGGGCAGTTATCAGGGTTCCTGGCATGCTTATTCGGTGGTTGAGGTTGTGCATCATACTCCTGTTCGCTGCCATATATATGGTCCAAAATGTTTACAGAGCAATCATTTATGCCTGAGGTGCTTCCATGAACTTCTATTGAGTTAGTAGAACTAAATTCCACTAAGGCGCCCTCTACCATTCCTAGGTTTAATGCATCTTTGACCGTTATAATCTGCCATTCTATGGCACCCACAGCTCCAGTTAGGTAACTAAGTAAAGTCTGGCGAGAATGCTCCCCTGGTTTAACTAGCTTTCTGTTCTGAGTGCTCGCCATTTTTCTCTTCCCCATACTGACAATATCACAATCTCTAACTACCCTATGTCTTGGTGACACAGTGATCCTCAGCTTTGTGTAATCAAACTGAGAAACCACGAGCAATCTAAGGGAGGTTGTAGTAAAGGAAGATGCACAGTCCAGCTGTGTAAGTAGATAATCCTTTATTGTATATTGCTTCTAGGATAGGTGAGTAGGAGAAGATAGGAAGTATAGATAAAACCCCACCAGGAGCAGGCTCCAAGCAGCTCAGCCTGAGTTGACCAACTGACACTGTGAGCACAGAGAGACACCCAGGCAGTCCATGATGTCATGGTCCATTCTATTCAATGGAGAACAGTAGAGATGTAATTTACTACACATCCTCCTTCCTTAGGGAATAACAGCAGAAATAGAGAGAAAGATTAGTAAGATACCGCAAATATAATATTTACTTGAAAGTACAATAATGAGATACAAAAATCTAATAATGTACTACATGAGGTATCAGAAATGCAATTAGCATGAGCAGAAATACAATAAGATGCTAACATTACTATTACACGCCCCATTCCCCTCCATTAGGGAAAACAAATCATGGCTTAGATGAATAAAACTCAATACGAAAAAGGGGAGAGGGCCAAAAGTGTTTAAACTCTACCACCCCGGACCCCCAAGAACTCAAATGTACACACAAAAGGGGGTGTATAGAGTATACAACAAAGACGAACACAAAACAGGCAAATCGCTCTGTTTGAAAAAACTGCCCTCACTCGCACACCGAAGTGTGTGACATGCTTCATCATCGGGCCTGCTAACAATACGCCCCGGTGTAGCCACACTCAGGGCGGAGCATAAGGGAAGGGGAAAAATAATAAATTCCACACTACAAGACATACAACCAAATAAGTTCAACACACACAACACATAACATATAATATGGTGGGAGCCGTGCATACACCAAGTGACTGGAGCTGATAGTGCGACAAAAAGGGCAGATCAAGGGAAGTGATTAAAACTGATTAGGGGTGCCAACCAAAAGAATAGCTTTATTAAACGTCCCTTGGTACCCCTAAAATAAGAAAAGGATGGGAAATGTCTTATAGAGAAAGTGAGGTTTCTCAAGACTTCCCTCCTACCACTGCTGAAGTCAACATGTTTGGACCGCTGAATTTGTGCCTCTAAGGGTCACCCCGGTCTTCGTCAGGACTGTCGCAATCAGCGCCACTATTGGTTCTCCCGTCGTTTGGTCAAAGGACCCCAAGGACTGAGCAGGTCTTCTAGATCCGTACTCTTCCTAAGTCATCTGTGGAAGCTGATCCCACTCAAGCGGGAAAACATTCACTGCAAGGGAGCAAACAGACGTGGTAGAAACACCCGGTTATCACGGTCACTCTCTTTTTGACCCTCTGCTCTTACAAGCCTCCCAGAGATCATACTCATGTGTTGAACAAATATTGGTATAGCAGTAACAATGTATCTGCTCATGCTTTACACCCCGGTTCTTAATGCTGTCCCCTCGGTGTAAAAAGCATCAACCAATAGTACACCTTTTGTGACGACGTTTCATAAAAACATAACGCTGCGTGCGTCCCCACCCACTCCAAATGACCCACTGTGCAAACCCACCCAAACACTCATACCACTCATCTCATTAGTATCTTGCCTGTATAGTTAGGCTTGTGTATATATATTTCATATTTTCTCCCTTCAGCATACTCACCGAGTTTATGCAATTCATAAACCCGAACTGGTGTTCGGCAGGAGGGTCTCCAGAGAACACAATCTGCAACACAACAATGCGGGAGGGAGTGTTACCATCTAATCCCCCGCACCCCGTGTAGCAATATTGGTCCGGAAATGCCATAAAAGCAATAAAAGCAAAGGGCGTAAGGATCCCACCATCGGGCCCTTACTGTCACGTACTACCCGTGTGGCCGCCCCTTCAAACCCTCCTTATTGTTCCGAAGGCTCGCCCTGTCCTGAATTCCTGCAGACCGTAACTCACCGAAGATGGTATACGCGGTGTCTGACAGCCGTTTAAAAGTCGGCTGCAAGACATGGCGCCCCACGTGATCCCGACGTAAACGTCATCACGTGGGGAGCTTGCCGTGTAAGACGAACCGCAGTACAAGGGAAATGTAGTTTAGTTAGCCCGCCTGCACTCTTCCCCTGGTTTTAGCCCCCTATAGATCGTTTCAAAATATACTATACTCCTTTCCGATTCTTTGGGGATAAATTATATTGTACAATCGAGCGTCTAATGTATTATTGCATGCTATAGTGAATGCGATCTATCACGCTTCTTCCCAGCCAGGAAGGACGATATGGACTAGTTCTAATTGGTGTTAACTCGAACTCATTTCATTACATTAACCTCATGTGTTCCCTCAAATAAAGTGCCCTAGGCGCTCCCTGCAATGGCACCCGCGGTATATGACCGTACACCTGAATATTAGTAAACCAACCCTTATATGTGGTAATAAACCTGGATTTAATTGGTTTAGTACAAATATATGTAGGACAAGCAGTGGACTCTATCTCTTCGGTGTGTGAGTGTGGGCAGTTTTCTCAAACAGAGCAATTTGCCTGTTTTGTGTTCGTCTTTGTTGTATACTCTATACACCCCCTTTTGTGTGTACATTAGATTAATAAAAACCAATGCAACAAAGAAGGGTGGTCACCCCCACAACCTCCCCATACAAGGGTACACGTAAGGGCAGGCACCCTAGTAAACAAAAGTAGGTGTAGACACAGACCCTTGGGAGAAATAAAACACCCCCAATAAAAGGTTCAACACAGGTAAGATTCACTCTAGATAAACAGAAGAGTGTAACCCCCACAACAGAAATACACCAGAGAAAAACACTCTGGAAAGAGACCAAAAGTTCCCCTGCTCAGGATAGAAGGCATGCTGACACTGAAAACTATGATAAAGCTTCTCACTCAAAGTCCTACCAACATGAAACCCTTGGCCACGAGTGCCAAGCAGGTGGACTTCAACCGGAGCATAGTGTCAAAATGAAAAGGTGCCCCATGGGTAGTAACCCAAGGAACTGCCCAAACAATATCCACCAAAAATAGGGAACAACGCAGGGTACTAACCCTGGAAAATAACACAACCTCCCCTAGGTAGGGTACACCGCAGGGTAGTCACCCTGGAAAATCACAAAACCTCCCCTGATAGGATACATCACAGGGTATATGTATGAAAATATGACTGGGACACTAACTGCCCCCACAACCTACATTTAACATAAAATAGGAGCACTCGCTCCCACAACCTCCCCAAAAATGGGTACACTCTTTGTTTGAAAATTTTAATTGTAACTGGAATAGGTGTTCATTGCAGGGTACACGCTACTCAATCTCCCCAAATAAGGGTACACCATAGGGAATTCATCACCCTAGGAAACTAAATTAGAGCATTTGACTGGCCTCACGACCTCTCAAAACTAGACTTGGGCACTCACCACTCTCACTCTAAACATCAAGGACACTGACCGCCCATACAACCTCCTCATGACAGGGTACAGAGTAGGGTAAGTTTCACCCTAAAAACTGAATTAAGTTACTGACTGTCCCCACAACCCCACCACACACATAACTGTTGTAAACTCCAGTGAGCGGTCTCTCACCCGACTTTTAAACCCACAGAGAAACCTTCATCCAAAAGCTGCATGTAGCGGTTGCTTTCCAATATACAGCTGTGCAATCAAGTTCAAAGTGGTTGATATCCAACTAAAACAGTTATTGGATGTGAGGACCAGTTTTAGATGGTAGAGTCAGCAAAGAGGATCGCTAATGTCTCCACACGGCAAACGCAATCGGAGACTATGGGCTTAGCTCGTTTTGATGCAGAGTGCTGAGGAGACCAAAAAACAGGAAAAAGAAAAGTCTCAGACCATAGATTGTGCACTGGTGACTTTTACTCCACGTCAGGCTGGGAACATGGAATGCAACAAGAGGGCTGATTGAATAAAACTTCTTATCCAAAAACAGTGGAAACAACAGCAGTATACTTCCACGGACTGCTTTAATCTGTATAGAGTTGTTTGGCACCAGACGTAGTTGGTAAACTAACTGGAATACTTGAGTCTTTTGCCAAACACAAAACAGTAGCACGCATCAGTGACGCCGCGCCGGATAGCTCCCGGCCTCACTGTGCACCAAAACTTCCTCAACAGCCAGGATCCTTGAGGACAGACGTCATAGGAGAAAAGATGGAGGTAACACACAGAAAGCAGGTAAGAATGTGCATGCTGGTGCTTGGATTGAGCTCAGGCGCAAATTCAAATGTTGCTGCTCAGTGCGCCTTTCCAAATGTAGCGCGAAGCATGTCGCTTGGTCAAATACACCAAAGAGGCACTCTCCAACAAAACTGGTGTCCCAAATAGTCTCTAAAATAGAAGTTAGAGACGTGTCACTCGCACCACAAGGGTACCTTCAAACACGGATCCGACAAGTGCCCGCCTCACTTAAAAATCACACGGGCAGTGACAGTTAAGGGCCAGCTTTCATGAAGTAGCGCACTCCAACACCACATGCAGCCTCCGTAAAATGCCACAAAAGTCGGCGCTGATGTCTCACGCAGGCCAAATGGTGCCGGTTGGTGTCAAAATGATGCTGCCAATTTTCTCCTGTTGCCAGTGTTATTGACCATGATGCTGCCAGTTTCCTCTTCCAACTGTGGTCAATAACACGATGTACATCAGTTACCAACTTTCTTCAGGAGGTTACACCGGATATTGTTTATAGACCGGTAAAAGGAGGTGAAACTGTAGCAGCAGACTTTGAGATGACAGTAGGGTCTTTGGTGATTGCATAAGAAACGCCCAGGTTGCAGGCTGTCCAGGTAGTACAGGACACTGGTGGGGTTATCTGGGGCGTTACTTTTGAGTTTCAATTGTCGTTTTGAAAGTTCTTAATGTCCTTGGTTCCTTGTCTTTTGGTTCCTTGGTTCCTTAGTTGTCCTTACTCCTTACTACACACGTAGGTTCAAGATCGTAGCCAAGTTGTAGTAAAGGAAGATGCACAGTCCAACTGTGTAAGTAGATAATCCTTTATTGTAGATTGATTCTAGGATAGGTAAGAAGGAGAAGATAGAAAGTATAGATAAAACCCCACCAGGAGCAGGCTCCAAGCAGCTTAGCCTGAGTTGACCAATTGACACTGTGAGCACAGAGAGACACCCAGGCATTCCATGATGTCATGGTACATTCTATTCAATGGAGAACAGTAGAGAAGTAACTTACTACAAGGTCTATGTGAGAACTGTGAATAATTTATGACCCACTATAGCAGAGGAGTTTGCATTAAGGTGGATGGGTCTTTGGAGTCATAAGCTATCCCTGGAATCAGAAGCAGTCCCTTACAATTGGTGCTACAAATATTTGTATTTATATTTGGAGCTTGTAACTTAATTATCCAAGACCTGCGGGTGTAGGTAATTCTGAATTCCTAGCAGATCAGAACTCTGCAAATCATAAGAGCAATATTGAATTTGATCTGGAATCTCGCAAGGAGGCCATGGGATTCAGCAGTCATTTGTGGATAGAATTTTTTTTGATTTGATTAAATTGTTTTTTAAACAACTTTATCTAAAGGTTTTTTAGCAGATATTGACAGATATGTTCAGCGTACGAGTAACTAATATGTTGGGCACATGTTTCTCCATAGCAAAGTAATCTAATTGTACATCTGAACATAGTACATCTGAACAGTCTTTCTTCTTGTGATCCCTCGCCTTATAATACAATGACTCTCAATTTGAAAACTTTATTCGGCACATTTAAAAATAGGCATAAAGGTGCAATACAGTATATCATCAACACATATAAAACATAAAATGCACTTGTAAGAATAAAAACATGTCATTAAGAATCAGCCACGTCTTCCCTTGTAATAACGTCTAGAATACAATACTTTTCCTGAGGCTCCTTACAAAATGTGCAACATTAAAACATACAGAGGAGTCTTCAAGTGCAAACAGATTAGTGCAATTTTGTGGCCTCTAATATTGTGTGCAAGAAGAATTGGTTTCAGATAATATCTTCTTAGATTCATATAAAAATCGCCAAATAACATAAAATGCAGTGTGCTTTGATTAGACTGACCATTGCAAGGACAAGTGGTCGTACCATCATTTCAGGGTAGGCAAATAGGTGATGTATTGTGCCCAAGTGCAACGTAGCCAGAGAAAAACAGTGCTTAATGCTATCCACCCAATACAAGTAATATTGAAATCCAACCTGTAAATCAATCGACATGTAAAAGAAAACTGTTGGCTTTCTCAGTTCATCACATTTTCTATGGTACTGCCTATATTTAAAAAAGAATGCCTTGATTGTATTCTTATCAAGAGCTAAAGACCTGTGTGATTTTGCAAAACGGACATATTAACTAGTGTTCTAAAGGATGAATTTATATAAGAAAGCCAAGGTGCATTAAAAACATGATACAAACCAAGACAATCTAAAATAACTGATTTGATAATACGTATTCTGCAGATAGAAAACCATATTAATAAGGGTTTTAAATAAAGACAGATCTTGCAAACATTGCTACCTAACCTCTTTATGAACAATCAGGGATGATGAGAAGGTTAGTAAACAAAGCATATGCTTTAAAATGGAATTCTCCTCTACCGGAAGAGAGTCACCAGGGGTGTAGCACCACAACCCTCCCCCAAATGAAGCAGTAGACAATCCTCTTGCCTTACATATATCCATTATCTCCTTAATCGGTTGGCTCACCATCTTATAGGAAAACCTAAAAATACCCTGGCAATTTCTGCTCATCCTGAATCTAACATTTAAAACCTGTTGGGATCATGTGCTCTTGCTTGAGAAAATTATCCCTATGTAACAAAAAGAGTTTGCTCTTGCTATTGGTAAGTCCCCAATAAAAAAGGATCTAAATTTCTGCACCTTCCTCCCACAGACCAGTGTATAAGTTTTTGATTTGTTAATAACCATGTTCCTAGATTCCAGAAAGACCCCAAATGCATCCAGCAGTTTCTGAGGGAAAATGGGTTTCCCATATAGTAAGACAGCATCGTCAGCATATTACAAAACTGGAACGGGGCCAGCCAGTGATGCTCGGTGCATCACACAGCAGAGCCTGAAGGGCGCTATCGACTCCATTAATAAAGAGAGAAAGCAAAAACAGTGCCAAGACATAGCCCTGTCAAATTCCCCTCTTTACTCTGAATGGTGGTTGGGGGGACATCCTCCACTGGGGCCATACTGGACCTTTGAGAACAAGTTTTTGTACAACCATGCAAGAAAGCAAATAATCTCCTCTGGGGCACCAAGGGAGATCAAGGTTGACCACAGAATCGAGTGGTCAACCAAGTCAAGTGCGCTACTTAAATCCCCGAACCAACCTTGGCCCTGGTATACTTTCCAATCAGCAAATCAAAATTCACACAATGAGCTACTGTCCCTAAGCCCCTCCTAAATCCAAACTGCACCTCTGATAGAACAGAGTTGTCTAGTGGCAATTCCTCCGGTCTCATTAAAAGTATCTTGCTCATCAGTTTTGCTGATAAATCTTGTAGGGAAATGTGGCAATAACATTTGGGAGTCTGATTAATCCCCCTTCTTAAAGATGGGAACTATAATTGAGACTGCTGAAGTGGAAGGGATTGTGCACTCGGCAGGCGCATTTAACACCCTTATCAAGATGGGGCACATTAGATCCTCCGATGCTTTAAATGCATGGACTGGTACCCTGTCAGGACCTGGTGCTTTCCCACCTGCTCTTTGTTCAAAGGCAAGATAACATCCTCATGGGTAATGTCTAATGGGAGATAATTTCTACACAACTCACTGTCACCCACCAATGGCCAGCTAACTTCCTGATTTGAATAAAGAAATTGCCCAAAAGATTCACAGGAGACAATAGAATTGAGCTCTGGGAAACAATCACATTTTAAAAAGAGGAATAATTGTAAACCAGAACATCTACGTGTCTTTCATCTCAGCAGCATGACACAATCTTGACAAGGACTCTTCCTGTAGCACCTTCTCCCTGGATCCTAGTACCTGATTATAGCTCTTACGGAGAAGTTCAATAACTGAATAGCCCCTGGGGGAGCAGTGCACGGCTGATTTCGAAAGCTTGGAAGCCTGGGTATACAAGTGGTCAAATGACCCGTGGTTTCAAGTTTGGCTAGATCTTGAGGTTCGTGTGAGTAATGAGCTTAATGTCCAGGTAATATGATCAAAGGTGGACTGTAACTTATCGTGATTCATCACCTTCTCCAAACAATAACTGAACTCAACAGTGTTCTTATTAACTATTTGTTGTAGTATCCTAAGGGGATCTTTTCCTGTCCATTTCACAAGGACACCAATAGGCCTAACTGGGGCAAAATTAGTGACTTTAATGCGTTCCCAAAGTCATTGTGTAGGAAATGTGGACTACCTACTCCCTCTACATTGGGAACCCTGCATGTACGCTTTGCCGGGAGTGGACATACCTGGGTATTGAAATCACATGCCCAAACTATATAGAAATTAAAATGGATTGGGCACAGGACAGCTTCCAACCCTGCATCAAGGGCATGTCCCACCATATGGGGGAGTAGTCAAATTCACTATTATAAAAGCTGACACCACTAAATCGAGGCCACCCTTATAACCGAGAAACTGAGAATGGGGTGAGACAAGTGCCGGTCTTCTAATGATGACAGGTAGCTTATTCAATATTAGTATATGTAATCCCCCTGTGACCCACCCTGCTGGAAATGGTATGGTACACAAGAAGTGGGAAGAGAAATCCTCAATATGAATTGAGTCCACAGACCAAGTTTCCTGGATGCATATACCATCACAGATAGAAGTAATATAGAGCCAATCTGTGGAATCCAACTCATCTTGCAGCCCACAAACATTGTATGTAGCAAATTGACATGCTCTTTCATAAGCCTGTTGGTTAGCTCTCAACGATAACTCAGAGGGGCCACTAATGACTGGGCTAAAATGCACTGTTGGCTGATGGGAAATAACAGTGGTGGGGCCCACAGTTTGGAATGTACATAATGGGTCATGATTTATCAGCCCTATAACCTGGTCCATCAGTTTGTCCGCTTAATGGTCCATGATGCTGGAAGATTATGTGATTTGCAAAAAAGTAACATTGGGGCATGGCGTATATGTCGATAGATGTACCCCAATGGGAGTAGTGCAATGTTCCGGCTAATGGAGTAATTGCCGCCAATCTTGACAGAGACCCCCCCCCCCCCCGCACATCTTGGTTGCTTGTAATTAATAATGACACAATCCCCCTTGAGAGTTTTTTGTGATGGTCCAATCCATCCCACTCTTCTAGTCATCAGGATTTGATCAGCCCTGTCCTCCAGAAACATGTCCTTGGATTGAAGCCAATATAAAACTTTATTCCTTAGCTGATGTGGGGTTTCATTTGTGCCAGGTTTCAAAGGTGGCAGATCAATGGCCAATAGATCAAAGGGATTCTCAGTGTCGTTCCTGTTCCCATTTCCCACAGAGCTACCAAGAGGCAGTACATGTGGTTGATTCATACGTGTTAGTAGCTGGGGCTGATGTTGACTTGCCTTATGCTGTACTTTCTCCAGCAGGAGTAATCCTTCCATTACACTCTGTTCGGGGGCATGGCGACATGACTAGAGTAGAGTGGCACAGGAACACTTCTATTTATAATACTATCAGTGACATAGCACAAAGGTAGGCTTAGGCTACTAACAGGTAAAGTGGAAGCCGATTGTGTGGCCCCAGGCTGTTGTAAATGTACACATGGACTGATAAGGCGCAAGTCCCTCGTGCTTTGAAAGAGTTCTTTGATCTCTCGTAGACTTTTGTTGATGGGTAAAAGTAAGCTTTCCATCAATCCCTTTATGCTACCAAGAGGATTACCCTGGGATGTGTCTAGATTCACAAGTAGAAGCATATTAGAGGAAATTGAGTTGCTAACAGTATTCAAAGCAGGCTGAGAATCTGGTGGTAATAACCCTTTCCTTGCCCCAGGCATCTTTTCAGCTTAGTGTATCTGAATTTTATGCTGCTACCTAGAGCAATACCTCTTGACTGCTCAACATAGTTTACTCCTGAAGGGTCAAGTGCCGTAAGGAGTGTTTTTTGGATGGGCCTGTGGACTTTGGTGGAAAACAACCGTACCAACTGCAACCACTGACAAGCACCCTCTGACTGTCCAATGCACCCAAAAGCAGACCTCACACCCACACCAACAAATAATTGATGTGTTACTTATATTGCTTGGCAGGTGAAGGGATTTGTAAAACAACATGCACTCATGGGTATCTGGTGCCCTTTGTAGTCTGTGCCTCCTGCACCTTTAACCAGAACAAAGAGCTCACCTAAAAGAAATTACATTCATATCCACGAGGGAACCTGTTTACCACTTGTTTACCAATACCACTTATACCTGAACTCAGTTAGTATGTCCATGGCAGGGAAATGTATGGCCACAGAAAACCGTGTGCTGCAATCAGGCAACTTAATGCATCTTTGAAGCCAAACAGGAAAGTGTCAATTTGTTTTTCACACAGATTAAGTCATTCTGACCTAGTCAGCCCTGAGACACACTCTGCAAGTAAAGCAAATTAACAGAAGGATTCCACTTGAGAGATGCCTTGTGATGGCTGTCAGGAAGCAGGTTAAATTGCATTCGGTGAGCTTGTAAAATCCTTTTGACATTTGCACCAGGGTCCACGCGAGCATCATTACCGTGCACCCTTGACTGGTGAGTACAAGGGCATATGCTTGAAGCGTAGGGATAAGGGTTTCTGTTCCATCTTAGGTGTGATGTAAAACTATATGGGTATTAAAGAATTCATAATTAAGTTTAGGAATGTGACACTTGAGGTTTACAAGGAGAGAATGATGCCTTTAAGCAGCCACTAGGCTCCCATAAAACATGTGCATTAAAAAATAAACAGAGAACGAATGTGTCCATCTAGTCTGCGTATTCCTGCCTGCTCTTAGCACAATCTTTAACCTTCATTTCTTAGTACTGATGCTATCCTCCTGTATGATGTTACATCAAGTAATTTTCTCTTATTTCCATCAACATATGAAGCACAATTTTGAACCTTATTTACGTATATAAATTACACTTTCAGTTAGCATTTTAACAAGTGTAAATCCATGCTTGCCATGAACAAAACCTGGCTTCATACTTGTAAAAAGATTAACCCACACCTGTGTTTTGTGTTAGAAACTCTTCTACCAGCAGGTACTGACCAAACATTTGGGTCATCCCCAAAAGACATCTGTTTGTGGGTAGTAAAATTTGTTATCCGCCTTTTCCCACCCGTGAAACGATCAAAAAGGTTCTCTTTTCATGGTGAGGATTAAATGTGTTTCCAGGGTGGGGAAGAGGATGGAAGATCCCCAAACATTGCCGGGCATGTAGAGAAAGATTTCTTCAAAGGGAGAAATATTGTTTCCTGTAGAAGTAAAGAGTTATTGAGTGCAATTAGATGCATGAGAGACATTTCTGTATGTGCAATTCTAAACTATGTACCAGTATGCAGGCACAAATGTTTCCAAATGGCAATACATGGAAATTCATAAGTGTTTTCTAAGGGTGGACTGGAAAGCTGCTGTTGTTGAAATTTTCTAGAACAATGACTGCAAAATCTCCAAAAATGTGTAAATCTACACGCAAACACAGTAGTAAATCTGTGGATTTAAATGTCAAATATATTATAAAAATCAACGTCTTCATTTTTGATTCAATTCCTTCAGTCTTTTCCGATCCTCTGACCACCCGAAACAAAATGTTTTACGTTGTGTTGCATTTTTAATGGCGTTGGCCCCTGGAGTAGAAAACATGGCTTGCGGTCAAGGATATTCTTTGAGACCTTTGAGAAGCAGTGACTTTACAATATAATGCCCGTGCCTCAGAAACCCTCTCAAAATCTTACAAGCTCCAAGAACAATTCATAAGCAGCCTGAGATATTTATGTTTCTGAACCTGTATTCCATATTGCAGTTTGCTTCGGGTTGCCTTACAGGTTTATTCTTGCACCTTGCACTTAGTGGCTTCCCTGCTCCTCGATGAGAAAAACCAGGACAAGCCTTTTTTAGACAAACATGCCCCATCTCTCAAGGCGATCCAGTAAATTGATGAATTGACTTTCAAAAGGGATTGCATAATTGCACAATGTGTTTGGGCAGTGCTACTAGGATAAGGAACTCTCTGCACCCAATGTTTTTGGGCAGTGCTACTAGGATAAGGAACTCTCTGCACCCAGGCTTAGGACCCACCATCCTGAAGTCTTCATTCAAGAATAAGATTAAAATTCTTCCCTTTCAAAGACACTTTCAGTCAGACTCCAGTTAATGTTCTTCATTCTAAGCCTCCCTTCGTTCTAAATTCATCCAGATTTCCCTTAAAGCTGTTCCACCCTAACGCCATATTCCCTTGTTCTCACTTGACCTCTAGTTAGTCCTGTGAGTCTTTGTTACTATCATCTTCACACGACCATCACCTTTCCATGATCCTGATCTTTACGTAATGTTCTTAAGCTTATATCCCTTACTTGGCACTACTTTTTAATTCTTTATAGATATTGTTTCTTATTTTTTCAATTTGGTATTATTATTACGTTTAGCTTCCATCTCTTCTCCTCATGTACATTCCTTATTCTTGTAAATGTTTCATTGTTATCTCTGTGGTCAGCTCACTTTCTCTTATAACTTGTTATTATCAAAAGAGCTCTAATTCCGCAGGGCAGTGCCTGTTCCATGGAAAAATGTGTTAACAAACAAATAACTATTTGTTATTCTTATTCTACACCGTTTCTAAGCATTCATTTGACACACTTGCCTGTAATGCTATTCCTGTATTGGATTCAGCCAAGATACGTTTTCCTGTTACGGTCCGGGACTAGGAATTTGTGTGAAGGATCACTAGGAATCGCTTGAAGGCAATATATTATATTCATGTAAGCATTAATTATTTACCGGTCTCACTACAGTGCTGCTTTTTATTAGAAATTGGGGGGCAGATTTACAAGCCCCTTGCCACACATTTGCGCTGATTTGCAGAGATGCGCCAGACCTTGTTAATATGCCCCAGGGTTTTTGGTTGAGGGGGTTAAAACCCTTCTCAAGCAACAGTCAGAATCCCTCTCAGGGTGAACCACAAACAGTCACTAAATTAACCTCTGCTTAACGCTCTGGTAGCTGGGCAGAAAAGTAGTAAGGCGTAACTTATAAGTATTACGCAAAATCATTTTGCAGCACTTAAACAGTAATGAACTAAAACCAAAATACAAGAACAATCCTACATTAATTCAGAAAGCTAGAGCACATTTTAATAAAGTAGTTGACACAAAAACAGCAAAAATCCAACCAGTAGAACTGGAGTTATGGATTTTTAAAGATTATAGTGAACTGAAAAGTAGCACCTAACAGTTCGGAGCACCCATCGCAGACATCTGGTTGCAAAAGGTTGGGGGAAAGGCGAAAGTTATGGCTGACTGTGACAGAGCATGGTTCAGATATACGAACTAGTTTGGGCCCGCTCTCTACTTACCTTTGAACTTAGTAGAAACTTCATGAAAAAAATGTCTGAGATGGAAAGTTCAGCAGGGTAAGGCAGCCTGCGGTGTTCATAAATCTCCAGCTGGATGGAGGTACAAACTGTAGCCAAAAAAAGCTTAACAGAGCTGGATACCCTTCTAGACAAGAGCCTCTGAACTGGATTTGCAGCAGGGGGGAAGCACATACTGTGAAATCAGGCCAACTCGGGATGCACCTTGTATGGATTGGAGAGCAGGTCAGTCCTGGGCTCCTCTCAGTTCTCTGGTCACAGGGCGTGCGTCTTCAAAAATACAAGCACGTCGATGCTGGAGAAAGAGACAAATGAACATAGAACAACGGAAGGCCTGCCTTTACAACGCGGTTTTTACATCTCAGTCCATTACAACGCATAGCGCTTTGGGGTGCTGGATAGTGAATAGTTTAATTTACTATTCCAACTCCAGTCCCCTTGGACACTAGGGAAGGTTATTGGATAGTAAATTAACCTATTCCCTATCCTAGAGCGACCCCCAGAGCAATGCGTTGTAATAGTTTGCGTTGTAATGACAACGTTGTAATGGTAGTGCGTTGTAAAAGTTTCGTTGTAACGGTTGTTCACCGGAAGGATCCATTCAAGAAGATGGACAACATGCCCTGACCCAAGATAGGTCACGCATATCAAGATAGGAAAATGTGTCCTCCCAATACATCCGCCCTGAGGAAGACCTTCCATGAAAGATTTGCATAGGCCCACCCTAGAAGATCGAAATACATCGGCGCAACCATCACCGGGGCCAAGAGTGACCATACATTATAGTATTAAGTGCACAGCGACAGTGCACTCTACGAGATGTAATTTGTGCATCCAATCCAACAGACAATTTACTCTCTGACCTCTATTGGGCCAATCAGCAGTAGGTTACACTATATGTAGGGAGGACCTAAAGCAGCCTGGGTCCCCACAAAAGCAACCTTCAGGACACCTTCTAGGCAAAGTCTTTCCTTTTAAGATGTTTGAGTTATTCATAAATGTGATGAGATATTAATATTTGTGGCTTGTAAATATGTCCTGTATGTATTGACAAAGAGGTATTTTTTGTTGAGTCACAAACGTTTGCACGTGTTTACGCAATGTTGTTATGTAATGTTTTAACCTCTTCAGCGCGGTGCGAATTCTCACGCTGTGCTGAAGGTTCTATTGAGCGGGCGGGGCCATGACTGAGTGGTTCCGTCATTAGACAGCCCAACTGGTGCTCATGACGGAACCACTCCATCATGAGCACTGAAGGGGTAACCATGGGATCCACATTGAAGTTTGTCTGATATTCAAGAAGCGACCAGAGTCAGGGCTTCATGATTCCCCTCCCCAGGCCCTGAGTTCTGTCCAGGACCCTACTTCAGTTGATTCACAATTTCAACCCCTCTCTTTGCACCTCGTGGAGCTAGCACACTGCAACATAAATCACACAGATACACCTATCCCCCATAATCCACATCAATTGTCAAAACTTGAAAAAAAAAGACAGCGGAAGAGCCGGAATATAAAAATAACAGAAACTGAAAGCTCCAGAGTTGTTTACCATCAAAAGACCAACTCAGAAACATCAAGGGTAGAGCGAGCCAAGCCAGCTACAACAGGAGCAAAGCCAAGCTACCATCCAACGGCGCCAGAACTGGTAACCCTGAAAGAATTCTCACGCCAGTACTGTCAACCGGTAGGGCCAGCGCAAGTTCTATTGCCTCCACTGCGGTTACTCACTGAAGCAAAACCCGCTCTTAATCAATCCCTCACAGAGGCACCAGCACCCAACGCAGAGCAACAAGGGCCCCTATACCATCTAACGCCACTTCCCACAGTGGTGGACTACCTCCTGGGCCCAGAGCACACAGCAGAGGAACAATCTCGCTTGAATTCCTCAAATTTACCAAATCGTCATAAGTCGGTGGCCACAAGTATTAGACCTTTTGTTTTACCTCCGATTACCCTTTATCGAGAACCATATCCTCAACTGCCTGCCATAATTACAACAACTCTGCCAACAGAAGAAATACCCAAACAAATAAGGCCGGTAACAACTGATGAGGTCTTCATCCATGCAACCAATAGCTCAGACACCAAACTAATGCTAACCCCAGAATATTCCAGAAGACCTCATGATATTCTGAACCGTGGGAACATCCTCAGGCTCTTTAAATCATTGCCGGACTTAAGTACCCTCCAATCAAAAGATATAGTTGCTATTGAATTTTTACCCTCCACAGGACCCAACAAGGGTGAAGTAACCCAACTCACACTAGCATCCCCAGTAATCCGAGAATTAGATCAGTCAAAAACTGAACAATTTAAAAACTGGGGCATAATAAACACAACGCCAAGTGTCTCTCACTATCCGTCAATATTAGAAAACAACCGTGCTCACCCCTTCAGCACAACCTCAGTCCCGTTTTCAGTTTTAACGTCAGCAAGAAGTCATTCCCCAAAAGCAACTCCAGAGTGCACATTCAACCAACAAAACGTTGAGAGGGTGGACTGGTCATGGTTGCCAGGGGCTTTATCAAAACCACGGAACTATTGAAACATTATCCGCCAGGGCCTAACGATATGCTCCTGGAACAGTAGCGGTCGGCAGTAGGAGTTACTGCAGGGTGGTGACATGGGCAGGGGGAGGGGCAGGGTGGGGGGTAGTAATGTATGGATTACGGAGTTTTACAGGTAAGTAAACATTTAAATAAATAAAACGAATTTCGTTGTGCGCACTGCATTTATTGACAATGCTCTAGTGGGTTTCTACTCAGCAGTCCTTTTTACGATGAACTGATCAAGTTTTAATTTGCAATGGTTTTTAACCAAACAATAAAGAATATATGATATGGTATTCTGTATTTATGGTTTCAAATGTACAGATTACATATGTGTGAAAAAACTTTCTTTACTAAATAATAAGTCAAAAGAAAAAAGTTAAATTTAACAAGGAATGTTATGGGAATTTTTTCAAATGCATAAGAATAATATTCAGGGGTGAATGATATCTCTAAAATAGTTAAAGAAAAAGCGGGTCTATCCATAGACAATAGGAGGAATACTATTTAGGCTCCATCTATGTATGAATTATGTTTAAACTATGGTATGTGAGATACTTCCTTGTGTATAGCCCACCTGGAAGAGACAGTCATCTGCCTTGACGGGCATTGGTTAGTGAGGGTTCTGCGTCCTCTTAGTGAATACAACTAGGGTGTTCAAAGTATAGGTGTCAGGTTCGCTTTATTTATTTGGTTTTGGATTTTTTTCTTTGGTCACCCATCAACAATCTCCATTAGATGCTTTGAAAATTACATTCATCCTGTGAAAACATTATGTCTTAGAACCTTTAACCCGTGGCTTCAGAGCTATTAAACTGGTATTATTCTATCCAATATATTATTCCATACTTTTTCCCACATTTCAGGTCAAGTTGATTCCTTATCAAACCTTGCAAGGCTGTTTTAAACCAAAGAATTATGAAATGAATTAGACCACATCTGCCTCTTGCTCATGATGTGCACTACCTCCCAGCTTTAGGAAGTGATTGAAGAGTGATTGATAAGTGAAGGGAGACTGATTGCACTGCCTTGCCATTTATGCTGCCACCACCCCACTAACAACTTGATTATTGATGTTGGTGAGAGAGGCAATACCTTCTCCCACTAAACTCCTTTGGACATACAACCATTGGGGCATGCTCCATATTTTTCAAGGGGATCCTAAAAGGAATGCACAGCTGCAGCAGGTGTTGTAAATATCTTTCTGCTCACAGGAAGATCTTACGGTTGTGAAAGGTTGGCATCATGAATGGATCCACAGAGAGCCTTCCGTATTTTAATTATTCTGACCCTGGCAGGGTTATAAGTCTCACACCAACATACAAACAATAGTAATGAGCTCAATTTCCATTATTATCCCTTTCTGTGCAAAGCCATGTACACTTCTGCAAGGCAACAAAGGGAACTTCAGAAGCACATGTAAGTTGTCTAATGAAGATCAACTAGAAACTGAAAACTATCTTGGCAGTATGAGTGGTCCAAGTGACTGCTCCAGCAGCATTTGCCACCATCTGCCGTCTAGACACAATACCCCCAGGTTACCACCTTAAATACAGACCAAGTGGCTAAAAAAGACAGCTAGAATGAGTAAAGTTTAAGTGAAAAATATGTATTGGTGCATCAATCCAGCACAGTTCTAGTGCTTAGAAATCCAAGGTATATGATTAAATAACAATGCGGCCCACACGCCTTAAGGCAGTCAGATAACATAGGAGTGGTAAAGAAGCTGTATCTTCTGACATTAGTTGCATGAAATTGTGCAAACATGCAATGTAGCTTTGTGTTTTTGGTTTATTATTGTGCCTAAAGTCAGCAGATCAATAGATTAATAAGCGGATTAGAATGCGAAAG
This sequence comes from Lissotriton helveticus, assembly GCF_964261635.1. Taxonomy (NCBI): domain Eukaryota; kingdom Metazoa; phylum Chordata; class Amphibia; order Caudata; family Salamandridae; genus Lissotriton; species Lissotriton helveticus. The sequence goes on along the minus strand of NC_136065.1, from coordinate 150,837,928 downwards.
CTTTGTTTTTAAATGTGTGAATGCATAAATGGTAAATACGGGTGTGCCAAGTTGAGACGGTGTGCAACTTAAGACAAAAAACATTCCAAAACTTTGTTTGCAACATTTTTTAAAAAGCTTGGTAGCTTCAATGGCTCAGTGCAACAGTGGAAACAGGTACTCGTTGTCACAATGGTCTGCAAGAGGCAGCAGCTAGATTTTTGCCATTTGGCAGGTGCCCCTCTTGCCATGCTTCATATATCCCCCCCTGGTGAAAATAGACTTTTGCCCTGCTCCATGCTTTGCCCTGCACTGTACTAATTCAAGCACTGTCTCACTCCTGGTGTAAATGAAGATTAATAATAAGAATGTAAACAAATTAATTCCTTAAAAACGGGATACATATATAGGTTGGAGACACTACAAGAAGGAAGGCAGAAGAATTTGTCCACTCCAGATGAAAATATCAAATTGCATCTTTTTCCGAACGGCCAGGTTCCGCTTTTACCCCACCGTTGCCTTCCCTGTTCTCATTTGAAGATCCTGGGGGCATATTATCAAGGGGGTTTATCTCCGCTTTTTTGGCTTTAAAAGCCAAGAAAGCGGAGATAAAATTATCTCCCTATTACCTAGCTGTCGCTAACACCAGTTAGCGACAGCTAGTAGGAGATAGCGACCATCTTGGGCCCCACTTTGCATGTCAGTGATATTTATCACTAATGACATGCAAAGTGGGCGTGCCAAGATGTTAGCGACTGGAAACAGTCGCTAACATCGCTATCTCCTATTACCAACTTATGGAGATATTCGCACTAAGCGCGAATATCTCCAAAAGCTAACACCTGCCCTGAGCAGTTCTTAGCCATGTTATCCAATGGGAGGTGGATAACATGGCTAAGAGCATTGGCTCGGTAATGCACGAATATCGCTGACTTTTCAGCGATATTCATGCATTGCGGCCGATTTTTATCGCATTTGCGATAAACCTTGGTAATACCAAGGTTTATTTGCGATAAAAATCGATGCAGCTCAGCGGTAAATATTTGTCTCTAACCAAGCAATATCGATAATTATCGTTATTGCTTGGTAATATGCCCCTAATTTCTTTTTTTCTTGCTTTTCATCATTTGCCTAGAAATCTAATATCCCCAGTTTCAGATACATTTTATTGGGCCAACATAAAATACATTATTAAGTGGCACATCACATTATCTTCTGGTAAAAAAACACATTCAAAAATAGATAGCATAACTTATAGAACCAGAACAGGAGAGTGTTAGTTCTGGATTAGACCGAAAAAAATAACATTAAGAACAATAGAAGTGGAGAGATAATAAGTGAACCTAAGAGTTAAAAATATGTATATCTAAGGACCCCAAAGTGTCTAAAGCATATCGTATATGTAAAATTGTGTTTAGAGCAGGGTCGGCTCTTCGATTGGAGAGGAGGAGCGTTGCACCACTTAAATGCCCCCGAGCTCCGAGATGAAAAATAAAATGTTAATTCATCATTATCATTTTATTTTCATCCTGACATTCTCCAGTCCTTAACGAGCGTTAGGACGGGCTGCTGATGAATGACAGCAGCAGGGACTGGGAGCATGGTGGACTGTATGTGCACTTTTCAAAAGGGCGCATGTCTTTTTGGCCGGCCGTCTTGCGACATCCAGCCAGACATGCGCACTTTGAAACCTCTAATCCAGCTGGGTTAGAACAACTGCAGGCTTCCATAGCACTGTGGAGTGCCAAGGCAGGTCACTTCCTCCAATCAGGGTACAGCTCTCACGCTGTTGAGAGCAGCACCCTGATTGGTCAATAGAGTTCCCTGGTGTCCGGGCTGTAGTGTGAAGATCCTATTGTCAGGTAAGTGTTTCTTTTAACATTTTTAAAGTTTATGTTTGCATGCATGCCCATTTATTTTGATATTTTTTTATTTTATTTGAGTGCATGTGCGCCCGCCCGTCTTCCCTTCCCGTTGATGCCAGTCGCCACTGGTTTAGAGGAATTGGGGGGTTAACTGTGCGGTGAACACCCACTGTTTTTGCATTCATCAATTTAGGCAGCTTCTTTGGGGGAAATGTTGATGTCTGAATAAGACTATTTCACCAGCAGTATGTGGTTTGTGAAGTCATTCGCAGTGAGATTGTGAGGGCAAAGACCCTTCTATGGATATGCACTTGTACTCACTCAGTTTTGAGCATACAGAAGACAGTGCTTTACAAAAAGTTGAGATGAGCATGTCTGCCCTTTGAAGAAATAAGTGGCATACACTGTTACCAAATTGACTGTTTTCTGTCTTCAAGTGTGGATGTATGCAAAGCAAGATTGAAAATGGAAATTCATTGGCTGATGCCATCTCCAGCTGTCTAACACTAAGAATAGTGTTAACTGTTCAGACGCCCTCTGATGGACGTGGACCTCTCTGCAGGGTCATCCCCAAACGTTTTGTTTTCATCACTCCAGTTTTCGGAACAAGTTTTATTGGGTTTTAGGACTCTGCACACTTTACCCCTGTTCACCAGTGCTAAAGTGCTTATGCTCTCTCTTTATAACATGGCAAAACTGGCTTACACACAATTGGCACAATTAATTTACTTGTAAGTCCTTAGTAAAGTGGGACTACAAGTACTCAGGGCCTGCAAGTTAAAATGCTACTACTGGATTGGAAGCATGCGTGCCACACATTTAAGTAGCCCTGCCACTGCAGACTGCATGTGCAGGGTATTTCTACTCTTTAGATCTGGCAAAATAAACCTTTTGCCAGCCCTAAACCTTTCTTTTAAATAAATATGGCACCCCTAGAGTAGGCCCTAATAAGCCCATAGGGCAGGATGCTTTGTATTTGGGAGCAGGTAGGAAATTCATGTTTACTGTCTGAGCAATTGCCATGTATTACCTCTTTAAATACTAAAGTCCAATTTTAAGTCACAGATTAAAATTGTTAGTTGATAGTTAAAGCTACTTTTAGAAAGATGGCAGTTTTTTGTCCCAGCCATTTGGTGCATGCGGCCTGTTTCCTGGGGCACATGACTATGTGTGGTTGGCAGTTGGCCATTGTGTATTACTCTCAGACAGCCACACAGTAGAGTGCCTGGGTGTTGGCAGGATGGACTATCCTGACTTGATAAGAGGGGCAAAGCTGTCACCTGTCACACTTTCTCTTCATAGACACTGCCTCAGCTCACACGCAAAGGACTACACAATAGCCTATTGTGCCTGCAGACAGACCAGGACATGGAGGCCGAAAATTCCAAACACTTTGGTAGGGTAAAGACTACGACGTCTCTTCGACTTCAAATTCAGCACCAGATATAAAAAGGGGACCCTCAGAACCACTCTTCAGTACACTCTTGGACCTTTGGGTACTACAGAAGAATGGCAGCCTTGCTGTTGGAGGACTGCTATGCTGCTTGAAGCTCGACCTGCTTTCTGAGAAGGAAGTATGGACCTGTACCCTTCATCCCAGGCTGAAGTGACTCGAAGGTTCAGCTGACTGACCTCCTTCTTGAGCTACATGGACACAACAAGCTCCAGAGGTCTCCCTGCAACTGCCCACCGTATCTGCTGCACTGGACCTGCCTGGTCCTTTAACTGGATCTGCCTGAGTCCTGCTTGCCTTTTCTGGAGTGAGTTTCTGATCAGCAAGAGGTGTCTCCCAGTTCCTGGACCCTTGGTGTGGCGTCAGGTGAGCTCCTATTTGAAGAAAAGGATCAATCTAGAAGTTTGGGCTCTACTTGACCATGAATGAGCCTGTTTGCACCAAGATCTTGCCACCTGCACTGACTGCCAAAGCAAAGCTCTGGTGAACCTGACTCCTTGCGTTACAGTGACCACCAGCGATGACCGTCAACGTGAGATTTGCACTTCACGCTACAGCATCGACAGCTTGCGGTGACTGCCAGCGCAAAGCACCAGCCATGACCATCCACGACACCTGACAGGATCTTCATGCTACAGCAACAACCATCCACAAGGGCCCGCCTGCTCTTTGCGCTACAGAGATGGACATCCATGGCGCAGTCCCTGCTCTTTGCGGCCTCCTACACCGAAACATGAACTCATCACTCTGGACTTCAGAAGGTAACTTTTCAGCTGGACTTTCCTGGTCCCTGTGTCTGACTCACATTCCACCGAGGCACTATACTTACCTTAAATATTTGAAATTGCATATATCGGGTTCTACTGATGGAGTTTTGTCATTTTGGTGTGAAACAATTTATTAAAATGTACTCTATTTTTCAAAATTATTGTGTTTTTTTTCTTGTGCTGTGTTTTCACTTTATTACAGTTTTTGTGCTGCATAAATACTATGCACATTGCCTCTAAGTTAAGCCTGACTGCATTTATGTCAAGCTACCAGTGGTTTAAGCGCAAGTTATATAGTACCTTTCGTGGTCCACCCTGACAAGGATTGTGGCTATTGCTTGAGAAGGACTCCCACCCCCTCAACCAACAACCCAATGTCTTGCATCCTCATGTTTCAATTCTTCAAAAACGTTTAATAGGAAATACAGAGAAAGAGTTGGCTTAGGGTAAGCACCTTCAAACATTTGAATGATGGGCTTTTCATAGTTGTTTGCCATTGCTGAGATAGACAGTCCACCAGATTCATGGCCATTTACGGATCTTTAGATTACTCCATGTATGTTCTCATTGGATTTTTTTGATGAGGCCTAAAAGTATTTTATTTGTTAGTATGCAGACGTGCCATGTAGCTTGTGCCCTCGTGCATGTTCTCTGGTGCGCCTACTCTGATGACAGGACTACATTTCAACTGTTAATGTAAGGCTTTTCTTTGTTTAGGAACTTCTTGCTCCTTGGATGCCCTAGCTCCTCATGATGGTATTAATAGAGCAGGATTTCTTAAACCGCAGTCTCTTGGTGGAGTGTTCAAACAGACCCCCAACTAGTCATATGACCTTCGAACAGTAAGAAAGGAGCTAACATCAGAAATACATTGCAAACCAATGTGGCTCCACATAAACGACAGAGAGGATGGTGTCCAACCCATACTAACAATTTAATTCAGATTACAAATTAACTAAATGAGCAGAATTGAAGAAAACATATCATAAGAGCGTAAATATTCAAATGATCATGCTGTCTGAATGTATATATTATCAGAAAGAAAATACAAAATAGTATTACATACAGCAAACCAAATATGACCCAAGAAAGTACCATAAAGTGATTTTCGTATTCTAAATAAAAAGTGGCAAGGGGAAATTCTTTAGGGAAGGTGTCAGCATCAGACGAACCATACTTATGGTTTAATGGAAAGAGTTTGACTATTAAAGTATGAAGCTTAACACTTTGACTGGGGCAAAACAGCGGAATCGAGAAGTCGTCTTCCCTCAGCAAGAGTCAGGACTTGGTCAGGTCTGCTATTTTAAAAAGTTCACAATTATAGCGGGAAGGAAGATTCTAGAAGGCTTCTCCTTATCATTTTCCACTGAGCAAACAATCAAAAGACAGTATTCTTGGGGAGCAGGCAGACTCCCTAGTTTCCCAGCTCCCAACAGAGAAGCAGTCATCTGGACGACCTTGGATGTCAGCTCATTCCAGTCTGCCTGGTACAGGATAGTGTCTCCCACCATATCACTCTCCATGTCCGAGGCCAAATAAACTAATCAAAAGTCAATTCTAACTTAATGAGGACTTTGATAAGGCACATGCAGAGGAGAGAAATCAAGACACCTGCAAAACATTTTACAAAACCAAACATGTGCACTAAGGCCTAAATACAGATCAGGGCCTCATGGGATTCAAAACAGGTTCTAAATGAATCCAGTTAGCAAACGTGACTATATCAAATGCAATTTAGAGAAAGCATATATTTTTCTTTATGATGAGCATATTTATTATAATTCAACTAATTATATTAGTGGCTCTCATTAAAGTACATATATAGCCACTTATTATTATGTATTAATCAAATGTGCACAGATTAATAGCAGTTAAACTTACATTGAGAATATAAATTGCATTTGAAGGAATGGGTACTCAATTATCCTGCTCAAGTATATTGCTATTCACTTACTGCCCATGTACATTAATTTGTTTTACTTTGGTGTCTTAATAACATGGTTACGTCTTTTTTGTTTACAAAATAAAGATGTGCACATACTGGCCCTTTTTCAAACGTATGTGCTATGCAATATTTTGCTGTGTATGCCTTTTAATTGCAACACTGTCAACAGAAAACCTTTTCAAAATACTCTTCTTTCACGCGGTATTTATATTTAGAAAGAATATTGGGCCTCATTTATGAAGACCTTGCGCCACTGGTGCGTCACTTTTTCCCATTTTAAAAGTGACGCACCGGTGGCGCAAGGCCTTCATAAATAAGGCCCATTGAGTTTAAAATATTGTGGTATATAAATATAATCTTTTTAATATCGTCATTTAAAATATTGTGGCATGTAATATCGTGGTATGTAATATCGAGGTAAATAAAACCAAATTTAGGTGTTGTATAGATGTTAAAACTATTGATGTTGAAAATGTTGTTATTAAAAACATCTTTTTTATGTAACATAGTTTAATCTGTTTATTTATTTTTTGTATAGTAATTATTTTTTTATTTTTTTATATTTAGTTTAATTTTTTCATAATTTGTATATATTTTTTAATTAAAAAAATTAGGAGTGGGATGTTGGGTTTATAGGGGATAAGGGTGGGAAGTGTTTTAAAATATATTTAAAAATGTTTAAAAAATGTAAACATTTTGAAAAATGTTTTAAATTATTTTTTGAGAGTGGAATGTTGGGTTATAGAGGATAAGGGTGGGGAGTGTTTTTAATCATGTAAAAAAAAGTAACACTTTTTTTTTAATTCATTCTTTTTTTGGAGTGGGGTGTTGGGTTTATAGGGGATGAGGGTTGGGAGTGTTTTTAATGAATTAATGAAAATGTAAACCTTTTTAAAAAATAAAAATATTATTTTGGGGAGTGGGTTGTTGGGTTTATAGGAGATAAGATTGGGGAGATTTAAAAAATGTAAATACATTTGAAATATTAAAATGTAAAATTTTAGGGAAATCTTTTTATGAGTTGGGTTCATAGGGTTTAATGTTTGTGAGATTTTTTTAACTATGGCAGGATATTTGTTGTTCATGATTACATTTTAGAATTTTAAATTTAAATTTTGGAAAAAAATAAAATATTTGTTTATTTGTATTATATATTTTTTTTATTTGGAAATGTTGGTAATTTTTTTAAACAGTATAAATTTTGTTGTTATGTAGTTTGGAGTGGGAATAGTAAATTATATATGTTTAGTGTCTAACACCTTTCCTGTGTTAAAGTAGTTTGGAGTGGGAATAGTACATTTTACATGTTATGGGGCCGATTCCGATGTTGTTCCGAAAGCAATCCCACCAATTCGGTCCCCCAATGCTTTTCGGATGACTCGAATCGGGTAAGTCTGACTGAGCGATTTGAATGTATCCGGATGCTTCCGGGTACAATTTGGACGGACTCCCATTGACATCTATTGGAGCCTGTGTTCCGAACAAGAACATAGGCTCCCATTGAAGAAAGGGGTAGTTGGTGAACCCCTGTACCCTGTGGTGGGGCACAATGTGCATGGTTGGAAAGAGGGGTCCCTCGGGTACCCCCATGGTCCCGATTCAGAGGGCACCAGGTGAAGGGGGGCCTGCTATGTGGCCCCAATGACAGATTCTGACAGCCGATTCGTTCCAGAGAAACCGAATCAGAATGGCTGTCCGAATCGGTCATCGTAATGTCTTGCTCGAAAACCAAGTCCATAGAGCGGACCGATTGGGCTCTAATAGACTCAGGCTGTCCGGATGCCTTTCAGAACTGATTCGGTCTGCTAGAACAGTTTCCAAGCATCATAATCGGTTTTTGGAAAAACTGTATGCTTAATTCTAGCAAATAATCTTTTCATGTTGAGTTTGGAGGGTAATTATCCAGTTACATGTTCAGGAACTTGGGGTAGGATGTTGTTTAGTATTTCTGTTTTAGGTTTCTGATAGCTAGTACTAGCCTCTTTAAGAGTTTCTAAAACATCTCTTAATTCTATCTTTGCTATATTAGGGCGGTGGTTATGCTCTTTGACATTTATTACAGTAGTTTTCTTTGTCGTTGCCCTCCCATAACATGCATTGATTTAGTATTTGGTGAATTTCCAATTATTCTTGTCGCCTGTTTTTTTTCTTGGGTGTAGACATATCCCATATAGCATAGAAAAAGTCTCCTTTTTGCGATGTTCTGAATTTTGCACCTTCAGTCATTTTGATATTTGAACTGTTATGAAAAAATGTATTTAGAAAATGTGACATATATTATACATGTTTTTATTATATTACAAAAAGTAAAGAATTTAACTATACTTACATGTTTGGTTTTGTAGAAATGTTTGGGTTTTGTGATATTTTCTGTTGGTCTTTGGATGCAGTGCTTGGTTTTTTCTGTTGAAGAAAAGTATATTTTTAATTCATTTATTTAACAGATTTTTGGGGAGGTATTTGGGGGAGTGTGTAGATAGTGTAGATAGAATGTGTATTTTAGTTCTTGGATTAGTATCTTTTTAATTTATACATACTTTTTTGGGAGGAGCTTCTTGGATGTTGTTTGTAGTTAGTTGAGTGTAGTTTGGATACTCTGTAGAGGAGATACGATTTATAATAACTTTAGGTTATTTGTTTAGGATTAGTTTAGAGAATGATGAGTATACTATGCACAAGTATTTTCGTCGTATTCGAGTCACGAGATCACTCTGAAAACAGAGATTCCGTCCTGAACCCTCGGGTTCCATTTTGTGTACGGCAGCCATTTTGTGATTGCCCTCACATAGGCCAATGACTAAGGCCAAAAACGAATCTGAAGGACACGTACACCTTTGCCGACTTCTCTGTGACCTGGGCAAGCTGACTCCACTGCCTGAAGCCAGCCCTGTTCGGCCAGGTCCTTTCCCAGTGGCCGATCGAGATTAGTATCAAGGCACAACATACCATAAACCTTTCATTGCATACAAACCATGCCTAATCTTACACACACCTGTCTCTGTCTTTGGCTTTATGACTTGCTTTACGAGGAGGAGGTGCCCGATTTTATTAGGGGTCCGCCGATATCTGATGAAAAATGTTGGGCCTTGCCGGGTAATTGATTATGGGCTGGACAAACTGAAAATAAGCTTGTCATCATGACTCTGCTTTTTCTTTGTAGTGAAAATATGTGAATGGTCAACTGTAAAATAAGGAATGTTTGCCTAAAGCATAATATTTTATATAAAAGGGATGGCTAGCTTTGTAAGTTTGAGCAGTCTCCTGAGAATATACACTGTGTTGTACTTCTAGGATACCTGTTACTGGCTGCAGCCAATAAACTCGATCTTTGACTTCACCAAGAAGACTCTGTGTTTCTGTAGTCTGATACAGGAAGAACTCGAAGTCTTAGGGTGTGTTCCCTGGCACCGCTGGGTTCTGAAAAACCCAGTACTTCAGTTGGCGCCCAACGTGGGGCGATTTCAGCGGTACCGGTCCAAGCCAGAGGTTCGTGAGGAGCTTCGTGTGAAAATTCTGGAGGAAGGCCAACCACTTCATCGACCCCTGCATGTCGTTCGTGGTCCGAAAGTCTTTGCTGCGAGGTTCCCCGCTTCCCGACGGCTACGAAGGACTGCTGCCCTGACTATCGCCCTGTTTTGGACCCTTTGATGATTTGAAGAGCGAAACGATAGACGAGTCTTCTGGTGACATCATCGATACCTCAGTTAAGTATGAGTGGAGCGTCTCCCAGTCCTTAGTTTGGTTCTTAGTTTGCGTATCCCCTTGGGATCTTTGATTTGGAACTTGCAAGTACCAAAGCCGAGGGTCTCGTGTATTCACGAGACTATCGTATTCGATAATCCTTTGAAGTTTGAAGCTAGACTAGTGAGCAAAGATGCCTGGTCTTAGCAGACTTGGAAATTTGTTTTGTCTTGGTTGTAATAGGGATTCCCGATTGGAGGACTCGTGTCCGGTTCCTCCGATTGGAACTCCGACCTATGAACTTTATGTGAAGCATGGCGTAGGCCCTATCACATATAATGTAGTATGGATCCGATACACCAGGAAAGATGGTGTTTTAAAATGGCCCCAATATGGTAGCTTTGACACGGAGATTTTAGATAATCTAGAAGTTAGACTTCTTAAAAAGAAAGCCCGGCCGGCAATGTTTGACTCTTTCCGCCTATGGCGAAACGAAGCCAAACAGAAGGAAATTAAATTAGCAAAGAAAAATAAAAGAGAAAAGGGTATCTCGATAATGCAAGCTGCTATACAGTTTAAAGATAACGAAGAAGAGCAGATGAGTGAGCAGTTGCACAGGCAACGTAAAATGGTAATCGATAAATGCTACCCTGCTTTGCCGCTTCTCCAGCAAGAGGCAGCGAAGGAACTTGAGAAAGACCCTTTAATGTCTCATTTATTGAGTTCACCATCCCCTTATGCGCAGAGTGCTACAGCACCTCCACAACCTTTAGCTGCGCAACCTCTGGTTGTTGTGCCTCCTGCTCCTCCACAACCGCCAGCAACTCTTCAGCTGGCTCCTACTCTTCTGGTCCAGCATTCTCAAGGGCCACTGACTTTGCTACCTGCTCCGCTACCTGTTCCGCCTTCAACTCCTGCAACTTCTTCACCTGTTCTTACTACCTCTGCTACTGTTCCTACGTTGACCTTTTCTCAGTCTGCTTTATCTCCCGTCCTGTCGACTTCTCCTTCTGTTCGACAGAGAATGACTGACACTGTTGCTAGTCTTATATATTCCTCTCTTTGGGTCATCTGGTGTGACCCCTGATTCGGAGCGTAAACAGTCACGTAGTCAACTGCCTGATTCGAGAGAGAGAGAAATGTTTGACCGCATGGCGCGTAAATGGGTTACCGACCCCACAAGATATGAGTTAGAGTCTGTTATGGATGTCTTCCGTCAATGGGAAGCACCGAAACAGAGATATGTTTTTGAGAAAATGTGTGCTTTTCTTTGTGAAGAATTGGAGGATAATGATTTGGAATCCAATCCGCCTGAGTTGTGCCGTGTACGGTTTGAGTTTGCAAAGGGCACGATTGTGGGTTCTGATGTTGAGAAAGCGGTTGCGACGTTGTTGTCGTTTAGGAGTGAGTCTCCTTCTCAGTCACTGTTTGAACCTGACTCCTCTGTTAGGAAAACATTACGACAGTACCCTATGAGAGAAGTTCCTCCAGTATGGAAGGAAGAAATACCTGCTGGTGCAAATAATAACCCCCCAGCCGTGCCAGCACATTTTCAGCGTGTCTGGGTACATGTTCCATGGAAACGAGCTGAAGTTTTGGCTCTTAAGCAGACTTTACTTGACCCCCGTAAAAATCCTGCAGGGTACTATAAGGAGCTATCTCAGACCGCATTATGAATTTAGCCGATATTGACATGTTGTTTGGGAATGTTGTTCCACAGCCTTTGTGGGGTTTGATTCGCCATACAGATCATGCGCAAGAGCTAGGCAACACATGGACTAATATTAGTGCTGCAGATGACAGACAATTTGGTGGCGCTAAACCTGAGCCTTTAGTAGCAGAACTCCCTGGTAAGATAGTTACTTACATGAAGACTTTAATGCCTGCTATGCGAGTAAACTGGGACAAATTGTCCGCATGTAAGCAGAAGAAAGATGAGACAGTGTCCGATTTCTTCACTAGGTTTGAAGAGACGTTTATCGACCACAGTGGTCAAGATATGAGTACAGAAGGTGGTCAACGGTTGTTCGTTGACAGGTTTGTGCACAATTTGCTTCCTGAGTTGTGTAAGAAATTGAAAGATTCAGAGAGTTCTTGGACCGTTTCCTCTTCAGCACAGATATTGGCTACTGCACAGTATTATGAAAATAGGGATAAAGACGAGAAGGATAAAGCAGACAAGAAAACAAAAGAATTAAAGACGAAGGTCCTTTTACAGCAGGCGTATCCGCCTCGTAGTAACCAGCGTGATTATCAACAGCCTCTGCAGTTTCAGAGAAACTTGCAAAGGTTTGAGTCTTCTCAACCACGTTTTCCTGTAGGCCCTAATCAGTGTGCATATTGCAAAGAAGAGGGTCATTTTAAAAGTAGCTGCCCCGCTTTGCTGCAACGTATGAATGGCGTCTCCAGCACAAGAGGTCGAGGCATTACACAAGCTCCTAGAGGTAGAGTATGTGGAAATTTCCCCCAGAACGCGCACCCTTTTTCTCCTCAAAATTCAATGAATAGTTTTGTTCAGCAGAATAACGCGTCTGTTAGGACGACTCAGTACTATGCTGATGACTACTATGCAGAAGATGAGAACATGGAAGGTAATGATTGCTAGGACAGCCATAGACAAAGAGAGGGGGTTGTTTCAGTTCCAGTAGATCAGAGTGGACATTATGTTGAAGTGATTACATCAGGTGTGTTAGAGCCTTTTCTGTCGCATACTGGTGCTACAAAGAGTTCTATTATGCACTCTAAACTCCCTGGCGCACCTTTGTCTGGCGAGACGAATGTTTCAGTAGGTTTTTCTGGTGCCCCGGTTAGGAACCCGATTTCTAGTCCTATGTCCCTTTCTGTTGGACCTTGTGAATTCGAAGCACCCCTTATTCTAACGACAGGTTGTGGTGAGAACTTGTTGGGATTGGATTTGTTGAAAAGATTGTATGCAACCTTGTATTGTTCTCCTTCGGGAGTACAACTTACACTGGGTCAGAAAGTGGTCTCCCCAATGTATTTGTCGAAGGATAAACTTCCGACAGAATTGTCGTCTCTCCCTGATATTCTTTGGGCTACTGGTCCTAATGATGTGGGTCTTTTGGAAATATCGCCATATGTTGTGACATTGAAAGCCAATGTTAAAATGCCACACATTCCCCAATACAAAATCTCTAGTGAAGGTGAAAGAGCATTGCTAGCGATCATTTGATTGAAAAAGATGTAATTGAAGAGACAAGAGGCAACGTTTGCAATAGTCCTGTTCTGCCTGTTTTGAAGCGTACTGACCCTTCTCAGCCACCTGTTTACAGGTTTGTGATTGACCTTAGAGAGGTGAACAAGATCGTTGTGCCACAATTTCTAGTTGTTCCTGATATCACTGCCCTATTGACTATGATTCCAGCTTCCGCGACTTGGTTCTCGGTGATTGACTTGAAGAATGCTTTCTTCAGCATCCCGATTGCCGAAGGGAGTAGGGTTATTTTCGCCTTCAGTTTAGGAGGCTGAAGCTTCCGCTTCAAGCGCGCTCCCCAAGGCTACTGTGAAAGTCCATCGATATATAGTCAAGCTTTAAAAACACAGCTTGATACGATTGTTTCACCTGATGGCGCTACCCTTATTCAGTACGTCGACGATTTACTGATCGCTGCAGATACTGTGGAAATCTCTAAAGAAGCCACGTTGTCCTTGTTGCGTCATTTGTCTGATTTGCATCACAAAGGGTCTCTTTCGAAATTGCAATATTGTCGACAAGAAGTAACCTACTCAGATCATCTCTTATCGAAGGAGGGAACGAAACTGACCCCGGAAAGAATTCAAGCAATTGCAAAATTGAGTGTGTCAAAGACACAGAGAGAAGTGCGTGCTTTCTTGGGTATTACATCATATTGCAGACAATGGATACCGAATTTTTCTTTGCTGGCCAAACCTTTGGTAGCATTGACCTGTAAGGATACACCTAATCCCCTTCCGTTTTCTGAATATTGTCAGAAAAGTTTTTCCGAATTGCGTGATGCATTGTGTTCGGCTCCTGTGTTGGGTACCCCCGACTACAGTAAGCCCTTTACACTGTATGTCCATGAGAAAGAAGGTCGGGCGTTGTCGGTGTTGACACAGTCTTTTGGGGACAAGCAGCGTCCATGCGTGTATTTTTCGTCAACTTTGGATCCGGTAGCTAGAGCGTTGCCAAGTTGTTTGAGAGCCACTGCGGCAGCAGCTGTGTCTATTCGGCAGTCTGCTGGCTTAGTGATGAATAATACATTGATTGTGATGGTTCCACATGCAGTGGACACTTTGTTAAACAGGACCAAGACACAGCACTTAACTAGTGCTCGATTGTCAGGTTATGAGTTAACACTGTTAGCAAGTCATGTGCACATAAAGAGATGCAACACGTTGAATCCAGCTACGTTGTTGCCGATTGTAACAGAGACAGATGCTTCTGAACAGCATGATTGTTTTTTCCGGACAGAAGAAGAAACAAAAGGGAGAGTAGATCTGAAAGACACTCCTCTTGTGAAGTGTGATGGTACCTTATGGGTGGATGGCTCGTGCTTCAAGCTTCCGAATGGTGATACGACTGCGGCATATGCTGTTACGACTTTGCATACGATTGTTGAAACTGCACGTATCCCACATAATTCAGCTCAAGCAGCAGAGTTGATTGCACTTACGAGAGCGTGTGTGTTGTCGAAAGGAATGAAAGTGAATATATATACTGACAGCCAGTATGCATTTGGTGTGGCTCATAGTTTTGGACGATTGTGGAAAGAACGTGGGTTCCTGACTTCGCATGGAACCAAGATACAGCATGGTCAGTTGGTGAATGAGCTTCTTGAGGCACTGACCCTCCCGTTGCAAGTCGCGATTGTGAAATGAAGTGCACACAAAAAGGTTACTGATGATGTTGGTCGTGGCAATGCATTTGCTGATGAAATTGCAAAAGAAACAGCAAGGGATGTGATGAGTCGAATGCATGTTGCAGGCCCTGCTAGATGGGTTGGTGACGTTGGAATGTGTGAAGATACGATAGAGAGTGTGAAGTCTATTCAAGCTGAAGCTACAGAGAAAGAGTTGAGTGTGTGAAGAGAAAGTACGGGCAAATTGGATACAAATGGTTGTTGGGTTGAACTGTCAGAGCATCAGCGATGGTTGCTACCCGATGCGTATGTGCATGCAGTGGTTACAATGGCCCATGGAATGGCTCACATCAGTGTGAAAGGGATTTGTAAGTTGTTGGCTCCAGTATGGCAAAATGCAGGAATTCCTAAGTGTGCAGAGAATGTGGTCAAGAATTGCATGGTGTGTCTGAAATACAATCCTGGTAGGGGAACCCCAACTCCAGCTGGTCATTTTGCGCCTCCAACATATCCGTTCAAGGTTTTGCAGCTAGATTTCATCTACATGGAAAGGTGCAACAATTTGAAATACATACTCGTTGTTGTTTGTGCCTTTTCAAGATGGGTAGAAGCATATCCCCTTAAAGATAACACTGCCTTATCCACAGCTAAAGCCCTTGTCAAAGAATTCTTCCCTAGGTTTGGAATGCCGAGAATGGTCTGGAGTGATAATTGGAGTGAATTTGTGGGTCGAGTGATGAAGAAAGTATGTGAAGGGCTAGGTATCCAGCAAAAATTTCACGCTGCAAATCACCCCCAATCAGCTGGACTAGTAGAATGCTACAATGGCACACTAAAACTGAAACTGGCCAAGATACAAGCAAGCTCTGGTCTTAAATGGCCTGACGCTCTGCCTTTAGCACTCCTATCAACAAGAATGACTGTGCATTCGCGAGTGGGACTTAGTCCTTATGAAATCGTGTTCGGCCGTCCGGCCAACATATGGGGAGTGCCAAGGCCGACAAAATTCAGTGAAATCGAACACCCTGTACTGCTTGATTATTTGTATGAATTGACTGCTAAATTGCGTGTTTTACACCAACAGGTTCACGATACTCTGCCTCAGGTCTCTGAAGATCCAGGACATACTATCAATCCTGGTTCGTGGGTCTTGGTGAAAAATTTCCAGCGGACGAAAAATTATCAGCCCCGTTGGACAGGCCCCCACCTGGTCCTTTTGTCAACGAGGTCAGCCATTCGAGTGGAAGGAAAGAAGAACTGGATCCACGGCGTACACTGCAAGAAGGTCCCTTTGCCTCTGCCATACGACCGGTGGGTCCAGGAGGGTATTGCTGACTCTGAGACTGAGACTGTGCCTCGTTTTCTGCCTTTCAGCAATGCACGTGTAAAAGGAACAATCTCTGAACGTGAGAGTGACAATCTTTTGCAAGAAGCTGTGCCACCGTCAATTCGATTGGACACTACCGAGCCTGAACTGTTTTTTTCAAGACCAGACATTACCTGGAAAAAGACGTTATAACCTGAGGCCGAGAACTATGGACAAATAAAAAGATTTCTTTTTCTTTACTATTTTTAAATGTGCAGCTCTCTCATCTGAGAAACTTTTTTATTTTTGTTTTTCGAACCACCATCCGGGTTCAGCTGTAGGGTCGCGGTTGCCGAAGTCTTTGGAATGCAGCCGAAGACGTTAGGTCGACGGTTCTGGTTGGTCTAAGGGAGTTGCCCTGGACTGACAGAAGCTTTCCTTAGCATAGAACACCCTACCATCGCGAGCAGCAATTAGAGAGGATGGAGTTTTTCGAGATGGAGAGACCTGCCAAAGAAATGAACTTTAAAGCTAAAATTTGCAGAATGATGACCAAGAAACGTTTTTTGATATTATGCATTTTCATGTTGTTTAGTGTAATGATGTTTTTAATAGGATATGTCTTATTCTCTTTTCGAGTGACATTTGCACCCACTACACCGCCCACACCTCCTTCCACTATTTCCTCGCATTCTTGTCATCCTCTGCCTGAACATGAGTCCGCTAGAAGGTTAGAGTTTGTTAATAACTCCTTTGTTCAGATTTTACACCAACACCAATTAGTAATAAACACGACTAACTGTTGGGTGTGTGGTCTTATGCCTCACACTACAGACAAAGGTATCCCTTACCTGGTCCTGCCATTCAGCCATAATGGTTCTGTGTGGGCATACAGAACAATGTTCATCTACGCTCATGAAATCAACCCCCTACGTTCTGTGAAAGATAATCCGAAGAATAGTGCTCTTGTTAAGGGTATAGTAGATATGATTAGGGAAGCTATTTCCTATGAGACTATCCCGAGAGATGAGACACTAGCGTACATTGGATGGAACGTGACTGGATATGGAGTTACTCTGAGTGAGAACCAGCGAGCAAAGAGATCCTCCCCGATTTGGATTGTACCCCATCAGGGTCACCTATGTCTGCAAGGTAATGGCAAGAATCCCAGAGCTCAGTTAGGGAAGAGTATCTGCACTGAAACGTATGTTTTTGCGTCCCAGACTTCCCCTTCGTTCCTAGCAGCTAAGGGTACCTATTTCATCTGCCATGATAGAGCCTATACATGGTTGCCCCCTGACTTTTCAGGCACATGTTTTGTTTCGTTCCTGTTGCCTCCCACCTACACAGCCACGGCAGATTACCATAAAACAAGGATAGTTAGAGGTGTCTTCAGTAAAGAAGACACTACAGGACAAGAATTTGGAGACTTCGTGAAAGGTTTTCTGCCGTTCTGGGGACCCATGGTTAACAGCAGGAACATAAGGCAATTGACGAGGGTAGTGGAATCCACCGTAGTTGAAACTGCCGGTGCCCTTAGTAACTTGACTGCTGAGCTCCAGTTGGATCGTCTTATGACTCTTCAGAATAGGGTCGCGTTAGACGTCATACTTGCAGACCGAGGTGGGGTATGTAAAGTGATCCAATCAAGTTGCTGTGTTTTCATTTCAGATAACGCTCCGACAGTGTACCAGGCCATTTCCAAACTGCATAAGATCTCTGAATCCATTCATGTGGATAAAGGAGATTGGTCGTTGATGGGATGGTTCTGAGAACTAATATCCGCCTGGGGATGGAAGATTTTGATGGTCATTGGGATGATCTTAGCCATTCTTTTCCTGTTCTGTCTGTGCGTACAGTGTGCTCCTACTATATGTGGCCTCTGTGCTACATTGTGTGTAAGGAAACCTGTATCGAGGGACGAGCTAAGTAATAGGATGATGCTACAGCAACATCTCAACGACTTTATGAATATAGACCTGGACTCAGATTAGTGTGAGTATAGGTTATTGCCTATGTAAGGGCAAAAGGAGGGGCTGTGGTACTGAAAATTCTGGACCCGTGTCATAAACATCGTCGCATCATGACGATTTTAGTATCAATAGACCGAGAATGATGAGTATACTATGCACAAGTATTTTCGTCGTATTCGAGTCACGAGATCACTCTGAAAACAGAGATTCCATCCTGAACCCTCGGGTTCCATTTTGTGTACGGCAGCCATTTTGTGATTGCCCTCACATAGGCGGATGACTAAGGCCAAAAACTAATCTGAAGGACACGTACACCTTTGCCGACTTCTCTGTGACCTGGGCAAGCTGACTCCACTGCCTGAAGCCAGACCTGTTCGGCCAGGTCCTTTCCCAGTGGCCGATCGAGATTAGTATCAAGGCACAACATACCATAAACCTTTCATCGCATACAAACCATGCCTAATCTTACACACACCTTTCTCTGTCTTTTGCTTTATGACTTGCTTTACGAGGAGGAGGTGCCCGATTTTATTAGGGGTCCGCCGATATCTGATGAAAAATGTTGGGCCTTGCCGGGTAATTGATTATGGGCTGGACAAACTGAAAATAAGCTTGTCATCATGACTCTGCTTTTTCTTTGTAGTGAAAATATGTGAATGGTCAACTGTAAAATAAGGAATGTTTGCCTAAAGCATAATATTTTGTATAAAAGGGACGGCTAGCTTTGTAAGTTTGAGCAGTCTCCTGAGAATATACACCGTGTTGTACTTCTAGGATACCTGTTACTGGCTGCAGCCAATAAACTGATCTTTGACTTCACCAAGAAGACTCTGTATTTCTGTAGTCTGAAACAGGAAGAACTCGAAGTCTTAGGGTGTGTTCCCTGGCACCGCTGGGTTCTGAAAAACCCAGTACTTCAGCAATGTGATGTTGTAAAAGAATCCGGCAGAGATTTTGCTTCTTCTGGTCTTTGCTGGTGTAATACACATTTATGTTGATTTTTAATTTGTTTAGATAGTGTTCATTTAATTGTTCTTTCATTTTTAGAGTTTATTTGGTTTGTAGCTGTTTTTCATTGGCTGCTAAGAATGGTTTTAAATTGTTTTGGCAGTTGTTTCCTTATTTGGTAAATGCTAATTAATGGTAAAATATTTTTTATATTATTTGTATATTTAGTAATATGCTAGTATTTAATTTGTAAATTATAATGTAGTAAATGTATATAAACTTTTTTTAGTTCCTTTGTTTGTAAAAGTTATTTATTTGATCTTGTGAGTTATTTTAATATTTTGTAGTGGTGTTTTATTTTAATATTGATATTTTTAGTAATATTGTGTGTGTTTGTACTATTGTTTATATTTTTTATGTTACGTGCTGTGTGTTTTTTATTATTTATAACGTGTTTATATTTGTGCGTTTACGATAATAATGTGGTCTATATATTTTTTTTGATATTTTTGTTCTGTTGCATGTTTCTTTAATTAATGGTAACGATATTATGGTTTGCGATATTTTTGTTTTCCAGATTAGATGTATCTGTGTTTTACTGGCGATATTTTTATTTCAATATTTGTGTATTTTTATAATAAGTATAGGATATTGATATATTTGTGGTCAATATTGGTGTGTCGATAATTTTGTTTCTCAATATTAGTAGTGTCGATAATATGTCAGTGATCCCTTTCAGGTTGAATCGTAATTTTTCTAAAGCAGTCTGTCTAGCAATTGACCCTACTCCCATCTTCCATATTGTAGTAACCTTGGATGTTGATTTAATATGAGATTTTCATTCATGGCCTGCTGAGGCAATACACACAAAGCTGCCAAGGATTGTCTTTAAAAGAAGGCTTCTGTGTAAAATGGAGGTGTCCATAAGCCTAGGTAAAACCCTCAACTGCTGTTTGGTTATTTCTTATGACCGATGAGCAATGTCCTACATACTGGGAGTCATTTGAGTGCTGCCCAACAACTTTATTTGTATGTAAGACCTGGAATCAACAACACCAGGCAAAAAACTGTACCTCGCCATTGAAACACACATGGGAATACATTACCAGCAGTTGTCTATAGGCCCTACATTGTTTCTGATGTCTGAACGGTGATTATCAGTTAATGGTGTTGTTAGACCAGGCATCCTTGATGTGGTTTTCCCCCTAATGTTTTGCCTTAAGCCCTTCTGTTTTGCTGGTTTTACCAGTGCTAAAGAGCTCTCTCCTTAAAACATGGTAAAATAGTTTTTTACTCAACAGGCATATTTAATGTACTTCTAAGTCCCTTGTAACAAAGCAGGCTAGTTGGTGAACCACAGCCACTGGCTCATGGTGATCGCTAAAATGAGGCACTTCCTACACCAATTTTAATTGAATTTTGATTTGTCGATCCCTTGGCACCGGGCTCAGAAAAAGAATTACACCTGGGCACAGGTTCTGACTCGGAATTTTTATTGAAGTTTGACCTCACCCAATAAATGACGCTTGCTTGGTGGAGGTGTCCTATCCTTGTTGTTGTCACTGCTCCTTGAGTGGAGGGTGCCCTTGGTATTTCTGCAGCTCCTTTTGTGTATGAATTCCCAGGCAATGACGCCTTCTCCTCGGACCCCGCCAGCAACCTTGCCCTGCCGAATGTCTGCCTTCTCAGAAACATTTTGCTGAAATTTCTTTAAAGAAGGTAAGCGCTTAGTGTGTATCTGCATTGCACTCCTTCGCTGTCTGACATATTTCAACTTTGACTCGGTCTTCCGTTACTAAATGTCCAGTGTTGGTGCTTTACTTATTTAGGTGCTTGTTCCTACCTTAATCTTTAAAAATTCATATCTCCGGTTCCACAAATTGGATTTTTATCATTTTGCTGTCAAATAATTTATTGTAAATTTACTTTACTTTTCTTAATTGGTGTGGGATTTTTCTTGTAGGGTTCTCACTTTAATATTGTTTGTGTGCTACATAAATACTTCACATATTGCCTCTAAATTAAGCCTTGCCTGCTTTTGTTCCAAGCTACCACCCGTTTCAGTTCAGAATAAATGTAATGACTTTTGTGGTTCACCCTGGTGGGGATTGTGGATGTTGCTTGAGCAGGGTTAACACCTCACTCAATTATCTTGTTCAGTTATTCATATTTCTCATATTACATATATTTACCTTTAGGGAGCAAATAATATGGGCCTCATTTATGAGGCCTTGCGTCACTTTTACGCCGCCGGTGCGTCACCTTTTGTGACGCACCAGTGGCGTAAAAAATGCGCCTTGTTGCACCATATTTACAAAGTGACGCATCTAGGTAGATGCGTCACTTTGTAAACCCCTGCGCCACATTATACCTATGCCAGGTATAATGTATGCAAGGGGGGGCGTATTAACGCAAGGAAGGGTCGTTGAAGTGACGCCGTGAAATCTATGAGATTTCACTGCGTCACTTTTAGGATGCCGTTGCGTCAAAATCTTGCGCCTGCCTCACAGCAGGCGTAAGACTGACGCAGGCCCTTTCACATGGGGCTTGCCCCATGTGAAAGGACACATTGCTGGAGTTGCGTCACTTTTGTGACATACTCCAGCAATGCGTCACTTTTGCGCTTACAGATACGTCAGAAATACTGACGTATCTGTAACTTCTTGCGACATGATGCGTCATACATTAAATATGACACATCAGGAATGTCGCAAGGAGTGCGCACTGAGAAGTGACGCATCGCTGCTTTCACGCAGCGATGCGTCATTTCTCATAAATGAGGCCCTATGTTTGTAGTTTGCACTTTGCGGAAAAAATGTATTCATGATTTCTTCCAATTACCATTTCAATGCCCTTTTAATTCCTTAATTTAGAATGTGTATTTATTTGCTGCAAGAACAAGAACAGCTTTTCTGCAAACTAACATTTTGACTCTTTGTGCATCTTTTAGACCGTGATTCTTGTGTTATTACACACAAACCAAATCAGCCTCTGGTATGTATTGGAAATATCAGACCTTCCTGAGCAATGTCACCCTCAAACTATAGAAGAGGAACGTGATGCCATACTAGTGACACATTGTGAACCCTACACATTCCAAACAGCAGCAATAAAATTAAAAGTTCCAGTATAGCACATTGCAGTTATAAAGGTTTATTATAATTGCAGCTTTTGAAAAAGGACCTTTTCTGAAAATACTTGAAGAAAAATGTGACAGTAATCTCAAATTAGTATTATATTTCGTAGAATGGAAAACCTGTGGCCAGTAGTTATGACCAAGATACACATAATAATCTTGAACTCCCTCCAATGGATATATTGATCCATTTCAGACTAACTAGCATTTTTATCATGATGTGAACATAAAATTAGATTTTAAATTTCTTTGAATGGTTTTTGATTGACTTGCTAGTAGGATTTTTTTAGTTCCATACTCAAAGAGGTGCTCTTCTTACAATTTCTCATGTATATATTCCCAAAATAATAAATTAATATACCCCATTATCACATTCAGTGACTCAGCCATTGACAGACAAGAAATATCATTTAAAACTCGCCATGCCAGCCCAAATAGCCATGTGGTAATCACATGTACTCCCAGCCTGGGTGGGTGGGGTTGCAATTGTGTTTTTGCCGTAAACTATTAGAGGAATTGCGCCAGTACTTTTTATTTTTAACACATTACTTCTACCAAGGATTTTTAAAGGTAAATAAATTAATTCTAGGTGAAGTTCTGCAATTGCCCACTGATTAAATTAGAAATGGCTTGAATCCTAATCTGAAGGAAGACAATATTTAGCTTATTTTGAGAAATTAAGAAAGAAGAATGACCAGTGACAATGGGTAAGCCTGTCACTTGTCCCTTTAACTTAACTATTGTCTGATGGATTTTCAATGTCTGCCAAAATAGCAGCCAATGGGCCTGAGTACAGAGCTATACTTAGCTCTTCTGTAGTGATTGTCTTGTGGAGTTATTTCCTTTGCAAGCATGTTAGATTGGAAAATTCAACAGCCTACAAATTGATGCCTGATAGGAGGCGGTTTTGTCTGTTGAAGCAGAGGAATGTCACCCCACTGCTCTCGGAGCACTGTAAAAGGAAAAATAAAAAGATAATAACAGAAGTCATTATCATTTTATTTTCAGTATTAGTCAGGTTAAGACAGGGAGGGGCTGGGCTCCCGTGAGGTTGGGTAGGAGGAGTGGTTGCTGCACTCCAATGTATGCATTGCAGCGTTGTGATTGGTTTAGGGGACTCTGAGTGCCTCCTGCTTCATGTTCACACGGAAGCCAGGAAAGGATGGAGAGGACAGATGAGAGACAAAATGGGAGAGATAGCATGCTGAGGTAAGTGTATTTAAATGTTTCTTTATCTGCAATCATGGGGGTATGCACCGTACCCCATGCTCTGTACCCCTACGCACCATACCCCGTGGCACCGTACCCCTACACACCGTACCCCGTGGCACTGTACCCCGTGGCACCGTACCCCTATGCACCGTACCCCTATGCACCGTACCCCTACGCACTGTACCCCTACGCACGTACCCCTGCAATCATGGGGTGTACTCGTTTACCCAGGGGGGGTCCGTTTCGCACGCGGTTCGAGTCGAAATCTGCTTTTACGGACGTTTTAAACTCCGGTAGAAAAAGAGTGGTACGGAGTGCTGTGGTAACGAATCGTACTTGCTGGGACGGAAAAAGCTGCTTCGATCCATACGGACGTCGCGTACTGCATGTTCTGAAGGCAATTTGTACGTATTTGTAAGTCGTACGGTGTTTGGTACGATTCGTACGGAGATCTGCTTTGGGATCGGATCGTACTTCATCGTACGTACGGGGGCGTTGAAGGTGTACGATTCGTACGGGAAAAATGCTCCATACGGCTATTCGGAGGAGATTTTACCAAATCGAAATTGACCTCTTAATATAGTAAAACAGTATAAGACACCACACATAAATAATATGCACCATGTTAGAAAGATATAGCTTAATCTGATGAACAAAGCAAGGCCAAAATGACAAAAATCCAATCAGTGGAACTTGAGATATGATTTTTTTAAAGAATAAACTGCAAAATATAGCTTAGCAGCAATAGGCGCTGATGTTCCCACTGACTGTGATGGAGCACAGGCCAGATACAGGGACCTAGTGAAGCCCAATGAAAAAAGTACCTTAATCCTGGTTGCGTCAACAAAGATGCAGGGTGCAGCCAAGCGTTGTGTCAGTGTTCTACAGCAGCAGCACTATATTCCAATTGCCAAGGGCCCAAGGCTGGATTGGCACCACTTGGCAGGGCAAGTCTCACAGATGGCAGAGTCCAGGTGCTGTAGCAGGGTGGTTGGAAGTCTTTGATGTCCCTGAGATTTCAGAACAGGAGGCAAGCATACAAGACCTTCAAGTCATTTTGGCCCTGGGTTAGAGAGATGCAGGTCCAGTCCTCCCTTCCAGGCAAGAGGGCAGCAGGCCGCTGGTCAGCACAGCAAAGTCCAACGGAGGATCAGTCCAGCAGAGTGGCAGTCCTTGTAGCAACAGAGCAGTCCTTCTTCCTGGCAGAGTATCCACAGGACCAGAAGTGTACTGAAATGGTGATGTCTGAAGTCCAGTATATATACGTTGGGGCCCTGGTTCTAGAAGGTGGGAGAAGCTTCTAGACAGTGGCTTTGACGTGCAGGGAATCCCCTTACTCCCCTGCCCTGGCTCCAAGCTGGCTGGAGTGACAGTACAGGATTGTTAGGCATATTGTGTGGAAACAGGGCACAGTCTATTCAGATGCAAGTGGGGCTCCATTAGCTCCGCCCCTATCAAGCGAGTTAATGGTCTCCTAAGGCCCATCAAGTCACATCTAAGCTCCTATCCTGTGGCTGTCTAGAGGGAATGCACAAGGCTCAGCTGACACCCACCCCAGATGTGTATTCAGAGACCGGCAGAATGCACAGAATAGTTAAAGTAAGAAAATTCCAACTTTCTTAAAGTGGCATTTACAGGTTTGCAACTTAAAATCCAACCTTACCATATATTGTGATTTTAAATGTGAGTCCAGAGACCCCAAACTCAAAATATCAATCTTTTCCCAATTGGAAATTACGCTTATAACATGTAATAAGGTAATCCCAATGTTGACCTGTAGGAGAGATAGGCCTTGCAGTAGTAAAAAAAGTATTTTTGGACATGTAAACCTTAAATGTACATGTCCAACTTTATAAATACGCTGCATACTGCCCTTGGGGCTGTCCAGAGTCTACCTTAGGGGTGACTTATAAGTATTAAAAAGGAATTTTGGGTCTGGCAAGAGGGGTCTGGGTGACATGGCAGTTTACTGCAGACACAGGCTCTGCAATGGCAAGCCTGAGACATGTTCAAAGGTCCACTGAATTGGGTGGCACAATCAGTGCTGCAGATCCACTAGTAGCATTCAATTTACAGGCCCTGGGCACATGTAGTTCACTTTTCTAGGGACTTATAAGTAAATTAAATATGCCAATTGTGTATAAGCCTATGTTACCATGTCTTGAGTAGAGAGCACAAGCACTTTAGAAGTGGCTAGCAGTGGTAAAGTGCCCAGAGTCCTAAAACCAACAAAAACTAATTCAGCAAAACGGGGAGGAGGAAGGCAAAAAGTTTGGGTGTGAACCTGAAGAAAGGCCCAGGTCCAATAATTATCCATTGCTCTCTCTGTTACTGCTTCTATGATCCATTTCTCTACACGTCCATTAATCCTCTCAGGAGCCTTTATTTCGAGGGAGTGCCCAGCCAGGTATAAATAGGGTCTGGACTTAGTAGCTTGTGACAGAACCAATTGAGTTGACTGTTAGCTCCAACATTGCCCAGAGATTTGAACTCATAGGGCCTCCTGCAGGATGAGGCCCAGGGATACGCCCGATGATAGCACGTGACAACTTTCGAGACCTATGACCATCTACCACACTGAAAGTATGAGTGTCTGATTGAACCAGTTGCCAATAAATGTATTCTTTTAAAGTTTGAGTTTATTAAGAACAGCAAAAATAAACAATGCAATAATTAATATTGGCCGCATTAGCAAAAGATAGAAAAAGTTAACTATTAGTGAGCATAAAATGTAATATATGAAAGTGTTGATGCTCAAGATATGTATTCGTATAAGAAAACATAAATACTACCCTGTATAAAGACTGCATAATTAGTTATTACAATTAATGTCTAATAGGTCACCCTTTATCATGAAAGGGGCTTTTTAGAGTGAAGTGATGGGCACCGCAACAAGGCTGAGCGACCTAAGTGAACGTATTTACAGTTACAGGAAACCCTCCTAATAATTTAGAATAATTAAGGATGGTTGAGGCCTATTGTAATACAATATCAGAGGTAACTGTATTATCTCTAGCTCTAGGTTTTCCACGTGTTTAGCTATTTAGTGAACATGTTATTTATTCGTTTTAAAAGAGCAGCATTACATTTCTGAGAGAAATGTCGTCCAAAGTTTGCATTTTATGTTGCCACTAGGGACGCACGGGGCATAATTCCTTTGGGCCCATCACAAAGCAGCGCATGCGCGCAAGGCTGTAATTCGACCCCCTGCGGGCAGCTTCAGCTTCTCACACAATGGTGACTTTCAATTCATCCCCAGTGCTGGTTGGCACCTGACAGGCCCTGGCGGAGCGCATTGTGCACTCTCTGAGCAGCCACTGGGTGCATTTGTCTGCTGTGGACAGTGAGGCGGGAGCTATTCAGCCGAGACTGCTGCCGCGCTGCCGGAGCGGCCTGGGGCCTGTCATTCCTCGCTCCATTCCCAGGGCATCTGTTTGTCATCTGCAGCCATCGGACATGCTCGCTCGTGCAGCGGGCCCAAGACGCTGCGCCATATTGCCAACCAGCCTTATTAGGCTCTGGCGGATGCCCCAAGGCATCTGTGCAGACATGTTTGCTGGCAAGCAGTTAGGAAAGGCAGCTGCTGTCAGTGAATATGGCTCTCACTAACAATGATATAATCACTGATAATGGTTATTTATACATTACGTTACAGCTCCGAGTCACAGGAATGCTTCCTAGACGTCAAAGGACGAGTGCCTAAAAAAATCCTTTATTCCTCTGAGCATCAGCTCTCCTCCTGGAATTCCAGGTAACCCCTAGCATGGCCACAGCCACTCTGGATAATGAAGTGGGAAAATTAAATTTCATATATAACTTGACATCAGTCCTAAACTAGGCCACTGCAAAAGTATTATTACTTTTGTCGGAGCTTTTTACAGCTTGATCAATTTACACATTTCTGAAATGTTTTATTCTGTAATGAACTCTTTCCGTTAGGAAAGGAACAAGTGCTACCAAGGGAAAAGCGTGCAGCGCATGGGGAAAGCTTCCTCCTGCATCTATCTGTTTTTGCAAGACAAGTGCACAAACAAAAACGAAATATAACGTGAATCCATCAAAAGAACTCAAGCCAGCTTATCAAATTACATTTTAGGAAACACTGTTAATGTGATTTATAGCAGGGAAAACTACTCAACCTTCTTACAATCAGGGGACATTTTATCAAGAACGGCGTTAAAATTATAGCCGCTTTAGCGGCAGGAAACTGCATCTAAAGCGGTGATAATGGGCTTGATATTATGCCCTTGAGAATTCCAATAGAAGCCCATGTTCACTCCAAGAAACACATTTTTTCCAGTCGAGAAAACCAATTCTACACCTCTAGCAATTCATATCTCCTTGCCCATTCCCACAGGTGCTGGAAATATTTGTGAATAACAACAAGATAATTAGTTTATAACACTGCTCAAACCTTCAAGGGCATATCTGCTTTGGAATGCCCTCGCCCTGCCCTGGGAGGAGATATTCTCAAATGAAAAATTATGTGTGTATGTGTATAAATCTTTTTACAGGGGTAAAGTCTTTTTTAATTAGGTCAAAAGTGGCTTCTCACGAATAAGTGATGAAATTTAGAAAATATCCAATATCTAATGCAAACAAATGCTCCCATAACTGCGTACAATCGTAGCAGTGTCACTCTGTATCGTTATGCATGGCATTAAATGCTTAGGGGATAAAAGCAGGGTATAGGTATAAGTAGGCTGTGGGGTTTTAGGTTTAAACCTATAATAACTGATAAAACCCCACTGAAAGAAAAATAGCCCTCACCGGTAAAAACATATAAACACTGGAAAAACACCTGGACAACCACAAACTAAATACCATTCAAAGAAAGGAAAAAGAGAGTGAAAGTCATTTTTTTCTTCCTGAAGGGGTCAATACAATGTAACTTTGTTATATAAGTAGCGTAAGAAAGACTGGCTAACATTATTCTGCTTGAGTTTTGTTCTTTAGGGATGCTACTAAAATATTGTTTCTTCTTCCTTTTACTTTTTTCAGTTTTGTGGCCTTTGGTCTAAAGATGCAGGGTTTAGTTTCATGTTTTAGGTCTAGTTTAATTATTTTATAAACTATAGAGAATCAGGAAATATCAAACTCATATTTGATATTTTGGCTGCATTTGATTCTTTCACCAATAGGTAAAATGGCTGGTTTCATAAGAATCTTTCCTAATATGTGTCATCACATTTACCCACAGAGAATGGGTAAAAACCCTTAGACCATAGTTTCTAGTGGGACAGTATTGATAGTAGGTAAATTGCCAACACCTCAGGCTTTAAACATTCAATGCAAGGTATAGTGACAAGTATATATATATCACCAAGCATCTGGGATAGTGGTGAAAACATGACACCAGACTTTTGGAAAACATGGAACGCAGTGTCACTTGTAATGCTCTGCAAAAAAAGGTTCTTTCCAAGTTCAACAAAGATTGGAGTGATATTGTTTGTATTTGCAGTGATTCAGCTACGTATAAAAAAAGTTGTGTGATGACCTGTCAAAATTGATACCCGAGCTGAAGTGATTCCCTGTAGTAGATCCTTGCCACTTGTTAGATGGTATGCTGAAAGCATCTTTACAATCTTCAGAGTTAATGAGGGATGCTATTGACTTTTTAGTCCATTCTGGTGCACTGATTTCTAATGCATAGGAACTAAAACGCAAATATTTATCATTTTGTGCTTTAGGTGGCATCAAAGAAAGAGTCATCCCAACTGTGTCCCTTAGCTGATGGTTCTCAGCCCAATGGGCTAAGAATGCTGAGAGGGCCTTTTCACAGACGTTTACATGGGAAGGAAAGCGCGAGCGCACATGACTCAAAGACTCACTGAAGAAGTATTGTATGGTGTACTACAATAAGATTAATTTGCAAAAATCTATTTGGACCTCATATACACTATAAGTACACTGTCTATATACCATGTTCTTTCAGTGCAGAAAGCAAGCAATAATAAAATCATAACGTTCCATAAACACCGGAAAAACACTTTTTCTGTTGTTTTTAGTGGTGCGAAAATGTGTAACCACTGATAACAACTGTTTTTTAAGATATTGAAAACACTGAAAAAAAACCACCAGAATTTACCAAAAATAGAAACTGAAAACAGGAAAGCCTAGGTATAAGGGGCAAATTGCACAGAGACAAATCACAAATAGACTGCATATTTTTTATGACATATTGAAGTGTGCAAGAGCAATACAGCTATACTAGTTGACTTTTCAGTGTTTGTTTTTTTTTCTCAGTGCAATGTGCTAAGTGCACAAAGTAAACCCAGACCTGGGTCTTTTGCTCATTATTTCATGTCATACAAGCTGCGCCTCATGGATGACACCCAACAGACCAAAACCATTCTGGGGTTACATGTTTTCTAATCAGAGGTGGCGTAGCATAGAAGTTAGGGCTGGGCTGTTGCAATTTGCAAAAGTGTTGTCACCATCTGTCGTGCCTCAGTGAACAAGATTATCGATGGAGTAGAACACTGCAACTCAAGTGATTGTCAGTGGCTGAGTTTAACTCTAGCATTCCAACTATTCTGTTTTTCCCATTGGTTGACACTATACATGCTGCCTTACCTTGCGAAGTGTTTTGCAAGGTTGTGATGCCTGCTGTTATGGCATCTTTTGTTGCTGCTGTGGGCTCTGCTCTACTGGCAGTTGATGTTACTGCTGTGGTCCTTCCTGTTGTTCAAACAGTTGTCACTGTGGTTGCCCTTACCTTGGTGGCACCTGTTTGGATGGTAGCTGCTGTGCTTAAAGCCCCAGTTGTAAACATTTGTCAATGATGTGGTCCCCGCTTTGGTTACAACAATTTTGCACCTGTTGTTGCTACTGTGGTGGTAGCTGTGCCCACAGTTCTCGTTTCTGTTGTGAACCCTGCTGTTGTAGAAAACCATTTTCACTGCTATTGTGGCTGCAGTAGTGGCAACTCTAGTTGCTCCCCTGGTCCCTGCCATTGTTACAGCTGTTGTCACAGGCAATACTGAGTGCAGCATTCATTTCAGGGGAGGTCCATAGTGTCCACACGGAATGTACATACTTTTTTAATGCCGTGACCAACACAAAAACGCAGTGCTAAAAGAATACTTGTTCAAATCAGCTCTGAAAGCACCTCTTTGTATTCACTATGTATTCTATATTATTTCTGGCTGAAAGCTAAAGTTGTCTCTTGTCAGGTATAAAAAGGCAATTTATGGATGAAAGCATCCAATGTTATGTCAATGAAAATCCTACCTGAAAATGTCCTGATTGACAACTAAAATTGACAAATCCATTTCAATTCAATTCAATTCAAAGAATCTTTATTCGGTGATTAAAAATCACCATAAAAGCACACACATATATACATAGTAAAAAGTCATTAAACATTTCCAAGATCCTTTGTACAGAGTGTAAACAAAGCATAAGTTACAAACAGTAAAACAATGTATGACACTAAAAAGGCATAAAATTTGAGACATTTCATTCTTCACCCCTGGTATGTCTTAAACGGACCGCTACCTTAATAAAATTCATAATACTACATAATGTTAAGGTGTCCGAGGCTTTCTGTAAAAATAATAGTGCCTTCCTAGCGTGGGCCAATTTGTTTTTTTTTAAGAGGTTTACAAGGAATCTGCGTCTGGGCAAATCCATTTCATCTATTTGTTTAAAATGGTATTGTCAAGGTAGAAAAATTCAACCATCAAAATCCTGTGAGAAAGCGGTTTATTAATTGTGGTTGATGGGAGTTCACTACAAACAATAATGGTATGATCTTGTTAAGTCCAGTAAAAGTTTCAGTCATTTAAATCCGAGCACAACCTCTGATAGCTATTGCACAGAGCAGACAGGCTTAACTTAGGAAAATGTGTAAGGCATTTAGAAGTACCAAGATAGTTAAAAAGTCAAAAACACAACACAATAAAACTCCCACTTCAATTAATAAGCATAGACAATAATGTAATGAACAAAATTACCCCAAAATTATAAACATCCTATAGCAAGAACTAGATATATGAATTTTTAAAGTTTTAAATCAAAATAGTGCCAAAAAGGATAAAACACCAACTATAGTCTTCTAGTTGTGCTTGACCGGGGCCGAGATGCAATTTAAGATGGAGCTCTCTGTGTTAGGTGACATTGCCTCATGAGCTTTTGTGCTTTGTTGGGGGTTTCATCATGCTGAGTTCAGCAATGATTTTACAGGAGACGATCTGCCCTCTTCCCCTCAGTGCTGCTCCGGTGGTTAACCTAACACAGAAAGTCTTCACTAAAACGCCAATGGGGCGATAAGACTACGTGTTCGAATTACTAATTAGGAACATACACACTTATAGTTCACTTATTTTTGTATAATACACTTTAATATAAACATTTTTTCATGTGAGTAAGGTGGGATAAACTTGTGCGAAACCCGTCCTGAAGAAGGAGTTCTGTACTCCGAAACATGACTCATGTCGACGCACTTTAGAGGTTACTGTACATAATACTACAACATTAACCTCACACTGCACCCCTTTTAACAATACCAGCCGGGGCTTAATTAAAAGTTTTTTTCTCCCCACGAGCCAGGTATTTTTTAACTATCACCATCACCACTCCACCACTCACATATAATACCCCACACACTTTAACACATAGTTCACAGGAAGTGCTCCCACGTAGCCGTAGGTCGCAGCACTCCGCATCCCGTAGAGGGGTGCGAAGACCCCAATGATGAAGCATGACACCAAGGGGCCTGTTGGTGTGTGAGGGGTATTCAAACAACACGGTGTGCTCCCCACCACAGTAGGGACCACCACTAACCCCTTAGTGGATTCCAATTTGTTTATTTGTAAATGCCCAGGGAGCCTGAATCCACTGTTTCTCTCCCTCCCTCCTTTGGTATATAGTTTTCCAGATGCTTTAGTCACAGAAAAAGTAACTTTCCAAAAGGACATTATGCAAAATATGTATTACAAGTCCCACTTTAACATTGATTTGGGCTTGTACTAAATATTTTTAAAAGCCCAAGTTTGAGATGTATCTGTTACCTAGCTGGAGATAACATTATTACATTTAATAATGTACCCCAATATTTTCCTATGAAACAGCTAACCCTGTACAACGAAAATAGCTTATGGATCCTTTTCACTGTAAGGCATGTTTAAAATTAAACATTTACGTGTCCTACTTTCAAATACCATGCACTTGGCTTTAAGGGCAGTAAGGCCTACTTAGGTTCAACTTATTCAAATTTGAAAGGAGGATTGTAGCCTGTTAAAACTGATTATTTTGTCAGGACAAATTTACGGTTTTAAAACTGCAAACGTCTGTCTACAATGGTAGACGCCTGTTTGGGTCACTGGTTGAGGGCATTCAAACCCTTCTCAAGCAGACATTACAATCCTTGACAAGGTGATGTGACAAGCAACCCCTAAGTTAACCTGTGCTCAACCCTCAGGCAGCTTGACACAGAGAAGTCACACTTACCACACAGACAATGTGCAAATTATTTGTGCGACTCTACAAACAGTGAAAACAAATCGCAAAAGGATCCAACACCAGTTTAGAAAAATAGAGTAATATTTAATAAATAAAACAAGGCCAAATCAACAAAAATTAAATCAGCAGAACTGGAGATATTATATTTGAATGATTTTAGTAAAAATAGTGCTAAAAGGTCCAAAGCACTGTGGATATATCGTTAAAGTCAGAAGTTCAGGCCGACCATGGTGGATCGCAGACCCGCTACAGTGACCCAGATAGACCCGCTGAACAGAGTACCTTAATTCCTGGTTTGTAGAGCGTTGCAAGTATCCGTGCCGAAGATGCGTTGCACAGTCAAAGTGATGCATTGGTTTTGAGATGCGGTGAGGTTGTGGTGCTCGAATTTGCTTTGTCTTCAAGCATCCCGTCGCCAAGGCCTTGCAAAGCGAAGTCCAGCATTGAGGATGCATTGCGCTGTTAAGGCAATTTGTTGGCCCTGATGTTTCCACTACCTGTCACTTGGTTTGTACACCCAGTTCGGCCTAGCGGAGGACGGGGGAGCACCAACCAACACAATTAAAACCTGTTATCACTGTACGCAGCAGTCCCCTATTTAATCCTACTCCCCCACAGACCTGTGTATTTTATTGCTTTTTGGGGCTGGCCCACTTCAGTCTGGAGAATAGATGAAACAGTGCTATAGTTGCTTGTCCCCAACTCAGTCCCACCGCACTGTATCAAGTCCAGCTGATTGCTGTCTGAAAGTCTAAAGCGCCAGGGCCGTAGAGGTAAAGATGGTGTTGAGAGGCTTACCCACTGTCTTCCTTGAATCGCTGAAACCAGTGGAAACTGCCAAAGGGAGTGGCCCAGCCCAGCCTCCTCCGGCCTCTGATGAGCTCAGGCGGGCCCGCCCTTGGCCCAGGCTTCAGCCGGGCGTGACCTGCGCACGTCCTGCGCCACGGGGGTTGAGGCAGCGCTTTGTAGCGCAATCACCACGCCTCCTCCAGCTGCAGCTGTAACCAATGCAGGCGAAGTGGAGTACCCTGGGACAGCGGGTCCCACCAGGGTATGGCGCTCGTGCCTTTAGGGCAGCAGAATTACTTGCGGCAGCCCGGCGCCCAGCAGTAGAAGGTAAGTGGTGGCAGGATAAAGAAAAGCGGGCTGAAGTCCTCAAGAGCGTCCCGTGCCACGGGGGTCGAGGCAGCGCTTTGTAGCGCGATCACCACGCCTCCCCCAGTGGCAGCTGTAACCAATGCGGGTGAAGTGGAGTAGCCTGGGACAGCGAGTCCCACCAGGGTATGGCGCCCATGTCTTTAGGTCAGCAGAAGTGTTTGCAGCAGCCTGGCGCCCAGCAGTAGCATGTAAGTGGTGCCTGGGTAAAGAAAAGCAGGCTGAAGTCCTCAAGAGCGTCCCGCACCGCGGGGGTCGAGGCATCGCTTTGCAGCGCAATCATCTCGCCTCCCCCAGCGGCAGCTATAACCAATGCGGTCGGAGTGGAGTACCATTGGACAGCGAGTCCCACCAGGTTATGGCACCAGTGTCTTTAGGGCAGCAGAAGTGTTTGCGTCAGCCTGGCCCCCAGCAGTAGCAGGTAAGTGGTGACAGGGTAAAGAAAAGCGGGCTGAAGTCCTCAAGAGCGTCCCGCGCCGCGGGGGTCGAGGCAGCACTTTGTGGTGCGATCACCACGCCTCCCCCAGCGGCAGCTGTGACCAATGCGGGCAAAGTGGAGTACCCTGGGACGGCGAGTCCCACCAGGGTATGGCGCCCGTGTCTTTAAGGCAGCGGAAGTGTTTGCGGAAGCCCGGCACCCAGCAGTAGAAGGTAAGTGGTGGCAGGGTAAAGAAAAGTGGGCTGAAGACCTCAAGAGCGTCCCGCGCCGCAGAGGTCAAGGCAGCGCTTTGTGGCGCGATCAAGACGCCTCCCCCAGCAGCAGCTGTAACCAATGCTGGAGAAGTGGAGTACCCTGGGACAGCAAGTCCCACCAGGGTATGGCGCCTGTGTCTTCAGGGCAGCAGAAGTGTTTGGGGCAGCCCAGCGCCCATCGGTAGCAGGTAAGTGGTGGCAGGGTAAAGAAAAGCGGGCTGAAGTCCTCAAGAGCGTCCCCACATTACTATGAGTAATTCCATGCCAAAGAGTAATATGGAATTACCAAAATTACTCTGAATACTCTGATGGAATTGAAATTCCACCTTGGCACTATGATGGCTCTGGAATGATGTTTGACATTCTTGCCTAATTGAAGGTATGTATTACACAATGGTGATAATTTGTCATCTATTGTGAGTAGCTATGGCACCCACACCTGTAGTAATGTTTGCCCCCTAAATTGCAACTGGCATTCATGACTTATTGTGGGCCTGCCTTGTATGATGTTGCAGTCCTTTGTATAATGCTGACCTTCCCCTTAAGGCAGTAATTTGTGGGATATTTCATGCAACCATGGTATGCTAGTGCAAAGCTACGTATAGAGATATATTTTAACCCCTTCGCTGCTAGGCCTTTTCCCCTCCTGTGCTAAGGCTTTTTTTGGTGTTTTGGGGTAGTGCGCGCTTAGGCCCTTGTAACTTTTTGACCACATAAGGTATCCACGCCAAATTTGCGTCCTTTTCTTCCAACATCATGTGGATTCTAAAGGCGCCCAGGGTTTGTGGATTCCCTTGGAGGGGTCCCAGAAATTAACCAAAATATAGTGATATTTTTGTTTTTTTCAGAAAAAAGGGAAAAACGGGCTGCAAATGAAAGCCTCTGGGTTTTTCCCTGAAAATGTTATCAAAAAAGGGTTTGTGGGGCTGAAATATCCATTTACTCAGCTTTTAGGGAATGACAGTTTTTTGTCAGAGAACCGACATTTTTCACACAGTTTTGGCATTTTTCTGGGACATAGCCTATTTTTGCTATTTTTAGAGCTTTCCACCTCCTTCCAGTTAATGGTAGAAATGAGTTTGAAAGCAATAATGGATCCTGGAAAGTTGTACAGTTTCGAAAAGTAGACAAACTTCTGAGTTCAGAAAGGGGTCATTTGTCTAAATCCATGAAGGTTTCTTTATATAAACTAACAGTCAAATATTGGAATAATTGAAAATTTGTTGAAAAAAACAGCCTTTTGTCTCAACGTTTTCACCTATAACTTTTTCTAATTTTGACAGCTCTTGGAAAGCAATATACCGTTACATCCGTTAGACCTTCCTGGTTGTGGGGATATATAGAACTTGTAGTTTCACCAAGAACCCGACGAACCAAGATCCAAAAACTGAGCAGCAACTTGCAATGGTATTTTTTCATTTACTGGGTATACAGCACTTTGTCTTGGAAAATGTATACATGGAAAAATCTGTATGAAAGACACCTATGTATTTCTGAATTGGGTACAAATTATAGAGTTCAGAAATAGTATATAATTGCACATTTTCAAAATTGGGAATACTCATACTAGCATGAGAATTATTGGTCATTTATCAAAAAGATTTTTTTTTTACACAATGTCTTTCATTGAAAGGGAGAAATGCATGAAAGCTCAATTGGTAATAACAGTTGATTTACAAATCTGAATTACCCCAAGTCTCCCGATAAAAACGGTACCTCACTTGTGTGGGTCGGCCTTGTGCCTGCGAAAGGAAACGGCGCAAAATGAAACGTGGTCGCACCTCAATTTCCCAGTGAAATCTTGCGCTCTTTGGACAAAGAGACTACGTTTTGTTTTTGAGCCCTAGCTCTGCCAGCACCTAGGGAAACCTAGCAAACCTATACATTTTTTAAAAGTAGGCACCCAGGGAAATTCAGGATGGGGTGACTCGACTGCCTACCACCAGGTTTTGTGTCCCAGAATCCCTTGCAAACCTAACAATTTGACAATAAAACACATTTTCCTCAAATTTCTGTGGTGGAAAGTTCTGGAATCTGCGTGGATCAACAAATTTCCACCCACCCAGCATTACCCCAGGTCTTCCGATAAAAACGGTACCTCACTTGTGTGGGTCGGCCTTGTGCCTGCGACAGGAAACGGCGCAAAATGCAACGTGGTCGCACCTCAATTTCCCAGTGAAATCTTGCGCTCTTTGGACAAAGAGAATACCTTTTGTTTTTTAGCCCTAGCTCTGCCAGCACCTAGGGAAACCTATATATTTTTGAAAAGTAGACACCCAGGGGAATTCAGGATGGGGTGACTCGTCTGCCTACCACCAGGTTTTGTTACCCACAATCCCTTGCAAACCTAAAAATTTGACCAAAAAAAACACATTTTACTCACATTTCTGTGGTGGAAAGTTCTGGAATCTGCGTGGATCAACACATTTCCACCCACCCAGCGTGCCCCCTGGTCTCCTGAAAAAACATGGTACCTCACTTGCGTGGGTCGGCCTTGTGCCTGCGACAGGAAACGGCGCAAAATGCAACGTGGTCGCACCTCAATTTCCCAGTGAAATCTTGCACTCTTTGGACAAAGAGACTACCTTTTGTTTTTGAGCCCTAGCTCTGCCAGCACCTAGGGAAACCTAGCAAACCTATATATTTTTGATAATAGACTCCCAGGGGAATTCAGGATGGGGTGTCTCGTCTGCCTACCCCCAGGTTTTGTTACCCAGAATCCCTTGCAAACCTAAAAATTTGTAAAAATAAACACATTTTCCTCACATTTCTGTGGTGGAAAGTTCTGGAATCTGCATGGATCAACAAATTTCCACCCACCCAGCGTGCCCCCAGGTCTCCCGAAAAAAATGGTACCTCACTTGCGTGGGTAGGCATAGTGGCTGCGACATGTAACAGCGCAAAACGCAGCATGGTTGCACCTCAATTTCCCAGTGAAATCTAGCACGTTTTGGACAAAAAGACTACCTTTTGTTTTTGCGCCGTAGCTCTGCCAGCACCTAGGGAAACCTAGCAAACCTATACATTTTTGAAAACTAGACACCCAGGGGAATTCAGGATGGGGTGACTCGTCTGCCTACCCCCAGGTTTTGTTACCCACAATCCCTTGCAAACCTAAAAATTTGACCAACAAAACACATTTTCCTCACATTTCTGTGGTGGAAAGTTCTGGAATCTGCGTGGATCAACAAATTTCCACCCACCCAGCGTGCCCCCAGGTCTCCTGAAAAAAATGGTACCTCACTTGCGAGGGTAGGCATAGTGGCTGCGACATGAAACAGCGCAAAACGCAGCATGGTCGCACCACAATTTCCCAGTGAAATCTAGCACGTTTTGGACAAAAAGACTACCTTTTGTTTTTGCGCCGTAGCTCTGCCAGCACCTAGGGAAACCTAGCAAACCTATACATTTTTTAAAACTAGACACCCAGGGAAATTCAGGATGGGGTGACTCGTCTGCCTACCCCCAGGGTTTGTTACCCAGAATCCCTTGCAAACCTAAACATTTGACAAAAAAAACACATTTTCCTCACATTTCTGTGGTAGAAAGTTCTGGAATCTGCGTGGATCAACAAATTTACACCCATCCAGCGTGCCCCCTGGTCTCCTGAAAAAAATGGTACCTCACTTGCGTGGGTAGGCATAGTGGCTGCGACATGAAACAGCGCAAAACGCAACATGTTCGCACCTCAATTTCCCAGTGAAATCTAGCACTTTTTGGACAAAAAGACTACCTTTTGTTTTTGCGCCGTAGCTCTGCCAGCACCTAGGGAAACCTAGCAAACCTATACATTTTTGAAAACTAGACACCAAAGGAAATTCAGGATGGGGTGACTCGTCTACCTACCCCCAGGTTTTGTTACCCAGAATCCCTTGCAAACCTAAAAATTTGACAAAAAAAACACATTTTCCTCACATTTCTGTGGTGGAAAGTTCTGGCATCTGCGTGGATCAACAAATTTCCACCCACCCAGCGTGCCCCCAGGTCTCCTGAAAAAAATGGTACCTCACTTGCATGGGTAGGCATAGTGGCTGCGACATGAAACAGCGCAAAACACAGCATGGTTGCACCTCAATTTCCCAGTGAAATCTAGCACGTTTTGGACAAAAAGACTACCTTTCGTTTTTGCACCGTAGCTCTGCCAGCACTTAGGGAAACCTAGCAAACCTATACATTTTTGAAAACTAGACACCCAGGGGAATTCAGGATGGGGTGACTCGTCTGCCTACCCCCAAGTTTTGTTACCCAGAATCCCTTGCAAACCTAACAATTTGACAAATAAAACACATTTTCCTCACATTTCTGTGGTGGAAAGTTCTGGAATCTGCGTGGATCAACAAATGTCCACCCACCCAGAGTTTCCCCAGGTCTCCCGAAAAAAATGGTACCTCACTTGCGAGGGTAGGCATAGTGGCTGCGACATGAAACAGCGCAAAACGCAACATGGTCGCACCTTAATTTCCCAGTGAAATTTAGCACGTTTTGGACAAAAAGACTACCTTTTGTTTTTGCGCCGTAGCTCTGCCAGCACCTAGGTAAACCTAGCAAACCTATACATTTAAAAAAATTAGACACCCAGGGAAATTCAGGATGGGGTGACTCGTCTGCCTACCCGCAGGTTTTGTTACCCACAATCCTTTGTAAACCTAAAAATTTGACCAAAAAAAACCATTTTCCTCACATTTCTGTGGTGGAAAGTTCTGGAATCTGCGTGGATCAACTAATTTCCACCCACCCAGCGTTTCCCCAGGTCTCCCGAAAAAAATGGTACCTCACTTGTGTGGATAGACATAGTGGCTGCAACAGGAAAAGGTCCAAATCGTACGGTGGTGAATTTAAAATACCCTGAAGCAATATAACCTTGATTTTTGGGGGGGCATCTGAGTTTTTGGCCCGGGGCTCGGTGGTATTCTTTGGAAACTACCAAACCCAAACAGTTCTGAAAACTAGACACTCGGGGGAGTCCAGGGAGGTATGGCATGCGTGGGTCCCCCAATGTTTTCCTACCCAGAACTCCTTGCAAACCTTAAAATTAGGTAAAAATAGCACTTTTCCAAACCTTTTTGCGTGGGATCGCCGTGCCGGCAAAAATGTCCTACCACCCAGCGTTTCCCTTGTTCTCCCGAGTAAAAGGATACCTCACTTTTGTGGGTGCCCCAAAGCAGAACAGGTTAAAAATGAATTTTGAAAAAAGTAGTATTTACGTTTTACAAATTAAGCCCCCCTGCCTTAGTCACAGGCCTTTGGCCCACCCACACAAGTGAGGTATCATTTTACTCGGGAGAACAAGGGAAACACTGGGTGGTAGGACATTTGTGCCGGCAGTGAGATCCCACCCAAAAAAGTACGGAAAGATGGGTTTTTTTACCTAAATTTAAGGTTTGCAGGGGTTTCTGGGTAGGAAAACATTGGGGGACCCACGCATGCCATACCTCCCTGGACTCCCCCGGGTGTCTAGTTCTCAGAACTGTTTGGGTTTGGTAGTTTCCAAAGATGCCCGCCAAGCCCCGGGCCAAAAGCTCAGGTGACCCCCTCAAAAAAGAAGATAGTTTCACTAAAGGTAATTTTTAAGTCTCCACCGTACGAATTGGGCCTTTTCCTGTTGCAGCCACTATGCCTACCCACGCAAGTGAGGTATCATTTTTATCGGGACACCTTGGGGAACGCTGGGTGGGAGGTAATTTGTGTGAGCCCAGTGATGCTACGCTTTCCCACACTAAAAAGTGTGAAAAAACTGATTTTTTCCAGCTAAAATTGAGGTTTGCAAGGGCTTCTGGGTAAAGGAACGTTGGAGGATCCACGCAAGCCATACCTCCTTGGAAGCCCCCGGGTGTCTACTTTTCAGAAATGTGTGGGTTTGGTAGGTTTCCCTACATGGCCGTCTAGCACGGGGCCAAAAACTCAGGTAACCCCTCTTGCAAAAGCTGGTGGATTTCACAATGGTGACAATGTCAAGTCCACCAGCTTTTGCAAGAGGGGTTACCTGGGTTTTTGGCCCCATGCTAGACGGCCATCTAGGGAAACCTACCAAACCCACACATTTCTGAAAAGTAGACATCCGGGGGCTTCCAAGGAGGTATGGCTTGTGTGGATCCTCCAACGTTCCTTTACCCAGAATCCCCTGCAAATCTCGATTATAGCTAAAGAAATCAGATTTTTGACACATTTTTGTGTGGGAAAGCGTGGCATCACTGGGCTCACACAAATTTCCTCCCACCCAGCGTTCCCCCAGGTCTTCCGATA
Organism: Lissotriton helveticus; assembly: GCF_964261635.1. Classification (NCBI taxonomy): domain Eukaryota; kingdom Metazoa; phylum Chordata; class Amphibia; order Caudata; family Salamandridae; genus Lissotriton; species Lissotriton helveticus. The sequence continues at coordinate 150,797,266 of NC_136065.1, read as the reverse complement.
AAAACGGAACCTCACTTGCGTGGATAGATATAGTGGCTGCAACAGGAAAAGGTCCAAATCGTACGGTGGTGAATTTAAAATACCCTGAAGCAATATAACCTTGATTTTTGGGGGGGGGCACCTGAGTTTTTGGCCCGGGGCTCGGTGGTATTCTTTGGAAACTACCAAACCCAAACAGTTCTGAAAACTAGAAAACCTGGGAAAACTAGAAACCTGGGAAAACCTGGGAGTCCAGGGAGGTATGGCATGCGTGGGTCCCCCAATGTTTTCCTACCCAGAACTCCTTGCAAACCTTAAAATTAGGTAAAGATAGCACTTTTCCAAACTTTTTTGCGTGGGATCGCCGTGCCGGCAAAAATGTCCTACCACTCAGCGTTCCCCTTGTTCTCCTGAGTAAAAGGATACCTCACTTGTGTGGGTGCCCCAAAGCAGAACAGGCCAAAAATGAATTTAAAAAAAAAGTAGTATTTAAGTTTTACAAATTAAGCCCCCCTGCCTTAGTCACAGGCCTTTGGCCCACCCACACAAGTGAGGTATCATTTTACTCAGGAGAACAAGGGAAACGCTGGGTGGTAGGACATTTGTGCGGGCAGCGAGATCCCACCCAAAAAAGTATGGAAAAATTGGTTTTTTGACCTAAATTTAAGGTTTGCAGAGGTTTCTGGGTAGGAAAACATTGGGGGACCCACGCATGCCATACCTCCCTGGACTCCCCCGGGTATCTAGTTCTCAGAACTGTTTGGGTTTGGTAGTTTCCAAAGATGCCCGCCAAGCCCCGGGCCAAAAGCTCAGGTGACCCTCTCAAAAAAGAAGATAGTTTTACTAAAGGTAATTTTTAAGTCTCCACCGTACGAATTGGGCCTTTTCCTGTTGCAGCCACTATGCCTACCCACGCAAGTGAGGTACCATTTTTATCGGGAGACCTTGGGGAACGCTGGGTGGGAGGTAATTTGTGTGAGCCCAGTGATGCTACGCTTTCCCACACTAAAAAGTGTGAAAAAACTGATTTTTTCAAGCTAAAATTGAGGTTTGCAAGGGATTCTGGGTAAAGGAACGTTTGAGGATCCACGCAAGCCATACCTCCTTGGAAGCCCCCGGGTGTCTACTTTACAGAAATGTGTGGGTTTGGTAGGTTTCCCTAGATGGCCGTCTAGCACGGGGCCAAAAACCCAGGTAACCCCTCTTGCAAAAGCTGGTGGATTTCACAATGGTGACAATGTCAAGTCCACCAGCTTTTGCAAGAGGGGTTACCTGGGTTTTTGGCCCCGTGCTAGACGGCCATCTAGGGAAACCTACCAAACCCACACATTTCTGAAAAGTAGACACCCGGGGGCTTCCAAGGAGGTATGGCTTGCGTGGATCCTCCAACGTTGCTTTACCCAGAATCCCCTACAAATCTCGATTATAGCTCAAAAAAATCAGATTTTTGACACATTTTTGTGTGGGAAAGTGTGGCATCACTGGGCTCACACAAATTTCCTCCCACCCAGCGTTCCCCCAGGTCTCCCGATAAAAACGGAACCTCACTTGCGTGGGTAGGCATAGTGGCTGCAACAGGAAAAGGTCCAAATCGTACGGTGGTGAATTTAAAATACCCTGAAGCAATATAACCTTGATTTTTGGGGGGTGGGGGCACCTGAGTTTTTGGCCCGGGGCTCGGTGGTATTCTTTGAGAACTACCAAACCCAAACAGTTCTGAAAACTAGACACCCGAGGAAGTCGAGGGAGGTATGGCATGCGTGGGTCCCCCAATGTTTTCCTACCTAGAACTCCTTGCAAACCTTAAAATTAGGTAAAAATAGCACTTTTCCAAACTTTTTTGCGTGGGATCGCCGTGCCGGCAAAAATGTCCTACCACCCAGCGTTCCCCTTGTTCTCCCGAGTAAAAGGATACCTCACTTGTGTGGGTGCCCCAAAGCAGAACAGGCCAAAAATGAATTTTGAAAAAAGTAGTATTTAAGTTTTACAAATTAGGCCCCCCTGCCTTAGTCACAGGCCTTTGGCCCACCCACACAAGTGAGGTATCATTTTACTCGGGAGAACAAGGGAAACGCTGGGTGGTAGGACATTTGTGCCGGCAGCAAGATCCCACCCAAAAAAGTACGGAAACATTTTTTTGGGACCTAAATTTAAGGTTTGCAGGGGTTTCTGGGTAGGAAAACATTGGGGGACCCACGCATGCCATACCTCCCTGGACTCCCCCGGGTGTTTAGTTCTCAGAACTGTTTGGGTTTGGTCGTTTCCAAAGATGCCCGCCAAGCCCCGGGCCAAAAGCTCAGGTGACCCCCTCAAAAAAGAAGATAGTTTTACTAAAGGTAATTTTTAAGTCTCCACCATACGAATTGGGCCTTTTCCTGTTGCAGCCACTATGTCTACCCACGCAAGTGAGGTACCATTTTTATCGGGAGACCTTGGGGAACGCTGGGTGGGAGGTAATTTGTGTGAGCCCAGTGATGCCACGCTTTCCCACACTAAAAAGTGTGAAAAAACTGATTTTTTCAAGCTAAAATTGAGGTTTGCAAGGGATTCTGGGTAAAGGAACGTTAGAGGATCCACGCAAGCCATACCTCCTTGGAAGCCCCCGGGTGTCTACTTTTCAGAAATGTGTGGGTTTGGTAGGTTTCCCTAGATGGCCGTCTAGCACGGGGCCAAAAACCCAGGTAACCCCTCTTGCAAAAGCTGGTGGACTTGACATTGTCACCATTGTGAAATCCACCAGCTTTTGCAAGAGGGGTTACCTGGGTTTTTGGCCCCGTGCTAGACGGCCATCTAGGGAAACCTACCAAACCCACACATTTCTGAAAAGTAGACACCCGGGGGCTTCCAAGGAGGTATGGCTTGCGTGGATCCTCCAACGTTTCTTTACCCAGAATCCCCTGCAAATCTCGATTATAGCTCAAAAAAATCAGATTTTTGACCCATTTTTGTGTGGGAAAGCGAGGCATCACTGGGCTCACACAAATTTCCTCCCACCCAGCGTTTCCCCAGGTCTCCCGATAAAAATGGTACCTCACTTGCGTGGGTAGGCATAGTGGCTGCAACAGGAAAAGGCCCAATTCGTACGGTGGAGACTTAAAAATTACCTTTAGTAAAACTATCTTCTTTTTTGAGGGGGTCACCTGAGCTTTTGGCCCGGGGCTTGGCGGGCATCTTTGGAAACTTCCAAACCCAAACAGTTAAAAAAAATAAACACCAGGGGGAGTCCAGGGAGGTATGGCACGCGTGGGTCACCCAATGTTTTCCTACCCAGAATTCCTTGCAAACCTTAAAATTAGGTAAAAATATCACTTTTCCAAAGTTTTTTGCGTGGGATCTCCGTGCCGGCAAAAATGTCCTACCACCCAGCGTTCCCCTTGTTCTCCCGAGTAAAATGATACCACACCTTAACAGAGTTACTCAAAAGTCAAACATTCAAGCACTGCTATCTATTCCTCAAAGACACACACATACAGGTTGGATTTGGCACGAGGGCGAGTGATGGTTCAGTGCCTAACATTTTATTAACAAGATATTTCAAAAAAATGAAATGCTCTGTCAATAAATAAATGCATAAAAACCGAACCAGTGACTCGCAACTCGTGAGCTGTAAAGCCACGACAAGGCACCAACCGTTTTACAGGCCATTCACGCACCTCTCATACCGGATACAAACCAGACCATTGACACCATCCGGAAGGAAAAGCAACACATAACAACAATCACAATAAGGGACAAGGTACACCCTACTGCAGAAAGAGAAAAAAAACTAATATTACTGCGCACCCATCTAATCCGCAAGCACACACACATACTGGTTGGATTTGGCACGAGGGTGAGTGATGATTCAGTACATACAATTGTATTCACAAGTAATTTCACAAAAATGAAATACACTGCGTATAATTGAAAGTATGATAAACTGAACCACTGACTCACAGCTCGTGAGCTGTAAAGCCACGTCAAGGCACCAACCTCTTTACAGGCCATTCATACACCTTTCGTACGCGTGACACATACAAAACATTCACACCCCCAGCCGCGGACCCATCACATTTCAACACTCACACCAGCAAACAGCGCCATTCAAGGGCCCATCACTTTCACACGCCCACATTTCTGACACTGCAACTACACAAAATGATGGACTGTATGGAGTGTCACTCAACTAGCAGTGTGTGTAGTGACCAACAGAATGTAACTACTCACACACCGCCAGCCGAGCGCCAGTCCACCCACACCACCATCCAAGCACCAGACCATGCACACCGCCAGCCAAACACCACTCAGCGCACACCTACAGCCAAGTACCACTCCACACACACCACCAGCCAAGCATCACTCCACGCACACCACCAGCCAAGCGCCACTCCACAAACACAACACCAGCCAAGCACCACTCCGTGCACAGACAGCCAAGTACCTCTCCACGCACACCATCCAGCCAAGCGCCACTCCACACACACCGCCAGCCAAGCGCCACTCCACGCACATCACCATCCAAGCAACAGACCATGCACACCGCCAGCCAAACACCACTCAGCGCACACCGACAGCCAAGTACCACTCCACACACACCACCAGCCAAGTATCACTCCACGCACACCGCAAGCCAAGCGCCACTCCACATACACCGCCAGCCAAACACCACTCCGTGCACAGACAGCCAAGTACCACTCCACGCACACCACCAGCCAAGCGCCCCTCCACACACACCACCAGCCAAGCGCCACTCCACAAACACAACACCAGCCAAGCACCACTCCGTGCACAGACAGCCAAGTACCACTCCATGCACACCATCCAGCAAAGCGCCACTCCACACACACCGCCAGCCAAGCACCACTCCGTGCACAGACAGCCAAGTACCACTCCATGCCCCCCACCAGCCAAGCGCCCCTCCACACACACCACCAGCTAAGCGCCACTCCACAAACACAACACCAGCCAAGCACCACTCCACAAACACAACACCAGCCAAGCACCACTCCGTGCACAGACAGTCAAGTACCACTCCATGCACACCACCAGCCAAGCGCCACTCCACACACACGACCAGCCAAGCGCCACTCAACACACACCACCAGCCAAGCGCAACTCCACACACACCGCCAGCCAAGCACCAATCCACGCACACCACCAGCCAAAGACAAATCCAAACACAACACCAGGCAAGCGCAAGAGCACGCACACCGCCAACCAAACACCAGACCACGCACACCGCCAGTCAAGCACCAGTCCGCAGACACCGCCAGACAAGCACCAGTCCACAGACACCGGCAGCCAAGCGCCAAACCATGCACACAGTCAGACAATGGACACTACACGCAAACCAACATCATACTTTAGTTTTTTTTTTAAATAAAAGAAAAACAAAAACAAATTGCAAATTGATACAAATCTACTAACTCAACAACTAAATCTAAAAAGACTACACAAATACAAACTTTGAAACTGAACAATAAGTTTTAAAGAATAAAGACCAACCAGTTCACTTTACCACTCATTGATACTCCCAAAAATTCTTTTGCGTGTGGTACAATCTAAAACAAGCAGGTACACACAGCCCGGGGTTTGAAGGGCAGTCGGGGCAGTACATACGAACCTCCTTCCGCAAATCTCTTCGCCAACAGACTCTACATCTCTGACTGGGAAAGTCTTTTGAGATTGTAGGAGGAATTGTATCAGGAAAGTGGCGATCTTTCAATCTGGCAACATCCTCCACCACTCCAACTCTAGGAACACTTGCCTGTTCCACTAAAACAAGGCTGCCTATTACAGACTCCTGAAACTTTACAAAAGTCATCTTTGACTGGAGACAAGATTTCTGGAACACACCAAAAGCATTAAAGGTTGCCAAGTGGAAAAGATGGATAGCCAACTTCTTTTTTTTTTTATAAATCTTTGTATTATTATAACACAAGAGGAAAAATATACATATCGGGTGTCATTAAACAAAATACAGCACAGCTGTGGACGGGCAAATGAAGTGACGAAATAATGTACAGTCATAAGCAGCAGAAAAATCAAATGCAGCGTGAACCAGAAGCAAAACAATTGGATAGCAATTACCGCAGGCACCCATCAACAGCACCCGCCCACCAGGAGTACAGGATGTACGGAGCAAACATGTGACACCCGGATACGTTAGGCAAGAATCAGGAGAATACGCCACAGCTCTTGTGAAGAAAAGAAAGGGGAAATAGAACGGTCATAGAAAAAAACAAAGGAAAAATAACCCCCCCCCCCACAAACCCCCCACCCTACACCCCTGCAGATGGTTACGACCTAACCCCACTAGCAGCGTGCCTGTCGCCCCCTAAACTACACCCCAAGGAAGGGAAAAAGTTGGAGGAGGAGAATATAACAAATCAATACGAGCTCCCGGACTCCCATCCCCCCGCCAAGAGCAGACACCCCGTACCGTAATGTTAAGCAAGTTACAGCAAAGCAAGAGACATTTCGTAGGGGAGTCGCAAGCAGAAAAAGGACCATCCCGCCCGATCCCCGGCTTCATAGAGGCAGCAAGTCCCGTCCCGAACACATCAGACACATAAATATCAAACACTCAGAACCACATCTGGCCCTCGCTCCCACAGATATAACCCAGCAAAGACAAAAGAAACATTGCATCAAAGTCCAGTCCAGTTCAGCCCAAACCCTCACGTTCCATCACGAAGACCCCGTCCAGTACAAATGAATTGTTGCGATTTTTCACACGGGTTCTATCCATCCGAACCGCCAGCATCACAAAAATAACCGAAAACAGTAGAGTGTCAAAGTCAATTCGAAAGAAGGGACAACAGGATAGACGTACACAGAGTCTAAAGTCAAAGCAGGGCCACCGTCCACCATCGACAAATCTGCAAAGCGGTTTTGATCACTCACGAAAAGAGGCAAAGGGTTAATCCTACAGACGCTGGAGAAGACACAATGGCTAACAATCCAGGACATGACCTCAACCCTGTCCCGTTCGATACAAAACGTCAGCAGAGATCAACCGGCCAGCCGCCATGTTAGTCGACGTGGGCAACAAGGGCAACCAGGACAGATCGGTGGGCTGTCCCCCCAAGCCAGCCGTAAGCAACAGCAGTTCACAACATCCAACGGAGATTGTTCGACAAGATGTCCAAAGCACCTGCACAAAGTTCAAAGACAATAAGTCTGACATCGGCCCCTGTGAACCCTGGGGGACCCCAAGAGACATTCTTCAGATCGCCAAGCCCTGCTTACACAATTACTGTGCTCATGGTGAACAAGACCGTGGGAAGATGTAGGGGGGAACATGTCCAGTTGCGTCTGAACCACGTCGTCAACAAGCCCACAGGGCATTACTAGCTGGGGCTCTTCCCCCTCGTCGGGTCCGGCGGGAACAGCTCTTGTCAGGTGGAGCGCAATGAATCCTGTATCCAGAGCAGTGTTCAGCTTTGCGAACTGCTCATCCAGAGAGACTCGGACATCAGCTATGGCCGCCATGATGTCTTGCATCGTAACCGCCATCTTGGGGATGGGGGGGTCGTCGGGCGGTCCAAGCATTAGTTCCCAGCCTGCAGGTGAATACTCCCGGAGACCAATGGATCACACAAAAGACAGGTCAAGTCACACATCGGAGGAATGTCTCTCTCCACACTGCCAAGTCAATCCTGCCCGTGAAATGAACACACAGCTCAGTTCTGGATCCCACCACGTAGCGCCAGCAATGGGGGCACCTCAGTATCCCAGAAACAGTCTCATCTCCGGCAGGATCTGTAGAGCCGGTCGTGCGCCCGTGGGAGCAGCGATCGTCCTCGCCCCGAGCGGCGCCAGCCGAGAATTCGGGAGCGGCCCGCGAAAACTGGGCCGAATCCTAAACAGCGTCGGGGTCGTCACAGTATGTGCTCCGCAGACATAGAATGTATCCAACAGGCCAGCGCTTCGGGGGGTGCTACATCGCCACATTGCCGGTCAACTAAGGCGTCCGTGGCCAAAACCTGACCGATGGCCACTTCGCACCAGTAGACCGACTTCGCCCCTGTACAGATGGCCGCTGTTGTTGCTTCTTCGTCCGGCCATGCCCTGCAATCCACGTCCCGGCTCAAGAGACTTTAGGGCCGCTAACTACCGCTGCGGATGTCTCCGATTTCGGGGCCGGCAGGGAGCCGGGAATCGCGCCATCAATTTCAGCGCTCCTTCCCCAATACAGAATATAGCGCGATAACAGGATGATATGCAGGATAGTTGTGCGGGGCTCGGAGGGTCACGGAGCCGGGAGCCTACGCGTCCGTCCTGGTCGCCATCTTGGCTCCTCCTCGATAGCCAACTTCTTGTACCAAATGTAAGCCTTACGAAGAGCAGCATACGGTTCCAACCTCTGATCTACTCTGTCAACACCACCCATGTACTTATTGTAGTGCAGTATGCACACAGGTTTGCGCACTTCTGCAACCTGACCCCAAACAGTCACCGGTTCAGTGCTTTCATCATGTATTGTAGTCAACATGTAGACATCTCTCCTGTCTGAAAACTTCACAGCTAGAAGCTCCTCACAACGCAATGCACTGCACTGTCCCCGAGCAAGCTTTCGACAAACAAGTTCTTTTGGGAAACCTTTACGGTTTGAGCGGATTGTGCCACAAGCAACAGTGTCCACTTTGGCCAATTCCCTGAACAACCGCACACCAGTGTAGAAGTTATCGACATACAAATGATGGCCTTTGTTAAAAAATCCACAACCAAGTTCCCACACAATTTTCTCAGTCACTCCAAAAGTCGACGGACAACCAGGGGGGTTAATCCTGGATTCCTTACCAGTGTACACCCTGAAATTAGAGACATATCTAGTCTCACTGTCACACAGCATATACAGTTTGATTCCATAGCGTGCCCTCTTAGTAGGAATGTATTGCCGAAATACCAAGCGGCCCTTGAACAACAGCAAAGACTCATCCACTGCAATTTCTTTCCCAGGATAAAAGATCTCAGAAAATCAATCAACAAAATGATCAATGACAGGCTAAATCTTGAAAAGACGGTCACAATCAGGGTGATCTTGTGGCAAAGCAAGACTATTGTCAACAAAATGCATCATCCGAAGCAGAAGCAAATACCTATCACGACTCATGACTGCCGGAAATATAGCTGTTGCCATCAAGGGACTAGTAGACCAATATGAAGCCATTGATGGTTTCCTAAGCAAGCCCATCAAAAAAGTTAAACCCAAAAACTTTTTCATCTCCTCCAAATTTGTGGGAGTCCACCGGGTAGCTCTAGCATGGGGCTTAAGGCTGGCACTGTTCACCCTCAAAAAAAAATGTCAGCATACAAATTAGTCTGTTCTACAATCTCTGCCAAAAACACATCATCCATAAACAACTTGTAAAAATCAATAGGCAAAAAGTTTTCAGTGTTCACTCTACACCCTGGAACACCAGTAAATTCAGGCAATGCCGGCTGCACCATGCCTGGTGCAACCCAGAGGTCAGAACTTTCATCGTCAAGTTTTGCAGCCGCTGGCTGCCGCCCAGCTGCCTCTTGACTCAGTACACCAACTGGAAGTCTAGCAGCCCCAGGCTGCAGCCCAGATGTCTCTTGCCGCACTATTGGCACAGCAATGTCCTCCGCAACCACAGGCACAGCAATGTCCTCCCCAACCACAGGCACATCATCCACACCAAAAGTAGCTTCATCAGCACTCAAAGTGTCTTCATCATCAGATGAAGCCATGTGTAGAGAAAACTCACTACCTGAATTTTCACCTCCCACCTCTGGCTCAGAATCAGAGTCAGACTCTGGACCATGGTCAGAGGAAGAATCAAAAAGCATTCCAACAACTTGCTGAGCAGTAATCCGGCGGCTAGCCATTATCCTTACAAATAAAGGAGTCTGCACAAACAACTCAACAACCCCAACACTGCGCAAAGTAAGATAAAAAATGTAAGACTTTTTCACAAAAAAATATATTTAAAAAAAATATACAATTCACTTACAAGACACAACTACACTCACCAGCACCTACTCTGCAAAGACAAAGCAAATAGGCAACGATATCCCACTAGAAAGAAGAAAAAAAAACTTACATCTACAGAAGGACACATCAAAAACAAATGCAAAACATGTTTTACAATCACAACAAACAGAAACCAAACATACTCGTATTACTACACACTTTGCAAAATAAACAATTACTTTACAATTGAACAAAAAAAGGTCTCTTACCAAACACATGCAACTACAGAAACAGCAGAACAACAGAACCACCAGTAACGGAACCGTACACTGCAACAATCTAAAGAGAAAAAAAAAACACATTAGAAGAAACAAAAACAACACACATTACAACAGGCTATGTCAAAGGGTATGTCACAAATGGGGTGTCTGTCCCCAAGGGGGAAGATTATAAATCATTATAAACGTGGGCCCCCTGGAAGCAACCCTACGGAGGGCAGAGAGGCCAAATAAAGACACGGCAGAACATACTGAAAACAAATGGGCCCAAGGAAGCAACCCTTGGCCAAGGGGTCGCTCCCTATAAAAAAACAAAAACCTGGAGTATAGTAAGCTTTTCTATCCCCCCCCTGGGACCAGAAACTGTAAAAAAAAACAGCCACTCTGCCCCCAGGGGGGGCAGAATAGTCTACAATATTTATAATGCCCCCTGGAAGCGACCCTTGCCCAAGGGGTCGCTTCCTTTATAAATATACTAAAATCCCTGGTGTCTAGTGGGCTTTTCTACCCCCCCTGGGTCCAGATGTGGTGTCAAAAAAATGGCTGATCTGCCCCCAGGGGGGGCAGACAAGTCTAAAAAAAATGATGGGCCACTAGGAAGCGACACTTCCCCAAGGGGTCGCTTCCTTTACAATTATAAACAAATCCCTGGTGTCTAGTGGGCTTTTCTGCCCCCCCCCTGGGTCCAGATCACGGGCTAACATGGGCAATCTGCCCCCAGGGGGGCAGAAAAGTCCACACTAAATTTTTATGGCCCTGGAAGCGACCCTTGCCCAAGGGGTCGCTTCCTTTACTAATAAAAACACAATCCCTGGTGTCTAGTGGGCTTTCCTGCCCCCCCCTGGGTCCAGATTCCTGAATAAAACGGTCGATCTGCCCCCAAGGGGGGCAGAAAAGTCTAAACAAATAAAAAATGCCCTAGGAAGCGACCCTTTCCCAAGGGGTCGCTTCCTTTTATCAAAATAAATAATCCCTGGTGTCCAGTGGGCTTTTCTGCCCCCCCTGGGTCGAGATCGCTCGCTAAATCAAGCGATCTGCCCCCAGGGGGGGCAGAAAAGTCTGACCTAAATTTTTGTGCCCCTGGAAGCGACCCTTGCCCAAGGGGTCGCTTCCTTTTCTGAAAAAAAAAATCCCTGGTGTCTAGTGGGGCATTACTGGTGCAGGATCGCGACGCTGTGCGCGATCCTGAACCAGGAATGCCCTGCATTGGGACATCAGGGGAGAGGAAACAGTGTTTCCTCCCCCCATTTGCCTCAAGGCACCGAGAAATGGCCTCCCCACCCCACCGGAGAGCAGGAAACAGACCTACCTGCTCGACGCGCTGGAAGCAAATGGCTTCCAGCGCGTCTAGCACTTCCTGATGACGTCGGCGTGCGCGACAGCGCGCTGACGTCACCAGGAAGTGCGGGGGGGGGGCAGTGGGGGGAGCAGCGCAAAGTCTTCCGCTGCCACCCCCACTACTGCCACCACGATCGGAGCCCCAGGGGGGGAGCAACAGCGCTCCCCCCGAGGGCTGTACTGATGACGGAACGGTTCCGAAGGGGTTAAAATATGAAACTTCAAGCACGTTCAGAGAAGAGACAACCAAGGGAACAAATGTAAGGTGTAAGCCAGGGCACATTCCAACACTCGCTACAAAACCCAGGATAGATATGTCTCTACCACTGCATGGGCTTTGGAGAGAGGTTTGGGCAAGATGAAGCCTTTTGATAGCTGTTTGGAAACATCAGGAACATTCAGCCAATCAAATGACTTGTTTCCACTTTTTGAATATTCCTGATGTTCCCAAATAGAGTAAGAGCTATGAGCCATATGTATCATTGTTCCGTTTTGCGAATTCCAAATAGCGATTTTTAAGGAATCGCTATTTAGAATTCGCAAAACGGTATGTATGTACAAAACCGCTTTTTCATAGCGATTCCTTACCATTCCTAATTTGCGATTAGCAAATTGCTAATTGCAAATTACCCATTCATTTCTATGGGCCAGGAGGCCCATAGGAATGAAGGGGCAATTTGCGAATAGGAATGAAGGGGCAATTTGCGATTAGCAATTTGCTAATCGCAAATTAGGAATTTTTTCAAGGGTGCAGGGGTGTCTCAAGAACACCCTGCTGCACCCCTGAAAATGACATTTGGGGGCATATGGCGCACATAGATGCCCTAAGGGCATGTATGAGCGTCATATGGCACCTTTGTTTTTTTGAAAAAAGCTTTTTTAAAAGAATTCGCAACTTACCACCAACTAGAAGTTGGTGGTAATTTGCGAATCCTTATGGGCATTTTTTGCATATTTTTTCTTTGATACATTGCATTTAAGGAATCGCAAAATTTGCGATTCCTTAAGTGCAATCGCAAAATAAGGAATTGCAAATTTTGCGATTGCTTATTTTGATGCAAAAATGTTTGATACATACGCAGAATTTCGGCCTTTGCGAATGCTAATTAGCTTGATACATATGGCCCTATATCTGTTATTCATGGGATACTTACATTTTATAGGTGCGCGGGAATCCCACATCTCTATTGCGCCCCTGCCAAGTCTGACTACTTTAGGTTGCTCTGTTTTCAAGGATTAAGATCTCTCTGGATGTGTTGCTGGGGCACCACACTATTAAGGTCCCTTCACCAACCTCCCACCTGTCCCCACTCCCTTGTTACAAATGCGACTGAATTCAAGGGACAGTACCGACATTTTGTTTCAGAAAGTTTGGTGCAGATTGATGTACCGAAGTCAAGTTTATAGCTGCAAAAACAAAAAGACCTTTCCTAAGGGACTCACATTTTGTCCTTAAATGCTTAGGAGTAAGAATTACGAAGTTGGATATACATTTCTTGTTCTGTGCTCAATACTGAGAGGGAGTATGTGTCGGAAACTACTGCCAGGCTGTCTGGCCATTCCAGAGCATTATGAATGTGTGTGTCAACATCAACCCTTACAAAAGAGAAGTGAGTTACTTGGGAATGGAGGTCCTGGAAATGATAGTTACCAGGCTCCTGCTTTTATCCAGTTCGTGTTTGTCATCAGAAATACGTCGCTGTCTTGGTTTTGCTAAGTTTCCAATAATCACGCACTACGATGTCAACCAGTGAGGCTCACATTTAATCTTAAAGTTGCGCGAGCTCGTTTGATGATCCTTGTCAACAGGGGAAGAGGAGCCCCCTGGGAGTACATCAGAGCACCGAGATGAAAAGGCCCCTCGAGCGTGGGAGCGTGATGAAGCGATGCTTTGAAGTCCCTGCTTGGCTGCTGACACCTCAAAGGGAAGTCTGGTGAAATGTTTAGCCCACAATGGTGGGATTTCATCTTCTCTGACTATGTCAGCAGAGCAGAGATGTCAACATGCCATGTTTCCTTGCCCCTTCTTGCTCGCACCGACTTTGATCGGAAGTCTAATGTTACAATCCGGCGCCAAATTATACTAAGTGCCCAGGGTGGTTTACACCCGGAGGGCACTTTGGTAAATAAGAAAGTGCTGCAGAGCTTGCTGGTCCCTTCCTTAACACGGGTGATGACGCCACACAGATGTGCACCTGAAATGAAATGAAAAGAAATACCAGCATTTGTAAAGCGCATAGCTACCTCCGGGGAGATGTCCCGGCGCTCGGGGCCTGTCGGGAAGATTAAGCGAGCTATTGCCCAGAGTCACAAGGTGCTAGGCTAACCTGCTACTGGGATCGAACCGTGAACTCTGTGTTCTGGCGTCAGGCACCCTGGCAGCTGCACCATACCTCTTCCGCTGCATCTGCAGGGTCTGAAGAGGGTATTTCCTGATTACCATGGATGCACGGTTTGCTAAAATGGCGCCATGGGCATGAGCGGAGACAATTTTGCTTCACTTGCTGATGGTAGTGGATTAAATGAGGCAGCAGGGGGTTGCTTCTGTGTACACTGGTCAGCACCTGGATGAGCAGGGATTGGCCCCTGAACCAGAGGTGGCTCCTCCGCTAAGGCAAAAGAGCGTCGCCGCACTGCTCTGGGAGAAATGTAAAAGGAAAAATAAAATGATACTAACAGAAGTTATCTTTTTTTTTTTTAGTATCTTGCAGCCAGGTTAGGATGGGGCGGGGTGGGCTCCCTTGATGCCAGAGGGAGGAGGAGTGGTTGCTGCACCTTACTTGCGCATGACTGTTAGCCTGCCTTCTTAAGCCGGCCAAACCGTCCTGTGCACTTAGCGTATTCTCCAACGGGCTGTAATGCACAGCCTAGGTGAAAAACATGCAGAGGCTTTCAGTCTCCATCTGAGATCCAAACCATGGTGCTCAGACTAATTACAACACTGATGTCATGGTGACAGCAGCGTTGTGATTGGCTTGGTGAGCCTGGGTGCTGCATGGCACAGTCGCACTGGGGACCATAACTGGCAAACAGCTCATCCAGCTCCCAGTGGATGGGGGGCCTAGTTAGAAGTACCACTACAGTCTTGCCGCTACTGCTATTGTTACAGGGGGGCAATATTGCAGCTATGCTGCAAAACTGGTCCCCGGTAACAAAAACAGACCCCCAGGCGTCTAAAACCAGCCACCACCTTGGCGGTGCCCGCTACAGCCAGTCAGACCTTGCCGCCGGGAGCCAGGAAAACAGCGTTGATAAAGAAGAGGCTGCGGCTGGTGGCCAGCGATGATCAGGTAAGTCTTTTTTTTTTTCTAAGCCCCACCTCCCCACCCCCAACGCCTCACCACCGTTCCCTGCTGATGGAGCAGGGTTTTGCGAAAATAAAAACCTGCTCTGATTAAACCATCAGTAACATTCATCAACAGTGTGCTGTGAAATTTTAATATTAGAAAGCTACAATAGGGGGAAATGTTTTTGCGCATAACGTGTACTAATGCATGGAACTAGGCCGCAAAGGCTCTTGGCTTTAAGAAAAAACAAAAGACTAATGCTGCTTTTGTGCATGTTAATAACGTTTGCTAGGAAATAATAATATGGGTTGTGCATGGGTTAGTGCAATGCTGTGAAGGTGTGCAATGAAATTACATTTCATGAAAATAATAGTGTTTGTTTTCTGTAGAAATGCAAACATGGGCCTATTCTTCTGCATGTCAGTCTGGGATTAATAATTGGTGAAAAATAAAAATGACCAGAAAGAGGGTTTCGAGAGATAAGAGAGAACACTAAGGCTGCGTGTCCTTTGCATAACTTGTGTGACTGCTAAGCTACGAGGTGAGATGAGATAATCAATGGAAGCGAGCAACTTTCTTCTGAATGCGCCAAAGACATACAATTGAAGCGCAAAGACTTACAACACGAAATGTGCTGCAGGAAATATGTACTATGATTGTGATTCAAAGTTAATTCCTGGGAAGAATCTGTAATAATGTTGAAAGTTTAAGACAAAAGAACATTGAATAAGATGGTCATGCTGAGAGTGGTATGACAGTACAACCCCATTCTTAGCCAATGAGAAACGGAGTTCGCTCTCATATTGAAACAAATGTGGGTTGGACATTTA
The DNA here is from genome assembly GCF_964261635.1 of Lissotriton helveticus. Lineage (NCBI taxonomy): Eukaryota > Metazoa > Chordata > Amphibia > Caudata > Salamandridae > Lissotriton > Lissotriton helveticus. The sequence continues at coordinate 150,781,632 of NC_136065.1, read as the reverse complement.
GGATTTACGGTATAATTGAAAGTCACTGGTTGGTGTGGTTAGGTCGACTGGTGTTTAGGTAGCGGGAGATCGTCACTGTTGTCAGTTTGCTGTTTCCAGATAGAGGCCTACCTGTTTCCTGATTCCTGACATAATCTTTGCCACTTGACTCTTCTTGAGGGGCCTTTCTGCCTTTGGCCAGAGGGTAGATTTCCCTGATTCTTACTTAGGTTAGAATAGATAATATTCTGAATTTGCATAATCATTTGCAAATGTATTTTGTCTCAGAAATTTTTCTCTCTTCGCCCAGCCACTCCTTCAATGCATTGTTTATTTGACATGAGTTTGATTCTGTACATTGCTAATGCTTTTTCTCCGTGATAGTCTATGATTTGTATTGTATGACGATACTTGATGAGCATTTATTTCACATTATTTTCGATAAACAATATTAATTACACACTGAGTCGTATTGATGAGTACATATTATTGCTATCAACTATTCAACTCCCTAAGGTCCGTCGCCACAAACATATACATTTTATAAGGAGAAATGCAGGTTCAATTGTGTATTTGGTAAAGTTGGGTATACATTTGTATCACACTGAACCCAGCTTGAAGGGATTAGTTGGATAAAGTAAATGGGCCTTTGTTTGTGTAGGAATTATTGATCCCTGTTCGCTGGATCACAACCAGCCGCCACTGCCCCGAAATCAAACATATAGGGAATTCCCCCAGCTCCCCTAAATCTCCGACACCTTAGCTGCCTCATGCAGATGATGGTTTCGTTGATGAGTGCCATCAGGGGTAAGAGCATGAAGGGGGGCAAGAAAGGGGGCTAAAGGGTTGTTAAAAACATTGCCTGCCATAGGATAATGAAGGACTGAAACCACTTTAAACTGCCAAATCAGACGGAAATGAACAGGAAGGGACAAGGACAAAGCTGTAGCAAGATGAGAAGGGCACTGCTGCTGGCATAACCTTAATGCACACAGCTCCATGAGCCACACAGAAAATTGGCAGCCTGGTCCCAGCTTGCCCATGCTAAAGGCCGGCCCTGATTGGAGCCGTGGTCACAAGGGCAAATAAGGTGTTGAGAGGCACACTGATCGTGTGCCACATAGAAGTGGGGCACAGTCTGTGCAACCAACAAAGGTGCACCTTGGGATCGGGCCAGAGATGCCAGGGCTCCTCAGGAATGCCCCTGCAGATGGATCCAGTCAATCACTGCACCCTCTGGGGAAGAATGTTCCTGAATTTAAATGTGAGGGGGAACCTCGTCCGGAAGTGGAACGCAGACCAGCATCCTTAGAGGGCCAGTCTGCCGTTCCCCCATGAGCTGGTCACATTGCAGGCACGAGTCCATGACTGTGAGCAGAGCATTGAGGCTGCACTCTCCCAATCTGCTCATGGAGCACCCAGCTAAAGGTCGCTGTGGCACAGATTCAGACAGTGCACCCAATTTTCTATATGGCCCAGGTATTAGAATGTGATTAATATATCATATTATCCCTATATAAACCATATGTTACTGTGCTGCCAGTGCCATTTGAGTAACTGGGATACCCAGAGCTTTAGTAATTTGCAATATGATGACATATATACATAGTGGGTATAAGAACGGATCTCAGGTTTCTGTTTTCTTTAAATACAGTGTTTTAAAGGGGCTCCACATGGATGTTTTGCACTCAACAGCAGTAATCTTAAATGGCCTATTCACAGCCCTAAGATAGAAAAAAACGTTTTTAAACAGCTTTAAACTTTCAAACTTAAAGTGCATATGCTAATTCAGGAAGGCATCTCGGGCCAGATCAAACAAAGAGCAGTATCAGAACAGCTTGCAGTTATTAGTAATTACCGTGTTGGTAAGTACCACCCAATCGAGGAAAAGGAAAATATAACCACAAGATTTACTCTGTGGGTTGCCATCAATAGTACATTTCAGCAGATTCTAAATAAGTGACCACAGCCGGTAATTGCATTACTATTCACAGTTATGATTACAGAAAGATTACTACCCAGAACTGATGGGACTTGATTGATTGATTGATTGTGGGTTTCTAAAGCGCTAGAAAATACACTCCCGAATGAGTATCTCTGCACTGTAGACCGCTAGGGAACCCGTCCTGGCTTTTGCTGTGAAATGGTCCCTACTGGGTATCTCCAAGGTGAAACCAGGCATCCCCGGCATATGTGGGGGCTGTTGTGGAGATGAGGCAAGCTAATGCCCAGATCCCTCGTTAGAGTAGGCACTGAGGCAAGAATTATCAAGTCCGTTGACCCTGGTCCAAGACCTTGCCGCGTCAGGAACTGAACCCTGGTCCCGGGCCGTCCTCTGCTCCCGGGTCTGCCGCCTCTAACCAGTGAGCCACACCACTCACACTTACCACCCAAATACATTTGAACTCTGAGCTGATCCTAAAATGAGTAAAACCCTCAATCATCTTCTGTATTGTTAAATTGTGGTTTTGTCTTGCATGGACCCCGTCACAAGCCTATAAAATATATTTGTATGGCGGTACTCTACTCCCTTGTGGTACATTTTACTCCAGCGTAATATTGTCATATTTTCAGATGCTGGTTTTGTTTTACTCCTGGGGATAATTGCCCAAGAGATAATTTCAATTCTGCCAGTACTGTTAATCGCAGAAGAATGTTACTTTTGGTGTAGTAGTGATATAGTACTGTTAGTCATTTTTATGCCACACTGACGAATTTATCCACTCCAAAATCAATTTTTTTGAGGGTTGGATATCTCATCTGGACTGGGGTCACTCGGGTTTTTCTTTTGAAAGTAAAATAGTTCCACTTTTTAGCAATTTTTGTAGGCAGCTAGGACGGCAATTACAATCCGTCCATCCATGCAAGCATGCATCCACCCATCCATTCATCCTTTCATCCATCCCTGTGTAAACATTTAGATAGTCTAATCACATAACAAATCTGAGAAATAAGTTGCTTACTACAGTTTTGAAATTGAAATGTGTAAATCTAATTCTTACTTAAAAAGGCCAGCACTACTGCTCTCTGAAGTGAGCTTATACATGGGTGTAGATACCAGTGGTGCAGCCAGTGTAGTCCCACTAGGGCCCAGAGGTGGGAGGGAGTCCAGCCTCCCGTGCATCAGATGTAGTTATATTAGAGGCTTCCTTTCAGAAGTTCTTTAACACATAGCCTGCCTGGAGATTGGCTTTGGGTATATTGTTTGCAGGGCCGGACTGGCTGTACTGGGCACCGGGCATTTCCCCAGGAGGCTGGAAGGTTGTGGCCGGTTTTTCCAGAAGTTGGGGTTGGTTTTGTTACTATTGGCTCGTTTTGCAGCAGTGGTGCAATATTGCCTTCCACTAACAAAAGCAACAAGCAAGTGTTTCCAGCCTCCTAGCGCCAGGCACTGCTTTACATGGGGCTGGACCGAGAAAATTGCCAGGGCAGTTTGGATTTCCAGTCCGGCCCTGATTGTTTGTGTAGGGTGGAAGGTGGGGGATACAGAGAGAGCAGAACATATATGGAGAACAGAGCTTCCACATTTTCAGTATGCATCTGTGTGACATTTATATGTTTGCAGTCTGCATACATGTGACATTTACATGCCTCATTTGTGAGGGACACTTGATTGCAAGCAGCAAAAGAAAACTAGTGCAGTACAGAGAGTTCCATACGTGTTCTATTTTTGGAACCAAGGAATGGCTGCATTTAAGCAATACAACTAAAATTACCAGAATTCATAGGGAGAAAAAAATTATTAGAATAACTGCTCACCCCTTAGAGAGGATTACCTTGGATCCTCAAAGTTGTCCAAGTTTAAGTCGTAGCCTACTTTGGTCCCGATTCACAGAACTAACTTAAGACAAAATCCTAAACTTACTACCATTTTGGTATTCACAGAAAGGCACTTACTCATTTTGGTATTCACAGAAGGCACTTACTCATTTCGGTATTCACAGAAGTTAGGAGTCATACCTTCTGTGAATACCGAAAGTCTTAAAGTTAGTATTTTTCTCAGTTTAGGAGTAGTAAAGGTAGGAGTCCTAACTTTACTACCCTTAAACTGAGAAAAATCCTAACTTTAAGACTTTCGGTATTCACAGAAGGCATTTAGGAGTCCTAAAGTTAGGAGTTCTAACTTTACTACTCCTAAACTGAGAAAAATCCTAACTTTAATACTATAGGTATTCACAGAAGGCATTTAGGAGTCCTAAAGTTAGGAGTTCTAACTTTACTACTCCTAAACTGAGAAAAATCTTAACTTTAATACTTTCGGTATTCACAGAAGGCATTTAGGAGTCCTAAAGTTAGTACTCCTAACTTCTGTGAATACTGAAATGAGTAAGTGCCTTCTGTGAATACCAAAATTAGTAAGTACCTTCTGTGAATACCAAAATGGTAGTAAGTTTAGGATTTTGTCTTAAGTTAGTTCTGTGAATCAGGTCCGTAGTTCTTAGTGGCTTAGGTCGTAGCCAGGGTGAAAACATCACGTTATGGTATTATGGACACTTTTTAGTACTGGGCTTTAGCGTGACAACCTAATGCATTTTGGGTGTGTTTTGTAGTTTTGGTTGGTGTTCATTGACCTAATTACACCAACATCTGGTTGCCAAATGTTTGTGTGAAAGGTCCAGGACTAGAGTCAGCATCTGTGATGGGGTGGCACAAAGTGGACATCAGAGTTGTGGGCCTCAAGCTTTCAACAATCTTAAGAGCCACACATTTCAAAATTAGTGACATCAAAGTTGGGAGCAGGTAACAGTGGCCACATCTTCCTCTGCTGAGCAGCAGGTACAACATGGGTAGCAGGAAGCCAATCAATGAAGTTGGAGCTTACAATGAGGGCCTAAGTCTCCTCCCTACAGGCAGGAGTCTATGGTAAGTGCTACACAAGCCCACATTTTAGGAAACAAAGTAATCAAATGGATTCGCCATACTTAGATAACTGGCTTTCCCATAGAACAGAACCTGGCAAAAGAGGATTTACATTTCTTTAGTGAAATAAAATAGTTTTATTAACATTTTTGGGACATTTCTAAATAGATTCTCCTGCAACAGCTGAATAGTGCAGCTGAAAGCTCACTTTAAAATGTTATCTGGTCACTGGCAGACAGAATCGGTTAGGAGCATAGGAGCTCTGAGGCCTCAGGATGCTTCTGGAATTCACTAACATGTGAGAAAATGATTCTATTACTGCCTGTCTGACTTTCATACTGAGTTCAATTCTAGGTGGATAAATCTTTGAGCGAACATCAACAATTTGCAGTTGCTTTTATAGCGTTTTATAATGAGCATATTCGGTTTCTAGGCGCTTTAATAACAGTTATTTTATTTATTTATTTATTTTTAAGAGTTTTATATAACGCTGGCTAGACCCGGAGGTATATTTATTTTATTTGATACTTGTATAGCGCACTACTCACCCGCAAGAGTCTCAAGGCGCTTGTACGAATACCGCTGTGGAAGCCATCCTGGCTTTCCCTGTGAGGTGTCCACTCCTGGGCACCCCCAAGGTGGAGGCCAGGCATCGTTAGCGTTGGGGGCGCCGTTGTGGAGATTAAGCAAGCTATTGCCCAGAGTTGCAGAGTGAGACTCCATGATTGGAATAGGCACCGAGGCGAGAATTATCAGGTCCATGGAATTTTGAGCCCAAGACCCGCCGAGGCAGGGAATTGAACCCTGGTCCCAGGCATGACCTCTGCATCAGGGTCTGCCGCTCTAACCATTGAGCCACACTTCTCCACCATTGAGCCACCCATCTCCTCTATAGCTATCAGGTAGCTCCACCGGGCTTTGGCCAAATAGCTAGGTCTCAATGGGAAACATTTAAAGAACATGGAGGGCAAAATAATGGAGCGTAGAGGGGAGGGGACAGGGAAGGTGGGAAAGGGAGGATAGGGGAAGAGACAACAAGGAGAGACGAAATGAAGTCTGTCTAAAGGCCGACTGGGTAGGTGACGACCAAGGAGGGAGTCCACGGCCCATCTCCCCTATAGCTAAACCAGGTAGCTCCATCGGGCATCAGACAAAATAGTTCAGTCTCACTTTGCTGACCTCTGTAAGATGGAAGGGAGAGTGGGTCTTGCTAGGATATTCACTTGCAACTCACACCAAATGTTAGTCTCCCAAAGTCATCCTGCTGCCAAAGGAGGCTTTCCGTGTTTTCAGGACTATGGGACTGATTACGATGGCGCATGGACTTGAGTCCGACCACCATCGATGCGGAACTGGGACTGTCCGTCTGTAAGGTGCTGTTCCCGCACACCCGATTATGATGCGACTGCCACCGTGGGGGTCGTATCCTGCAAGTTTAACATTGTGGCGTGTGCTGCTGGCTGCAGCAACCTCTGCAATGCTAAACAAGCATTTCATGCGTTTCTCTGCACTACGTGGCAGGCACTACGCGGTGCCTGCCACCTGGGGTAGGGAAATGTACAAGGGTACCATAGGTATCTCCCCAGTTCACAACCACCTCCCCATACACAATAGGGGGCGCGACTGGCCCCCGAATGTAATCCCCACCAGCCTTTCCATGGCGATTTCACTGCCATGGAAAGGCTCCCACGGACCTGCATCGTAATTTGGCGGACGATGACTGCTAGGCACCGCCACCATTTTACAGATACTTGGTGGGTTCGCCAGGCAATTGGAATGATTGCCTGTGGCGAACCCGTGGCGGACAGACTTTGCGTCCTCCAGCACACCGTCCGCCATTGTGATATGGCAGGCAGAGAAGTGCTTCAATATGATAGTGAAAACGCCACCGGCAGGCAGCCCGTGGCGGTTTCACCACCATCGTAATCAGCCCTATGTTTTTACATCTAAAGAAAGCTGAAAATTGAATTGTCTGGGTTCACTATGATCAAAGAACACAAGTCTCTAAAGAGATCAGAATTAAAATCCACAATACTCACCTTGCAAATATTGTTTTCGAGCTTAGTCACATACTGACAGCCGCGGGCCGTGGAGGGAGTTACGGTGGGGCAGGGAGGCGGGGAGGGGGAGGGGCAGGGTGGAGGGACCTAAAAACTGGCATATGGATAATTGCAGGTAAGTACACAATTTAATTAATAAAACGAAATTCGTAGCACGCACAGCATCGCATTTTGCGATGCAGTGCGCGCTACGAAATTCGTTTTAATAATTAAATTGTGTACTTACCTGTAATTATCCATATGCCGGTTTTTAGGTCCCTCCACCCTGCCCCTCCCCCTCCCCGCCTCCCTGCCCCACCGTAACTCCCTCCACGACCCGCGGCTGCATACTGATGTATTTTCCTGAGTCTCAGAAAGAACCACTGACCTCTCCTAGACCCCTGGTCATCTAGCTGGACAACTGGCACAGACAGCAGCCAAAGGCTGATTATCAGGGTCTCCCTGAGCACAATGTTGAAAACTATTTAGTGGGTGGCACAGAGCGAACCAATGCTGCTGAGCTCAGAGAAGCTCTCTGCTTTAGAGACAAAATGGTCCAGTCAGTACTAATTTGTAAAAGAATGAGTGCCCTGCTTAAAAGCCGTGTCCAGTGCTATTAAATGTCAGTGCACCAAGTACCGAGTACTGCGGTACCGAGGTTCAAACGGGCCAGAATGGGCGGGAGATCCTTTTCCTATTTGGGCCCAACCTTATGGAACACATTGGCCATTCATATACGCAAGGAGGAAAGCTATATGAAATTTAGAAAAAGCGTAAAAACCTGGTTGTTCGACAAATAAGTGCTTTGATTGTTCTCTTTCCAGTTGTGTTTTGTGTTTTGCTGGTCCGGCGCCGGGAAACCCTTTGTGGGTAGCTGTGCGCCTTACAAGTGTTATAAAATAAATAAATAAATACCAAGGCTGCACAGTCTTCAGTCCACCTCATGACTCTTTAATCCATTACCAGTCACTCCCTGCTCCTTTATCTCACTCTTGCAGGTTCCTGGGTTCTTCCTTTTTATGGATTTTTCTTTCTTTGTCTTCCTCCATCTTTTCCCTTTGTCTGTTTTTCTCTCTTTTGCTCTCGAGAAATGTCCGGTGTCCCCCACCAGCGAACACCAGCTCAAATTAAGCAGTGGGTCTAGTGTTGGATTGGGGGAATAACCAATGATCTGCGTTAGTCTAGACTATTATGAGTGGCAATTGGCAGCACTGGGAAAATTGTAGGTAAGGAAACCAATTAAAAAACATTAGAAGAAGCCGTAACAGATTCGGAGGAGGAGCTAAGTATCAGAGAGAAAGAAAAACGAGGTAAGTGGAGGGAAAGAAAGGGACCAGAAAAAAAACATTTTATGGGAGAAAGGAGGAAGAAGAAAATAAACCATGATAAACAGAAGAAGAGGAAGAGGGAGACAGAGGAAGAGGATAGGGAGCACACAATGAAAGAGAGGGGTGGAATGGGAGAAGGATGGAGACATGGAGGAGAGAGGGGAAGACAAGTTGAATGGGAAACTTTGAGACCCACGATCAGGGTCTCACCTGTCATTAGTGCTGCAGGCGCAGTGACACCAAGATCCAGGGGCGTGAATGGCCCACAGTTATATATCTTTGTTTTAAAACCGACCCTGGGTCCCATTTTCCTTGCTTGCAGTAGGGACCATATGACCCAGGCGGATGTATGTTGTTACAACGCATGCTATTACAAAGCATGCCTTTACGACGCAAGTTTTACAACGCAAGTCGTTACAACGACTTGCGTTGGGGGGCGCTGGATAGTGAATAGTTAAATTTACAATTCCAACTCCAGTCCCCGTGGATGGTAGGGAAGGTGTTGGATAGTAAATGAAAACTATTCCCTATCCTAGAGCGCCCCCCAGCGCAAGTCGTTGTAATGACTTGCGTTGTAATGGTTGCGTCGTAATGGCAGTGCGTTGTAACAGTTGCGTTATAAAGGATGTTTCCCAACCCAGGCTACACCAGTACGGTTATTTAATGATCTCTGGGGCTTTTTAAGGGGACAGACTGACCTCATTAAAAAAAGCATTTGATTTTCAAACCCGTCGGTATCCATGGGATCATTTGTTTAATTTTTCTTTCCGGCCAAAGCCAAGATCAATCCCTTTGAAGTTACTGGGAGCACAAACATTATGTCATTGGTATAATAACTTCCACACATGAAAGAGAAAGAGGTACTGATGATAAAGACTTCACTGTCTACACTCTTCTTCCTGTTTCCCCAATTCTCTTAAACAGGGCGGTGTTCATGCTTAAAAGTAGCCACAGACCTTGAGAATAGACACCGAGATAAAGGAATGGTAAGTTGGGAGTCATTTATAAAAGATCCTAACAAAAGATTTGATTTAGAGACTAGTGAAGGCCCCAACCCCACAGGTGAAGGACCGATGCCTTCCACCATTTTATAACAGGGTAGCAGGCTACCATTTTTTGTTTTTTTTATCATCATCATAAACAAAACCTCAAAGGAATAGTTTGTTTCTGAAAATAAAAAAACAATGATGCTGAGAATATTCTACTAGTGTGTAGGAGGCTGAAGGGGTCAATGATCTTTTACCCGTTCATGAAGGGAAGAGAAAAAAAAGGAAAGAAAGGGGGTGTCCCTTCCTGCACAAAAACGATCTGGCTTTAGCGCAGGCACTGTTGCACTATGGTGCAAAGGTGGCTGCACTGGCGCTAGGCTGTACTTCTTGCACCAATGGTAGGTGGGAGCAAAAAAGCTCCATATCTGTATAAATACGTAGCATTTCTGCTCTATCCCTTTCACGCAACGCAGCACATTTTGTTGCTGCCCTGCACAGAAAGAAAGTGTATAAATGTACCCCAGAGTATCTGTCACAATTAAGAACTGGACAAATGGCATATACTATTTATAACAGGTAACTGTTGAGAAAGCCCTGAAATAAATTATTTCTCTGAGGACAAATGTGGATGTCATTAGATATGCACATGCCAGTTTCTGGGGTGCGGCTTGGTTCAGTTATGATGAGCAGTTCTGGGTGAGAAAATGGGAAGACAGTGGATTGCATATGGGTGAGCTTGGCAAAGACCTGTAGCTACACCTGATGACACCCACAAGGTCCTTGGTTGCAAGGCACACTGGACACAAGCATTTGTTTCTTCTTACCAGCCAACTTTTTCTAGGTGGGTCCTATGCTAAGATCTCAGGCCAGAGTTTAGGTGCATCCAGATCTAGTAACAGGGGATTTTGCAAATGTCCACATGTATGTGAAGTCCTCGGGTTAACACCTAGGGGCAGATTCTGATCTGGTTCAGAAAGCTCTCCAACCGAGCCGGATACAGAGTGTTTTCCGACCGAGCCAAAGTTCTGCAATCCGATCGAGTGAGTACGATGCGGCCGCATGCTGCCGGACTCCAATAGAAGTCAATGGGAGCCGGTCGTACGACACGTACATGGGCTCCCATTGACTGAATTGGTACATCTCGCAGAAGGGCGCCCCCTACAGTGGGTACGCGTCGTTGCCATCCGCACCGTACATGCCTGTGTTGGGGAGACCCTTTGGTCTCCCCCTGTGTCCGAGTCGTAAGGCTGCAGGTGACAGGGGGTCCGACGCTGACCCCCAAAGACAACTTCCCAGACGTTTTGCGAGCCCGAAACTTCGGCTCGCACCAGGTGTCCGATGCGTGCAACGTACTGGCTCGGTCGTAAATTGCATCCATTGCACGGCACGCTTTACTTACGGACGAGATGTACGGAGCGGTTCGGATCCGGAAACGATTTGGTCGGTGAATTTCACGTTGCTCGCATCGTACTTGCTCACTTGTACAGCTGTACGAGTAGGGTGGAAAACACAAGTGCGGCTCGTACTTTTTCCAGCCGGATCGCGTTTGGTGCCCTTCCGAGCGAGATCGGCATCGCCCCCTAGTGTTATACTGTACCAGAGGCAGCACACTAGAAAGAGTTACTGCAGATTTGGTTATCATACTACCCAGATTGCACAATGGTCATTATTTGGAGGTAGGGTCTAAAAAAGATTTCATATTGCATACAATGCCACTAGAATGTAGCGATCGATGGAGATTACAGGTTTGGTGCATGTACATAGTGAGTGTGTGTGGAAAAAGAAAGCCTACATGAGGGGAGGATGCCAGAAACTTTCAAAACGTTGATTTTGCCTCTGTTGTGTTTGCTTTACAAGAAGGCCGAGGGAGAGAACAGAAGGTCGACTAGTAAAGGATTACATGGACAGAGATGACAGTGTTGTGCCCTATTCAAACTTTTAGAGCAATGAGATAGTATGAGACGTAGAACAGGGCACCTGGATTGCAAAATTCGATGTAGTCTATTTTCAGGTTATTGCCTTTACACCCAGAGGAATTTTGCCTATTGGCCATTCTGATGGAGAGGAAGAAATTTGTTCATAAAGTGTGCTCCATATCCTGTGCAGTATTTGAACGAATCAATACCATCATGACCTACAAGACGGTAGTCAGGTTTTGAAAATATTCCTCAGTACATGGATGACTTTTTCTTTGTTGGACCAGCGGTAGGAGAAGATTTGATTTGATTTTTTATTTTATATAGCGCTCGAATGCCCAGAGGTGTCTTGACGCTGCTGCCATGCCACTCAAAACGGAAAGGAGGTATAACGATGTTAGCTAATGTTTCCTACTGATTAAATAGCCAAGTCTTTATTAATTTCCGAAAAGCCAAGAGATTTGAACACTTTCTTATATACAACTTGGCAGCCTTTAGAAAGAAACTCCTACCTCTCCAGGTTGCCCGCCTTATCCTTGGTAGTGTGAATAGCATTGCTTCTGAGGATCTAAGCTTCCTATTTGGGGTGTACTGGACACATTTTTAATGAAAATAGTATGGTTCCATATTGTGCAGTGCTTTCAAAGTAATGCAGAGAGCTTTAAAATACAAACGTCTGGCAATTGGAAGCCGATGTAGTTTGATCAAGACCTGAGATGCTGACTGGTGTTTTGGAATTCCTGTTAGGAGTCAAGCCGAAGCATTTTGCAACATTTGGAGTTTTTGCAGGGATTATTTCCAAATGCCAATAAAAAGAGCATTTCCATAGTCTATTTTTGGGAGCACTAAAGTGGAAACTACTGTTTTTTTTATGATCATAGGGGATATAGGGCCAGATTTTTCTGATTATTTTCAGAGTAAAAAACACAGAGGATGTAATTGCATTGACTTGATATTCAAAATTAAGTTTATCATTAAAGACAATTCCTAAGTTCTTATCTTTCTGTACTGGTGTTGGTAATGGTTTCTTGTCCTGAAGGCACCAAATTAGCAACCAGAAGGATTTATCTTTTTTAAGCAGAAGAGCCTCTGTTTTTCCTGCATTAAGCTTTAAGCAATTTGCTCTCTTCAATTGTTCTATTTGGGTCATATAGAAATTAAACCAGCGTCCAACTTCCTCGTGGTCTTTAAGTATTGACAACACAATTTGGGTGTCATCGGCATAGGACACTACTGAAAAACCCATTGTTTTTATAAGTTTAGCCAAGTGGGCAACATAGAGATTGAAAAGGGTGTGGCTCAACAAAGAGCAAGCAACATTGCTTAGATGGAAATTCACCCATTGCTACATGATTTGTTCTATTGGTTAAAAAGCATTTAATAACTTCAGTGCTGCACCTCTTATTCCTAATTCTGCTAATCGGTTAGTCAAGATGGGATGGTTGACCGTATCAAAGGCCCTGGCGAGATCAAGCAGTATTAATACAGCCTGGCCTCCACTGTCCATGACAAAATGTAATTCTTCTGATGGGGTAAGCAGAGCCATTTCTGTGCTATGTGCCTTCCTAAATCCATATTGGGAATGATCCAACACATTATTACTGTTCAATGGTTAGAGCCTTTTCCAGCAATTTGGCCGGAAAGATTTGCATACATACTGAAATAGTCACTGGAGATGGCGATGGAGTTGAGTGTGTCAATGGTCACTGAGAAGATGGAAGGAACATCAACAATTTCAGTATTCAGTAGTTCAGAGGATTGTAAGTTCAGGAGATGTAGCATTGAGTTTCGATAATTCTTTGAGGTGATTGTGACTTTGACCACAAAGGGTAACTTACCAATCTCTGAATGCTCTGTCTCATTGGCAGTGGACAAAATCTGTCTGACTAGCACTGAAGGTGAGCATGAGACTAACAATAAATTGTTTAGGGGATTTAGGGCAGTATACACAAAGAGACTGGTGGGAGCACTCTCTGATCCTTCAATGCAAAGCACTTACTTGGCAGTTTTGAATTAATATTTGAAAGGTGGATTTAATGGACAGTGAATGATGAGAGGTATGGTTGAATTCAGGCGGGAGATAGAGAGAATGTTGTTGGAACGTAGGAGTCTGTTTATGGTGACCATAATAGCTAAAGTGGAAGGAGTGTTTTTTAGTTTTGAAATATGTTTTGGGTATACAAGCAGGCCGTAGTTGAAAAATTCAAAATATTGATTGAAGGATCGGTCAGGATGAAAGGAATCAGGGCATAATAACAAAGACCATTCAGCTTTGCAATCTTAGCAACATTAATGAAAAGGAGTAAGTGTTGTCTCTTATTCTGATCGCGAGATGCAGTAGTTTTGAGTTCTAATCTTGACTACGTTCTATGGGGCATTAGGAATGTCAGAACTTCTGAGAGGAAGAAGTGAAAAGGGACCTTTGAGGAGTGAGGTCCCGTTTGATAGGAATTGGGTGTAAATTTAAACTAGATGCAGCAAGACGGGCCACGCATTTGTGGTGTTGATGGTGGTGGTGTTCAATAGCAAGGAAGGTGGTGGGATGTGCTTGTAGAGTACGTTGGAGAGCTTTAGTACATACAAAGGCCGACAGGCTGGGCAATTTTTTGATCATGATGGCAGTGTGAAAGGGAACCAGTGGAGAAGAGCTATCAGTACTGTGGAGGTGCTTGATATGTAGTGGTTTGTGTGAATGGAATTCTGGCATGGATTTTGCATAAGTGCAGACACCAAGCCAGTGTGATTGACAAGACAAGCTATGCAACTTAGCAGATGGATATAAAGGTTATCAGACAGGAGATTTATCAGAGTTGAAGACATTAAGTTAAAAACTATGCTGCGAGGGAGAATGCTCAGAGATACGGATGTGTGGACACTACATATGCAAGTGAGTCATGAAACATACAGAGATAAGGGACTACAGGTGTAAATTGTATTTGTCTGGGAGGGATGTAGCATTGACGGTGTGTGGGAGAACAGGAATCCACTGATCCCAACGGGTGCACATGATCAGTGTGCTTTTCAGTTGCAGCCAGCTCGGGCTTGTCACTTGTGGCAACCAACCTGCCCCATGTGACATTATAGGCATTGGTGAAAATGATGAAGACAGATTAGATGGAACTGGAAGAATGGTGGCCGGCATATTTAGGTGGACTAAAGAGAGTATGGAAGAGAGCCAGGAAAATGCCATGGTGGATAAGACATAGAAAGTTGAATAGAGAGATGGCAAGGTTTTAACCACATGTTGGGTTCGGAAGTTCTGGCTCATCCTGACATCATCATATGCAAAGCTAGATTTGTTCAGGCAGGATGGTGTACATTTGTCATTTTATGATCTGAGACATGTTTGATGGTACAAATAGAAGTGTTGGATGCATTTGTGCGTGTGAGTTTAAACAGGACCGTTTGGTGGAGCAGAAATGACGTTAAATTTGCTGCTATACTTAAAAGAGAAAGGTTAACATTTAAGACAACGTTCTAAAGTAGTCATTAGTACTAAGTCCCAAGTGTGGCCAGTAGGACTGGTGGATGATAGAAGAGTAGCAGGTAAGTGCTACAGGTGAAGTTGGCCCTACCGCATTCGAATGTATTAGGAAGCGCCTTGGACAATATTATTGATTACATGGGTTTCAGATTAGCGACCTTTAAACAATATGCTGTCCTGCGATACTTCTGCCATGATAGGCAGGGATGAGAAAGTAAAGTTTGGGTGGTAGGAATGTATAAATATGAGGCATATGAGTTACTACTTGTAAGAACTAGTAGGGTGCTTGGAATGAGTGAAGGAAAGCAGACATGATTTGAGGTTTAGAGTGATGAAATCCACATTTATAATAATCCACATTATTGGGGACCGTCGGGAAGATTAGGCAAGCTATTGCCCAGAGTTACATGGTGCTGGACTAATCTGCCGCTGGCACCAGGGATCGCACCGTGATCCCCAGATTCCAACGTCAGTCACCCTGGCCGCGGCGCCACACCTCTCCCTGAAAGAGTTAACTTAGTTAAATCGATATGGACGTCATATTCAAGGAAGACTAACAGAATTAAATAGAGGGTCAAGCCAATCGATTAAAAAAATATCCCTTTGCTATACAAAAGCAGTTTTTCTGGCCATTATAGCAGTTGTTTCTAAAAGGTATGTTTTCGAACAAAATCAAAGGATACATAAGCAAAACACCAGCATTCCCCAGATGCAGAGACACTGAACTGAGCTGATAAAATATGGCTTTAGATCAAGGCGGCACTATGAAATTATCGCCCCTTTTGCATCTGTTTTCGGGCGAAAAGCGGCGATAATTTCATTGCCTTATCAGCAAAGACAGGCTTTTGTGTATTTTTCTGATTTAGCGCCAGTTACAGCAACGCCCAGCTTTACATCTCTAATGAGATGCAAAGTGGGTGTTCCTCCCCGGAATAACTGGAGAAATGTCGCTAACCGACGTTTCTCCAATTATCAAGCTGCACGCTAACAGGCAGAGCGATAAGAAAAGTAGGGCTAACCACGGTTAACGCTACTTTCCTTACGCCTGCTTGTAATCTGATTTAGCCATGTAATCCAATGAGAGGTGGATTACATGGCTAAGAACATCCTGCCCTATCAGCAAGGTATCGCCGGTCGCAGTGCGATTATCACTGGATTTCCAATGATAATCACACTGTTTTACAGCTAACGCTTGGATTCCTATCGCATTGGAGATATGCGTTGCTGATAGCACGCTATCTCTGTGATAGGAACCTGCATTAGCCAGCGATAATTATCCTAGCGCTAAGTGCGTTTAGCGATAATTATCGCCTGGCCTTGCTGATATGCCCCAATGTCTGTAGTATATTTAAGCAGATATACAGCACACCTGTGAGAATCCCTGTCAATGAAGGCATGAGTTTGCTAGAATCGGGATTCCAAATTATTCTGTAACTACTGCACCTCTCTGGAATTTCCCTGAACAATTCTTGCCAGGTAGAACAGTTGTATGATAGAGGCTCGCATGGCTAAACCACACTTGCCTCTACCACGCAGCCCGAACCACGAATGCGTCTTAAACACGCATTCCTTTACCATGCATGCCTTTATCACGCAATTTCATGGTAAAAGCATGAATGGTAAAGGAGTATGCATGGCTAGGGTTGCGAACCCCTCCCCCTGCCCTAAACTGCAAATCCCCTACCTGCCCCCGCACTAAGGTCCACATACCCTGATGCCCACGCACCCCAACCCTTAATATACACTACCCGACCCCCCCACCCACATGCAGTCCCTACAACATCCCCAACCCACACCCCCCTTGGCCCTAAAAAAAATGACCCGCCCTCCCCAAAGCTCTAAAAACTAGCCCGATTACCCATTTCCCTCCCTCTGCCCTGAGGTCTAAAACCCTGTCTCTTAACATACACTATCCCAACCCATTCGACCCCTGCTCTGTCCCTACAACTATCCCCACCGCTTCCGCTGCCCATAGGCCTAATAACCTAACCCTTAATTAAAAAAACAGCCCAACCTTCCACCAGCCCTGAAAACTACCCCCTCCAGCCTTGAAAACTCAGCCGATCTCCCCAGCCCTAAAAACGACCCCAACCCCCCTCTCCAGCGCTGAAACGATCCCCCAGCCCACAAAACAACCCGACCCCACCCCCTCCCGGGCCCTGATAATGATCCCTTATCCCTCCAACCCTTAAAACAACCCCAACCCCCTAGCCCTGAAAACGAACCCTGACCCTCCTACCTTGAAAACGACCCAAACCCCCTGCTATGAAAATGACCCGACCCTTCAGCCCTGAAACGACCTCGACCCTTCAGCCCTGAAAGGACCTCGACCCCCCAGCCCTGAAAACGATCCAGACCTCCCAGCCCTGAAAATGGTCCGATGCCCCCAGCCCTGAAAATGTCCCGACCCCCCCAGCCCTGGAAATGACCCTGACCCCACCAAGCCTTACAAACTACCCCGACCAAACCTGGCCCCAGCCCCACTTACCTCACTGTGTCATCGCTTCCTGGCGTCATCCTGCTTCCGCCGAGCTGCAGCCAGCAGCTAGTCCACGCGCTGCCTTAACCACACATATGCATTGTAAAGGTATATGCATGGTTAAGACAAGCGGGGTAGCGCTTGCGTAGTCGGAACATGCGCGGCTCTGCCCGCGTTATTCCGACTGTTTCCCAGTAGAACCTGCCTGAATTAGTGTCGTGGAAAATCCCACCATTCTGAGGTCTAATCCTTGGAAGACAGGAAAACATTTACTATAGATGTGTTACTCCCCATTCCAGTGTATGAAGTCTACATTTTGTGGTATTACTGCACTATTGTCAATGGCACACAATACAGTTTCACTATTTACTATGTGAGATATTGCTCCATCATATAACCCAATGGGACATGGTATCAGAACACCGCTCTCAGAATATTATGTGACAAAAATATTGTGTCCTTAATATATTCTATAAAATGATCGTAAATACTAGAAAATATACACCCAGTGGTACAACATTTTTTGCAACCAATATTTAGAGTACGACATTTATGGTACATAGTTCTGCGTAGAATATTCTACAGCCAATAAAAGAGTTACTGTGGCGAGGACCTGTGTGTTTGCTGACTGTGCCCTCTGCATTCACTTCGACCACATCTCTGCAGCAGAAGCACGGACCAATGACAAGACCACGTGAAGTAGGGAAGTTACTTGGGTCTGCAGAGACCTGCTACAATTACCTCTGCCTGATTTTACAAGGCTTTCTTGATAGAATTACGACGAGTCCCAGGAGTGGGAAGTAAAGCTGCCAAACCTCACAGTTTCAAGGTGTTTAATTAAGTTTCTCTGCCTTTTAAAGTGTGTGTGCAATGAATAAGTGAGAGAGGGAGGTGGAACAGAAAGCGAGAGATATAATTTCAAGTGATTTGAAAGTGATGAAGGTTCATAATGAATCCATTACTTACATGATGCATTGAAATTCATACCTCCTTGGAATCCAAAGCACTTCATAAACAAGCTGCAAATTCAGAGAAAATATGCGCATGAGCTCAGTTAGGGCTGTCTCAAGGATACGAACCTAGTGCTCGTGTGAATCTATTTCCCTCGGCTGCCTCAAAGTGGCAAACTAACTTTATGGTATGTGATTCTCTGTTGCGTGACTCAGAACACTAAGGGGCATACTCTCAAGGACTTATCGCCGATTTATGGGCCCTTTAGCGCCGCAAAAGTGGCGATAGATATTCCCAACTGCTGCAAACTGCTGACATCGCCAGTTTTCCAGTGATAGCTGCTGCAAAAAACATCGCTTCGGATGAGAGCGACAACTAACACTAATGAGATGCAGAGTAGGCGTTCCCGTGCAAAAACACACAAAACCACAACTTCTCGATATTCTCAATGACCAGCCAGATCTGCGATGCGATCCAAAAACTGGCGATAAGGCACGTTAGCAGCAGGGATTTAACACCTGCCTTTTACTGGTGTTAAGCAGGACGACAACCTGCAGTATGAAAGGGAGCCCAGCCCACAGACACATCTGAAGACCAACACATGTCATGGAGTTACTGAACATGCAGCTCGGAGACCCAAGAAGGCCACAACACCCACCGCCACCACCCCCAGGACCACCCCTCTAGGCCCCCCGGACTACCACTGAGGCAGCGCAGAACTAGACAACTGACCTTCCGAAAGCAATATGGCCCCCAGCCACACATTTGCAGAATGTGGGGAGAGGTGGGAACCAAGTATGTATGAAGGAGGCAAGTCACCCATGAATAAGAATGTACACAATGTCAAGTGTGACGGTGATGGGCTGGACAGACTTCAGTATGCAGAGCACAGACATGTCCATGTGGACATATACTGCTGGTGTTTGTACTGTTGTGGGCAGTGGACGCAACCATATTACCTCAGGAAGTGGCTAAGACCTTGGACATGTAGCTTTGTTACCCCCCTGCAAGCTTAAGCTGAGTGGGCTGGGCCGCATACCCCAGTCCAGCGTAGGGGTGTGAAGAATTTGCCCGGGGCTCTGGGCGTGGTTCAGTTCTGGCCTGGACAAGGAAGTAACTAATGCGTGTGTCTCTGTTGTAGTGTCGGCACCACCTGGCCCGCAATCGACAATGCTGCAATGTAGCATGCACACAAAGATCGGGCTCGCATGAACAGAGAAATGAAGGAGCGCAAGACCGCTCGGGGTCTTGGCTCATACATGCCAAGTGTTGTGTGTATCTGTATTGCCGCAGCATGAGCCAAATGCCTAGCCCTACTCACAGTGTGAGTTCAGCCAGGCATGAACTCTACATCTGTGTACGCCCTATCCTTACCATAGGCCTACACTCACATGACCACCCACCTTCAACGGCCAACATCACTGTGTTGTTGTCAGGCTTGCGGACATGCGCAGACAGGCAGACAATGGTGTGCTGTAGGAGTGCAAGTGATGCAACCGTGCAGCACACACAAGTAAATAGGCTTGTGGGAGGGAGGAGCAGCTGTGAGGCAACGTAACACACAGTGATGCCGCACATTTGCCACATGCAAGACATGTCAGACATGAATCCCACAGTTGCACACATCCCACCCCACCCCCAACAAGCCACTTCACATTTCCTGAATGCAAGCAGATGACAAACTAAAATTAGGGATGAAAGCTCCTTTGTCTGAACTATCAGGCAAGAGTACATCTGCACCTCCTATCTCAGAATTGGATGTGCCTGGCACCCCCTGACAGATACTATAGCAGCTGATGATGACTCCCACACTATGCATAGCCCAACAAAAGACCAACGTATACACACCCACAGACAGAAGTCCTTGCTCAAAGTTATCTTACACCGAATGGCCTTCACACTTACTCTCACACCATCCCAGGCGTACAACCGTTGCACACTAAAACATCTCAGCTGTAGCATTTCATCCACAGAACTGGCGCATGTCAGAACAGTGCTGCTTCAACCAGAGACACTGACGCAATCGCAGAACATCCCAGACATATGCACAACCCCTGGTACGTGGAACTGTACCATACATTTATGCTGCATTTACTGGGGCCACTGCCATTGGCAGTGCTGCGGAACAGTTACCGACTAAGCTTCTGCCTTGCCAACGTCACCTGCATTCAACCTGTGTTGCATTGTCAATTGTGCATATTCGAGTGGTGCATGGATGTCTGCCTATTCAACAGGACGGTAGATGAACTCTATTTTGACATGTGTGTGCACCCCCTTTTGGCACATGACCAGGAGTGTCACTGTGAGACCCGTTTATGGGATGCCTTGATACTTGGCATACATGCTGACAGCTGGACCTGGGACATTGCACAAATCCTTGTGTGCAGTGACCTCATTGAAAGGCTCCTCTATGGGGCTGTAGTGCTAATTTGTGAAAGGGGGTGGACGCAGCACATCTGTCCGGACCTGCTAATGGATGGACTTGCCGTCCTGTTTGATGAAGTCAAGAACGGCCTCATGTTGGAAATGATGGCCTACGAAGTTGCAATCGCTTTCATGGATGAGTAACTACGTACCTACAGCTACAACTGATTGGAACCTATTGCACATGTCCCAAAACCTTGTTGCATCTTGGGAGATCCGGTCACATATTCCACAACAACAGTGCACATGGCTGCATTCGCCTGGACTCTGACTACATGAGCGGACAACAACGCGGGTTAACACACACCTGTGAAAGGTGAGGCACTCCCCCCCAGAGTGCACAGAGGCGCTTGGCAACGTTCCTTATTCGGACATACTGCTGCATTGGTCTGCATGTTATGGCACTTATCTTGCCCTTACTGACACGCATATGCTAATAAAGTCTACGCACCTTCACTTGTATTCAAATGTGATGAGTGTTGATTTGAATGACAATGTGTGTCTCACTGCCTATCTGGGTAACGGTCATACATGCGTATTGATAGCATCCATACTTACATACATTCTTGATCATAGCCATGACACATCTGTGTGAATTAGAATGTTTTATTCAAATTCAGTGGTGTGTTGAAGCTGGAGCAGTACAGGGCCATTTAAACCCCACTTTACATTGTTGCCCCGTGGAGGGCCAGCCAGAGTCCTTTAGGCATTGACAAGTTCATCGGAAATGGAAGACTTCAGTACACAGTGTGATTGCTTTGTCATTGGTAACCAGACAAAATATGGCAGTCCATTTCAAGGTCCAAGTTGAGTGTCGCTGAGTGTATCGGGGGACAGTGGAAGGTGTTATTCCAGGGCATGATGCAGAGGGCAAGACCAACCTAAAACTGGCCATATGGCGGAGATGAAGGCTACCACTTCATTCTTACCACAAAGCCAGATTCATCGTCATCCTCATCTGATGTGTCAGGTGTCTCACTTGTGGGTGGTGGTGTTCTGTCTGCATCACTGTGTGGCGTCGACATATAAGGAGGCGGAGGTCGAATGTCTGGCGCACTGTGTGGCACTGACACTTCAGGGGGCCGAGATGTGGATGGAGTGGTAGTAGCAGCATTCATCCGCGCCAGGCCTTGTGGTGGCAATGCCATGAAGAGGATCTGCAGGGCATGGAAGATCCCAGCTACATCTCACTGGTTTACAGCTGTGGCAAACATTCTTCCCGTCTGCATCCGCTCCAAGCTCTCCATCATTCTCCTCATGTGTCCCAACTCCCGGCTGAGATCGCTGGAGCCACTCTGAAAAGACGGTTGTTCTTGGCTTAGAGTTATGACTCCAGCAATGTCAGCTATGGGTTGTTGGAGAGCATGGAATGAACAGTGGGTGTCCGTTAGGGACTGTAAGTGGTCCCTAATGGGAACAAGACACCCACGTATGGCATCTAGTTTGGCTGCCATGAGGTCAAACTCCACCAGCAGCTGATCAGCCATCTTCTCCTGGCACCCTAACGCACGACAATGGAATGCCATGTGTTGGTCATGGGAGTCCTGGGAGACAGCCGGTGTGGTAAGTGCTTCCTGCTGTGTGGTCTGTGTAGGGCATGGGGTCTCCTCGATGTAACCAGGCTGCCCTGATCCTGGAGGTGGGGTGCCGGAGCTTTCCATGAGCTGTTGGAGGGCATCGGTGTCGATGTTGGGGAGGTCCTCTTCATCATCAGTGCTGTGTTGTTGGGCCTGCTCTGCAGGAGGTGTTGATTCTCCCTCTGCAATGTGAAGGGGAGATGCAGATTCACATGTATGTTCACGCATTGTACAAGTTTACTAACAGATTGCCTGACAAATTACATTGTGACTGTTTGTGAGGAGATGCCTATTTGATGCGGGACAGTTGACATTTCCACACTATCGCGGATGTGAGGTTGTACTTGTACATTGTCATTTCACAGTTTCCTGTCATGCCAAAGGTGAATGGCAATTTTCTGTACACAAGCGGCAGCAGTTGTGTCCTCCGTTCTGTTGTGAAAGTGTCGCAGTTTTTACCGCATTGATGTCAATGTTGAGGTGCTCGGATTCTTAGGTGTGTGTGTGCTGCATTGTTGGTGAGCTGTCCCTTTAGGTCTGATTTAGCGGGCCCTTTTCCCTTTCACGATTCATAAAGGGGGTGGTGATGGACAGAGTATCTGAATTAAGCAGAACACTCCTACCCAGTCAAAAGATCAGCGCTTGATCCATCACCGTTTTTTAGCTCACTACACCATCCCAGCTCAGAACCTGGCTACATGCAAATTAGTCTGACCCTGGCCCAGTGCATCATGGGAACAGGGCAGACCAAACTACCAAGCCAATTCTTTACTGGAAAGGAAACAAGCTTCCGGGGACCGGTTTCTGGCATTACAGCCGTCTTCGGCCCGGCTTGCTTGAATCCTGATGGTGCAGTGAGCAAGGGACTCACATCTGAGCATACCCTTCCACACTTATGGTGGCCAAAACGATTCATAAAGGGGGTGGTGATGGACAGAGTATCTGAATTAAGCAGAACACTCCTACCCAGTCAAAAGATCAGGGCTTGATCCATCACCGTTTTTTAGCTCACTGCACCATCCCAGCTCAGAACCTGGCTACATGCAAATTAGTCTGACCCTGGCCCAGTGCATCATGGGAACAGGGCAGACCAAACTACCAAGCCAATTCTTTACTGGAAAGGAAACAAGCTTCCGGTTTCTAATTTGCATATAGCCAGGTTCTGAACTGGGATGGTGCAGTGAGCTAAAAAACGGTGATGGATCAAGCCCTGATCTGTTGACTGGGTAGGAGTGTTCTGATTAACTCATATACTCTGTCCATCACCACCCCCTTTTGAAATTCCTTTTCCCTTTCAGGCGGTGTGCCTTTCACTTCTGTTATTATATAGTGCTGAGATGTTGCAGACTTGGGTAAATTGGGCTCTTGGTCGGATTTGTGACTCTTGGGCATGGTTTGTCCGCAAATGTGTTATACTTAATTGTGCATGTGTGCCATTGTGCCCATCTCCCCCACATCCTCCCAGTCCCTGGTCGTTACTCACCCTGTTGCTGTGATCTTAGGTCCTGTTTCGAAGTGTCCGGTCCCCCAACTCCTGCCACTGTCTCCCCAATGATGGTCCCAGGCTGGTCCTCCGTGGGGCTTGTGGGGTTCTGGTTGTCCTCTGCACTTGCTCCGGCGACCTCCATGGTGCTTCGCAGTTGTATGTGTTTTGTTTGTGTTTTTTGCTGCCGCTTTTATAGTGATGTTTCCTACCTGCCTTGTGGGACTTACAGGCATGGTGCTGCTTATTGTTGAATTTTTTATCGCTGTTGGCCCATCGCAGATTTTTGCACGTTCGGGTTTAGATTTTTATTGCCGTCTTGGTGATTTTATCATGGATACTTGATGCGTTATCGGGAATCTATCACATTTTACCGCTGTGTTGTGAATACGACGTTAGAACAGAGTTATTTTCAGGCAATATGTATACTTGCGTTACCTATTTTGGCGATGATTATCGCACGTTCTTGAGAATATCCCCTTAAGACTTTTTAAAGGGCCAATCCAGTGAATGATTTAATAACTCAGTCAGACATCATCAAACAAAGGCTCATTTAGGAGTAGCTTTAATTAGCTTTCATTAGTGGATGTCAGTGTTGCAACATTGTTATGTTACTTCAAACATATTTCGTATATCTCAACATTTACAAATTTCTTGTCGTTGTTGGGTTCTTGAAGATGGCGACTATGGTATGCGGTTTATGGGTTATCCTAATTGAGTTTTCAGTAGTGTGTGCATTATCAAATCTACACCTAGCCCAACCTATTGAGGGTGGTGTGATTTACATGAGTTTTTCAAGAGCTTTGCTCCACACTGGGGTCAGATACGGATACATTCTACATTACCTTTATAAATATAATCTGTATCATTTGGTGTTGAGGTGTTAAACCTAACAGTGTTAGGGTGGTCATCTCCAAAGCTTTTGCCTACTTGCCTCCCATTTTTGCTGAATTTGTTTTTGTTGGGCATAGGACTCTGTGCACCTTACCACTGCTAACCAGTGCTAAAGTGCTGGTGCTCTCTTCCCTAAACATGGTTTGAATGGCATACACATAATTGGCATATTTAATTTACTTATAAGGCCTTTATAGAGAGGTATTCTATATACCCAGTGTCTGTAAATTAAATGCTACCAGTGGGCTGCAGCACCTATTGTGCCACCCACTGAAGTAGCCCCCTAAAACTTGTCCCAGGGCTGCCATTGCAGCTGAAGGCAGCGTTACACTGACATGTTGGCTTGGCATTTAAGCACTCTTACTAAGCCTTAAACTCCCCTGTTATTACATATAGGTCATCTCTAAGGTTGGCCCAGGGTAGTTCATACGGAAGGGTGCTGTGTGATTAAAAGGTTGGCCACAGCAAACACAGCAAGATGATGGACGTAGTGCTGAAACTTTTCAGCCACTTACCCCCAGAGCCAATCATCCCCAGTCAAGAGATCTGGATTTAATCCATTGTTCTTTTGCTCACTATTCGACCCTAGTTTGGACCCTGCCATATGCAAATCAGTCTTGACCTTCTCCTCATGGGAAAAGTTCAACCCAAACTGTCAGGCCAGGTCCTCCAGGGACTGGAAAAAAGCATTCTGGGCACAGTTTCAGAGTATCACTCCTCATCAGCCAGGCTAGCTTGAATCCAGTGGCACAGTGAGCAAGGGACCCACATCTGGGCATACCCCTGGCCATTTAAAGTGAGCACAGCAAACACAACAAGATGATGGATGGAGTGATGAAACTTTTCAACCGCTCACCCCGAGTCAAGAGATCTGGCTTTAATCCATTGTTCTTTTGCTCACTATGCCACCCCAGTTTGGACCAAGCCATATGCAAATCAGTCTAGACCCTGCTTCTCAGGGGAACAGTCCAGCCTGAACTGTCAACCAGATCCTCTCTGAACGGGAAACAAGCATCCTGGGACCGGTTTCGAAGTATCGCCCTTCCTCAGTCAGGCTAGCTTGAATAGAGTGGCACAGTCCACTTAGGGTGAATACAGAAAACACAACAAGATGATGGACGGAGTGCTGAAACTTTTCAATTACTCACCTCCAGTCAAGAGATCTGGGTTTAATCTATACTTGTTTCCAGAGAGACCCTGGCATGGTAGCTCAGGCTGGACTGTTCCCATGAGGAACACGATCAAGGTTGATTTGCATATGGCTGGGTCCAAACTGGGGTGGCAAGGTGAGCAAAAAAAATTATGGATTCAACCCAGATTAGTGACTGGTGGTGAGTGGTTGAAAAGTTCAGCACTCCGTCCATCAACTTGTGCTTGATAATTAAATAGTTGGACATGTACTTTTAAGTTTTGCATGTCCTGGTAGTGAAAAACTCCCACATTTGTTCCCATAGGATAACATTGACTATTCCTTAGTATGTTTAATAAGCAGTCATTTCCAAATGGGAGCTTGTGGCTTTCTCATGTTTGGTATGTATGAAATTTTAATGATAAACCCTCTTTAATGGTAAAGTCAGATTTTTCATCGCAATTTTGAAAATTCCCTTGCGAGAAGAAGTATATTGGCAAAATTAATCAAGAGATCAAGCAACGAATAATCCAACATAAATCTTGCATTAAGAGAAAAATAGCATCAGCATCATTGGTGAAGCACTTTACTGAGATGAAACATTCAGAAAAAGATTTCCGGTGGACGGTAATGGTATTGAGTGTCATCCAGCCCAACCCCAGATGAGGCAATCTGAAGGCCGAATCTGATGAGAAAAGAAGCATAGCTTATCCTCAAATTTAACACAGTGAATCAGGGTCTTAATGAAATGTCAGAAATTAATTAATTATTATTTGACGCAGTTTCTCCAACATATTCCCGTGTGATAGTCCTATAGCGTTCTCATGATGATTTACATACACCAGAATGCACCAGGATGATGACCATTCAATAGACAACTCTTGTCTGCCTATATCGATGGAGTAAAACGAGCTCTCTCCACTCATAATCCTTAAGGAGTCCGGGCAAAGGCACCTACGAACTGGGAAAGAATAAAAGAATTTGAAGTAAGTTTGCCTTTGACATGGACTCGTGATGCTTGTAAACATTGTAAAAGCACAGCTTACTCTGAACTGCGAGGTCCCTGCCTGAGTCAAGTTCACATTTAAAACATTTTTTTATTATTAGGTCATTTTATAAAGCGCGCAGCTGCCCCAGCAAAGAGGCGTCCCGGCACATTGGACGAAACAAGATTGTAACAATGTACCACTGAGCTTAAATCAGGTTAAGTGAGCAGAAAAGTAATGAGGCTTCCACACAAACACGGGCTTGCAATTAGTTTAATTTCATCAATTTTTGCAGCAACACATAACACCTTGCGTCCATTACAAAACTGTATATTACAATACACAACGCATCGGCCAATATCCAATGTGTGATGCCAACCGCTTTAGCAAGTGGCCTCCAACCTTGGATAGATTGCACCCAGAAAGGTTCTCTTTCAAACCCTTTCCGCAACTCCGCTAAGCTAATTCGGACCACAGCCAGGATTGAAAACAAAACACTTTTATTGAACAGCTACTTAGCCCCTGGGTATATAAATTAAAAAACACTTTGGAAGTCTTTGCACTACAAGAAATGTATCTATGAACTGAGACAATAACTAACATGAACTATGCTTGCTTTTCTAGACTGGTGAGCATTCACTGAATTAAACAGGATTGAGCAAAACATTTGAACTGGAATGAGTGCATCCAAACATGGAACTTGCCTGCTCCTGAAGATACAAGGTTTATACCAGAGTATTTTAACTCTAAAAAGTGTTGAAACTATCAGAGAGGTCACAGGCGACAGCTAATACAGTTACATACATATTATTCCACGGACACACAAGAACGTAACCAGCCCTACTCCTGAAGAGAACCCCTCATCACCAGATGTTTGAAATGCGCCGGCGAGAACCATCGGGGATTTCTTCTTTCTGATGTCCATCAGTATGGTCAGTGAAAAAGAGATTGTGAAATCACAAACCCATCCATACTAGATGACATTGAAAACCCCAATGAGGACACCATGAGGGTCATGATAATTCAAAGTAATATTGAGAGGCTCCTCTGGTTCTAAAATGTTGGACTGGTTTCAACAATTGGCTATAGATTTGTGTCCTTAAATGCACTAGCACTCTTCATCACTGTCTTTTGTGTGGTACACTTGATTAATGTTAAAGATGAGCGATTTTCCTTTTCATGACATGTTAGAAAAGCAATGGCTATTTTGGAATGAACTTTGAAATGAGTACCCAGGCCAAGTATTGTCCATTAGTAAAGTGACTCCAATTAACACAGCCATCGCTCTTGTTTAGGGTACTTTTAGAGAGTTGGCACTTACCTGCCCATAGGCCTTTGTGCCTGCAGCCTGTCGTGGGTCATATGACTGGGTGTAGCTGACAGTTAGACTTTGTGAATTCCTCCCAGACAGTCACAGAATAGAGGGGTGAGGTGTGCCTCAATGGGCCATCACTGGCAGGATGGGGGGAGGTAGAGCTGAGCACAGCCCATTTGCACCGGAATAGCCTGTGTCCAGCCTCCACACCAAGGCCTAATGACCCTGCATTGTCACTGCAGCCAGTATGGAGCTTGGGAGTCAGGAAATTCTATGCACTTCAAAAAACCTTTCCAGAAACTTCTCCCACCTTCTAGAAGAAGGGCACCAGGTTATAAAAACAGGGCCTTCAGACTCACTCTTCTGTTCACTACTGATCCTGCAGAAGGACTTTCAGAGGACTGTCTGCTACTGTAATGTGATGTGCACTCTGCCAGACTGCTGCTTTACCTGGCGGACTGCTTTGCTACCTGAAGCCTGCCTTCAACCCTCAGAGGCCAGCCCTGCTGTTGAGCCCTGCATCTTCACCTGCACCCATGACTACCAGGAGTGACTCAAAAGGCTGGTCTGCTGGTCTCCTGTTCAGAGTCACAGAGACATAAAAGGCACCCACCATCTTGAACCCATACCTGGAACCAACCTGAGTGAGTCCTGAACCACCAAGAGGTGTCCTGGTCCCTTGGTTGAGGTGCTAAAGGTGCCCAGAGTGCCAATTTCCAAAACTGAGGATTTATTTATTTTATTTTAAAAGGTTTTATATAGCGCTGGCTGGACCCGAGGGTAACAGAGCGCTTTACAAGGGTCTAGACAGGCAAGAATTGCATTGAACATTTGGACAATAAGGAAAAATACAAGTAATGGGTATATGCAAAACAATACAGAAAAGAAAGGGGAGGTAAAAAAGGCATTCAATGGGAAAACATCCAATCCTAGGTGGATTAAGAGGGCAAGGGCAAGAACAATGATAGAGATCAAAGGGAGAGAGACAGAAGTAATGGAAAATGGTCCCTCTGGAGAGTGAAGGGGAGGCAGAGCATCGAAAGAGGGATATCTATACAGTAGAGAGGGTGGAGGAGAATTAG
The DNA here is from genome assembly GCF_964261635.1 of Lissotriton helveticus. Classification (NCBI taxonomy): domain Eukaryota; kingdom Metazoa; phylum Chordata; class Amphibia; order Caudata; family Salamandridae; genus Lissotriton; species Lissotriton helveticus. The sequence continues at coordinate 150,752,717 of NC_136065.1, read as the reverse complement.
GGTCCAGATAACAGGTTTTAATAGCCCCAATATTTTTTGAGAAGGTGCTGCTTTAGATCCTTTTTGAAGTTAGGGTAAGAGGGGTTACAGCGTATTTCTATAGGAGGGAATTCCAGGTGGTAGGTGCATTTCCGGAGAAGGAACGTTATTGAGTAGATTTCTTTATTAAAAGAGGCGGGACTAGGACAAGAGAGTTCATGCTTCTTGAAGCTCTAGTGCAGCCTGCTTTGTGGAGTTTATCGGCAAGGTACTGGGGTGTGTTTTGATGGAGGGCTTTGTGAGTGGTGCAAGCCGTCTTGATAAAAGGATCTGCCTTCAATATGCAGCCATTTGAGGGTTTTGAGAGCAGGGGAAATGTGTGCAGTACGCTTGTAATCCATAATTAGCCTGGCAGCGAGGTTAAGAAGAGATTTGATAGGGGCTAAGGAGACTTTTGGTGTTCCTGAAAGAGTAGCGTTACCATAATCGATTCGAATTAAGACAAGAGATTGGACCACTAATTTAAAGTCATCCATAGGAATGAAGGGTTTGATTTTCTTGAGTTGATGAAGGGTGTAGCGTGCGCCTATGACCACATTTTTGATGTGGGAAGTAAGACTGAGGTTCTGATCAATACTGATTCCAAGGGATTTGACTGTGTTAGATATGGTGAGAGAACAGCTGAGGGCTTTAAGGTCAGATCCAGTGTTGGATTGGGAGTGGGTTATTGTTAGGTGGGAAAAGAAACACTTCAGTTTTTTTAGGGTTAAGTTTAAGGTGGTTGTGGTGAAACCAAGATTGAATCTTGGAAATGGTCCCATTGAGATGGAGAACGTCCGCACGGGAAATAATCTTGTGATAAAGGTGGGTGTCATCAGCATAAAGGTGGTCATTTATTCCGGCTTGCTTAAGGATGAGGGCAAGGGGTTCCATGAAGAGGTTGAATAGAGAAAGAGAGAGAATAGAGACCTGGAGGACTCCTAAGGACACCGGTAAGGGTTTAGAAAAGCAGTCAAGTATTTTAATTTGTTGGGATCTGTGTTGGAAAAAGGAGGTAAACCATTTGAGGACTAAACTGTTAAAGCCATACCGATCTTTCAAAGTGTTAAGCAAGGGTAGTGGTTGACAGTAGCAAAATCTGCAGAGAGGTCAAGGAGATTGAGAAGGGTGGATTCCCCTTATCAAGGGAGTGGTGAAGGTCATCAATTATACTAAGCATAGCAGTTTCTGTACTGCAACCCTTTCTAAAGCCAGACTGACATGAGTCCAAGAGGTTAAATGAATAAATATGTTTGTCCAATTGGAGTAGAGCAAATCTTTCTAGTGCATTAGAGAGCAGAGGAAGGTTGGAAATCGGACAAAGATTATTAAGGTCGTTGGGGTCAGCTGTGGGGTTTTTGAGGATAGGGGAGATTTGTCCAAGCTGAAGGGAGACGGGGACACAACCAGAGGCGAATGATGAGTTGATGATCGAGGTCCAATATGGATCATTGGTATATTTTAAATCTTGGACCAGGTGAGCGGGGAGAGGATCTCTGGAATGGGAGGAGGGTTTAAGCTTGGTGATGATGTTAAGGATTTCTGGTTCAGTGACTGGGCGAAAGAAATGCCAAGAGGCATTATTTTTTCGCTGGAGGATGGTGGAGTAGGGGTCGGGAGGGAGGGCGACAAGAGGGAGATGCAAAGCGCTAAGGGCAGGGGAGGGTAAGGCAGATGAATTGGCTGGTGAGTCAAGGGAGGGGAATGGGTAAAAGGGGGGATAGAGATAAAGGATTAATCAATTTTAGAGATTTTTTTTAGAAAAGAAGTTTGAAATTTCTTCGCATCTCTCTATAGTGGCTAACAACTTAGGAGGGGCAGAGGCAGTTTGGTTTTTAACAATGTTAAATAGCTCCCTGGGTCTGTTTTTGGCCCGGTTGAGTTGTGAGTGTAAAAAATTGGTATTTTCATTGAGAATGTGTTTTTTATATTTGGCCCTGGCAGCTCTGAGTAGTGTTAGATTAGGGGTGGACGGATGCTGCCGCCATTTACGTTCAAATAATCTAAGAGAGCGTCTTTCATTATTGAGGTCAGTGTTAAACCAAGATTTGGCGGGATTGCTTTTTTGTAGTTTTAATTTAGCAGGGGCGATTTGGCCAAGGACCTTTATGAAAGATTGGTTGAAATGCTCAGTGAGGTCATTAGCATTTTGTAAGGGAGGAGAAAGCAGGAGTTGGGCTTTAACCTTGGTCTCCAGTTCCCCTGGGGGAATGAGATGGAGATTTCTAGTCAATTTCCTATGTTTGATGGCTTTAGGAGGAGGGAGAGGCAGTGAGCCGGAGATCGTGAAGAGGATAAGGTGATGGTCAGACCAGTCTATGGGGACAATGTGGGAAAGGCAGGCCAGATCTTTGCTAGTGATGATGGCGTCAAGTGTGGCTCCTTTAATATGTGTGGGAGACGGGCAGAGTTGTTTCAAGTCATTAATGTTGAATAAATCATTCTGGAGGCGGATCGAAGGATCTTCGGATTTGTTCCAGTGGGGGTTAAGGTCTCCGAGGAAGAGGTTTTTGGAGTAAGAAAGCGAGGATCGGGTAAATAGGTCAGATAACTCCTCAGCAAAGGGAAGAGGGTTACCAGGAGGATTATAAATGTTGTGACGACGTATAGGGGGGAACCCTGAACTCTAAGTTCCGCTCCAAGGTGTTCAAAAGTGGAGAAATCAGAGCTCTGAACCAACGACAGTTGAAGTTCATTTTTGTGTATTATAGCTAGACTACCACCAACTTTGTTAAGTCGATCTTTCCTGTGGATGGAGTACCCCGGGGGAGAGAGGAGGTCCAGCATAGATGTGGAGTGAGCCTTGAGCCAGGCTTCCCTAAGGAAGGTGATGCCTATGTCTTCACTTAGGATGGTTTTTGCGATTTCAGTCGAATGAAGAACCGCAGATTGGCAGTTAACCAGCATGCAAGAGAGGGGTTTAGGGCAAAGTTTAGGGGATGGGCAGGTGCGGATAGTGATAAGTTGGGGTGGGAGCCTGGGCGAGACTGGGGAGGAGGGGATTCTACTTGTACCAAGGATCACAGGAATGGAAGCAGGTGGGATAAATGGGTCAGTGGTAGGGAGGTAGCGGGATATGGGTTATTGAGGTCAAGGGATAGACTGGGTGTGACTGTGGAGGAAGGGGTTCTATTAGTCCCAAGAATCACAGGGATAGTTGCGAGCGGGAATGGTTGGTTAGCATCTCCTGGATTGGCTGCGGCAGACAGCCTCACAGCTCATACTGAACCCGGGGAGCTGCAGCTTTGAGTCACCCCCGCTCCAGTATTAGCAGGTGAAGAGACGCTGAGTGCCCTCTGCTGCGCATGTCGGGCTGGCCGGAGAGCGGCAGCAGTCCAACCCGACATGCACACTTGGGCCCCAAGTGCACTGCAGCTGGGTAATTCCGTCTCGACACCATCAGTCTGTCAATATGGTTAGGTTCCACTCCCTCCTCAGGCCATTTCCAGGACACGCCCAGGCATCGATACTGCAACAGGCCCAGCTGCTGCAAATCAATTGAAACAAAAACACTCTTTTAGCATTATACTTAATTGGGGGCCCAAAATGTAAGTAGGGCAACACCCCAACGCTCTAATGGAGGCCCCACCCCTTGTTTGGACCCAGCCATATGCAAATCAATATTGACCCTTCTCCAATAGGAAGAGTCCAGCCTGAACTCTCTTTAGCATGAATGGACATTAGGCCCAATTCCCAGGCATAGCGAAAACCTCAGTCTACACCCAAGAAGCTCCACCGCCTTTTCCTCTGGATAAATGATGATTCCTGCCCATTATGCTGTCTGAGTTCAGCCTGCACACTGCTTTCCTTGAATAATAGACATTCACTGGAAGAGATGCCATTATGGAGCTGAAAGATGCCTGCGGGGGCACCCAAATTACTGCTTCAAGGTATCTTTCTTGAAGCTTGTTGAAGTCTTTTATTAACGCTCTGCTCTGTCTGGTTCTCCTGTTGCTGAAAAGAGAACAGTGCCTAACAGGTATTGGCTTTAATGCTCCTTTTTCAGATACTATTATTAATGGCTGTCAGCAGAATGTATATGTAAAAGGCGATAGCTTTCCTCTGCCCCTGTTTCTTGATTATTAAAAGATCTAGGCCTGTAAGGAAATCTGTTCTACAACGCTGAGATGCCCCTGATATAATGAAGGACTCTGGGGGAGGAATTAATGATTCGCGTTTCTTGGAATCCTTCTTTGCCGCGGGTTCTAGCATCTTACATCTTACACAATATGAGGCAGCATTTGTATTAGCAAGACAGATTTTTAATTTTTGTGCCAGTGCAGATCTCCGTTAATTTGATAGTTTAAGAATCCACATAATGATTTTCTCACAAGACCGATGTCTACAGGGAGAGGGAAATGGGGCTAAATTGCTTTTATTGGTTTATTTAATTGTTATGAATTTCTGAAGATATAGATTAGAAGGTTTTTTGTATTTTCAGTGGTGAGATATGAGCACTAGCTAGTTAACTTCATGCCAGATTTCCAGTGGTAAAATTATATTTTCATTGCTATTTATCAGTGACTGGGAGCCTAGGTAAAATGATCTAGTGGTTTCTTGTTCCTCTGCTCCAATGTGATGCATATTACCAAATTATAAACTTAATAAAATATCAGTATGAATCCTTAGTGATGTGCAACCTCATGCAGCTACTTATGTTGCGTGGTTCGATTATGGAAGCGTATTAATTCAGTCACAGCTAAAGGTCAATGTGGACAGCTGTTCTGAGCTGTCCACATAGACCTCTTTCTCTGCGGCCATCTCTTGAGTCTGCTTCTTAACTGATCCTCATTGAGTGCAAGTATCTGCTGCTCCAGCTTCTCCCGCCATGTATGTGCTGATAAACACAAACCTTCTTCTTTCCCTCCTTAACTCCTCTTTTACTTACCCAAATGTTCAACTGATGTTAAACCTTCCACCTCAGGATCGCATTGCACTCTTGCATGCTCAACCAATCAAAACTGAAATCTTCCCTATGTTCACCTCCTTATCTGTGTCTGCTCTTCTCATCTCCTTCCCCTGATATCCTTTCTCCATCCCTTACGTTCGACCAAAGATAGAAAACTCTGGTTCTCTTTGACTCCCAAAAACCTGATAACACACTAAGGCCCAAATTTAAAGTTTAGTGGATGGGTTACTCCATCACAAATGTGACGGACATCCGTCTGTCTTATTGTCTTTTTAACATTTTCGTCTGTATATATCCATATTTTGTGTTTTGCAAAAATATGGAGTCATAAAATTGTCTATTTCCACATTTATCTCACTTATCGACATGCACTCATACTTTGCTGCCTGCTGTGTTTTAGCACATTAAACAGCCAAATATAGCAAAACACTACACCTTCAGGTAAATATGAGCATTATAATACAAATGTATGTTACCATACACCTGCATTTAGGGATATCTCAACCTATTTCAAATTTCTAATGCTGCCTATCTGCTCAGCTGTGGTCCTAGAAATCATGAAAAACAGCATGGAGACTCACCTAAAAGAAGCACACTTTTCAGAATTTTTCTGCTTTTAAAAATAAATACAGACAGGAAACACTTTGGGGCCCATTAGGATGGCGGGTGGATTGCCCCCGCCGGGCCGGCAGTAGCTTCCGCCGGCCCGGCGGGGGCAATCCGGCCGCCATCCTCAACAAAATGACCCCCGCCACATTAGAATGGCTGGGGGTCCGCAGTCCGTCCGCCGCATTTCCGCCAGTTGACTTCGCTACCGGCGTAAAAAGTGTTTTTCTATAGTGACGGTGTCTGCGAGACACTGCCAACCATATTACGATGGGAGCGATCCGATGCTTTTCCGAGGCGGCATGCATGCGGTCTTTACTTTGGGGGCCCGTTGCAGGCCCCCATGGTGAAGGTGAGGTGAGGAGTGCACATGGGGGGTACCCCCCTGCATTTGCATACACAATGCGGCAGGCACAACGCGGTGCCTGCCACTTTGTGTATGCAAAGCATAATATGCATTTTTAACATTGCGGCGGGTGCTGGTGTAAACACCACCCGCCGCAATGTTAAAAATGCATGATGCGCCCGCCAGTGTGGCGGGTGCAACATAATGTGCATGGCGGGACTGCCGCTCAGATCGCGGGCGGTCCCTTTTTCCACGAGGATGTCCGCCCGCCATCCTAATGTGCCCCTTTGTTTTCTGTCTTTAATTATCTGTAAATATCCGTAAAAATTGAAAACCGGGAGCCTTTATATCATACGGAGTAACTAGTCCGCCAAATACAAAATCTGGTCCTAAGTCATAAGTTCAACAAAAGTGAGAACAGGTAAGTTAACGGCTGTGAATTATACAAATAGAAATGTCAAATATTTATGCAGTCATTTAACATAAAGGATCTTTAGAGTAAGTACAATTGTTTCGGACTCATGCTAAATTGTTGACACTACAAGTTAACATGAAAACATTTGTGGATAAGATCATTGAGCCAGGTTTGCAGCATAAAACTTGTTATATGCCCAGGTGTGCAGCATAAAACTTTTTATGTGCATGGGAAAACTGCAAAAAACTCTATTATTTGTGGAAGTAAGGGCTGCAACAAGTTCTGAAGTATGTGGACTTACATATTTTTGAGAATGCAATTACTGCAGTTCCTGTCAATGCTTTTTACAGTTTAGTGCTGGGTTCTGCCAACATGACTTAATTCTTTTTTTATTTTCATTTTCAAAAAGGAAATCTCCAACTTTAAAAATAAAAACGCAAATGCCCCTTCGTCTTGGGAGTTCTCAACCATGGACAGGGGAGTATTTAGTAGTTTTCACTGCTCGTTATGGCCAGGGTTCTTCTAGTGGTTATGGGCAGTAAACACTGACCTTTATTTTAGCCCATCAAAATTAGGTAGGCAGAATTACAGGTCTGCTTCTGACTGCCCTTACTTCAAAGGCCGTTGAGGGACTTATTCACTGCGGAAGAGCAGTCTCTGCTGTGATTAAATCTAAGGTCCAGCCACTTTTAAATATCGCGGCAAGGCCTTTATCTTGGAAGTATGTACACACTGTAGCCTTAGCGATGGAGTATTCATACCGCCAAGATGTAGATTGAGATCCTCAGGCAGATTTGTGACATAGCGGTACATCCTTAGGACATGACATGTTAAGTAGCACTTACACCGCAGTTAGAGAAAACAGCAGGATTCAGAAGGCTGAATCAACCATTATGAAAATATACCGAATACTCATAATTAGAGAACAGTTGAGGGACAAATAAATCAAAATTATACAGAGCAAGTTGTACAATTACATAACATTTAAAATGTGATGCACATACTACTGATATCTGCCATGGTGTCCCTGAGCAACGGTGAGAAATGTTCATACCCAAGCACCAGAGACTGTGGGTGGGACCGAGGTGGAGTTCAGTCAAGTCAGGTGCCGATACTAGATTCATGGCATGTTTACGTCTCTTGCCAGTCCTTGCCTTTCTTCCATTGCTGATAAACTCAATCTATGTCAACTCTCCCATTTAGGAGATAGGCTTTTGTCCTCATCATATATCTAGGTGATTCTCCTCTGGATTATTACTTAATTTGGACTTGATTGAGTTCACAAGGCTGATTCCTTATTCACAGTCTGCACTTGAAGCCTGAAAAGTTGCAAAGACATCAACAAGCTGAGATACAACACTATACTGTGCGCGGTTCCATATGGTGAAATTCACCATGTCTTGAAAGGTCTCCATCAACCAGTATTTTACATGTTCTGCAACCACATATTTGTACTGTATTGCTGAAAGACATCATCAGGTGTCTCACAATTGCCAAGGACCAACATTTTCCTATACTTTTTAACAAGTATTTGTACATTCTCAGTCCCAAAGTCAAACTGTCATTGTGTTGCTACTGCATCAGAATCAAAGCTTGTCCATTCCTTCAATTCATCTTCAGGGATTCTTTTTTGGATGTGCTCACAAATACATTTAAAGAAAGACAAAATCAGTGACCAGTAATACTCTTGGCCTTCTCTGTACAAAGCCATGAGATCTCTTGCTGCATTGCTCCAAAAGCCAGTGTTGCCAACTTCTGTTCCTTGATTCTGCCAATTTTTGCTTTCGCATACTGTACAGCTTCAACTGTGATTAAAGAGCTTTTCTGAAACAACTTGTACAAAATGCAAGTTCACCCAGAATGTCATTCAGTGCAGCAAGGGAAATAGGGAAACATGTCAGTTTGCGTCCCATAGCTTTTTGTAGCAATACACTAACACTGTTGTGCCCTTTTCCACAATACCCGGCTCCTCTGCACAGCCTTAAATTGGACTGCCGCTGCTTGGCCTGCTCTGCTGTGAGGACTGTGACCATTTTTTTGTGCTTCTTGATTTTTCAAGCCAGCTTTGGTTACTGGTTTCTCACTCTGTCTGGTCCCACTAGCCCCTCCTGCTAGAAATGAACTCTGTCAGGACAGACAATGGGGTATTGGTGCTGGGACTAACTAAAACTACAACTCCCAGGTACTGACGTGAGTTGTGGAGATGACGCACGCTTGTCAGCGTGAGATCTGTTGCACCTATATGAACACGGTAACCGCCGTGGATGTGGCGGCTGATTATCGTACCGAAAGGATCCTGGTGCCGGTCTGGTAAGGATGCTTGTGCACCTCCTTCTGTATGTTCTTCTTTTGTGGGAACTACATCGCAAACCCGACAAGACTCCCGTTGGCGAGGCTAGAGAATTGAGGGGTATATTACCAACAACTAGCGATAATTTTTGTCTCTAACTTGTTTAGAGACAAAAATTATCGCCGCACATCGGCGATTTTTATCGCAGATAAACCTTGCTATTAGCAAGGTTTATCGCAAATGCGATAAAAAACGGCCGCAATGCATGAATATCGCTGAAAAATCAGCGATATTCATGCATTATCGAGCAAATGCTCTTAGCCATGTTATCCACCTCCCATTGGATAACATGGTGAAGAACTGCTCAGGGCAGGTGTTAGCTTTTGGAGATATTCGCGCTTAGCGTGAATATCTCCAAAAGTTGGTAATAGGAGATAGCGATGTTAGCGACTGTTTCCAGTCGCTAACATCTTGGCACGCCCACTTTGCATGTCATTAGTGATAAATATCACTGACATGCAAAGCGGGGCCCAAGATGGTCGCTATCTCCTATTAGCTGTCACTAACTGGTGTTAGCGACAGCTTGGTAATAGGGAGATAATTTTATCTCCGCTTTCTTGGCTTTTAAAGCCAAAAAAGCGGAGATAAACCCCTTGATAATATGCCCCTGAGTGCCTCTTGCGGGAAGTCTCTATTGTGTGCCTTTCCGGCAACACCTCTTCTGCTCTGTTTCATTTAATATTGTGGGGGAAAGGACAGAGCTTATTTCTTGAAGTCCTTGCAGGACTTTACCTCCGCCTGGTTGCCTCTGATTTTTTGGGACCCCCCTAGAGTGCAATTCTCATTTATATCCCTTCCCATTAGCGAGACCTGTTCGGTTCTCATGCGTGAGAGGGACGTAGTACTAAAAGTCGTCAAGTTTGCATTTACCTTGGATACGTGTGCCTGACCGAAATAGAAATTCTATCTGATTTTGTTTACGTTTGTCAAACAAGGAGCGTGTTGCACAAAAGGAGTATGGTTTAATCCTTCAGAATGGTATCATTCTCTGGTCTCTGTTGGCACTGCAAATACGTGCTCCTTGATATTCTTTGCATTTGATAGATTGAGGATATTGATTCAAAGGTGCTATGATTGAAATAAGCATGAACTTTCAAAATCTGTACTACAGTATTGTTTTGTTTTCTTACCTACTACACAGGGGGTAGAAGCTTCCTGCCACCTGTGGTCTGTTCGTCCCCTGTGAATATTCCTTGCCTTATATATAAGGGTAGGTGAGGAGTATCTTATACCCAATCATCAAACCATAGAGCATAATAAGGAAAGCGAAAGTGGTTCTTGACTATTCTGCTTTGTTGTTTCTCTATTTCAAGCAGCAAAACGCCCTGGTCTAACAGATTATGGAGCAGATGTAGGTAATTCTAATTTACCGATTCATAAATACCGAATTTTACCGATTCGGTATTTATGAATCGGTAAATTAGAAGGTGGGAGATGGAGGTATTTTTTAATTTGGGATTACCGATTTGGTATTTACCGATTCGGTAAATACCGAATCGGTATTGCCCATTGATTCCTATGGGCCTTGAAGCCCATAGGAATCAATGGGCAATACCGAATCGGTAAATACCGAATCCTGCAAGGGTGCAGGGGGGGTCACTTTGACACCCTCTAGCACCCCAAATACAGGCATGTGTGACATGTGGCACACATACATGCCCTAAGGGCATGTCTGTGTGTCACATGGCACAGGTGTGCATGCACAGATGTGCATGCACACCTGAAATCGGTATTTTACCACCCAATAGGAGTGGGTGGTAAAAAACCGACTCTTAAGGGCCTGTGGCACTCTTTGCAGTGCCACCTACATCTCATTTACAGAATCGGTAAATTTACCGATTCGGTATTTTACCGATTCTGTATATTTACCGAATCGGTAAATTTACCGATTCTGTAAATGACATGCCCCCTACAAACCAAATCCTAAATACCGGTCGGTAACGGCCGAATTCGGCCGTTACCGACCGGTATTTGGGCTCCTACATCTGGCCCTAAATGATGTCCAGGAGCAAACTAGGCTTCAATCTTGCTTCTATTTTTATTTGCAGGTATTGCCTATTGTAGTACTGTAGTAGTTAACTGCTGTTATGTTCATTCAATAACAAGAGAGTAATTATTGATCTCCAGAACTCCCTCCCTGCTGTACCCATGCTTTCCTTCCCTCACCTGAACCCTTCATCAGTCTGTGCTATCATAGTTGTCAGTGTTTGAAGTTGTCAGGAGGTGGACCATCTTGAGCATTGAACCTTTACTGAGCATAACCAACCCTGACACACTCTCACATGATGGAGGCAGTGATGTGGCAATGTTGCGCATGCTTTGCAATAGTGTCTGAGTGTTGGGGCAAGGTGGGTGTGTGCGAACATGTGAACAACCTACAAAGAAATCTGGTCTCAGTCTGTTGACCAAACCTCACCCACAATTTGCTCCATTACAACACCCTTGCCATCATTCCCAGTGTGCACCCTGTTAACATTGTGACTGGTCACTTGGCTGTAAAATCTTAAATGTTTTACCAGTACATTATGTGTTGGTTTAAGGGCACTTATCACCCCTGTCTGGTAAACTTTGTATCTCTGCTATATAGCTAAGGAAGAATAGCAACATAATGTTCAAGTGGCCATTGTGTCTTAGACCTATCAGCCTTTTCCCTATTCATTTCCCATTTTTGCTGAGATTCGTCTGTGTTGGTCTTAGCACTTTGTGTATTTTACCAGTGCTAAAGTGCTTGTGCTCACGCCCCTAAACATGGGGTGTTTGGTATATACCAAATTAGCATGTTCATCTTACTTGTAAGTCCCTTGTAGAGTGGTATACCATATACCCAGGGCCTGTAAATTCAATGCTACCAGTGGGTCTGCAGTACGTTTTGTGCCACCCACTCAGGTAGCACCATAAAACATGCCCCAGGCCTTCCATTACAACCTGAATGTAGTGTTGCACTGCCATGTCGACTTGACATTTAAACTTCCTTGCCAAGCCTTAAACTCCACTTTTATTACACTCTAGTTACTCCTAAGGTAGGCCTTATGTAGCCATAGGGCAGGGAACAGTGTAAATAAAAGGTTGGGCATGTAGTTACTTTTAAGTTGCTTACTTTTAAGTTGTATATGTCCTTGTAGTGAAACACTCCCAACTGTGAGGCCTTCCCCTCCCATAGGATAACAGTTGGGATTTCTTATTACAATTAATAAGTGTAATTTCCAAATGGGAGCTGGTGGTGATAACAATTCCAATAGTGAAGCATGAGGAAAGTCAGTAAATCACAAGGGCCATGTGGAGGCCCTGAGTCACCTGGGTTGCTACTACACATAGACAACATTATAGTTCATTAAATCAAACACAGGTATACGTTTTGTTGAGCATTCAAACAGAACTTGGGCATTTCACAGTGCTCTTTTGTGATAATGAAGAAAAAGTTATGCTTTTACACTGTTCTATTCTATGTCATTTAAATTCAATAATCAAGTTGCTTCCTTTTTACACATGACTCTCCCAAGGGAACTTGAGCAAGCAGAGAAGGATTACCAAAGATGAGGTAGAGGCACAGCCATTCAGATACAGCATGACACAGTATTGTCAAATCTATGACTCTTCTAGAGAGTGGGGGCTTACGTTAGAGGGCATGAGGGTACAAAACCCTCAGAATAACTCAGTGACTCACTAAACATTCCATATATATACTTTGCTTCTGTTAGAAATAGGTTTCTCTAGTTGGCCAAGGTATGCACCTTTGTCCATGTAGGGACCCTTCGCTCTAGTCAGGGTAAGGAGATTGCATACTTTAGATAACCTCTGCTCACCTCCTTTGTAGCCTGGCATAAGCAGACAAGCTTATCCCAAAGGCAATGTGTAAAGTATTTTCACCCACACACATTAACACAGTGAGAACACCGCAAATGGACACCACACCAGTTTAGAAACATAGGGGCTGATTACGATGGCGTAACGTTCACCACCACCGTGCCGGCGGTGGCGACCATCACGCCATCGTAACCTGAATTACCCACCACCATATTACGATGGCGTTGGGTTGTGCGGCAGACGGAAAGCCTGTCCGCAGCTTTTCCACCTGTCGGCAATCGTTACGATTGCCGGCCGGGCGGAGCAGGGCACAAATATGGTGGTGGTGCCTAGCAGGCACTGCCATCCATATTAGGATGTAGAGCATTTGCAGGCCTTTCCATGGTGGCGATGCCACCATGGAAGGGCTGGCGGGGATTTGCTGCACTTCAGGGGTACCTATGGTACCCCCTTCATTGCCATGCACAAGGTGGCAGGCACCACGCGGCGCTTGCCATGCTGTGCATGGCAATGCACAACATGGCATTGCACCATTGCGGCAGGTGCTGCAGTCAGCAGCACCAGCAGCAATGTTAAAATGGCAGATGCGACCGCTGCTGTGGCGGTCACATTATTATTGGGGTGGCAAGACTGCTGCATGGCAGGTGGAAGGTCCTGTTACTGCTAGGGTGGCGGGCAGCATCCTAATGACCCCATCATGTCTTTATCTAAACAAAATAAGACCAAAACAACAAAAATCCAACATACACAATTCAAAATATGACTTTAAAAGGTTTCAAGTAACTTGGTCCATAGAAAACTATGGATGTGTGACTTTACACCAAAGTACCTGTAGCTGTGTCAAAGTTCACAAGGCCAAACAGCACCAGAAAATGCAGCACGGTGTCACTTCCTGAGTCCTTGAGGAGGCGATGCAACAGTTCTGCTGCACGCATGAGAAGTGATGCATTGCATTCGGACTGTAGGGGGAAGTACGGCATTGAAATTGAAATTTGGTGCTCATGTGCGATGTGTGACTCACCAGAGGTGATGCGTCACTTTGTGAGGTTTTGTGCCATCCAGAGTCAGTGCTGGTGGCTGCAGAGCATGGTTTTGCGTCATCCGGCGTCAGTTCCGAGAGGCTTGCAACTGTGTCGCGGTACTCAGTGAGGTTTCACGTCATCTGGTGTCAGGTCTGAGAGGCTTTTCAAGATTTAGCAATGCTTTGCGCTGGTTCTTGCAGAGATCAGATGCAAAACCCACTTCTGAGGCCCCTAAACTGGAGGGCGGCACCTCAGGCAAAGGTAGCACTCACAGATGGAAGAGTCCAGCAGCACCAGCAGAATCCAGGAAGTCTTTTGCGTCCCTGAGACTTCTTAACAGGAAGCAAACACATACAAGTAATTGGAGAAGTCCACAAGCAGGATACACAGCAAAGTCCAGTCCTTTGTCCTCTCCTTGGCAGCAGAAGCAACTGCAGCCTAACCCAAAAAAGAATGCACAGCATAGGGGCAGTACTTTTCTCACAGCTCTCCAGCTCTTCTCCTTGGTAGAATTAAAAAAAACATCTTTACTAAAAGATGGGTTATTAAATTCGGAGTTCACAGAGCTTAAAGTAAACTCCATTTTCCTCGCTTGTCTCAATGGGAAGTAATACTTTTAAGATGTTTCAAAGCAACTCCCATGTTAGCCTATGGGAGAGATAGCCTTTCAGTAGTGAAAAATTAAATTATCAGTATTTCACTATCAGGACATGTAAAGCACACCAGCACAAGGCCTACTCTTCACACACACACTACACCCTTCCCATGGCATCACCTTGGGACTACCTGAGGGGTGCCTTACATGTAAGCAAAGGGAAGGTTGGGACCTGGCAAGTGGGTGCACTTTCCAGGCCGAAATGTTAGTTATAAAGCTGTGCACACAGACCCCAAAGTGGCAGGTCTGAGACATATTTACATGACTACTCATGTGGGTGGCACAAACAGTGCTGCAAGCCCACTAGGAGCATTTGATTTACAGGCCCTGGCACACTTAGTGCACTGTACTAGGGAGTTACTAGTAAATCAAATATGCCAAGCATGGATAACCAATCATAATCATAATTTACACAGTGAGCATGTGCACTTGAGCACTGATTGGCAGTAGTAAAGTAAAGTCCTTAAGTCAACAAAAACAGATCAGCAATAATAGAAGGAAGAAGCAAAAAAACGTAGGAATAACCCTGCAAAAAGGCAGTTTCCAACAGCTTCCCTAGGCCCACCTTACCCTGTTCCCAGTAAAGACCCCTTACAAAACTGCTGGCATCAATGTGACCCTCGGGCACTCCACAGACCATATTTTGTTGCCCCTGGGGCAATGTTTATATGCAATAGAGCGATTCGATGTGCCTAATTGGGCCATAACTGACAGAATTGGTGGTGCAGAGCTGAATATAGCCCCATTTGCACCAGAATTGGCTGTGTCCTGTCTACACACAAAGGCCTGAACAGCACTGTATTGTAACTGCAGCCAGCTTGGAGTCAGGACAGGGAAGTTAGGTAATTCCATGTACTTCAAAGAAACTTTCTAGAGTCTTCTCCAAACTTCCAGGAGAAGGGCATGGAATATAAAAACAGGACCTTCAGACTCACTCTTCAGTTCCCTAATAGGCCGGCAGAAGCACTCTCTGAGGACTACCTGCTGCTGTGAACTGCTGTGCACTCTGCCAGAATGCTGCTGTACCTGGAACGACTGCTTTGCTGCTTGGAGCCTGTCTTGAACCCTCTGAGGAAAGCCCTTCTGTTAAGCCCTACATCTACACCTTCACCCAGGACAACCAGAATGTACTGCAAGGGCTAGTTTGCTGGCCTCCTGTGCAGAGCCACAGGGACATAAAAGACTCCTACCATCTTGAACCCGCACCTGGATCCAGCCTGAGTGAATCCTGAACACCCCAAGAGGTGTCCCTAAAGACTTCGTTGTGGCGCTAAAGGTGCCCAGATAGTCAATTTCTAAAACTGACGACTTTGGCAAAATTTGACCAAGAAGTGCTGTGAGAACCAGGAGAAGACCATGGCGAACCTGTTCGCCTCTCCACCCAAGGTGCATCGTCGGTCAGATTGGCTTTGCTGCTTCTCTCGCTACGTTCTTTTCAGCAGCAGCGAATCCGTTTCTGCTGTCCTTCACTGAAGGGGTATCCGACCTTGTGAAACTGTCTGCAGCTACTGCTCTCTGCTTGGTTCCGCTGGAGATTTTCAACTTCCTTTCACTTTGAAAACTAGAATCATAACAGCAACATACATTATACAATACACAAACATACGAAACACACACTTTCCTTTGCCTAGATAACCCAGTCAATTTTTCTCCCAAAACAACCCCTTCTAAGAACGAGGCAACTTTTTTTTAATAAAGTGCCAGTGCAAATGTTACCATCAAATACAATTTAGATACAATTTCATGCTGTAAACAAATATTATGAAGTGCCTGTGCAAGTGCAGTTAACATGATACCATCTGGTACTTATAAATGCACACATAAAACATAATGCAGAATACTAACCCTATCTTTCTCGTTTTGCACTTTACAGAGAACCACAGACTCCTCAGTAGGTATACCAAATACTCAGCACAATTTGGCTATTAAAAATTATTTAAACATACTGATTAAAATACTTGAAATAATTCCGAATGCATATCAAATATCATCAAAACAACAGGGATTTTCGACTTCCATTTAGATGACTTCGTCCGTATGTTAAGCACAGGTTAATTTAGTGACTTTTTGTGGTTCGCCGTGCATGGAATTGTGGCTGTTGCTTGACCAGGGCTCACACCCCAGTCAACCAACAACCCAATTTCTCACAGTCTTCATGTGGAAAGCAAACCCAGATTGTAATAATTTTCATTGGCAATTGCCACACTTCCATAATACGGAAAGCTATGTGCCCTCTCCTCCATATTTTGCTAAGGCCCAGAATATAGCTGACCTTTGGTGGAGCAAGACAATTTCTGGTCTTGCCATCTCCCATTCTCCCATTCCCTTTTTGCGCAAACTGGGCCAGTTTGTAAGCGTCCCTGGCTAGATTAATTCAGGGGGGATCCGGAGATCTCAATGCTTTGCCCACCTGCCAACGATGATGCCTACACTCACTTTTATATCAAGTTTTAACTCTGGTTTGGCATTTCCGGGAGTTGGTAACTGGGATGGTAAGAATTTTCTTGAAGAATTTGTTGTGAATATCAACTATAGCCTCGGTTCCCCTTACACTAAGGGTGCTTTTATGATTCTCTACGATGCATTATTGCAAGTCAGCACCAATTGCAGTTAAATGGTCGGGTCTCAATTAGCTGCAACCATTTGATACGACATGTGGCATTGGAGGGATAACTATCCCTAGTACTAGCTGCAGTTTGGTACTGATTCACTGTCTTGGAACAGAGCGATTTCATAGTGAGGTACAGCGGATTGTGATCACTTTTGGCACTAGTTCTAACAACCATGATACTGGGGCATGGTCATAGATGGAGATAAATAAAAAATGTATTTGGCTTGAGTAAAGTGAACTATTGAAAGAACTGGCTCCCTTCCTATCAGATTCAGTTCCCACCCATATTTTAATGTAAGTGATGTTAGCTGAAGGGCAGCCTCCGTCCATTTGTGAATCGGGAGTAAATCAAGCTGCGGTACACCCCACATGTTGTCCTTATTCACCCCCCGGTGAGAGCCATCAATATCTGGGGGCTCAAAAGTAGTGTTAACATTCCCTATTATGATTGAATGTGATTACCCTCGGTGTTTCTCCATGGAATCCAACAGGATGGAGAAAGTTTCCGACCTCAAGCCTCCCTTGACCCCTCTGGCATAAACATTGTAGATGTCAATATAATTCGAGTTACCTGACTTCATTCGAACAGCTAGGATGTCGGGCAAGCAATTTGAAGTTGTTTGATGTTAAGGTCCAGATCTAATAGGATCCATTCTATTCGACCTCCCGCAGGTCGCACTGCAGAGTTGTATGTAGCAGAGTCAAAAAATTAAGAATCCCATCCTTAAAAACTGGTTCCAGAGCCCAGGTTTCCTCTAATAGAGAGCTGTCATTCAGCTCCATGAAATCATTCCAATCTGAAGACATGACTTTTGATTTTATGCGGGCCACATTCCACGAGATGATGGAGACCGAATCTATAGCCTGAGAGGCGATACAAAAAGAAGAGTAGCCCCTATTGTCATAGCCTCGTAATTCGACAACGACATAGACGGAGTTTCGTCAAGGTGGCCTGTAGGGCCAACAAGAGGGAGAACGTCCTGTGGAGGTACAGGAGGGTTAAGAGGTGGATTAATCACATTTATCCAATTGTTGGGATCCCACTAGCAAAGGAAAGTGTATAGCAGGCATTAGCTGTCAATACACTACCCACATGGGAGATTCTCTTGCATAGTATGTGGAGGAAGTGTGCCAAACTTTAGGGTGATACTGCTCCTGTTCTCTATACTTAAGGTGAATTTTGGTGTCAAACAGGGTAGATGTCCGTATGTCGAATGCCACAAGGTCATCCGCTAGATCACATCTGGTGAGGATAAACTCTATGGTATTGTAGTTGGAGCCAATTTGTGCCTGCCTGATGCCACCCAGAATATCTTCACTTAATAGCTAGCGGGAGCCTCTCACCTCCAGTGTATGGATTTATTTATGAGTTAGTCCTCTCCTTCTTTATTATGGATTTGACTAAGTTTAGGGAAGAGTCATGAAGATTGAACAAATACCAGCTGGTGCTGGATTGACCATCTTAGAGCTAATATTTGGTAGCAATGCTAGGGAGTTTGTTTTACAATCAGCTACCCGCCAAGGTTCAGATGAAGTACAGACAGGTCGTGTGGAGCATTCTTTCAGACACTACTTGGAAGTGCCCCGCACCACTGCCCTTTTTGCCTCCTCGTGAAGATTAGGCATGGGCCTATGTTGTTTTGTGCAAAACAGGTGACCAGGCTCAAAAGATTTGGTGTCCTTACTCAGGGCTGAATTTAGTGCACATGGCTTTGGCAATAGTGATACTTTTATCAGCGATTAGTTAATTTAAAAGAGGAAGTAAATGAGATACCATGGATTTAAGTCCCCCAGCCTCATGTTTGAGTTCTATAGTGTGGTGTACTATAGGAGCTGAGTTACCCACAGCAGCTGGAGTAATAGGTTTTACTAGGCTGAGCCTTCCATGTGGTGGGTGCTGTGGGGCGATCTGTGTCTGCACTTCAAACCAATTACTACATGAAATCGAATGTGTATGTGTAACCACTTCCGGCGTGCTCAACCCACTGATTAGTCCTGTATCAGGTAGATCTTGAGTTATGGGAGTTTCCTTGTGTTTTCATGGGTTGGCCCTTATAATAGTTTGCCGTGTTTCTTTAAAGCCTCACGCTTACCCTTGGTACCTGGTCTGATAATTGCTTTAGGGTCGAGTGACCATTTTAGCTTTGGAATGGCACCCGGATTATTGTGCGGGGCTGTGGCGTTTGTGTTATTCATATCAGCTCTATGTTTCATCAGAGGTGATTCTTCTGAGCTAATGAGTATCTTCACTTTCTCAATTCAAAAGTCACACTCCTTAAGCGTACAATTGTCGGGCTTGCAAGAGCTCTTGGAATGTTGGGCAATTCCCTGTGCTATATCTAATGCATTTCCTTTTTTCATTTGAATAAACAAGTGATAAGCTGATTTAAAAAGAACAAAAATACCATATTGCTATTACCTATTGAAATATAAGTACAGGGTGCAATCTTTAGTTGATGAAATATGATCATTTGTCAGCTACAATTTAGGCAGCAAGTAACAAAAGAGTCATAATCTATTCAATCTACATTAGAGGGCTTCCGGTGCATATGACATTAAGAACTCCATAGAACACAGACAACTTTTAGACGAAGAGCGAGGACCTTTACGAACCAAATCAAGAAAGTACAGCCAAGAGGAGTGGCCCAGCTCAGCATCCTCTGGGCTCTGATGGGCCCCAAAGGGCCTGCCCCATAGATGTTTCCAGACGCATACCCTGGAGTAGGACTGCAACACGCTCAAGTAGTGCTAATTAACCACCGATGAGGAACCAGAAGGGGTTTCTGGGACATGTAGTCCCTTGGGGGTTGCAATCCGTGACAGCTCCCCCTTAGCTGAGGCAAATGTTCAGGGTGTCCAAAGAAGCATCGTGCAACGATGGTAAGCAGGAACATGTGGTAGTAGTCACTCTAGCAGCAGGATGCAGTGAGATGGAGCAAGGTGAAAACCAGCACAGCCTTGTTCAGTGGGACTGTAACACGCTTAAGTATCACTAATTATTCACAGGTGAAGATCCAGGAGGAGGTTTTGGGCATGAAGTCCCCCGCTGTTGTGACCCGCGACAGTGCCTACTTATCTTAGGCAAGTGATCGGGTCTCAAATTATATGTCAAAAGAAGCATCCCGCAATGATGGCAGGCAGGAACAAGCTGTGGTTGTCGCCCCTGCAGCAATATGTGGAAAAATGTAGCAAGGTGAAAACCAGCTTCCAGGATAGGTGCTTCATTCTGATATGTCTTTATCTTCCACCTCATACTCTTCCTGTTATTGGTTGGAACAACCTCAGGACCGTAATTCACCTTGCTATGCATGCCAACATTAGAGTGCCTTATGGAGCTCAGAAAAAAACACAGGATCATGATCACTTGCTACTCCTAGAGTAACAGCCATGTCAAAATTGCTCTTCCAGCATTCGGTATTGATTATAATCTATTGATATTGGCCTTCTACTGTTATCATAGGTCGCTTCGGCAGGACATTCTTAGGGGGTATGACCATTGATAAAACGTAGAGGATGGTTTATCAAGAATGATGAACAGGCTTTGTCATTCTTGGTTGATTTGAAGGAACTAATATCTGGCTTGGGACTACCTATGCAGTGGTCTCTACTCAATACTTCTCTATTGACAATGGGGTCAGATGGTTGCTTATTAAAATCACTTCCCATCAGTATCAAATGCTTACCCTTTTTGCCTTCCTCATATGCCTTTTGGGCATCGACTTCCTCTCTAAGATGTTCTGTATAGCTAACAAAGTTCACAAACTGCATGAACCTCAGGGGACCAGCCTGGCAGGATATAGATATTCAGAATATTGGCCATGTCAGTTTCTAGACCAGCAAACCCTCACATGCAAAACAATGGAAGAGAGCTACCCCACACCAAGTTGCTCTATCCTACATTTCAACTTATATGACACCTACATGGAGAGGCCCTCTGATGAGCACCTCTTTCTAGGCCCATAGGAATCAATGGGGAGGTATTCCTTAATTGCGACTCGCAATTTGCGAGTCGCAATTAAGGAATTTTAAGATTCCTTCATGCATTGCATTTTGCTATTCCTTAATAGCGAATCGTTATTTTTCGCTATTAAGGAATAGCAAATTGGGTTCTTGATGCATCTGGGGGATAGACTGTTGGAATATAAATTTTAGCCAGTCCTCGTCCTCCACTTTGCTGGCCAAGCCACTATGTCTTAGGATGAAAGATACCAACAATCCTTCTTGATGCAGCTCACTCCGTTGTCTCTGGACGCCCTGTCGGAATCTTTAGCAATAATGGGTGAAAGCTGGTTTCATTTAGTCAATATAGCTCCCCTTTTATCGTGCTTCTGTCCCCGCTTGCTGGAGCTGTTACTATCTATCACCATTCTTGATAGTCAAGTTTAGCCACCATTTCCCCAGAATTTGGGTGTTTAATTACCCCTAATTAATCATTTGTAGTGGTGCAAAGATGTTCATAAATGTCCTCTTTAGAGCCCGGCTGGTTGTGCTTTCCGGAGGTCCTTGGAGGGCGATGATGAATGGTGCTTGGCAACTCAGGAACTTGGGGCCGGTTTTGCCATGTTGAAACCTTGCCCTGGGTGGGAGAAAGGGAAAACATCAACTCCCATTACATAGAAATCGTCAAGAGGATTTAGCACTAGCCTAGTTATACTTGATGATGCAAACTCCACTTTAGATGCTTGAATGTTGCTTAGTCCCAGCCCAACCTGCTTTGCTCTGCTTATGGCCCTTGAAGACACAACCTTTGACACTGGGACCACGTAGAAGAGGGCTAGTAGCCTTGATCTATTCAGGGGTTCTTAGACCCCACATCAAGAAAGAGATCAATGAATTCCAAGTAGCAGGTAGTTACATTTTGACAATTTGTGACAGCCTTTTCCACAAAGGGAGCAATGCTCGCTGCTTTATCCTCAGATCTCTTCCTGTTACTGAGAATGGAAGCTCGTGGATTTAGTCCTTGAGCAGCCCGTGGTGCATCAGGGGCCCAAGCGCCAGAAACCTCGTCCTGCGTGGCACCAGGACCTTCAATGAGAGGAGTCGTACTACTGGGCTCTGAAGTGATTCCTACTTCTGATCTCTTAATACCCTTTCTCATAAAATGGCATTTCTTCTTCAGCTACCTTTTCCTGGTCAATGGTGGCTTTCTTGACAGTTTGTTGTGGTTATCGAAGCCCACTTCGCTTTCACGCTCAGCAGTTGCAATTCTCTCAGATCCCTTTGTTTTCTTTGACCAGAAGATAGGATAGATGGAAATTTATGTTTAGTCATCTGTGCTCTTAGTGGCGGACCTTTGGAGTCAGTCCTGTCCTTGTGCCTGTTTGGGGTTGGAAAACAGGCATTTTAGCAAATATGCAGGAAATTCTGACTTCTTCCTTTGCTTTTGCCTCTGTTTTTCCATCTCACCGATGTTCTCGCTTACTTTGGCATCAGTTACATGGCTACCGAAGGTTACACTTGTCTCCTTGAAACATGCAGGATCTTTATCTCTGCTTTGGTGAACAGTAGCTTGGGCTTCCTCTTCTTTTTGCTTTTGCCAACTTTACTCTTAGGCTGTTGATACTAATGTGGCTATCTTCTCATACTGCTTCTTCCTCGATTAAGTTTAAGTAGCTGGTAGTACTTTAACATTGTTATCTGTACTTGCATCAAGCGATTTACTTGAGGATGTGTTCATTACCTCTTGATCCTCTGTTTCACACCTATCATTTGTCTAGAGGACTGCATCAGTATTTTGTCTTGTTGACATTAGAGCGCAAAGTATCGAGGTCAGTAGGCGTGCAATATGATGTGACCCACCTAGAGATTTTCCAACAAAAAGAGTATAGGTGACAAGACCCTATGCAAGGTGGTTATAGCTTCCGTGATCATTCTTGGGAATTTTCACGCTTAAGAGTGGTGCTCTCCACATAATTGTTGACCGGAATGTTCAGGAAAATTGAATCGCATGATTGTAGTCTCTTGATGGAGGTTCTGCTGCTCTCTGCGAGGAACTTGTCTGACTTGTCAGAGCCATTAAATGTTGTATCTCCTTCTGTTTTGCCAACTTCTATATTGATCATTTTCCTGAGATTGATGATATTTATAGGCACGTATGGCCAAAGAAGATTGTGGAGCCGGCACTTAGGGATTAATTTCTGTGGAATCTGTGAGCTTCATGGGCTTCGATGGTCTCTTGAATTTGACACTCTGAGATAGGGCCCGAAGCGGGGTTAGTGTTCAGAGATTCACCTTAAATGCTAAACTTCTTTGAAGGCTGAACAGGACAGTTGGCTGGCTATACTCGCTCTGCTGCCTGGGCAGCGGATGATTTACAAGATTTACAAGATCCGAATAATTTGGCTCAGTCCCCTGATTATATTTTATTATTCTCTTTACCTTTATTGGTACCTTTCTTTTCCGCATCTTCAGCTTTAGCTATAGGTTTGATTTTGCCTTTGTTTTGTAGCACCCTCACTTTACCAGGTAGACTTCCGCCCAGATTTTAGTTGATCGGGCTGGTGTGTGTGTGTTTAGGGCGCGTACTGTTTCCTTAACAATAATCTTGAAGAACCTTGTTATAAGCTTAGGAGTGGTATTGAGAGCTAATGGGGGTTCAACTATAGGCTCTTGGGGGTCCATAGGTAGAGCCAGTGCCTCCCTCTGCGATACCATTTCTCCTTTGAGAGAGTCATGCTGAGTCTATTATACACTCTTAAGGGGTGTCTCTGTATCACCTGCCTCCCCATTGGCATTTCTGCTCTTGATTGGCAATGCGCCACACAATTTGGTGAGCACAGGCTTAACCTGATCCTCTGCTTCAAAAGCTGGTACAGGACCAGTCGAACACCAGGATTCTGTAATGCCCCTGTTGAAAGTCTTGACAAGGGGGCTTAATGCAATAGTTTATAAAGTGTGCTTAGTGCATAATCAGGTTGCATGCAGATTGATAAGGAGTAGGCCGTATCACCACCTAACCTTGCACTAACCGCAATACATTTTGATTGTGCACAGGGAAGTGGCACGAGCATACTAGTACATCATGCTTGAGGGATAACAACTCTGTAACCGTAAGAAGGGGATACGCTTGAGATGAAGAAAATCTTTTTGTCTTTCTATCTGAAACCCAATGTAAAGACAATAGAGAGATACACTGTGTGGATAACAATTCCAACGAAGATAAAAAGCAGTAATGGGTCGAGTGGATCACATGCGGAACTTCTTTTCTTTCCTGCTATCCTGCCAGTGCCACAGGCAGCTGAAAGTCCAAGATGTCTTAACAGTCCTACATAATCCTAAATGTTCTACCACACCGTAGTCCACAACTCACCTCAGCACCACACAATAGTACAATGAATCTGAATCTTGTATCTTGCATGCAGGCGTGATAGAGATCAAGGGATGACAGATATCCAGCTAGCAATGGAGCAAGCACATCAAACTTGTACTGGAGCATTAAAGCAAGTGGAGCAAGGGAGCAGCTGTTCGAACCTGTAGGCATCTCTAAGTAAGCAAGCCGCACCGGCCTAACGCCGGCCACCTCCACCCACAAAGAGCCTGCCTAGTGTCTATGAACTTACCGTCAGCTCTCCACCCGCTCTCCCAATCTCACGCTGTCGCTCTCACTGTCTCTGCCACAGCCCTTCACCTTTGCACTCTTCTTGGCTCCTCTTGCAGCCCCCCTCTGCCTTCAGCATCCATCTGTAGCACTGCAGCAAACTTGAGCCGCCAAGCTGCAGAACTGCGGAGGGTCCTGATGGGGGGGAGGGGGGGCATAGTGTTGACTTGCTCCGACGGCCCAGAGCATGGGGCACGAAAAACACAGGAAGTGGTCGGACTCCCCAAACACAGGTGTAGTGATCAAGGAGCCCGCTCAACCACTTGGTCGATTCGCTGCGGTCCTGTCTTATGTTACAGGAGCATCACATTCATTATGGTTTTTGCCCTGGTAGAAGGACAGTGGATCAATGTCTGAAGTTGTACCTCATTTACAATAAATATGCTGTTGCACAATCAGGAGCATTCAGTGGTCGAAGTGGGGGGAAAAGTACGGGAACTGTGGGCTGAGAATCAGTGGGCGGGAATAACCTGAGGATTGGATCAGTGGGCGGAGTTAGAGGTGTGGCCAGGATGCGCAACACATCGCAATCTTTAGTATTTGTTTGGCATTTCACTGACCAGTTACAGCTGAAGTTGAAAGCGCTGTCTCTACTGTCCTGCTATTTTGTGGGGGTTTGTGCTGCCCAATTGGGAGGTGACCCTTGCTGGGGGCTGGAGTTGTAGGAGGCCGCCAGTTTGTGTCGCGCCCCCCTTGCCTGCCATGAGACTGAAGGACTGCAAGTCCCAGCAGCCCCTGGGCACGCCACAGCTCCGGGCACACCTGAGGCTCGTCAGCCTCACATGATTTAACTGCTTGCCGCACCCGCTGGCGCGGGTGCCGCTGCGCTGAAGTTGAAAGCGCTGTCTCTACTGTCCTGCTATTTTGTGGGGGTTCGTGCTGCCCAATTGAGAGGTGACCCTTGCTGGGGGCTGGAGTTGTATGAGGACGCCAGTTTGTGTCACGCCCCCTCTGCCTGCCGTGAGACCGAAGGACTGCAAGTCCCAGCAGCCCCTGGGCATGCCACAGCTCCGGGCACACCTGAGGCTCATCTGCCTCCTCTCCTCCTACCACTATATAGTTGGCTCCCTCCCACTCAATGCGGGACGCGCGCGGGCGGGCGCTGGGCGAAGCCTGGGACAAGGGCGGGACTGTTTGTGGCCAGGAGAGGCCATGCCGGGCCCCCTCTCTAGGTCTGTGAACTTGTCTTTTTAATATTTTCATTGTTTAATGTTATTTAGGTACTAAATAGCTATCACTGTATATTAGAACTATAGCAATCATTGTATTAAGGTCTTAATTCCTGATGTAATAGGAGCATCCTTTATAAGAGCTTGTTATTTTTTGTATTTTTAGTGTTGTATTTCTTGGCGTATGGTGACATTATAGTATAGCTGTTGATAATATTCATAATATTTTGAATATTATAGTGCTAAATAATGGGGAAGAATTTTCCTGTACAACCTGCCCCTGTTATGAAACAAAGAGTAGCTTTAAATCCTCCGCTACCTAGTCTGACAGCAATTGACCGAATGCTGCAAAAAACTATAGGGGCAGTGGCTTCTGCCATTGAAAGTACAGAAAGGCGCCTTTCGCTTCCTGCTGGTACCCTTTCTCCCCCTGCCTGCTGCAAATATATCGATGTTTACTATTAATTCCTAGGACTCGATATTGGCCCCATCTTTTGCTGCCCTACCAGGGGCACATTCTATTCCACCAATTCACGATATTGTCCCCATGATGGGTAATGTATCTTCCGAAGCTTTGCCCTCTATAACAAGGTTATCATTGACCCACACCATTTTCCCAAATGATGTCATTTCTGACCTTCCATTAGAAAAGGTGGGGTGTGACACCCTACTAAGCCCAATCTCTGTTTTTGCCTCACTGTTAAGTGTAAATAGTGACAGTCCGTGTGTAACGACTAGAGGGCAGAAGGCTAGGCGTAAATCAAAACATATTAATAAGGAAGGTCAAATTGCAAAAAGTGTTAAAGGGAATGCAGGTGGCAACAAACAAAGGAAGGTCGTTGCAAAATCTAATGGCATAAAATGGAATAAAGTTAATAATAAATCAGAGATTGTATTTCCCTCAACTGGTGAAAGAGCTTCACCAGTTGATGCATGCTTCTGGGAAAGAATGGAGACTTTATTAACAACACTCCTAGAGCCCATTAGCCTAAAGGTCTTGAATATTGAAACAAGGATGACCAATTTGGAGGCAAAGATCATTAGGAACCAGCAGCCAATCCAGGATAAAATACTTTCTAGAGTACCCCAACCTAATCTTACTGACCCAAATGAAAATCCTAATAATACTTTACGGGTTTTAGTAAATCAAATCCAACCTAAAAACTCTGTGGTTGATGGACGATTGGAGTCCAATAAACATATGGGGGAATTTGGAATTGACGTACCCGGTTTGTTTAGTTCAACCCAAGCAGGCGTCAATGAAAACTCAAATAGAAGAGCTGAGGACACAAGAGAGGCTAATACAACCTCAAACCTCCCTATTTTATTTTTGCCTCCTGAAGCGACACCATATACAGTGGTGTTAGCCAATGTTCCTCCCCTACCGCCTAATGTTTTTGAACATTTGTCTGTTTTAAGGAACACATCTCTCCATTTTCTATCAACTAAAACTGGGTTTAATAACTCCCTCTTCTCGGAATTCAAGATGGCAAGAAGGGTAAGCTGGCTGGGTACGTCAAATAAATCACTCAGCAGGGACTGTGTAATTCTTACATTTCGGTTCCCACTATTGGTTCGTAAATTAATTGAGAGGGGTTGTACTGGGTCAATCGACCCTGACTTTGTTAACATTCTCCCCCTCGGTTTCTTTTACTGCCAACCTCGACCAATTAGGCGTCTAGTTCCCCCATGCCCATCATTAAATCAGGATGGACTATGGGTTGGAAGATATAGTATTCCAACTTCTAATCGTTTTGACATTCTTAGTGGATTAGAAAATAATGATTGACTGCAGTTAGACACCACAACACAAAATCTTTTAGGTGCTATAACTGATTTTATTTATACTGTTAGCATTGAGGAAAGTGTAAAAAGGCAGACTGGGGGAAAGTTCCTAATAAAGCCACTAATATGGAAGAGAGTGTCGATTATACAGGGAGCCCAGAGGTCATAGAGGAAGAATTAGAGGTTGAAAGGGAGCATAGGATTACTCCTTCATTAGCTGGTTCCACCTTGACTGTCCCTGTTACTTCCCCGCTGGTTTCGATGCTATGCAAAATTTCATTGTGGAACGTTGCTGGCATTAGATCCAAAATTGTTAACCCAGTTTGGGGGGATTTCATTCAAACCCAAGATGTGCACTGCCTCCAAGAAACATGGAGTCGGGATCCGGTCCACTTAAATGGCTTTAGGACCTTCCATACTCCAGCTGGTGATGCTCTGCATGGAAGAGCTAAGGGTGGATTGAGCATATATTTGTCAAATAAATTGAAATTAATAAGAGTAATAGAACCTGTTACAGATATTCATTTTTAATTTTTGATACTGGTTTTGGCTTCTGATACCCCGATCGCTCTTCTGAATTTCGATAATAATATCCCCATTGGTGAAGTATCTGGTGTACTAAATAAATTGGTCACAGCTCTGTCTTTGCAAGAAAAAAGGTTCAGACATGATTTGATGATACTTTTGTTTTGGGATTTTAATTGCACCTTGTGTAGTATGTCTGAGGATAATAGGTGTGGAATGTTCCGGGATGATGTTTTGTGCCATTCGCATTTTAATCATTCTTTTCTGGGGGATCAATTTAACAATCTACTTGCCAAGTTCGATTTGGGATTTGCTAATGAAGTCTGTACCATCCCATCTTCCCCACATCCTACATTTAACGGAAGGGGTTGTGCTTCTACTATCGATTATGCTATTGTATCAAATAAGTATTGTTAGAAGCGGCTGTCTCTAGTTGGCAGAGGTATACACTTCTGACAAATAGGGACACACCTTTTCCAGTCAGGGCAAGGGGATCACACACTTAGATAACCCCTGCTCACCCCCTTGGTAGCTTGGCAAAGCAGACAGGCTTATCTCAGAGGCAGTGCGTTAAGCATTTATGACCACATACAGTAATAAAGTGAATACACTACAAATGGACACGACACAGTAGTATTATAAAAATAAGTATTTTTATATAAGGCTTAGCACAAGACCAAATAACGACAAAAATATACCACAGTCTTAATAAATACTCTTGGAAGGAAAAATAATAGTTCAAGCACGGTTTCTTCTTAGCACAAAAGTCTTTAGTATCAAAAGCAACTCTTTTTCTCTAAAACACAGTTCTTGGCAACAATGTAACCCACACGGGAGTTACACGACGTCGAGGCAAAGTTAATCCAAAGGTTCGGCATCGACCGCGAGGAGCGCTACGTCGAGCCCGGAGTCGCACAGACCCCAACAACACAGTACCTTGGAAAAGTGAAGCACTCGATGATCAGCGGCGTCGAGATGTCCGGCGTCGCGTCTTCGGCGTCGATCGGGCCTCGGAGTCGGGGCGATCTGCAGCGGCGTCGACCGAAGTCAGGCGGGAGCAGCGCTCACGAGATGAAGCAGGATACAGCGTCGTCGATGTCGATGTTGCAAGAGTGAGCAGCGCTCACGGCGTCGAGAGGGCTCGAGGTCGATGCGATCAGCGGCGGCGTCGACACAGGGTCACTTGGAGCTGGAGCCAAACTCGCTACTCACTGGCGTCGCTACTGGCGTCGGTCGGGCCCGGCGGCCGGCGTCGAAGGTGCGGGACACTGGAGCCGTTACTCACGATGTCGAGCTGGATTCGGCGGCATCCGTCGGCGTCGAGATTGCTGGATTCTTCAGAGGTGCTGGATTTCAGGTTCCAGCAACAAGCACTTTCAGCAAACAAATGAAGTCCTTTGACCCTGTGACTTCAACAGGAGGCTGGCACTTCTTCCAGCCCTTGGAGATTTTCTTAGCAAGCTTGAGAGTACACACACAGTTCCTCTCTCCTGGTTCCTTGGCAAAAATAAAGAAGCAATGCAGGATTCCCCCAACAAACAGCACTCTGTATTGTATTGTATTGTATTGTATTGTATTTATTATTTGTAACGCGCAACTGTCACCCTACGGGTATCCTGGCGCCCACTCTGGCAGAAGGGGTAGGCAGTCCTTGGATCAGCAGGCTTCTTGTCCTTGGTTCAGGTTTCCTTGTCAGAAGTGATCTAAATTCTTGGTGCAGGGGTCCTTCTCTTATACCCCTTTTTGGCTTTGATCCCTTTGTCCATGCAGGGGAATTTCCCCCCATCTCGGGTTTGTTGTGGGTGTTGCCAGGCCGAGGCACCTGGCCTATTCACTGTGCAGGGCGGAGTCTTCAGCCGCCCAGCAGGAGCGGAGCCAGCATTGTCACTGGCAGGGGCAGGGCCATCAGCTGCCCGGCAGGAGGTGGGGCCAGGAAAGTCCCTGGCAGGCACAGAGTCATCAGTCGCCTGGCAGGGGGGCGGAGCCAGCATTGTATCAGGCAGGGCAGGCCATCAGGAGCTACTCTTCCCCTACTCTCAATGCAAATGCCCCACTCATCCCACACTGACTCATTCAGACCTCTGGAGCCACCCAGCTCCTGTCACACGCACACCGGAACCAGCAGAGACCGGTAGACAGTTAGACAAGAAAATAGCTACTTTCTAAAAGTGCTATTCAAACACAGAGTCCAAAAACCATCCACCCAAACGGATGCGTTATTAAACCCTGAGTTCAGGGATACCAAACTCGACATTGCACCATGCTCCCCGAGCCCGCTAGGATTATAGCATTAATAATCCTGGCAGCCCATTCTAACTTATGGAGAGCAGGTTACCTTACAATAGTGAAAAACGAATATGGCTGTAATTCACTATTAGGACATGCCAACCTTGTCAGGCTTGTCCTACCTTATGCTTACAATGCACCCTGCCCGTGGGCCTACCATAGGGGTGACTAACATGAAGTTAAGGGAAGGTTTAGGGACTGGCAAGTAGGTGTACTTGCGCAGTCTGCGTGACAGTACCAGACTGCACGTGGTCTAGCAATGGCAGACCTTCAGACATATTTTTACTAGGCCGCTTTTGTGGGTGGCACAACACGTGCTGCAAGCCCACGAGCAGCATTTGTATTTACAAGCCCTGGCACTCCTGGTGCACTCTACTAGGGACTGACAGTAAACCAAATAAGCCAAACATGGAAGTCAATCAATACAGCAATTTCACATAGGGAGCACTTGCACTGTGGCACTGATCAGCAGTGGCACAGTGCCCAAAGCATATACCAGCAAAAACATCGTAAACAGAGGAGGCAAACAGAAAAAATGGAGGAGAGACTCATGCCAATGATGCCAGGTCCAACACGTGTCCCCTCCAGCTGAAATGTGGGGAGAACTACCCTTACCCTAGGGAGTCCTCATCACTAAGGCGGAAAAATCTGGACAGACCATCAGCATTGGCGTGATCTGTACCAGGGCGGTGTTCCACCGTGAAGTCCATCCCCTGTAGGGAAATGGACCACCTCAACAGCTTTGGATTCTCACCCCTCATCTGCATCAACCATCTGAGGGGCCTGTGGTCTGTCTGAACCCGGAAGTGAGTCCCAAACAGGTAGGGACTTAGCTTCTTCAGCGCCCAGACCACAGCAAATGCTTCCCTCTCTATCGCACTCCACCTCTGTTCCCTGGGAAGTAACCTCCTACTGATGAAGGCTACAGGTAAGTCTCGGCCCTCTTCATTCACCTGAGCTAGAACAGCCCCCACGCCATGCTCTGAAGCGTCCGTCTGGACAACAAATTCTTTAGAAAAGTCGGGTGCCTGGAGTATAGGTGCTGTGCACATTGCAGTTTTCAAGGTGTCAAAGGCCGTCTGACAGGCGTCAGTCCAGATCACAAGTCTTGGCTGCTTCCTGGAAGTCAGCGAAGTCAAGGGGTGCACAATGTTACCATAATCCTTGACGAACCTCCTGTAATAACCCGTGAGACCCAAGAAGGCTCTCACCTGAGTCTGGGTTTTGGGCGGTGCCCATGCCAGGATGGTATCAATCTTGGGTTGCAGGGGGGCCACCTTGCTGCTCCCTACTTGGTGCCCCAAGTACACCACTGAACCCTGCCCAATCTGGCACTTACTGGCTTTGATTGTGAGGCCTGCTCTGCGCAGGGCATACAACACTTCCTGGAGGTGGCGCAAGTGTTCCTCCCAGCTGGCGCTGAACACTGCGATGTCGTCCAGGTAGGCGGCACTGAAATCCTCCAGCCCAGCCAAGACCTGGTTGACCAACCTCTGGAAGGTGGCAGGGGCATTCTTCATCCCAAAGGGCATAACCCGGAACTGGTAGTGCCCATCTGGTGTGGAGAATGCTGACCTCTCTTTTGCCCCATCAGTCAAGGCGATCTGCCAGTACCCAGACGTTAGATCAAACGTACTAAGGTACCGGGCAGCCCCCAACCGATCTATGAGCTCATCAGCTCTGGGGATGGGGTGCGCGTCAGTCTTGGTGACTGAATTGAGTCCTCGGTAATCCACACAGAACCGAAGTTCCGGTGAAGCACCAGGCGCTGCAGCCTTTGGGACCAAGACCACTGGGCTGGCCCAAGGACTGCTAGAGGACTCAACCACCCCTAAGGCAAACATTTTGGAGACCTCCTCCTTGATGTATGCTCTGACCTTGTCAGTCACTCTGTAAGCCTTGTGCTTCACAGGAGTGCTGTCCCCAGTGTCCACATCATGGACACACCACTGAGTGACACCAGGAATCAAGGAAAACAGATCAGGGAATTGTCCCAACAATTGGCGACAATCCTGCTGCTGTTCAGGGGTCAGTGTGTCAGAGAGGACAACACCATCCACTGACCCATCTTGCTCTTTTGCATACAGGAGGTCAGGAAGAGGCTCACTCTCCTCCTCCATTCCAGCATCTGTAGCTAGGAGCATGCCCACTTCGGACCTTTCTAAGTGGGGCTTCAAGCGGTTGACATGCAGGACCCGCAAGGGGTTCCTTGGAGACTTCAAGTCCACCATGTAGGTGACATCGCTCTTTTTCTCCACAACCTTAAATGGTCCAGTCCATCTGTCCTTGAGCGCACAAGGTTCCACAGGGGACATGACCCAAACTTTCTGTCCAGGCTGAAGCTCTACCAGAGTGGCCTTCTGGTCGTACCACCGCTTCATCTCTTCCTGGCTGGCCTCCAGATTTGCCTGAGCAAGATCTCTGAAGCGCCTAGTCTGGTTCCTAAAGGCCAGCATGTAACTGTATACATCCTGGGGAGGTTTCCTGGGAGATTGCTCCCAGCCTTCTTTGACCAGACTCAAAGGTCCTCTTACCGGGTGTCCGTACAAAAGCTCAAAGGGGCTGAACCCTAGAGACTTCTGTGGCACCTCACGGTAAGCAAACAGCAGGCATGGCAAGAGGACGTCCCATTTACGCCTCATTGGTTCTTCAAGACCCATAATCATGCCTTTAAGGGTACGTTTGAATCTCTCAACCAACCCATTACCTTGAGGGTGGTAAGGAGTGGTGAACTTGTAGGTTACCCCACACTCCTTCCACAGAGACTTCATATAGTTGGAAATGAAGTTGGTGCCCCGGTCTGACACCACCTCTCTGGGGAACCCCATGCGGGAGAAAACACCCATCAGTGCCCGTCCCACCACGGGGGCCGTCACTGTTCTGAGAGGGATGGCTTCCGGGTACCGTGTGGCATGGTCCACCAAGACCAGGATGAACCTGTTGCCCAGGGCTGTCTTGGGGTCCAGGGGCCCAACAATGTCAATCCCCACCCGGTCAAAGGGGGTACTGACCACGGGAAAAGGTTGGAGGGGAGCCTTCTGCTTCCGCCCGCTTTTCCCACTTGCCTGGCAAGTTTGACAGGTCTTGCAATGGATATCTGTATCCCTTCGCATCTGAGGCCAATAAAAATGGGTGACAAGCCTGTCATAGGTTTTGTCCTGCCCCAGATGTCCAGCTAAAGGAACGTCATGAGCCAAACCCAGTAGGAAGGCTCTGAAGCGCTGGGGTACCACCAGCACACGGGCTGACCCAGGCTCAGCAGCCTTAGGCTCGCTATACAGGAGGTCGTTCTCCCACTAAACCAAATGTGACCCTGACTGATCACCTGTTGTCTGGGCTGAGGCCTGCTGCCTCATACCCACAAGAGAAGGGCACACTTTCTGTTCTGCACAAAATTCTTCCCTGGAAGGACCACCATCCTGCTGCCAGTGGGTCAGCTCGGGCAGGTCTCCCAGTTCAGCAACTTGTTCACCTGTGGGTTCCAGGGCATACCCCTCAAGGTCTGCCTCCTCCTGGACCACGGGAACTACGGGGGACGGTTTCCCGCGCCCCCTGCCTCTTCTCTTCACAGCTGGGTCCTGGGCCATACTTTCAGGCTCCAGAACCCCATCAACACCCTTACTTGCTGTCATGGATCGAGTGGTTGCACACACCCACTCTGGCACACCCAACATTTTCAAATGTGTCTCCCTCTCCACCTTAGCCCAAGGGGAGTCTTCCAAATCATTGCCCAGGAGACAATCAACAGGCATGGCGGGCCTTACAGCAACCTGAAGAGTACCTGAAACTCCCCCCCATTCAAAGGAAACTTGGGCTACCTCACACTCTCTCTGGGAGTTGTCAGCAGCTATCACAGGGTAGAATGCGTGGGGAACAACCTGCTCTCTGGACACCAAGTGACACTTGACAGCTGTCACACTCGCTCCGGTGTCTCTGAGAGCTTCCACTCTATGGCCATTAATGGTCACCCACTGCCTATATTTCTTAGTGTTACTAGGCAGAGGGGGTGGAGGGACCAATTCCATGTCTCCTAGAGAGACCAGGGACATCTCTGCGGGACCCTCCCCACCATGGGCAACCATCTCCTCCCCTCCCAGAGCTACACTCGCCAACTGACGGGGAGCTGCACGTGGTGGTGCAGTAGAGTTCTTCAAGGGACACTGAGGGTCATAAAAACGGTGTCCCACCTGCTTACAAGCGAAGCAGGTCATTGGGCCCCTACGAACAGGTTTACCTGTCGGGGCCTCTGATTTCTTATCTGGGGGAGGCTGGGAACCCTTCCCTTGGTTCCCTTGGGAATTACTTTGGGGCCCTTTCTGGAACTCCTTCTGTTTACCCTTGTCCCCCCCACTCTTCTGCTGGGGACCCTGCCCACCTTTGGCTGAGTCTCCCACTGGACCCTTGTGGACCCTGGTACTGACCCAGCGGTCCGCCTCTTCAGCAAGTTTTCTGGGGTTAGATAACTTGCTATCAATAAGGTGCTGGCGCAGCTCTGGAAAACAGTTATTAGACAAGTGCTCCCAAGCAAACAAATCATAAAGAGCATCATAACTTTCCACTTTGCTGCCCTTTACCCAACCATCCATGGCTCTGCAAAAATATGACATATACTCCACCCACGTCGTACCAGGCAACTTCTTACATTCTCTAAAGGCCTGTCTGTACTTTTCTGGGGTTAGGCCATACCTTAACATTAAAGCATCTTTCATATGAGTATAAGACATCCTATCCTCAACAGGCATGTCTAACAGGGTATCTCTTCCCTCATTCACAAAGCGACCCCACAACCCCGCTCCCCAATCCTTCTCAGGGACCCGGTGGGCCAACAATGCTAACTCATATGCTTTAAACCATTGACCAATATCTTCATTCTTCTGAAAATCTTTGATCACATCTTTGGGAAAATAAAACCTACTTTCTGCAGGCACAGATGGGATGCTGCCACCAGAGGGATTCAATTCTAACTCTTTAGCTTTGAGCTCCAACTCCCTCAACCTGGTATCACGCTCAAAAGCTAACTTTTCTCTTTCAAACTCCAACCTTTTGATCTCCAGATCAGCTTCTCTCCTGCCTCTTGCATTCTCTATCTCCAACTGCCCATTTATATTAAGTTTTGCCATTTCCATGTTGTATGCTCGCTCCTTCGCCCTTTCTTCTCTTTCTTCAGGAGAAAGTCCTTTGGAGGAAACACTGCTGCCAGGAGGGGATGTGGGCCCATCCACTGGCCTCCTCCTCCTCCCCTTCCCCTGTCGGTACCACCACCGGATCAGAGGGATCTCTGGCCTCTAACCAGGCCTGCAATGCTTTGAGATAATCTCCTCTCCTTGTGATGCCTGGGGTAGGAACTTTCAACTGCTTGCAAAAGGATTTCAGCTTCCTTACTGGATAGTCGTTTATCTTACTCCTATCAAACTCCTCCTCAACAACAGGTGTAGTGCCTCCAGCATTACTCATGGTCAAAACTGGCAGTTTCAAAAATCAAGCTCCAGGAAAGCGGAGAACAAAAATAGGATATCCAACCAAAACAGATTGTGGCTGCGCTATGGTCTGCTTTCACTATGTAGCGCACACTAATCACTGCACATGGGTCATAAATGCAAAGTTCAAATCCTCACCGCTGACCCACCAATGTTAGAAGCGGCTGTCTCTAGTTGGCAGAGGTATACACTTCTGACAAATAGGGACACACCTTTTCCAGTCAGGGCAAGGGGATCACACACTTAGATAACCCCTGCTCACCCCCTTGGTAGCTTGGCAAAGCAGACAGGCTTATCTCAGAGGCAGTGCGTTAAGCATTTATGACCACATACAGTAATAAAGTGAATACACTACAAATGGACACGACACAGTAGTATTATAAAAATAAGTATTTTTATATAAGGCTTAGCACAAGACCAAATAACGACAAAAATATAGCACAGTCTTAATAAATACTATTGGAAGGAAAAATAATAGTTCAAGCACGGTTTCTTCTTAGCACAAAAGTCTTTAGTATCAAAAGCAACTCTTCTTCTCTAAAACACAGTTCTTGGCAACAATGTAACCCACACGGGAGTTACACGACGTCGAGGCAAAGTTAATCCAAAGGTTCGGCGTCGACCGCGAGGAGCGCTACGTCGAGCCCGGAGTCGCACAGACCCCAACAACACAGTACCTTGGAAAAGTGAAGCACTCGATGATCAGGCGGGAGCAGCGCTCACGAGATGAAGCAGGATACGGCGTCGTCGATGTTGCAAGAGTGAGCAGCGCTCACGGCGTCGAGAGGGCTCGAGGTCGATGCGATCAGCGGCGGCGTCGACACAGGGTCACTTGGAGCTGGAGCCAAACTCGCTACTCACTGGCGTCGCTACTGGCGTCGGTCGGGCCCGGCGGCCGGTGTCGAAGGTGCGGGACACTGGAGCCGTTACTCACGATGTCGAGCTGGATTCGGCGGCGTCCGTCGGCGTCGAGATTGCTGGATTCTTCAGAGGTGCTGGATTTCAGGTTCCAGCAACAAGCACTTTCAGCAAACAAATGAAGTCCTTTGACCCTGTGACTTCAACAGGAGGCTGGCACTTCTTCCAGCCCTTGGAGATTTTCTTAGCAAGCTTGAGAGTACACACACAGTTCCTCTCTCCTGGTTCCTTGGCAAAAATAAAGAAGCAATGCAGGATTCCCCCAACAAACAGCACTCTGGCAGAAGGGGTAGGCAGTCCTTGGATCAGCAGGCTTCTTGTCCTTGGTTCAGGTTTCCTTGTCAGAAGTGATCTAAATTCTTGGTGCAGGGGTCCTTCTCTTATACCCCTTTTTGGCTTTGATCCCTTTGTCCATGCAGGGGAATTTCCCCCCATCTCGGGTTTGTTGTGGGTGTTGCCAGGCCGAGGCACCTGGCCTATTCACTGTGCAGGGCAGAGTCTTCAGCCGCCCAGCAGGAGCGGAGCCAGCATTGTCACTGGCAGGGGCAGGGCCATCAGCTGCCCGGCAGGAGGTGGGGCCAGGAAAGTCCCTAGCAGGCACAGAGTCATCAGTCGCCTGGCAGGGGGGCGGAGCCAGCATTGTATCAGGCAGGGCAGGCTATCAGGAGCTACTCTTCCCCTACTCTCAATGCAAATGCCCCACTCATCCCACACTGACTCATTCAGACCTCTGGAGCCACCCAGCTCCTGTCACATGCACACCAGAACCAGCAGAGACCGGTAGACAGTTAGACAAGAAAATAGCTACTTTCTAAAAGTGCTATTTTCAAACACAGAGTCCAAAAACCATCCACCCAAACGGATGCGTTATTAAACCCTGAGTTCAGGGATACCAAACTCGACATTGCACCATGCTCCCCGAGCCCGCTAGGATTATAGCATTAATAATCCTGGCAGCCCATTCTAACTTATGGAGAGCAGGTTACCTTACAATAGTGAAAAACGAATATGGCTGTAATTCACTATTAGGACATGCCAACCTTGTCAGGCTTGTCCTACCTTATGCTTACAATGCACCCTGCCCGTGGGCCTACCATAGGGGTGACTAACATGAAGTTAAGAGAAGGTTTAGGGACTGGCAAGTAGGTGTACTTGCGCAGTCTGCGTGACAGTACCAGACTGCACGTGGTCTAGCAATGGCAGACCTTCAGACATATTTTTACTAGGCCGCTTTTGTGGGTGGCACAACACGTGCTGCAAGCCCACGAGCAGCATTTGTATTTACAAGCCCTGGCACTCCTGGTGCACTCTACTAGGGACTGACAGTAAACCAAATAAGCCAAACAGGGAAGTCAATCAATACAGCAATTTCACATAGGGAGCACTTGCACTGTGGCACTGATCAGCAGTGGCACAGTGCCCAAAGCATATACCAGCAAAAACATCGTAAACAGAGGAGGCAAACAGAAAAAATGGAGGAGAGACTCATGCCAATGATGCCAGGTCTAACAAGTATGATAATAGAATTTATTCCTTTAAGGTTTCTCATGTTGCTTTAAGGGACCATTTACTGCTCTGTGTGGCCATTCTGTTTTCAAAATCGTCCACCTTAAAAAACAGTATAGAAAGGGATAGTGTGGACGAAAAGCTATCTATTGGTAGCACAAATGGTTACTCATTGAAATGGGCTATGGTGGACCAGCCGGAAATACTTAAAATAGTGGTTGGTAAATGTAGACCTGAGTTAGCGACTTGCTTGGGGGAAGATTCTATTCCTGAAATGCTTCTTGCATCTTTCCAGACAATCTTCAATGAAATTAGGACCTCGCTTACAAGACAGTTTAAAAATAGTAAACAAAAAGGAGGTTGGTTTGACTTTAGTTGTACTAGAGCTTATGCACTTCTAAAGAAGGAATTACATAAGAAACCTAGGTGTGTCAAGGAAGTTAGCAGACTCAGGAAAGAGTACAAAATAGCTTTAAGAGATAGAAAGAATTTATTGAAAAAAGAAGCCTGGGAAGCCTTGCACCTAGCTTCTAGTAGAAACTACAGTGCGGGCTTCTGGAAAATTATTAGAACACCCTTTCTTAGGGAAGACGTTGGTCCCAGGTTGGAAATGGCAATCCCCGAATTAGACTGGATTAGACACTTCTCTAAAGTGTATGAGGGTG
Source organism: Lissotriton helveticus (assembly GCF_964261635.1). Taxonomy (NCBI): domain Eukaryota; kingdom Metazoa; phylum Chordata; class Amphibia; order Caudata; family Salamandridae; genus Lissotriton; species Lissotriton helveticus. The sequence continues at coordinate 150,714,053 of NC_136065.1, read as the reverse complement.
AGGGAGGGGTAAGTTCTCAACCCACCCTCACTGCACCCTCTGCCTCAAGGAATTTGTTGTTCACTTTGGACGAAGTAGAAAAAGCACTGTGTGTAAGCCAGGGTAGAAAGGCCCCCGGCCCGGATGGTGTCCCCATAGACATCTTTAAGGTTACCCCCAGTCTGTGGGGCCCCCTCCTTGTCCAGGTGCTTAATGCTATCTGCACTTCAGAATTTCTGCCCACCTGGGTAGAGTATGTAATAGTGCCCATTTATAAAAAGGGGGACAGGCACGACCCGGGTTGTTATAGATCCATCTCACTTTTAGATTCCTTTACAAAAACAGTGGGGCGGATAGTCTTGGATCGGCTCTTGGTTTGGGCCAGAGAAAACTCTATTCTATCTGACCTACAGTATGGTTTTCGCTCTGGGCTGGGCACAGTTGAACAGGGCATAAACCTTTTAATGCTGATCGGGAAGTACACAAGGGCCAACAAAGGGAACTTGTTCCTGGCCTTTGTGGACCTCTCGGCCGCATTCGATTGTGTGATTCAGTCCAAATTGTGGATATTACTGGAACAATTTGGGGTTGACGAAAACATTATTTATTATCTTAAACACTTTTATAACGACACATCAGCCCGCGTTCGTTATGGCCTGAAGGGGAAAAGCACTGATAAAATTCCAATCAGGAGCGGTGTCAGGCAGGGCTGTGTCTTGAGCCCCCTTTCTTTTTAATTTGTATATTAATGGATTGGAAAAAGACCTATGTGATAATAGTTTAGATCCCCCATATGTTGCTGGCCGCCCAATCCTGGCGCTTTTGTACGCTGATGACGCTGTGCTAATGTCACGTACTCAAGTGGGACTCCAACGTATGGTGGATAGTTTTTTCCTCTTCATGAAGGAGTTGGGTTTGAGAGTTAATACATCTAAAACTTTCACCATGCACTGCGGTAGGTACCATAAGCCTAAGAAGGACATTTTTATTGCATGCCACAAGCTTGAATCCACTAAGCAATTTTCATACCTGGGTATACTGTTTACTCAGAGTGATTCTTGGTCGCAGGCAGTGACAGCGAAAAAACTTGTGTTGGTTCGCCTGACTGCTGCCCTCAAGAATTTCTCAAAGAAACTAGGCACCAGACCCCCAGTGGAGTTAATTAAAATCTATAAGGCCAAATGTGTGTCTGGTGCAACCTACGGCAGTGGAGTGTGGGGCCTTGTTGACCCTACACCTATCCAGGTGGTGGAAATTGCCTTCTTAAAGTTTATCCTTGCAGTCCCCAAGAGTACCCCGAATTATAACTGCATTGCAGAACTGGGTCTCGCTATATATCTGATTTAATTAAGCTGGAGCCCGTGCTATGGCTATGGACAGAGGATGAAACTAAGCTTAATAGAGATATTTTGTCACATATTTTAAAATTAGAGGGAGCTATGAGGATACCATGGCTGAGCTATGGTGTGTATCACTTACAACGCAACTTTTACGTCGTAATGCTGTTACAACGCAGCTATTACAACGCAGGATCCATTACATCGGATGCCATTACAACGCATGGCATTACAACGCAGATGCTATTACAACGCATACCATTACATCGTAAGTATTGGTAAGTATATAATTTTTTTTTATTTTATTTAATATTATATAATTGATTTAATTATTATTAATTATAAATAAAAATAAATAAAAATATTTAATTATGTTTTTAAATATTATAAATTAAATTTATTAATGTAAGTAATTTTTTAAATAAGTATGAGTATAGGAGTATATGTTTTGGTGTACTGAGGTATATGTTTTGGGGTGTTTGGGTATTTTTATGTTTTAGGGCAGGTTTTGGGTTTTGGGGTACAGGGGTGTTTTTAGGTTTCAGGGCTAGGTTTGGGTTTTGGGGTACAGGGGTGTTTTTAGGTTTCAGGGTAGGGTTTGGGTTTTGGGGTACAGGGGTGTTTTTAGGTTTCAGGGTAGGGTTTGGGTTTTGGGGTACAGGGGTGTTTTTAGGTTTCAGGGTAGGGTTTAGGTTTTGGGGTACAGGGGTGTTTTTAGGTTTCAGGGTAGGGTTTGGGTTTTGGGGTACAGGGGTGTTTTTAGGTTTCAGGATAGGGTTTGGGTTTTGGGGTACAGGGGTGTTTTTAGGTTTCAGGGTAGGGTTTGGGTTTTGGGATACAGGGGTGTTTTTAGGTTTCAGGATAGGGTTTGGGTTTTGGGGTACAGGGGTGTTTTTAGGTTTCAGGGTAGGGTTTGGGTTTTGGGGTACAGGGGTGTTTTTAGGTTTCAGGGTAGGGTTTGGGTTTTGAGGTACAGGGGTGTTTTTAGGTTTCAGTGTAGGGTTTGGGTTTTGGGGTACAGGGGTGTTTTTAGGTTTCAAGGTAGGGTTTGGGTTTTGGGGTACAGGGGTGTTTTTAGGTTTCAGGGCAGGGTTTGGGTTTTGGGGTACAGGGGTGTTTTTAGGTTAAATTAAATTAATTATATTATATTAATTACATTTCTTAATTAAAATAATTAAATTAAATACATTATTTTAAATAATTTAATTTAATTACATTAAAAAAAATATTTAAATTAAATTAATTTAATTATATTAATTAAATAAAATTAATTACAATTTTTATTACAATTAATTTAAATAAATAAATTTAAATTTATTAAATAAAAATAATTACTATTTTAAAATGTATTTTAATTAAATTAATTTAATTATATTAACTTAATTACATTTTTTTAAAAAAGGTATACTTACATATACTTACGATGTAATGCCATGCGTTGTAATAGCATCTGCTATGTAATGACATGCGTTGTAAAGGTTTGCATTGTAATGGTTCCTGCGTTGTAAAAATTGCGATGTAACGGTCTGCGTTGTAAAATAACGCGTTGTAACATCATAGATCCCTGAGCTATGTATGTACATTTTTAACAGATATGGGAAAGTTAGATTACTTCCTAAATCCTCTTACTATCTCAACCATCTCAAGCAAAGGACTAAAGAGGGAGGGTTTGGCTGTCTTGGATTCTTTAAGAGTTACATCTGAGGTTTTAAAACCTACTGTCCTGCATCACCAAATGATTTTATCAACTTTAAATATCCAACCCTATTTGATCTATGTGCCAGATAACTATGATAGATTTTTACTGTCTTGTTTTAGATTTTGAATTTTCCATAGACTTGTTAGTTTCCCGACAGTAAACAATTGGATACATGAATTACCTCCCTGTCCCTGTGATGATGTATCCCCCCAGAGTACATTACATGTTGTTCTTTTTTGTAAATTTTATGGCTCAATTAGACACAATATTGTATTGCCTTTATTGAGAGAGATGGGCCACCGGCAATGTCGTGCGGCTATGCTTAGCCACCAATATTTGGACAACCATTTGTGTGTTGCAACAATTACTTTGTATCTGAAAAATGTGATGCGCAGCAGAAAGAGTATGCTTCCATGATGCACTTTGAGATATATGATTTTATGATCTTAGAAGCATTTTACTTTTGTTTATTCTTGTTCCTGCACGCCAATGTGATTGAAAAATGAATTACTGAACTTTTTTAATTGGAATGTTTTGTATGTATACTTTTATGATTGCTTTTTTTAACAATCGTATAAAGTTATATTTGATTTGATTTGATTTGACATTAAAATAAATTCACAAAGTGGGATATGTTTCCAATCACAGAATGTCCCAAATATACTTAAAAGTGGAAGCACAAGCCATTTGTTTCCGAGCCATGGAGTTTCTGCCTTCAGTAATATACACAGAGACAATCAATTATATGTGTGTAAATCACTGTATAGGAAATGTTACATAAGACAAAGAACTACAAGATGTAGGAGTCACATGACAACCATACTAATAGGCAGTAAAGTTTAATAGTGATTCATCTGGAGAAACACAAACTCAGAATTTAAAACATAGTACCATGATTGGGGGTTCTCTTAAAAAATCATAATTGATTTCTATCCAAATGAACACTTTTTGCAGCATTAGGATACTCAAAGGCTTATAGAAAAAATACATAAGGCTCTGTATGTAGCTCTTAGATGAAAGTTAATAGCTCACTGTTCTTTGTTTGGATTTTAACTTATAAACTGCAAGTAACTTAAGGATCTCACTGACAAAAGCAGTAACCCACTGACCTATTTACACTATGTGCACTGTGTAATGGGCATGGTACATTTTCTTTGCAGCATGCACATTAACCCTCTGCGCTATCTTTCCATGAGTCAAAAAATCTACTAGACAAAATTCCGATCTCGCTCTAGGAAGAAGTTTATTCACTGGAGTTATCATGACATTTTTATTATTGCCGAAAATTGCTGGAGGTCAGGAAGGAGGCAGCAAGTGCCTTTAAAACCATATTATACGACACTTGCACTCAAAGTCAGTGCCCTTTGCGGTCACATCGGTCACACCACCCTAGAGCCAGCTCTTCTCAGGCGTCCTGTGACCTCAGTGACAGAGTCACTGTTGCTGTACGGTGTGCTACTTGGTCGGCCTGCCCGCAAGACTGGAGGTGAACTTCAGTACGGATTGTGGTGGGCAAGCCTTCAAGGTACCTCAGGAGGGTGGTCTGGGGGACTGGTCATGAAGACTGAACCTGGTTTCCCAGTTCTAAATTCAGCAGCTCTGACCACAGTGCTACATCAGCTCCCTCACTGAACACCATACTGCCCCTACTAAGAGAAATTCACACTGCCTTAAACTACAATCCAATTTGACCTGCTATAAACAACTGGATGCAACTCAATTCAAATTACACACTAGGCAAGAGCAATATGCTGCCTAAAAGAAAAAGCAACAACATCCTGGAAAAACCAAACACTCTTAGGGAATGAAAGATTAAATAAAGCATGTGAAATGTAAGCAGGAACAACATGGTAAACTAAATGTTTTTACAGTCATTATTCAGAAATCAACGAGTATTTTTGCTTGAAAAGTTAAAGATATAACTAGAGGGCCCAGAAAGGAGTATTTTTGCCTGAAATGTTAAGGATATAAGTAGAGGGCCCAGAAAGGATCCATTTCAATGTCCACTGCTTACATGCTTACAAAACGTAGACCGTATGGTATAAAAAAGACCACATTTGTGAGCACAAAGCCGCCGTACACATGTTTTTTTCCAATCCACCCATCAACCAGGTATTGCAGTACCTCCAGGTTTGGTGCACTTCCCCACTCGAAGAAAACAATGCTGTTAAAAAAAAGACAAGAAAACAAAAATAGGACTTCACTGTCAAACTCTGTAAAGTGACGCAAATGTGTTTGGGTTTGAATAAAACCTATCTGGCCACTTTAGGAACACTCTGTCTCTGTTATTTTGTTATTTATTTTTCATATTTTGAACCTTTTATTTCCGAGGCTGCACATTGGAATAGAAAAATGACAAATACAGCATTTCCAGAAAAAGTAGTTTTCTTTTTTGCATCCATTTCACAGGGGAACAAATGAATGACAGGAAGAAAGAGAGGGTGAGAACCATTTCTTGAGTCACGGTTTTCGGTAAGTGTGGAGGAACTAGACAGAAAGAGAGGGAATAAGAGTAAGAAAGAGAAGGGGGAGGGGCAGCTGCCAGCAGCAGCACAGAAGCAGACACTGTGCTTGTCTTGTCTGGGCAGGAAGCAAGAGACAGAGACCTTTTCCTTCTCTGCTCCCCGCCCGTCCCCTAACAGCCACTAATGCCGAGCCTTCTCTGCAGGTCTTGGATATTTCTGATGTCAAGGGACGCATGTTCAAAATTGAAAAGTAGGGGAACGGGTGCTATAGAATTAAAGAAGTAGGGGCATGCCGTGCCCTGCCGATCCAGCCCACTTCGACCACTGGGAGCATTACATCTAGCGTTCATGAAGCCAAGATCTGATTTTAAATGGATAAACAGGGACAAGTTATGGGCCATCTTGTTGGAGTTATGGACTGACAAAGACATTGTGTTTTTTTGCTTGACTTACACCTGTGTCTGTCGGCTACAGTCAGGTACAGTGATAAGAGCAAATGCATAAACTAAGTCTAGCTTGAACAAGGGGTTAGAAAAGGCTGCATTCTTGCTCCTTTTTTATTTACGCTTTATGTGATCGAATTGGAGTAGGGTTTGGTCGATTGGGCGTGATTTGCCCCTGGTACAGTGCTTTAGAGGGGCCAGTATTCACAGGTACTGAGTACCGGCGCTTCCTATTTTTATCACTCTGAGTACCAGCACTTCTCTACTGCAGAGGAGAGTACTGGTTCTCATGAAATGATAGGCGTATTGAGTGCTTGGGCTGGTAACCTGCCTATGACAGTCAAAACACTTCTGTAGCCCTGAGCTGAGCCCCCACTGAATTATTCAGCGTGGGCTCATTTGCATGAAATCCAGGTGTTCACCCCCATGCTGTGTTGTAAGGAATCGAGGATGCCCATTGACAGTGCAATTAAGAAAGCCATGGGAGGTAAGGAGGTTGAAATGGCTTTAATCCCACCTGATTCTTTTGTGTGAGTGTCTGCTTATGTTTGTTTACCTGTGCGAGTTTTCGTGAGAGAGAAAAATGGGAGGAAATCGAGACACTCTTGTGGGAATATTAAACGAAATGTGTGGAATGCTTTGTGTGTGCACATCTTTCTGTGTGTGTCTCATGCTCGAGAATATGTAGTATTGTGCCAAGTAACAGCAAATAACAGTATTCAAGCTGCAAATATTACAAAACAGGGAAATGTTAAAATATCACTGCATTTGTCTTTTGTTTTGTAGAACAATTTAACCTATTTTGTCCATAAAAACCATTTCTCATGTGTTTTGTATGTGCTATAACTAGTATAGAAGTCAAAATGTATGTTCTGTCTTGCCTTTGGCCATGCCCCTAACCCCGCCCACTCAAAACATTTAAATGAGTACCTGCACTATTTTTTTCCCATTTAAAGGACTGCCCTGGTGGTTGAATGGCCTATTCCGGCTTTACTTTACACTGATGACACTGTTATGGTCTCTGGAACTGCAAATGGTATCCAGCATTTGCTAGACAAATTGTTAACTACATGGACAGTTTAGACTTAAGTATCAATGTTGTTAAGTCTCACACCATGATAGTAGGAATTTGGACCACCAAAAGCAGAACTCATTTCGCCAGGGGTAGTGTCATTGGTAAGGTGGACACCTTTTTAGGTCTCGCCTGAGCCAGCGCATGTGCTGACCTGGAAGACATTTAGTAAGGGGGTTTTCAAAGTGCTACCAGAGTCTTGCTGGTCTGAAGCTTGCGGCCACACGCGGGTGCACGCGCGCAGCCGCATGTGGGTTTGTGTCATGGCTCATTAAGCCTTGCGTGCCTCTCTCCACCTTGCTTGCTTGTGTTGTGCTTCAAATCCCTCCCCCTACCTCGCCACAGATCGCATCACCACTCGCGTGTTTTCACTACTCCCGGGCTTGTCTTTAATATGTTAGCCGGATAATGCTTTCAGTTTTGCCTTTTAGCGCATGCACACACAACTCCTGGGCTTGTCTTTATTATGTGAGCCGGATAATGCTTTCACTTTTCCCTTTTAGCGCGCACCCTCACACCACTCTGTTAGAAGGGGGCTCGCGAGTGTTTATCCTAAGCAGATACTTTTCATCTTTTACTTGTCTCTGATGAGCAATCAGCCTTCCATCTGGAGTGCTCACCTATGAACTATGAAGTCAGATTTAAAGATCACTGGTTGCTTTGCTTTACATGTATCCAATAGGGTGCCTGCAGCGCAATGTTAGTGTTCGCCCATCACAACAAATGGAGCAAGAAACGACCTTCACAGCACTGTAATGGCTACAGGTCATCCAGGATGCGTTGTGGTTATCCAAGTATTCCCTTTATAACCATTGAACATGTTTTGTTTAGTCGCCCGCTGTACAAACGTGCCAAAAGCAAGTGACTGAAACCCCCGGCATTGGAGGAGTCTTGGCTTCCGGCATTATTACCCCCTGCTGTTCGTATCCTCAGCTCTGATCTGATCTGAGCAGGCTAACAGCTTTCTGCCTGAGCAGATTATTATTAGCAATGGGAGTGATTAGAAAACATGTATGTGCCCTGGACATTAAGCGAATCTGCAACCCTTTATCATCCGGTCTGGAAATTCTGCATGAAGCCAGAATAACTGGTGTTCTTATGTTGAATGTTTCCTGACACCAACGCAGATCTGTTGCGATCACATTTTCCTGGCCCCATGCTTATTTATTTTTGTTTAACATAGATCCGTTTATTGCACTTTGACTTTAATAATACTGTTTATTGATCAGTAACATTTCATTGGTCATGCACGTAACACTATGTGGAGAGGCATGTGAGTAGCTTGCCCAATTCTGCCTTTGGGGAAGGTCAGGCCGTGGTTTCTTTTTTACTTTTAATCTGGCTCTTTTAACTTTGTCATTATAGAGAACATTGTCGATCTGTAATAATGTATGTTATGTATATCGCTGTATGGTCCTAGACTAGTTACTGAAATAAAGTGTCTTACAGACTTACTCTTCCTAGTCCTTTTTGACGTAATGACGACATCCCGGGGACTTGGCGTCTGGAGTAAAGGGACGTATTTTGCACATTGGCCAACCATCAGCGGCTTCAATAAAGACAGAAAAGAAACAGAGACTAGAGAGTGTGTTCGATAACACCCATACAATATTTTAAATACCAAACGGTCTATCAAATTAAAACTAGGGCTAGGCGTAGTTTGCGAAGTAGCTCTGCGAGTACCCTGTTCGCACTGTGCAAGATGCCGTTTTCAATGATTGCACAGTGCGGACAAGCATCCGGCACTGTGCAATCATTGAAAACGGCATCTTGCACAGTGCGAGCTGTAGTTTTCTGCCGCTCGAGTAGATTTTTACTTGAGCTGCAGATTTCTCAACACAGACTGGTAGTTTCTCATTGAGAGCGGTTGCGAGCAGACGCGACCACTCACAATGAGAAACCTGACCTCCCCGCTTTGAGAATCTCGCTGGGAGATTTATTTTCCACGCTCGCGATCGGCAACTTGATGTTGCTGATCGCGAACGAGGAAAAAGTCTTGCCGGGATGCCATTTTGCTTGCTCACGGTCGCTAACTTGACGTTGAGGACTACAAGCAAGCAAAAAATTACTGCTGCACTACGCTACGAGTGTTTGCACTGTGCTACGTGCAGTTTGCGTAGTGCGAAGTAGCGCAAACTTCGCAAACTACGCAAACATAGCTTAGTGCTTTCCCCAGGGTTAAATAAAACCTGCTAGAGGGTCACTCACACCAAAAGAGAAGGGTTGTCATGCATGATAAAAAGGCAAGGGGAATTACTAAGGCAAGTGGAATTCCTGAGTATCTGCATTCTTTCTATAAAATCGGTCTCCATTAAGGACGTGCTTCAGATATAATGCCTTTTCTATACCTCCCCAACAAGTGTTTGTCCACTCTGGTGGGACAGGCACTGCACTACGTTAGAAACGTACACACCTTCTACAGGTGCGTAGACATGCAAGAAACAGCACAGCAGTGTCAGTAATTATAAAACGCCTAGGACGGAAGTCCCAGAGTAATTAACAGTTCTCGTTGCCTTGCGCGACCGAGGTAAATGTAAACAAGCATTGGCATAGCCAATAGATCTCGCCTTTGGGAACTTATAAGTTGTTAGCCATGCAACAGTTGATGCACCAAGGATATTGTGCTGCATAACTAAACACTTATAGGGTCCCAAAAGTGAGACCTATTGGCTATGCCAATGCTTGTTATATCTAGGCATCCTGTTTGACTCACCTGTTAGTTGGACATCTCAGGTTAGAGCCAGGAAACACGTTTTTGCAAGATTGACCTCGCTTTTTCGATTTTGCTGCAAGGCTGGGCAACAAATGTTCAATGCTTGAGATCTATAAAGACAAACGTGTGACTGTGATTGGTTATGGCAGCGTCATTTGGGACTATGTTAACATCACTGCGCTTCAAATCGTGAAGAATATGTTTTTGAAGCATTTACTCTGTCCCCAAGTGGCGATGCCTCTTTCACTGTTCATGAAGAAGCAAGGCTGGGTTTTGTGTCAGATGGTATCAAATTGGAGGACTGTTTAGTTAAAACCCGAGTTGCAGCTCAACCAACTGAATCTTAAACACTGTCAATGCCTTGATCATGTTTCTCGGGTCCCATGGCTTAGATGTGCCCAGACATGTTTTTTAAGGTAAGGTTGTGCCTACCTGTTTCTTACACCGGAGGGTATTTTTAAAGTAGATTTAGCTTGAATTAGACATGCTTTTTTCCTCACATAAGCGGGATGAGAGGGAGTCGTTCGTCCCTTCAAAGTCAACAGTAAGATTTTATGTCCCATTAAAAGTACTTTGTGAGCTGAACCTTACCTTTTTGGTGCTATGTCTGACATACAGCGATTCTTACACGGTTCAGGCTGAATCTGATCAATCACTACGGGGCAGATTTATGACGACTGGCGCAACCCTGCAAATCAGCAAGGATGCGCCAGGTAAGATGCGTCACACAAGTTCACCCTTGCGCCACCACAGATACGCCGCATGTACTATGCAGGGCATCGTGGCGCAAGGATAAACCGATGCATGACGCTTCTCTCGTCGGAAGGGTGGTGCTTTGCTGGAGTCGTGTCGCAAGCACGACGCAACTCCAGCAAGGCTCATGGCCTGCCCACACATAACGTGGTGCGTCACGCCTTACGGTGTCGGAAAAGTGACTGAGTGGAACCTTGTAGATATCACTCAGGCACTTTACCGAGGCTTTACTGTGCCGGAACGCCCCCCCCTCGTGCCGGAACTCCCACATGAAACCTGACGCAGGTTTCATGTGGCGCAGGGCTTTACAACGTAACGCATCTCCATAGATGCATCACGTTGTTAAATAGGGCGCAACATGGCACATGGTCTACGCTGCCGCTGCATCACAGAAGTGACGCAAACAGCGGCGCAAAAGTGGCGCAAGGGGCTCGTAAATCCGCCCCCTAATGTCCCCACGGGGTGGGCAAGTATGTTGGTTTGTATTCAGTGTCCGTGCAACTCCAGTTATATGCACCACACCCTACATTTTGTTTTGATTTGCCCTTTCTATCGACACTTGCAAACGCGTTCATTAAATCCTATCTTATTCGAAACCAGGTGAGATCAGTGCTGATAGGCCTGCACGGTGCAGGTAATAATCATACAATGCTCACTTGGTACTCATTACGGACTCTGACCGCGGGGGCTCTGCGCCCCCTTTATTTAGGCCCTCGGCTGCGGCCGGCCCTCAGGATGCCAGTGTATGTTACAAGGCCGGGTTGCTCAAGACAGAACCTCCAGTTGCTCTACGACTCTCGAACCTACTGGCACAGGGCTTGTTTTTTAAACACTACTGTAAGACTGAGGAATTCTGTGTTCTCTGGCTGAGGTCATGCTGTGCGCGTCGATAGTTTGTAATGTATTTTATTAAGTTTAACGATTAGGATAGTCTGCGATGAAATCATAACAGTATTTTATGTTATGTTATGTTATGTTATGTTAATTTTATTTTTATCGCGCACAGCTGCCCCAGCAAAGGGGCGTCCTGGCGCTTTGACAGGCACTGTAACATAACACATATTTTAAAAAAAAAGAATGTTAAGAAGCGGGAAACAGAAAAGTTTTGATCGCCTGCCTAAAGGCGAACAGGTCATTAAGGGCTCGAATAGATACCGGTAGCGAATTCCAAAGCCCAGCTGCGAGCACCCGGAATGAGCGGCCGCCCATTCTACTCAATTTAAAGCGAGGACAAACTGCCAGGTGTAGGGCCTCTGATCTTAGTGATCTCAGAGGGATGTAGGGAGTGAGTAGATTGGCGAGTGCCGGCGGCGAAGAAGACTTCAGAATTTTAAAGGCCAGACACAGCGCCTTAAACTTAATCCGCTGTCTGACCGGAAGCCAGTGAAGGGCCGAGATGGTACCTGACACCGAACAGTGTCTGGGGAGGCCCACAATGGCTCGTGCCGCGGCATTTTGTACCCTCTGGAGCCTCGAGGCCTCTGCCTGATTCACCCCCAACATCAGCGAGCTGCCGTAGTCCAGTCGGGATAAGATCGACGCCTGGACCACAAGCTGTCTGGTGGGGGGATCAAAATATTTCAGGACCGGCCTTATGCCCCGCAGGATGCCATAGCACGTGGCTGCCGTCTTTTTAGTATGTTCCATGAAGGAGAGCACAGGGTCCAACCAGATGCCCACATTTTTCACTCCAGACGCTGGAATCGGAGTGACGCCCAGCTCTGGTGGCCACCATTGCTTTCCCCATAGCTCGGCATGCTTCCCCAACACCAACACCTCAGTTTTGGTGGCATTCAACTGTAGGCAATTGGTGCGTAGCCAGCCTGCTACTGCCACAAGTCCCGCACGGAATCTGGGAGCCTCCACCTCAGGGTCTCCACTAAGTGTCACCGCCAGCTGCGTGTCGTCTGCATATGAGGTCATCACCAGACCCCACTGTTTGACGACCGCAGCTAACGGTTTCACGTAGAGGTTGAACATTGTAGGGCTCAACGAAGAGCCCTGCGGGACTCCCAGCTCCAGGGGATGGATAGTGGATTGGCCTGGTGGTATCGCCACCTTAAAGGCTCGATCAGACAAAAATGATCGGAACCACTCCAGGGCGATATCAGTGACTCCAGCCTCCTCTAGGCGTTGGATCAATATCTGGTGGGACACAGTATCGAAAGCAGCGCTAAGGTCTAATAGTAAAAGCGCTGCTGTACGTCCTGAATCAAGTACCTGGCGCAGATGTTCAATGATGTAAAGTAGCGCCGTCTCGGTACTGTGTCCTGGCCGGAAGCCATTCTGACTGGGATCCAGTATCTGGTTGCGAGCCAGATGCTCAGCCAGAACAGAATTAACATGGGCTTCCGCTACTTTAGAGATCCAAGGCAATAGGGAGATGGGTCGATAGTTCTCCAACAGCCGAGGGTCAGAGTTGGCCTTTTTTAGTATAGGAGTGACCACCGCCTGTTTCCAGTAGCAGGTGTAAAAAAAAGCAGTGCTAACCGCGGTTAGCGCTGCTTTTCTTTTATCACTAACAGGGTTAGCGAACTCCTTGATAATAGGAGAAATGTCGCTTAACAACATTTCTCCTATTATTTTTCTCTGGAACGCCCCCTTTGCATCTCATTAGAGATGCAAGGGGAAGCGTAGAGAAAAAGGGTGCTAACATGCGAATTTGCGTGTTAGCACCCTGTTGCTGATAGGGAGATAATTTTATCTCCGCTTTCTTGGCTTTTAAAGCCAAAAAAGCGGAGATAAATCCCTTGATAATATGCCCCACTATTCTCACCAGTGTCGCAGCTGCCAGCCATGTGGATTCTTCCAAAGGTGGGGCCGCAGCTTTTCTGGGCAGATATTTAAAATGCCCCTGACATGCTGAGAGTTTGTTACCTGCACATCTGGGACATTACAAGCATTTCCTGTGTGAGGCTTCTATGATTTATGGGGCAGTCAGGCAAAGAAAGCAAACTGTTGGAAATGGTAGTCTGTTCACCCTAAATCAGGCAGTTGTTTTACCACGAATTCTGCCGAGATCACATCCTGCTGACTGTTCCTCACCATGGCAACGCTGATTGTTGCTCCAATATTAACACTGCACTCAAGTGTTGCGAGAGGGTGCAGAAAAGAGCAGAGAGGGCCTGCTTTGATTTCAGACAGTGGTCACTCTATTGCACTCTTTCAAATTAAGATGGTGACGGGCCAGTTCACAACAACATTCATTAGTATGGGAAGAGGACTACTGGAACACTTTTTAACGTATTTTTTTAATTGATCATGCAGCAACCAACTTCCTATTAGTAAATGTATTTTGTAGTTTTGGTGGAGTGTCTGAGGATGCGTTAGGTAATGCTGCAAAGGGAGAATAAAGCTGACAGAACAGAAAATTTCTCCAGGCCGTCTAGCTTTCCAAGCCCTTCCCACACTTGAGATAGTTGCTGTATTCAATAGTTATTCAATTGACCAGCAAATTACTAGGGAGAGATAAAATCAGACATCAAGGGGAACTGGACATATGCTCAACAACAAAAATGTGAGGAGACTAATCGTATATTAATTGTAGGATGGACTGAAGGCAAAGATTGGCAGCGGGAATAATGAAAGGTTGTGCTGGCAGGGGCTCTTAAATCTGCACAGAGGGCCCCATTTACAATATTTTGATGCACAGCAGCAAAAGGCCTCCCTGCTGCGCTGCCGTGTGTCAAAAGAAAAGGGAAGAAATGTGCTGCATCTACAAGATATGGTGCATTCCTGTCCTTTTCACCTGCACTGGAGCACAATGGGCTGCCATGCGCCATTGCAGGCACCCTTGCGCCATGGTGCAAGGGTGTGTGCATTGTAGGGGGGATTGTTTTTTGTGCAGGAAGGAAAGCCTTCCTGCACAAAAACAATCACGAGAGGTTCTCGCCCTCTGTTCCATCTTCAGGTGAACACTATGGTAGGATTTTATTGGAGCATCATGCTAGTTGTGCCACACGATTATTTGTTAGGAGTGCCCCTTGAAAGGGTTTTGACACAAAAGGAGCACTTAACATATTTGGTGACTGTTTTTTTTGTTTGCTTGTAGAAAAATCCCATGCAAGAGACGGCCGCCTTGGGCCTGGTTCTGTGTCTGAAGACTCTCCATGAGATGGGCATGGCTCCTGCTCCTCACTTTCTTCATGTAGCTCCTGCGCCTCAATTGCTCCAGTTGTCATTGTATCAAAGATAAAAAGACAAAAAAATAAACAAAAGACAGTTCTTTACTGAAAGTAGAGGAGACCTACTAGGGATATTCCAATATTTCTCTTGGAAGCTTCAACAAGTGAGAAATGGTTGGTAACTTCCTTTGAAGATTAATGAAAAGTGTTTTCTCCATTCAAATCCCTTTGTTACATTACATGATATTCGCGAATGCTGATATAATCGCAAATAACGTTGTCGTCACGAAGACGTCAAATGCAATAAAAAGTTCTTTCAATAAAATGAATTACAGAAATGCAAGTTTAAACACTGTATTAGTAACCTAATATTCTCAAACACTAATTACAATATGTGTATATACGTGTTTTACATTTCTTTTTAAACACTCTACCGTAACTTTGCTAATATCCGCAACAGTGGAAAATACATAGTGCAATATTTTATGAATAAGCCACTAAAAAAAGGCCATGGAGAGGCACAGACAAAGCTTAAATGGGTGACATTGGTAGAGGGAACAGGTGCAGTGGGGGGCATGATGGACGTCAACTGTGAGCACCTCAAGGATGTGGGCAAATAGGTACAAGGAACACAGGCATGGTCATAGCAACAAAATGCAGACAGACCCGAAAATATAGGATCCGGGCCGGTGAGAGGTGGAGGGCAAGGGTAAGCACATGGATGGAAGCCATGGGCAGGCACATGGGGCCTCATTTATGAGGCCATGCGTCACTTTTACGCCGCCGGTGCGTCACTTTTTGTGATGCACCAATGGTGTAAAAAATGCGCCTTGTTGAGTCATATTTACAAAGTGAAGCATCTAGGCAGATGCGTCACTTTGTAAACCCCTGCGCCACATTATACCTGCGCCAGGTATAATGTATGCAAGGGGGGCGTTTTGACGTAAGAAAGGGTCGTAGAAGTGACGCAGTGAAATCTATGAGATTTCACTGCGTCACTTTTAGGACGCCGTTGCGTCAAAATCTTTCGCCTGCCTCACAGCAGGCGTAAGACTGACGCAGGCCCTTTCACATGGCGCATTGGTGGATTTGTCACTTTTGTGACACACTCCAGCAATGCGTCACTTTTGCGCTTACAGATACGTCAGAAATACTGACGTATCTTTAACTCCTTGCGACATGATGCGTCATACATTAAATATGACGCATCAGGAATGTCGCAAGGAGTGCGCACTGAGAAGGGACGCATCGCTGGTTTCACGCAGCGATGCGTCATTTCTCATAAATTAGGCCCATAGAGTGAAAGCGTAGCCAGGTACCTGGAGGGAAAGTGCAAATTGATACATAGAATGAAGGCAGATAACATACACAGAAAAGAAAGTTGGACAGGTACACTAAAAGAAGGCAGGGACAGGTACACAGAAAAAGGCACAGCGAAGTACATATAGTGAATGCACCGCCACTTAGAAAGAAGGCCCCGAGTTAACACGCAGGCACATACAGTGAAAACATAAACAGGTATATGCAATGAATGCATGGATAACATTAGTGACATAAAGAACACAGAAGAAGGTACTACATGCAGTGAATGCAAAGACAGCAGATAGAAAGTACAGGCAGGTTGTTGCATGGAGTGAAGGCACGGACAGGTAAACACTCACACACCCATACAGTTGCTGATATATCTACAGACAGACCCAGAGAACAAATCAGACACCCACTCACAGACCCGCAAAGGCACACACACACACACACACTAACACAACTATGTGGAAACCCATACAGCCACTTACGTACACAGTCACATACCCACATACACAGGTATATAGGTGTTCTCACACCTACTCAAAGACTCACACAGCCACTTACACACCCATTTGCACACACAAACTCACACACACTTACACATCTTCAGAACCACTCTCACACACACACACTCACAAACTATACACACACTTGCACACCCACTCACAAACTATACAAGCACTTGCACACCCACTCACCAACCTATACAGCCACTCACACACCTACGCTCAACAGTTACAGTTAGGAAATAACATTTTAAAAAACCTTAGAAATTCCATAACAAATCCAAAAGTTACACGGTTTGTTATAGTTAGGAAATAATGTTTAAATACAGTTTAAATTCAGAGAAAAAAACAAAGGTTTCAGGCACGTTATAGTTAGAGAATAGAATTTTAAAAAACTTAAAAATTCACAGAAAAAAACAAAGATTACTGGGACATTATAGTCAGGAAATGTAATAAAAATAAACCTTAGAAATTCACTAAACAACCCACAGGTTAGAAGGATGTTATAGTTAGGCTCACATTTCACTCATACAAAACCATAGAAATTCAGAAGTTATAGTTACTTCAGCCAACTATAACCTGTGTCCCCACAATGCATTGCTTATGACCTCACATATGACATCACTCATGACATGATCAGTGACATCACTGATGACATCTCAAATTACATCATCTAATGAGTGTAAGTGTTTTCTAAGAGTTTATGATTGAAACATATATACTAACCACTGATGACATCATCCACAGAACCACTCTCACACCCACTCACACCACTGTACAACCTCTCATACACCCACTTAAACACCCACACAACCACTCACACACTCATTCACAGACCCATAAAAGTACTCACACAACCATTCACTCATCCATAGAGCTATTCACACACTCCCTCACTCACTCACTCTTGTAGCCAGTCACTCACACATACAGTCACTCACCCATACAGCTACTCACAAACCCACTTATTCACCTGTATAGCCACTCGCACGCACATACTCATCCATACAGCCTCTCAACACAACCACTTACTCACCCATACAAGCCCTCATATGCTGACTCACTCACACCCCCCACAACTACTTACATACCCATTCATACATCCATGCAAGCATTCCCACATCCACTCACTCTTTCATACAGCCATTCTCACAGACAGTCACTCTCCAAGAAAGCCACTCACACAACAACTCACTTAAACAAACTCACACTCAAACAGCCAATCACTAACCCATTCAGCCACTTATACACCCTGTCACTAAGACACACAGCCACTCGCACAGCCAGTCACTCACCCATACAGCCACTCACACAGCCACTGAACACCCATATAGTCACTCACTCACACACCTATTCACCCACCAATACAGCAACTCACACAGCCACTCACTCACCCATCTAACCACTTGTACACAGTTACAGACACCTAAAGCAACACATACCCCCACTCATCCCCCCACCCAATCACTCATTCACCCACTCACAATCAAATACAACCACCCATACAACTACTCAGACACTCACTCACACACAGATATACACACAGTCAGGCAGCCACTCCCATATTATATGCTAGAAGTAGTATCACTCATTAGTAGTACACAGTATGGTAATTTAACTTTTTAGTAGCTTATTATGTAACTTTAAGTTATCCTTTTACAAACAACTAACACTCAATGGATGATGTCATCAGTGAAGTCATTTGAGATGTCACCATTGACGTAATCAGGGATGTCACTGTCCGTGTAATGAGTGTTTTAATATGTGCAGTCATAAGCAGTGCATTATTGGGTTATAAGTTATACCTAGCTCAGGTAACTATAACTGCTGAATTTCAATGATTTTGTATGAATGGAATCTGAGCCGAACAATAATGTCCCTGTAACCTTTGGTTTTGTCACTGAATGTCTAAGGGTTTTTAAAATTCTATTTTCTGACTATAACGTCCCTGTTACACTTTTTTTCAGGGAATTTCTGTGTTTTTTAAATTCTATTTCCTAACTATAACATCTCTGTAACCTTTATTTTTTGTGTGAATGTTGAAGGTTTTTAAATTAAATTTCATAACTGTATTCTGTAACCATTGAGAGTGGTTGTGTGAGGAGCTGGGTGCAGTTAAAAAAGTAGGGGGGCACACAGGAACAGGTCCTTATGCCAGATCCTCTGTGGCAGTCCTCCTGTCCAGCTTGCCTGCAGTCCACTACTCTCTGCTGCCTTCAGTTTTGTGCCTCCTCTGCCTGGTTTCTTCTAATTTTTCTGCCTCTTCTCTGATCGCCCCTGCCCTCTGTGTTGCCTCTTTCTGCCTGTCATTTTGCCTCTTTCTGCTCGCTCATGACCTTTATTATGCCTCTTGCTTCTCTTTTCTGGCCTCTATTTTGCCCACTGCTGCTCGTTTCTAACCTTTCTGCTCCCTTCTGACCTTTATTCTGACTCTTTCTGCTTGTTTCTCACCTTTAGTTTACTTGTTTCTGCATGTTGCTGACCTTTAGTTGACCTTTTTCATGTTGTTTCTCACCTTTATTTTGCCTCTTTTTGCTCCTGGATGAACTTTATTTTGCTTCTTTCTGCTCATTTCTTACCTGTATTTTGCCTCTTCTTGCTAATTTCTGACCTCTATTTGGCCTCTTTCTGCTCGTTTCTCACCTTTATTGTGCCTCTCTCTGTGCCCTTCTGACCTTCATTCTGCCTCTTTCTGCTCATTTATGACTTTTATTTTGCCTCGTTCTGTTCTTTTCTCTTCTATATTTTGCCTCTTTCGGCTCATTTATGACCTTTATTCTGCCTCTTCTGCTTGTTTCTGACCTTTATCTTGCCTCTTTCTTCTAGTTTCTGTTCTATATTTTACCTCTTCCTGCTAGTTTCTGACCTTTATCTTGCCACTTCTGACCCTTATTTTGCCTCTTTCTACTCATTGCTGTCCTTTATTCTGCCGTCTGCCGTTTTCTATCTCCAGTGGGCCTCTTTCTGCTAGTTTCTGACCTTTATTTTGGCTCTTTTTGCTTGATTCTGACCTCTGTTTTTCCTCTTGCTGCTCCTTTCTAACCTCTTTCTGCTCCCTTCTGACCTTTATTTTGCTTCTTTCCGCTCATGGCTGACCTTTATTTTGCCTCTTTCTGCTCATTTCTGACCTTTATTTCGCCTCTTTCTGCTAGTTTCTAACCTTTATTCTGCTTCTCTCTGCCCGTTTCTGACTTTTATTTTGCCTCTTTCTGCTAATTTCTGACCTTTATTTTGCCTGATTCTGCTCGCTTCTGACCTTTATCTTGCCACTTACTGTTCCTTGCTGATCGTTGTTCTGCTCATTTCTGACCTTTATTGTGGCACTTTCTGCTCATTGCTGACCTTTATTCTGCCTCTCTCTGCTTGTTTCTGACCTTTACTGTGCCGCTTTCTGCTCATTTCCAACATTTATATTGTCTCTTTCTGCTCATTGCTGACCTTTATTCTGCCTCTTTCTGCTTGTGTATGACCTGTATTCTGCCACTTTCTGCTCGTTGCTGACCTTTATTCTGCCACTTTCTGCTTGATTCTCACCTGTATCTTGCCTCTTTTTGCGAGTTTCTGACTTTATTCCGCCTTTTTTTGCTTGTTTATGACCTTTATTCTGTCTCTTTCAGCTCATTTCTCACTTTTATCTTGCCTGCTTCTGCTCGTTGCTGACCTTAATTCTGCCTCTTTCTGCTACCTTATGGCCTTCCCTGGGACTACAGGGGAAGCTTCATGGCCCCCGTGGTCCCAGACGGGTCCCTGACTCCTGCGGGAGCCGGCATTGCTGTGCTATGCAGGGAGCTTCTGGAAATCAGATTCCTGTGTGCACTTTGACAGCTCCTGCCCACTAGAAACTGAGTATATGCTTTAACATGGCAGGAACTTTCAACCCCCAACAAGCAAAAGTAAACAGCACCTTAGGAGTTAGGACATAGTAGAAGTCGGCCCTGGGAGGGGGTGGTCCCCTGGCCCATGTATGGCTCCAGGAGGGGGGCGCGGCCTCCTTTACTTTTCAGAAAGAACTGAGGGGCCTATTATCAAGGGGGTTTATCTCCGCTTTTTTGGCTTTAAAAGCCAAGAAAGCGGAGATAACATTATCTCCCTATTACCTAGCTGTCGCTAACACCAGTTAGCGACAGCTAGTAGGAGATAGCGACCATCTTGGGCCCCGCTTTGCATGTCAGTGCTATTTATCACTAATGACATGCAAAGTGGGCGTGCCAAGATGTTAGCGACTGGAAAGAGTCGCTAACATCGCTATCTCCTATTACCAACTTTTGGAGATATTCGCGCTAAGCGCGAATATCTCCAAAAGCTAACACCTGCCCTGAGCAGTTCTTAGATAAACACAGAGAATCCAACCAAGAATGGGAGGGGAGGGGAGTGTTATCAACGTGTGTTGAAGCACTCAGTGTTTTGAAAAATACCCCTCACACACCAAAAGGCCCCTTGGTGTCATGCTTCATCATCGGGGTCTTCGCACCCCTCTATCGGGATGCGGCGTGCTGCGACCTACGACTACGCGGGAGCACTAATAGTAAAGACTATGTGTGGTGTTGGTGTGTGGGGTGTCTTAGGTTAAGTGAGTGGTGGGATGTGGTGAAAAAATTAAAAAATACCTGGCGCATGAGTTGGAGGAAAAATTTATTCTGAACTCTGGCTGGTATTATTAAAAGAAGTGCAAAGTGAGGTCAGGGCTGTTATATTAGGGAACAGGACCTCTGGTGTGCGTTGTCGACATGTTTCGGAGCCAAGCTCCTTCTTCAGGACGGGGGCACAACCTCCCCACCTTACTCACGTTTTTCTAAAATTAAAAAAGTGTATTATACAGAAAAGTGACGAAAATATAGGCTAAGTGTGCCTACAGCGGTCTGCTACAAGTACAATGACCTGCAGAAAGACAAAAAGGAGAAAACAACATTGGTTACCCTTGTAGCGGGTAGTTCAAGCAGGTGCAGTCACCTGGAACCTCACCATTATGCTTGTTTTAAAGCCTGTGGAAGGAAAAAGACTCACAACACTCACAACATAGAACACACATGTACTGGTACTTAGAGTTAATGTTGGTCATACTTTTGAAGCTTGCTTTTTTGCCTCATGAGCATAGAGAACGTCTGGGGTGTTGCTATTTTTGCAATCTGTTGGGAAGAATGATGTAAGATTTAATAACTCATTCTTACTCACTTTGGTTTTAGGATTTAATTGATCAGTCTGTGGATTACTCACGATTACAGGACGCTATGGCTATATTTTTCAAAACACTGAGTGCTTCAACACACGTTGATAACACTCCCCTCCCCTCCCATTCTTGGTTGGATTCTCTGTGTTTATCTAAGTATCCCAGTGGAGCAAGAATCCAGTCGTTTCGCTCTACCTCCCTTCTTTGTTTTTGACCCTGAGCAGTTCTTAGCCATGTTATCCAATGGGAGGTGGATAACATGGCCAAGAGCATTAGCTCGGTAATGCATGAATATCGCTGACTTTTCAGCGATATTCATGCATTGCGGCCGTTTTTTATCGCATTTGCGATAAACCTTGGTAATACCAAGGTTTATCTGAGATAAAAATCGCCGCAGCTCAGCGGTAAATTTTTGTCTCTAACCAAGCAATAGCGATAATTATCGCTATTGCTTGGTAATATGCCCCTGAGTTCTTTTTTCACGACATTTAGTGTCCATGCCAATTGCTCGTAAATCTGGAAATGCATCAGTGGACATGGGTGTTGAATGGGAACACCCACAGCAACACCCATGTCACGCCCCTAACATGCAAAGTGTTTCGTTAAAAGGGGCGATGTTTACAAGCGCACGTAAAGCCAAGCAGTGTGGCTTACGTGTGCATGCAAATATTACGCAGCAGCTTGCGTCGCCGGTGCATCATGCAATGTTACGCACCAGCGGCGCAAGGGGCTTCTAAATAAGCCCCTCAGTATATAGGGTTTTTGGGTCTTGTAAATTGTTATGTGATGTTTATCCTTTTTTCTTACCATGCTATGTTTGTTCCATTGTGTAAAGGTTGCACTTATAGAACTGCACTTTTAGAATTGCAGTTATTTAAAATACTCTATGTTGTGCTATGCAGGTTGTCACTTTATAAACGATAGTAATTAATGTTTGTATATGATGATTTATGTATCAGGTTAGAGAATTATAATACTTTTAATATGTACTATGTATCATTGTTTTATTGTTCTGTCATGTTATGTGGACATCCGTATGAGTTCTGTATAATAATAAAGTACAAAACTGGAAAAAATAATACAAGGTTCCCCTTTTAATACTTAGCAATTGAACCATAATTGCAGGTAAAGCTGAATGTACACAAGCAAATAGCTTTATGAACATGCCAACTGTTTGTGTTTACATAGTGCTTCATGACCTCTCTAACCATCTCTCCTTTCTTCACACTGGGACCTTTTAAACAAAAGCCTTCCTCTAGCTATTAAGAGTGAGAGTTCTGTATGGCAGGACAGCACGCTCAAACAACACTTTTCTGGTTTTATAGTCCTAACACAGCAAGGAGAATGGATACAAATAAAACCCAACCTCATAAAGTGAAAGTTACCTCCACCAACAGCCTCCCTGCAGACAGATTTGGAGCCCTATATTTCTCTGTTTATGAGCTGCACTATAAACGTTGTCTGCAGCTCAGCATTCTGCAAGAAGCCTTTGCCCTTGATGCCCGGCTGTTTACTGCAAGAAACAAGTCACTGCTTCTCAGTGACCAGGTCACAATTTCATCCGCGGTTTTCCCCAGCACTTTTGTCTCACTTCTGGATGTCTGGCAATTATGCTACCCACTAGTAAGTAGATGCTTGTTGACATCAAGAAGGAGTTAAAGTGGTATTTTAGTTTTAATTGCAATATTATTTTCCTTTTCTTATCTTATCCCAGGGCAGAATAGCACTACTGGTAGGGTTGTGCCAATCTGAACAGTTAGCTAACTCGCACATTTGTCTAAATTCTTGAACCTCTAAGCTTCAAAAATGTGAAGCTTGATATTTGTAACAAGCATTGACAAAGCCAATAGGGCTACAATTTGCAGCCAGCCTCTTGGAAATTCTTGTTTTGTCATGGTTTTTGCAAAATGGTATTGTCTGGGTAGTTGCCAGGCCCTCATCTATGTAAAGAAAAATATTGGCTAAAGGAAAAATGCTGTTTTGGTATAAAAAAGCATACATTATCATAGTACTCCATACCACTGAAGGGAACCTCTTTGTGTGTTATTGTGCTCCCTGTGAGAGGGCAGCAAGCCGTAAATCATAGTGAAGTGAGTCTTTGGCTGATGTGGGCTGAGAAATGTCCCCTTGATGCATGCTAAAGTGGGTGGAAGAAACATGTGAATGATAGAACCACAACTATTGGAAGACGTCTGTCTGAAAACAACTATGGGTAACTATTTTATACATATTATTTGGGGGAAATCAAAAGGGCTTAGCTCAAACAAACTTTAAAAAAGCCAATTGGTCTGGCATGGACTGTCAGCCTCTTGCTTTTGGGAAAGAAGGAAAGAAAGAAAGAAAGAAAGAAAGAAAGAAAGAAAGAAAGAAAGAAAGAAAGAAAGAAAGAAAGAAAGAAAGAAAGAAAGGAAGGAAGGAGAGGTCCCAAATGAAGGAAAGAAAGAGAAAACAAGAAGGAAGAAAAAAAGAAGGAAGGTAAGAAAGAAGAAAAAAAGAAGAAAAGTAGGGAAAAAAGAAAGAAAGTAATACAGAAGTTAAGAAGGAAGGAAAGAAGGAAAGAACCTTGAAATTATATGTAAACTGAGTTGCAAATATTGAGCACACTAAGGGCCATATGTAGAAAGAAGTGGCGGAGAGAGGCGTTAGCCTTCCTGGCTTAACGCCTCTCTCCGCCAGTTCTGAAACATAAATTGCACCATATTTACAAGAATGTGGTGCAGCCTTGGGTTTCCCCCTGCAATGGCACTAAGTTTAGCAACTTACTGCCAACGCAGGCACCCTTGCACCATAGTGCAAGGGTATCTGCGTGGAGGGGAGGATTGTTTATGTGTACGAAGGTGTCCCTTCTTGCACATAAACAATCCTAAAATGCAATTCTGTCACTTTCATGTGTGCTGCTTCATGCAGCACACACGAAAGTGACAAATGGCATTATTTTAAAGGTTTGTTTATGTACAGGAAAGGGAAACCTTCCTGTATGTAAACAAATCATGGCATTTTGCTTTTTCCATGTGTGCTGCACAAGGCAGCACACATGGAAAAAGCAAAAACAAGGCGAAATCATGCATTTCCCTTCGTTTCGCCAACTTAAGACCAGGACTTACCTGGTCTTAATTTTGGCGCTCCTTCCTTTGCATGCCACCCTTGTACCCCTGCAACACCCCCTGCCCACCTCTTTCACTTTAATAACCATAGCGTGAAAGGGGGCCTTATGTACAAGGCAGCTTTAAGCCACACACATTAAGTGGCTTAACGCTGCCTTGTACATAAGGCGCAGCCCCTATCGCCACCACAACGTCGGTAAAAGTGACGTTGTGGTGGCAATAGGGGCTTTACATATGCCCTAAGTTGTTTATCTTCAGAGATAATGTGAGCTGCTGCCATGTTGTGAAAAAGCAGCAGTCCAATAAACAAAGGGCAGGAATTTACAACAACATTGGCAGTAGGATGAAACTGATAAACAGATGCAGCCGATGTGACTCACAGGTGGAGGGGCGGGGTGCACACGGGGAGGGGGCCATGCGTAGGTGGTTTAATTAATTTAAAAAAAGTTACATTAACATACCTTTGACGGCCCATCCCTCGTCGTTGGTCTGTGTCGTCCTACAACAGGAAGCAGTCGCAGGCAGCCTCCTTCCCCTCCCCTAAGCCAATCACAACGCTGCAATGGCAGCTTTGTGTTTGGCTGGGACGCCGACCCCACGGGCGTTTATGTGGATGCCATTTTCTCTATGTAGGTAGCAAAATTAGATGAAAGGAAACCAAGATATGAATTTTTAAAATTGTGATTCAAAAAGCACAAACAAAACACAAGGCAGCTCCAAATTCAGGTTAACCATTGCATTTGACTGGGATCTAAACGTGATTTCAGAAGAAGCGGGGTTCAGCATCAGAGGGTTGCATTTGTCAAACATTTTAGCTTTAGACTTAGGAGGGCATTTAGAGGTTGTGCATGGAAGGAGGAAAACACCATCAACGATTGTTTTTGTACAGGAATGCTTCCTTTCCTGCACAAAAACAATAATTTTGCACTAGCACAGAAGAAAGCACAGTTATGCGTCTTAGGGCCATATGTATGAAACTTTGGTTTTGCGATTCTCAAATAGTGATTTTTAGAGAATCGCTATTTGAGAATTGCAAAATACTATGTATGAAGGATTTGCAAATAATTTTGCGAACCCTACATATTCCTTAATTGCGATTCGCAAATTGCAATTCGCAGTTAATGAATGGGAAGAAACTCTCAATTTGCGATTCTCAATTAGAAAATTGTAAATTGAAAATGCAATTTCCAGGGTGCCAGGGTGTCAAAGGGACACCCTCTTGCACCCCTGAAATGTACCTGTGTGCCTGAGGGCATGTATGTGTGCCACAAGGCACTTTGAAAAATGCAAAAAAAGTGCATTTTTCAAAGAAATCGCAATTTACCACCAACTTGAAGTTGGTGGTAATTTGCGATTCCTTAAGGCCAAATTGCACTTTTTCTGGGCCTCTTACATTGCATTTAAGGAATCGCAATTTGCGATTCCTTAAATGCAATTGCAAAATAAGGAATCGCACATTTTGCGATTCCTTATTTTGCGAGGCTGTTTTCCTTTCATACATCCGACTTAGCTAAATTGCGATCGCAAATGCCAAAATTCTGCGAATTTTGGCATTTGCGATAGCAATTTTGAATGATACAAATGGCCCATAGTGTTGTAAATAGGATGCATCCCTGCACTTTCCTAAAGACGCAGCACGGTGCAGTCAGATAACTTGCTGCGCTGCATTACTATCTTGTAAATATGCCGCTATGTTTGTGCGTCCCTCACAGCAGGGCTGCACAGATGTCTGTGATCCAGATTTCTTCACAGAAAGGTGTCGTCTCTGCTTCGTTTCCTCGGATACCGGCCACGAGAGCCAGATTTCCCAGCACTCCCGAGACTCGCTGCTTCCCTTTGAAATGAAGATGAGGCTGCTGCTGCGGAGGAGACTCAGCCAGCCTTGTGTATGCTGTGTTGTGGCTTGTCTGACAGCACGGAACGGCATCTCTGCCAGGACCTCACTGCGTAATGTTGTGTCAGTTAGAGATTCGAGCACATGGTGTACCCTTTGTGAGTGTTTCACCTCTAAGAACTCTGAAAATAAGAGGTGCTCGAAGAACATTTTCTTTTAGTGGGGTAGGTCTTCAAATACTGCTCGCAGCACTGCAGACAGGTTTGTGAAATGAGATGAGCAGTGCCTCTGTGGGCCACCTGCCTCCTCAGCAGCAGCTGGGGTTAATGCTGGTCTCACCGGAATATTATTTATGGCCCTTCTCAGCTTTGATCTTTGACTTCCAAGACTTTGCTCAGAAATTAATAACTTTAGTGAAGATAGGATAGCAGAGATGCGTGTCCGGGGTGAGAAGTGCCAGAAAATGTAAGCACAATAGAGGGATAATCAAAACATATACAACTGGAAAATAAAAATAAATTTTTTTTTAAAGGTTGCATCCTCAGTAGAGTAAAACACAGTTCTTTTAACCCAGTCCTGCATCATTAACAAATACCAACAATAGGCAGAATGTTACTTTGTTTCATGATGTTTTGCTAAGGGTTTGAGACCTGTTGTGACAATAAACACACGAGGTCCACTTTAGAGTTAAATTACAGTGACTTGTAAACGGAAACAGCTAAACAGTACAGTTGCATGTGCATTGAAGTCATTTGATACATTTAGTAGTATGGTACTAGTTTAAGCAGACTGACATTTCCATTGCCTTACAATGCCTACATTTAAGACAGTTAAAGTTTTAGAGTGATTTTAAGGTTAGTGGTATCTGCTTTACTTTCTGATCTGGCTCTGTGGTGGTGATTTACTTTCACCCTATAGCTTAGTCTATTTGGCGATTGACTTTGATTTAGAAACTCATAATTTTAGTTTTTATCAAAATGTTTTCTTCCAATTCGGCAGTTAAAGTATCGTAAAGTTTCTGAAGTTGTTGAAGGTGTCAGGTGATGTCAATGTTCCTTGTTAAATAATTCAATCTCCTCTCACCCTACATTCAAGTAATTTGCTTATGTGACAGGTTTTCAAGTCAAAAACTATTTTTTCCTAAATTGAGTTATCACCAGTGGTGAGTGGTAAACTCTGCTCCTCCAGTGGAGTTCGCTGAGTTTCCACAGCTTTGAACTCTACTTGGAGCACAGTTTTGGAAAATCTCTGGCAAGGAGATTTTCTTGCGCACGTCTCGCCAACAGTACGTTTGTGAGCGTGAGCGAGAAAATCAATTGCTGGACCATCTCCAGGCGAGATTTCTCAATGTGGGCATTCACGGCAGGTTACTACTGCTCGGATTGAGAAAGCTGCAGCTCGAGTGGAAAATCTATTTGAGCAGCAGATAGAAGCAGCACCCTGCCGTGCGCTGCATGGTGCCGTTTCCACTGATTTTACAGCACAGGCCAAGCTTACAGAGCTAAAAAACAACAGCACAACCAGCACTACTTTCAGCAAATCTGCGGCTCGCAGAATTCTGCGGAGTCTCGTGGAGCTTTTGGGTAACTCCGCAGAACACTGCCCACCACTAATTATCCGTATATATTTCATGTTTTTTGAGTTAGTGAATCTTTTAAACCTTACATTTTATTAGAAACAGGAAGACAATTGAATAATAAAAAAAAACAAAATGTTTACATTTTCCAGTAAATTAAGTCCCTTAACCCCTTAAGTGCTGCCGTCGGCCAACGGTCGTCACGGGCACTACCTCCCCAGTGCTGCGTGCGACCGCTGGACGTCCAGTTCAGCACCGGATAATGGACAGCGCAGCACTGGGGAGGTTTGTTTACTAGCTTTAAAGGGGTTAATGAATAGCTCAGAGCTCCCTCAAAATTCATCTTCTGAACCTCTCTTTGAGCTGCCCTTTCATTTCTTACATTTCTTGAGCATTCCTATCAGAGCACATTGCAGTTTTAGGTCATCATTCACGAGGTACAAGACAAACTGTTGAGGGAGCAGAAGAAGAGCGTGATGGTGTTGGGATGAGCACAAGGTAAAGGGGTTTGGGAAACAAACAACAAACTAAAATAATAAGCTAAAATAAAAGGCTAAAACTATTTACCAAAATAATAAACCAGATGATCCACTATCCTTCAGAGTGTCCACTTGGACCTACAGAACATGTAATCATAAGGAAAATGTTAGTACAGATAGCAGGACAGATATATCACCCAAACGGAAACTGTCGGATGCTACCTAAAGGGTACTTAACATTTGCTAAAGGGGCAAAACAAAATACTCTGCCTACTAATCAAGCACACTGGAGGAAGTACAACATACTATGACCTCACAATGATGTACATAACAAGAATATCACAAGTCTACATACAGTACTTTTCACAGCTTAACATTATATATCACAACACATAACTCTTGTAGAGTATCAACCTTCATACTTCGTAGATTCCTTATCTCCAATAGTACTCTGACAAAGTGCACACCAATGTTTAGGTTTCTTCTCACAAAAGTGCACAGCAGACTGCCCAAAAATAAAGAGTTCCTAGGGAGGTTGATAGAGAACACAATATACACAATGAACAACCAATTTAGCTGTGCTGTTAAATAACCCTACCCTAGCTGTTATCAGAATGTTTAGCAGCTTGAATGCGCAGAGAATTTGCTGGTGATGAGCGGTACCAAGCTTTCCCTTATCCAGGTTCGGGGCAAGAGGCCTAAGCAAGGCAACAAAGCTGCTACCAATAGGCACGGTGGCTGCTGGACTTGTAATGTATTTACTATGGGAACTGTATCGATATTCCTGTTTCTGACCCATGTCCGGTTAATAAATCACTAGTAGCCATACAACGGCACAGAAACCCGTTTTCTGATTAGGTCATAGCGCTTGCTATCACATTAGGCAAGCACTATTCCTCCAGCCCCCCTAGAAAGCATACCGAGTTCTCAAAACAAATCAAACCTCCAGCAACCTGGGAAATCCCCCGCAGCTATTGTTTTGATTTAGCCAAGAACTCCAGTAAAGAATGTAAGAACGACCAGTTCTTATGACATCCTTATTGACGTATTCATGTCCATCCTTACGTCAATCTCGGCACCTTTCAGGTATAAATAATACCGACATTGCCCTAAGCAAACACACGGTGTTGACGAGATTGGAGCAGCGCGACTTGCCGAGGAGCCCAGCTGATGCAGAAAGCCCACGGACGCTGTCCCTCCCTTTTGACGCGCTGAGAGAGAGACGCTGCCTTTTCTCTTGCCGAGAAATTCAGCTCCGGCGTTTCCAGCCGCCCTTGCAGGCAGCTGGGATATCAAGTCCTGAGATAGAGATACCAGCCCTCCAGCCTTCTAAATCCCAGGTACTGAACTGAATAACCCCTTACAGAGAATTCTTGAGTCAGACCCTTGGCAAAGCAAACTTAACTTAAACTGCTACTTATCTACTCCCGCCCATGTATTAGGCTTAGGTCAGGTACACCGGGGTAGGCGTAGTTAGAAGCACCAGTTGAGTACGATTAGTCAATGTATATATGTATGTATCTATTTTATCCATTTTAAAGTATCATATGGCTAAGAAACCATATCAATGCTTTTACAGTATTATTTTATAATTCTGCTTTTACTGTATGCACTGTACTTAACTATAAGTATTGCAATAATAGCGATTAATTTCTCTAGTACGAGAAAAGAGACTGATCAATAAATAACACCTTTTTATTGAACACGCCCGTCTCTTCCTTTTCTCTACAATCTGGTGAAACTAAGAATGCACGTACTGACTGAGTAAAATATGTTGTCTTTTGTTTTCACACGACTCTAGAGATATACTCTTGATTAGGGGGAGCAAAGTTGTCATGTTCTATGGTTGTCAGAAACGAAATCCCTTCTTGTCTATCCAGGGAGGTTAAACTCCTCCTTGCCTATTCGAGAAAGTTTCTAGTGAACTCTGAGCTAGCTGGCACACATAACTTTAAGTCTAATATCGTCAGTAGAAGACCTAGTTAACCACAGTCCTACGTCTATACTATTGAAGATATTATTCCAATGCGCAGAGCCTATTGGGAAAATAGGAACTACACTACATGGCGCCCAAAGGTTTGGATAGGCGATAAATCTAACGTAAGACATTAGAGTAACTCAGTCGTGCTTTTTCACACAGACCCTTTTTTCCCATAATACTCCAAAGACGTCTGGAGTGGGTGAAAGGTTAAATCCGCCAAACTTAGTAGGAGGAGACTCCTATGTATGGTTCTTGGTTTATTCAACGTTGAAGGATACACTGTTCCAAAATATTGTGCATCTAATCTTTGTTTCTGTAGAAACTTGACCTGCAAATAAACAAAATAACCTTCCTGTCAGTAAAATGTCAGACAGTGAAGAAAGAAGGGAGACAGCTAGAGTAGCAGCTCAACTCCTAGCGGATGACAATAGTCTCCTACAGCAAGACCCGGAGGCAATACTAATTCCGGTCAACATAAGAAAAACTATAACTTTAAAACTTATAGAAAATGGGCTGACACCGAGAGGTGGTACAGTAATATTCGTAATTGAGGCACACGAATATCGGAAGACAGAGGTATTCTACTCCTGGATAAACTTTCCAGCAGCAAACGCTATAACAAAGGAGTTCCACTACTACAAAATAGAGGAACCTCCGAATGAGTACACTCCTTTCGAGGAAGTGGAGATATCACTCAAATACCAAGAGCACCTGCTCTGGTTTAATGGTGCCCTAAAACATAATAATCACATCACCAGGCTCGGTCCACTAGGTAGACCAGGAGCAACGTGGCCGGTCCTAGCCGGATACACACCACATCCAGACATTAAAGAAATGCCTGCACCAGATCTTTTAGCACAGCTAAAACAACTAATTAAAATACATAGACAATTAGTCCAATATGTAATGCGGACTTCAACAGTCCAACCAGCTATTAAAATTCCACAGCTGACCCCTCATCAGGGAAACACAAATAAAATTACACTACAGAACATACAGTCCTGTCTAGGTAAAGTACCCGCAAAACGGGAACAAATTCCATTCTGGTTAGCACAAAAAATCACTCAAATAGAGGCGGTATTTCCAGATACCACCCCTGTTGAGAAACACAGAATTCTGACTATCTGTCTTCCAATGGGAATCGCACCACATGTGGAGGACTGTGACACTTGGGGTACAGTCTTTGCTTCCATTTACACAAAAACACATGGTGTTCCATCCATGTCAGTAATACCAGATGTGCTAAAACAAATTCAAGATGAATACGGTCCAGAACCGGCCCTAACTCTGGGTATGAAATTACTGAAAGACTTCAAGCAGGTCTCGGCAATATTACTAGCCAATATAAATGGAGAAGCAGCAAATGTGCCGATCCGCCAGAGGTTGAAAGAGACAGATATAGCAGACCAACCATTTGAAATTGCCAGAATCATAGATAAATCCTATGAAGAACTAGGAAGAGATAGTTTGGGTGGGAAACCAGTGAAACCCCAACTAATTGAAAATCCTGAAAAGGTATTTATTAAAAATAATCTAAACACTCCAAAAAAGAGCTGGGATGGAAATAAACAATCCCCTCCAAAGGAAAAAAGATTCCAAACCAGAGGAAGGTCTCCTCGGCAGAGAAAAAGATCTCCGGACCAAGGACACAAGTCTCCCCAAAGGGAGCCCTCTGGGAAAAAATACAACCTTAGAAATAGGGATAATATAAAGAAACCTGATAGATATTAAGATATTGATACACGTCCCTCTCGATCTTTTCAGACTTCCTCGCAGAAATCGGAAAGAAGAGGACGATCAGAACACAGGGAAGAGCACGTCAAGTCCAAAGACAAGGAACCTGCTCATCAAAATAAAAAATTACAATTTCCAAAGAAGAAGGTAGCCAGTATTAAAGTAATCAACCATGCCAAGAATACTGAGGACACAGCTGAAAAACGGAGAATGGGCTCAGACAATGCTAGACAGCGCAGCAGAAGTGAGCATAGCTCGCAAGATCCTGATGAATCATCTGGAGACAGTGGACACGAATGAATACATTCAGGTGGAAACTGCAGATACCAGAGTTAGCAAACCTCATAAAATATATGAAATAACATTGCGTATAGAGGGGGATAAGACTAGGAAAATAAGGGGTCTGTTTTAGGATAATCTCTCCAAGGGCTATGACATCCTTCTAGCTGAAAAAGACTGGCCACCAGAGTTTGTCAGGGAGTGCCCTCATGGCGAAGAAATAATTATGCCTGCCTTCTCAAATCATATTCCAATACATAAAAAATATACACTTGCAAGAAAGTGGGCAGTAGCCCAAGCTCCTGCATTATATAAAAACCATGTGGGATGGGATGAGGACTCTCCTCCTCACAAAATCCAGTTAAAATCACAACTTACTGCACAGAGGCAGTACCCAATTAAGCAAGAAGCTAAAAAAGAGGTAAAATAGATCCTAGATCAACTTGAATACCAGGGGGTGATTGAAACTTGCACCTCACAAATGAACAATCCTTTGTTTCCTGTCTCCAAACCAGATAATTCATATCGTCTTGTTTTGGACTACAGACACTTGAACTCATGTTGCAAAACTTTTGCAGTGCAAAACTCACACAGTGCAGCACTAATGAATAACATAGTGCGCAAAAAATACAAAACAACATTAGACATCTCTAATGGATTCTTTTGTCAAAATATAGCACCAGAAAGCAGATATTTGACCGCGTTCTCAATAAACGGCCCGCAAAAAAATTTCTGTCGTTTACCACAGGGGTTCAAGAACAGCCCAGGATTATTCTCAGCAAGAGTAACAGAGTTACTACAAATATATGATAATGAGGCATTATCTTATGTCGATGACATCTATCTAACAGATGATGACTTGGATACTCACTTGAAAAGAGTGAACACCATAATACTTGGGTTCGCAGCAGAGGTTTACAAATTCAACTTTAAAAAGTCAAGAATTGCCCATCTAACTGTCCTGTTTTTAGGATATGAACTATCAAGTGAAGGCAAAAGCCTGGCTGACAATTTCCTAGAGAAATTTGCTGTAATCCAAGCACCCAGAACACTAAAAAACTTACAATCAATTCTAGGTTTCCTGAATTTCGGAAGAACATACATTATAAATTATGCAGAGGGTCAAACCCCTCTATGATCTAATAAAACCAGATTTTGAAAGAATCAACTGGACTCAAAAACACACAGAAATTTTGAGATCTTTACAAACAGACATGTTAGTTAAAACAAAACTACAAACACGCGACAACACACGCAACCTTGTGATTCGAGTCATCCCAGGAAGATGCGGATTCACATACCTGACCTCTAATGAGGGAGAAAAGGTACCAATTGCATACAAATCACACTTGTACACAAAGGCTGAAATGAAATTTAGCCCAACAGAAAAAATTCTGACCACGGTACAAACTGCCGTAGCGAAAGAAAGAGCCCTAGCACAAGGTAAACGAATAATCATCGTGACACCAATACCAGCCCTGGAGGCGGTGACAAAGGCAAGCATTCCGAATGCTAAAGCATTACATCCAAGATGGATACAGTGGGCTAATTCCCTTGCTGCAACAGACGTGGTATACGAATTTGACCCTAATTTAAAAACACAAGAGTTTCTCCAATATGAATTTGAATGTCCTCTGCCGACTGAAATTCTGCCTCTAGAACATTACGGCTGTATAATATACACGGACGGATCAGCACAACCCGCAGTGGGGGGTAAACAAGCTTACAGTGCTGCGTGCACGATCGTTAAAGGTCGCTGGCACGAAGGAAAATTTAGACCACTGGTCACTAAAACGCAATCTCTAGGAGATTGTACAGCTCAGCGAGCTGAACTACTAGCATTTAAGATGGCGCTTGAAAATACAGATCGAGAATTCCCCACACTCATAGTGTGCGATTCGTACTATTGCGTTCAATCTTACAATGAATACTTGCAGATCTGTGTTCAGAACGGTTTTAAAGATGCGAAAGGTGGCACAATCAAGCATAAAATGCTTTGGGAACAAGTAGTTCTTTTACAAAAAGAACTACAAAAGACTCACGTGATACATACACTGAGTCATCAACGTGATGGCGTTCACGTTGCAGGGAATTCATTGGCTGATGAGGCCGCGAAGGCAGCTGTGCAAACGGCTTCCGTAGCTGCCATCACTCGGTCAAAACCAAAAATAGACAGCGAAATATTACAGGCTGTCTGCGCTACGGTAAAAGGTGCGATAGAAACACTCCCGAAAGGCTTTCCAGTAAAGTACTCATACATAACTGATGCGAATAACGTTCCATTTGCTCGAATCCCTGGAGTGGGGGATAGGGCTATTCCAAACATGGAACATAGGTTAGGACTCATTATAGCGGCACACGAAGGGCTTGCTTCTGTACATGCTGGCGTTTCAGCCACAGTATCATTATTAAAACAGAGATACTGGTGGCCGAGAAGGAGAAGACAAACTAGGAACTATGTTCTAGAATGTGAAATATGTCAAAAAATGAAGGTATCAACAGTGAAACGACCAGCCCAGACGCCCCTTCTAATCTCAGATAAACCATTAGCCTGTGTTTACCTGGACCACTGCAGTCCCTTACAAAGGGATGGTAACTATAAATATATCATGGTCGCAGTGGATTCATGCACGAGATCCATATGGATGTGGCCCCAGCGATCGGCTGACGCCAGAACTGTTATAAAAGATTTGCGAGTCTTTATCGGCACATACGCAATTGGCATGCTGCATTCTGACCAAGGTCCTGCTTTTAGCTCTCGAGCTTATAAGGAGGCCATGACCAGCATGGGCATTGCATTGTGGTACTCTTGTCCCTTTAATCCTGAGGGAAACGGAATCATGGAAAGAAAAAACCGTGACATAAAGCAATCTATAACAGCAAAGGTATTAGGTTCGGGAGCTGGGTGGGTCAAACATTTAATAAGTGTCCAACGTAGTCTTAATAATCTGCCAAGAAATTCTCTGAGAGGTCTCAGTCCGTACGAACTATTGTTTGGGACTAGAATGTTAGTCCAGGACCTTGATAGTCAGACTTCAGTGGTTAAAGAAAAATGCTTTGATATCAAAGATCGTTTGGCTATTTTGCAGGACTTAAATGAAACAAGAAAAGACCTGAGCAACATAAAGTTGAAACAACAGCCAACAACCACTGAAGAGAAACCACCTGTCCCAGCAAGGCCTGTCTGGATTCCAAAAATCGGGGATCTGGTCAGAGAGAAGATCGCGGTAAAGAAGGAATTTGGGCCTTCTTACAGAAAAGCAGTTCCTGTCTTGTCTGTCAATGGGACAAGATCAGTAGTACTACCGCCCCTTGCTGGTAAAAAGGAGAACCGAGTTGTATCCATCGACCTGGTTAAACCGCAATCATGTGGCCGATAACAAGTAGTAGGCCAAGTGGACTCCCAAGAAGTAGCAGAACACCAAAGTTTGCTACAACCACAGAGGTTCAAACTGAAAGACTAATCACATTTGAAAAATCTACAGTGAATCAACAAGGACTATGCAACAAAGCAATGGAATTTGAACCTCTTAAAACCCAAATCGAAGCTTTAAATCAAGAAACAGTAACCTACAATGAAGTAACAAATGACTATTCAGTTGAAACAAAACAAATTCCTAAAGCAAAAAGGAACACAGAAGCAATTGGAACAATTGACAGAACAGCATCCGGCTACTTCATCAACTTCGATGATTTTTCTGAGGATCCAAGTGAACCAGAAGTACAGCCGACAACAAAAACTTTTAAAGACAAAGCAAAGGAACTTTTTCATCAACTCAAAGAAACCTATCTGATTTCTCCATGGATTTAAATTTGGGTGGCACTAGGTGCATTTGTCCTCATACTTTGGCTCATCATGGTACTATGCTTGGGACATTTCATTGAGGGAAAATATGCTAAAATGGAAACAGCAAGCCAGAATATCAACTTGGTCCTTAAACCTCACACATCTTCACACGTCGAGAAAAGAGAACTTTCTTCAGTAAACTTCACAGCCAATCCTATACCTGGCGGGGTAGCATGGGACAATACTGATTACGAAATGTATGGCCCGGTTGAGATCCTGAAGTATCCACACCAATTTAAGATTTCATTGAGTGACTTTGTAAAACCAAGCACATTTGCTGATGATTGGGATTTTGAAAGTATTAATGATATGATGTCTGATCTAGTGATGTCAGCTAAATTTACAGAACATGATTATTTGCAAGGTTCATCTAATTATGATGAGATGTTTTGCTACAACCACTATGGTAACCATTATCTGCATAAATCTTCTCAACCTAGAAATGTTTTAAATTATAACCAATGGGAACATTGTGCAACTCCACCAAAAGGCAGTTCAAAAACATTTTATGATAAATTTTCATACTTTTCAGGGTTTAACACAAGTAATGCAGAAACATTCTATTTCAAATTGTTAAATAAGACAGGAGTGAAAACCATGCTTACAAACACAAAATTGATATATTCGGACTCATTTTTTGAAAAAATGAATACATTTGGTTTTGATTTCTGGAACAATAACATTGAAACGAAAACGATCTGGGGCACAAAAGATTGGCAAGTGCAAGGTATAGAATCATTATTTAGAGCCTGCATGATCCCAGAACAAATTATATTTTTGAATGACACGATTAGACTACCTGTCTTGGCCTAGCCAAAATTAAAGACTTAAATAAACGGTCTATTCCAAAGCCAACAACGGACAGTAATAGCACTACGGATGTTGAGATAGACGTAACCCATATTTTAAACCAAAACAGAACACATCCTGATTGGAAACAATGGTTGATCTGGCCCACAGACACAAATAACTGTCAAGACAGATTCCTGAACAAAATACAGGGGTTCACATTGACCAGGCCAGACCCTAGATACTCCCAGAGACAACATCCAGGGATTGTAACTACTTACAGTGTGGGAAAACTCTGCCTTCAATGGCTACATACATCCACACTGGCAGAAATTAAGCAACACCTAACTTTACTTAAAGAAGGTGCTGACTTGCGTGATTTCATTATGGGACCACGCATTAAAAAATAATGAAGCTTGGAAAGAAACTCAAATTGAGACAGCAGAAAAAATACGGGAAATTGACCGTATTAATTTGGAAAATTCACTTTCTGTTGTGGACAATGG
This sequence comes from Lissotriton helveticus, assembly GCF_964261635.1. NCBI lineage: Eukaryota > Metazoa > Chordata > Amphibia > Caudata > Salamandridae > Lissotriton > Lissotriton helveticus. The sequence continues at coordinate 150,676,361 of NC_136065.1, read as the reverse complement.
GTTAATGACTCTGTCTTCCAGAATATATTCACTGGACAGTATTGTGTCTTCAGCAATCGATATAATAGAGCAAGACTTACTGATGTTACAACACGGTCAGTCTCAATTACGTTCTATTGTACAGCTTGGCTGGACGTTACAAAATCTGCGTTCAGGCTATGTGCCTTGGCGTTTAATCAACACAACGTCACTATTTAATATCTTTAACCTTACTGATAAACAAATCAGTTTGGCACAGAAGGGTGCTGACTATACAATTCTGATCATTGAAAAACTTGAGATTACCATTGACAATGTCAGAAAGACCTGTCATTGAATGGATAATACATGGGATAATAAATATTCCGATAACAACTTTCCAGTTTCAATACTGCCAAAAATATATACATGCAGGCCTGTATGAAAGGTTGGGTAAAGGATATATTAAGTCAACATGGAACTTGCCCTATACACACACATGTGTTAGTAATAAAGGACAGAGTGTATTTCTTAGTGGCAATAATTGTGCAAAATCACTAAGTGGTATACTTCTGTGTCAGGGTATAAGTTTGCATGGGGCCTGTGAAGGGACTTCAAATAACCTTTCATGTCACCAGTTAGGCACACCTGCAACACGAATAGAACCATTCTTTAGAAGACTTTCGAACTGGAGTTACATTCTAATTGTAGATCACAGATGTTGCAGCCTGCTGCCAGGAAAACCTTATCTCGTAAGCGTGACTACCAGGGTCATGTGCTGTGAAAGAGTATTGTTCCCGAATGATGCTCCAGACAGGGAGGCAAGGTTATGGCCCAGTTTAAAAATCTCTTCGATTCGAATTGATACTTTAAGCAGAATGAAGACTGTGCTCCTACAGACGCCAACCCAGTTGACGTCATCAAAAGAAACGTATGATCTCCAAGTTGCAAGGACAACGGCAGAGATTCATTCACTGTTATCAACAAATAGCCCCCTACACTTCGCAGAAATACTAAACGAAATCTTAAATATTTCTGATACAACTGGTATCGCTAGTGTATTTAAGACAGTTTTTTCAGGAGCTTTAACACCATTCAAAGCAATCCTGGGTATTTTTCCTAACTTCGTCCATTCCATCTTTGGCGGACTTCCTCTCCTGTTGGGACTAGTAGCAGGCGTCCTATTTTTGCTACTTTTGCTTCGCTATGGCAAACCGTGTCACAGACATGACTCCACCAACAATGGAAGAAACGATCCTAGCTATCCGCTACCGGGACCGCATAACTAAAGTCCTTGGATTAGCACAGCTACGAGATTTAAATATGACCTGGTTTCTTTCATTCAGACCCTTGTGGCAGAATTGTGTTATGCCTGTATTAAGGTGCATGCTATGCGGCGAAGAATGCGTGTTGGACACCTGTCTCACACTACAAACAGAAGTGCCATTGGATGCAGAGACTTTGTTGAGTCCAGTTAAGGCTCATGCATTGTGCTGTCCCCAGCGGCTACCTATCCTGATGACGGCATTCGTGGAGACTTCACCACTACGATTGAAGGGTAGTGAAGTACAAGATGAAAGCAGCATCGATCAGGTACGACCTTTTGTCAGCTATGCTGATCAAACCATCACTGAAAGCAATCATGCTCATGACTGCATGGTAGCGTAATTTTCCAACCTAGTCGAACTCTCACCAGAAGCCGTTGACAGTTTTTTCTACATCTTAATGATATGATGTTTTCACCAGAACAAAAGGAATGACTTTAAGCAACGTGCACACAGCGTTCCCTGAACTCTGAATTTGGCCTTCTAACTTTGATAACAAAACCACTAAGAATTTTTTCAAGTTTTTTGCAAGAAAACAAGAACTTTTTCTCCAAGACCAAAATATTTACATTTTTTAGCACTTATCTTCTGCGTAAAGTAAAACTATTCTTAGAGAACAGAAAACTTCTATTTTTAGGTAAACTCTAGAAAACGTTACCTCGACCTCTAGGTTGTTTACAAGTAGAATTATATTTTATGTGATGAAGTGGTCTCGCAAATTTTCTTCTGTATTAAGAGCCATTTCATGTGATATTTTCGCAAATCATTCATGCTGATATAATAATGTGCATCCTCTTTGAATGATTACACTGCTTAAATGCATACAGTAGCTATACTGATTTTCATGTATTGCGCAAAACCATTTTTTAGGTACAAATTAATGTATTTTGGGGTGGTTTCATGTACACTCACACAATTAAGTTATGTTTACTATGCTTAGGTTAGTAAATATGGACATAGATTCCGTGGAGTGGGTGTAATGTATTTACTATGGGAACTGTATCGATATTCCTGTTTCTGACCCTTGTCCGGTTAATAAATCACTAGTAGCCATACAACGGCACAGAAACCCGTTTTCTGATTAGGTCATAGCACATGCTATCACATTAGGCAAGCACTATTCCTCCAGCCCCCCTAGAAAGCATACAGAGTTCTCAAAACAAATCAAACCTCCAGCAACCTGGGAAATCCCCCGCAGCTATTGTTTTGATTTAGCCAAGAACTCCAGTAAAGAATGTAAGAACGACCAGTTCTTATGACATCCTTATTGACGTATTCATGTCCATCCTTACGTCAATCTCGGCACCTTTCAGGTATAAATAATGCCGACATTGCCCTAAGCAAACACACGGTGGTGACGAGATTGGAGCAGCGCGACTTGCCGAGGAGCCCAGCTGATGCAGAAAGCCCACGGACGCTGCCCCTCCCTTTTGACGCGCTGAGAGAGAGATGCTGCCTTTTCTCTTGCCGAGAAATCCAGCTCCGGCGTTTCCAGCCGCCCTCGCAGGCAGCTGGGATATCAAGTCCTGAGATAGAGATACCAGCCCTCCAGCCTTCTAAATCCCAGGTACTGAACTGAATAACCCTTTACAGAGAATTCTTGAGTCAGACCCTTGGCAAAGCAAACTTAACTTAAACTGCTACTTATCTACTCCCGCCCACGTATTAGGCTTAGGTCAGGTACACCGGGGTAGGCGTAGTTAGAAGCACCAGTTGAGTACGATTAGTCAATGTATATATGTATGTATCTATTTTATTCATTTTAAAGTATCATATGGCTAAGAAACCATATCAATGCTTTTCCAGTATTATTTTATAATTCTGCTTTTACTGTATGCACTGTACTTAACTATAAGTATTGCAATAATAGCGATTCATTTCTCTTGTACGAGAAAAGAGACTGATCAATAAATAACACCTTTTTATTGAACACGCCCGTCTCTTCCTTTTCTCTACAATCTGGTGAAACTAAGAATGCACGTACTGACTGAGTAAAATAAGTTGTCTTTTGTTTTCACACGACTCTAGAGATATACTCTTGATTAGGGGGAGCAAAGTTGTCATGTTCTATGGTTGTCAGAAACGAAATCCCTTCTTGTCTATCCAGGGAGGTTAAACTCCTCCTTGCCTATTTGAGAAAGTTTCTAGTGAACTCTGAGCTAGCTGGCACACATAACTTTAAGTCTAATATCGTCAGTAGAAGACCTAGTTAACCACAGTCCTACGTCTATACTATTGAAGATATTATTCCAATGCGCAGAGCCTATTGGGAAAATAGGAACTACACTACAGACTAATGTCTAAGGGGGAGAGCTCTAAATAAGGTACTTATTTTGTCCAGATGTAGACGTGTGATCCAAATTCAGAGGCTGGGCAGGAGATGCTTCAAGTCTACATTCCTTGTTGCAGGATGAGAAGCATTGAATGTTCAGAAGCTAGGATACTTATAGTGCAGAGCTTTAAAAATGGAAGCCAAGACTTTGAGGTCTCACGAGATCTTGGCCACAGTCTCATGTGACTCACTGTTGTTGTAAATGACTCATCAGCTGAGGATGACTCACCAGAAGCTGCCCCTTCTTTTCTTACATTTCTTGAGCATTCCTATCAGAGCACATTGCAGTTTTAGGTCATCATTCACGAGGTACAAGACCAACTGTTGAGGGAGCAGAAGAAGAGCATGATGGTGTTGGGAGGAGCACAAGTTAAAGGGGTTTGGGAACTGTTGTGAAAGATCACCAACTGAGGATGATTCACCAGTAGTCATACCCCATTTCAAGGTATGGGGCAAAATCTGAGATAGAGTGCAATTAAAGCACTAACCACCATGCGTATAGGTAGAGAGATCCAATAATGTTCTGCCCAAAAGGTGACCTAAAGTGTCATTCTCCATACCCTACAATCCTTCATACCTAAGACCATGATGAATAAGCGTATGCGTAAAATCCGTTTCGTTCGTGGAATTTGCGGATTTTTGGCAATTTTGCGGCCCACGAATCCCACGTACTTGCCCAAAAATTCGCAAATTTGCAGGCTTGCGGATTTTTTTGCTTGGTTGCGCTTGAAAAATACATTATCGCGCGCGCGGTGTTGACTTACCGTGATTCTGAATCCGCCGAGTTGTTTTCTCCCGGTTTGCATGTGCTGCGCCATTTTGGATCTTGCTGCCTGATCGCGCAAGAGTTTTTCGACCGCAAGTACGTAATCGCGGTCCACCATCTTGCACAGAGAGAGTTTGACAACGCGAGTACGTCATAAGGACCCGCGATCACGCATCGCGGGAGTAAACAATGCCAAACACGTAGATGCGGCGTGCAGCTGACTTCCGGCGGGAGATTTGAACAGCTCGCTTACCCGAACTTGCAAAAATTGCAACTCTGCACAAGAAATCCACCGCAGGCAGCATAAACCTTCTGAAAATCATGTTTCTGATCAGAATAACTCCTCAGATTGAGATTTGACTGCACTTTGTTGTGCAAGGAGTCAATTTTTTTGGGGGGGGGAGGAAGGAAGTACCCCAGATCTCCAACTTCCTGTTCCTGTCCAGCAGGCTCCTCCCAGTGCTTTGTCCATCTCCTGGTCACTTTTCATTTGTATCTGGAGCTGGAAGGATTACTTTTTGTGGCTGCGGCTGGATTTTTGTATTTGAGGACGTTTTGGACTTTGGAGTTTTTGGATCACTTTTGGATTTGAGATTTTACAAGTAAGTTGGTGTTGTTTGTTTGGGGCATTGCAGTTGCTGCAACTACAATTTTAAAACTTTTTCACAACTTTAAAAAAAATATATTGTGGGTAGCCACAGTTTCCAGTAGGCCCAGGGTTAGTCATGGGTGCATGATACAACTATTTCTGTGAGTTTTGTTGAACTTAAATCTCATTTATGTCATTGAATTTTAGCTCAGTATATGTGGAATTTTTATTTTTTATTTTGGGGTGCCTGTAAAGCCACACTAGCCAGTAGGCCCAGGGGTAGTAAGTGGTGCATTGACCAAGTCTTTCTGTGGGGTGTCTTGAATTTAAACATCATTGAGGGCATGGATGGCATTGGATTGTGGTGATTTTTGTGTGTTTTTCGACTTTTTGGGGTGTTGTTGGGGCCTGGCCATGTGGGTGGGGGCCATTTTGAGGCCTGGTCCAGGCAGGGCCTGGCCATGTGGCTGGGGATGAAGGGCCCATTTTGAAGCCAGGCAGTGTGCTCAGGCCTGCACCCAGTTTGCCTTGCTTTCATCCATTAGACCCAGGGGCACTCAGTGGTGCATTGACCAGTCTTTCTATGGGGTGTCTTGAATTCCTGAGCTGTGGCCAGGCGAGGTGTGGCGCCGGTTTCTCACACTCTAGCTTCTACTAAACAGAAGCATTGAGAATACCGTTTCAGGTGATATCTTATTATTTTTATTATGCACACATGCACGTTTTGTAAGCAGTAGCAAAATACAATTGTGGTCCTGAGGAAGCAGGTGATACAAGTAGTGTCAGTAACTGCAGAAACATGTCGACCTCTATATACACCCAGTTGATATTTGTTTAAACTACTGATATTTTGCACATTTTTTTTATCTTGGAAGTGGATTACGTCTGATTAAAGTAATTTTTGTATCCACTATCCATTTTTAATCATTCACTATCACGTATTATTCTTTATGCACTGCTTTTCAGTTACTTACTTTTGTGTGCACTGATGGCACGTTGTGGACGTACCACTTGGTGAGATTGGCCCAAATGATGACCAACAGGGCGGTCTAGGAAAAGTAACTGATGGGTATCCATACCACGTTGTGATGGGTCCTAACGTCTCATGTAGTGGACAAGACATAATGTGAACAGAGAGCCTTAAGTTTCCTGAGACCCACAGTTATTATTTTTGTATGAAGTGTCTTGAATTTAAACATCATTGAGGGCATGGATGGCATTGGATTGTGGTGATTTTTGTGTGTTTTTCAACTTTTTGGGGTGGTGTTGGGGTCTGGCCATGTGGGTGGGGGCCATTTTGAGGCCTGGTCCAGGCAGGGCCTGGCCATGTGGCTGGGGATCAAGGGGCCATTTTGGAGCCAGGCAGTGTGCTCAGGCCTGCACCCAGTTTGCCTTGCTTTCATCCATTAGGCCCAGGGGTACTCAGTGGTGCATGGACCAATTCTTTCTGTGGGGTGTCTTGAATTTAAACATCATTGAGGGCATGGATGGCATTGGATTGTGGTGATTTTTGTGTGTTTTTCGACTTCTTGGGGTGTTGTTGGGGCCTGGCCATGTGGGTGGGGGCCATTTTGAGGCTGGTCCAGACAGGGCCTGGCCATGTGGCTGGAGGACAAGGGGCCATTTTGAAGCCAGGCAGTGTGCTCTGAGCCATAGACCTGCACCCAGCCTGCCCTGCTTTCACCCATTATGCCCAGGGGTAATGAGTGGTGCATGGACCAAGGCTTTGTGTGGGGCCTCTTGAATTTAAACATCATTGAGGGCATGGATGGCATTGGATTGTGTTGATTTTTCTGTGTTTTTCGACTTTGTGGGGTGTTGTTGCGGGGCCTGGCCATGTGGGTGGGGGCCATTTTGTGGCCTGGTCCAGGCAGGGCCTGGCCATGTGGCTGGGGGACAAGGGGCCATTTTGAAGCCAGGCAGTGTGCTCTGAGCCATAGGCCTGCACCCAGCCTGCCCTGCTTTCACCCATTATGCCCAGGGGTAGTGAGTGGTGCATGGACCAAGGCTTTGTGTGGGGCCTCTTGAATTTAAACATCATTGAGGGCATGGATGGCATTGGATTGTGTTGATTTTTCTGTGTTTTTCGACTTTGTGGGGTGTTGTTGCGGGGCCTGGCCATGTGGGTGGGGGCCATTTTGTGGCCTGGTCCAGGCAGGGCCTGGCCATGTGGCTGGGGGACAAGGGGCCATTTTGAAGCCAGGCAGTGTGCTCTGAGCCATAGGCCTGCACCCAGCCTGCCCTGCTTTCACCCATTATGCCCAGGGGTAGTGAGTGGTGCATGGACCAAGGCTTTGTGTGGGGCCTCTTGAATTTAAACATCATTGAGGGCATGGATGGAATTGGATTGTGTTGATTTTTCTGTGTTTTGTCGACTTTGTGGGGTGTTGTTGGGGCCTGGCCATGTGGGTGGGGGTCATTTTGAGGCCTGGTCCAGGCAGGGCCTGGCCATGTGGCTGGGGGACAAGGGGCCATTTTGAAGCCAGGCAGTGTTCTCTGAGCCATAGGCCTGCAACCAGCCTGCCCTGCTTTCACCCATTATGCCCAGGGGTAGTGAGTGGTGCATGGACCAAGGCTTTGTGTGGGGCCTCTTGAATTTAAACATCATTGAGGGCATGGATGGAATTGGATTGTGTTGATTTTTCTGTGTTTTTCGACTTTGTGGGGTGTTGTTGGGGCCTGGCCATGTGGGTGGGGGCCATTTTGAGGCCTGGTCCAGGCAGGGCCTGGCCATGTGCCAGGAAGAAGTCCTGCAGCGGTGTGTGCAGCACAACGTCACGTGACGTCACGTGTGGCAAAAGACAAGACAACTCTGCAATTTGTGCAACTGCGGCCTACTGTTCTGACACCTGAAGAAGATGGGCCCAAAGAAAGGTGGCCGTAGCGCCTCAGCGAAAAAAGTTTGCACTGCCAGTAAGAAGGAGCAGAAGAAGCAAGTGGCACCACCTACCAAGGAGACTGGTGGGCCCACTGACACCTTTTTAAAAAAAAAAACTACACCTGCAGCAGCGGTGTCCGCCGTTGACCAAGCTGGAAGCAGCACCTCCGCTTCATTGGGCTCAGTGCCACCAGGCCAAGTTAGGTCCAAGACCATGAGTGCTGCTGAGGCAGCCACTTTAGTTTCACAATCACCATCTACCAGTTATGTTGGCTCATCACAAGAAAGAACCATCCAATCAACCCCGGGTGTAACTCAGCTGACGAGTGTTCAACAACCACAGCCGCAATGACAACCACAGGTGCAATTAGTACAAGTGCAAGTACATGCGCAAAGAGAGGCGCAAGTACATGCGTAAGGAGAGGCGCAAGTACAGGCACAAGTAGAGGCGCATGGAGAGGTGCAACTAGAGGTTCATGGAGCGGCACGACTGCCTACTACGCTTGTTCCTCCAGAAGTAGGGGCACATCAGGAAATTGAGATTCAAGCGGAGGTATCATCCAAGGAAGCCGCTCCTCCTGATGATGATCCATTGTCTTCCAGATCCCCAGCAAGAAAAAGGTCAAGGAGGGCTACTACTACTACAAGTTCTTCTTCAAGCCCCCTTCATTCTGATGACCTTGATGTTGATTGGAACCCAGCAATGCAGTCTGAGAGTGAGGCACGCCATGAGCCGACAAAGGTAGCTGAGCCTAAAAGGAAGGTCTAATTTTGATTGCAAGTGGTTTGAAGAAAATCCATGGTGGAAAAGGGGGGTTTAGGCCTAGTTGCAGAACAGCGTTTTGGCACAATTTAAACCGAGGCCTAGCAGTGTTGCATGTTTTTGGGGGGCTGTTTGGGGGGATCTAGGTTTTTGGGGGTGGGTTGGGGGGTCTGGGAGCACTGCTGGGAAAGTCTAATTTTGATTGCAAGTGGTTTGAAGAAAATCCATGGTGGAAAAGGGGAGTTAGGGCCTAGCTGCAGAGCACGTTTGGAGTGATTTATGAGGTAGGCCTCAAATTTTCTGTGTGTGACATTTTCCATTTTTGGCCTAGCAGTATTGCATGTTTTTGGGGGGATGCTTGGGGGGGATTCTAGGTGTTTGGGGGTGGGTTGAGGGGTCTGGGAGCACTGCTGGGAAGGTCTAATTTTGTTCTAAAATCGCAGTTTACACTTTACACCTAGCTTGAGGGGAAAGATCCGCAAATTTCGCCCACACTTATTTATCCTTGAAAAGGAGACTCAGAGTACGCACTTTCGAAATGATGCTTGTATGTATTGTAATACTGTCGAATCTGAAACTGAAAGTGTTATTTTTGCACTACACAGCGTACCTTATATTTTTTTCTCCGTGGTGTTTTAATATCACTTCCTGTTTTTCCATCAACAATTACAAGCCGGCTTTTACCCTGTGCAATGGCAAAAAGGATGAACTCAGGCTTACAATTTGCGACCCGCAATTCAGCATCCGCCAGGGAGTCAGTGGACTAGGTGTCTTCTGGTCCCCAACATTGATTGACGGAGCGTCAGATGGAATGGAGGAGTACCGCAAAAAAGAGGAATGGCTGGATGCATGCAACTTCCGAAATTCAACAGGACAACTACAACATACAGTTACAGTATCCATCTTCATTTCTACTTATCTTTTAAGTAATGTTATTGCTGTGAACTTCTATGAGTGTGACTCTGTGCATTTGTTTGCTCTCTGCTTCAATTCATCCCTCCAGCCATCGTATACTTTTTTCTTTGCTATTTTTTAAACTAATTTAATGTACTACGTGGTTCTTCTCTCTGAGGGCAGATAGGCAAGTGAAATTGCGTAATTACTGCTGCCCTGTACAGTCACATTGTTTCTTCATAGTTAGTACATTGTAGAAAGTACTACTTACTTTTCAGTAACCTATCCATTTAGCAAACAACTTCATGCATGCAGTAGTGCATGCACTTCCTTTATGTCCCTTAAAAGATTTATGGATAGCTTCGTATCCAAAGATTTGTTTATCTTCATTTGTTGTTTGTCCATGCTGTGTTTTTTTTCTCTCTCTGCAAAACTTTCCCCACAAACCCCATTCCCATCCAAGTTTCAAACCCTAACCCTCTTCCCCCGGGCTGTGTGGTTTTCATTGAGGTGTGAGTAAATTACAACAATAATTCCACACACTTGCTGTGGAGGATAAGGTGCAAGCAACCTCCTCAAAATCAATTTTAAGGCAACTAGATGAATCCTAGGATATTGTAATTCTGGTTAAAAAAACTACAATGAGTATTTTAAAATAAATTCTGAATTTCATGCCCACCAGCGATTGGATCCATCATCAACATCATCCTCCTACATGTCAAAAAGACTTGTTGTTACGCTGCTGTGTCACTGTTCTTGTTGTAGCCATAATCATCCATGCAATTCTTTTTTCCCCATACTTATCTTCAGCATTGCTTAGGCTACTGTTCCTTCTAATACTCCTCTCAGGCCACTCAATGTCTCATGTTTTACTTTGTTTTTCATATGATGCTACTGCTAGTGTGGTACCACTCCTACTAACACCACAACAACGGAATTTCGGTCCGGGATGACGTAATCACCATTTGCCATGCAGCCAGCGCTGTGCCTAGCTCTATTCTCAAACACGAATCACAGGTAAGATAAGCATTTTGGGGAGGTAGAATAATGGGCTAGGACTCGGAGGAGAGACTGACAGTAGTACTAGTAAAGTACTAGTAGGCCAATTGAATTCACTAACTCTGTTAGTGGCACTTTTGAACATTTTTGGACGTTTTCGATAATTAATGCGAGTAAGTTTGAGGAAACCATACGTGCCGTAACCCCAGCCCACCACCCCACAAAATAAGATCAACGCGTACACTATGTTGAAGTATGTAAAATGAATAATTATATATTTCCCCTAACAAAAATAAACTAGTCCCACCCCTCCCTAACCCAAACAATTGTCCATTTCAAATAGTCCACTAGTCCCAAATAATCCCCAACTCCCGATTCCCAACCCCCCCAACAGTCTTTAAAAAAGGGGCAAGGGACACCGTCACTTCCGGTGGTGTTTGGACAGGCGGTCCCGCCCCTCCTTGCGGAGGTCCCGGAGCTGTTTTTCAAGGTCGTCCACCTTGCGCTTCAGGTAGTTCACTCTTTGGCATAGGCGGCGCATGCATGCCTTCCAGGCTTTGGGGGGGCCAGCTGCTGGTGTTCTTGCAGCTGAGCAGCGGCAGGGGGCTGTCCGAGCACGGTGCCGTGCTGGAGGCTGCTGGCTGCTGGACACGGGGACAGTGCTGGAGGAGGTTGCTGACGCCCCCTCCTCCTGTTCCCGAGCCCACAGCCGGCAATATTCCACCCAAATGGCCTCCAGCTTCCGGGCCCTGGCCCGGACAGCCATCTTCCTTCTGTTGAGCTTTTTGGGAGCATCTATATGAAGAAAGAAAGAAAAATAATGTAACCAATACTCTTTAACAATAATACAAAATAATTCAACAGAAAGTTGTCTCACAGTAACACTAGCAATTTGCAAGCACAGTATAACATTTTGGCATGTATCTTTCCGCCGTCTTTGTAGGCCTGTAACAGTGGGAGTTTCAGGAATTCTACTACCAGGCAGCACTATGGACTCAATACATAGTCAGAGAGTCAGAGAGTACACCAGTATTCTTCTTTTTTTCTCTGGTTTTGCGAAAGAAATTACTTGTACGTGAACTTGTGGTAGCCGGCATAATGCCAGCTCAGTCAGCTTGCACCCAAGAAAAAGAGACACAAGCCATGACGACGCAGACTTGCATGCATTACTTTAAGCAGTACATGCAGGTGGGGATAGGGAAGCTCTTACTTTTGTATAGGGGTGGCACTGGCCATACTCGGTTACATCAAGGGCTACTGCTCAATGTAATTTATATTTCGCACTGCCCCCCCTGGGCCTTCAGTACTACAAGAGGAAAATGAAGATTATTCATTTCTGATCATGTATCCAGCCGATCACATGATCTCTTTGCTTATATGATGGATGACTTTAGGTGCTTTGTTGTGATAGATTGAGTGAACAACAGTGATAGTCCACCCATGATTAACACAGCAGAAAGAAAATTATGAAAATAGGGAGTGAGTGTGGTAACCATAATTGCCGGAGGAAGGGACTTGACTTGATATAATTGTCAACTATACAATACATACACAATATCTGCTGTGCTTGCAAAGTAAACTACTGTACTGTTACTTTAGGCAAGGGAGAGTTTCTGAACAATCAGAACTTGTAGTATTAGGATTTCCTCTGCTTTGCTACTCTGGCACGGACATGCTGTTCGAACAAAGTAACACTCTTCATGCACTGAGCGTCTGCTCTACACATACACCTCTGCCATGTATGAGGAAGAAGATACCATCCAGGCTTCCAAAGTAAACGTCTATCATTCTTCTTAATGTCTCAACTGTAACAACTTTACGTTTTCTCAACAACCAAATAACACCCTTTTCATTTTATTTGGTAAACCACCGTCTTGACTTGCATTTGAGTTTCACCAAAATGATATATTGCAATGCACACCACACATGAATTTTCTGATTGACCCACACAGGCAGTCATTTTTTCTTTCTCCTCCAACCATCCTTGATTGAAGCAGCCATGCATCTGATTCCTTCCTATCAGCCACCTCTGGCTGCATTAAAAAACATGTATCATTCTTTAGTTATAAATGTTACGACTCGCTCGTCCTTCCATTGACCCTAAGTTCTTTCCCTTTTCGTTCATCACATCCCTCAAGTTCATCTGATATGACTTGGCTTCACGATAAAATTTTCCCAGCTGATTTGAAGTCAAATAGAGGGGGCCATTGCTTACACGAGAACTACCGCTGCTAATGCTGTTGCTAAGTCAATGGTGACTGTCTTCTCCGTGATAGGCTAAAAAATTTTAGTTCTAAATCAGTAACTATTCTTAACAGTACAGTGTACTTGTAGTAGTGTACTGTCTACTGTACAGTACATTATACACTCCTTTGCGAGCCTACTCTAAAATGTCAATAAGTAAGGAGTATAATATTAACTTACCACCGTCCGCCGCTGCTGAGCCATCCCCCTCAGCTCCTCCTGGTGGTGCGGCCGCATCCGCCGCTTGAGTGGACCCCTCCGTGCTGCTGGCCCCGGCACTGGTGGTGGCAAGTGCTGTATCCGATGTTGTGACGCCTAGAAAAAACATGTCATATTTTTAGATGCCATACACCACCCCCTACTTCGTCTCGTAATGGAAGAGAAAATGGTAAACAATTTTTAATTATTGGGACTGAGAAGAAGTCACGGTTTTGGGGAGGGTGTTAACTTATATACCACCCCTTGTTGTTAAATAAACTTATATACTTAGCCATAACATGCATCTCTTTTTGGCACAACTGATGAATACTTGCTCTTTAACGTGCAACATTTTTATAATTACAGACAGACTACTCCTCATCACCACCAGGAGGACTAGAAGTTCCAACAAGGTGAGAGCTCCCTATGCCCGCACAGTTACTTCTGACTGAGGTATGTGGAAAGTCGAACTGCACCTATCATCAACAATGTCCTATTTCTCTTGTCCATACTTCTGTATGTGCAGAATAGTCCCTGAAACACTAGCGGTATGGTATGTGCTACTATCAAATCAAAAAGCCAACTACAAGCTTATTCTTGGTGGACATTGACATTTTGCTGTTGGAAAATTGTCAAAGCACTAACATTAAGAAGACTGGAATAGACAGCAAGGGCAACCCAGAGGACTGCACTGAGTGCCTTTAGAGCTATTGCTGAATCAGAGTTTTGTTTAACACCGTTTGCCGACTGGGCAAGCTTTGCTACCTACACAGACCGACTCAGAAATAAAAGTAAAAAGTTGTAGCACAGAGAGTGATGGTAGAGAGGCAGGATAAGAAAGTAGAAACAGTCTACATGAAGATCAAAGACTATTTTGTAAAAAATAGAATTAGGAAACAGTTTGGAATGAATAGGAGCTGTAAAAGTTAGGGAAGTATAATTATATTAACAACAGGACAACTTACTGGGGCCAGCAGAAGAGCCTGCAGAGGACCGTTCCTGCCCACTCTGTTCTGCCGGAGTCTGGGATGTTGCTGCCTTGCCCCTTGGAGGTGCTGATGATCATGAAATAAACACAAACATGGATGATTGTTTTTTGGAAATATTTGATTTCTTTGACCACGATCTAAAATTATCTCGGGGAAACAAATTACCAACAATTGCACTACATGTATTGACCTATTTGTTCTGGTCAACTAGGAGGATACTAGTACAGTATTGCTGGATTCGCAGACCATCTACTTGGAAAGTAAAGTAAATCACTAACTAAACCAACAACAAAAAGGTTCTACTACGACTGCCAGCACTCAGCAGCACGCGACGTGACAGACACAGTCTGTCATCATGATTGCAGAGCACTAGAAAATGTTCTACTACAAATAACAAGTCATAATATACTCAACCTATCAATCCATCACTATGTCTTCTTCTTAGTGGCAGCAGGAGTTCAAAGGAAGGACTAGACTTGAGTGTTTAGTCTCTCTAGAATTACGCAGTTCTGTAAAGTACCACACTCATACATATTCAGGCCAAATGAGCACAAAGTTGCAAACGAGTAAGCATAGTAGCAACGCCACTGAGAAGGCGAGCACCTGCAATCACAGAAGCTATTTAAACACTATTTTACCTGCAATGTAATCGAATAGGCAGCATTCTTGCTCTTCGGGAAAAACATATATTAGCAATATAACACAGAGCAGAAGAATACAAAGTAGTTATTAAATAGCTACTCACCAAGGCCAGGGATCTCCACGCCTAGCAGGTGGAGCAGGTCCTGCTCCCGGTCGAGGACGTCGGCCCACTGGTGCGTCGCTTGGTCATAGGTGCGCGGGACCCCCAACTCCCTCCGCATGGCCCGGCATACCTTATCCCACTGCTGGCGATGCTCCCGGAGGCCATACCCTTGACCGGGCCTGCCCCCTGCTGCCACGGTCTTAGGGAGGTGGCGCAGAACAAAAAATATAAGCGCAGCCACCTCCATCGCGGTAAAAACCTCCCTGGCCACTACATCCACTCCCCTCAATCGCCCGCATGGGAGCCTGGTACGGGTGCGGGACCCTTCCCCTTGCTTCCCCTCTCTTTGCCATGGTCCTGGGCGAAAGAAGAAAAGAATAGGGGGAAAAAATAAATAAAATAAAAGAGAGAGCTAAACAACAAAAGTAGTTATTAAAGTAACAAAAAGTTGAAAAAAACACACAATATAGATCTAGACACATAGAGAGATAGATAATGAGCAAAAAAGAGCAAAAACAGCTCAAAGAAACAAAGGATTGCAAAGATCAAAAGAGGATAGAAAAGCCATGCCCAGAACCATGGAACACCAAAGGTGGTGATGGACGGACCGTGGGGTGGCAGAGTGGGCTAAAGAACGGTGATGGATTAAACCCAGATCTTTTGACTGGGTGTGAGTGTTTGATTGATTCAGATGCTCCGTCCATCACCACCCCATTTTGTACCGCTTTTGGCCGCCATAAGTGTGACAGGGTATGCTCAGACGTGAGTCCCTTGCTCACTTTGCCACTGGATTCAAGCAAGCCGGGCTGAAGACGGCTGGAATGCCAGAAACCGGTCCTCGGAAGCTTGTTTCCGGTCCAGGGAAGACATGGCTTGGCAGTTCGGGCTGGGCTGTTCCCATGAGGCACAGGGTCAGACTGATTTGCATATAGCCATGTCTGAACTGGGGTGGCAGAGTGGGCTAAAGAACGGTGATGGATTAAACCCAGATCTTTTGACTGGGTGTGAGTGTTTGATTGATTCAGATGCTCCGTCCATCACCACCCCCTTTTGTACCACATGCCCAGAACCATAGCAATGAATGAAAAACAAGATGGCTGCGCCCATTGAGGACCGCGTGGGTAAGTTCGCGCGATATTTCCCCCGCGAGCACGCAAAAACACATGCAAACTCGTAATAGCGTGCCGCACACAACACGAGATTGCCAATAGCGCCCGGAAACGGAAAGACGCACCACACACAAGATGGCCGCGCCCATGTACGACCGCATGGGTAACTTCGCGGTCAGTGCGCTGCAAGCAGCCCGCAAATATGCAAAAAACCCCGCGAACACGCAAAAAAAATCCGCAAATTTGCATGAATTCGCGGATTATGCGGATCGCGAATTCAATTTCGCGTGAATTCGAGGACCGCAAATTCGCAAATTTCGCCCATACTTAATGGATGAACTGAACGTGTGTGCAGAAGGTCATGGGGGTGCAAACGCTTAAGGTGTAGATGAGAGCGCAGAATGCCAAAGAAGGTGCCAAGAGAACCGCAGGTTATTAGGCAAAGGCCACCAGCACAAATCCCTGGTGGCAAGCATGGTGGCAATCCATAAATCCCTGACAATTCCATTCCTCTTATGTGATATATCTTCCTTTTAAAAAAAAGAAATATATATGCAGTACATAAGATAAAAATCTGAATAATTCATTACACCGCCCCCACACCCTCCACCCCAAATCCCAGCGTCAAAAACAGTGGGAATTCAGAGAAAAACAGTTTAACACTTAATTGATATTCATCCCCACGAGAAATTATCTGATTAAGCAATCATTAGCTTTTGCTGACATTAAGTAAAAAACCGAAAAGAAATAAAACACAATAGGAAAAAGAATAGGGATTAAAAAAAACCTCAACAATAGAAATGCATTTGGCGAGCCCTAGGAGTTTGTTTGGCTAAGCCACCTGGTTAAGGGCTCCCATATCTCTAAGCCTTTTTTTATAGCACACCTGCCTTTTTTGGCATCGATGGCACTCTCCAGTTTACAGGTTGCTATCAGCCGAGCCAGCCATTGGGCAAACTTTGGGGGATTCAGATCTATCCAGTGGGAAGCTGTACAGATCCTAAGAATAGTCATGGCAACAAATATTAAAGCTCCCCCATTCCTTCTATTCATCGTGTCTTGTAAGCCCAGCAAAATGATTGCAGGAGTTAGTTGAATGTCCCGTGATAAAACTCTGCCCAAGAACTGCTGTACTTTATCCAATAGAGGTTCTAACTTTGAACAAGTGGCAAACATATGTACCGAGTCTGCACTGAACTCAGAACATCTAGGGCACAATGTTCCTCTACCAGTTCCCCATTTAGCAATCCTGCTGGGAGTTATATATAAGAAGAATCCTGTCTTATAAAATTGCACCTGTAGTTTAGCTGACAACAGATTGCTCTGAGCAAAGCTCAGTGCAAGGCATAAGTTGTTACAGGGGACATTCAGCTTCTGTCGCCATTTTTCATACTCTTGTTGTTAATAGGTGTACAATAGTTTAGTCTACCCAATCCAAAGAGTTGTTTATGTTATAAACATGCCAAATATGTTGGCAAAGACCCTGTACACATTCGTTAGAGTCATAAATCTGACCTGTTTGTAGTAGCCAAATTCTAGTTGTCTCCAAAGACAGCCTCACGCTGCCTCCACAAGTAGTGATGTATAGGGAGAGGGAAGTCCTGTGAGGCTCGTGTCAGGATGTTCATGCAATATTTCAGTACAATATTGCAAAACCGCGGCCCAGTAGTACAATCTTAGGTTAGGGAGCACCCTCCCTCCTCTATCTCTAGGGAGAGAGAGCAGTTTAAAAGCCCTCCTTGGCTGACATAAGGCCCAGATAAATTGGGAGAAAATTTGTTCAAACTTTTGGAGCATACTCTTGTTGAATTTTAACCCCTTCGGGGCTAATGACGAGCTGGGCTCGTCATCGCGCTTACCTGTCCTGCGCGGATGACAAGGCCAGCTCGTCATCAGCCCCACCCTCGGGGGAAGCGCTGGCGCTCCCCCCGAGGGTCTCTGATCGTCATTGTTTTGCTGGGGGCGGCAGTGGAAGAGCTTCCGCTGCCGCCCCCGCCCCCCCCCATGGTAATCCCTGATGACGTCAGCGCGCACAGCGCGCGCTGACATCATCAGGGATTCCCAGCGCTCGGGAAGCCATTTGCTTCCTGAGCGCCGAGGAGTAAGGTAGGTTTCTCGTGGCTGGCGGGGGTTTGGGGGCAGCGAAGAGGCATCAGGGGAGAGGAAAGAGATTTTCCTTTCCCCTGATGTCTCTTTGCAGGGCATTTCTGCCTCACGATCGCGCACAGCGTCGCGATTGTGCGGCGGAAATGCCCCCACTAGACACCAGGGATATACTTTTAGTTTTTAGGAAGTGACCCCTTGGGCAAGGGTCACTTCCAGGCTGGCTGGCAATATGTTTTCGTTTTTCTGCCCCCCCTGGGGGGAAATCGGCCCGTTTTTTCGGCCGTTTTGCCCCCAGGGGGGGCAGAAATTCCCCACTAGCACCAGGGATATAGATTTCTACAAAGATGGCGGCCATTGATTTTGTTTACGTTTTTCTGTCCCCCCTGGGGGCAAATCGGCCCGTTTTTTTTTGCCGTTTTGCCCCCAGGGGGGACAGAAAATGCCCACTAGACACCAGGGATGTAATTTTAGTTTTTAGGAAGCGACCCCTTGGGCAAGGGTCGCTTCCAGGTGGGGTCTGAGTATGTTTTCGTTTTTCTGCCCCCCCTGGGCAGAAATTACCCACTAGAACCAGGGATTTTTGTTGGGGCAATGTGTTTGTTTTGGGAAGCGACCCCTTGGGTAAGGGTCGCTTCCAGGTGGACATGATTGTGTTTTTGTTTTTCTGTCCACCCTGGGGGCAAATCGGCCTGTTTTTTTTGCCGTTTTGCCCCCAGGGGGGGCGGAAAATGCCCACTAACACAAAGTTTTTAGGAAGCGACCCCTTGGGCATGTTTGCGGGTGGTGTGTGTGGGGAGTGGTACTTGGCTGGATGGTGTGCGTGGAGCGGTGCTTGGCTGGCGGTGTGTGTGGAGTGGTACTTGGCTGTCGGTGTGCGCTGAGTGGTGTTTGGCTGGCGGTGTGCGTGGAGGGGTACTTGGCTATCTATGCACAGAGTGGTGCTTGGCTGGCGGTGTGTGTGGAGTGGCGCTTGGCTGGTGGTGTGTGTAGAGTGGTACTTGGCTGTCTGTGCACGGAGTGGTGCTTGGCTGGCGGTGTGTGTGGAGTGGCGCTTGGCTGGTGGTGTGCGTGGAGTGCTACTTTGCTGTCTGTGCACGGAGTGCTGCTTGGCTGGTGGTGTGTGTGGAGTGGCGCTTGGCTGGTGGTGTGCGTGGAGTGCTACTTTGCTGTCTGTGCACGGAGTGCTGCTTGGCTGGTGGTGTGTGTGGAGTGGCGCTTGGCTGGTGTTGTGCGTGGAGTGCTACTTTGCTGTCTGTGCACGGAGTGCTGGTTGGCTGGCGGTGTGTGTGGAGTGGCGCTTGGCTGGTGGTGTGCGTGGAGTGCTACTTTGCTGTCTGTGCACGGAGTGCTGCTTGGCTGGCGGTGTGTGTGGAGTGGCGCTTGGCTGGTGGTGTGCGTGGAGTGCTACTTTGCTGTCTGTGCACGGAGTGCTGCTTGGCTGGCGGTGTGTGTGGAGTGGCGCTTGGCTGGCGGTGTGTGTGGAGTGGCGCTTGGCTGGATGGTGCTTGGCTGGCGGTGAGTGGTGCTTGGCTGGTGGTGCTTGTGGAGTGGCGCTTGGCAGGTGGTGTGCGTGGAGTGCTACTTTGCTGTCTGTGCACGGAGTGGTGCTTTGCTGGCGGTGTGTGTGGAGTGGCGCTTGGCTGTTAGTGTGCGTGGAGTGCTACTTTGCTGTCTGTGCACGGAGTGCTGCTTGGCTGGCGGTGTGTGTGGAGTGGCGCTTGGCTGGTGGTGTGCGTGGAGTGCTACTTTGCTGTCTGTGCACGGAGTGCTGCTTGGCTGGCGGTGTGTGTGGAGTGGCGCTTGGCTGGTGGTGTGCGTGGAGTGCTACTTTGCTGTCTGTGCACGGAGTGCTGCTTGGCTGGCGGTGTGTGTGGAGTGGCGCTTGGCTGGTGGTGTGCGTGGAGTGCTACTTTGCTGTCTGTGCACGGAGTGCTGCTTGGCTGGCGGTGTGTGTGGAGTGGCGCTTGGCTGGTGGTGTGCGTGGAGTGCTACTTTGCTGTCTGTGCACGGAGTGCTGCTTGGCTGGCGGTGTGTGTGGAGTGGCGCTTGGCTGGATGGTGCTTGGCTGGCGGTGAGTGGTGCTTGGCTGGTGGTGCTTGTGGAGTGGCGCCTGGCAGGTGGTGTGCGTGGAGTGCTACTTTGCTGTCTGTGCACGGAGTGGTGCTTGGCTGGCGGTGTGTGTGGAGTGGCGCTTGGCTGTTAGTGTGCGTGGAGTGCTACTTTGCTGTCTGTGCACGGAGTGCTGCTTGGCTGGCGGTGTGTGTGGAGTGGCGCTTGGCTGGTGGTGTGCGTGGAGTGCTACTTTGCTGTCTGTGCACGGAGTGCTGCTTGGCTGGCGGTGTGTGTGGAGTGGCGCTTGGCTGGTGGTGTGCGTGGAGTGCTACTTTGCTGTCTGTGCACGGAGTGCTGCTTGGCTGGCGGTGTGTGTGGAGTGGCGCTTGGCTGGTGGTGTGCGTGGAGTGCTACTTTGCTGTCTGCACGGAGTGCTGCTTGGCTGGCGGTGTGTGTGGAGTGCTGCTTGGCTGGCGGTGTGTGTGGAGTGGCGCTTGGCTGGTGGTGTGCGTGGAGTGCTACTTTGCTGTCTGTGCACGGAGTGCTGCTTGGCTGGCGGTGTGTGTGGAGTGGCGCTTGGCTGGTGGTGTGCGTGGAGTGCTACTTTGCTGTCTGTGCACGGAGTGCTGCTTGGCTGGAGGTGTGTGTTGAGTGGCGCTTGGCTGGTGGTGTGCGTGGAGTGCTGCTTGGCTGGAGGTGTGTGTTGAGTGGCGCTTGGCTGGTGGCGTGCGTGGAGTGCTACTTTGCTGTCTGTGCACGGAGTGCTGCTTGGCTGGCGGTGTGTGTGGAGTGGCGCTTGGCTGGTGGTGTGCGTGGAGTGCTACTTTGCTGTCTGTGCACGGAGTGCTGCTTGGCTGGCAGTGTGTGTGGAGTGGCGCTTGGCTGGTGGTGTGCTGGAGTGCTACTTTGCTGTCTGTGCACGGAGTGCTGCTTGGCTGGCGGTGTGTGTGGAGTGGTGTTTGGCTGGCGGTGTGTGGGGAGTGGTGTTTGGCTGGCGGTGTGTGGGGAGTGGTACTTGGCTGGATGGTGTGCGTGGAGTGGTACTTGGCTGTCGGTGTGCGCTGAGTGGGGTTTGGCTGGCGGTGTGCATGGTCTGGTGCTTGGATGGTGGTGTGGGTGGACTGGAACTCTGCTGGCGGTGTGTGAGTAGTTACTTTCTGTTGGTCACTACACACACTGCTAGTTGAGTGACACTCTACGCAGTCCATCATTTTCTGTAGTTGCTATGTCAGATATGT
This sequence comes from Lissotriton helveticus, assembly GCF_964261635.1. Classification (NCBI taxonomy): domain Eukaryota; kingdom Metazoa; phylum Chordata; class Amphibia; order Caudata; family Salamandridae; genus Lissotriton; species Lissotriton helveticus. The sequence continues at coordinate 150,655,176 of NC_136065.1, read as the reverse complement.
GGGCGTGTGAAAGTGATGGGCGGCTGGCGGTGTGAATGTTTTGTATGTGTCACACGTACAAAAGGTGTATGAATGTCCTTACTGCCCCTGTGTGATATGGGTACTGGTAGTAGCAAAAGACTGACTGGCACCAAAGTGGTCAGGCACTTTACAAAAATTCAAAAAATTATCCAGTGTCTTGATGTTAAAACTCATCTAATCTCATTTGGTCTAATCCCTAATTGATGGCCCATCTGGCCGAATTTTAATTTGGGGGGCAAATTTGTGTGTTGTTTTTTTAATTGTTATATTGTTTGTGAAATGTGGTAGTAATTTTTTTTTCTTCTCTATTTTTGTCTTGTTCCAGGCTTTTGCTGTTTGGATTGTTGTAGGTTGCGTGTCTGTTTGCAGCTTGTGTAGTTGCTTGTGCTTGGTAAGTGAATGTATTTTGTACTACTTCTCCTTGATGTTTGTCTTTTTGAAAAAGGTTGTACTTCTAGCAGTTTGTGTGGCTCTGTGTTTTTTTTTTCAGGATTAGTGTTTGATGTGCACTTTGTTTTCTAATGTCATTTCTTTTTTTCTTTCTAGTGGGATTTCATTTCTTTTCGCTGTGTCTCAACAGAGTAGGTGCTGGTGAGTGTAGCTATATTTTGTAAGAGTGAAATTGTTTTGGATTGTATTTATCTTTTAGTGAAAGCCTTACCTTGTTTACTTCTTACTTTGCACAGTGTAGGTTGTTGTTCACTTGTGTGTGCAGTCTTCTTGCTTTGTAAGGATAATGGCTAGTCGCAGGATTACTGCTCAGCAGGTTCTTGGTTTGCTTTTTGAGTCTTCCTCGGACCATGGTTCAGAGTCTGAGTCCGATTCGGACTCCCAGGAAGTGGCAGAAGATTCAGGCAGTGAGTTTTCTCTTCGCATGGAATCATCATCATCGGATGATGACTCTTCTTCTAGTGCTGATGAAGGGCCTATGGTACAGGAGGACATTGTGTTGCCGGTAGTGGGCCAAGAGGCACCTGTGCTGCTGCCTAGGGCCGCAAGGTTTCCTTTCTTTTTACGTCGGCAAGAGGCATGTGGGCTGGAGCCTGCACCCAAAAGGCTTCACATTGCTGTGGTGCGCAAAGGGGCATCTGGTGCTTTTCGTCTTCCTGCTCGTGTAGTGCAGCAAGAGGCATCTGGGGCTGTTAGGCTTCCCATTGGTGTAGAGCGGCAAGAGGCATCTGGGCCTGCTGGGTTTCCCGGTGGTGTAGTGCAGCAAGAAGCATCTCAGGCTGCTGGGCTTCCCGTTGGTGTAGTGCAGGAAGAGCCCTCTGGGGATGCTACGTCTTCTGTTGGTGTTGTGCAGCCAGAAGTATCTGTGGCTGTTAGGCTTCCCGTTGGAGAACAGCAGCAAGATGTTTCGGTGCTGCAGGCTGGGGTGGCTGCTCCCCCCGTTGATAGGGATGGCCTCTGGGTTCCCCCTGGCTTGGTGCAGCCGGCATTGCCAGAGTTCACTGGTGTTCCTGGGTGTAGAGTGAATACAGAGAATTTTCTGCCAATTAATTTTTTTCAGTTGTTTTTTGACGATGTGTTTTTGCAAAAGATTGTTGAGCAAACCAATTTATATGCAGAACAATATTTGAGGGCCAACAGTGCCAGCCTTAAGCCCTATTGTAGAGCAATCCGGTGGACTCCCACCAATGTTGAAGAGATGAAGAAGTTTCTGGGATTAACTTTTTTGATGGGCTTGATAAGGAAGTCATCAATTACTTCATATTGGTCCACTAGTCCCTTGATGGTAACAGCTGTATTTCCAGCAGTCATAAGTCGTGATCGGTATACGCTTCTTCTTCGGATGATGCATTTTGCTGATAATAGTTTAGCGTTGTCACGCGATCACCCTGATTGTGACCGTTTGTTTAAAATTCGGCCTGTCCTTGATCACTTTGTTGATCGTTTTTCTGAGATTTTTGTCCCTGGTAAAGAAATTGCAGTGGATGAGTCTTTGGTGTTGTTCAAGGGCCGCTTGGTTTTTAGGCAATACATTCCTAGTAAGAGGTCACGCTATGGAATCAAACTGTATATGCTGTGTGACAGTGAGACTGGATATGTCTACAATTTCAGGGTGTACACTGGTAAGGAGTCCCGCATCAAAGCCCGCATTTTCACACCACCCTCCTGCTCCATGGTATTCGGAACAACTTAAAAGCCTCCGCTCACATTGTAAGACCTTGGAGCGTAAATGGAGACAAGGCTATTCTCCTTCACGTAAAGCCACATATAAAGAAGCCTTAAAAAAATACCACTACAGTTGTAAAACTGCTAAAGCAGACTACACAAGGAAAACTGTGACTGATGCACAAAACTGCCCAAAGGTGCTATTCTCTGTTGTCAAAAAATTGACTGGTGCTAACTCGATCCCTCCTCCCCCGGCACTTGATGGCACTCAGTGTCAGTCCTTAGCGGATTACTTCATAGATAAAGTTGATCTTATCTATGAAAATTTCACTACACCTCCAGGTACTATGTACACTGCCCTTGACATAGTCCAAAAATTGGAAAACAATGACACTGATGCAGTAGTCACTACTTGGCAGCCCTTAGACGCCATTTCTTTCCTCTCCTGTTTAAATAGTGTGAGATCGGGCTCCCCACAGGACGCTCTCCCGGCCAAAATATTAAAACAATTAGACCCCCTCACTCATCCCCCCATCATTAAATTACTCAACGCTTCTCTGAGCGAGGCCCATGTCCCACAACCTTGGAAACACGCCATGGTTGTACCGTTATTAAAAAAACAGGGTGCAGATCCTTCAAATCCTGCTAACTTTCGCCCTATATCCTTGTTGCCAATTTTTTCAAAGATATTGGAGAGACATATAAATTCTCAGCTCTCCAAACTGGTTGAAAACACTGGATTTCTCCATCCTTCTCAGTCGGGCTTTCGGCCTAGGCACTCAACCGAGACAGCCCTCCTGGGGGTGACAGAGAGTCTTAGGCACGGTGTCGATCAGGGAAACACCATGGCGCTCATCCTGCTGGATTTGAGCGCAGCTTTCGACACCGTGTCACATTCCATCCTCATTGACTCTCTGAAATCTCTAGGTGTGGCAGGCCAGGCCTTGGCCTGGCTGGCGTCTTTCCTTAGTGACCGAAGCTTCCAAGTGTTTTCTTCTAAAGCTGCCTCCGCCATTTGTCCTTCCACCCGCGGCGTCCCCCAGGGCTCAATTCTTAGCCCTTTATTATTTAATATTTATGTTAAACCCTTGGCAACCATAGTCGAACAAGCTGGGCTAACCCTGTTTTCCTACGCAGATGACACCCAGATTGTCTTCTCCTTGTCAGGGAGAGACGTAAACAACATCTCCGCACTCAAGTCGGGCCTCACTCTTGTGGCCGACTGGATGCGGAGAAATTGTCTCAAGCTGAATGGGGAGAAGACCGAGGTGGTCATTCTGGGACAGAACAAACATCTTTGGGGTCCTCGCCAGTGGCCCATCGAACTGGGAAATGCGCCTATACCATCTACTGCAGTTCGCAACCTGGGCGTCATTATTGACGACAGGCTAACTATGAGACAACAGGCTACTAAGGTCTCAGCCATCTGCTTTTCAACCTTGCGATGGCTTCACAAGATTTTGTGGATGCTCCCCCTCTCCTCTCGCAGAACTGTAGTCCAGGCACTTGTAACATCACGCCTGGACTATGGCAACATTCTCTATTTGGGCGCAGATAAAGCCACTATACATGTGCTGCAGGTGGTGCAAAATGCGGCCGCGCGCCTGCTAAAGAATGTCCCCAGACGCACCTCAGCCACTGCCGCTTTGCGTGACCTCCATTGGTTGAGCATCCCAGAACGCGTTAAATTCAAGGCACTCTGCTATATGTTCAAGGCTAAGCAGGGTAGCGCCCCAGTATATGTTCAGGGGCTGGTAAAACCCTATAGACCCCTGCGCTCATTAAGGTCATCGGACATTGGCAATTTCACAGTACCAAGATGGAAGCTGGCAAAAATGGGAGGCCGCTCCTTTTCCACTCTTGGTCCTAAATACTGGAACTCCCTCCCATTGGCATTAAAATCTGAGACCAACTTACTCCGCTTCCGTAAGGCTTTGAAGACCCTGCTCTTTACTAAGCGTGACCAATAGTCGGCAGAGGCCTTAAGTCAAGGTGACATTCTCTTTTCTTCTACAGTCTATCCCTGGCGCCGGGAAACCCATTGTGGGTAGCTGTGCGCGGTACAAGCTTAAATAAATAAAAAAAATAAAATTAACCCTCCTGGTTGTCCTTCTACTTTTGGAGTAACTGAGAAAATTGTGTGGGAACTAGGTAGAGGATTATTTAACAAAGGCCATCATTTATATGTAGATAACTTCTACACTGGTGTGCAGTTGTTCAAGGAGTTGGCCAAAGTGGGCACTGTTGCTTGTGGCACAATGCGCAGTAACCGTAAAGGTTTCCCAAAGGAACTTGTTTGCAAAAGGCTTGTGCGGGGACAGTCTACGGCATTGCGATGTGGGGAGCTTTTAGCTGTGAAGTATTCAGACAAGAGAGATGTGTACATGCTGACTACTATCCACGATGAAAGTACTGTACCTGTGCCTGTTTGGGGTCAGGGTGCTGAAGTGCGCAAACCTGTGTGCATTCTAGCTTACAATAAGTTCATGGGTGGTGTTGACAGAGTAGATCAGAGGTTGGAACCTTATGCTGCTCTTCGAAAGGCTTACGTTTGGTACAAGAAGTTGGCTATCCATCTGTTCCACTTGGCATCATTTAATGCTTTCGTTGTGTACCAGAAGTCTTGTCCTGGGACGAAGATGACTTTTCTTAAGTTTCAGGAGTCTATAATAGGCAGCCTTGTACTTGTGCAGCAGGCAAGTGTTCCTAGATTTGGAGTGGTGGAGGAAGTGGCTAGATTGCAAGATCGCCACTTTCCTGAATCTATTCCTTCCACTACTGCTAGAGACTTTCCGACTAGAAGATGCAGAGTCTGTTGGCGAAGAGGCGTGCGGAAGGAGTCTCGTATATACTGTCCTGACTGTCCTTCTAAGCCTGCATTGTGTATGTCAGCTTGTTTTAAATCGTACCACACGCAAAAGAACTATTGGGAGTTTGATTGAGCTGTAAAGTGAATTGCTTGGTCTGCATTCTGTAAAACATTTTTAGTTTGTTTCAAGGATTGGCATTAGTGCAAAGTTTTTATTTTAAGAATTTGTGTTACCTGATTTGTAGGTATTTCCATTTGTTTAGTGTCATTTTCAAAAAAAGAATTCTAAATGTGTTTGTGGTGTGTGCCGGCTGGTGCTTGGCTGGCGGTGTGTGTGGAGTTGCGCTTGGCTGGCGGTGTGTGTGGAGTGGTGCTTGGCTGGCGGTGTGTGTGGAGTGGTGCTTGGCTGGCGGTGTGTGTGGAGTGGTGCTTGGCTGTCTGTGCACGGAGTGGTGCTTTGCTGGCGGTGTGTGTGGAGTGGCGCTTGGCTGGTGGTGTTCGTGGAGTGGTACTTGGCTGTCTGTGCATGGAGTGGTGTTTGGCTGATGGTGTGTGTGGAGTGGTGCTTGGCTGGCGGTGTGTGTGGACTGGTGCTTGGCTGGCGGTGTGTGTGGAGTGGTGCTTGGCTGGCGGTGTGTGTGGAGTGGTGCTTGGCTGGCGGTGTGTGTGGAGTGGTGCTTGGCTGGCGGTGTGTGTGGAGTGCTGCTTGGCTGGCGGTGTGTGTGGAGTGGTGCTTGGCTGGCAGTGTGTGTGGAATGGTGCTTGGCTGGCAGTGTGTGTGGAATGGTGCTTGTCTGGCAGTGTGTGTGGAGTGGCGCTTGGCTGGTGGTGTTTGCGGAGTGGTACTTGGCTGGAGGGTGTGCGTGGAGCGGTGTTTAGCTGTCTGTGCACGGAGTGGTGCTTGGCTGGCGGTGTGCGTGGAGAGGCGCTTGGCTGGTGGTGTGCGCTGAGTGTTTGGCTGGCGGTGTGCATGGTCTGGTGCTTGGCTGGTGGTGTGGGTGGACTGGCGCTCGGCTGGCGGTGTGTGAGTAGTTACTTTCTGTTGGTCACTGCACACACTGCTTGTTGAGTGACACTCCACGCAGTCCATCAATTTGTGTAGTTCCAGTGTCAGAAATGTGGGCGTGTGAAAGTGATGGGCCCTTGAATGGCGCTGTTTGCTGGTGTGAGTGTTGAAATGTGATGGGTCCGCGGCTGGCGGTGTGAATGTTTTGAATGTGTCACACGTACGAAAGGTGTATGAATGGCCTGTAAAGAGGTTGGTGCCTTGACGTGGCTTTACAGCTCACGAGCTGTGAGTCAGTGGTTCAGTTTATCATACTTGCAATTATACACAGTGTATTTCATTTTTGTGAAATTACTTGCGTATACAATTGTATGTACTGAATCATCACTCACCCTCGTGCCAAATCCAACCAGTATGTGTGTGTGCTTGCGGATTAGATGGGTGTGCAGTAATAATTGTTTTTTTTCTCTTTCTGCATTAGGGTGTACCTTGTCCCTTATTGTGATTGTTGTAATGTGTTGCTTTTATTCCAGATGGTGTCAGTGGTCTTGTTTGTATCAGGTATGAAAGGTGCGTGAATGGCCTGTAAAACGGTTGGTGCCTTGTCGTGGCTTTACAGCTCACGAGTTGCGAGTCACTGGTTCGGTTTTTATGCATTTATTTATTGACAGAGCATTTCATTTTTTTGAAATATCTTGTTAATAAAATTTTATATACTGAACCATCACTCGCCCTCGTGCCAAATCCAACCTGTATGTGTGTGTCTTTGAGGAATAGATAGCCGTGCTTGAATGTTTGTCTTTTGAGTAACTCTGTTAAGGTGAGGTACCCTTTTACTCGGGAGAACAAGGGGAACGCTGGGTGGTAGGACATTTTTGCCGGCACGGCGATCCCACGGCAAAATTTTTGTAAAAGTGCTATTTTTACCTAATTAAGGTTTGCAAGGAGTTCTGGGTAGGAAAACATTGGGGGACCCACGCATGCCATACCTCCCTGGACTCCCCCGGGTGTCTACTTTTCAGAAATGTGTGGGTTTGGTAGGTTTCCCTAGATGGCTGTCTCGCACGGGGCCAGAAACCCAGGTAACCCCTCTTGCAAAAGCTGGAGAATTCATGTCCACCAGCTTTTGCAAGAGGGGTTACCCGGGTTTTTGGCCCCGTGCGAGACAGCCATCTAGGGAAACCTACCAAACCCACACATTTCTGAAAAGTAGACACCCGGGGGCTTCCAAGGAGGTATGGCTTGCGTGGATCCTCCAACGTTCCTTTACCCAGAATCCCTTGCAAACCTCATTTTTTGCTTGGAAATAATCATTTTTTTTCACACGTTTTAGTGTGGGAAAGCGTGGCATCACTGGGCTCACACAAATTACCTCCCACCCAGCGTTCCCCAAGGTCTCTCGATAAAAATGGTACCTCACTTGCGTGGGTAGGCATAGCGGCTGCTTTAGGAAAAGGCCCAATTCATACTGTGGAGACAAAAACATTACCTTTAGCCAAATAATCTTATTTTTTGAGGGGGTCACCTGAGCTTTTGGCCCGGGGCTTGGCAGGCATCTTTGGAAACTACCAAACCCAAACAGTTCTGAGAACTAGACACCCGGGGGAGTCCAGGGTGGTATGGCATGCGTGGGTCCCCCAATGTTTTCCTACCCAGAAACCCCTGCAAACCTGAAATTTTGGTCCAAAAACCAACTTTTCCATACTTTTTTGGGTGGGATCTCGCTGCCGGAACAAATGTCCTACCACCCAGCGTTTCCCTTGTTCTCCCGAGTAAAATGATACCTCACTTGTGTGGGTGGGCCAAAGGCAAGTGACTTAGGCTGGGGTGCTTAATTTGTAAAACGTAAATATGAGTAAAAACTACCTTTTTCAAAATTCATTTTTGGGGTGTTCTACTTTGGGGCACCCACACAAGTGAGGTATCCTTTTACTCGGGAGAACAAGGGGAACGCAGGGTGGTACGACTTTTTTGCCGGCACGGCGATCCCACGCCAAAAAGTTTGGAAAAGTGCAATTTTTACCTAATTTTAAGGTTTGCAGAGAGTTCTGGGTACGAAAACATTGGGGGACCCATGCATGCCATACCTCCCTGGACTCCCCCGGGTGTCTAGTTTTCAGAACTGTTTGGGTTTGCTACTTTGCAAAGAATACCACCGAGCCCCGGGCCACAAATTCAGATCCCCCCCCCCCAAAATCAAGGTAGTTTTGCAATAAGGTAATGTAAATTCACCACCGTACGATTTGAACCGTTTCCTGTTGCAGCCACTATGTCTACCCACGCAAGTGAGGTACCGTTTTTTTCGGGAGACCTGGGGGCACGCTGGGTGGGTGGAAATTTGTTGATCCACGCAGATTCCAGAACTTTCCACCACAGAAATGTGAGGAAAATGTGTTTTTTTGGTCACATTTTTATGTTTTCAAGGAGTTCTGGGTAGGAAAACATTGGGGGACCCACGCATGCCATACCTCCCTGGACTCCCCCGGGTGTCTACTTTTCAGAAATGTGTGGGTTTGGTAGGTTTCCCTAGATGGCTGTCTCGCACGGGGCCAGAAACCCAGGTAACCCCTCTTGCAAAAGCTGGAGAATTCATGTCCACCAGCTTTTGCAAGAGGGGTTACCCGGGTTTTTGGCCCCGTGCGAGACAGCCATCTAGGGAAACCTACCAAACCCACACATTTCTGAAAAGTAGACACCCGGGGGCTTCCAAGGAGGTATGGCTTGCGTGGATCCTCCAACGTTCCTTTACCCAGAATCCCTTGCAAACCTCATTTTTTGCTTGGAAAAAATCTTTTTTTTTTCACACGTTTTAGTGTGGGAAAGCGTGGCATCACTGGGCTCACACAAATTACCTCCCACCCAGCGTTCCCCAAGGTCTCCCGATAAAAATGGTACCTCACTTGCGTGGGTAGGCATAGCGGCTGCTTTAGGAAAAGGCCCAATTCATACTGTGGAGACGAAAACATTACCTTTAGCCAAATAATCTTATTTTTTGAGGGGGTCACCTGAGCTTTTGGCCCGGGGCTTGGCAGGCATCTTTGGAAACTACCAAACCCAAACAGTTCTGAGAACTAGACACCCGGGGGAGTCCAGGGTGGTATGGCATGCGTGGGTCCCCCAATGTTTTCCTACCCAGAAACCCCTGCAAACCTGAAATTTTGGTCCAAAAACCAACTTTTCCATACTTTTTTGGGTGGGATCTCGCTGCCGGAACAAATGTCCTACCACCCAGCGTTTCCCTTGTTCTCCCGAGTAAAATGATACCTCACTTGTGTGGGTGGGCCAAAGGCAAGTGACTTAGGCTGGGGTGCTTAATTTGTAAAACGTAAATATGAGTAAAAACTACTTTTTTCAAAATTCATTTTTGGGGTGTTCTGCTTTGGGGCACCCACACAAGTGAGGTATCCTTTTACTCGGGAGAACAAGGGGAACGCAGGGTGGTACGACTTTTTTGCCGGCACGGCGATCCCACGCCAAAAAGTTTGGAAAAGTGCAATTTTTACCTAATTTTAAGGTTTGCAGAGAGTTCTGGGTAGGAAAACATTGGGGGACCCATGCATGCCATACCTCCCTGGACTCCCCCGGGTGTCTAGTTTTCAGAACTGTTTAGGTTTGCTACTTTGCAAAGAATACCACCGAGCCCCGGGCCACAAATTCAGATCCCCCCCCCCAAAATCAAGGTAGTTTTGCAATAAGGTAATGTAAATTCACCACCGTACGATTTGAACCGTTTCCTGTTTCAGCCACTATGTCTACCCACGCAAGTGAGGTACCGTTTTTTTCGGGAGACCTGGGGGCACGCTGGGTGAGTGGAAATTTGTTGATCCACGCAGATTCCAGAACTTTCCACCACAGAAATGTGAAGAAAATGTGTTTTTTTGGTCAAATATTTATGTTTTCAAGGGATTCTGGGTAACAAAACCTGGGGGTAGGCAGACGAGTCACCCCATCCTGAATTCCCCTGGGTGTCTAGTTTTCAAAAATGTATAGGTTTGCTAGGTTTCCTTAGGTGCTGGCAGAGCTACGGCGCAAAAACAAAAGGTAGTCTTTTTGTCCGAATCGTGCAAAATTTCACTGGGAAATTGAGGTGCGACCATGCTGCGTTTTGCGCTGTTTCATGTCGCAGCCACTATGCCTACCCACGCAAGTGAGGTACCATTTTTTTCGGGAGACCTGGGGGCACGCTGGGTGGGTGGAAATTTGTTGATCCACGCAGATTCCAGAACTTTCCACCACAGAAATGTGAGGAAAATGTGTTTTTTTGGTCACATTTTTATGTTTGTAAGGGATTCTGGGTAACAAAACCTGGGGGTAGGCAGACGAGTCACCCCATCCTGAATTGCCCTGGGTGTCTAGTTTTCAGAAATGTATAGGTTTGCTAGTTTTCCCTAGGTGCTGGCAGAGCTACGGCGCAAAAACAAAAGGTAGTCTTTTTGTCCGAATCGTGCTAAATTTCACTGGGAAATTGAGGTGCGACCATGCTGCGTTTTGCGCTGTTTTATGTCGCAGCCACTATGCCTACCCACGCAAGTGAGGTACCATTTTTTTCGGGAGACCTGGGGGCACGCTGGGTGAGTGGAAATTTGTTGATCCACGCAGATTCCAGAACTTTCCACCACAGAAATGTGAGGAAATGTGTTTTTTTGGTCAAATATTTATGTTTTCAAGGGATTCTGGGTAACAAAACCTGGGGGTAGGCAGACGAGTCACCCCATCCTGAATTGCCCTGGGTGTCTAGTTTTCAAAAATGTATAGGTTTGCTAGGTTTCCTTAGGTGCTGGCAGAGCTACGGCGCAAAAACAAAAGGTAGTCTTTTTGTCCGAATCGTGCAAAATTTCACTGGGAAATTGAGGTGCGACCATGCTGCGTTTTGCGCTGTTTCATGTCGCAGCCACTATGCCTACCCACGCAAGTGAGGTACCATTTTTTTCGGGAGACCTGGGGGCACGCTGGGTGGGTGGAAATTTGTTGATCCACGCAGATTCCAGAACTTTCCACCACAGAAATGTGAGGAAAATGTGTTTTTTTGGTCACATTTTTATGTTTGTAAGGGATTCTGGGTAACAAAACCTGGGGGTAGGCAGACGAGTCACCCCATCCTGAATTGCCCTGGGTGTCTAGTTTTCAGAAATGTATAGGTTTGCTAGTTTTCCCTAGGTGCTGGCAGAGCTACGGCGCAAAAACAAAAGGTAGTCTTTTTGTCCGAATTGTGCAAAATTTCACTGGGAAATTGAGGTGCGACCATGCTGCGTTTTGCGCTGTTTCATGTCGCAGCCACTATGCCTACCCACGCAAGTGAGGTACCATTTTTTTCGGGAGACCTGGGGGCACGCTGGGTGGGTGGAAATTTGTTGATCCACGCAGATTCCAGAACTTTCCACCACAGAAATGTGAGGAAAATGTGTTTTTTTGGTCAAATTTTTATGTTTGTAAGGGATTCTGGGTAACAAAACCTGGGGGTAGGCAGACAAGTCACCCCATCCTGAATTGCCCTGGGTGTCTAGTTTTCAGAAATGTATAGGTTTGCTAGTTTCCCCTAGGTGCTGGCAGAGCTATGGCGTAAAAACAAAAGGTAGTCTTTTTGTCCGAATCGTGCTAAATTTCACTGGGAAATTGAGGTGCGACCATGCTGCGTTTTGCGCGGTTTCATGTCGCAGCCACTATGCCTACCCACGCAAGTGAGGTACCATTTTTTTCGGGAGACCTGGGGGCACGCTGGGTGGGTGGAAATTTGTTGATCCACGCAGATTCCAGAACTTTCCACCACAGAAATGTGAGGAAAATGTGGTTTTTTGGTCAAATTTTTATGTTTGTAAGGGATTCTGGGTAACAAAACCTAGGGGTAGGCAGACGAGTCACCCCATCCTGAATTGCCCTGGGTGTCTAGTTTTCAGAAATGTATAGGTTTGCTAGGTTTCCCTAGGTGCTGGCAGAGCTACGGCGCAAAAACAAAAGGTAGTCTTTTTGTCTGAATCGTGCTAAATTTCACTGGGAAATTGAGGTGCGATCATGCTGCGTTTTGCGCTGTGTCATGTCGCAGCCACTATGCCTACCCACGCAAGTGAGGTACCATTTTTTTCGGGAGACCTGGGGGCACACTGGATGGATGGAAATTTGTTGATCCACGCAGATTCCAGAACTTTCCACCACAGAAATGTGAGGAAAATGTGTTTTTTTGGTCAAATTTTTTTGTTTGAAAGGGATTCTGGGTAACAAAACCTGGGGGTAGGCAGACGAGTCACCCCATCCTGAATTGCCCTGGGTGTCTAGTTTTCAGAAATGTATAGGTTTGCTAGGTTTCCCTAGGTGCTGGTAGAGCTACGGCGTAAAAACAAAAGGTAGTCTTTTTGTCCGAATCGTGCTAAATTTCACTGGGAAATTGAGGTGCGACCATGCTGCGTTTTGCGCCGTTTCATTTCGCAGCCACTATGCCTACCCACGCAAGTGAGGTACCATTTTTTTCGGGAGACCTGGGGGCACACTGGGTGCATGGAAATTTGATGATCCACGCAGATTCCAGAACTTTCCACCACAGAAATGTGAGGAAAATGTGTTTTTTTGGTCAAATATTTTTGTTTGAAAGGGATTCTGGGTAACAAAACCTGGGGGTAGGCAGACGAGTCACCCCATCCTGAATTGCCCTGGGTGTGTAGTTTTCAGAAATGTATAGGTTTGCTAGGTTTCCCTAGGTGCTGGCAGAGCTACGGCGCAAAAACAAAAGGTAGTCTTTTTGTCCGAATCGTGCAAAATTTCACTGGGAAATTGAGGTGCGACCATGCTGCGTTTTGCGCTGTTTCATGTCGCAGCCACTATGCCTACCCACGCAAGTGAGGTACCATTTTTTTCGGGAGACCTGGGGGCACACTGGGTGGATGGAAATTTGTTGATCCACGCAGATTCCAGAACTTTCCACCACAGAAATGTGAGGAAAATGTGTTTTTTTGGTCAAATTTTTTTGTTTGAAAGGGATTCTGGGTAACAAAACCTGGGGGTAGGCAGACGAGTCACCCCATCCTGAATTGCCCTGGGTGTCTAGTTTTCAGAAATGTATAGGTTTGCTAGGTTTCCCTAGGTGCTGGCAGAGCTACGGCGCAAAAACAAAAGGTAGTCTTTTTGTCCGAATCGTGCTAAATTTCACTGGGAAATTGAGGTGCGACCATGCTGCGTTTTGCGCTGTTTCATTTCGCAGCCACTATGCCTACCCACGCAAGTGAGGTACCATTTTTTTCGGGAGACCTGGGGGCACACTGGGTGCATGGAAATTTGATGATCCACGCAGATTCCAGAACTTTCCACCACAGAAATGTGAGGAAAATGTGTTTTTTTGGTCAAATATTTTTGTTTGAAAGGGATTCTGGGTAACAAAACCTGGGGGTAGGCAGACGAGTCACCCCATCCTGAATTGCCCTGGGTGTGTAGTTTTCAGAAATGTATAGGTTTGCTAGGTTTCCCTAGGTGCTGGCAGAGCTACGGCGCAAAAACAAAAGGTAGTCTTTTTGTCCGAATCGTGCAAAATTTCACTGGGAAATTGAGGTGCGACCATGCTGCGTTTTGCGCTGTTTCATGTCGCAGCCACTATGCCTACCCACGCAAGTGAGGTACCATTTTTTTCGGGAGACCGGGGGGCACACTGGGTGGATGGAAATTTGTTGATCCACGCAGATTCCAGAACTTTCCACCACAGAAATGTGAGGAAAATGTGTTTTTTTGGTCAAATTTTTTTGTTTGAAAGGGATTCTGGGTAACAAAACCTGGGGGTAGGCAGACGAGTCACCCCATCCTGAATTGCCCTGGGTGTCTACCTTTCAGAAATGTATAGGTTTGCTAGGTTTCCCTAGGTGCTGGCAGAGCTACGGCGCAAAAACAAAAGGTAGTCTTTTTGTCCGAATCGTGCAAAATTTCACTGGGAAATTGAGGTGCGACCATGCTGCGTTTTGCGCTGTTTCATGTCGCAGCCACTATGCCTACCCACGCAAGTGAGGTACCATTTTTTTCGGGAGACCTGGGGGCACACTGGGTGGATGGAAATTTGTTGATCCACGCAGATTCCAGAACTTTCCACCACAGAAATGTGAGGAAAATGTGTTTTTTTGGTTAAATTGTTTTGTTTGAAAGGGATTCTGGGTAACAAAACCTGGGGGTAGGCAGACGAGTCACCCCATCCTGAATTGCCCTGGGTGTCTAGTTTTCAGAAATGTATAGGTTTGCTAGGTTTCCCTAGGTGCTGGCAGAGCTACGGCGCAAAAACAAAAGGTAGTCTTTTTGTCTGAATCGTGCTAAATTTCACTGGGAAATTGAGGTGCGACCATGCTGCGTTTTGCGCTGTTTCATGTCGCAGCCACTATGCCTACCCACGCAAGTGGGGTACCATTTTTTTCGGGAGACCTGGGGGCACGCTGGGTGGGTGGAAATTTGTTGATCCACGCAGATTCCAGAACTTTCCCCCACAGAAATGTGAGGAAAATGTGTTTTTTTGGTCAAATTTTTTTGTTTGAAAGGGATTCTGGGTAACAAAACCTGGGGGTAGGCAGACGAGTCACCCCATCCTGAATTGCCCTGGTTGTCTAGTTTTCAAAAATGTATAGGGTTGCTAGGTTTCCCTAGGTGCTGGCAGAGCTACGGCGCAAAAACAAAAGGTAGTCTTTTTGTCCGAATCGTGCTAAATTTCACTGGGAAATTGAGATGCGACCATGCTGCGTTTTGCGCGGTTTCATGTCGCAGCCACTATGCCTACCCACGTAAGTGAGGTACCATTTTTTTTGGGAGACCTAGGGGCACGCTGGGTGGGTGGAAATTTGTTGATCCACGCAGATTCCAGAACTTTCCACCACAGAAATGTGAGGAAAATGTGTTTTTTTGGTCAAATATTTATGTTTGCAAGGGATTCTGGGTAACAAAACCTGGGGGTAGGCAGACGAGTCACCCCATCCTGAATTGCCCTGGGTGTCTAGTTTTCAAAAATGTATAGGTTTGCTAGGTTTCCCTAGGTGCTGGTTGAGCTACGGCTCAAAAACAAAAGGTAGTCTCTTTGTCCAAAGAGCTTAAGATTTCACTGGGAAATTGAGGAGCGACCACGTTGCATTTTGTGCCGTTTCCCGTGGTAGGCACAAGGCCGACCCACACAAGTGAGGTACCATTTTTTTCGGGAGACCTGGGGGCACGCTGGGTGGGTGGAAATTTGTTGATCCACGCAGATTCCAGAACTTTCCACCACAGAAATGTGAGGAAAATGTGTTTTTTTTGTCAAAATCTGAGCTTTGCAAGGGATTCTGGGTAACAAAACCTGGTGGTAGGCAGTCGAGTCATCCCATCCTGAATTCCCCTGGGTGTCTACTTTTCAAAAATGTATAGGTTTGCTAGGTTTCCCTAGGTGCCGGAAGAACTAGGGTGCAAAAACTACAGGTAGGCACTTTGCCAAAAAAGGGTCAATTTGTAACTGCAAAATTTAGGTGTGACCACGTTGCATTTTGCGCCGTTTCCTGTCGCAGGCACAAGGCCGACCCACACAAGTGAGGTACCGTTTTTATCGGGACACTTGGGGTAATTCAGATTTGTAAATCAACTGTTATTACCAATTGAGCTTTCTTGCATTTCTGCCTTTGAATGAAAGATATTGTGTAGAAAAAAAAACTTTATGAAAAATGACCAATAATTCTCATGCTAGTATGAGTATTCCCAACTTTGAAAATGTGCAATTATATACTGTTTCTGAACTCTATAATTTGTACCCAATTCATACATACATAGGTGTCTTTCATGCAGATTATTCCATGTGTACATTTTCCAAGACAAAGTGCACTATACCCAGTAAATGAAAAAATACCATTGCAAGTTGCTGCTCAGTTTTTGGATCTGGGTTCGTCGGGTTCTTGGTGAAACTACAAGTCCCATATATCCCCACAACCAGGAAGGTCTAACGGATGTAACGGTATATTGCTTTCCAAGAGCTGTCAAAATTAGAGAAAGTTATAGGTGAAAACGTTGAGACAAAAGGCCGTTGTTTTCAACAAATTTTCAAATATTCCAATATCTAACTGTTAGTTTCTATAACGAACCCTTCATGGATTTAGACAAATGACCCCTTTCTGAATTCAGAATTTTGTCTATTTTTCGGAAATGTAAAGCTTTCCAGGATCCATTATTGCTTTCAAACTCATTTCTACCATTAACTGGAAGGAGGTGGAAAGCTCTAAAAATAGCAAAAATAGGCTATGTCCCAGAAAAATGCCAAAACTGAGTGAAAAATTTCGGTTCTCTGACAAAACACTGTCATTCCCTAAAAGCTGAGAAAATGGAGAATTCAGCCCCACAAACCCTTTTTTGATACCATATTCAGGGAAAAAGCCAGAGGCTTTCATTTGCAGCCCGTTTTTCCCATTTTTCTGAAAAAAACAAAAAAAACACTATATTTTGGTTAATTTCTGGGACCCCTCCAAGGGAATCCACAAACCCTGGGCGCCTTTAGAATCCCCATGATGTTGGAAGAAAAGGACGCAAATTTGGCGCGGATCCCTTATGTGGTCAAAAAGTTACAAGGGCCTAAGCGCGCACTACCCCAAAACACCAAAAAAAGCCTTAGCACAGGAGGGGGAAAAGGCCTAGCAGCGAAGGGGTTAAAGGAATTGCCCTAAAAAATAAAGCAGTTTGGGGAAGCAAATCATTTTTAAAACATTACACCGCCCCACTATGGTCAAGGGTAAATTGTTGATTCTGTTAAGTGCTTTCTTGGTATCAACCGCTAGCAGAGTCAAATTGTCCTTTACTATTGAGTCTATATCAGCGACGATATTGACCCGTAAATACTTAGCTTTATGGACTACTCTGCTATCTACCTAGTTTATTTCTTCCTTTAAAATAATCTGTGTTTTTGTTTTATTAAGCGCGTATCCAGACAGCTTTGCAAACTCTTGGGCCTCTTGTTACAAAGCATTAATGGCCGGTTCAGGTTCCGGGGACACCACTGCTAGATCTTCAGCCTAGGCCATGATCTTAGTGTCCATACCAAACCTGCTCACCGCCAAAAATTCAGGATTGAGTTTGATTTTTTTAATAAGGGGAACAATATGTAAGGCAAAAAGCAGCGGGGAGCAAGAGCACCCCTGTCTCGTCCCACGTGAGATCTCTATTTGCTCCGTCATATGCCCAATTGATTGAAATTCTGGCTGTGGGATTTTGATATAAGGCTTGAAGGGCTTGAAATATCCTGGGACCAAAACACATCCGCCTCATGACGCCCCATAGAAATTGCCAGGAGACCCAATCAAATGCTTTTTCAGCATCAAGTAAGTTTAATGAGATTGGGTCTCCTACCACCTTAGTCAAAATAGCAAATCCCCAGCACCCTCTTTCGATAAGCTGCCTCCCCCAAGCTTCCCCGTTGTCTTCTTTACAGCCCAAGGTTCCCGTTTACCTTTAGGGAGGGGATTTGTCTTTTCCGCATCTTCTTGTGTCAGGGCCATTTTAGTTTTAAGGTTCTTCTCCCCCCGGGTGGCCATACTCCACTCGCTCTGCTGCCTTGGTCTCTGCTTCCGCGGCGCCAATCCTGCGGATTTCGCTAGTTCTAATAGCGCCGCAAATTCCGCTGCCACTGAGTCAACCAGAGCTGAACAGCTCCGGGACCATCTGCCGTGATCGATGCAGTCTCGGCGATGCGGCAGGTCAGCCGAACCGTGACTCGTACTACAGACGTCCTGCTGCACGGCACCCGCTTCGATGCTCCGAGTACCTTGTGCTCGGACATCTGCGATGCAGGTGAGTCAGCCGATTACCGATGCTTTCCTGCGTGTGGCGTGGCGATTGGAAAGGATGGGACTCACACTAGCGCCATCTTGTTCCACAGTTGTAATATTTCTTCCAATTCAAATACGGTTCTTAATTTTGAAGTCCCTTCTCCGTATGTAAGAGTGTCTCTCAATTTTTTTTCTGCACTACTAAATATCTGGTCACTTATGAATTAAAACACAAAGTCATGTCAATGTTATTCCTTGTTAGAGGTTCCCGTCATCTGCCAATGGTGCATATGCAAAGGTCCGAATCTTATACACATTCTGCCCTTTCATTCGCCATTTAACAAATGCCTCCCAAAGGTTCCTGATCTTGTTTCAGTCCTACAGCATATGTTTGCTGTCACCTGCATTGTTTATTAATACAGTCTGGTGTTAAATACAATTGGTAAGTAGAGAAATATTGATAAGAACTCATTGGGGGACTGATATTGTAAGTCTGACCCACAAGTTGCTTTGATTTTATTGTGATTGAAAGATTCCTGATGTAGGAATTTGTTATACACCCTTGGAATATAGCTTTTCCTGAACAAAGGGCAGAATGATTGCCCAAAGATTCTCAACCCCTCGTGAATTTGTATATTTCAGTAGTGACTTCTAAGCTGCACGTACTTAAAAATCTGCTTCTGAACTGGAGATTGAATTCTTGTCTGATTTCCCTTTTCCATCCACTATTACACTATATTAGGCAAATCTTCAGGAAGCTCGGGATTATTCCAGACTTGGAGACTTTCTGAATAACTATCTGAGTCCTACTAAAACACATCAACTATCCCTGGAAGAGAAGAATTTACAAGCAAAACTCTGCAAACCAAATTTCTCTGTCATTATCCTCAGGAGGCAATGCTGAAGTAAATGTTTGTTTCCAGGATGACCAGCTTTTGGAGTTTAGGAGACAATGCCACTACGCAAAATAAATCTGAATATGGGAGGGTCCCTTCTTCAATGCGAGGCAAATATCATTCAGTGTAAATCCGGGCTGTTTATAGGCCCTAATCATTGGTTTATTCATCCCATTCATTATTTTAAAGAAAGTCATGTTTTAATAGTATGGAAGGATCTGTAAGAGAAATAAACTTCAGGTCAAAGTGACAATTTTGGTTATATTAATCTTTCCTACTAATATAAGGGATAGATGGCACATACAATCAAAGTCTTTCTTTAATTTGTTTAATAACCTACCATAATGTATAGGCTCTATATCGCCCACTGGTAAAGAGACATGTATTCACAGATACTTAATCATGCGTGTTGCTACCATATTACAGAATTCAAGAGGCAAATCTAATGAGTTAGAATTTACCAATAGTGCTTCTATCTTTATGGTATTTAGCTTGCACCTGGAAATTTTGAAGAACCTAAAGACAATATCAATTATCAATTAGATGTTTCACTCTTCTCATGGAATAAAGACAGTCCATCCATCAGCATATAATTCTATGTTTGAAGCTCCAGTGACCAAAGAGGATGCTTGAACTGATACTTCTAATATAAAGAAATGATGAGTCAATAAAAAATGGAAATAGAACTGGGGACACTCCTGATGTGCATCTCATTCACCTACCGCTTCCCCATTGACTATGAGGTCTGCCGTACACCTCTGTAAAGAAATCGGATCAACCTGGTGACCTGGAAATTAAATTAATGGATTCTCAGACCTTATCGAGAAATTCCCAATTCACCAGGCCTAATTGACTAAAGGTAGCTAACAGCCTGTATCAACTTAACTACAATTTACAATTCCTTACCCTTCAGGCCAGTCTTATGGAGAGGCATTTAATTGTAGTTTTGTAATCGGCACTATATATTTTTACATGTTGATATGAGCCTTACATTTTAGGATTCTTCCCTAGCTTTAGGCAGGTAACGAGATAAGGGGAAAGTTTCTCCTTTAGGGCCTTGTAGCTGTGCCCCTTCTGAAATTCCTACATCTTTTCTGCAAAAATATGAAAAATATCAATGTAATTAGAAATACCATCCCTGACCATATCTCTAAATATATTGATGTATTTAAGTCTGTGCTGCCTGTCCCAAGCTGCCTACCCTACCTTGTTCTGAATAAGGAGAAGGAAGCCAGGAATTAAAACAACTTACTGCAATTTGGAGCACGATGTAGGTCTTACCTTTCTCGCCATGCAAGACTTTGGTGTTACCCACTGTAGGCCTGTGATGCTGCTGGCATAAGTTTCAGGCATTGCAGGCTGCATCCCTGCATGAGACCAGACATCATTCACGGTAAACAGACATAATATCGATTCCAAAATATCGTTTGGACAAAATATCGAGTAAAAAATATAGAGTAGCCAAAATATCGACTAGACATAATATAGACTACAAAAATATCGACTAATATCGATAATAATAGCCAAAATATCGAATCAAAAATATAGACTAGACATAATATCGACTATATAGAAAATAAGGTAAGTTTTTAATATTTTTTAATAATTGTGTAATATAAATCTGTAGCGGGTTGGGGCTTTATAGGGGAATAGGGTGGGAAGTAATTTAATTATAATTAATTAATCATGTAATGTAATTGTAATTGTTAATTAATTAATAAATGTTAATTAATTAAAATCTAATTTGTAATTAATTATAATAGAATAATTGATAAATAAATAATTTTTAGTGCATTATTTTCTATAGCGGGTTGTGGGTTTATAGGGGAATTGGGAGGGAAGTAATTTAATTATAATTAATTAAATATGTACAATAATAATTATTGTTAATTAAGTATTAATTTGTAAATAATTGTAAAATAATTGGTCATTAATTTTAATTGATTAATTGATAAAACAAAGTTTTTTAGTACATTGTTTTATATAGCGGGTTGTGGGTTTATAGGGGAATAGGGTGGGAGGTAATTTAATTATAATTAATTAATTATGTAAATTAATTATAATTGTTAAATAATTAATAATTGCTAATTAAATAAAATATAATTGGTAATTAATTATAATTGAATAATTGATAAAAACTTAATTTTTAGTAAATAATTTTCTGTAGTGGGTTGTGGGTTTTTAGGGGAATAGGGTGGGAAGTAATTTAATTATAATTAATTAAATATGTAAATTAATTATAACTGTTAATTAATTATTAATTGTTAATTAAATAAAATATAATTGGTAATACAAATTAATTGGTATTGGTAATTAATTTTAATTGCTATTTATATTTCTATTAATTATATATATATATGAAGTATTTACTTTCCCTACTGTTGCACCCACTGGAGTGGGAATAGTAATTTTAACCCCTACGCTATCCAGCGCTTTCCCTACTGTTGCACCCACTGGAGTGGGAATAGTAATTTTTACCCCTACGCTATCCAGCGCTTTCCCTACTGTTGCACCCACTGGAGTGGGAATAGTAATTTTTACCCCTACGCTATCCAGTGCTTTCCCTACTGTTGCACTCTTTGGAGTGGGAATAGTAATTTTAACCCCTACGCTATCCAGCGCTTTCTCTACTGTTGCACCCACTGGAGTGGGAATAGTAATTTTTACCCCTACGCTATCCAGTGCTTTCCCTACTGTTGCACTCTTTGGAGTGGGAATAGTAATTTTAACCCCTACGCTATCCAGCGCTTTCCCTACTGTTGCACCCACTGGAGTGGGAATAGTAATTTTTACCCCTACGCTATCCAGCGCTTTCCCTACTGTTGCACCCACTGGAGTGGGAATAGTAATTTTTACCCCTACGCTATCCAACGCTTTCCCTACTGTTGCACCCACTGGAGTGGGACTAGTAATTTTTACCCCTACGCTATCCAACGCTTTCCCTACTCTTGCACCCACTGGAGTGGGAATAGTAATTTTTACCCCTACGCTATCCAACGCTTTCCCTACTGTTGCACCCACTGGAGTGGGAATAGTAATTTTTACCCCTACGCTATCCAACGCTTTCCCTACTCTTGCACCCACTGGAGTGGGAATAGTAATTTTTACCCCTACGCTATCCAACGCTTTCCCTACTCTTGCACCCACTGGAGTGGGAATAGTAATTTTTACCCCTACGCTGTCCAACGCTTTCCCTACTGTTGCACCCACTGGAGTGGGAATAGTAATTTTTACCCCTACGCTATCCAACGCTTTCCCTACTCTTGCACCCACTGGAGTGGGAATATTAATTTTTACCCCTACGCTATCCAACGATCTCCCTAATTTAGCACCCACTGGAGTGGTTACATTAAATTTAAACCTTTTGTTATGCTACAGTAAATTTATTATATATGTTATATTAATTAATATGTATTTATATATATATGTATTAATTTTTTTATATATATTTTTTTAAGTTACATTAATTATTTAATAATGTTACATGTATTTAATAATGTTAATAATGTTTATATTAAATATATTTATTAATATATCAGTTGTAATTTAATTTAAAGGCATATAAATATGTAATTATATATATATGTATTATATTTTTTTTAAAGTTACATTAAATATTTAATAATATTACATTTCTTTAATAATTTTAATAATGTTTATATTAAATATATTTATTATTATAATACTTTTCAAATTATTTTAAAGACATATAAAAAAAACGATATTTTGACAGTCGATATTTTTAATACTCGATATTTTTGTACTTACCTTTGTAAAGATAGGAACTCGATATTATGTCCCTCGATATTTTTGCCTCGATATTTTAGGTACTCGATATTTTGGTAGTCGATATAATTTCAGTGATCCATCATTCACAGGCATAGATCCCACCCTTTCCCATTCCTCACAGGGTAAGATTGGATGCCAGTGTGGTAAGTGAGTTTTGGCCTTGTCCTTGGTAATGGTAAGTCTTAATGCTAAACTTGTAGTAGATACATTGTGCTGAGACACAATAGAAGTGGAGCAGCTGTATTTATTACCCAGCAAAGTTGATCCGAAAGCTTTGCAAAGCTTTTGTGCCCTTATCAAGTAGTTACTAATACCCTCAGCTTTTGAAGGAGTCAAGCGCAAAAGAAGAAATGTTTGCATAGAGTGTTCTGATTTGTGGAATGCCAGAAAAATATCAAAAGCCATTAGATTGTATGAACGTGCATGCCTAGAATATGTTTCACATACTTGGTACTTATTAAGGACTTGATTTATATAGATTGATGTGCACAATGGTTCTAGCATATTTTGTCCCCACTCTGGACATGTTTTAATTTTAAAGACAGTTAGATGCTGTAGCATGCTAGATGTGTGTGGTTGCATAATTCTGGAGATCCGGCCCTGTTATACACCATTAAAACAGGCATTGAGATGTGTCTCTTTCAGGTCCTAGATTCATGTCCTGAACATGAATGCCAAAACACTGATTGATTTCCAAACAATTATTGTTAAAACATCAGGGTAATGCATGTCAGTGATTATGGGCCAGATCCACAAAGGTAAACTTACACTTTTATGTATGTTTACAATTGTTTGCTGTTCACAAAGGTATTTTTCAAGTAGCATCTTTACGACTTTTGAATCTGCATATAAAAAGATATTTTGAGCTTGCATTGGAAAGTTGCCTAAAACAACCCAAGCTGTGCTTGTGCTACTTTTACCTTCTTCATGTCAAGGAAGTGTACCAGGGGTGGTCATCCCATGGGTGGTACATGGGATTCCCATGCAGTCACCGATGGTTTCTGATGCAAAGCCCTATCCGTTACATGGCTTTGTGCCAGTAAATATGCTTTCTAGAGGTAGACCCAAAGATGGAAAAAATATTTCTCTCCAAACTTTGCCAGTGTGCAGTACTGTATAGCACACAAAGTGGGAAGATTTTAGAGTAATTCTAAGCTTAGTATTTTGCACTGAAAGGATTCCTTTGCAGTACAAAACCTAAGCTAGACTCTTGCTGACAACATTGCACTATGGGACTAAGGTGTGTACATGGTATGTTACCTTTACAATGCGTTATCACACATGCTTTTCCCCATAGACACTTTTACCACACATGCTTTTAGCATAAATGTCCTTACAAAGCAAGTATTTACTACACATTGAGGTCAGTTGAGTTAAGTAATGGAGTAAAGAAGTTTAAGAAATAAAGAATATATATATATTTTGAACAAAATTGAGGGATGTGGGGGTTTATCCCCACAAAATCACGGAGAAAAAGATTTACATGTATTTTAAAAAGGGTTTGGTTGGAGAGGTTCTCCCATCACAATTGAGGATTAAAGGGCTTAAATCAGTTGGGGATTTAAAATTTTGTTTTTGCAATTTGCATCTTTTTGAAACTTTTTTTAATGAAAATGGGAGTGACAGTTTATTACTCCAGTATTAATTTGAGAATGCTTGCATTTGTTTTTTTGACTTATTATTTAGTAACCCATTATTTGCAAAATAATCATTACAAGAAGGATGTAAGGGATATAGTGGATGGGCTGGAGAGTGTATTAATTTTGGGGGAATTAATTCTTTAGAAATTATTTATTTTCATTGTTTTTGTAATTAATATACATGGGTTTGGAAGTTTAATATTCACATATCCAAATGCTAGTTTTTGTTTGTTTAAATGTTTTTTATTTTGGATGTACAGCTTTTAAGAGTTAAGTGTGGAGAGCCTCTACAATTTGAAAGATTTATTTTTTAACAAATTGACTGAAGTGTTGGGCAGTTTAATGCATGAATATTACATCTTTTTTTATATTTTAAATTGAAATAATATCACAGTTTATTACTTGAGGATTGATTAATATTTAGTTGTTTTAAACATTATGGGCCTCATTCCAACTAACATCCCTTGTTTGACTTCCTACCTCCTAAAAATGATGTAGGCAGTCAGTAGTCAAACTGGCCGGTCATTCCGGCTGGCTTCCGAGCCCAACAGCCAGCCAAAAACCACAACATAATCCCTACAAATGACGTTTCCAACGTCGGTATTATTACGTCGGTTTCGGACTGGCTTTTCATGTCGGGCTTTACGACATGAAAAGCCTGTCGAAAATTGACTTTGGGGGCCCCTAGCAGGGCCCCGTTGTCCCTGCGCCCCCCGGTTGGGGTTGAGGGGACGCCAATGGTGCCCCCTGTAAATCCCTGCACCTAGTGGAAGTCACAGTACACGGATTTACACAAGCACCCATTTCTCCATGGAATCTTATGCTGCAGGCGGAAAGCACCTTAAGCACAAGCTTCCACAGAGAAATAGGAGTTTGCTACTGCACCATGGTCCCTATTACAATGTCGGCACACCCGGTTGGTGGTCGCACCGCCTAATTAGGATCTGACCCAACACTGTCCAGTTTCATTCCTATACTTTACAATAGGAGCATGTATTCCGGCTGGAATGCATGCTCCCATTGTAAAATAGGAGGTGCAGTTCTTCCCTGCATCTCGTGGCAGGAATCTCAAGGTGCCTGCGATCGGGTGCAGGGATCAACAGACGATATATATATATATATATATATATATATATATATATATATATATATATATATATAAATATCCCCAAACACCTCCTTTACACGAAAGAAGTGGAAGCCACAGCGGGGGAACATCAGGGAGGCGCTTTATTCCAATAAGACACACATGACAGGCAAATGCATTTCGGCGTTGGAGCCTTCTTCAGTGCCCGGTGAGTATGACAGGAGGCGTGCCCAGTTCCTAAGAAAATAAGTCCCGCTCTGTCTTGATTGGTTGAGGCCCAATAGCTCCCCCTCCATGTGGAAACATCACCCTAATTTCTGACGCTTGTGTGGTAATGTACCGCTAGTCCCAGAATGCACTGCTCCGGTACTGGGCGTTGCTGGGGTAGGTTGAAACCAAGTTGTCGGATGAATTACACAGGCGAGTCAGGGAAGGTGGACATGGCACATATCCTGATGTGTCCAATAAAGGAGAGCACTCCCTCGGGTCACTGAAAAAGCCACAGATTTCAGGGATGTTATAGTTAGAAATAAGCACGTAAAATACCTTAGAAGTTTATTGAAAAAAAATACAGGTTTTGGGGACGTCATAGTTAGAAATTAGCATTTAAAAAACCTTAGATATTCACGGAAAAAAAACAAAGGTTACAGAGACGTTATAGTTAGGCAGGCGAGTCAGGGAAGGTGGACATGGAAAATATCCTGATGTGTCCAATGAAGCAGAGCACTCCTTCGGGTCCCCACACCGCACCAACCTTCTGTCCGAGAGTCTGTTTGGCGAGGGCACTGATGACAGTGCATCTAGCCCGGTGTCAGGCACAATGGCCGCAGCATCGCTTTTCTTCTTCCCGGGCGATGAAGGTGGGCTCTGGGTGATCCGATACCTCAGCAAACAACAAACGAGCAGCCGTAGCTGCCCACACCAATGAACACCAGAGCCAGCTTGCAGTGCGGGGGCTTCCAAAAGCGTGTCACTGGCAAAAACACTGAAGAAATCCACAAACACCTCCGTTACGCGAAAGAAGTGGAAGCCACAGCAGGGGAACATCAAGGAGGCGCTTTATTCCAATAAGACACACATGACAGGCAAATGCATTTCGGCGTTGGAGCCTTCTTCAGTGCCCGGTGAGTATGACAGGAGGCGTGCCCAGTTCCCGAGAAAATAAGTTCCGCTCTGTCTTGATTGGTTGAGGCCCAATAGCTCCCCCTCCAAATGGAAACATCACCCTAATTGCTGACCATTGTGTGGTAATGGACCGCAAGTCCCAGAATGCTCTGTTCCGTTACTGGGCGATGCTGGGGTAGGTCAAAACGAAGTTGTCGGATGAATTACACAGGCGAGTCAGGGAAGGTGGACATGGCCAATATCCTGATGTGTCCAATGAAGCAGAGCACTCCCTCGGGTCACTGAAAAAGCCACAGATTTCAGGGATGTTATAGTTAGAAATAAGCACGTAAAATACCTTAGAAGTTCTTTGAAAAAAATACAGGTTTTGGGGACGTCATAGTTAGAAATTAGCATTTAAAAAACCTTAGATATTCACGGAAAAAAACAAAGGTTACAGAGACGTTATAGTTAGGCTGACATTTCACTCGTACAAAACCAGAGAAATGCAGCCATTGTAGTTAGCTGAGCTAACTATAAGTCACATTCCCGCAATGCACTGCTGATGACATCACATATTACATCACTCATGACATGGTCAGTGACATCACTGATGACATCTCAAATGACATCACTGATGAGATCAGTGATGACATCATCCAGTGACAGTAAGTGTTTCTAAAACAGTTTAAGAATGTCATGTATATTCACTGAACAAAACATAGGTTTCAGGCACATTATAGTTAGAAATTAGCATTTAAAAAACCTTAGAAATTCACTGAAAAAACCATAGGTTTTAGGGGCGTTATAGTTAGTTGGACATTTCACTCGTACAAAACCATAGAAATTCCTTGTTATAGTTAGTTCAGCTAACTAAACGTCGCGCCCCTGCAATGCACTGCTGATGATGTCACATATTACATCACGCATGACATGGTCAGTGACATCACTGATGACATCACTGATGACATCTCAAATGACATCACTGATGACATCATCCAGTGACTGTGTGTTTCTGTAAAGTTTAAATATGTTTAATATATATAGGGAAAGGCATAATGAAGAATGTGTGGGTGTAAAAGTGTCTGAATGGAAGATTTAGCAATTGCCTGACTGACACTATACATGAGTGATTAAACCTATCTTACTGAATACATGGGTTAGTGACTAAACTGTGCGAATGTCTGATTCCGTCTGTCTGTTGGTGTGTAAGCGACTGCATGGGTTTGCGAATAGCTACATGAGTCTCTATATGAGTTATTGATTGGTTGTCTGAGCAATTATGCATTGATGGTCAAGAATCCTTTCACATGAATGTTGGATCCCCACCGAGACCAGGAAGACGGTCAACCAGGCCCTCGTCACCAGCCGTCTAGACTACGGCAACTCCCTCTACGCCGGAACCACCGCCAAACTCCAGAAAAGACTCCAGCGGATTCAGAACGCCTCAGCACGACTCATCTTGGACATCCCCCGACGCAGCCACATCTCCGGACACCTGAGAGATCTGCACTGGCTCCCGGTCAACAAGAGAATCACCTTCCGTCTCCTCACACACGCACACAAAGCCCTACACAACCAAGGCCCAGGATACCTCAACAGCCGCCTCAACTTCTACGCTCCAACACGCCAGCTTCGATCGACCGGCCACGCCCTCGCCTCCGTCCCCCGCATCCGAAGAGCCACCACAGGAGGAAGGTCCTTCTCCTACCTGGCCGCCAAGACTTGGAACTCCCTCCCGACCCACCTCCGCCTGACCCAGGACCACCTGGCCTTCAGGAAGCAGCTCAAGACCTGGCTGTTCGAGCAGTAGCAGACCCCCCCTCTCCTAGCGCCTTGAGACCCTCCGGGTGAGTAGTGCGCTATATAAATGCTTTGATTGATTGATTGATTGGTGCCTGAGTGTTTGTGTGTGTGGGGTGTGTTTGACTCTGTGCATAGATGTGTGAGTTGGTGATTCACTGGGTGCATGGTTTCAAGAGTGCATCTGTGATGGACTGTATGGGCAGGTGATTGTGTGTATGGGTGTGTATTGAGTGAATGTATATCTCAGTGTTACATGTGTGAGTAACTACATATGTGAAAGGCAGTATATATGTGTGTTAGAGTATATAAATGGCAATAATTGAGAGTGTGCGATTGTGAGAGCGGCTGTATGGATGAGTGTGTGCTTGTATCAGTGATTGTATGAGAGCGTAAGAATGTGCTAGTATTTGTATGAGTAAGTGAGCTGGTGTGTGTATAACTGTATAGGTGAATACATGGGAGTGTGATTAATTATTTACGTGACTGACTAGGTGTGTGAGTACCTTTATGAATGAGTGGCAGTGTGTGAGTATCTATATAGGTGTATGAGTGCATATGATAGTCCTGTACTTAGTGACCGTAAGTATGAGTGACTGTACGGGTGAGTGAGTGGATGTATCTGTAGACCTTAGAATCAGTGAGTGGGTATGTAGTTATTGGGGTTGGGGTGTCTATGGTTTTGAGAATGACAGTCTGTAATTTAGAGTGGGTGTATCAAAAGTTATATTAGGGTGTGAGAAGATGCATGAAATTATCACATGGATGATGTCATCAGTGATGTCATCAGTGATGTCATTTGAGATGACATCACCTAGCAACGACTAGTTGAACTGCAGCTTGAGCTTGATGTAATAATTTCAATTATTTTGCATTTGACTCGAAGGGTACATAGATGATAACTTGGAGTCCACAGAGATCTACGTGATGAAATGGAAGGCACTAAAGGTGGTCCTTCTTGGAGAGTGCATTTCAACGACATGCGGTATTAAACTACACCTACAGTGTATGCTGATTTGGCGGGTGACCCAACTGGCATGATTGCTAACACGAGAAAGAGAGAGGGTTCGACAACTAGAAAATAGACTGGCTCATCAGAGAGAAATAGCAGATATGTGGGACACACTGGACAAGCACACCCTGAGATACTATTGACAGATGTTACGGTGGGAGAGGGACAATTTGGAGAGGCTCCTAGCATGGCTACTTAAACAGCATGGCTACTTAAACAGGACTGGACTAAGGTAGGAATGCACTCCCCATAAATGGTGCAGTGGCACACTATCTTGACTCCCTTTATATGAGCTGCGCCACCCTTACTTGTTGCTAATTAGAGAGTTTTTGGAGCCCCTTCGGCCACTGTGGATCCCCCTGGACAGACATTGAACTAGAAATCACACGGGGTACTGGCTACGGTCTGAGTGTTACTCGTGGATAAAACTCCTGGCAGTGATGGCTTCCCCTCTGAATTTTACCAGAAATTATACTGTGGTTTCCTCATGGAAAAGCTCCTGAAAGTCTACTTGAAGGCCAAAGATAATAACTGCTTGCCAGTCTCTATTAGAGATGACACCAGTGTAAGGATGAGAAAGCAAAAGACACACAATTGATGAACGTAATGCAGAACAAATCAAAACATCAACCCCCAGTCAAGAGATCTGGGTTAAATCCATCATTCTTTTGCTCACAATGCCAACCTAGTTTAGACCTGGCCATTTGCAAATCAGTCTTGACCTTGTGCCTCATGGGAACAGTCCGCCCCGAACTGCCAAGCCAGGTCCTCCCTGAGGAAACAAGCATCCTAGGACCGGTTTCAGGTTTTCACCACTCATCATCCAGGTTAGCTTGAATCCAGTGGCACAGTGAGCCCGGGACCCATGGCTGGGCATACCCGGCGCACTTGGGGCAAGAAAGGAAAAGACACACAATTGATGGACGGAATGCAGAACAAATCAAAACATTCACCAACAGTCAAGAGATCTGGGTTAAATCCATCATTCTTTTGCTCACCATGCCACCCCAGTGTAGACCTGGCCATATGAAAATCAGTCTTGACCCTGTGCCTCATGGACACAGTCCAGCCCGAACTGCCAAGCCAGGTCCTCCCTGGACCAGAAACAAGCATCCTAGGACCGGTTTCGGGGTTTCACCCCTCATCAGCCAGAATAGCTTGAATCCAGAGGATGCCAAAGCCTGACAAAGACCTGAAGGACATGGCTGCATATCGCATACTGTCCATGTTAAATACAGGCACCAAAATCTTCACCAAAACTCTGGCCAACAGACTGTAGCTTAGATAGAGAGCTCTGATATATGAGGACTAATGCTGCTGAATACCGTGCCTCAATACACTCATGAGCATGCTCCGCTTACCCATGTCATGGCATCAGTCAAACAGACCACCGGGAGAGTGCACCCTTGTATCACTTGGCATTCAAGATGTGTTTGATTCCTAGGATGAGAGTATATGTGTGATCACCTCAGGGCAATGGACTTTGGTGTGAATTTTCTCCCCTGTGTCCAGCTATTTTACTGAGACCAGATTGCATGTCATCGGTCGAGTGGTCAAACATCTTGCAGCTGGATAGTGGAGAGGGCCACCAGACAGGGAAACCAGTTATTGCCCCTGCTCTTCATGATTTTGAATAAATCATTGGCAATATGGCTGAGGCATGAGATTGAGCCATAGGGAATAGGTGTAGGCCAGTGGGGTTGTATCCCTATACACAGATGACAAACTGATTTATGTCACATGACCCAGATAATTGATACCTAAACTCTTGCAGGGAGTGTGGGCCTTTGCTGAGGTGTTGGGCTAATGCAAGCACATAACCTAACCTTGCTATACCCCTTGACAGGACTGGCAGATGAAGAGCACTTACCTGGGCATTAAATGGGAGGCCTTTACATTTCAATATTTGGGGATATCTCTTACCTACACAGCGGCTCAGAGCCTCCATTCGATTTTGGATATCCCTACCACTTTCAGTGATGAGTAGAATGGCATTGGAAAAATTGGTCCTGCTACCATGCTGCCTATACATGATGCAAAACTTAATGTATCTGATTAGCTGTTCTGTTTTTTGGGAGATTGATGGATTACTGACACTCCATGTGTGGGCGGGTAACAGAAGGGTCCCTGATGGTACTGAAACTAGATAGAGTGGTTGGGAGTCTGGTTTCTCCAGATGGAGAACTCTATTTTATTGCCACACAACTACAGCATATGGCGAAATTGTGCACCAAGGACCCGAATTTAGAAACCTAGATTGAGAAACCAAGTAGCCTCTGCCTGGGAAACAGCAGTTAAGACAGTCCTGGAACAGTCACCCTTTGGCAGGGTACTCCTGATTGATTGGTTGCAATTGTTCAGCATTATACAGGAAGCAATGTCATTGGCAGCGTGGAAAGATGGAAGATATCTCTTGAGATATATGATCTTTACCCGAGGACCATGTCATGACATTTGAGAGGCACGTGAGGTCTTCAGGATTACACCGGGGCAGCTTTTGTAGTGACTCAAATTGGCGCACACAACTTGGGAGCTCTGGACCAGCTTCATGGAGACCCAAGCCTGCTCTGCCACCCTAGAGATTCCCCAGGAAAGGGCGGAGGAGATTAATATCACAGCTCTATACAGCACTGAAAAGCAACAGATACACAGCCCGCTGTGTGCCAAACAGTCCTGGGATAATGAGCTACCGGTACCTGTTGAGTATAAACATCGCAAAACGAAGCACAGATTTGCAACCCTAGGGTTACTGCTAGCCAAGCATCAGATAGCAATACACCAGCTGTCTTTAAGAGACCTGGCACTCACCAAATGGTATCAGGACACAGGGGAGGGACTCTGGGGGATGATGTGATTCTAAAGTAAGCATGAGCGGATTTTGCGTATTGGCAATCCGCGGATTTGCGTATTTGCGTATTTCGAAAATACGCAAAATCCGCGGATCCTAGCGTATTTTTTTGTTTTTGTGTTCGCACGGGTTTCTGCAAGTTCGCGAGGGTTTTATTGTACAAAACGCTCGCGAACGTGCAGAAACCCGTGCGAACACAATGTGCCTACTCATGGGTATTGCTCTCGTGAAAGTCAAGGATGCAAAGTCTATCCAGCATCACAGCTGATTTTCCACGGTAGATTTGGGAAGAAGGCACACCTGTCCAGCCTCGACGACGCTCACGATTGTTTTTGGGCTAATGAATGAGTCACTGAATTTGAGCATCAACTAGTTCGAGCGACCATGTGTGTGTTACTATGCAATCGCCCCGAAGGGCGCAGGGGTCCCTTGAGTGAGCTGCTGTAGTATTTTACAATGGCGCCAGCAGGCTGCCAGCGCAGTTGTAAAATAGTTACAAAGTTAGCTTGCACAGGAAGCACTTAGATAAAATAAAGCAGCACCTGCTTCGTTTTATCTAGTGGTTCCTGTGCAAGCTAACTTTGTAACTATTTTACAATGGCGCTGGCAGCTTGCTGGCGCCATTGTAAAATAGTTACATGAGTGGGGGTTCAACTTTTGAACCCGTTACGTCCGCGGATTTTTTTTTCCGGATTTTGTGGGAAATCCGCAAAATACGCGGATTGCGGATTCCCCACAAATCCGAAAAATCCGCGGACGTAACGGATTTTCCGCTCATGCTTATTCTAAAGTGAGTGTGAATGGATGAGTGGGAGAGGGAGGACAGAGCTTGCTGGGCAGCAATGCTTCAGGCTTTCCTGCAGGACCAACAGGATGGGAGTAACACTGGGGGAGCTCTGTGACCTAGAGGTCCATTATCAGATGATTTCCAACCCTTGGCCTGATTATGATACATATGATGGGATTAAGGAAGGGGCAGTGGGAGTGCGTGGCTGAGACTGAACAACTATAATGGGCGGGATCGAGTGGAAGGCAGTTACTAGACGCAGCAGACAAGGACGCCACCCGCAGACACCATCACCTCATCAGACCTGCCAAATGGGCCTCCTTCAAAGACCGCCTAGACAACAACGCACGTAACAGCAAAGAGCTCTTCAACATCGTGAAAGAACTCTCCAACCCCAGCTCCAACACCAAAGACATCCCACCTTCGCAAGACCTGTGCGACTCGCTGGCCTCCATCTTCCATCGCAAGATCGCAGACATCCACGACAGCTTCAACGTCACAACCGCACAGACAACCACTGAGACCTCTGCCCCCACAACCACCATCCGCAACAACCACCTGCTCTCCTGGACCAACATAAACGATGACAACACCATCAAGATCAAGCACTCTGTCCACTCCGGTTCGCCGTCAGACCCTTGCCCGCACCACATCTTCAACAAAGCCAGCACCGCCATCGCACCCCATCTCCAGAAGGCCATCAACATCTCCTTTGAGACAGCTACATTCCCGGAGTGCTGCAAGCACACCGAGATCAACGCCCTACTCAAGAAACCCAAGGCGGAACCCAAATATCTCAAGAACTTCCGGCACATCTCCCTGCTCCCGTTCCCAGCGAAGGTCATCGAGAAGGCCGCCAACAGACAGCTGACCCGCTACCTCAAGCTAAATAGCATCCTGGACCCATCCCAGTCCGGGTTCCGCAGCAACCACAGCACCGAAACCGCCCTCATCGCCGCCACTGATGACATCAGGACCCTGCTAGAGAACGGAGAAACGGCTGCCCTCATCGTCCTGGACCTGTCAGCCGCCTTCGACTCAGTCTGCCACTGCACACTATGCATATGCCTCCACGACGCTGGGATCCAAGAGAAGGCCCTGGACTGCACCACCTCCTTCCGCTCCGCACAACACATAGCATCCATCTCCCCCCTTCCGCTCCGAAGCCACCAAGATCATCTGCAGCATACCCCAGGGCTCATCCCTCAGCCCAATGCTGTTTAACATCCACATGGCACCGCTCACCCACGTCACATGACTGCACGGCCTCAACATCATCTCTTACGCAGATGATACCCAGCTGATCCTCTCCCTCACCAAGGACCTCCACATCGCCAAAATCAACCTCCACGAAGGAATGAAGGCCGTCGCCGAATGGATGAGTGTAAAAGGGGCAGGCAGATTTCGATCGATAACCTTTAAGTATTGCCCGGCGTTAGTCGCCTCTTATACCACTCGAGATTTATCAAACAAAGAGGCAGGCGCTGGAGACTGGAAGGCAGGAAACAGAGTTTTATTCCGACGGAGCAGAACACATCAAATCAGACAACGGGGTATCTTCTCGAGGTGCTCTGGCCGCATCTCTGAGGCCTGGCCTCTTATACAAAGGTTTATGGCTTTATTGCATGAAACACATTCTTGTCAACACTTTGATGTAAGGAAAGACATCCTCGGAATCCCCGCTTCAAGCCCGTTCCCATACACATTTACAGTAGAAGTCCCCACCCCGATCTCAGTAGGTGATGACTGTCGCGCAGCTGGATATTCCGCCAATTCCCGGAATGTGTGCAGCTGATCGGATCTCATGGGGTGGGGGCTTTGATCAGTCATAGATCCTTTGAAGAGGGACAGCTTCCTACTGTATGGGGCGATAAACTGCATCCGTAGGACCAGGTGGTGGCCTGGGATCGGGTCTGACAATCGGGCACAGAGTAAAGGGGGTTTCATCAAAGGATGTGTGATCATGAAAGGGACAGAGGGAAGTGTCAGCCGGGTACGGGATGTGGCTTCGAGGCAAAGCCGCGCTGAAGGGGTGGTTTATGGCTCAAGCATGCGAGAGTGGGGGCTGTCAGTGCGCGGGGGATGCTTGCGAGGTCAGAGAGGGAGCGAGAGAGACGTGCTGGCTGTCGGCAGTGGGCAGAGAGGCCATGGCTTCCAAAATGGCTGCTACTTACGCGCACATATGAGCCTGAAAAAGGGACAAGATGGCGCCGATAATGTTTACGTCGTAATCTAGATTTTAACAGCCCTCCCTTTTCAACATATCTAGCCAGCTTGTCAATCTATGTCTATCCCCATCATATTACGGATTTCTACATCATACAAAGCTTTTATGCGTTCAGCTTCAAAGTTCGGAGTCTTAGGGCAAATACAGTTAGCAAAAAGTGAGCACAGAGGTGGCAAGCATTGAATACCCAGGCAGAATCCACATATTACGACAATCGGTATCAATATGATCATAAACAACCTCCACCCCCAGTCTTTTACAGCACTCCAGAACCAACTCCCAAGCGACCATTCTTCTTGTTCCTGATGAACTTCTGAGGAGAGTCAGTGGAGGTGTTCAATGGCCTTGTAGACTGAGGGCGAATTGTCTGGTATGTAGGTACAGCAGCTGGACCCAATGAGACGGCATGCTCCTCCACGATCTGCTAGAACCACGTCTAGAACAAGGCGGTTCTGAAGGGCCACCAGGCGGACCGCCTGAAGCTCGGCTGTATTGTTTGTGAGGATGCCAGTTGTAATGTTCATCGTTGTTTCAACTGCCTGGGTCAAATGCCGGCTGGCAGGGCTGTTCGCCATTGGACCCCAAAGTGGAACAAGTCCCTTCATTGCGTCCAGGAATTGTGCTCCGGTGGAGTCGGCCTGCTCAATGTCTTTTGCTCGCTTTTGCCGGTGATGGTTTGCTGGAGCCACATAGGTAGGAGGAAGGGTGAAGGCAATGTAGCAGGTACCTCCCCAGCCCTTTGGGAGCCAGGTGTAGGCTTTCGTACCACAGACAAAGTACATGTTCGGAGAGGTGACAAAAGAGGGTGGATCAGTTGAGTTCAAGGTTCTGGTGATGCGGCAAGCGCTGTGGCCCACCATTTGTGTCCCATGGCCTTTGATGCATACAAGGCCCGAGACATTGACGACAGATAGGGCCACAGTCAGGGTGGCAGCTGTTCTTTTCCGGAGGTAGGAGAAGGTGGGTCTGGCTGGATTGTTGAACACCTGCATCTCAACCCGTTCTTTGGCGGGGATGTCCAGAGGTGTTGGATGTCAGGGGGCAAAAGGGAGCAGCATTTCTTCCTGTTTTGTTCAGCCAGACTTCGTGATAAAAGTGTGACATAGTTTCTCTGGAAGTGGTGTTGTCCCTATAACTCTCTTGCAAGAGGATCAGCCAAGCAAGGCAGGAACCATGAACAGAGAAAGGTGAGGGGATGAAGGGGATGGAATGTCCGGTGGCATGTGGTATCAACCCACAGATCTAGCAATTAGTGGCATTGGCAGCAAGGTTGTGTTGGTGCAGCAATTGTACGAAGGAGTTGTTCCAGAACTCCTTGCGTCTTTCTCGGAGATGAGGTGAAAGAGAGACCAGGTAGTGTTCTTTCATGGTGGTAGGCTGTGCAGTTGTTAGAAATGTCTTATGAGCCGGTGCGCTCTCTTCCACGATCCAGAGGGTGGTCATGAGGAGGAGGCAAAAGAGAAGGGCGATAAGGAGGGCAATAGTCTTTGAGCTGTGTAACCGGTCAGTCTTCGGGTTTCTGTAGTGGGTCTTCGGATGTCCGGTTGCTTCCATCATCTTCGTATCGGGCGCTTCCATCATTTTCAAGGGGCTCGGTAGCGGGCAGAACCACAGACTTCGTTTGGCTTCTCTCCTGGCAGCCTTAGTAGTGTTGGGCCGCCGCTCTGAGAATTGTAACTTAGCCAGTGGTCTGCTTAGCCGAAGCTCCCTCCTTTCGTCGCAGGTTATACCCTTCTCTGGATGGCACAGTGGGATCGGGGAATTCCGCCAGTTCGAGTGTCTCTGTATCAGGGTAACAGCTCAGGGATGGTCGGTCTTTGTTCAGGAGCTCTTCTTGGGTGATCACGTCTTCGGTCGTCGTCAGGGTTGAGGAGATTTTCTTACAGTGGTGTGCGTGCAGCCAATTCCACTTCCCTTCCACTCGAAGAGCTGTTCGGGTGGTGATCAAGACTTGCCAGGGGCCCATCCACCGGGGTTCCAGACTCTTTGCACGCTGGAAGTTTCGGACTAACATGAAATCACCGGGTTGGATGTCGTGTCCGGGGCCCCTGGAAGCATCGGGGATGGCCTGCAGCACCTGTTGATGGATAATAAACAGTGTTTTGGTCAAATTGTACAAATAGTCAGACATAAGGACGTCCAGGACGTCGTGAATGGAGGTCGGTTTTGGTGCAGACCAGATGCTCATGGGCCAGCCGAAAACGACCTCGTAAGGGGTCAAGTGGTGTTTGGTGGGGGTGGAACGCATTGACAGCAATGCTAGTGAGAGAGCGTCTGGCCATTTCAGTCAGCCACTATCTTAGCTAGTTTGAGTTTCAACGTGGCATTATGTCGCTCAACTAGTCCAGCAGATTGGGGGTGGAAGACTGCGTGGAATTTTTGTTTCACTCCCAACCCCTTCAAGATGAGTTGGATGACTTCGGCTACGAAGTGGGGGCCATTGTCGCTCCATAAAATTCGACAGAGGCCGTAGCGAGGGAAGAATTCCTTCAATAGTACTTTTGCAGTAGCAATGGCAGTGTTGTCGCGAGTTGGATAGGCTTCCACCCACTTGCTAAATGCGCACACAACAACAAGTACATATTTCAGACCTTGGCATCTTTCTAGTTGGATGTAGTCCATCTGCAGGACTTCAAATGGATGATTGGGGACCCCAAACCCTCCCCGGAGTACGACAGTTCCTTTCCCAGGGTTGTGTTGCAGGCATATCAGACATTGTTGGACCAGACGTTTAGCTGAGTCTGTGATCTTGTCAATGTGCCAAACCTTGGAGACAAGTTCGGCCATAGGGGCAGATCCTATGTGTGCAGGGGAGTGTGTCATGGTCAGTAGGGGGCTCAGGTACGAGTTGGGTAACAACCATTTGTTCGTGTCTTTTGTCCGCCAGCAGCCTTCATCGTCTTTCAGTCCCACCCGTGCCCATTCAGTCAATTCGTGTGGTGAGCTGGCCATCTGGATGTCCCTAATAGTTTCCCTAGCGTCCTTCCATTTTTCTGTTTGTGACCTGGTCACATACATGCGTGTCGTTGTCCTATTCTCAGCTGTGGTCCGGGCAGTGATATCAGCCAGTGCATTCCCCTGTCCAATTATGTCCGTCACCTTTTTGTGTGCCTGGCATTTGATTACAGCAAGTTGTTTGGGAAGAAGGACCGCTTCAGTCAGAGTGGAGACTAGATCTCCGTGTAAGATGG
The DNA here is from genome assembly GCF_964261635.1 of Lissotriton helveticus. Classification (NCBI taxonomy): domain Eukaryota; kingdom Metazoa; phylum Chordata; class Amphibia; order Caudata; family Salamandridae; genus Lissotriton; species Lissotriton helveticus. Next base: position 150,617,112 of record NC_136065.1, on the reverse strand, counting down.
GTGTGCCGTGTGAGGTCAGGAATCCCCTCTCCTTCCACAGGAGCCCAAAATGATGAACCACCCCGAAGGCATACTGGCTGTCTGTGTAAATATTTGCTGTCGTCCCTGCTGCTAGGATACACGCTCGTGTGAGGGCAATCGGTTCTGCTGCCTGTGCAGATTGTTGCGTGATGCGGGCGGTCTCAACCACAGTTCAGGCTGTGGTAACTGCGTAAGCAGCAGAGGTGGTGCCGTCGGGGAGTTTGATACAAGAGCCATCCACCCATAGCTCTCCGTCAGGATCTGGAAAAGCAGTGTCTCGGTGGTCAACCCTACTCCTGGTCTGTTCGTCCGTGAGGGTCATACAGTCATGTTTAGGGGCTACATTGGGGTCGTTCTCAGGTAGGGGCAGCAAAGTGGCTGGATTCAGTGTGGTGCATCTTTTCAGTGTAATGTGGGGTGCAAGCAGAGTCAGTTCGTACCCAGTCAGTCGTGCGCTAGTCAGATGCTGCGTCTTAGTCTGGTTTAGGAGGGTGTCAACCACATGGGGCACTAACACCGTAAGGAAGTTCGAGAGTACGATCCCCTCACCTTGTCGGATAGAGATTGCTGCGGCAGCTACAGCTCGAAGGCAGGCAGGCAAAGCTCTGGCTACGGGGTCAAGAGTGGCAGAGAAGTAGGCACATGGGCGTTGCTTGGGGCCAATGGACTGAGTCAGGACAGACAAAGCGCACCCCTCCCTTTCGTGAGTGTAGAGGGAGAAGGGCTTCGTGTAATCTGGGGTTCCTAGGACTGGTGCAGAACAGAGGGCGTCTCGTAGTTCTTTGAAGGAGGATTGGCATTCAGGGGTCCAAGGGAGCTGGAAGGGGACATCCTTAGCCAGTAGGGAAAGTAGCGGTTTCACAATGAGGCTGAAATTTGGCAACCACTGTCGACAGAAGGAGGTGAGGCCTACCAGGGAGCGGACTTATTTCTGGGTCTTAGGGACAGGGGTTTCTAGGATGGTCTGAATTTGATCGGGTGTAAGTTTCCTCCCGTCTTTGGACAGGAGATGGCCTAGGTAAGTGACCTGGGGTTGGCAGAATTGCAACTTCTTCTTGGAGACCTTGTGGCCATTTTCCGCGAGGAAGTGCAGGAGTTGGATGGTGGCTGTGACTGCAAGTGGAGTGGTGTCGGCCGCCAAAAGGATATCATCAACGTACTGTATCAACACCACTCCATCCGGTAACTGTACTGCGTCCAGCTGTCGCTTGAGGGCCTGGCTATAGATGCTGGGACTTTCAGTTTAGCCTTGGGGTGCTCTATAAAATCTATATGAGCGGGATTTTAAGGTGAAGCCGAAAAGGTAGCGGCTGTCTGGGTGGATGGGGATGGAGAAGAATGCGTTCTTGAGATCGATTACCGTGAAGGTGGTGGCAGTGGAAGGAATCAGAGTCAGAATGGTGGTGATGTCCGAGACTACGGGGTACTGAGGTACAACTACTTTGTTGACCTCTCGTAGGTCGATGATGAAGCGATACGCTTTTTCATCTCCCTCACCCTGCTTCTTTACAATGGGTAGGATAGGGCTGTTGCAAACATTGCTAACTACTTCCTCTACCACTCCTGCATCTATCAGGGACTGGATGATCTCTACCAATGCCTTCTCGCCCTCGGGCGATATCCGATATTGTGGGAGTTTCGGGAGCACTGCGTCCTGTCGAACAGTTATATGTACAGGGTCAATCATCATGCGTCCTACGTCCGAGTCAGTTTTTGCCCACAGGTACAAAGGTAGGGTGTCGAGTAGGGATAAGTCGGCATCAGTGATAGAAAACATGTGTTGTGTGGGACAAGGTCTGAGCAGAGTCGGGTTGTCGTACAGAATGACTCGAACTCCGTCTTGTGAACACCTAATAGTAGCTCGAAAATGTTTCAATAAGTCAAGTCCCATAATGGCATCGGGGTGTTGGAGGAGAGCAAAAACGTCGTGTCAGTGGTGTTATTATCCAAGTCAAAGGAGATCGGTGTGGACAAGGGATTAGTGGAGGGCGTTCCATCAAAACCTATTGATGTTACGTGTGAGCCAGACAAGGGTGCCCTTGGAATCAGTCGTTTAGATAACGCACTACGTGTTGCGCCAGTGTCTACCAAAAATGGAGACTTCGTACCCAGGACCTTAGCGGTGACATAAGGACCTTGCTGGTCAACATAGAGCTCGACTGGATCCCTCCCTTGCCCTTGGCAGTCCTATGCGAAGTTGTGGGCATTGTCGCAGTCAGACTGTTGGCACTGGTTCTGTTGGGGACGGTCAAATGTGTTCGGCCTGCCTGGTCTGTCGTTGTTGGCGTCGTTTGTGTACCCTCGTCCCTGTCCCCCCTTTCTTGGCCCACCCGCTACGTCTCTTGTGTCCCTATTTTTGTTTGCTTCTTGCAGAACCGGACAGTGGGATTTCCAATGACCAAATCCTTTGCAAAGCGCACACTGGTTTTCATCGATGTCTGTTCGTGGAGCATGGGGTGCGGAAGTGCGGTCTCTAGGGGGTGGATTCCTAGGAGCATTCGATTGGTAGCTTCCTTTGTAAGGTTCCCTTCCAGTAGTTACCCCTTGCAGCTGAGCAATCATCACCCTTTCTTTCAGGTCCTTTTTCTTTTTCTCAGTCGCCCTATCGTTCTCATTCTTTTGGTGTTCATAGTACTGGGCCATCTGGAGGATAGCCGCAGGTTTGGAGGCCGCCCAACTACTCTCGCTAGTCTGTAGTTTCTGCGAGACTTCCTGCGACAGACCCTTGACATAATTCTGGACAAACAGATGATGTCCGGTTGCGGTGCTCATGTCCTGGCCACTGTAATTGGAGAACACTGTCTCAAACCGGGAGAAGTATTCTGATACGTCTTCCTGGTGTTTCTGGTGGCAGGCCGTAACTATCGACCAATCCACCTTCTTTTCTGGGAACAGGGTTTTCAATTTCTGCACGATCTTGTCTGGGAGGTCTAAAATGGATTTCAAAGGTTTCTGTCCGGGCTCTCGTTGTTTATCTATGCCCTCGAGTTGTGACCAGGTATGTCCGAACAGCTCAAGGTGGTCGACTTTCCGGATTTGCTTCCACACATCAGCTGGCAGACATAGCCCGAAAAACAAATCGATGTCCGCTAGGGTCATAATCGTCGAACCCAAGGCCGTGCCTAATTCCGTGTAAAAGGCAGTGGGGTTCTTTCGTAAATCAGGCAAGGACTTTCGGAAAGTCAAGATGTCTTGCCGATCCCACGGTTGATAGACCCAGTTATAAACTACTCTCCCTCTTGCATCTTGGTTGTTGATGTCATCGTGCGTTCCCAGTCCCCGTGGGGGAACCCAGTAGGGAGCGGCCTCCTTTATAGGCATCATTGTGTCCGTTTTTTCTGTTCGAGGTTCGGTCGCTAGAGGAGTTATAGCGTTAGTTTCTAACCTCTGTTCAGTGAGGTGGCGGAAAACTTCAAGCGTACGCGTGAAGAGGTCCGCCACATCACACTCACCTTCCTCTCCAATGTCAACTTTCCTATATAGAGTCGTTACACTCTCAGGACCTTTGTCGTGGTATCGGTCCTCATAGGTATTAAGGGTATGATAACAAAGTCGTACGACAAAGTGCCCTCTGTGGCTGTTGGCATATGAGTTGTACATATCCGTTACGTATTCTTCACTCTCTTTTCGTTCCACCAGTGTCTTTACAATCTTATCGATCCCTGCTCGTTCATCTTTGCTTAATCGGTTCATTCTAGCGGAGTATTTCTTCCTAGCTTCAGAGTCATCTAATGTTATTGCTTGCATTGTGCTGAGTACAAGGGGTTCGGTCGGCGCGGAGGCCGTGAGGACCGAGGTTCTGGCACTAGTCTCACCTGTACTTGGGGGCTGTGGGTGCTGTACCAAGGGTTGGGAAGGGGCATATGGAGGGGGCATGTAGATGATTGGGGGACCTAGTAATAAATCATCGTTCGCTCGTTGTTTCGAGGGTAACTCAGGGTAGAGCGTAGAAGGTGTTCTAACGGGACACTGGCCCGATGTTTCGGACCCTTGCTTCTGTTTGACTTCCTCTCTCTCCTTTATCTCTTCTTCTAACCTTTTAGCGGCTAGGTGAGCTGCTTTCCGTAGCTCTTTTTCTAACCTAACCTTGTTTCTCTTTTTCCGTTGCTCTGCTTGTTTGCGCCACATGCCGAGACTATCAAGCATAGTGGGCGTTGTCTTATTGTTACGAAGGGCTGTTTCCAGCACGTTTATTTTATTGTCATCAAAGGATCCTATCAGTGGCCACTGACTTTCCTGATCCTTTCTTGTATATTTATGCCATAGTTTACTATAGGCTATGGTGACTAGTCCATATCTAGTGAACATGTCCTTATTAGGGGTGCCTTCCAGTGGAGCTGGATGGTTCATCTCTAATAAGCGGTCCGGGTTGAACCAACTACTAATCAGTGGGGAGAGGATAGGCATGACAGATTACAACGGGGGACAAAGGTCCGCACTACCTATCCTTTCACTACTTGCAAAGACTAGACAGAATATTTCTATTCTACGTTATTTGCAAACAGAGAATACCTCAAAAAGAACCAACTTCGAACAATCAATGTTCGGACAATCAATCAATCAGTGGGGAGAAAAATAGGCACGACGGATTACAAAGGGGGACAAAAGTCTGCATTACCTACCCTTCACTATCTGCAAAGGGAGACGGAATATTCCTATTCTTCCCCGTTTGCAGGCAGAGAATATCTCAAAAGCAATCAAAGAGCAATACTAGTATTTTTCAAACAATCAAACAATCGTTTCGCAATTTGTCGTGTTACACGACCTTACCCGGACCGCATGGACAGTTTCTCGTCTTCCGTGTCCAGCGCCCGATCGTCCTCTATTCTCCGTAATTGCCGCGGCACACCTGATGGTTCCCAGTTAGGACCGTAGATCACTCGAGAGAGGTCTGCTCGGAACCGGTGAAGTTCGGATGATCGGCTGCCAGACGAGGGTCTATCGGGCAGGTGCACTTCCCGATCGTTGCAGTCATTCACTCTGTCGTCAGGACCTCTCCCACTGGATCCACGTGTCGCTGATGGGCCCCACGTTTGGGACGCCAATTGTAAAAGGGGCAGGCAGATTTCGATCGATAACCTTTAAGTATTGCCCGGCGTTAGTCGCCTCTTATACCACTCGAGATTTATCAAACAAAGAGGCAGGCGCTGGAGACTGGAAGGCAGGAAACAGAGTTTTATTCCGACGGAGCAGAACACATCAAATCAGACAACGGGGTATCTTCTCGAGGTGCTCTGGCCGCATCTCTGAGGCCTGGCCTCTTATACACAGGTTTATGACTTTATTGCATGAACCACATTCTTGTCAACACTTTGATGTAAGGAAAGGCATCCTCGGAATCCCCGCTTCAAGCCCGTTCCCATACACATTTACAGTAGAAGTCCCCACCCCGATCTCAGTAGGTGATGACTGTCGCGCAGCTGGATATTCCGCCAATTCCCGGAATGTGTGCGGCTGATCGGATCTCATGGGGTGGGGGCTTTGATCAGTCATAGATCCTTTGAAGAGGGACAGCTTCCTACTGTATGGGGCGATAAACTGCATCCGTAGGACCAGGTGGTGGCCTGGGATCGGGTCTGACAATCGGGCACAGAGGAAAGGGGGTTTCATCAAAGGATGTGTGATCATGAAAGGGACGGAGGGAAGTGTCAGCCGGGTACGGGATGTGACTTCGAGGCAAAGCCGCGCTGAAGGGGTGGTTTATGGCTCAAGCATGCGAGAGTGGGGGCTGTCAGTGCGCGGGGGATGCTTGCGAGGTCAGAGAGGGAGAGAGAGAGACGTGCTGGCTGTCAGCAGTGGGCAGAGAGGCCATGGCATTCAAAATGGCTGCTACTTACGCGCACATATGAGCCTGAAAAAGGGACAAGATGGCGCCGATAATGTTTACGTCGTCATCTAGATTTTAACATGAGGAACAGCCGGCTGAAGCTGAACTCAGACAAGATGGAGGTCCTCATCCTCGGATCCACCCCCTCGGCCTGGGACGACTCCTGGTGGCCGACCGCACTGGGAACCGCTCCAACACCCACCGACCATACTGTAGCGCTTGCCCTGGGTGTCAGGTTCAGGAAGGGTCGAATAGCGGAGATCAAAAGATGTGAATCCCGCATGTCGCCACTGGAGGGAGCCAGGCGACTGCGGGACTACATTCCCCAGAGACCCAACCGACACGGAAACGGAAGCGTCGGGTTGACAAAAGCCTTCCGAGGTAACGGCTCGGGGCTTGTCAATCAGGACCTTTCGTTTGTGCAAGACGGAGCCTAGCCTGTGTAGCCAGTGTGAAGTTTCAGGTACCTATTCGGATCGAGCAGAACGGATTTCTGCATCTCAGCAACTCGTGTTTCTTTTGGTGATACTGTTTACTTTCGCGAGTCCCCGCATCTGTAAGACGGGCTGTCTCGCTCTTGTTGGTGGCGTTTGCGAGACCCGCGCAGGAGCGCGTTGCCGTCTCCGCCACTGTACTCTTTCAGTGGGTATTTCTACTTGCTGTATTTAGTGGCGTTTGCGAGACCCGCGCAGGAGCGCGTTGCCGTCTCCGTCACTGAGCCATTCCTTGGGGAGTTACTTTGGTGCATCCAGGCGTGCCGGTACCGGTGCGCGCTTCACTGAGAAGACCCTTGCTGATTTTGTTTGTTTCTTTTTGGGGTGTCAAGTCCTTGCTGATTTTGTTGTCGACTTTTGGAGCCTTTGCAGCTGGTGGGCAAGCTGCTCTTGATAGGCTTGGATACCTTCGACCAAGTGCTGTTTCCTGTACCATTTCCCTGTGGGCTTTTCAAGCGCTCCAGTCCACCCATCACAGTTAGTACTTACCATTTTATGTATACCTGTTACCGTGACTTCTGTGCAGTGCTGGGTAGTTAATTGTTGGTTCTTGTTCCCTCTTTACCTGCAGCTAACCGGGGGGTCATAGAGGCTGGCGAGAGAGAGGGTGGACAGCATCCATACAAGTCCCAGAAGCCCTTCGGAACACCCTATCTTGTTTTCTCCCCTTCCCCTTTTTCCCTGGGAGGCATTCCTACACAGGTGTGTTACCCCTACACTGTGTGGTGTGCGTTCCGGAGAGGAGGGGGACTAGTCTTCCATCCATCGTTCCTGCTGACATCTTTCAGAGGTTAGTGGTACGCCATTGACGTCGTGACAGATTGACAAGCCCACGAAATTCGTCAGCCTGAGCGATGGATACTAATACCGTGTTGGCATCCTTATTGGAGAGTATAACTTCTCTCCAACAGGAGGTACATGCCACGCGACAGGAGAATGTTGACCTCCGAACAGAAGTGAGTTCGCTAAGACGGGAGGTGGCAGGCATATCACGAAAGGGAAGGAGTTACATCAGAGAGGGAACGCTTCCCCCCCATCTCAAAACCCGGATGGGGCGTCTATGGGGGGTGGGTTCTTTGCTTCACAACCCTCTACTCCCTCTCCTTTAGGTCCCGGACCCACAGTCCATGTCATTCAAAATCCAGGTATACCATTAGCACCTCCTGAGCGATTCTATGGGGACACCAAGAAGTTTGAGACATTTTTAAATCAGTGTAGGCTCCATTTCCTCTGCAAACCAACCATTTTCGTGAATGATGCATCAAAAACGTCCTTCATGATGTCTTATATGGGGGGAAATGCCGCCAGCTGGACAATTCCACTGATGGAAAGGAATGACCCAGTGCTACACCATTTCCAGGATTTTTGCAGTGAAATGAGAAAGCTGTTCGATCGGAAAACACACATGCTGTCTCTAGATCGCGAACTGATGACCCTCCGTCAAGGATCTCAAGATCTGTTAACCTACATCACCACCTTTAATCGGTTAATCGTGGAAACAGAATGGCCCCCTGAGAAACGCACCTCTTTGTTTTACCAGGGATTACGGGGGGAGTTGAAAGACGTGCTCTCCCAGGTTGTGCAACTACCCAAGACATGTGATGAAATGATCGACCTTGCAGTTCAGCTTGATCACAGAGTGCAAGATAGAAAAGGGGACAAGAACAGAGGAGAAGTACGTTCGTATTTTCCGAAGCCTCGCCCTCCTCCAGAGGATTACAACAAACCCGGGGCGGGAGTAGAGCCCATGCAAATTGGAGGGGTGCGGGGTCCTTTATCTCCTGAGGAAAGAGAGAAAAGACGCCTGCAAAAGCTGTGTCACTATTGTGGGAAAAGCGGCCATTTCATCAGAGAATGCCGAGCGAGAGGAAAAACATCCAATCCTAGTCCGGGTCCCGGGAAACAAGTAGCAGTAACCCAGGAGTCGGAAAACTAAAGAGCCCAAGTACGGACGGGGTCTCCGTCTTGGGTTTGGAAGAAGAAGAAAGGATCCCATTATATCTTGCAAACACCATTCAGCCTGGAGTGGCTCATATGAATATTACAGTTTCTTTGATACTTGCCGAGGACATTTCGCTTACAGTGTCTGCCCTCTTGGATTCGGGGGCCACAGGGAATTTTATCGATCAACAGTATGCCCGGAGAATGGGCATTCCCTATGAGAAGAAAAAGTTCCCTGAAATGGTGAAAGCCGTGGATGGAAAGGCCCTGACCTCTGGCCCTGTTCGATATCACACAGTACCCCTTAAAATGCACATAGGTGAGAATCACCAGGAGATCATTCATTTCGACATCATTGACACCCCCCAGTTCCGCCTCATCCTCGGAATGCCCTGGTTGACATTACATGATCCAGTAGTGAAATGGGCTGCACGCTCGGTGTCTCTGACATCCCAGTACTGTCGTGAACATTGTTGCCCTCCAGAGGTATCCGAAGAAACACAGGCTACTTTTCTAGCCCAAGGATGCGTGGACGGAAAGTATTGCTGTGCTACCTTGCTTCCCAGCGAATATTCGTCATACCTGGACGTCTTCGACAAGAAGAAAGCAACAAGGCTACCACCACACAGACCTTACGATTGTCGTATCGACCTCGTTCCTGGAGCGGATATTCCCTGCAGTCGAGTCTATGCCCTCACCGAGCCTGAGACACGTTACTTGAAAACATACTTGGAAGAACACCTTGCTTCGGGGTTTATTCGCCATTCAACCTCCCCTGCTTCCTCTCCTCTTTTTTTTATATCGAAAAAAGACTGCGATGAACTCCGAACGTGCATAGACTACAGGGCTATCAACAAAGTGACCATAAAAAACAGATACCCGTTGCCCTTCATACCCGTCCTTTTGGACCAGCTTCGAGGGGCCCAGGTGTTCACCAAACTGGATCTCCGTGGTGCCTATCACCTGGTACGTGTGAAGCCCGGTGACGAATGGAAAACCGCCTTCCGTACGAAGTTCGGTTTATTCGAATATCAAGTGATGCCTTTCGGACTATGCAACGCCCCTGCCGCCTTTCAGTACTTCATGGATGAGGTATTAAGAGGGCTGTTGGAAACCATCTGCATCGTGTATATTGATGATATACTGGTCTATTCTCGGAACATCTCAGAACACATCGGCCACGTGAAGACAGTTCTTGATCGCCTTCGTGTCCATTCCCTGTTCGCCAAACTGGACAAATGCCTTTTTCATGTCGGCGAGGTGGCCTTTTTGGGGTATGTCATCAACGCCCAGGGGTTCCAAATGGATATGAGCAAAGTAGAAGCAATCACCCAGTGGGCAGCTCCTTCACACGTCAAGGCTGTACAGAGTTTCCTTGGGTTTGCTAATTACTACAGGCGGTTTATCAAGGATTTCTCTCGCATCATCACTCCCATATCCAGACTACTGAGAAAGAATGTACCCTTTGAGTGGACTCCAGAAGCGAATCAAGCCTTTGAAACATTGAAAAGGCGATTCACTCAAGCTCCTATTCTGCGGCATCCGGATCCCAATCTGCCGTTTGTGGTTGAGACGGACGCCTCACAGTATGCAGTGGGTGGGGTGTTATCCCAGCGACATCCTGATACGGGTCAATTACATCCAGTGGCCTTTTATTCCAGCAAACTCACACCCTGTGAGGTGAATTATTCTATTACAGACAAAGAACTGCTGGCCATCAAACGGGCATGTGAAGAATGGAGGCATTATTTGTTAGGGGCTCTTCATACAGTCGAAATGTATACAGATCACAGGAATCTGCTGTTTCTGAAAACGGCAAGAGCGCTGACTCCCAGGCAGCTACGGTGGTCGCTCTTTTTCTCGGACTATGATTTTGTCATAAAGTACAGACCCGGACCCCAAAACGGCAAGGCCGACGCTCTATCCCGTAGGGTGGACCTCACAGGACCCCTTCAGAAGAACGATACAGAGCCACCTACCATCCTTTCTCCCTCTTCTTTTATGGAATCAACGCTGGCCTTTGTGATATCACAGGATTTCGTGGAAGATGTCAAAGTAGCTGTGTCAGGAATGGATGGCGCTGCATGGATACAGGAAGAACCGGAACATAGAAGCTCCAAGGATGATCTACTGTACCATTATCATGCTTTATACGTACCCTTGAGCACGCTCCAGGAGCAGGTCATGCTTTGGTGTTACGATTCTACATTGGGAGGTCATCTGGGTGAATACAAGACCATCGCTAATATCGAACGTTCCTTTTGGTGGCCCTCACTGCGAAAAGATACCAAAAACTACGTACAGAAATGTGCCGTTTGTGCTCAGAGTAAATCCAGCCATTCCAAGCCTGTGGGATTACTACGCCCCATTCCAATTCCTCCTTCACCTTGGCATACAGTATCAATGGACTTTATTGTTGAACTGCCCCCTTGTGAGACCTATACCACGATTCTAGTCTTGATAGACCATTTTACTAAAATGGGTCATTTCATTCCTCTGAAAAAACTGCCTACCTCTTCCGAGTTAGCCTTGGTGTTTCTCCAGCATGTCGTGAGAGCTCATGGTATACCTAGAGTCCTAATCACCGACAGGGGTTCTCAGTTTACTTCTCGTTTTTGGAAAGCTCTCTGTCAAGCATTACATATGGAAGCTCGGTTATCGACCAGTTTCCATCCCCAGACAGACGGCAAAACCGAGAGGCTTAACCAGTCCCTGGAACAATACTTACGGTGCTTCACCCTCCAGAACGCGGGTGACTGGTTTCCTCTGGTATGGATGGCGGAATTCGCCTACAATAACGCTGAACACTCCACATTAGGGTGCTCGCCCTTCTTTTGTTCCTATGGGTACCATCCTGATATGCTCCCTTTCGAGTGGCCAGTCACCTCCACGCACCCGTCCATTCAGGAGCATCATGCTCATCTCAGGGCGGTATTGATAGACGCTAGGAACCAGTTGGCCCTGTCCCAGGCCACCCAGAAACGATGTGCTGATCGGAAGCGGGTCCCTGAACCCGATTACAAGGTGGGGGATAAGGTCTGGTTATCCACCAAGAACCTGCGTCTGAAAGGGAGGGGTAAGCTGGCTCCCAAGTTCATAGGGCCCTATGGGATTGAGGGGATCATTAACCCTGTGGCTGTCCGTTTGTCCCTCCCTCCTTCTTGGCGGCTCCACCCCGTGTTCCACGTATCCCTGCTTCGTCCCTGTCGGGTGGGTATGTGTCTCCCCTCTCGCCCTGGCCCCGTTGATCTGGATGGGGAGGAGGAGTACGAGGTGGAGGAGATACTGGATTCCCGTTTGTCCCGTGGGAGGGTGCAGTACTTGGTGTCTTGGAAGGGGTATGGAGTTGAGGACAGGACATGGGAACCTGTGGCCAATTTGCATTGCCCTCTCTTGGTGAACCGGTTTCACGCCTCTCATCCTGGCAAGCCTGGTGGACCGCCGGGACGTCGGTCCTTGAGAGGGGGCTCTGTAGCGCTTGCCCTGGGTGTCAGGTTCAGGAAGGGTCGAATAGCGGAGATCAAAAGATGTGAATCCCGCATGTCGCCACTGGAGGGAGCCAGGCGACTGCGGGACTACATTCCCCAGAGACCCAACCGACACGGAAACGGAAGCGTCGGGTTGACAAAAGCCTTCCGAGGTAACGGCTCGGGGCTTGTCAATCAGGACCTTTCGTTTGTGCAAGACGGAGCCTAGCCTGTGTAGCCAGTGTGAAGTTTCAGGTACCTATTCGGATCGAGCAGAACGGATTTCTGCATCTCAGCAACTCGTGTTTCTTTTGGTGATACTGTTTACTTTTGCGAGTCCCTGCATCTGTAAGACGGGCGGTCTCGCTCTTGTTGGTGGCGTTTGCGAGACCCGCGCAGGAGCGCGTTGCCGTCTCCGCCACTGTACTCTTTCAGTGGGTATTTCTACTTGCTGTATTTAGTGGCGTTTGCGAGACCCGCGCAGGAGCGCGTTGCCGTCTCCGTCACTGAGCCATTCCTTGGGGAGTTACTTTGGTGCATCCAGGCGTGCCGGTACGGGTGCGCGCTTCACTGAGAAGACCCTTGCTGATTTTGTTTGTTTCTTTTTGGGGTGTCAAGTCCTTGCTGATTTTGTTGTCGACTTTTGGAGCCTTTGCAGCTGGTGGGCAAGCTGCTCTTGATAGGCTTGGATACCTTCGACCAAGTGCTGTTTCCTGTACCATTTCCCTGTGGGCTTTTCAAGCGCTCCAGTCCACCCATCACAGTTAGTACTTACCATTTTATGTATACCTGTTACCGTGACTTCTGTGCAGTGCTGGGTAGTTAATTGTTGGTTCTTGTTCCCTCTTTACCTGCAGCTAACCGGGGGGTCATAGAGGCTGGCGAGAGAGAGGGTGGACAGCATCCATACAAGTCCCAGAAGCCCTTCGGAACACCCTATCTTGTTTTCTCCCCTTCCCCTTTTTCCCTGGGAGGCATTCCTACACAGGTGTGTTACCCCTACACTGTGTGGTGTGCGTTCCGGAGAGGAGGGGGACTAGTCTTCCATCCATCGTTCCTGCTGACATCTTTCAGAGGTTAGTGGTACGCCATTGACGTCGTGACACATACACGCAACCTAGGGGTCATCCTCGACTCCACCCTCTCCATGACGAAGCAGGTCAACGCCGTCTCTTCTTCCTGTTTCAACACCCTCTGCATGCTCTGCAAGATCTACAAGTGGACCCCCACCAAAACGAGAAGAACGGTCACCCAGGCCCTCGTCAGCAGCAGGTAGGACTATGGAAACACCCTCTACGCATCCAGAACGCCTCTACACGCCTGATCCTCGACATCCCTCACCGTAGCCACATTACACCCAACATGAGAGACCTGCACTCTCTTCCCGTCAAGAACAGGATAACCTTCAAGCTCCTCACCCACGCACACAAGGCACTCCACAACACCGGGCCAGCGTACCTCAAAAGATGACTCCGCTTCTACACCCCCACCTGCCAGCTCCACTCCGCCGACCTCGCCCTCGCCACAGGCCCCCGCATCCGAAAAATGACCTCCGGCGGCAGATAGTTCTCCCACCTCATTGCCAAGACCTGGAACACCCTCCCCACCCACCTACAACAGACCCAAAACCTGCTGACCTTCAGAAGACTCCTCAAGACCTTGCTTTTCGAGCAGTATGGCATTCCCCAGTGCCTTGAGACCCTCATGGGTAAGTAGTGCGCTTTATAAATGCTATGATTGATTGATTGATTGACTAGACATGGGTGGGATGTGGCATGTTATATTGCTTAAAGCTGACACTTTTTTATAATTGTATGATATAATGACGCTGATTACTGGGAGTACTTGCTCACAATGCTGGTGCAGGTAGGTACCTTTATTGTCTTCCTGTTGATGTTAAATTGAAAATATTACAAATAGTGATTATAAAGTGATCCAATGTGTTATCAAATATACTTTCATCAAAGGATTATGAAACACAAGGGGGTTATTTATTTTGATGGTGGCCGAATGGTCAGTAATCCCTAATATAGGCACCGCCGTAGGGATTAAAATGTCTCTTTCCGCCTGCCCTTTCATGGCAGTTCACCCGCCATAAAAAGGCAGGCAGAAAGTGAATTTGCGGGTCCCTAGCAAGCCCCCCTTCCTTCTGGCCCTCCCCTATGGGGTCTGGGGGGCACCTATTGTGCCACCCTAAACATCCCTGCACCATGTGGCAGGCACAGCATGGTGCCGGTCACAGAGTGCAGGGATGTTTCCAGAGTGTATATTTTCAATTGCGGCTTGTGCTGCAGCCCACAGCACAAGCCACGATAGAAAATATACACTTTGCTACCACAGTGAAGGTGGTCGCATTGTAATTAGGGCATAGGGACCACCGACTGGTTGTCAGGCGGCCCCTCTTCTGCTCTGTCACCCATCAGATGATAGACCGACGTGCATCAAAATGATGCCCTAGGTTCATGATTTGCTTCTTCCTAAAGGTTACAATTGTCTTGAGTCTGATTCAAGGATGAGCTACTCTATTTTCTTATTATTTTGGGCCCTGGACATCTGCTTTCCTCTCACCCTGCTCCACCCTTCTTTGAGATTCCTTTCAACCATAGAACTATAATTCTTTACACAGCTGCAGTGTTCAGTTTTTTTTACTAATAGGTCTTTCATGATTTGATGTCCTCTCAAGGAAGGCTCCTTGGCAATGGCGGGGGAGCGCCGCCCCTCTGAGTAGGAGCCAGCAGCAAAAAAAATAGAATGATATTATAATATTGTTTTATTTTTAATCTGCTGCTCAGTCAGCGTGTGCAGGGAGGGGCAGGGCGGATGTATGGGAGGGGGGAGGAGGAGTGCTACGTGCACTACCTAAGTGCTCATGTGTGTTTGGTCGACCGTCTCAGGACGACCAAAACACATATGCGCACTTAGGTTTTCTAACACAGCTGTATTGAAGAGCCTGGTTAGAGAAAGCCCACAGGCCTGAGCAGAGCGTCTTTCCGCTCAGGCCAATCCCTACGCTGCTATGTGGTGCGGGTATTGGACAGAGAGTCTGTGATATAGCAACAGTGTCTGCTGGGAAATGGAAGTCCCAGTACCGGAGCGCAACGTGGGAGATGGCCGGCACCAGGTAAGTGTAACTTTTTATTTTAAATTTTTATTAGAAACAGTCCCTCGTCCCCCCTTAATCGGGACACCTCCCATGCTACTCCTCCTCCCCTTTCCATTCCTATTTTTGTATGTGGCAACCGCCACTGTGTCCTCTTGACTTTTGATTTCTTTGTTCTAGGACTAAATGTGCACTAAAATATTTCCTGAACTTTTATTCTGTACACTCCATATTTATATCTGCTCTGAAATTGATGATCCATAACAGTCTTGGAGGAAGTAGAGGTATACTCTGTATACCTTTCAGCCTGCCTCCACAGGCTCTGGCATGGAAATTTGCTTTTTCCTCATTGCATCCATCCAATACAACTATTTATTTTTCTTGTTTTTGCAGGAGCACCTAAATTGCTAATTTCTGTCCCGTTTGTTAGTGAATTGGGTTTCCAGATTATATAGTGCTTGGGCACTCAACTATGTTCTCCAGAGTTCCATGCTTTTGATAAATTTCTGGTATTTTGAGACTGGTATCAGAAAGATATACATACATATCAGGAATTTTTACATCCTTCCGGGCTACAGAGTAAACACAGTTTATCAAGATAAGTATTACTGTTTGTGGCTGACCTTAAATTTCTCCTTTCTCTGACTTTTACACGTGCGTGCCAGGGGTTTCTCTCAAGCATGGATTTTCCAGATTTATATGTGCTTTAACTTTACTTGTGCTGCCCAATAAATGTTTAATCTGACCACAGCTTCCTGCTCTTACCATTTCATCTTCCAGGGTGTGAGGGGAAGTGTTAATGACTAGGCCTGGGTGGAGTTCTGATACGCAGAACTCTGCGACGTGTCGAAAGCACAGTGCAGTGCTCCGCGGAGTTCCGCAAGGGGCGGAGTGCAGTAAGTCATGCTGCTCACGCTGATTTTTAGTATATAAAAACAATTGGTTCTGTAGGGAGGGGCACAATTTCTTTCAAGTTAAAACATATACAGTCCCATGGAAAACTCAAATTTTGGTATCTGCTTGAGACCACGCTCATATAGTAAACACATGTTAAGTATCATAAAGTCCTGAGAGAAACCACTGATTAGTTGTTGAGTTCCACTGAATGCTTCACCACGATTTTGTTTGCAGAGATCGTAATCGAGCCACGTGGGCTGTAAAATGATGACAGCGTCATATAGTGATACATGCTTCAATGATGTGAGAATTAGGAACGCCTCAGTACTTATGGTTCATTAACTATGAAAAAGGAAGTTATTGCTTCTGTTGTTACTTTGTAGTCTTGTGTTCACCTTGCTGCTTCACGCAATAAACCACTTTACGCTGTTGTTGAAGCGTAAAAGGCCATTTATTAGGACAAGGCTGTATACCCAATAATTAACCAATAAACATCAATGTAACCATAACAATCCCCAACATCAATGTTTCATTCACTCCATCCCTTTCACATTGCTCCAAATCTCTCTTCACCTTCCACTCCATGACCCCTTTCATTTCTCCATCCACTTCTTCATTTATCTTCAAACATCCTGCCCTGTATTACCTGCCATCGCACTCATGCATCCTGCACCCCCATCATTCACCCTTCCCCCCGAAGGGGTGAGTGTGCCCATCAATGATTCCCCCACCCCTCCAAAGTACTGTCAACCAGAGAACCCCCTTTTGTTTCCTGTGCATCTTTCACACTCACTCCCTGACATCCCTGCGACACCAGATGGACTCATTCCACAACTTGCTGATCACATCACGCATCTCCATCATATAATACGCGTTCCCCAGTTGCAAACCGTCATCCCTGAACAGCAGCGGCTCCTCCAACCGGAGCCCCACATGTGCAATCACTTTTATGTCCTTTGTCGCACAAAAAACCCTCAAAAAACCCTCATCGCCCTGTTGAGCTTCCTGCTGGCTTTTTCAACTGCTGCATGTTTCACAGCCCCTCTCCAAATTTTCTGTGGCACAAATTCTGTCTATACAATGCACGTCCCCGCCATCCTGTATTTCATGACTTCCAAGTCTCTTTGCATCTGCTGAAGGATTGCCAGACCTGACAAACAAATCAAGTCATTCTTGCCCAAATGCAGGATCAACAGGTCAGGGCAACCTCTTCGTGAAACCATCTTCGTCAGCCAAGGCAAGAGTGCCCCCCAACGCATCCCTCCTTTTCCCCACCAATGCACCTTGTGATGGCTGCTCTTCAGACCCAGGTTATGACCGTATACCTGCCGATCTGCATATCATTCCCGCCCAATGTATTAACAAATGTCCAATGATCCAGGTGACCATCTTGGTCCCTGGGCCACCCACACAACCTACGACAAGAAAAAGATGTTAGTGCACCACATAATGCGCCCCAAAAAACCTCTTCACTATCGCCCCTCCCCACCAAAATTCACCTATTTACCGACGTAGAGTTCGCAACACCTGGACCTCCACCTCCCATTCTGCTAGATTCTACCCCACGACCAACCCAGAAGCGCTGCAGCAGTCGCCGCCCCAATACGGAAACAGTGCATGCGATATCCGGTCAGGTCCCTACCCGTACGCCTCAAAGCCATGCGCAAAACTGCCAACAACTGAGACGTAGTCAACCGATCCCTGGACGCATAACAAAATATTTCCCCTGACTGCCCGTCTGACCTGTGCAAAATTCCCCGCCACTCCTGCACTAGGCACACCCCCACACATCCACTCACATTCAACCATACCCATTTACCTAGTCCCGCTTGGTCCATCTTACAATAGCCCGACCAAATCCCCAAACACTCCACGTTGAGTCTAATGTCTTTGTATTTTCTCCCCTCCCGCCCATCATGCTCAGCAACTAAGGAACCTGGAATGCCCCAAAAAGCATCCATACCATACATAAACAAAACACGGCGACTTCATAACCGTCGTAATAACAACTGGTCAATGCTCCCAGAAAACCCTGTAATAGTTCAAAAGTAATCTCTCTTGGCATCCGCCTTGACCCTTCACCCTGCTCCCGGCACCAGCCCTTTAGCATTCTGCTGAGGATCTCATCTTTCGCCAGATCAAATCCCATGTACAATTTAAAGTAAAAGGAGATCCCCACCAACTTTCCCGCGATTATCGTTTGTGGCAAGCCCTTATCAATGCAACTCAGAACAAAACGTAGCACTCCTTGTTCAGTATCCAGTCGAGACATGTTCCACGTCTCCACGGTCCAGCCCATATAAGATCCAACTCCGACTAAGCCAGCCTGTAACTGCGTCTTGTCGTGTACGCTATAGACTTCTCAACCAGGCCTATAACTCTCACTCCCCTCAGGTCCAGATGTGGTCAAGCAGCTCTGTCTTGCAGGTGCCAGTCGTCCACTGCGAACGAGAC
The DNA here is from genome assembly GCF_964261635.1 of Lissotriton helveticus. NCBI lineage: Eukaryota > Metazoa > Chordata > Amphibia > Caudata > Salamandridae > Lissotriton > Lissotriton helveticus. Next base: position 150,598,911 of record NC_136065.1, on the reverse strand, counting down.
AAAGCATCCGCAATGTCATTATCGCCCCTGGAACATGTTTCACCTGAAACACCACATACAATTGCAGGCATTTCTGCATGAAACTACACAGCAACCGCAAAACCCTCAAATCCTTCGCTCTCTTGCTTGTTGACCTGTTTGACTACCGTCATGTTGTCTACATGAAACAACACTGACCTATTCTGAAATTCAGAGCCCCACACTGCCAGAGCCACCAACAACGGAAAAAAATCAAGAAACGCTATGCTCCTCCCTTGCTTAACCCAATGGGCCGGCCACTCTTCCACGCACCACTGGCCATTCCAAAAGATGCTAACACCTGAGGCCCCAGCCGCATCTGAGAAAATTTGAACCTGCCAGATCGTTCTGTCTTCAACAAAATCCAAAGACACCTCATTGAAATCAGTCAAGAATGTCAGCCATACTCTCAAATCCGCACGAACCCCCATTGAGATCCAGACCCTGTGTTGTGGATGCACCGCCCCCGACTTGGCCATGCCAAGGCGCCTGCGGAACGTGCACCTTGTTCTCACCACCCGGCAAGCAAAATTCAGTAAACCGATGAGTTATTGCACCTACCTCAGATCAATCTTCTTTTCTCCAATCACCCAAAGCAGGCAGGCCTGGATGTCCACCACATTCCCTGCTGGTAACCGGGCCATCCACTGGTCCAAGTCCAATTTGATGCCCAGAAACGTCAACATAAAACTGGGCCCATCTGTTTTCTCAGGCGCAAGGGGAACCCCAAAACCTTGCATCATGGCCTAACACTGTGCTAATGCCTGCCCGCAAGTTCTCAAATTTTCTCTGCCAATTAATAGAAAATCATCTAGGTAATGAGATACTTCACGGTGCCCACTGATCTTCATGACCGCCCACTTGAAAAATGTACTGAACATCTCAAACAGTGCGCATGAGATTGCAAGACTTTGTCGACGAAAATGGCCCTTTCGAACTGCATCTCCAACAATGAGAAATCTGCAGGGTGTATTGGCAGTAAACGGAAAGCAGATTTCACATTACATTTTGCCATTTCTGCTCCATGCCCACACACTAGGCAGACCGCATCGTGCACTGACGCATACAGCACCCTTGCGTCCTCCTCTGCAATGAAGTCGTTAACGGACTTCCCCTCCGGCCATGATAGGTGATGTATCATCCTATACTCGCCTGGCTCCTTCTTAGGGACCACCCTAGAGGTGAAATAATCAAGGGCCAGATGTAGGTCGTCCATTACCGGTCGGTAACGGCCGAAATTACCGAATTTCGGCCGTTACCGACCGGTTTTTGGCATTTGGAATGTAGGTGGCATGATTGTAGGATTCGGTATTTTACCGAATCGGTAACTTAAGGAATCGGTAAATTACCGAATTCTTAACATACCGATTCAGTGAATTACCGAATCCCTAATGTAGGAAGCACTCAAGTGAGTGCTTTACACATTCAAGGATTCGTTATTTACCCTCAACTACAAGTTGGTGGTAAATAACGAAAACCATTAAAAAAGCTATTTTGTTCTTTTTTAACAGTGCCATGTGTCAGACATACATGCCCTCAGGGCATGTATGTGTGCCACATGTGCACCCATGCACTATACAGGGGTGCAACAGGGTGTCAATGCAAGAGGGTGTCACCCTTGTAAGTCTACCCCCTATTACCGATTTGGTAATACTCATTCATTCCTATGGGACCTCCTTTCTCAGTTTGGCTGCTACCACCTCTGGGAATTCCTTGGCCGATTTCAAATTGTCTACCCACCTCCATTCTCTAGGGCCCCGGTACCCCACCCGAAAACCCTCAGTAAAAAAAAACACTGGAGCTTCAGCCATGCATCTCTGTCAGGGTACATCCAGAGCCCCAGGCCCATGGCCTTGATCTTAACTGGGGTAGGAGCCCTTATGCCCAGACTGTCCTCTGCCCCTCGAAGCTCGCCATTGTTCAGATAGCGTGACCAAAGTAAAACATTGCGTGAGCACGTCTGCTCCGCATTTAAAGCATTCATGTTTAAACACACAGGGGTATCTCAAGCAATAACCCTTGTTGTAGTTCCAACAGGTCCCCGTGTCGTTCCCCCCTGCTGTGGCGGCGCACCTGTGCCCCCTGAACTAACGTTTCCACCGCCCGCCCGACCTGGGTGGGACGCGTCAGAAAAGACCGATATGTTACCGGCAGGCCACTTGCTGTGTGCGTGGATGCGGATGACTGCGTGGATGACATCCACTGCATCCACAGTTCATGGTCTACCTCCCACCATGGCTTGTCTGGGTTGACACTAAACCTTGCCCTGAACTCCTCATCGTAACTTAACCAAGCAAACCCCCTGAAATGCATCTGAGCCTTCCTAATGATGTCCATGTATTGTAACAAAGCTTTGGCCCTGTCAAGATGCATCTCGCAATATATGCTAGCATATATGAGAAAGGCCGAAGTCCAGTTCTCCATGTTAACTCAAACCCTAGGTCTCCTGGTGAGTTCCCATTTCTCCTCCTTCAAGCTCTCTTTCACTTGGATCTCCTTATGTAAGAGTTTGAATACATCTACATATTCATGTCTCCAAATCCTGCCCCTCGTTTTGTCCGATAAGTGGGACCCCAGCGGCATCACCAAACCCATGTAAGGTAGTTTCTTCTGGTATTTGTCCTCCTCCTTTTCTTCCTTCCCGTCTACACCATCTGTCTTGTTGGTCTGTACACTAGCCACCACCAACTTCTTCGACCCAGCATCCTTACCTCCCATCGCTAGTGCCGCTGCGCTGGGGAACAGCACCTTTGTGTCCCGAACTGACTCCTCACCCACACCTACCAACCAGCAGTTTTTTTCTAACCCCGGGGGCCATCATTGCTCACCATGCTGGTCCTGGCAGTAACTAGGTTGTGCTGGTTTACTGATCCTGACATCTTTGTTACGCAAGGGACGATCTTATAATGTGTTTGACATTAAAGGAACCCATATAAATAGAATTCAGATATGCTCCTTTTCCCAATCATTAAGTTGAGTGCTAGGCAAAATATTGTTTCCAATTTTGGCTCAAATGGAAATAGTTGTGTGAAGAATGTGTCACTAAGTAGGTAAATGAGTTGAAAAGACAGTTTTTTTTAGTTTATTTTTGTAATACAGATTTATATAGCGCAAACTCGACCCACAGGTATTGGAGCGCTTTTCATGGACACCGGTTACATTACAGAAGTACACATTCATTTTTGGTAGGCACAGGGAGATTAAGTCATTGACCCAGAATCACCGGATGTGGACACGACCCCGAGGCTCGAACTTTAGATCCCCAGCTCCAAAGTCGACAATCTAGCTGTCAGACCACATCCTCTCCCCACTCTTCGAAAAACCGGTGTGTATGAAGCAGTGTAAAGAGCAAAAAACATTGCTGACGAAGCCAAGCGCATCAGGGCGAGGTATGAATTGAGTAAGGGATGAGGAGAAAGATCATCTAACAGCATGTGTGCTGTAGATTCTATTTTTTTTGTTCTCTTTAAAGCAAAAGGACCAGTTGCTTTTATATCAATTTAAAAGTGAACAGAAAACCTTTGTAAGTGGGAATCCAAGATGCCCTGCGTATTCAGCCTGGTGCAAGAGTCCTTATTTGAGATCGTAATAGACATAGAAATAGAAAGCAGACCTAACACTCAGGACAGCTTACAGTCAAGGAAGAATTGAGGAAGTGTATAAAAAGTGATGTGCCAGGCAAGGAAATATTAATCTGCAAAGGTCGCTCTCATGGCCTGGGAAGAAATACAGGGGCATATTACCAAGCAATAGCGATAATTATCGCTATTGCTTGGTTAGAGACAAAAATTTACCGCTGAGCTGCGGCGATTTTTATCGCAAATAAACCTTGGTATTACCAAGGTTTATCGCAAATGCGATAAAAATCGGCCGTAATGCATGAATATCGCTGAAAAGTCAGCGATATCCATGCATTACCGAGCTAATGCTCTTAGCCATGTTATCCACCTCCCATTGGATAACATGGCTAAGAACTGCCCAGGGCAGGTGTTAGCTTTTTGAGATATTCATGCTTAGCGCGAATATCTCCATAAGTTGGTAATAGGAGATAGCGATGTTAGCGACTGTTTCCAGTCGCTAACATCTTGGCACGCCCACTTTGCATGTCATTAGTGATAAATATCACTGACATGCAAAGTGGGGCCCAAGATGGTCGCTATCTCCTACTAGCTGTCGCTAATTGGTGTTAGCGACAGCTAGGTAATAGGGAGATCATTTTATCTCCGCTTTCTTGGCTTTTAAAGCCAAAAAAGCGGAGATAAACCCCCTTGATAATATGCCCCACAAAGTGTTAAAAATGAAATGATTAGAAGAGTGTCCACTGACAGGTTTACCCAGGGAAGGGAGCCGCATGATAGGCATTGGGAAGGGCAGATAACTCCCATTTATAACCAAACCGGACCAAAGGAGAGAAATAAAATTGAAACGTGTTGACAGCTGTGTAAAGCGAGTTGGAAGGAGATGTGTGGATGAAAGGGAGGCAGCAGTAGGGAGGCATTAGTCTGCGGCAGAAGTAGCAGACCGAGGCGTGGGCATATCAGTCCCCACACTAAATGATGTTTCATAGTTATCTGAAAACTAGTGACATCGGTTCTGCATCTACTCTTGCAGTATCACCCCGGCCCCACCCAGATGAGCAGCAGAGTTATTTACAATGGCTCATGTGAGAAGTTGGCCTGATATGTGATGTTCACTATTCTAGTGGGCACCTTGTATCAGTCGAAACAACCCTTATGGTGATGGTTGTAAAGTCAACCTTATAGACCAGCTATCCTAGTGGTAGCATGGACAAAGCAGTCTTAGGCTAAACTCAAGAGGGCATGTGAAGCCAGCTGTTTTACCATATGTAAACCCTTTAATACCAAGTGAAAGGACACCACACAGGTTGTATATCAAAATATATATGTATTTATTTCTAACACAATCCTCTGAACTCTTTATGAGGTCAGAGGCACCAGCACATAACAAGATAATTAATTAAAATACAATAAGTTGCACGAAATACAGTAATGCCTTAGGGGCACTTCGAGCCATATACTAAAATAGTGGTATAAGAACCACGTCACGAACAAAGGAAAGGCCTAGGGCCTGGAGAATCACTGGGGCTACACTGTAGTATGAAAGGATAGAGAGCAGGAGGCCCACGGGATGCGCGTGCAGTGTCTTTACAGGCATGCGAGTTACCACAGAGTTAGAATGGGAATGAAAGAAATGGAAACTAGTTCTTTTAGGACACTTCCAGATGGACTAGGGAAAAGCTACTTGAAACTAGGACACTAGGATAGTCAATACTCACAGGAGTACCGAAATACTCGCGTTACCTCACCCACAGGAAGCGGGTGCATAGGTGTCAAAGTGTGTCGGGTTTCGTCGCTGATTCCTATGGAGCCTTGGAGAAAGATGCTGCAGGCGACCAGGAGAGAAGTGTCCGGGTGGATCCAAGGGTGGATCGAGGATGAAGAGTACCTGAAAGCAGAGGGGACAGAGTCTGGGTCACTAGCCAGTGACCAGGATGGAACCAGGAAGGAACCAGGCGATGTCGCAAAGCAATCAGGTGATGTCGTGAAGCTTGTCTCTGCAGCCACATGGACCAGGAGGTGTCGGTGATGACCAGGAGCTGGGCACGGACTGTCCCATGAAGGATCTCGCTGTCGGCGCTGTCGGCTTCCAGATTGGAGTCAACAAGCCTTGGCAAAGGCAACCCACGCAAAAAAGGAAGATGGCTTTTTAATCAGACCAGCAAGGTCTGATGGGCTGCTCCTTTTCAGAGGAGCAAAGTCTGGAACAACCAGACCAGCATTGTAAATCAAAGGTTTCGTCGTCACAGAGCCCACTAGCCAACGGGCAAGTGACCAGACAGACGCGTCGAGCAGGAAAATGCAGAAGGGCCCCACACAGAACTCGTGGAGTATGGAGGCCTGATCTTCGGTGCAGTTAGTGCTCGGGGCTACGTCTTCTCAAACCCCAATGCACAACTTCGAGGGTGCCGCAGAAGTTGCACGGAAAGCAATTCGCTGGCTTTCCAAGATGGCCGGTCCCACATCTCTCGTCACATCCACGGGTCTCAGCTCTGCTGTGACTGTGGATCGAGCTGTCGGAAGTCTGGAATTCCGGGTCTTGTCAGGCTCTGTACTCGGGCTCCGGCAGGAGCGTCGACAGAGCAAACCGTTGATAGCTTGATGGTGCCTGCTTGTGCAGGGTGGTCGCTCCTTGACCACAAGGGAGATTCTTCAGTCTTCTACGTCGAGTAGGATGTCGAAGGTCCAGAGTTTCGTATCAGAGTTTCAGTCAGGATAAATCTAAAGTCTTGGGACTCAGCTCCTACCTATATACCAAATTTAGGGGCTGGATTACCTGCTAGGTCCCTCCTGTGGGTGGGACCCAGGAAGGGGGTGGTTACACCCCTTTCCCTTCGTCCAGTTTCACGCCAGAGCTGTGGCTGGAGTGCCCCAGCACTGTTTTGAACTGGACTATGCATGGGACACCTTGTTTGCCCAAGGCAGTGTCTCATTTCTTTCAGCCCTCCCTGCCCCAATACACTATAGCCTATATGGGGTGGTGCTAGCACCTCCCAAGACAGGAAACCTATTGTCCAAGCCTCCCTCACTGGAAGGACTCCCAGCAGCAGGAGGTCAGACTTGTGTCTGTGGCAGCAGCATCCATTTTGTGATGCTGAGGCTCTGGTTAACTTTAACCGGGATTAGCAGGAACAACATGTCTTCTCCCTCTAGAAGGGTGTAATGCTATCCCCGTCGCCAGAACTGGCGAGGGGGTAGTATTCCAAAGCGTATGACACCTTACACGACATGTTTTGATAAAGCCAAACCAAAGCTAGCATTTAACCATGAGGTTCATAATGCACTTAAAAGTATATGGTATGGCAATATCCTAGAACAGCTATAAGGACATGGTTCCGAAAGCTGCAGACAGGCTCAGTTCATGCTAGAGCACCATCTCACATAAAACCAAGCACTCTGCCTCCAGGATTGTTAAGGCCTTCCATAGGAGTGACTTATAGGTGCATATATGCCTATATATAATGGTAGGTATAGGAATACTATACCTAAGCAAGGGGTGATTACACAACCTTGCCCCAGCTGAGTGATCAGCCAGTTGTGTCAGTTTGGATGTCCAGCCAGGGGTGGCATACGATTTGCTGCAGCCCCTGGTAGGCCTTGGGCGCACGTATGCCCTGGGTACCTATGGTACACTGTACAGGAACTCACAAGAATGACCCAATATCCAATTAGGTATGTACCTAAGGTACATGGAGTCCATTTTATAGAGAGAGCAGATAGCCTGGGGCCCTTAATAGCAGGATCCCAGGCCAACTATGTCGAAAACCAGCTAAACACAAGGCAAAAAATCTGGGATAACCATAGTTAGGTATCCACCTTCCTAAACAACACCCCCCCCCCCCCCCCAAAACGAAAGGAGATAAGGTTATCCTTGACCAGGTAAGCCTATATTGCCTAAGTGGCCATATATGGAAGTACCTGCACTAGCATGGTTACCCCCCTGTCTCATGGTCCACTAAGCAATCCCTCACCCTAGGGGTATCAGAGGGTCTCCACCATGGGGAATCTCTACCTGTGGTGTGTTTTGGCAAAGTAAGAGGCTGGTGTGTTGAGATGGAGTACTGAAGTGAGTCTCCACTAATGTAGGGCTCAGCTTCCTCCAATCACTATCCACCAAGTGTGCCTTTCTTTCCATGACTGAGTTGCACTGTGCTCTCAGGTTCAACCTCTGGCTGCCTACAGCTGGAGGCTGGGTCCCTTTTGTTGGCTTACTGGAGGGACAGGTCAGGCTTGGGGCCTTCAGGTCCCAGGTTTAGCTGTGCGCAACAGAGTCCATCCGGGGAGGTTCCTAACTAAGTGTAAGCTAGATCCCTCAGGAGTTTCTGAAATGTTCACCTTGCTAGGGCTGCTAGCTTTGGTGCCCCTAATCTGCTGATGGGGGTGTTCTTGTGGACAGGGGGCCCCTTGGGGTCCACTGGCCTCTCCTACCTCTACAGCCCTGGACTGACTGAGGCGGGGTAGAGAGGGGCAGGATACCTGCTCCAGACTAGGTTCCACCTTGGAGGGGTCCACTGACATCAGAGGCTCTGTCAGAGCAGGCCTGGCTACCTCTGGGGCAGTTTCTTCACAAGGGGTAGGGTCAGTTCTCGCTGTCTGAGTGGAGTGATCCATACTTTCAGGCTTCACAACACTAAAATCTGTTTGAGTTTGGTGCTGTGACCATCACAGCCCTACCAACCTTTTCAGGAAGGAACTCTGTTTGGGTGTGGGCTGTGACCATCACAGCCCTGCCAACCTTTTCAGGGAAGTCTGCTTCAGCTTGGGCTGTCCAACCTCTTTAGGAAGGAATTCTGCTTGAGCTGGGGCTGTAGCCATCACAGCCCCACTAACCTTTTCTGGAAGGCCTACCATTTTGGAATGGGTTTCTTGTTCTACCCCACCCCAGGCTGAGATCTCTAGATCATTCCCCAGTAGAAAATCCACAGGCAAGTTTGTAGACACTGCCACTCTCTTTGGGCCAGTGACACCTCCCCAGCTGAGATTTACTAGTGCCATGGGATGATCTTTCTGCACTCCATGATAGGTGAACCCAGGTAAAAGTTGTCCTGAGGGGACTAGACTATCAGTCACCGTAGTGATGCTAGCCCCTGTGTCTCTGTAGGCTTCAACTTTCTGGCCATTGATGTGGGGCTCCTGTCTGTACTTGCCCAAAGTGTTGGGACAAGCAGTGAAGTTGGCAAACCCCATGCCATTTTCACAGACAAGAGTAGCTGCTGTAGGGGACCTGGTTAGGCAAGAGTCCACATGAGTTCCCAAAGTAAGCCCAGCCAAATTCTTGGAGGCACTCCCACCACCTGGGGGATTACTACTAACAGTAACAGGAGGTCTGGGAGTATTACTTGGGGGAATGTGTTCCCTATTGTTGGCCCTTGGGCAACTGCTGCCAGTCTTCCAGTGGCCAGGCTGTTTACAGACATGGCAATAAGGTTTCTTTTTGTTAGAGGAAGTGTTTTGGGACCCACCCCCACCATTGGAGTTTTGGGGCCCTGTGGAGGACTTGTCTTTTGATTTATCCCCACATTTATCTTGAGGCTTGGTAGAATCTTTCTTCTGGTCACCACCCTGATTTTTAGGCCTAATCCTGGTTCTGACCCATTTGTCTGCCCTCTTACCCAATTCTTGTGGAGAGGACAGATCTGAGTCCACCAGGTGCTGGTGTAGAAGCTGGGTTTGACAATTACTAATGATCTGCTCCCTCATAATCAAATTATACAATCCTGTAAAGTCCTGTACTTTGTTGCCCAATAACCAGCCCTCCAGAGCCTTAGTAGCACAATCTACAAAATCAGTCCAGTCCTGAGTCTGTGTCTTCTGGGTATCCCTGAACATCAACCTGTACTGTTCAGTGGTTAAGCCAAACCCATCAATCAGAGCACTCTTCAGGACAGTGTAATTGTTAGCATCCTCATAACTAACTGTGAAGAGCTTATCTCTACCTTTTTCTGAAAAGGAGAGCCACAAGATTGCTGCCCACTGACTTTGGGGTACCTGCTGTACTTTGCAAGCCCTCTCCAAAGCAGTTATCCATTTGTGGATGTCATCCCCATCTTTGTAGGGGGGCACAATCTTACTCAGGTGTCTATTGTCATAGGACCTGTCTTTATCCTTAGGGATATTGCTGCCACCAGTGGAATCTAATCCACTTAACTTTTGCTCCCTTGCTAAAGCAAGTTTTGCTTGGGCTAGGGCAAGTTCTTCCCTCTCTATTCTGATTTGGACTTCTCTCATCCTAGCCTCATGTTCTCTCTTCTGAGAGGAAGTCATTCCTCTCTGAGATTCTCTAGAGGCATGGGAGTGGAGAGATTCACCTGAGCGAGATCTTTCCCTCCTCTACCTCTGGTTAAACCCACTTGGACGCCTGAATGGGGCTGTCCCATTCTCAGCCCCAAATTGGCTTAAGTTAGCCTGGCTAAATCTTATGACTATAGTTTGGCTACCTTCCTCTCCCTCAGAATCTTCTTCAACCTCCTCTTCCTCCTCTTCTGGGACTGGAGTGTCATCTTCTGTGGAGGGTATACCCTCACCTGCTCTCCCTGTAGGCTCTGTGCCAGAGGCCTTGAGAATGTCACTCTCATCTAAGAGTTCCATCAGGTGCTGAAGGGTAGGGTTAGAACCCTGTTTCAACTTTCTTGTGGTACACAAGTGTCTCAGTTCTCGAAAGATGAGGATTTCATATCTGGAGGGTGCCCTGGGAGGGTCACTCACCACAGGTAGAAATCCAGATGGGCCACCTGTGCCAGACATAATCTAGTGAGGTGTGGTGTATGCACCTACCTACACTAAGTGTTTTCCTACTAAACCTCCCTAGGAGTTGTAGTCAGGGTGTGCTAGGCCCTTTGGTCTACAACAACTAAGTTCAGTAGAACTTAAGTATTCTAAGTCTTGTTTTATATGTACCTATAGGTACCTGTATGATCTTTCAAATGATATTGCAAAGACTACAATTGGTAAAACAACAGCAAGCTCAAATCCCAACCGCTGCACACCAATGTGAGAAGTTGGCCTGATATCTGATGTCCACTATTCTAGTGGGCACCTTGTATCAGTCCAAACAACCCTTATGGTGATGGTTGTAAAGTCAACCTTATAGACCAGCTATCCTAGTGGTAGCATGGACAAAGCAGTCTTAGGCTAAACTCAAGAGGGCATGTGAAGCCAGCTGTTTTACTATATGTAACCCCTTTAATACCAAGTGAAAGGACACCACACAGGTTGTATATCAAAATATATATGTATTTATTTCTAACACAATTCTCTGAACTCTTTATGAGGTCAGAGGCACCAGCACATAACAAGATACTTAATTAAAATACAATAAGTTGCACGAAATACAGTAATGCCCTAGGGGCACTTCGAAACATATACTAAAATAGTGGTATAAGAACCATGTCACGAACAAAGGAAAGGCCTAGGGCCTGGAGAATCGCTGGGGCTACACTGTACTATCAAAGGATAGGGAGCAGGAGGCCCACGGGATGCGCGTGCAGTGTCTTTACACGCACGCGAGTTACCATAGAGTTAGAATGGGAACAAAAGAAATGGAAACTAGTTCTTTTAGGACACTTCCGGATGGACTAGGGAAAAGCTACTTGAAACTAGGACACTAGGATTGTCAATACCCACAGGAGTACCAAAATTCTCGCGTTACCTCACCCACAGGAAGCGGGTGCATAGGTGTCAAAGTGCGTCGGGTTTCGTCGCTGATTCCTATGGAGCCTTGGAGAAAGATGCTGCAGGCGACCAGGAGAGAAGTGTCCGGGTGGATCCAAGGGTAAATCGAGGATGAAGAGTACCTGAAAGCAGAGGGGACAGAGTCTGGGTCACTAGCCAGTGACCAGGATGGAACCAGGAAGGAACCAGGCGATGTCGTGAAGCAATCAGGTGATGTTGTGAAGCTTGTCTCTGCAGCCACGTGGACCAGGAAGTGTCGACGACAACCAGGAGCTGGGCACGGACTGGCCCACAAAGGATCTCACTGTCGGCACTGTCGGCTTCCGGATTGGAGTCAACAAGACTTGGCAAAGGCAACCAACGCAGAAAAGGAAGATGGCTTATTAATCAGACCAGCAAGGTCTGATGGGCTGCTTCTTTTCAGAGGAGCAAGGGCCAGTCTGGAGCAACGAGACCAGCATTGTAAATCAAAGGTTTCTTCGTCACAGAGGCCATTAGCCAATGGGCAAGTGACCGGACAGACGCATAGAGCAGGAAAATGCAGAAGGGCCCCACGCTGAACTTGTGGAGTGTGGAGGGCTGATCTTCGGTGCAGTTGGTGCTCGGGGCTGGGGCTTTTTAATCCCCAATGCACAACTTCGAGGGTGCCTCAGAAGTTGCACGGAAAGCAATTTGCGTGCTTTCTAAGATGGCCGGTCCCACGTCTCTCGTCGCCTCCACGGGTCTCAGCTCTGCTGCGACTGTGGATCGGTCTGTTGGAAGTCTGGAAGTCCGGGTCTTGTCAGGCTCTGTGCTTGGGCTTTGGCAGGAGTGTCGACAGAGCAAACCGTTGATCGCTTGATGGTGCCTGCTTGTGCAGGGTGGTCACTCCTTGACCACAAGGGAGATTCTTCAGTCTTCTACGTCGAGTAGGATGTCGAAGGTCCAGAGTTTCGTATCAGAGTTTCAGTCAGGATAAATCTAAAGTCTTGAGACTCAGCTCCTACCTACATACCAAATTTAGGGGCTGGATTACCTGCTAGGTCCCTCCTATGGGTGGGACCCAGGAAGGGGGTGGTTACACCCCTTTCCCTTGTCCAGTTTCGCGCCAGAGCTGGGGCTGGAGTTTCCCAGCACCGATTTGAACTGGACTATGCATGGGACACCTTCTGTGCCCCAGGCAGTGTCTCATTTCTTTCAGCCCTCCCTGCCCCAATACACTATAGCCTGTCTGGAGTGGTGCTAGCACCTCCCAAGACAGGAAACCTATTGTCCAAGCCTCCCTCGCTGGAAGGACTCCCAGCAGCAGGAGGTCAGACTTGTGTCTGTGGCAGCAGCATCCATTTTGTGATGCTGAGGCTCTGGTTAACGTTAACCGGGATTAGTAGGAACAACATGTCTTCTCCCTCTAGAAGGGTGGAATGCTACCCCCGTCACCAGAACTGGTGAGGGGGTAGTATTCCAAAGCATATGACACCTTACACAACATATTTTGATAAAGCCAAACCAAAGTTAGCATTTAACCGCGAGGTTCATAATGCACTTAAGAGTATATGGTATGGCAATATCCTAGACCAGTTATAAGGACATGGTTCCGAAAGCTGCAGAAAGGCTCAACTCATGCTAGAGCACCATCTCACATAAAACCAAGCACTCTGCCTCCAGGATTGTTAAGGCCTGCTATAGGAGTGACTTATAGGTGCATATGTGTCTATATATAATGGTAGGTATAGGAATACTATACCTAAGCAAGGGGTGATTACATGACCTTCCCCAGCTGAGTGATCAGCCAGTTGTGTCAGTTTGGATGGCCAGCCAGGGGTGGCATAAGATATGCTGCAGCCCCTGGTAGGCCTTGGGTGCACCTATGCCCTGGGTACCTATGGTACACTGTACAGGGACTCACAAGAGTGAGCCAATATCCAATTAGGTATGTACCTACGGTACATGGAGTCCATTCTATAGAGAGAGCAGATAGCCTGGGGCCCTGATTAGCAGGATCCCAGGCAAACTAAGTCGAAACCCGCTAAACACAAGGCAAAAAATCTAGGGTAACCGTAGTCAGGTATCCACCTTCCTACAGCTCATACATGACTATAGGTAAACAGGGTTAACAATGTTCAGTGATCAGTGCATTCCAGAGCTTCACCATTAAGCAGATCTTGCTAATAATGTTGTAAGCGTTTTGTAATGAAGCCAATGGGGAATTTTAAAAGACATGCTTTTTTATTGGGCCTACAAATTTGAGATCGTATTTGCAGATGCAGCTTATTTAACATTTATTTACTTTACCCCATGTAAGACCACAGCCTATACTCCACTGAGGAGTACCAATAAGTAGGAATGGGTGAAGAATTTGGCTCTGCCGGCGGAGTTCCCAGAGTTTTGTCAACTCCGCGCTCCGTGCAGAGTGAAAAGTGCCAAAAAACTCCACGAAGTGACATAGAGCGGAGTATTTATTCTTGAACGCTTGAAAGAAAAAATAACGCTCTAGACCTCCTCCTGGCAAGGTTTCTCATCGTGGGCGGTTGCAGCAGGTCACGACTGCTCGCATTGAAAAATCTGCCGTTCGCTTTGAGGAAGCTGAGGCCCAAATAGAATGTCTACCCGAGCGGCAGACAGCAGCAGCACCCTCTGGCTAATGGTTCCTCTGCTGCATATCCCCAGTGGGAATGCCCCCCCACAAGTTTGAAATTTAACTCTTACACCAAGCTATTCTTAGCGGTGCTTTGTACTATGTTGAGCGCCCATTATAGTTTCTACATTGTTGGGAATGGTGGGTGTGCATTCACCTGTGGGATTAGTCTATAGGTGTGGGTGGAGGGAGGGGTATGTTTTAATTTTTTTACTGGAGAAGACGTGCATTGTATAGAACTACACACATATAATTGCATATGCCTGATTTCACTGTCTATGTACTATTGCATATGGCCCGGAAATGTATCCTTGATGGGCCTGGGCGTAGTTCGTGGAATTTTGCTATGCGAAGTTACAAGAAAACTGCGATGTTCCGTGAGTGGCGGAGTGCAGTGCGAACTGCAGTTTGCGGCAGCTCAGTCGCTCGAACTTACCGTTCACGATTGCGATCTTACCGTACACAATCGCAAGCGGGGAAAGAGCTCTGCTGCACATATTGAAGTGGAGTTTTCTGCACACCGCGAGCTCCGCGGAGTACGGAGTGCAGAAAACTCCGCAAACTCTGCGAACGGAGCGAAGTTCACCGCCCAGGCCTAATCCTTGATCCCACTGACCCTTCCAAAGGGTGATGGCCGCGGATACCTCAGACAGGACTCCTCTAATTAGTTGCTTAACATGGAATGTGCGCGGGCTTGGAGACCCACACAAGCATAGGCTGGTGCTAGGATATTTGGAAAGACACAAGATCCAAATAGCTATGATACAAGAGATACAACTTAACCCACGGGTCCCAACAACATTCGGCAAGAAATGGGCGGGACACATTTGCTTTTCCTCATTCTCCAGATATTCCAGGGGCAAAGCTATTTTGGTCCAATCGGGCGTGGACTATTGTCCAATAGGTCAGCTACATGATTCCCAAGGCAGTTACTGCAATATGTAGTGCAGACTTGCCGGTCAGCTTGTCACTTTGGCCTGTTGCTACGCACCCAACATTGACGATCCAGATTTTATTGTAAACCTCTGTAGGCGCATCTTAGAAATAGGTTCCACATTTATAGTGTGGGGCTGAGATTTCAACTTGATGCTAGACCCCGGGCTGGATCATCCCCCCACGCATACACACTCGCATCCCCAGGCACCTAAACACCTTTCAGACATTATAGTAGATCATCTCTTATTCGATGCATGAAGAGCTGTCCACCCAGATAATAAAGAGGGCACGTTTGTGTCCAGTGTACACTCCAGCTGGTCGAGAATAGACTACTGGTTACTCTCGACTGAGCTAAAAACGTGGCTGAGAGAGGCAACGCACCTTGCACGCACCCTATCCGACCACTCCCCTGTTCTACTGAAGCTCTCTCCACCGGGGAGGATCTCCCCCTATCGGTCTTGGAGACTCCAGCGTACGGCCTTACTGGATATAGCTTTCTATGCTGAAATCCATCAGGAGATCACTGATTACTTTCCGCGCAACATTGGTAGCGTTACAACATTATCTTTTGTTTCGGAGAGCTTCAAGGTCATGGTTAGGGGGCTGTGTATAGCTAAAAGTGGGGGATACTCAAATCCATCTGAGGCACCTTGACATTAAAAAAAACGTAAGAAGGGGCTGCTTCCTCCCCTGATCGGTCACATGGCGCAAGGCTTAGAGAGCTCCTTACAAAATATGTAGAAAAAGCAGAGCGAGAGTCCACATTTTGCTCTTAATACCACGTTGCCAGGGCATATGGTGAGGGAGAGCGCCCCGGCAGGGCCCTTGCAGAGGATGCTATAATCCCTAGATTTGCCAACCAAATATTGGAAATAGCAGATGGCGGAGGGAATAGGCATACAGACTCTAAAGAAGTCCTTGAGGTATTCTCCAACTACTACGCGGAGCTATATCACACTAAAGAGAATGGTACACCAGATGTAGCATCCTATTTTGAGGACACGACACCGGGGTGGATAAATGACTCCCGTAGAGAGTTCCTATCAGCGAAATTTGAAGAGGATGAGATACGCGCAGCTATAATGGGCCTGCGCTCTGGCAGGGCCCCTGGGCCGGACATTTATAAGTGCTACGTTGAGCAGCTGGTTCCGATACTCAAATAAGTGTTTGAAGAAGCCATGGAGTTTGACATCCTACCTCCATGGATGCGCCAGGCTATGATAATCTCGTTACTTAAACCGGTCAAATTAGCCTCCAACTGTGACGCCTACAGGCCTTTGTCCCTAATTAACTGTGACACTAAAATACTTGCCAAACTTATAGCGAATAGACTATCACTGCTAATGGAGGGGTTGGTCCTCCCAGATGAGGCGGGGTTTGTGCTAGGCAGGGCCACCCCATAATTTGAGAACCACCTTTGTACTGTTACATGACAAAGACCCAGACACGCTACAAAAGAATTTGATTCCCTCGAATGGGGATATATGATTGCCATACTGGGAAGAAGGGGACGGCCCGCCCTTTCTTAAATGAATAAGGCTATTATACACTAAGCCGGAAGCAATAGTGCAGGTTAATGAATTATACTCATACCCCATAAACATCACAAGAGGCACTTGGCAGGGCTACCTGCTGTCTCAGCTACTTTTTGCTTTGGCAAGTGAACCCCTAGCAGCCAAAATTAGACAGCATCATAGGGAATATGCCAGCTCATACCCCTCACGTCAGATTCTGATATCGTTAAACACTGACGACATCACGTTATATCTGAGAGATCCCAGTGTTAGCCTTACCCCGATTCTTCGGAAATTTATAAAGTTTGGCAACATCTCGGGGATAACACTAAAATGGACTAAATCTCAAATCTTCCTGCCACCCTCTTAAATTTCCTATTAACTCGGTGCGTGGAGGACATAAAATACCTAGGGGTGGTCCTTACCAGGGACAGAGAAACAACCCTCTGTGCTAACTATAGTACAGCGGTTGATAGATGGATCACATTACCACTGTCCCTGGGCGGTCGGGTGACATTAATGAAAATGAACATAGTACCCAAACTGTTATATTTGTTTGTCAATGTCCCCAACAATCCTGGATGCCCTTTCTTCAACACTCTGCGATCACTGCTCATCAAACTTGCATGGAGGGGTAAACAACCCAGAGTGGGTTGGAAAACTTTGGCACAGGCTTTTGCCACCAGGGTTTTGAAGCTCCTGACATTGAGCTATATTTTCTCAGCGCACAAGCACATCTCACTACCTATTGTCTTCATCACCCCCGTTCATGCCGCACTTAGCTGTCGAGCAGGGATACATGTGGCCCACGCCAACACACTCTTTCTTGGGAAACACAGTCCCAGGTGAGCGGGTCGCCCATCATACAATTAGCTGCACCAATTCTGCTTGCCAGAGATTGTCCAATCTCATGGGAAAACCGACATTATACTCTTCGCTGATGCCACTCCCGTACTTAAATGCTGTGCCGGTCACTCGGGAAGCAGCATTCTGCGATATGTTTCAAAAATGGAACCCTACGGTATGGGGAGACTCATACCAGGAGGGGCAATTTAAAACCCAGCATGAGCTGCTGAGCGGCGAAAAGACCACTCCCTTGGAAATATTCCTATATATAAGACTTAAGCACAAGATTAGAGCCAATGTTCCTGGATTCCCTGCAGAACCGAGCACATTAGAAGTCCTCCACTCGGCACTGTAACTAGCGGGGCTGGCGCATGCTGTGTCTCACATTTATCGCACAGTGCTGACTGAGAGGCCACAAACATCACAGGGTGCTAGGGGGGAATGGGATTTGGATCTAGAGGAGCCACTCACAGATGAGCAATGGGTTTACTGCTGCTCACAAACAGAGACCATCAGAACAAGCAGTAAACTTACTACACTTCCTACATTTCTCTCTTCTGATACTTTAAAATACCTTTTCTCTCATTGCTCCTTCCCCATCATATCCATATATTGCCCTAACCCATCTCTCTCTCTCTCTCTCTCTCTCTCTCTCTCTCTCTCTCTCTCTCTCTCTCTCTCTCTCTCTCTCTCTCTCTCTCCCTCCCTCTCTCTCTATCTCTTTCCAGCCATTCTCTCCGAAAGCCCTTTCTCTGTCTTATTTCACATTCCCCTCCCTCTCTCCTTTAGGATTTTCCATCTCCTTGCATTTTCCACCTCATCTCATGTCTCCTTTCTCTTTTATCTTTGACTTCATATAGTCTACCCTCACCTTTTCATTCCTCCCTTACCTCTCTTCACCATTTCTCCCTTATTCTTTTCCATCTTTTATTTAATTCTCTTTCTCTCACCTCTATAATTGCCTCTTCTCTCTTTCTCTATATGCCCCCCTGAATTCTGGCCTCTGTTTCCCTCTCAACAATTAACCTCTCCACTACTTCCTTTCTCTTGCATATCCCTTCTTCCCCCTATTTCTCCTCCCATCTTACCATTATTTGTTTTTCTATCTTTTCTCCTTTCCTTCCTTCACCATCTGTTGTTCCTATCCCTACATCTTTCTGTGTATACCTTTGTAGCCCCTTCATCCATCTCTCACTATGCCTGCCAGTTGCCTCTCAATTTCCCTCTATCTCCTTTATATCTCACATCTCTTCTCTAAAGACTTCCCAGCTCCCATTCTCATTTCCCTACCTATTAACTTATTTCATTTCTCCTGTATAACCTATCTTCATTATAACCATCATCCTTTTTTCACCTACACTACCTTCTTCCCTTTGCTCTTCTTCTGCTGTCCACCTTGTCAAGTCCTCTTTTCCCTTCCTGACGTTTATTGTCTCGTCTCTCTCCCCCATTGTCCTCCCTCTTTTTGATGTTGTTCTTGCATACTTGCTCTCACCACCACAAAAGTTTTTCATTATATCGTTCATGCTCCTTCTTATCTTCCCACTGCACCATTTGCAAACATTTCTCTCTCTCCAGCCAAGGCTCTGTCTTTTTTTGTCTTTCCTCCTCTAACACCCTGTCGAAAGGAAAGAATAAGAATAGAAAAGGCAGACATTTCTTCTGGAAGAGTTCTAGATAAACATAGTGTCATGTTGAAAGCCTGAAGGGTAAGGGAGGCTCAGGATTAAGATTAGTAAAAGTATTTTCATTCAAAGGTGAATGCATGAAACAAACACTTTCAAGAAGGACTGGAGACGAAAACTATAAAGAATAGCGATTCTCCAAAGTTAATGACAAGATAATCTGAATTTCATTAAAGACACTGAGGCTAACAGTATGCATTATTCCTTTAATGCTACTCCACGCAGCACTTCAAAGTATTATACATCACAAAGAAAACATTCCATAATAGAATAGTCAGCACACATAAATTCATGCCGTGAATATTCTGCCTCTTTTAAATGCCAAATAGAGCTTCCATCGAACTGAGCGAAAGAATGAATCCTCTTGAATGAAGAAAACAAATCCTCCTGAACTTGAAAAGGGTTGAAAAGGATCTCTGCGTAAATGTACCAAATCACGGGGTATTTTCTAGAATAAAAAGGAAAATATTACAGTTCCAACAAAAGTAATGCTAATCAGAAACAAACAATGTTCATTTGAGTTTCACATGCTAGCAAAACTCATTACAATGTAATCAAGATACAGAGAATTATAATCTCTATAAAATATTTCAATAACTTTTTTCAGTACAACAAATACTTTTACTTCGATTTTATTAATTATATTTCATTCGTTTTTTTTTTAATGCCTGTAAACAGGACAGGGAGAGAGGGAAAATGTTAGTTTCCATAACTTTAATGATATTCAGATTCTCTTGCCATTAAATTTGGAGAATCGCTATTTCATTACAAGACCGGAGGCTACCAATATGCATGTTGGTAGCCCCTCAACATTACCTCAGATATATGTTCAATTGGCTTACAATAATGCAGTGCAAAGGTGGAGGAATTGGAACAATTTGCCACCTTCATAATATCCTCAAATCTGCTACCCCTGAAAAAACATTGGCTTGTCATTACACCTTTCACAGAATGAGCTTGACATTTCTGTAAATCTATACCAAAATGCCTTGCAGAGATTACTGACCTATAACAGTTTTATTGTTCTATAGTTAAGTCCTCTGTTCCACAAGGAAATTAACCACATGAACTATAGGAGCCTCCACGGGATCCAGATTCCTTTCCAAGCACAAACAAACAAATTACTTCCAGATTACACTGTATCTACTATGGGTAGTCAGAGCTTAGGACTCCTGTAAGAGAGTAATCAGCCCTCGTCAAAAGGGCTGACATTTCTCTAGATCTCCTCATACTTTCCAGGCAAGAAGGTTCAAAGTTCCTGTCAACACCAAAGGATTTTCATCCCCATCTGCATTTTGAAGAAGACCTGGTAGAGCCAGAAGGAAAAGGGAACGTCGCAAGCAAGCTCCAAGGACATAGTGGACCTTGCTTGAGAGGTCCTAAATGGAGTTATCAGGACAATTAAGAATCTCTCTTCTCTTACATTCTGGAGAACTTGTGGAATCATTGCAAAAGGAGGAAATGCATATGCATGTGTTCCTTTCCAAGTTTGAAGGAAAGCATTCACTTCTAGAACACCAAAGTCTGGCATCCAGCTCTAATATTCTTTCAGCTGAAATTTCAGCCTGCTCGCAAAAAGATCCAACTCTAGGGATCCCCAAAACTGGGATAGTCTGCTTAAATAATAACTGTTCAGTTTCCAATCTCTGAAAGACGGTAACAATCGTGTATTACAGTCTGCAGAAACATTCACCTTCCCCGGTAAATATTCTTCTCTGAGGTTCGTCTTGTGTTCTAAGCCAAAAAGTCAAAACTTCTTTGCTAAGTCTGAGAGGTCTGTGTATCTTGTACCTCCTAATCAATTTATATACGCTGCTGTAGAAACATTACCCATCTTTAACAACACAGCTCTGCCTTGCAAACAATGCCTGAAACTCATAGGGGTATAAAGACCAGCTATCAGCTCTGAATAATTTATGTGGTGTATTCTCTCCACGTGTGACCACAAGCCACCAGTATCTTGAACACCCAGGCATGCACCCCAGCCTGTCAAGCTGGGTCCCACTCTCGAGGATAAAGTCTGGGGAACATCCAAATATTGCCCTGCCATTCCATACATATAGATTCTCCAACCACCAAGACAATTCTGATCTGGCTTCCTCGTCCAGGCAAACCTTGTCTCCATACCGTAGGCCTTCCCAAAGGGCCTTGGCTTTTATCATCTGCAAGGCCTGATAGTGCAACTATCCTGGGAAAATTGCCTACGTAAATGAAGAAAGAAGACCTAGTAGTCTGACCAATTCCTGTAATGTTAAATACTCCTGTCTGAGGACAAACCTAATTTCTTTCTGGATCTTGACCATGTTCTTCAGAGGTGAAAGCAGCAATACTTTCACTGTATCTATATCCTGGAAGGAATTAAGACACATTTCTCCCAGTTGAGAATGAATTTCAAATCTTCCAAAAGTGATATGATAAAGGGCAAGTCCAGCAAAATCAGCATTCTGCATTGGGACGTAATGAGAATATCGTCCAGATAAACAATCATCCAAACGTCTTTCTCTGAGGTAGGCGGCTACAGGTCTCAATATCTTGATAAAACACCACAGTACTGAGGATAGGCCAAAGGGTAGTGAGCGGAACTGATGGAGACAGCCCTGCCAGGTAAACTGAAGGTAAGCTTGGGATTCCCTGCCTATTGGAATTGTGAAATAAGCATCTTTCAGTTCTAATTTCACTAACAAATCTTTGCTCAACAGCCTATTCCTCAGAAGACGGACACCTCCTATCATGAAATGTCTATTTCTTAGGAACCTCTTTAGTTCTCTCAAATTTATTACTGGTCCCCGCCCTTTGTCCTTCTTTTCCAGCAGGAACAAGGTACTCACAAAAACCTTGCACTCCAAGGGCACCTGAAGCCTCGCTCCCTTCTGAAACAAGGTTTTAACCTCCTTTTCTAAAACCCACTGTATTGCAGCTGGTAAGGTCAACTCTCTTGGGATAACTACCGGAAAGGGCTCTTTGCAGAAATCTATCTTGAACCCATGGACGGCTTCTAAGACCCAAGGATCCTGTGTTATAGTCTCCCAGATGTGGGAAGAAGTCTGAGGCGACCCCCTACCTCTCCTTGAAAGAAGGTAAAATGGTACTACTCACCTTGGTATCCAGGCGAGCCCTATCCTCTTAACCTATTTCTTCTCCCCTGGTGGGTGCGACCTCTCTAGGGGATTAAAAGGATCTGGTTTGAAACCTCCTGGCTCGGTGACCTCTCCCAAAACCTCTTGGTTGTCTGAACTTAAAGTGGGACCTCAAAGGGCCATGGCCGGCAGAAAGTCCCCTTCTGTTGGCCCGTCCAAAAACACTTGGGTTAAACACTGCGCATATTACTCTCTGCCTTATCAAGAGCTGTGAATGTAGCCACATATTTGCTTATTGTTATAATCATGTCTTTTCTAAATAGAAGCCAACAATTATGAGAGAGATACCCTTCAACTAAAAGGGACAGGGTTCAATATACATCAACAATAAAATATCCCTTTTGTGAGACACACCCATATTAGTCCATCGCTATACTCATCTTGTTATGAGAAAACACTCTCTCATCAATCATCCACAGCTTTATCTACACACTGAGTCCTATATGATACAAAAATGGCTCCTTTTATTAGCAAAAATAGATCCTTCATTCATAAAAGTATACTTGGTACAATAATCCAAAAGAATCCGAAATCTCATTAAGAAAAATATTTTAAAACTTTAGTCATAGTCAGTATATTATAACACTACATTAAAAAGACAGCCCTCTCTAATTCTGTCAAAACAAAATTGGTCTTCTCAATATTTGTATACTAAACAAAAACCTTTTCATCATTGACACTAGGAGAAAACATTGCAATGCTACTTGTCCCCTAGTAATACCAGGCATACAAAACACAATTTATCAATGCAAACAATACTAAGTCATAAACAAAAATCAAATTATATATCGCACAAAAATGTTGACTCAGCGTTTTGGTGGTATGTAGTTGGTTCACCCCACCTTCTTCAGGACAAAGTGATAAAATCAACAAAATTATCTAAAAAGATAATAAAGTTAGGGGGCAAATTAAAAATAATCAGTAAAGGGCAGTATGGTGTTTTTCTCACGCAGATAGGAGACAAGATTCTCAATATGAGCACTGCCAAAACGGGCAGTTGATATTAAAATTTAAAAATACCAACTCCGTGATATCTGGTGCTAGCTAGCAGTAAGAGGGGGGCTCATGATGAATTTTGGCCCCAAAAGATCAGTAACAGTAGGAGTGCTATATGGGCAGATTAAAATATTAAGAGAATCTTTGAGATTCCTGTAGTCAAAGTAATATTTAGAAGGGGTCTCAGGATTTACTTTCACTTAAATACTGATTTTAATGGAAAAACAATTTAGGGTGAAATGTAACAAGTGTCCTTTATTTTCGTTTTTATTTCTATTTTTAGGTGAGGAATGTATTTATATAAAGAAAAATCATATCACGGCGTGAATAGAGCGTCTGCCTTTATCTCATATGGCCGCCAAGCAAGATAAATTAAGATTACGCATGCGCAGTATACTTTTGTTTGTTTTGATTGAGGACTTGTGAAATGTTGTGCGATATTCAAAGTAGAAATAGAACTAATAAAAATGTATCTTGACTTCAAAATGTCGACTAGGTTTGGACACTGAAATAGTAAAGACGACTTTGGAATGCAATGAACGTTAGGATGCAAGTTCAGCCAGAGAAATAGACGGGCGTTTTCAATAAAAGTGGTTATTTATTTAACAGTCTTCTTTCTCATGCAAGATAAGTGAGTTGCCACAATTGCAATACTTGTTATAAAGTAAAGTGCGTACAGTAAAAGGAGTATTATGAAATAATACTGTAAAAGCATGGTACAGTTTCTAAGCCATACCGTGTTTAAAATAGATAAAATATATACATATATAAAACCATGACTAAACGTACTCAACTGGTGCTTCTAAGATACGCCTACCCCGGTGTACCTAACCTAAGCCTAGTACGTGGGAAGGAGTATATGAGCTACAGTTTAAGTTAAGATAGTTTTGCCAAGAATCTGAATCAAGAATTCTCTAAGGATCTAATCAGCTCCGTACCTTGGTTAGAGAATGAAGGAGGTCTTGTATCTCGTTCTCAGGACTCCATCTCCCAGTAACCCGCAAGGGTGACTGGAAACACTGGCGCTGGATTTCTCGGCAGGAGAAAAGACAGCGTCTCTCTCAGTGCCTCAATGGGAGAGTCGGCTTCCTTCGGCACTTGCTGCAGCAGGGCGTCGGGCAAGTAGATAGCTAATCTGCTCCAAAATCACTGTGTGTTTGCTAGGGCAGCTGTTGGTATATTTATACCTGGAAGGTGCCGAGTTTGACATAAGGTTTGGACATATGACGTCACTAAGAACTTACAGTTCTTTCAGGACTCCAGGAGTTCTTGGACAAATCAAAACAAAAGCAGGGGGGATTTCCCGGGCTGCTGGAGGCTTGGTTTGTTTAAAGAACGCGTTGTACTTTCTAGGAGTCTATGGGAGTAGCCTTGCCGCATTTGTACTTCATTGGCTATGACTAAATATGGATATGATTCTTATGCCTTTATAAGGATATGATATGTTATAACCACATAAGGGCATAAATCGGGAATATCTAAATAGGGTCCTAGATACGTTCACAACACCCACTCCGCGTATAATGTCCATCATTACTAAATAATAAGCAATAATAAACATATAACTATGCATGTGTTTTACAGCCCACCCCAAAATACATAAAATACATTTGAAATGGTATGTACATGAAAAGTGAGTAGTACACTGTACGCTTTTCAAGCAATGATATCATTCAGATTATGCAAATATAGTACGTTCAAATATTGGCTGAATGAATCACGAAAATTACATTCATGAAATGGCTCTTCATACAGAAGAGAAGGTCGAGACCATTTCATCACATATTTATACGAGATTGTACATGTGCTAGATGCTGAATCAAAATATTGTCTCTAGAGTTTCAAAATAGAAATCTTGTTCTCTAAGAATAGTTCTACTTTAAGCAGATTATTGTGTGCCAAAAAATATGTAAATATTTTGGGAACGGGGAAAAAATGATTGCGATTTCAGGGCAAAAAATAGTTCCACAGTTTTTTAGTAGCTCTGTTTTAAAAATTGAAGGTCTAATTCAGTGTTCAGGGAATGCTGTGTGCTCAAAGTTATTCTGGTTGTTAGGAGAGAACATTAACTCAGATAGGGCTGCAAAGAATTTGTCTACAACAGTAGGGGAAAGTTCCACCAAGTTCGAAAAAGCAGAAATAGTGCAGACATTAGAGGCATTGCTGTAGTCGCTGTTTAGATCAGCAATGGTCACTGAAGGTGGTACCTGTGTGCCACTTTCATCTCGTACCTAATCGTAATGGTGAAGTCTCAACGAATGCCGTCATCAGAATAGGTAGCCGCTGGGGACAACACGTTGCATGAGACGTTACCGAACCAAGCAAAGTATCGATATCCAAAGGTACTGCTGATGGTAGTGTAAGACAGACGTCTAACATGCATTCTTCTCCGCATAGCAGGCATCGTAGAACAGGTAACATGCAATCTTGCCAGATTGGTCTGAATGAAAGAAACCATGTGGTATTCAGATCTCTTAGTCGAGCTAAACCGAGTACTTTAGTTATTCTTTCTCTGCATCGCATCACAAGGATCGTTTCTTCCATGGTAGCCTGAGTTTTGTTTGTGGCTGGATTTTCCATATCGGAGCAGAAGGAACAAAAACAAAATTCCTGCTACGAGTCCTAATAGAAGAGGCAGGCCACCGAACACAGAGTGCACAAAATTAGGGAAGATGTTCAGGACTGCTTCCAAAGGTGCTAATAGTCCAGAAAAAATTGTCTTAAATACATGTGCGATGCCACTGGTATCAGACATGTTTAAAATTTGACCTAACATTTCTGCGAAATGCACTGGGCAATTGGTTGATAATAATGTATGTATCTCTGCCGCTGTCCTTGCAACTTGCAGATCATACGTCTCTTTGGACGAGGTTAAAGGCACATTTGTTTGTAAAAGAATGGATTTCATTCTGCTTAAAGTATCAATTCGAATAGAAGAGATATTCAGGGAAGGCCATATTGCTGCCTCCTTGTCTGGTTTGCTGTTTGGATACAATACTTGCATACAGCAAATGACCCTGGAAGTAACGCTCACGAGATAGGCTAATCCTGGCACCATGCCACAACAGCTGCGGTCATTTATTACAACGTAGCTGCCGTTGGAAAGCTGTCTGAAAAAAGGATCTGTCTGTGTTGCAGAGTTGCCGTGCAGTTGACATGAAAGGTTGTTTGATGAACCTTCGCAGGCTCCAGGCAAGTTAATACCTTGACACAGAAGTGTACCGCTTAGTGATTTTTTACAGTTATTACCACTAAGAAATACCTCTTTTTTCCCTTCACTATAACATTTATGTGTATAAGGTAATTTCCAGGTTGACTTGATGTATTCTTTACCCAACTTTTCATACAGGCCTGCTGGTATATACTTTTGGCAATATTGAAACTGAAAAGTTGTTATCGGAATTGTAATTGTACCATGTATTATCCATTCAATGACAGGTCGTTCTGTCAATGGCAATTTTTCTAGTTTTTCAATACTCAGAATCGTATAATCTGCTCCTTTTTGTGCCAAAGAGATTTGTTTATCAGTAAGGTTAAAGATAGAAAATAATGACGTTTTGTTGATTAGACGCCATGGCACTTAACCTGAACGCAGATTTCGCAATTTCCAGCCTAACTGTACAATATAACGTAATTGAGACTGGCCATGTTGTAACATTAGCATATCCTGTTCTATTATATCAATAGCAGATGATACAATGCTGTCCAGTGAATAAATTCTGGAGGACAGAGTCGTTAACCCATTGTCCACTACAGACAGTGATTCTTCCAAATTAAAACAATCAATTTCTCGTATTTTCAGCAGTTTCAATTTGCATTACTTTCCAAGCCTCGTTGTTAGCAGCATATATACTGGTGTATATGAAACGTTTTTGACGCTGCTTGCGAGATCCCAGTATGAAATCTCGCAAGTCAGCACCTTCTTTAAGTAAAGTTAAGAGTTGCTTAATTTCAGGCAGTGTGGATCTCTGTAGCCATTTGAGGCATAGTTTCCCTACACTGTATGTTGTAATTATCCCTGGATGTTGTCTCTGGGAATATCTTGGGTCTGGCCTGTTCTGTTTGAACCCCTGTCTTTTATTCAGGAATCTATCTTCACAGTTATTAGTGTCTGTGGGCCAGATCAACCATTTTCTCCAATCAGGATTTGTTCTGTTTTGGTGTAAAATATGTGATACGTCTATCTCCACCTCTGTAGTGCTATTACTATCAGGCATTGGTTTTTAAATAGACGGTTTGTTTAAGTCTTTTATCTTGGCTAGGCCAAGACAGGTTGTTTGTTGAATGGTGTCATTCAGGAACATTATTTGTTCTGGGACCATGCAGGCTCTAAATAATGATTCTAGACCTTGTACCTGCCAATCTTTTGTTCCCCAAATGGTTTTTGTTCCAATGTTGTTTTTCCAAAATTCAAAACCAAATGTAGAAATTTTTTCATAAAATGTTGTGGAATATATCTATTTAGTGCTTGTCAACATGTTTTCATTCCTGTCTTATTTAACATTTTAAAATAAAACGTTTCTTGATCAGTGATGTTAAACCCTGGGATGTATTGGAATTTCTAATAAAATGTTTTTGAATTGCCTTTGGGTGTTGTTGGACAATGTTCCCATTGATTATAAGTAAAAGCATTTCTAGGATTTGCAGATTTATGCAAATAGTGATGCCCATAATGGTTAAAACAATACCTTTCTTCATAGTTTGATGAGCCTTCTAAATAATCATGTTCTGTACATTTTGCTGACATTTCTAAATTTGACATCATTTTATTAATATTTTCAAAGTCCCAATCATCAGAGAAAGTACTTGGTGATAAAAAAGTCACTTAAGGAAACCTTGAACTGATGTGGATATTTCAAGAGTTCAACCGGGCCATAGATTTCGTAATTACTTGTGTTGCATGCTACACCACCAGGTATAGGAATGGCTGTCATGTTCACTGATGATAGTTCTCTTTTTTCGATGTGAGAAGATCTGTGAGGCGTTAGGACCAAGTTGATATTCTGACTTGCTGTGTCCATTGTACTATTTTTTCCTTCAATGAATTTTCCCAAAATTAAAACAAAAATGAGCCAGAGTAGGAGGAAAAGTACACCTAACGCGATCCATAATTCAATCCATGGTGAAATCAAATATGTTTCTTTGAGTTGATGAAAGAGTTCAGTCATTTTTTCTTTGAAAGTTTTAGTTCCCGGCGTTTCTTCATGTTCACTTGGATCATCAGAAAAGTCTTTGAAATTGATGAAGTAGCCAGATGCAGTTCTGTCAATTGTTGGAAGTGCTTCCGGATTTTCATTCATCTTTGGATATGTATGTTCAGATGCTACATCATTGTAGACAGGTGTTTCTTGACGAACTGTTGCAATTTGGGTTTCAAGAGGCACAAGTGCTTTGTTGCATAGTCCTTTTTTATTCACTGCAGGTTTATCAAATGTGATTACGATTAGTCTCTCAGTTTGAACCTCTTGGATTGTAGCAAGGTTTGGTCTTCTGCTACTTCTTGGGAGTCCACTGGGCCTACTACTTATTATTGGCCACATGATTGTGGTTTTACCAGGTCGATTGATACAACTCTGTTCTCCTTTTTACCAGCAAGGGGCAGTAGTACTACTGATCTTGTTCCGCTGACAGCTAAGACAGGTACTGCTTTTCTGTAAGAAGGCCCAAATTCCTTCTTCACCGCGATCTTTTCTCTGACCAGATCCCCAATCTTTGGAATCCAGACAGGTCTTGCTGGGACAGGTGATTTTTCTTCAGTGGCCGTTGGCTTTAGCTTTATGTTACTTAGACTTCTTCTTGTTTCATTCAAGTCCTGTAAAACAGCCAAACGATCTTTGATATCAGAGGTTTTTTGTTCCACCACTGAAGTCTGACTATCGAGGTCATGAATGATCATTCTAGTACCAAACAAAAGTTCTACGGAGTGATACCTCCTAGAGAATTTCTTGGCAGATTATTAAGACTACGAAGGACACTTGTTAGATGTTTGACCCACCCGTCACCCGAACCTAATACCCTCGCTGTTATAGATTGCTTTATGTCACTGTTTTTTCTTTACACTACCGCATTTCCCTCGGGATGGAATGGACTAGAGTACCGCAATGCAATGCCCATGCTGGCCATGGCCTACTTGTAAGCTCGAGAGCTAAACGCAGGACCCTGGTCAGAATGTAGCATGCCAATTGCGTATGTGCCGATAAAGACTCGCAAATCTTTTATAACAGTTCTGGCATCAGCCGAGCGCTGGGGCCTCATCTAAATAAATCTTGTCTTAATAATTATGCGATCGCCTTTTTCCATCTGGATGTTTGCATATAGATAGCCTAATGCTTTCTAATAGAGGTGTCCAAGCTGGTGTCTGGTCCGGTTCACAACTGCGATCTCGGTTGCAGTCCTGACAATTCATTGCAAAGTTGTAAATGTGCACGCTCATCCCCGGCCACCAGTATTGTGATTGTAATT
This sequence comes from Lissotriton helveticus, assembly GCF_964261635.1. NCBI lineage: Eukaryota > Metazoa > Chordata > Amphibia > Caudata > Salamandridae > Lissotriton > Lissotriton helveticus. The sequence continues at coordinate 150,569,454 of NC_136065.1, read as the reverse complement.
CTATTAGAGATTCTCTTGGTGCCTCAGACCCATTCCCATGTGTGCTTCTTGAATCAAGTAAGCTCTCCTGTTCGTGTTTGGAATTACCCTATCCTCACTCCAGGGATTCGAGCAAACGGAATGGAGTTTGCATCAATTATGTATAGGAGGACACCTCCGGGTAACAGTGCGCTCTAAAAATGTGAAAAATAAATAAATAAATAAATAAATATATATTTCCGAGTGGATAATTTAGAGGTAACGCCGCATAGTTGCCTTCCATTGAGGCTTTTACTGCTTGTAGCGTTTCTCCATCTATTTGGTTTTTAGAACGCTTTTTTGTAGCTACGGAAGCCGGTTTGACAGCTGCCGCTGTGGCGCTGTTAGCCAATGAATTCCCCGCAACGTGAACGCCATCACTTTGATGACTCACAGTATGTATCACGTGAGTCTTTTGTAGTTCTTTCTGCAAAAGAACTACTTGTTCCCAAAGTTTTTTATGCTTTATTGTGGCACCAGTCTCATCTTTGTAACCGTTTTTGATCCAGGTCTGTATGTCATTATTGTAAGACTGGACGCAGTAATGCGAATCGCACACTATTAGTGTGGGGAATTTGCGATCGACATTTTCAAGCGCCATCTTTAAAGATCTTATTTCAGCTCGCTGAGCTGTACAGTATCTGAGTGATTCAGTTTTAGTGACCAGGGGTCTGAATTTACCTAAGCGCCAGCGACCTTTAACGATCGCGCATGCTGCATTGTAAACTTGTTTATCCACAACGTAATGTTGCGCAAATCTGTCTGTGTAGATTACACAGGTGTATTGTTCCAGAGGCAGAATTTCGATTGACAGAGGACATTCATGTTCGTATTCCAGATCTTCTAGTCTTTTCATTTTCGGGTCAAATGCGTGTTTCACGTCTGTTGCAGCAAGAGAATTTTCCCATTGTATCCATTTTAGATCTAAAGCTTTAGCATTCGGAATGCTTGGTCTTGTTACTGCCTCAGGGGCTGATACTGCTGTTAAAACAGATATGCTCTTGCCTTGGGCTAGGGCTCTTTCTTTTGCTACAGCAGTTTGAACCGCAGTCAGAATTTTTTCAGTAGAACTGAATTTCATTTCAACTTGTGTGTACAAGTGTGATTTATAAGCTATTGGTACTGTTTCTCCCTCATTAGAGGTCAGGTACGTGAATCCGCATCTTCCTGGGATGACTCGGACTACACGGTTGCATTCATTTGCGCGTGTTTGGAGTTTTGTTTTAGTTAACATGTCTGTTTGTATTGATCTTAACATTTTTGTGTGTTTCTGAGTGCAATTGATTGGTTTGAAATCAGGTTTTATTAATTCATAGAGAGGTTTAACCCTCTCTGCATAATTTAGAATGTATGTTCTTCCGAAATTCAGGAAACCTAGGATTGATTGTAAGTTTTTCAGCATTTTTGGAGCTTGGAGTACTGTACACTTCTCTAAGAAGTTGTCTGCTAGTCTTTTGCCTTCACTTGATAATTCATATCCTAAAAATAGGACAGTTAGGTGGGCAATTTGTGACTTCTTAAAGTTGAATTTGTACCCTTCAGCTGCGAACCCAAGTATAATGGTGTTCACTCTTTTCAAGTGTGTCTCCAGGTCATTGTCTGAAGATAGATGTCATCAACATAAGTTAATGCCTCATCATCATACATTTGTAGTAACTCTGGTACCCTAGCTGAAAATAATCCTGGGCTGTTCTTGAATCCCTGTGGGAGTCGGCAAAATTGCTTTTGGGCCCCATACAGGAGAAAGCGGTCAAATACCTGCTTTCTGGTGCGATGTTTTGACAAAAGAAACCATTTGAGATATCTAATGTCGTTTTATATTTTTTGCGCACAATGTTATTCATTAGTGCTGCACTGTGTGAGTATTGTACTGCAAATGTTTTGCAGCGTGAGTTTAGGTGTCTGTAGTCCAAAACCAGACGATATGAATCGTCTGGCTTGGAGACAGGAAACAAAGGATTGTTCATTTGTGAGGTGCATGTTTCAATCACCCCCTGACATTCAAGTTGATCTAAGATCTCCCTGACTTGTTTTTTAGCTTCTTGCTTAACAGGATAATGCCTTTGTGCAGTGGGTTGATGCTTTAACTGAATTTTATGGTGAGGAGAATCCTCATCCCATCCTACATGATTTTTATATTATGCAGGGGCTTGGGCCACTGCCCATTTTCTAGCATATGTGTATTCTTTATGAATAGGAATGTGATTTGAGAAGGCAGGCATAATCATTTCTGCGCCATGTGGGCACTCCCTGACAAACTCTGGTGGCCAGTCTTTTTCTGCTAGCAGGATATCATACCCTTTAGATAAGTTATCCCAAAAGAGACCCTTTATTTTCCTAGTTTTGTCCCCCTCTATACGTAATGGTATTTCATATAATTTATGGGGCACACTAACTCTGCTGTCTGCATTTTCCACCTGAATGTATTCATTCGTGTCCACTGTCTCCAGAAGATTCATCAGGATCTTGCGAGCTATGCTCACTTCTGCTGCGCTGTCTAGCATTGTCTGGGCCCATTCTCCGTTTTTCAGTTGTGTCCTCAGAATCCTCGGCATGTTTTATTTTAATACTGGCTACCTTCTTTTTTGGAAATTGTAATTTTTTACTTTGATGAGCAGGTTCCTTGTCTTTGGACTTGACGCGCTCTTCTTTATGTTCTGACCGTCCTCTTCTTTCCGATTTCTGTGAGGAAGTCTGAAAAGATCGAGAGGGACGAGTATCATTATCTTGATATCTGTCAGGTTTTCTTAATTTATCCCTATCTCTATGGTTGTATCTTTTTTCAGAGGGCTCCCGTTGTGGAGACCTGCCACCCTGTTCTGGAGATCTATTTCTCCGTTGGGGAGACCTTCCTCTGGACTGCAATTGTTTTTCTCTGGGAGTAGCCTGTTTATTACCCTCCCAATTTTTTTGGGGGAGTATTGAGATTATTCTTAATAAACTATTTTTCAGGATTTTCAGTAAGTTCGGGTTTTAGTGGTTTCCCATCCAAACTATCTCTACCTAATTCTTCAGAGGATTTTTTCAATTATTCTGGCAAGTTCAAAAGGTTGTTCAGCTATATCTGTTTCTTTCAATTTCTGGCGGCAGGTTGTACCGTCAATTGTCAATTGAACTAATTCTCTATATGCTTTTGGTAATTCTTTTAGTTTAACTAAAAATTCTTCGCTTGACATTTCATCAATGTCAGGATGTGGTGTGTAGCCGGCTAGAACCGACAATGTGGCTCCTGGTCTACCTAGTGGACCGAGCCTGGTGAAGTGATTTTGATGTTTTAGGGCGCCATTAAACCAGAGCTGATGCTCTTGGTATGTTAGTGGAATCTCAATGTCCTCGAAAGGGACGTATTCCGTTGGAGAGTTCTCTATCTTGTAGTAGTGGAACTCTCGTGTCACAGCATGTGCTGCTGGAAAATGTATCCAGGAATAGAATACCTCTGTCTGCCGATATTCATGGGCCTCTACCACAAATATAACTGTACCACCCCTTGATGATACTCCATTATTTATAAGTTTGTAAGTTACACTCTTCCTTACATTGACTGCGATGAGTATAGCCTCCGGGTCATCTTGTCTTCCGCTAAAAGTTGAGTTGCTAATCTAGCTCTCTCCCTTTCGTCTTCACTTTCCGACATTTTCCTGACAAAAAACTTTTGCAGATCAAGTTTCAAGGAAACAAAGATTAGGTGCACAATATTTTGGAACACTGTATCCTTCAACGTTGACTAAACCAGAAACTAATACATAGGATTCTCATCCTACTAAGTTTCGGTGGATATTAACCTTTCACCCACTCCAGACGTCTATTGGAGTATTTACGGGAGAAAGGGGTCTTTGTGAAAAAGCACGACTGAGTTACTCTAGCATCTGCGTTAAATTATCGCCTTACCAAACGTTGGGCGCCATGTAGTGTAGTTCCTATATTCCCAATAGGCTCTGCGCATTGGAATAACATAAACAATAGTTTAGACGTAGGACTGAGGTCAACTAGGTCTTTACTGAATATGTTAGACTTAATTATGATAGCCAGCTAGCTCAGAGGTCACTAGAAACTTTCTCGAGTGAAAAGGAAGGGGTTAACTTTCCTGAATAGACAAGAAGGGATTCGTTTCTGACAACCGCATAAACATGACTACTTTGCTCCCTCCAGAATAAGGAGTATATCTCCAGAGTCTTGGAAACAATAGGTAACTATTTCACTCAGTCAATCGTGCATACTTAGTTTCACCAGAAGCGCAGAGAAATAGAGACGGGCGTTTTCAATAAAAGTGGTTATTTGTTGAACAGTCTTCTTTCTCATGCAAGAGAAGTGAGTTGCCACAATTGCAATACTTGTTATAAAGTAAAGTGCGTACAGTAAAAGGAGTATTATGAAATAATACTGTAAAAGCATGGTACAGTTTCTAAGCCATACCGTGTTTAAAATAGATAAAATATATACATATATAAAACCATGACTAAACGTACGCAACTGGTGCTTCTAAGATATGCCTACCCCGGTGTACCTAACCTAAGCCTAGTACGTGAGAAGGAGTATATGAGCTGCAGTTTAAGTTAAGATAGTTTTGCCAAGAATCTGAATCAAGAATTCTCTAAGGATCTAATCAGCTCCGTACCTTGGTTAGAGAATGAAGGAGGTCTTGTATCTCGTTCTCAGGACTTGATCTCCCAGTAACCCGCAAGGGTGACTGGAAACACTGGAGCTGGATTTCTCGGCAGGAGAAAAGACAGCGTCTCTCTCAGTGCGTCAATGAGAGGGTCGGCTTCTTTCGGCACTTGCTACAGCAGGGCATCGGGCAAGTAGATAGCTGATCTGCTCCAAAACCACAGTGTGGTTGCTAGGGCAGCTGTTGGTATATTTATACCTGGAAGGTGCCGAGTTTGACGTAAGGTTTGGACATAAGACGTCACTAAGAACTTACAGTTCTTTCAGGACTCCAGGAGTTCTTGGACAAATCAAAACAAAAGCAGGGGGGTTTCCCGGGCTGCTGGAGGCTTGGTTTGTTTAAAGAACGCGTGGTACTTTCTAGGAGTCTATGGGAGTAGCCTTGCCGTATTTGCACTGCATTGGCTTTGACGAACTATGGATATGATTCTTATGCCTTTATAAGGATACGATATGTTATAACCACATAAGGGCATAAATCGGGAATATCTAAATAGGGTCCTAGATACGTTCACAACAAATTAACAACATATGAAGAGTTCAAATAATATACTGCATAAGTACTCTAATGCCCTTGTACTTTTTAAATATATACACATAAAATTGAGGCATATATGTATGTTCAATGCCTGCAGAGCACGAGGCTGAAAGGAAGGAAATCCCCCTGCAAAAGGAATGAAATAGATGAAAAAAAACTGGCAAAAGGCCTATCATTGTGGAGAAGAGTTAGAAATGGGATTTCTGGTTGGCTAGGGCATGCACCTAAACCAGGCAGAAACCACCACTGTATTCAGGGCAAGGAAGTTACACGCTGAAGATAACCCTTGCTCACCCCCTTGGTAGCTTGGCAGAGCAGTCAGACTTATCCCAGAGGCAATGTGTAAATCGTTTGCGCAACACACTCACACAGCAGCGACACAATATACACACCACAAAAGGAACTCCACACATGAATATATAAACAATAGCCTTTGTATTATTCATAAAACAAATTAGAGCATATCAATATCACAAATATACACTGTGCCACCAGGCACTTGCCGTGACTTTAGAGATTACACAAATCATTAGTCCAATCAGGCCACTGTCACAATCATCACAACTCGTGGTTACTGAGAACCATCAGTAACTACTGGTGAGGATGCACTGAGCACACCACCTATAGGCATAACATATCAACAACAGTGCACCATAGGAACCACTCGCAGTTGTGTACATGTCCTGAATACCATAAGTACATCATGCCCCTCTTAGGCGTAAACTACACAGTAGGTATGCATACACAACATCCTCATCAGAACACCATAGTACCACCCTTATAAGGTATACACATTACAACCACATCAGGCACTAGGCATTGAGTCATAGTTGCACATATCATAAATAAGGCTCCCTGTTTTCCGTTTTTACAGATTTTTACAGGTAAATACAGACAGAAAACATTTATTTTCTTGTCTATATTTACTTTTAAATGTGGAAAAAAAACGGAAATTGGGTTGCTTTTTGAGTAATTCTAAATACTGTCTGCCATGACTGCCAAGCCACAAGCTGTGTGGATTGATAGATAAGGGGGCTAAAAAGAAAGGAATTTTAGTAAAGAGGCTTTAACAGCAGTAGATATGCACAAGGTTGATACTGAAATTTGCATACTTTCTTATGAGTGCATTGATTTATTTTCTGCTGGTATTTACAGCATTCAAACCTAGTAGGCATTTGTGACGGGGTGGCGGGGCTAGGGAGTGACAATGATGATGTACACGCAGACGGCTGGTCTGCTCTACCGTTGACCCCCCTTTCTGTTGTCCCTATACAGACTGATGCCTATGCTGCCGTACCTGGGGATTGGTGGTCAGCTGTCCCGCGGATAACCCCGGTCACCACTGCAGTGAATGATGACCCTGGCCTGCAGGACTGGGGCTCAAAGGAGACCGATAGCTTATGGACCTGTGCTCCGGTAAACGATCACGGCCCCTTTAACTGCAGACTACACGACGGCATGGCCACGCCCCCTGAGGGCGTCGAGGAGTCAAAAGCAGGAAGAGAGAAGGAGACGACGGACGGCGTTTCCCTGGAGGCGGAAGGTGTGTTGGAGTGGAGACGGAGAGCAGCGGAGACGAGTGTTGGAAGCGGAGGAGAAGCGTGTGGAAGGAGCCCAGCTGAGAGCGACAAGCCAGGAGGCCACCGATTCGGCGCTTCGCCCTGCCACGGTCCCACGGGAGGAGCGTGGCTGGACAAGGTACGGGGTATTGTGGCCGGCTGGGTGGGGAGGAGCGACCCGAAGAAACCGAGAGCCCCAGTGTAAATATTGTACAGTCTGCATAGTCCCCCCCCCTTCACGAGCACACCGGACGGCTGTTGTTAACTGAGCACTTGGTTGTCCCTCACTCCCTGGGCCCTTGCAAGTCGTGCACGGACGTCCCAGTGATTGTGCCTTCTCTTGTTTTTCTTTCCTTTCCGGGACGCCTCCGGACGAGTCTGCACTCCTGCACCAGAAGGCACCGAGAGCTACTACCCTCCATACCGGCGAGCCTGACTCGACACCCTACATCACTCTGGAGTATTCAGGATTCACAAGAGGTGTCAGGACGGAGACCTCAGACTTTGCCAAACTAAGAGTGTCCTCTAAGAGGCGTAAAGCATACTTGAAAATAAAACCTTCTTTAAGAGCACTCTTCCCTGACTCTGCATCTTTGGATCCCTCCCCCCTGGCTTCAGCTGCGCCTTCCCCTGTGTTCCCCGAGCCTGCCCCTTTACAACTGGTGTCAGAAGTGGGATCTCCATCCCAGTCCATCTGTGATTCCGAGATGGACGCCCTGTTGCAGCATCTGATAAAGGGACAGGAGAAGTGGGAATGGGCTGTCGAGCGCCAGATGACCTCGGCCCAAGCAGACAGGGACCTCTTTAAGGCCACTATAGCGGCTCAGATGGACAATCTGCAGAAAACGATGACCCCGCCCACAGGGGTGGTAACCGTGGAGAGTAGAGCACATGTTCCTAACCCGTCCGGAATTTCATTACAGAAGTATGTACATGGAGACGATCCGGACGCGTTTTTGATGAATTTCGAGCGGGCGGCTAGAGCGCTGGGATGGCCGGAGGCGAAGTGGCCCTTCTTACTAGCCCCGCTATTAACAGGGGAAGCACAGTCCGCCTATCAGGTGGCGAATCCGGATGGGAACGCATCATATGCCATGATAAAGAATGTGATTTTGGACCACTTAGGGCTCGACTCCGAGGCATACCGTCTCAGGTTCCGCAAGGAGAAAGGAGTACCGGGAGAACACCCAAAGACCCTCTTCTTCCGGTTGAAAATGATGGCTGACAAGTGGCTGAAGTCCAACACCAGCACCAAAGAAGAGATCCTGGCCCAGATCTACTTGGAGCAATTTATGGAGGCGCTCCCCTATGGCTCCCAGAGGTGGTTGAGGCAACACTCCGGGATCACGGTAGAGCAGGCCATAGAGATGGCTGCCAACTATGCCCGCGCGCAACCACGGACCACGGGGTGGGAACCGGAAAAATCCTCCAAACAACAATCGATGGTAAAAAGCGACAAGAAGGCAAAACCGACTCCGGAACCCTTCCGGCCACGTCCTCTCAGGATGGAACCTCCTGTACCCCGGGGTCCGCAATGCTTCGAGTGCGGCGAGTGGGGACATATTGCCCGCCTGTGCCCCCGGAGAAGACCTACCGAAGAGCCCATGGAGGTGGGGTACTTGCCAAAGGCTGTTCTGTACTCCGCGGAGCTGGGGACCTCATTCCATGTAAGTATGAGGGTAAACGGGTTTAGTATTAATGCCCTCCTAGACTCCGGGTGTAGGCAGTCAGTGGTACAAGAGAAGCTTGTCCTGCCCTCCCAATACGACCAGGATGCCCTAGTACACATCCGTTGTGTACACGGGGACGTCAGACCGTATCCCGTGGCCCACATCCCTGTTGCCACTGACAACCAGCCGGAATGCACCGTAAGGGTGGGAGTGTTAACGACGCTACCAGAAGACATGATAGTGGGAGTGGACAACCCGGACTTCCTAGAACTGTTCAGAAGAACCGTATACGAACCGTCTCTAGCTACACATACAGCCCGCTCGGCTCTACTTACGGCTGAACCCTGGGTTCTGGACCGCAATTTTTGATTTGCGCAGGCAGAAGACCGGACGCTCTTTAATGCATGGGAAGCGGCGCAAGCATCACAGGACGATTCAAGCGCCTCGTATCCCAGGTTTCTTATAAAACGGGATCTCCTGTACAGAGAGGCAGCCGCCGGAAGAGAGCTACAGCTCCTGGTTCCATTGACTTTCCGCGAACAGGTGCTGTTCTTCGCACACGCACATCTAACGGCAGGACATGCCGGCAAAGAGAAAACGACAGAGAGTGTTATCCGGCACTTTTACTGGCCTGGGATCTATAGGGACGTACAGGAATATTGCAGGACATGTGAGATCTGCCAGAAAAAGAACACACACAAACCCCCGGCAGCCCCCCTACAACCCATGCCAATCATAGGGGTACCCTTCGAGCGTGTAGGGATGGACCTGATAGGGCCCCTCCCAAAGACCCCCCGAGGACATCTGTATGCACTAGTAATAGTGGACTATGCGACCAGATACATAGAGGCATTTCCCCTGAAATCCCCTACTACAGCCAATGTGGCAGAAAAGTTCGTGGAGTTATTTTCCAGGGTGGGATTCCCGAAGGAGGTGGTCACAGACCAGGGAACCCCGTTTACATCACGCCTCATGAAGGAAATCAGCAAGACACTGGATATCCATCATCTGAAGACGTCCGTGTACCACCCTCAGACAGATGGCCTCGTGGAGAGGTACAATCAGAGTCTCAAGAACACCCTAAAGAAAATGCTGTCCGCAGAAGGCCCGGCCTGGGACCGGTTGCTCCCGTTAGCCCTGTATGTGCTCCGAGCCCAAAAACAGAGCAGCCTCGGTCACTCAGCATTTGAGTTACTCTATGGAAGGACACCCCGAACCTTGCTAGAAATCACTAAAGACGCATGGGAAACGCAAGAGGTCCTAGAAAAAAACACCCCCCTGGAATACACCTCACAACTGAGCTCCAAGTTGGGGAAACTACGCAGTCTGGCATATACGAATCTCGAACACAACCAGAAGAGACAAAAGAAAGCATACGACAGAGGGACCCGACTCCGGAGGATGGGTGTGGGCGATTGGGCCCTTGTACTATTGCCCTCCATCACCAAGAAAACCGAGTGGGAAGGCCCTTACGAAGTGGTAGACACCATAGGAGAGACCACATATCGGCTACGTCTCTCTCCCTCGAAAACACAGACATACCACATTAACATTCTCAAAAAGTGGATCGGTCCTCCCCCTCAGAGGGTACACTTGGCTATCCCGAATAAACAGAAGGAGGAAAACACCTTGCGTCACCTCGTAATTAATCCGGATTTATCAAACCGACAACGACAAGAGCTACAGGATACCTTAATGCCCTTTAAGTCTGTTTTCTCGGACCTGCCAGGGAAAACATCCTTGGTGGAACATAGGATCGAGACGATTCCAGGGAAGATAGTACGACAGTGACCCTACAGAATCCCTGCCGCCAGGAGGGAGGCGGTGAGGCAAGAAGTGACTGACATGTTGGAATTGGGGGTGATACAACCCTCCACCAGCAACTGGGCCTCCCCGATTGTCATGGTGCCAAAGCCCGATGGCACCAAACGCTTTTGTATGGACTTCCGGGCCTTGAATGCGATATCCTCTTTTGACGCCTATCCCATCCCCCGGGTTGATGAATTAATAGAAAAACTGGGGGAGGCAGTGTATATCACAACCATTGACCTGACCAAGGGATACTGGCAGGTACCCCTTAGGATGGAAGACCGAAAGAAAACAGCCTTCATCACTGACGAAGGGCTTTTTGAGTTTGTGGTTCTCCCCTTTGGGCTTCATGGCGCCCCCGCCACTTTTCAGTGGCTCATGAACCGCATTCTAAAACCATTCCCTACGTTCTGTTCAGCCTACCTGGACGATATCGTCGTCCACAGTAAATCCTGGGAAGAACACCTACGACATCTCCAGGCCATCCTCAGGGCCCTGCAGGAAGCCGGCCTACACATCAACGCGAAGAAGTCCCGGGCGGCCTATACCAGAGTCAGATACCTGGGGTATGTGTTGGGCGAAGGCACCATCGCCCCACAAGATGAGAAAATCCGGGCCATCAGAGACACTGATTTCCCCTCCAATAAAAGGGAGCTTCGCGCTTTTTTGGGACTAATCGGTTATTACCGTAGATTCATCCCCCGATTTGCGGAAGTGGCCACCCCTTTGACGGACCTCCTACGCAAAGATGTGAGGGCCAAGGAGATTCAGAACGCCCCGACGGAGGCCTCAGAGGCCTTTTCGTTATTGAAAAATGCCATCACCTCAGCCCCCGTTCTGATATCGCCGGACTTTACCAAAGACTTTATACTAGCCACTGACGCCTCAGAGACGGGTATCGGTGCTGTTCTTTCGCAGAAGGACGGGGATGGGGTGGAGCACCCAATCCTGTTCAGCAGCAGGAAATTATACCCTAGAGAACAGAAGTACTCCACTGTTGAACGCGAATGCCTTGCCATTAAGTGGGCGGTTGAGAAACTCCAGTATTATCTGGAGGGCCGCCCCTTTGTCCTTCACACTGACCATGCCCCGCTGAGTTGGATGTACCACAACAGGACCCTCAATCCTAGGGTCCTTAGATGGTTTTTGTCCCTCCAACCTTACTCCTTTACTGTGGTTCACAAGAAGGGGACGGACAATGGGAACGCGGACTTCCTGTCCAGGGTCCAACCTCTCCTCGATCGGGAGTGTCCAGGGGGGGAGGTGTGTGACGGGGTGGCGGGGCTAGGGAGTGACAATGATGATGTACACGCAGACGGCTGGTCTGCTCTACCGTTGACCCCCCTTTCTGTTGTCCCTATACAGACTGATGCCTATGCTGCCGTACCTGGGGATTGGTGGTCAGCTGTCCCGCGGATAACCCCGGTCACCACTGCAGTGAATGATGACCCTGGCCTGCAGGACTGGGGCTCAAAGGAGACCGATAGCTTATGGACCTGTGCTCCGGTAAACGATCACGGCCCCTTTAACTGCAGACTACACGACGGCATGGCCACGCCCCCTGAGGGCGTCGAGGAGTCAAAAGCAGGAAGAGAGAAGGAGACGACGGACGGCGTTTCCCTGGAGGCGGAAGGTGTGTTGGAGTGGAGACGGAGAGCAGCGGAGACGAGTGTTGGAAGCGGAGGAGAAGCGTGTGGAAGGAGCCCAGCTGAGAGCGACAAGCCAGGAGGCCACCGATTCGGCGCTTCGCCCTGCCACGGTCCCACGGGAGGAGCGTGGCTGGACAAGGTACGGGGTACTGTGGCCGGCTGGGTGGGGAGGAGCGACCCGAAGAAACCGAGAGCCCCAGTGTAAATATTGTACAGTCTGCATAGTCCCCCCCCCTTCACGAGCACACCGGACGGCTGTTGTTAACTGAGCACTTGGTTGTCCCTCACTCCCTGGGCCCTTGCAAGTCGTGCACGGACGTCCCAGTGATTGTGCCTTCTCTTGTTTTTCTTTCCTTTCCGGGACGCCTCCGGACGAGTCTGCACTCCTGCACCAGAAGGCACCGAGAGCTAATACCCTCCATACCGGCGAGCCTGACTCGACACCCTACATCACTCTGGAGTATTCAGGATTCACAAGAGGTGTCAGGACGGAGACCTCAGACTTTGCCAAACTAAGAGTGTCCTCTAAGAGGCGTAAAGCATACTTGAAAATAAAACCTTCTTTAAGAGCACTCTTCCCTGACTCTGCATCTTTGGATCCCTTCCCCCTGGCTTCAGCTGCGCCTTCCCCTGTGTTCCCCGAGCCTGCCCCTTTACAGCATTCAAGCATGAGTGCATATTTACCGGTTAAATAAATATGGAAAGATACTAATTTCAGCTTCATTTTTCCACAAAACCCAAAATAAATATGGATAAATACAGATAAAGTTAGCAAACAATAAATATGGATATATACAGACGGAAATGTCAAAGAAATAAAAATCATAAAACCGGGGGCCTTCATCATAAAAGCCTTGGTGAGAGCATTATGCAGAACACCAATACTGTGAATATGGACCATTACATCTGGGCATCTGATGGAGCAGTTTTGTCCATTTTGAAAACACCTTTCACCCACAATTGGCGGGGAGACTTCCCTCAGTCCCCTCTGCCTGGGCAATGGCTAAAATACCAAGAGAGTTCCCCCAGGAGCGGCCTCTGTGCTCCTAATGCCCGCAATACAGGGATTGCAATACAACTAGGAGCCTTGTGGATGGGGGTCCGGGAGCAACCAACACTGTTCTCTCCACACCCCCTCCTCCACGGTTGGAAAACAGAGTGGGGACACACATCTGGGAAGGCCTCTCAGGCCCCTCCCCTCCCATTGAGGCTGTGATGTAATGGGGGCTCGCCAGTCCCAGTCTCACCTGGCTACCAAGTACTCCACCTCCTGATGGGAGCACCACATGCACCACCTCGGCCCTCGGGGCACAGACTGTCTCCTTGTGGCTGTGGGCCCCACCCACAATCAGGCATAGACGCGGCCTGACGTCTGGCAGCTTCTTGCAGACCTCATAGCCCCCAGCAGTGTCGGACTGGGAGACGCTGCTGCCTTCTGTTGGGCGCTTGTCGGCTTCCTCCTTCCAGGGGAGCTCCGCCCAAAATCAGGCTCCTTCCTCAAGGAAGCCCCGCCTATGGTCAGGCTTTCCCTGCCTGACTTCTGGTTCGCACGATGCTCTCGCCACGTACAGAAGAAGAGCCCACTTCTCGGGCTCAGGGGACGACTTGCAAAGCGCCCACCACGTGCTACTAGTGGGCAGGACCCCCACACTTCAGGGGTACAAGAATGCAGCGTTCCCCACTCTTTCTCCCTAGTGGCAGGAGAAAGGGGCTGCACTCCACCAGCTACTCTCTCCAGAGAGCTCTCCTGATGTGCAGAACACAGCGCTCACCACACGCTTGGCTGAGGATCACCCCTATACAGGGGGGAGAAAAGAAAGCACAGCACTGCTCCAATTTCCTCTAAGGCCAGCCAGCAGGGCAGCAGGTCAGTCCCCAGTGGAGGTTCCTCCTGGCACACTGCAGTCCACGCAGTGTGCTCTCCCAAGTTCCAGAAGTTCAGAGAGTCCACCAGACATGGGGTCACAGACCCAATATTTATACTACTAAGTGTCTTTTGCCCACATGCATCATTGAGAATTGCATTCGCAAACGGTGCGAATCGCAATTTTCGGCCGTTTGCGAATGCAATTCTTAAATTTTGGATGCATCATGCTTTTCGCAATTTTAGGAATCGCAACCATGTTGCGATTTCTAAAATTGCATTTGCATTTAAGAAATCGCAATTTGAGATTTCTTAAATGCAATGCATGATAATTTTTAAATTGCGAATTCGCAAATTGGAAGGGGTAAATTAGCATGAAGTTGAACTTCATGCTAATTTACTGAAAACTTTCGAACATGCACAAGTTACACATTTGAAAGTTTTAATTAATACACACACATGTCCTTGCATTTAAAGTTACGTTTCAGGGGTGCAGGGAGGTGTTCTTTGGACCCCCCCTGCACCCTTGAAATTGCATTCACATTTTGCGAATTCGCAAATTGAAAATCGCAAAATGTGAATGCCTTCTCATTCATTCCTATGGGCCTTTTGGCCCATAGGAATCAATGGGAAGGTTTTCCTTAATTGCGATTCGCAAATTGTGAATCGCAATTAAGGAAAAATAAGGAATCGCAAAAAAAGGTGCGATTTTTTCATGCATTGCCGTTTGCGATTTCTAAATTGCGATTCCTTAATTTTCGCAATTTAGGAATCGTAAACGGCAACAATGATGCATGTGGCCGTTTGTTCTTCCCTCTGGCACAGGGCTCTGTGCCCAGTCAAAACCAGTTCTGGGGGCACTTGACAAGTGCACGACACTACCCAGTGTCAGTGTAGGTTCTGGCCCCAGACACACCACAGGGGCGCGGAGCCATCATTGTGGAGGGCAGGCACAGCCCTATTCAGGTTCAGGTGCTACTCCTCCCACTACTCCAAATGCAGATCAAGCCTATTCATCCTAACGCTGACTCACTCAGACTCTCTGGAGCACCTGCACCTCTCCATCCCCTGTCACTCCAAGCCCAAACAGGCAGGCACAAAGACACATAGCGCACAGAAATACCTACTTCTAAAAGTGGCATTTCTAAAATAGTTATAATAAATCTGCGAACACCAAGGTGCAGCATTTATCACCACTATTACAAACATACCAAACTTGATCATGCTACCCCTCTCATGTCAGGAATTACCACTGAAACACATATCAAGGAATACCCAATACATTCCTATGAGGGGGAGACTCACAGCAGTGAGAAACCAAATAGGCTGTTTGTCACTACAAAGATATGCCACACAGTTAAGGCACATGTCCTACCTTTTATTAACACACACCCTGCCCAAAAGGCAAGCTAGGGCCTACCTTAGGGGTGACTAATATGTAGTAATAGGGGAGTCACGGACATAGCAACCACTTTAGGTGCCACGTCACAGCGACAGTAAACTGCATGCGCAGGCCATGCAAAGGCAGAGGCCTGAGACAGGTTTGAAAGGCCACTTTGGTAGGTGGCGCAAGCAGTCCTGCAAGCCCACCAGTAGCATTTAATTTACTGACCCTGGGTATATGACATACCACAAGGGACTGATAGGTAAATTAAATATGCCAAACAGGTGTAGACCAATCTTACCAAGCTTATCATAGAGAGCACATGCACTTTAGCACTGAATAGCAGTGACACAGTGCCCAGAGTCCTAAAACCACCAACAACGGGTCAGAAAAAATACTGGAGGAAGGTTTAAAGTTCTGGGATGACCCTGCACAAAGAGCCCAGTCTAACAAGAAGACTATTGAACAATTCATGTTTTTGGACTTCTGTGAAGATTATAATAGAAAGTTAAAGGTAAGTGAATGAGTGAGATGATAAGGATCGAAAGCGTCTAGAGATAAATAACAAGATAGTAGTATGTGGATGTCACATTTATACACAGAGACTCCATTGATGTTGAGAAATTGAGATCATTGAGTAATTCACCTCCCAGAATTCAAGGGTAACCATTTAAATGTATTATTAATCAAAGTGATCACCATTTTAGTGTAAGTTTACAAAACAAGTAATCTGGTTTAAATAAGAAATTATATGGTTGTAGAAAGGTTTAAACATATAATATGTCTCCATACACAGATATAAGTGATGTGAATTGATTTTTAAAAAAAGGAAAAAGTCCAGTGTGACCTAAGGGGATGCAAATTACTATTTTGGAATATGTACGTTCTGTACCAAAAAAAGGAGATATGAAGATTTAATTAATATAGAGAATTAACTGCAGTTTTTATAAGAAAGTTTGAGGGCAAAATGTGGATGATTGATTAAATAATAATAGGGTTTATATCAAAATATGTACTACAAAGGGATAATTCAGGAAGGTTTATGAATGGAGAGAGAATAGGACAATAAAAATAAAAATTGTTATACACTGAGCCTTTTGATGTAACATTGACTGCTTTTTATGGCCCATATTTTGAAACATGTTTTATTATTTTTTTAGAAACATTTTATTGATTTTATCACTTTGTCCTGAAGAAGGTGGGGTGAACTGACAACATACCACTGAAACGTCACTTCAACATCTTTGTGTGATATTACAGGGTCGAATTGGCAAGGTGGGCACTCTGGCAATGACCGAGGGGCTGGTATCCAGCTATAGGCTGCCTTTTTGGGCACCCTGGGGGGTCCATTTGGGCGGTGTCTTTGTTTTTCGGATGCCGCCAGAGGCCCAGTGGGTGCCTGAGTGGCCTTTCTGGAGGCAGATGGGTGTCCATTACCTACCTCCCTTTTATCAACGGGCAGAGGTGTCACTCTCTTTCTCTCGCTGTGCCGGCCCATTAATGTATGCATATTGATTGGGGGCAGGGGGGCCTGAACAGAAGTGGCCTCACTTGTTTTCAGGTGTTTTACCAGTGTGAACTAATCCATGCATTTTTTTTATTGAAGTAAAGTTAAGAAAACATGCCTCTGTCAGAGACCCCTCCCCTCCATTTTTTTTTATAAAACTTCGCCGAAGCAGTGTTTTGCGGAAAGGCAATATGCAAATGTGGGCCACTTTATTTTTGCATGCCAGGGCCGTTTTTGGATCCCAATCCAACCCTGGTGATATATATTTTGATATTTTTGTAACCTATCATTGTCTGTGCTGATACATTGTGTTTTTATCTGCCTTGTATTACTAGGGGACAGCTAGCATTGCAATGTGTTCTCCTTGTGCCAATGATGAAAAAGTTTTTGTTTAGTATACAAATATTGAGAAGATTGATTTTGTTTTGACAGAATTAGAGAAGGATGTGTTTTTAATGTTTTGTGAGGATATGACTATAACTAATGCTTTAAAATATTTTTCTTATTCAGATTTTGAATTAATTAGGAACATTGTACCAAGTATACAAATGGGGGTGGGGTCGCACACTACTCACACACCGGCAGTGTCGCCCCTAAGGACTCTGGTCAATGTAGTAAAGTGTTCGCGATGCATCATCTTTCGATCTGCTATCTTCGCTGTCTTCGCCATCCCTGGACACGTGTTTCGGGGTATTACCCCTCATCAGCAGGGATAGGCCGTGTACTGGGGTTGCCGATGGCTGCCAATATCTGCCAGGTATAGTACCACTCAGGCGCGTAGGTGCGGGATCCCAGGCTCGTCAGCCCACTGCTCAAGGGAGCTTTAAAGTTACAAATGGGGGTGGGGTCGCACACTACTCACACACCGGCAGTGTCGCCCCTAAGGACTCTGGTCAATGTAGTAAAGTGTCCGCGATGCATCATCTTTCGATCTTCTGCTATCTTCGCTGTCTTCGCCATCCCTGGACACGTGTTTCGGGGTATTACCCCTCATCAGCAGGGATAGGCCGTGTACTGGGGTTGCCGATGGCTGCCAATATCTGCCAGGTATAGTACCACTCAGGCGCGTAGGTGCGGGATCCCAGGCTCGTCAGCCCACTGCTCAAGGGAGCTTTAAAGTTACAAATGGGGGTGGGGTCGCACACTACTCACACACCGGCAGTGTCGCCCCTAAGGACTCTGGTCAATGTAGTAAAGTGTTCGCGATGCATCATCTTTCGATCTTCTGCTATCTTCGCTGTCTTCGCCATCCCTGGACACGTGTTTCGGGGTATTACCCCTCATCAGCAGGGATAGGCCGTGTACTGGGGTTGCCGATGGCTGCCAATATCTGCCAGGTATAGTACCACTCAGGCGCGTAGGTGCGGGATCCCAGGCTCGTCAGTCCACTGCTCAAGGGAGCTTTAAAGTTACAAATGGGGGTGGGGTCGCACACTACTCACACACCGGCAGTGTCGCCCCTAAGGACTCTGGTCAATGTAGTAAAGTGTTCGCGATGCATCATCTTTCGATCTTCTGCTATCTTCGCTGTCTTCGCCATCCCTGGACACGTGTTTCGGGGTATTACCCCTCATCAGCAGGGATAGGCCGTGTACTGGGGTTGCCGATGGCTGCCAATATCTGCCAGGTATAGTACCACTCAGGCGCGTAGGTGCGGGATCCCAGGCTCGTCAGCCCACTGCTCAAGGGAGCTTTAAAGTTACAAATGGGGGTGGGGTCGCACACTACTCACACACCGGCAGTGTCGCCCCTAAGGACTCTGGTCAATGTAGTAAAGTGTTCGCGATGCATCATCTTTCGATCTTCTGCTATCTTCGCTGTCTTCGCCATCCCTGGACACGTGTTTCGGGGTACCTAAAATAATGTGCCCCTGTCTTCGTCATGTAAACTGCATAGTGACGCAACCTTACGGCATATCGGGCCAGATGTACAACCATTTGTACAACTGTGTCAGAGACACTGTTAGCGTTCCCAATGGGGGGGCAAAATGCGAGGCTCATGAATTGTAATGAGACACTCTCAGGGATGGTGGCCTGCTGGGCTCAGCAGACCTCCATGTCTGGGACTGTAATGCAGTTTCTTTTTTAACTGCAGCCCATTTTCCTTAAAGGAAAACAGGCTGCATTTAAAAAAAAATGAAAAAGTTTTTTTTTTAACTTTTTTCATTTTTTAAGGGCAGGTAATGGGCCCTGGGACCACTTCCTGCCCTTAAAAAATATTTTTGTAGCCAGTCACAAAAGGGGTGGTGTCCCCTGGGGACCCCTTCCCATTTGCGACTCCATTACCACCCTCTTGAAGAGGGTGGTAAATTGCAAGTGTTTTGCGACCACAATTGCGGTCGCACAACATTCTTACATAGGGTAGAGACTCGCTATTAGGAAGGTACGCCCATGGCACGCCCCTTCCTAATAGTGACTTACAATTCGCAATCCCGTTTGCACATGCAATTTAGGGTCGTACATCTGGCCCATGGTCTAGTAGCTGAAATGAGACAAGAGTTCCAATCCTTGCTTCCACAGCTGTGAGATTCTGGACAAGTTGTTTCATTCCCCAGTGCCTAAGTTGCTCTGTTCACTGAGAATAGAAGTGCTCACGAACACTCGGACTGCAGCATTAAGCTCCATATAAAAACCGGAAATGTATATAAGCAAATGTTATTAAATATCTGAAGGCCTCTTTTGTCTTATTTTGCCGATATATCTATTTCCACAAAGTGTCATCGTTCCAGAGGCATGTTGTGAAGGCTGTAGTAGTACTTACTATGTTAGTTAATACAGGCTTATTTGTAAATGTTTTGCTGCCACACACCTTCATAACTAGTAGCTTTCCACCTTGGCTATGATGGCTAGAGCTGAGCTGCTTTCTAACACGTGACTAGCAGCCCCTGAATTTATGATGCTTCACCCCTGAGGGGTGAGATCATTTCGGGCTACAAGTGCCTGCCTGGTACCTGCCTCAGTGCCTTCTTGCCAATACCACCCACACTCCTCTGCTCCAACTAATGGAAGTGTAAACACAGATCCAGCAACCAGTCATGCATCCATAAAACATTCAGATGGTGCAGCCTGTTAAATAAACTGCAAATGACGTAGGGCTGGATGTGCCCCTCTCACCTCTGGGCCCTGGTGCCACTGCACCACCTACATAAATGGCTCCTCCAAGGTTCCCATCCCTAACGTCTAAACTATGATCAAAGAAAACTCTGCCTATATAAGAAATCGGGTTGTTGGTTGACTGGGGTATGAGTCCTGGCCAAGCACGCAAACCGCGATCATTGTCAGGATAAGGCACCAGCAAACCCCAAATTAACCTGTGCTCAAGTCCCTGGTATTTTGGCACAGAGCACTCAAGCTTAGCTTAGAGCCAATGTGTAAAGTATTTGTGAAACATTTCAAACTGTAACATAGTGAAAATACACCACAAAAGGCTCACACAAACACATTTAGACACATAGAGTGAATTGTAATGAATGAAACAAGACAAAAATGAAAAAAATCCAATTATTAAAACAAGAGATATTATTTACGACAATTTCAGTGAAAATAGCGCCAAAAAGCGCAAATCACCCACTGTGAATGACTTGTCACTCCGGACCGGGGCACAGCCACAAGGCCAACTACAGGGACTCAATTTAAAAATTACTTAAATCCAGTTGCAGAGTGTTGCGACGATCTGACTTGAAGGGGCCAACCAGAGTGATGAGTCATTTCTGAGATGCGGCAAGGCTTTGATGTGAGGTCCTGCAGTGTCGTTGATGATCCCATTGACGAAGGCTTGCAATGCAAAGTCCGATGTCGAGGATGTGCGCCCAAGCCGGCTGTGGTGACAATGCAGGGCCGTTAGGCCCCTTGTGTGAAGTCAGAGCACAGCCTATTCAATTACAAGTGAGGCTGTGCCCAACTTCTCCCTCCCATCCTGCCAGTAATGGCCGATCTTGGCACACCTAAGCTCCCTATTGTGTGTGAATGTCAAGGAGGAATACACAAAACCCAAATGTTACCCACATCCAGTCATATGGCCAGAGACATGCAGCAGGCACTAAATGCATGATGCAGTACAATGCCAACTTTCTAAAAGTGATTCAGAAAAGGGGGTGGTGATGAACAGAGTGCCTGAATTAATCAGACCACTCTTACCCAGTCCAAAGATCAGGGCTTGATCCATCACCGTTTTTTAGCTCACTGCACCATCCCAGCTCAGAACTTGGCTATATGCAAATTAGTCTGTTGCTGTCCCAGTGCATGATGGGAACAGGGCAAACCAAACTACCAAGCCAATTCTTGTACTTGGAGGGAAACAAGCTTCCGGGGACCGGTTTCTGCCATTTCAGGCGTCGTCGGCCCGGCTTGCTTGAATCCTGATGGTGCAATGAGCAAGGGACTCACATCTGAGTATACCCTTCCACGCTTATGGTGGACAAAATGATTCAGAAAAGGGGGTGGTGATGAACAGAGTGCCTGAATTAAACAGACCACTCTTACCCAGTCCAAAGATCAGGGCTTGATCCATCACCGTTTTTTAGCTCACTGCACCATCCCAGCTCAGAACTTGGCTATATGCAAATTAGTCTGTTCCTGTCCCAGTGCATGATGGGAACATGGCAAACCAAACTACCAAGCCAATTCTTGTACTGGGAAGGAAACAAGCTTCCGGGGACCGGTTTCTGCCATTTCAGGCGTCGTCGACCCGGCTTGCTTGAATCCTGATGGTGCAATGAGCAAGGGACTCACATCTGAGTATACCCTTCCACGCTTATGGTGGACAAAATGATTCAGAAAAGGGGGTGGTGATGAACAGAGTGCCTGAATTAAGCAGACCACTCTTACCCAGTCCAAAGATCAGGGCTTGATCCATCACCGTTTTTTAGCTCACTGCACCATTCCCAGCCCTGTTCCCATGATGCACTGGGCCAGGGACAGACTAATTTGCATATAGCTAGGTTCTGAGCTGGGATGGGGCAACTATTTGTGGACTTTCCATAGGTGTAAGTTTCATCTGCAGTATTCAGGGACTCCAATATCTATGCTGGCAGGTGACACTTTTTGCACACCTACCTTGCAAGTAGGAGTGCAAAAAGTGTTGTAAATGGTTGCCATGTCTAGGTTTCCAGTAGTTAGTCATCTCTCCTGCGTGTGGAACAAATTAATACATTGTTAGTTGTGTGGTAACTATATCAAATCATGTCCTTTTCCTGGTTGAGAAAGTCGACACTTCGGGTTGTAAATAAGATAGTTTTCTGATTATCGAGTATGTATGTGACTGACGCCTCCCTTACTTCTGATGACAGCATACATCATATGCACTCATTTTTAGTTTCATTTTCATCACATAAGATTAACGCATATGGAACTCAACAGGTGCCATAGCTTTGCTAACCACTTTACACAAGTATGTCGTCACAGACCGTCCAGAAATTGTTTCAGCTTCTTCATGCCAAAGCATTACAAATTACTTTCTCAGCCTTTTCAAAGGTGTGGTTTGTGATTCGTCACCATGGCTCTTTTGACCTCTGAAAAATTTAATAACGGGAACTAGCCCTGTTCGTCATCGCGTACGACTCTGCTATTGACACAGTAAATCATCCTGACATGTAACAAGGGGCTCTAAATCCACCTCATATTAGTCAATGTCATTCCTGGCAGGCATGTTACAGTCAGCTAGATATGGAGCTTTCAACACCTTTCTCCTCCCATTTCCTTCACATGTGGTGTGGTACGAGTCTCTCTTTTATCACTGTACATGCACAGTGTGTACATGAATCTATTTCAAGTTTCACTAGGCACTATCTTCTTCTTTTAGTCATACATGAATGACACCCAGATATGCTTAAAATCACTGGGCATAGTAGCTCACGGGAATGTGATCAGGTACCTTTATGACATAGAACTGGGACTAGCCAATACAGATTACAGATAGATAACTCCAATGAGACACCTGTAATTTCTGGCACACAAGGGCAAATCCTAGATCAAACCCCCAATCTTGTAATCGGGATGTGGGTTTGGCACACAAGGTGAAACTCAGGGCTTGTTTTTGAGGAAGCACTCAGCATGGCACCGCAAATAGACAATGTGGTAAAAAACTATGTGTGTCACCTTTTCCATTTGATACAAGCAATCAACTTGGACTACTCTATAATGTGTGTTTTTCTAATAAATACCATATTTAATTATGGAATTGACAATCGATACATCCTGCTGCTGAGGATCACCAATAAACATCTGGGTGAGCTTCAAAAAGATCATAATATAGGTGACAGTCTACTAAATGTTAGAGAAGGTGACCTTCTTGCTGATCCTCAACAAAAACGACACTTGCTTCCAGTGACCAACTGCATAAAATGTAAGTATTTTTGTCACATTTTTAAATGCTGATCAATGGCTTGATATCTTTAAAACAAAATTCACCCTTACCAAACAGGTGAACCATTTAAATTGGCATCCCTAGGTACTCCTGTAATCTCCTACCTGAGCATCAAACTCTGTAATGTCGTTCCCAATACTTTCCATAGTAACCCATCAAATCTTAGAGAAAATATACTAGGTATTGTGTGTCACAATAAACCAAACAACAATACTGGTGAAAGAATGAAAGAACTTAAGGTTCAACAGAAAGTTTAAGTAAAAGTTTTAAAATTCTTGTAGTGAAAATTAATCAAAAGTCAAACAAGATGGAGAAAATCAGAAAAGAGTTTTAAAGGTTATGGGAAAAAAGG
This sequence comes from Lissotriton helveticus, assembly GCF_964261635.1. Classification (NCBI taxonomy): domain Eukaryota; kingdom Metazoa; phylum Chordata; class Amphibia; order Caudata; family Salamandridae; genus Lissotriton; species Lissotriton helveticus. The sequence goes on along the minus strand of NC_136065.1, from coordinate 150,546,076 downwards.
TAAATAGCCACTAAAAATTCTTTCAAAAAGGTGTTGTGTAGGACGTTGACGGAACATGGAAAAACAGCCTAATATGTCTTTCAGATATCTGACTAGGACCTACGTCCATTGAGTGGCAGACCCTGAATGCACATGGTCGGATTGAGGTTGGTAGTGAGACCCTGTCAAGAAAGGGCAAAGTGTAGACTGTCACTAAGTAGTGCAACAGGGGTTCAGATAGACAATGCAGGAACCCTCAAGAGACACATTTAAGCCAATCTGATGAACACACTGGCCCAAATTAAATTTGTTGGCTTGTTCAAGTGAAGAGATATATGTTTAGACTTAGACACCTTTCTACATCCTGAAGCATGACATCACCTGTATCAGAGGAGGGCTCCACGAGGATAGATTGACTTAGGGGCCGATTCACAGAACTAATCTGAGACAAAATCCTAAACGACCTACTTTTGGTATTCACAGAAGGCATTTAGTAGTAGTAAAGTTATTATTTTGCCTTAAGCTAGTATTTTGTCTTAAATTAGGATTTTGTCTTAAATTAGGATTTAGTCTTAAATTAGGATTTTGTCTTAAATTAGGATGTAGTCTTACATTAATATTTTGTCTTTAGTTAGTATTTTGTCTTAAATTAGTATTTTGGCTTAAATTAGGATTTTGTCTTAGGACCAAAACTTAAGACAAAATCCTAATTTAAGACACAATCCTAACTTAAGACAAAAAACTAATTTTACTACTACTACTAAATGCCTTCTGTGAATACCAAAAGTAGTACGTTTAGGATTTTGTCTCAGATTAGTTCTATGAATCGGCCCGTTGGTGAGGAACCCTGATAAACAACCTTTCTAGGCACTGAAAAGCTCAGTGTAGATGATCTGATATGGCTAGGTGATGAGGGCTTGTCTTTCATCAGTTTGAAATTCCTTCTATATCTTGGTCTTTTACCACTCACCAATTTGAAGCCTTCAAATCAGGCAAAAGTCTCACAAAAAGATTTTTAAACAGTAATTCATTAATCAGTAAGTTCTCATGACCTAGTCTAGGAGACACTGGTTCTTTTGAAATGAGACATGTGCCATCCCAATCTACCCAACCACTCACTAGCTTGCTGGGTTTTATGGAATGGGAACCGAAATCCTTCCTAATATAGACCTTCATAAGCTTAAAAACTTCAGGAAGCAAGAGGAAAGAACAACTATTCCATTGTTATTTTAGGAAGGAACAAGGGTCCTTCACAGCAAAGCAGACTGGCAGGCTTCCTTGTCTTCTTAGCTCCTGGGTCTGTCTAACCTCCAATTAACCACCTTAGGTTTTTAAAGGGACCATCTATTTTACTAATACTAGATGTTCTTGGTATAATGCTTCAAATGTTGTCATCCTCTATAGTCTATACCCCTTCTTTGGTTGCAATGTGATCTGCTTCCTACACGGACAACATAACTTGTAGGACTTGATATCACACAGTGTCCTTTGCAGTCAAATTCCAGCTTGAAGGATTTCTCAGTAAGAAAGCGGAATCTCTATCAGTTCTATACAGCTTATGCAAATGCATTCCATAACCTTCCGCAAACACTCCCACAGTATAGCACAGACTGCAGAGGGACAGGGAAGCCAGAGGCTTTGGATATGATTGCTTTTTTATAGCACCAGAACTAGTCATCGCACATATTAGGACTGTGTCCAAAGGCTAAATTCTCCCACTCAGTTCCTGGTAATAAATGTGGTGTGGGTCTGGAATGTCGAGTAGAGAGTATTTTTATATCCTCATCTCATAGCCAAAATATTAAGAGCAAAAATATCGACAGGTAAGTATGTCGAAATTATCTACACATAACTCCACATATAGGTACCTGATACATCTATACTTCACTGTATGTACTTATGTTTCAAAATATTGGTCCTTGATATTGTGTCTACGATATTAAGGTATTCACTACTACTCGATGTTTCAGTTTGTGTGTGTGTGTGTGCATGTGTGTGTTTGTGAGAAGCTGGTCAGGCAGTGTCTTATAGCCGTGACATCCTGTCGCTCTCCATATCAAAGTTTACACTGGTTATTCATTAATCTTGAATTGAATTATTATTTTATTTGCATAATTACTTTAAATCATTGCAAAGTTGCAGTACAATATCAAAATATTGTATAAATACATATCTCACACCATTATAATACATATATCAAATAGTATATCAAAATAAAAATATATCATTAGAACAGCAGTCATGGACCATTTGTAAAATGTGTGTTTTACCCTGAAAAACATTGGTTTAAAACTACGTTTAGAAAAGTCCCAGTTCCTTATATGTTCTTGACAAAAAAAGTCACTTAATGCATTATGGTTCTTGTGGGGACCTTGAGGTCCTTTTCTGGATGGGGATCCTCACCGTTCGTCTTCTTCTGTTACAACAAAAGTCTCAACAATTGCAACTGCACACTGCGCTGTTTTTAATTTGGACCGTTTGTGTCATATTCATGAATTTGACAAATTTGGCCAGATCCGAGGGCTCTGTGCAGGACTGGAGCAGGGCAACTACGTCAATGCATTTTCTGAGCCCATGCCATAAAATCATTGGTTTTAACAATTTGCGTCAGTGTTGCAGTAGGACAGGGAAGCAACACATTAGGGGGTCGATTCCGATTCAGGAAAAAAACGTCCGTACGATTTGTATCCGGAGCCCTCTCCGTACGAATCGTACCCGTCCGTCCGAGTAGCGTAGTACGATCCGTATTCCGTGAAGCCGTCTGAATCGCCGCGATCCGTACGTATTGCAAGGCTGAAACCGTAAACCGTACGACTCATACACATGCCATACGACTCGTACACATGCCGTACGACCCGACGAGTACGATCCGGAACGGGGTATGAGGACGCAATTCGTACGGTCCACGTCAGGTAAGGGCGAGTTGTACGGAAAAGCACACACACACATACACACCGTACAGTCTGTACACCCCATGATCGCAGGGGTATGCACCGTACCCCTGCGATCATGGGGTGTACGCACCATACCCCATGTACGCTGGGTGTACGCACCGTACCCCATGCAGTTCAAGTTCAAGTTCAGAAATTTGTATAGCGCACTACTCACCCAGAGGGTCTCAAGGCGCTAGAGGGAGGGGAGGGGGGGTACTTATTTATCGAATATCCAAGTTTTAAGTTGCTTTCTGAAGGAGAGGTGGTTCTGTGCAAGGCGGAGGTGGCTGAGGAGAGAATTCCAGGTTTTGGCCGCTAAGTAGGAGAAGGATCTTCCCCCCATGGTGGATCTGTTAATGCACGGAATAGCAGCGAGGGCCTGATTGGACGAACGTAGTTGGCGGGTGGGGGAGTAAAAGGACAGACGCGTGTTTAGGCATTCGGGTCCAAGGTCGTAGAGGGCTTAGTGTGCGTGGGTGAGGAGTCGGAACGTTATCCTCTTGTTGACGGGGAGCCAGTGGAGGTCTTTCAGGTGACCGGAAATGTGAGTCTGGCGGGGAATGTTAAGTATGAGTCTGGCTGAGGCGTTTTGGATGCGTTGGAGTTTTTTCTGTAGTTCGGCTGTGGTTCCGGCGAAGAGGGTGTTGCCGTAATCCAGTCGGCTTGTGACTAGAGCGTGGGTGACCGTTTTTCTTGTTTCAGTGGGTATCCAACTGAATATTTTTTTGAGCATACGTAGGATGTTGAAGCATGATGATGAAACGGCATTGACTTGTCTGGTTATCGAGAGGGATGAGTCCAGGATGAAACCCAGGTTACGTGCGTGGTCCGTTGGTTTGGGTGCGTTTCCCAGGGCCGGTGGCCACCATGAGTCGTCCCAAGCAGAGGGGGATGAGCCTAAGATTAGGACTTCCGTTTTGTCTTAGTTCAGTTTTAGACGGCTGTCCTTCATCCACTCGGCAACATCTTTCATTCCTTCGTGTAAGTTGGTTTTGGCAGTGTTTGGGTCTTTGGTGAGGGAGAGGATCAGCTGGGTGTCGTCGGCGTAGGAGATGATGTTGAGGTTGTGTTGGCGCGCAATGGATGCGAGGGGACTCATGTATACGTTGAAGAGGGTGGGACTGAGTGATGATCCTTGAGGTACGCCGCAAATGACTTCGGTGGCTTCTGATCTAAAAGGGGGGAGTCGGACTCTCTGTGTTCTTCCGGCGAGGAACGAGATGATCCAGTCCAGTGCTTTTCCTTGTATTCCGACGTTGTTGAGGCGTTGTATGAGGGTGCTATGACAGACTGTGTCGAAGGCTGCGGAGAGGTCAAGTAGGATGAGGGCAACTGTTTCTCCGTTGTCCAGAAGTGTTCGAATGTCGTCTGTTGCTGCGATGAGTGCGGTTTCGGTGCTGTGTTTGGCTCGGAAACCGGACTGTGAGGGGTCGAGGGACTTGTTGGATTCGAGGAAGGCGGCGAGCTGATTGTTGATGGCTTTCTCAATGACTTTGGCAGGGAATGGGAGGAGTGAGATGGGACGGTAGTTCTTGAGTTCAGTGGGGTCTGCTGTAGGTTTCTTCAGAAGGGCGCTGAGTTTGGCGTGTTTCTAGCTTTCCGGGAAGGTGGCGGAGTTGAGGGAGCAGTTGATGACATCTCGGAGATGGGGGGCGATGATGGAGTTTGCTTTGTTGAAAATGTGGTGGGGACATTGGTCGGTAGGCGATCCTGAGTGGATGGTGTTCATCAGACGGATGGTGTCTTCAGAGGTGATTGGGTTCCAGGCGCAAAGGTTGTTAGAGGGGGGATTCGGTTCAGGGGTGGGTGGAGTGGACTGGTCTCCGGGCTGGTTTTCAAAGCTGTTATGTATGTCGACGATTTTGTTGTGGAAGAAAGAGGCTAGGGAGTCGCAGAGGTCTTGCGATGGGGTGATGTCGTTGGTGCCGGCGGTGGGGTTGGTAAATTCTTTGACGATGTTGAATAGTTCCTTGCTGTTGTGGGCGTTGTTGTCAAGTTGATCTTTGAATGCTGATTTCTTGGTGGATCGAATCAGTTGGTGGTGTTTGCGGGTGGTGTTCTTGAAGGTGTTCAGGTTGTCGGTGGTTGGGTTTTTTCTCCAGGCTTTCTCAAGGGTACGACAAAACTTCTTGGATTTCTTAAGGTCATCGTTGAACCAGGGTTTTTTTTGTTACTTTTCGTGATTTGATGGTTTTTCAAGGGTGCAAGTTCGTCGGCGCTGTGGATGATCCATTGTGTGAGGTTGGTGGCAGCCTGGTTTGGGTCCGATGAATTGGCAGGAGGGTTTTTGTGAAGCGAAGTGAAGAGCTGGTCGGTGGAGATTTTGTTCCAGTTTCTTCGGGGAATAGGTTGTGGGAGATTGTGGGTTGTGGTCTTTTTGAAGTTGAAGTGAACGCAGCTGTGGTCCGTCCAGTGGAGAGCTGTGGTGTGGTTGAAGGAGTTGTGCTTGCCGGAGGTGAAGATTGGGTCAAGCGTGTGCCCGGCATAGTGGGTGGGAGTGTCAACAAGTTGTATTAGTCCGAGATTGGCCAGGTTGTCCAGGAGGGTGATGGTGTTGCTGTCATTTATCTTTTCCAGGTGGAAGTTGAGGTCTCCCAGTAGAATGTAGTCTTTAGATGAGAGGGCGTGTGGGCTGATGAAGTCGGTGATGTCTTCGCTGAATTGAGTGCGGGGTCCTGGTGGTCTATAGATGAGGGTTCCTCTGAGTGTGGTTTTGGGGTCGATGTGGATCTGGAAGTGAAGGTGTTCGGCGGCTGCAAGGTTATCGTCTGAGCTGGTCGTGATGCGGATGGAATTTTTATGTGCGATGGCGATGCCTCCTCCTGTTTGGTTAGTGCGGTCCTTTCGGATGATCTTGTAGTCGTCCGGGATGGCGATGGCGATGTCGGGAGCTGATGAGGCGTTCATCAAGGTTTCTGTAAGGAAGGCGACGTCCGGTGATGTGGTGTCGAGTAGGTTCCAAAGTTCAATGGCGTGTCTGTGGACCGAGCGGGTGTTGAGCAGGAGGTACTTAAGGCGGTTAGATTCGGAGCTCTGTTTGGAGTCTGTGTATTTAGTGTGGGTCTTGATGCAGTCGGGTTTGCAGGAGTGGCAGGTGAAGGGTCCGTGGGTGTGTCCAGGGGCGGCTTGGTAGCAGTCTTGGAGGCGGCCGGGGTTGAGTGCCGAGAGGGAAGCAGCATCGTACATTAAGCGGGTGGAGTGGGATTTGCGAGGACCAGGGGGTTTGGCGCTGGGGGCGGTCCAGGCGCGGACGGGCGTAGACGGGCTTACCTTTGGCGCACCTTCGGCGCGCATGGGGCGCGACCGCTGCGCGTGAACGCTGCGCGCAATGGCATCTGTCATAAGTGGAGATTGGAGGGGGAGGGGCGAGGGGGATCAGCTGGGAGGCGGGAGCGGGGTGGAGAAGACGGGCTCCGAGGCACAACAACAACAAAATTGCAGCAAAAGTGAAACTAGAACAGGATGGGGCGCAAAGATTATTGATGAGGTCTAAGAATCTGTGATGTAAGCGCTGCTACTATCAATGCACAAAACGAGCAATACAAATTACAGTCAAAGGTCAAAGCTACACAGCGAGCGCTACAAACTGGGATTGCACAAATGAATCAACAATGCTTAAGTGAGGTACAGCGCTATAATTAATTAATTAATCAACACTGCTTAAGTGAGGTGCAGCACTATAATATGCAGCAGCCAGCAGTTTTTAAATGCGTAGAGCAAAGCAGAGAGTGCAGCCCAATGATACCACAGGAGAGCAGGGAGCGTGGGGAGCAACCGCTGCTGAGAGCGTCAGGACGGTCACAGCGCTTCTGGGGACGGAGCAAGGCTAAGCAGTCAGTGGGAGGGGGATCAGCTGGGAGGCGGGAGCGGGGTGGAGAGGACGGGCTCCGAGGCACAACAACAAAATGGCAGCAAAAGTGAAAACTAGAACAGGATGGGGCACAAAGATTATTGATGAGGTCTAAGAATCTGTGATGTAAGCGCTGCTACTATCAATGCACAAAACGAGCAATACAAATTACAGTCAAAGGTCAAAGCTACACAGCGAGCGCTACAAACTGGGATTGCACAAATGAATCAACAATGCTTAAGTGAGGTACAGCGCAATAATTAATTAATTAATCAACAATGCTTTAGTGAGGTACAGCGCTATAATATGCAGCAGCCAGCAGTTTTTAAATGCGTAGAGCAAAGCAGAGAGTGCAGCCCAACGATACCACAGGAGAGCAGGGAGCGTGGGGAGCGACCGCTACTGAGAGCGTCAGGACGGTCACAGCGCTTCTGGGGACGGAGCAAGGCTAAGCAGTCAGTGGGAGGGGGATCAGCTGGGAGGCGGGAGCGGGGTGGAGAGGACGGGCTCCGAGGCACAACAACAACAAAATGGCAGCAAAAGTGAAAACTAGAACAGGATGGGGCACAAAGATTATTGATGAGGTCTAAGAATCTGTGATGTAAGCGCTGCTACTATCAATGCACAAAACGAGCAATACAAATTACAGTCAAAGGTCAAAGCTACACAGCGAGCGCTACAAACTGGGATTGCACAAATGAATCAACAATGCTTATGTGAGTGTTCTGCTCGATTTTCCCGGCCCTCTTTTGAGGAAAGGTGATTGATGGTGACTTCAGTCTCTTATCATTCCAGTGCAAGGGTCAGAGTAGTGGATAGAGCCTATTTACGAGGCACTTTGATATAATTCTGCATCCTCCTCCCTAGATTAGAGCTTATACCTATAGGCTGGGGGATAGATTCGCTAGTATCAGGGATAATCCGTCCTTTAGTTAGGGTATTATTATACTTTCCATGGAGTTATGCTGAATTCGGGCCTGGTAGGCCTCAAACGGGAGAGACTCCATCTTTCTTTCTGCCCCGGCAGCTTGGGATGCTTCTAGGTCAAGTGTAATGTTTTAGTTACGAGGTGTTGTTCGCTTGGAGAGAACCGGTTCAGGCCGGCCCTTGTCGAAGGATTGTATTTTTCTTCATGCCGAAGACACAACATCAGGCCGGCCGGCTGGGAACGTGTCCTTGGTACGGGGAGGTACAAGAATTTGGTGGGCGGCAGGTTACTGGCTGGAATTTTCCATGAAGAAACACGCTTCTATATTAGTGAAAGCCCGAGATAGTTGTGCAGTCAGTTCGTAGGCGGCATCTAGCCGTTAGTAGCAAACCTATTACTTATTCCAGGGAAGACAGACACCATTCTAAAAGCGGAGAAGAATCGAGAGACAGATACTCTCCTAGCAGAACAGCCAGGGAAGGAGAGTAGCCGATGAGAGGAAGGTCCCAGGGGCTTGGAGAAGGGTGAAGGGAACAGCGCATAGCGGTGCAGCTGTGTACCCGTGATTGCGGAGGTGTGACTTCAAGACGAGCCAAGGCCCAGACGAGAAGGGAACCTAGATGACTGCTGAGTGTGGACTTCATATTAATAAGGTGATGTCGACCTTTTCTTATTAAAGCGTACAACCTAATCTTTAATTTTCTTTGCAGGCTATGTGTTGTAGTATGGTGTTATATGTTTGTTTATGGTAACGGGAAATAAAGTACCCCAGTTCTTAGTGAACCGACATGTGCCGTGTGTTCTTGTATGAGAGGGTAACCTATTCTTCTAGTCAGATGCTGCTATATGAACAGATGCTAACCCTGATCAGGTAAGTGGTAACTGAATAAGGGAGAGAGGAGCCCCTTGAATTAACGACCATGCTGTACATTATCTAAATTGGCAACCGTTGTGTGATCCGGGACATTGTAGTTCTATAACCCTGATGAATAGTGAGATCGATCCCTTTATATAATGATAATCATAGGATTAGCTGCCGTCTGGGTAGGTTGTCTGGGTCTGTCTGAGACCGCGAGATCGCCGATTCTGATACTGCCGTCTGGGTAGAGAGATCTGGGTTCGTATGGGACCGCGAGATCGCCGATTCTGATACTGCCGTCTGGGTAGAGAGATCTGGGTTCGTATGGGACCGCGAGATCGCTGATTCTGATACTGCCGTTTGGGTAGAGAGGTCTGGGTTCGAATAGGACCGCGAGGCCGCCGATTCTGATACTGCCGTCTGGGTAGAGAGATCTGGGTTCGTATGGGACCGCGAGATCGCCGATTCTGATACTGCCGTCTGGGTAGAGAGGTCTGGGTTCGAATGGGACCGCGAGGCCGCCGATTCTGATACTGCCGTCTGGGTAGAGAGATCTGGGTTCGTATGGGACCGCGAGATCGCCGATTCTGATACTGCCGTCTGGGTAGAGAGATCTGGGTTCGTATGGGACCGCGAGATCGACGATTCTGATACTGCCGTCTGGGTTCGAATGGGACCGCGAGGCCGCCGATTCTGATACTGCCATCTGGGTAGAGAGGTCTGGGTTCGAATGGGACCGCGAGATCGCCGATTCTGATACTGCCGTCTGGGTAGAGAGGTCTGGGTTCGTATGGGACCGCGAGATCACCGATTCTGATACTGCCGTCTGGGTAGAGAGATCTGGGTTCGTATGGGACCGCGAGATCGCCGATTCTGATACTGCCGTCTGGGTAGAGAGGTCTGGGTTCGAATGGGACCGCGAGGCCACTGATTGCTAATATTATAGGAGGTACATGGTATGCATCTTAGGAATTCCCTGTCCTTAGGGGGTAGATACCTGTTGTGAATAGGTCCTAGGGAGGGGCAGAGGGTAACGTTCTGGCTGGGTTAGTAAGGCTCTGATGAGCTGGTTCTATCTAATCTGAGAACCCAAGCAGAACATTTGGCGTCACGAACCGTTTACGAAACCTGTGTGCGTCGTTGTTGTCTTTCTATTTGTCCTCGGCGTGTACGTGCTTTCGTTTGTGTATTCTTTTTCTATTTTGTGTGTGTAGTTTTGTTTTGTCAAAATGTTTTTGAGAAAGTCGAAATCTGTTTTTAAGTTGCCTGTTGATATTCCCGGCTGGGATTCAACACCTTATGAGGCCTTGGCCCGCGAGTGGGCTGATTCTACTGGTTTGAGTGAAAGCTGGAATTCTTGTCTGGGGCTGGCGGAGCCGGATGATGTGATTTCCTGTTTGCAGAAGGCGCCAGTTGCGAAGGGTGATGAGCTTCCTATTTTGGGACGCAGGGGTTGGATTGTCTTGTCTGCGTACAGACTTGTACATGAGAGGTTGTTGAAATTGCAGAAGGAGCATGTAGACATGGAACGGAAGTTTGTTGAAATTCAGAATGATCATACTTTGTTGCGGTGTCAAAATAAATTGCTTGCCGACAAGCTTGAGACGTATCAGACTATCGCCGAAAGGGCGGCTGTGCGGATTGCACGTTATAAATACAAGAATCGTCGGGGTCACGTTTCTAAACGGAAAGTGCGATTGGTCGTGGCGAAAGCCGGACTGGATTGGAATCCTGATGAATGGGATGGTAATATCTGGAATTCGAGTGATTCTCGTTCCTCGGATGAGGGGTCTAACAATCGCGAGTCTTCTCGCTCTGGACGGGCTTTTAAATCTGCTTCTTGTGCTACAGATGTTGAGTCCCGCGACTGCGATCGCTCTTTGCATTCTGTTGATACTTCTCATACGGATTGTTCTCCTAGGTTTACTGATCAGGCTCCTTCTGGTGCTCTTCCTGCGGTCTCTGCACATCCTGTTTTTCGTAGAAAGTTGCAGCAGGCTCCCGGTAATCCGAACGGTATTCCTTTGGATTCTTTGGAGGATTTTACTCAACAGGAAATTAGTGATATTTTGCAGCGATTTCGACAGCGCGCTGGTGAGACTTTGCTTACGTGGATGGTGCGCCTTTATGAACTGGGCGCTGCTGGCATTATGTTGGATGCTGGCGATTCTTTGAAATTCTGTTCTTTGAGTTCGGATTCTACTGTACAAGATCATTTTCGTAATTATAATGGTGGTGGTCAAATCAGTTTGCTTCAGTTGGCGACTGAGGGGTGTAATCAAAAGTACCCTACTGAATCTGACTGGCCTGTGAATGACAAGCCGTGGTATACATTGCGCGATGCTGCACAACGTCTCAAAGAGAAGGTGATGAAAACTGCGATTTTTCTGAGTACTGCTGACAGATTGCTTGATGGTTTGTTAACGTCTTCTGTGCGGAATCGTATTATTCGTTCTTCCCCGGTTGCTTATAAGCAGGTCATGATGACCTTATTGATCAATCAGACTGGTAATGCGTTGTCTATGGTACTGGAATCTGTGCGCCAGCTCGGTGAGTTGGGTGATTGGTTTAAACCTGACCGTCAGTCTCGGCCTGACACTCGTACTCCTGGAGACAATAAGCTTACTAGACGTGACATGTTTATGGCACTTTTGGCTGATGGTGTGAGGAAGGAGGATATTGATGGTGAAACTACTTCTCGTTTGTGGGACTTGTTTCGCAAACGCGGTTTAGACCGAAAGGAGGGTGCCCGGCGTGTGCGGACGAATGAGTGTGATCGTGAGTATTCTGATGACAGCGGTGATGACAACCGACGTGTGCGTTCTGATCATCGTGACGATCGACGATATGTACGTGATGCGTCCCCTCGTCATGGAAGAGAGAGAGAGAGAGAGGGGGAGAGAGAAAGGGGGAGAGATGATTATGGTAACAGCCGACGTAGAAATGAAAGGGATCAGTCCCCTGAGTTGAGGAGGAGGGAGGATCGACACAGATTTTCCGATCGAAATTCACAGTATAATGCGGAGGACAGGAATCCATTTCGTAAGGGAGATGGATATGAACATGATATATTGATACCTGAGAAACGTGAGAACCTTTATCCTGATTTGTCCTGGATGATAGAACGCAGTAAAAATGACTAGGAAGTAGGTCAAGCTCCCGTACACAGATGGGCTCACCGAGATAATAGACCCTATGTAGATATTGAAATTTTTTGGAGACATCGTAATATTCAAAGGGCCCGAGCATTGGTAGATACAGGAGCGGAGGCCACTCTTATTCATGGAAAATCAAAGAAATTTAAAGGCCAATTTTTTACAATTACTGGTTTAGGTGGAAAGGAAACTCCTGCAGTACAAACTACAATTGAAATGAGAATAGGCAGAATTCCTAGAAAAGAATATTCTGTATTAGTCGTGCCCCTCGTAGAGTATATCATTGGAATTGACATTTTGAAAGGAATGACTTTACATTTGGATGATGGATGTTATCAATTTGGAACTAAACATTATATATCGTCCAGACCCGTACGGGTTGGTCGTTTAGGAATGCCCCCCATAAAGATTCCCCAGGCGACAAAAGTGGTTTGCCAGAAGCAGTATCGTATTCCAGGTGGTCATGAAGAAATTAGCCACTATTCAGGATTTGGTGGATGCAGGAGTTATAACTCCGGTTACTTCTGCCTGGAATAATCCTGTTTGGCCCGTGCGTAAGAGTGATAACTCCTGGCGCATGACTGCTGATTATCGAGAATTGAATAAGTATACGCCCCCTTTGACTGTCGCAGTACCGGATATCATTACTTTAATTGAAAGAATTCAAAAGCATCCAGGTACATGGTATGCGTCCATTGATATTGCTAATGCTTTCTTTTCAATCCCGATTGCCCCTGAATGCCAGGAACAATTCAGTTTTACATGGAACGGACGTCAAATGACGTTTAGAAGTCTTCCCCAGGGCTATGTGCATAGTCCTACGATATGTCACCGGATGGTGGCAGAGCATTTGGCTGAGGTACCTGTACTTTCAAAAATTCAGATATGTCATTATATTGATGATGTTCTGATTCAAGGTGAAACACAAGATGAAGTTCAGACCCAATTAGATAAAATCCTTGAGTGTTTGCGTGAGAAAGGTTGGGAAATCAACCCGGATAAATTACAAGGTCCATCCCAGATTGTAAAATTTTTGGGTATTAATTGGCATGAAGGTCACAGAGAAGTGATTCCACAAGTAAAACAAAAGATTCTTGATTTTGCAGTTCCGAGGAATAGGAAAGAAGCCCAAAGCTTCATCGGCTTATTTGGTTTTTGGCGCCAGCATATTCCTCATTTGAGTCAAATATTGGCCCCCTTGTATCGAGTCACTCGTAAAAAGAATGCGTTTGAATGGGGTAAACCACAGCAAGATGCGTTTAGTTTGGCAAAAGAAGCGATTCAGTATGCCTTGGATTTATGGCCTGTGTGCGATGGTGATGTGGATTTGAATGTGTCTGTACAAGGCCTTTATGCAAATTGGAGTTTGGGGCAGAAACAAGGCAGAAGTAGAGTACCGTTAGGTTTTTGGACTAAGAAGTTACCCGATGCTGGTGAGCGTTATACACCTTTTGAGAAACAGTTGCTTGCATGTTATTGGGCTCTGGTGGATACCGAGCAATTAACTTTGGGACATGATGTGGTCTTGCGACCTGAAATTCCTATCATGCAGTGGGTTTTGAGTTCGCCGAAAACTCACAGAATTGGACACGCTCAGGAGGCGAGTGTGATTAAATGGAAATGGTACATACAGGACAGGGCACGTGTGGGGCCAAAGGGAGTTGCATCTTTGCATGAGCAGGTGGCGCGGGCACCATCGGTTGAAACAGAGAGTGAATGCTCCGTACCTTTAGTACAGGAATCCGCTGTCAAGTGGGGTAAGCCATTTGATGATTTGTCCCCGGAGGATAGAAACCACGTTTTGTTTACTGATGGTTCGGCAAGGTTCATAGGGACAAAACGACATTGGAAGGCAGTGTCCTATAATCCGATCACACAAAAGTTGCTGAGTACAACTGGTGAGGGAAAGAGCAGCCAATTTGCTGAGCTTTATGCTGTTTATCAAGTTCTGAAGCAAGAGTTACCTGGCACATGTCATATTTTTACTGATTCCTGGTCTACTGCCAATGGATTGGCAGTTTGGTTACCGACTTGGCATTCCCATAATTGGGAATTGCATTCAAAAGAACTGTGGGGGAAAGAATTATGGCAAGAGATTTGGGAAATGCTCCCGCAAAGTACTGTTACAATCTTTCACGTGGATGCTCATACCCCAATAGACTCCCTTAACAAATTTTTTCATAATATTGCAGATGAACAATCTAAAATTGCTGAGGCAATGGTGGACATGCAGGATTCTGATATGGAAGGATTGGCGAAATGGGCCCACCAGAAAGCAGGACATTATGGAGAGAAAGCCACTAGCAGGTGGGCTGCTGATCGAGGAATTTATATTCCTTTAGATTTAATCAAAGACATTATTTTGCATTGTCCCATTTGTCAGCATGATAGACAGCGGAAAGTGCCTCAAATTGTTAAAGGTCATTTACATCGCGGGAAACTGCCCGCTCAAATTTGGCAAATTGATTATATTGGTCCACTTCCTATGAGTAAAAATTGTCAATACATTTGCACCATTGTGGATACATACAGTGGCCTGTTAGTGGCCCTCCCCTGTAAACAAGCTACCCAAGTGAATACCATTAAGACATTGGAATTGATTATGCTTTATTATGGTGTCCCCTTCCAAATTCAATCTGATAATGCATCCCATTTTCGTGGAAGATTGGTACAGGAATTTTGTGTGGAGAATAATATTGAATGGGTGTTTCATATACCATATTATCCTCAGGCCTCGGGCCTCATCGAGCGGATGAACGGTTTGCTGAAACATCAACTGTGTAAGTTAACCGGCGACCGCTATAGGAATTGGAGAGACTATTTATTTCAGGCCTTGTTAATTTTGAATAATCGTCCCTTTCTAAATGCTGAATCTCCATTGATGCGTTTGTTTCCTCCAAATGTCGATGCAAAGCCCAATCAAATTGGCGACACTGTGATATACTGGGAAATTACCCCCGGAGCACTGGCTCCATGCAGAGCGACCCCAGGGTCGGCAGGTCTAGACCTGCATGCCATGAATGATACTATTATGAAGAGTAAAGATCGAGTCATCATTGAAACCGGTGTTGGTGTCTGTATACCCACTGGAAATTTTGGATTAATCGCCCCTAGATCGGGGCTGGCTGTGAAAGGTGTTCAAGTACTCGGAGGAGTCATTGACAGTGACTATCAGGGAGAGATTAAGGTGCTCCTGCTGAATAGCAGTGAGGTTGATTTACCGATTCATAAAACTGACCGAATTGCTCAATTGTTGATAATGCCTATTTTCAGTGGTGAGATCACAAAAGGCACTGCCCCAACGTTGCTAACTGTACGAGGACAAAATGGATTCGGCTCCACGGATAATCCTGGGGCTAGAGTTTGGGTGCAATCGCCTAAGAATCCCCCTGAACAAGCTGAGATTATTGCAACCGGTCATGATAATACTGTTCTAGTCATGAGACCATGGAAAGATAGCTGGGAAGCTGTCCCAGCTGACAAATGTTACCTACGAGAATGAATAATGCCTGTCTTTGATTTTCTTTCAGATCATTCTCTGGACTGTTGCTGCAGGATGTGTCGGCGTTGGACTCCTTTTGGACTGCTACGACGGGAGAGGAGGGAACCCATCAACCCGGGCTGATTTGAGAACCCGGATGCCGCGTTCCTTTGCTGCGTGGGATTCATCATCGAACTTTTGGACTACTTTGGCCAAGCGAGTGACTAATGCCCCTCATTTTTGTTTAACACCGATGCGTTCGGTGACTGACATTCTAGCGACTTGTTTAGTTGCTGTCCCTGCTTCATTAGAGACATTGGCCCATATTTTCAATGTATCGAATGCCCGTCCTAATGTCCTTTTGGGAGACGTTGCGACACATGAATACTGCCCTTTATGTACTGAGTTGTCCGATTCGACACCCTTGATCCAGTCCCAGATAATAACTTATAATATCACGCAGGGTGATTTATGCTTCTTTCTTACTTGTGATCCCAATGCTATTTCTAAGTGTGTGCGTTTAAAATTGAAAGGTGATACATCATTCACAGCTCATGAAAGGACTTTGTGCTTCCGAAGATCACCGAAATTATGTATCTCTGTTCAAAATAATATGACTTGTAAGAGTTTAGTGGTGACCCCCAGTCATTACCGTACAATGCTGCTACCCTCTGGTTGGCTCTTCTCTTGTGGTAATACATCCTGGCCATATATTCCCGCGAACATTTCCCGAGGCCCTTGTGCCATTACCAGACTGAGTTTGTTGATGTTCTCCTCACATCCTCATGCTAATTCCCGTGTGATCCGAGATGCTGTAATGTTACAGGAGGACTGTGATTCGTCTATGCATTTATATTCCAAATCTGAATACCTTAGCTTAGCTTTCTCAATTGTTGGTGTTCCTGCCTTGGCGGTCTATAATGCCAAGTCTATTGGGAAAATGGCCTGCTGGATGGTAAAACCCATTAATCATACTTCTACGATTTTGTCTGACATACTATTAGACGCCCAGGGTGAACGTAGAGCTATCTTGCAGAACCGGGCGGCTATTGATTATCTTTTGCTTAAACATGGACATGATTGTTCTGATTTTGAGGGTCTTTGTTGTTTTAACCTGTCTGACCATACAAAATCCATTCAGGCTCATATTGACAAACTTCATGACTTGACGGAAGAGGTTAGAAAACACATTGACCAGGGCTGGTTTGACTGGCTCTTTAATTAGCTACCTGATTTACATATGTTGCGCCAAATATTAGGGGGGATTTTGATTACTATTAGCATTCTGATTGCTATCTGTTGCTTTATTCAGTGTATTCCTTCTCTACTTCAATACTGCAAACCTGGTACTAGACATAGATCAGTTAGTTTTGTTTCCTATTATTCTTCCACAGATGTTAGTTCTGTTTGATGAATGTCTAATAGACTGAGGTCAAGGGTGAAATGTTCTGCTCGATTTTCCCGGCCCTCTTTTGAGGAAAGGTGATTGATGGTGACTTCAGTCTCTTATCATTCCAGTGCAAGGGTCAGAGTAGTGGATAGAGCCTATTTACGAGGCACTTTGATATAATTCTACATCCTCCTCCCTAGATTAGAGCTTATACCTATAGGCTGGGGGATAGATTCGCTAGTATCAGGGATAATCCGTCCTTTAGTTAGGGTATTATTATACTTTCCATGGAGTTATGCTGAATTCGGGCCTGGTAGGCCTCAAACGGGAGAGACTCCATCTTTCTTTCTGCCCCGGCAGCTTGGGATGCTTCTAGGTCAAGTGTAATGTTTTAGTTACGAGGTGTTGTTCGCTTGGAGAGAACCGGTTCAGGCCGGCCCTTGTCGAAGGATTGTATTTTTCTTCATGCCGAAGACACAACATCAGGCCGGCCGGCTGGGAACGTGTCCTTGGTACGGGGAGGTACAAGAATTTGGTGGGCGGCAGGTTACTGGCTGGAATTTTCCATGAAGAAACATGCTTCTATATTAGTGAAAGCCCGAGATAGTTGTGCAGTCAGTTCGTAGGCGGCATCTAGCCGTTAGTAGCAAACCTATTACTTATTCCAGGGAAGACAGACACCATTCTAAAAGCGGAGAAGAATCGAGAGACAGATACTCTCCTAGCAGAACAGCCAGGGAAGGAGAGTAGCCGATGAGAGGAAGGTCCCAGGGGCTTGGAGAAGGGTGAAGGGAACAGCGCATAGCGGTGCAGCCGTGTACCCGTGATTGCGGAGGTGTGACTTCAAGACGAGCCAAGGCCCAGACGAGAAGGGAACCTAGATGACTGCTGAGTGTGGACTTCATATTAATAAGGTGATGTCGACCCTTTCTTATTAAAGCGTACAACCTAATCTTTTACTTTTCTTTGCAGGCTATGTGTTGTAGTATGGTGTTATATGTTTGTTTATGGTAACAGGAAATAAAGTACCCCAGTTCTTAGTGAACCGACATGTGCCGTGTGTTCTTGTATGAGAGGGTAACCTATTCTTCTAGTCAGATGCTGCTATGTGAACAGATGCTAACCCTGATCAGGTAAGTGGTAACTGAATAAGGGAGAGAGGAGCCCCTTGAATTAACGACCATGCTGTACATTATCTAAATTGGCAACCGTTGTGTGATCCGGGACATTGTAGTTCTATAACCCTGATGAATAGTGAGATCGACCCCTTTATATAATGGTAATCATAGGATAAGCTGCCGTCTGGGTAGGTTGTCTGGGTCTGTCTGAGACCGCGAGATCGCCGATTCTGATACTGCCGTCTGGGTAGAGAGATCTGGGTTCGTATGGGACCGCGAGATCGCCGATTCTGATACTGCCGTCTGGGTAGAGAGATCTGAGTTCGTATGAGACCGTGAGATCGCCGATTCTGATACTGCCGTCTGGGTAGAGAGGTCTGGGTTCGAATGGGACCGCGAGGCCGCCGATTCTGATACTGCCGTCTGGGTAGAGAGATCTGGGTTCGAATGGGACCGCGAGATCGCCGATTCTGATACTGCCGTTTGGGTAGAGAGGTCTGGGTTCGAATAGGACCGTGAGGCCGCCGATTCTGATACTGCCGTCTGGGTAGAGAGATCTGGGTTCGTATGGGACCGCGAGATCGCCGATTCTGATACTGCCGTCTGGGTAGAGAGGTCTGGGTTCGAATGGGACCGCGAGGCCGCCGATTCTGATACTGCCGTCTGGGTAGAGAGATCTGGGTTCGTATGGGACCGCGAGATCGCCGATTCTGATACTGCCGTCTGGGTAGAGAGATCTGGGTTCGTATGGGACCGCGAGATCGCCGATTCTGATAATGCCGCCTGGGTAGGGAGGTCTGGGTTCGTATGGGACTGCGAGAATGCCAATTCTGATACTGCCGTCTGGGTAGAGAGATCTGGGTTCGTATGGGACCACGAGATCGCCGATTCTGATACTGCCGTCTGGGTAGAGAGGTCTGGGTTCGAATGGGACCGCGAGGCCACTGATTGCTAATATTATAGGAGGTACATGGTATGCATCTTAGGAATTCCCTGTCCTTAGGGGGTAGATACCTGTTGTGAATAGGTCCTAGGGAGGGGCAGAGGGTAACGTTCTGGCTGGGTTAGTAAGGCTCTGATGAGCTGGTTCTATCTAATCTGAGAACCCAAGCAGAACAGTGAGGTACGCGCTATAATTAATTAATTAATCAAAAATGCTTAAGTGAGGTACAGCGCTATAATATGCAGCAGCCAGCAGTTTTTAAATGCGTAGAGCAAAGCAGAGAGTGCAGCCCAACGATACCACAGGAGAGCAGGGAGCGTGGGGAGCGACCGCTACTGAGAGCGTCAGAACGGTCATGTATGCTGTGTGTATGCACCGTACCCCATGTACGATGGGTTACAGCCATCGTACATGGGGTACGGTGCGTACACCCATCGTACATGGGGTACGGTGCGTACACCCATCGTACATGGGGTACGGTGCGTACACCCCATGATCGCAGGGGTACGGTGCGTACCCCTGCGATCATGGGGTGTACAGACCGTACCCAGGGGGGCTGTTCCGTACCTGTTTCGGCGCGAACTCTCTTTTTACGGCTGTTTTCAGCTCTTGCAGTAAAAGGGTCGTACGGTGCGTACTCGACACGTATCGTACTTGCTGGGTCGTAAAAACCAGCCGTTAACCATACAGATGTCACGTACAGCGGGTTCCGAGGGAGAATCGTACGGAGATTAGAGTCGTACGGTCTCTCTGCGACTCGTATGGAGTACGGCTCCTGGTACGAATCGTACTTCGTCGAACGTACGGGGACATTGCAGGGTACGATTCGTACGGACAAAAACGCACCGAACGGCTATTCGGAGCGGATTTTCCCGAATCGAAATCGGCCCCTAGGTGTACCAACGATTCTGCACTATGGTTGTACAACCTTCATCTGGTTATATTGCTTATTCCAATTTGACCAGCTCAGGCAAAATATTCTGCCTATCATAGCTGATCTGGATTTATATTTGCTTTGCTCACAGCATTACATTATACTATGGGCATCATCAGGTCCATCAGCATGTCTGTGCTGCCTGGCTTTTAGGGGTTAAATGCTCTGCTCCACAATTCCATAACTGGTCCAAATACACAGTTTGTCCTGTGCTTCTCTTGTCTCCCAATGGCTAAGTATTATATTTATTTTCATACTCTCCACTGTCTCCCTGGAACCTCAGTAGAAAGTCAGCTCAGAACCTACAGTATCAGGGGCTGCCCTTGGTAAAGATAAAACAAATACAATTTTTTATCGGGTGGAGTATCGTTCTCAGCATTTAACCTCATTTTGTAGGCAATTTTTAGAACAATATCCAGAGGAAAACTTTCTATAAATTGAGCCATTAGTGTCTAAACTCGCTGTTATTACAGAAAATGCAAGAAATTGAATAATCTCTAACTAAGGTCCGACAGGTATACATGAAGGAATATAAGGTCAGTTATATCTGGCATCAATTAACTTTTTTTTTCGTGTGCACTTTGCACAGCAGTTGATCACAAGTTTTATTATTGAAATCACGCAGCGCAGCAAGTCACATGCATGATAAGGGAAAGGCTGGAATGTGGCGGATTTATTATTGTGTGGTGCATTCATGTCTTTTCCTGCGCTGGGTCACAATTCACTGCCTAGCGCCAATGGAACAAGCCTTGCATCATGGTGCATGGGATCCTGCGTTGCAAACAGGAATGCTTTTGGGCATCTTCCTGCACAAAACCAATCCTCTGAAGCATTTTCCACTTTTTATGTGTGCTGCACAATGCATCAGACATAGAAAGAGGAAGTAACGAGGAGAAATAAAGATATTTCTCCTTGTTACGCCTCACCTGGGAGGCTTAGCATTTTGACCCATTCCCAGGTCTACCGGTAACGGTAAATCTAGGAATGCGCCAAAATCCATGGGTGGATGCGTGGAAACACCCATGCTGTACTCATGGAACGCCTCCCTGGGGCAGAGTAACACAACAGAGCAATTTGCAAAGGCATTGTTTTACTCTGAATTTATCATGCAAGCAAGGTTACGCAAGGTGGCTTTGCACAGCTTGATAAATCTTACTTCGCATGGTGCAAGGGTGACGCAACTACTTTATAAAAATACCCATAAATATACCGTTTGAGTTGTTGTAGAATTAGTTCAGCCAATCCACCAATCACTTTTTGTGTTCTCCAAATAATTATTGTACATACCATGACATGTCTTTCAAAGCTACATGTTTTTTTAACTGTAACAGATGAATTTTTCTTACTTGAGATGTGCTTCTGATTTATTTGGATTGCTGACCAATATTATTGAGCAGGATAAGATGAATTAATATTGGCAGTCCTACATACTGAAATGTCTAAGGGCATTGCATAATGTCAAGTGCCATCACTCCAGCATATTGCTTGGTGTTTTATAAACTTATTATTGATGACTGACTTATTTTATGTAAACTATATTGTTACATTAAAGTGCAATACACATATTTAAGTTAAAGGAAGTCTCAGTTTTCCAGTAGCTTAATTGGATGATCCCTAGTTTTATATTTATTTCTAAACTCTGTAAAGTAAAGAAAATAGAAATGAGTTATAATGCCAACATAATATAATGCCAGACTATTTGTATTAAAAAATTACCAAATACATGTCTGCTTAATGCATTAAAAGCATTTTGAGCTAGGCACAGAATGCCTTATAAACAAAACAAGAAGCATTTGGAAGAAAACAAAACTGCAAATGTAATTTGCTCCTTAAGGAAATTTGCATGCATAATGCAGATGCCTCAGCAGCCTTCCTTCTAACACAAGTACAAGAACATTTATTGTTGGAGTAACACTGTTTGCTGCTGTGTTTGAGGGGATTTATACAAATTATTTGCAGTGTATGCTGGAAGTGCTAAAAAACATATGACCCCATGCAACGTGCAGCACCCCCATTGAATCAATGATTCATTCGACGCCGAAGAGTGAGAAAATTGATAGCAAGGGCAATCTTTGCATTTGAAAACATCTTCATCTATTCATTCAATCTCAGACTACTGTTCCCAGCTCAGACTCTGCCTTGACAGCTGTCACTTCTCCTGGCACCTTTCAGCCTGACCTCTCTTCTGAGCACTGGGGCAAGAAACAGAAACAGTCCAGGTTGACTCTACAATATGTTTTCCACTGGATTGTTGCACAGATTGTTGGTTTGAGATGCCCGTTTGTCTTTTGTTGTGAATATAAATTAGCTTCTGTTGTGAAACCTAACTTCTTTAGCCCTCCACGGCTCCCCTGGTGATCTAATTTCTCAAGAACACTACAGGTCTCCAGTGATCAATAGCAATTACGGAGTCATTTATATCCAATAAAGTCTGCAGCGCGAAGCGCCCATGATGCAATACTGCATACACATTCACTGCACGGAACAGATTAATAAACCATTACCATTCGCGTGCCTGTTATTGGCAGGAGTACCAAGCTGTGGAGCTAATTGAACTTATCTAACGCAGCACTTGCTTTTTCACATGAAATGGGGTATTTGTCTTGGCCGTGCGAGCATTTGCCAATATTCCTTCAACGGCTGGGTTGTGAAGAGAAGTCCCATAAGCGGCAGTTGCACACACTTTTGCATTCCTAGGTGTGTTTATAAAGCCAGTATAGTAGCTTTTCCACAGTATTAAGTTCTTGAATGCGGACAGGTGCATAGGTGTTGCCAGGAAAAGAGCAGTGGACAGCCATTCGGAAGATTGCAAAAATCCATGGTCAAAACTTTGATGGTATACACATATCTTGACAATAGAAACGGATACACGTATATGGAAAACCAGGTCTGGCGGCCTAGCCTTCGCCTACATCCCTCCTAAAGTGTGGATTAGCCTCCCGCTGCACATGGGCCTTCCCCCCCCACTTCTTGAATTTGGCAAGAACCTGAAGACCTGTCTTTTTGAGTAGTCCCACTAAGCCCTAGGATTGGCAGGTTCACTCCAGCTCAGGGCCCGGATACCCCCCTCACCCCCCGGATGATAATACGAACTACAAATCTACATACCATAATCTATACTAATATAATGAAGAGGGAGCCCAAACCTTTGAGGTGGGTAATCTCAGGAACCACAGCACCAATCACAACACCCAATACAGCGTGGAAAGAGCAGTTGCAGCAGAAGGACATAGGCTATGCAGACGCCCACCATATACATTTAAAAGGTAAAAAAAACTGCCAGCAAAGTAGTCCCTTCTGGGCGTGTCTGCGTTGTGCTGTGGGCGTGTGCTGGGGGCGTGACAAAAGCTGGGGGCGTCTGGTACGTTCCGCCCTTCATGCCATGTCTCATATCGTGTGCTGTGGGCGTGTGCTGGGGTCGTGGGCGTGTGAGGGGCGTGGGATTACAGAAAAAAAAGCGAGCGTTGTGCCCAATATTTCATTGTTTTTTCTTCCCAGGTTCTGTACATTCCAGCTCCGGGTGTCCACCCTGCTCCCTTTAAATACCCCTGCACCCCATAATCATAACCCACCCGTACTCCTTAAAATACCCCAACACCGTTAAACACTAACCCATCTTAACCCTATAAATATACCCTGTACCCCAAAACCCAAACCTATCCCTAAACCCTAAAAATACCCCTGTACCCCAAAACCCAAACCTAGCCCTGAACCCTATAAATACCCCTGTACCTCAAAACCCAAACCTACCCCTGAACCCTAAAAATACCCGTTAACCAAAACCCAAACCTAGCCCTGAACCCTAAAAATACCCCTGTACTCCAAAACCCAAACCTACCCCTGAACCCTAAAATACCCCTGTACCCCAAAACCCAAACATAGCCCTGAACCCTTAAAATACCCCTTTATCCCAAAACCCAAACCCTAAAAATACCCCTATACCCCAAAACCCAAACCTAGCCCTGAACCCTAAAAATACCCCCGTACTCCAAAACCCAAAACTAGCACTGAACCCTTAAAATACCCCTATACCCCCAAACCCAAACCTACCCCTCAACCCTAAAAATACCCCTATACCCCAAAATCCATACCTATCCCTAAACCCTAAAACGACCTCTGTACCACATAACGCAAAACTATATCTGAACCCTTAAAATACCCAAACACCCCAAAACATATACCCCAGTACCCCAAAACATATACCCCTATACCCATACTTACCTTATCCAAACATTAAAAAAAACATGCTTTTACGATACATGCATTTACAACGAATTTCATTGTAAATGTATGCGTGGTAAAAGCATATAAAATGTAATTCCATGCATTATAATGGCATTGCGGAGTCATGGTACTTTCGTAATGAAAGTATGCGGAGTGATGGTATGCGGAAAGAAAGTTGCGGAATAATGGGTGTTTACCCTCCCCGGTAAGTACATTGGTTGCACAGCGGCCCATATCTCCAGCAACATACTCATATTTTTTCACCACTGATTTGAAAAATGCACAGGTCTCTCTCATTGATGGCCAGCACCTACATACACTTTTAGACACACCTCCCATCACAAGTTCTAGAATTGCAAACTTTAGAGCTGGGGAGCTACATTCGAATCTCAGCATCAGCTCAACATCCTGTGATTCCAGGCAAATCGCTTTGTCTCCCTGTGCCTACCACAAATGAATGTGTTCTTCTGTATTGAAAATTGTGCTCATGTCATGTTGTCGAGTTCGCGCTATATAATATTGCAAGGAAAAATAAAGTAGGGAAACTCAAGTTCACACACTACTGAACGCGCACTCAAGTGCATCAGCAGTGCACTGTGAATCGGAGCGTTTCACAGGCCTGTCACAGATAAGAAATGCTATTAAAACGAAATCCTACAAAACAATATATTACTTGCCGGCTGCAATTCATACCCGGACAACGTCGGGACGGGCTGCTAGTATAACATAACATAACAATGGTTGTTCGATCCCCTTTGTACACTTAGGTGTACTGAGTATTCAAATCTGGAGCAAAAGTTCAAACATCCCCATGTTGCAAAATGTATAGCTAAAGAGATTCCACAACCAAGAATAAAACTAAAAAGATTGCATTTGCTAATGGTGATATACTTACACCAACATCTATTCACAAACGTAGGGCCTATTCACAGACGTATTTTGGAGTACGTAAAGTAGTATAACTCAAGTAAATTTTTATGGAGTATTACATCCCTTTATCAATTGGCCCCAAAACATCTGAAATGAAAATAAAATTCAGGGAATATTCATGCACAGTTAGTACACATGGATGGACTGTGCCTTCTCTACATATACTAACAGGGAGTTAGATATTTGGGGGTGTTTCACAAAGGTACAAAGGTATAAGAGTTCAGAAAAGAGCACCCCTTAAGTTCTCTTTCCCATATTCATAAATGCTTTGATGAATTGTCCCCGGTACATTTAGTCAAAGTTTAGTTAAAGAGGCTCGCTCGTGGTCATCTCTGAGGATTGTCCATGGCTGCACCTGGGAGATCCACACTGAAGTGCTGCCTTTCACAAAACCCATTGTAAATTGTCCTCCTAATGTGTGAGACGGCTGCCGAAAGTGTGACTGCAGGCACGAGGCAGCTCGTGTTCGACCCGCTCACAGGCCGCCAAATGCCACACAAAATAAATGACATTTAAAGGGCACGTGCAATGGTCTTCGGGATTTTTATTTCAACCGCGCGATTTGAGTGCCCTCTGACTTCATGTACAGTGCAGAGAGGGATGGTTTCTAAGGCAGTGTCACTAAGATTTGCATCACTCAACCACATTAAATCCCTTTCACAATGTGTTCTGATTGGCCCTTGGTGTTTAGCGCTTCGATTATAAGGGCTGTAGAATAAGAGGCTGAAACATCTGGCTTGGTGGCATAGTATAGTCCGCTATGCCACCAAGCCAGATGTTTCAGCCTCTTATTTTACAGCCGAAGGAGTCTGTGTGGACCATGAGGTCACAAGTTGAAGGCGTGGTGGGTTTAAGCAGCCTTTCATCTTATTGATGTTGATAAAATGAGTATATTTAAAATGGATATTGAGAAACATTTGTTACTCAAAGGCAAATTGGCTCAAGGGGAGAACACACGGTTTACCCATCACAAACCTATTAATTATGTTAAAATGAGGATTAAGTCTGGAGAATCGATAAAGAGGAAAAAAAAGTGCTAGGTATGATTGCTCTCAAATATAGTAGCTTACTTAGTTCTGCTGCAAGTTAGCTCAGAGAGTTCATGTGCCTGCTGTAGAGATACACTTTCATATGTCGTTCCTTTATTTTGAATGCCCAAACGTGGGTTTTGCAGCTGACTGTGCCAGAGGACTCAATCTGCAGCCAAATAATATGTCCCAACAAGGCCGAAACATGGCTTGCGTTGTTTGTGTTTCCATACAAAGCGGAATATGGGGGTGGACTGTTGCTTTTTGAAACGAGGCAACGGTTGAATCGCATATGGCTGGTCCTTGTCCTTAGTGGTAAAGTGAGGAAAAGAAAGATGAACTAGATAGTGACCTAGATTAATTAATAAGAGGCTCAGACTACTTTGCGTTTTCAATTCATTATGTTTTTGATTATGAGTTGAACCCAGGCTGGCTGTGATAATGTCTAGTTACTTACAGGTAATCTTCATTACCCTAATTAGGGTCCTCCCCATCCCAGTCCTTACTACGTGGGGCAGTCCTGCTTCCACCTAGCCAATCAAAACGCTAGAAACTAAAAGGTTATAGGTTACATAAACCCCTCCCACCCACCGTCATGCCTGTCATCAACAGACCCAGACACAAATGCAGTGGGAGGAGGGAGGGAAGAGGACTGAGACGTTGAGGACCCAAATGGGGGTAATGAAGATTACCAGTAAGTAACAAGACATTACCCTCCCCATCCCTGTCCTTACTACATGAGGAACTCACAAGAACAGAACCAAGAAGAAAAAATGCAGGACACCAGGGATCCATGCAAAAATACAAACTTTAATCAAAGAAATGATCAGCGAAAAGCACCGTTCAAAACGCCATTAGAAAAATTGTCAACAGAGCCCTTTAGAGGCATGTAAAACATCAAGACGATAATGTCGTACAAACGTGTGATGGGACTGCCAGGTGGCGGCCCTACAAATCGCCGCCCCAGCCCAAGAAGCTGACACAGAACACATCAAACGACCCTGTACCTGAGACAGAGGAGGCAGATCCAAAGAGTTATAGGATTGGCAGACCGCCAAACGCACCCACCGACTGATCTCAGAAGTGGAAACCTTCTTCCTCTTACCCACACCCCCAGAGGAGACAAACAGGGCAGGAGAAAACCAAAACTCCAGCAAACACTGGAGGTAAATCTGAAGAGCCCTGCGAACATCTAAAGAAGGGAGAACAAGGCAATTCCCACCAGCAGGCAAATCGGGAAGGATCACCTCCTGCTGCAAATGGAAACTTGAAGAAACCTTAGGAAGAAAAGCCAGATCAAGCCACAAAACAACACGATCCTGCAGGAACTGTAAATAAGGAAAGGAAATGAGCAAGACACCCAACTCACACAACTGACGAGCTGAGGTGATGGCCAGTACAAAAGCCACCATATCGGACAACCATAACAAGTCCGCCTTCAGCAAGGGCTCAAAACGGGGCAACCGCAGACCCCCGCAAATCAGTAGGTAAACCCCAAGAAGGCACGAGCACAGGAGAAACCAGCCGACGAAGCCGGAAAGCTCCAAAGAAGCTGACTCATCAAAAGAGCAACAGCCCCAAGGAGGCCCCAGGACCCCAACAAGCACGAACCACCGTCCAATGAGCAGACAAAGTGGAAGGAGAAAGACCCTTTAAAAACCATCCCTGAGAAAATCTGATACAGAAGCAGGATCCCCCAGCACATGATCCACCCCATGATAAGGGCACCAAGAGGTAAAAGAGCCCCAATGACGACCATAGCACTTAAGGGTCAAAGGCCGAAGCAAAAACTGAATGGCACGAGCCACCACAGAGGAACAGCCCAAAGACTCCAACGTTAACCGCTCAAGAGCCAAGCCCTCAGCTGCAAACGACAAAGACAAGGCAGAGACAGGAGCAGAAACTGAAGAGGAGTAGACTCAAAGGAAGCGGGACAAACTAACCCCGCCTGCCGCACCAGGAGAGGAAACCAAAGGCGGCAAGGCCAGAAAGGAGCAATCAACAGGACCGAAACCCTCTCCCCCCGAATCTTCTGCAGCACCCTCGGGAGGAGGGGAATAGGAAGGAAGGCATACAGAAGACTGGAAGGCCAGGGAATCGAATAAGCATCCAACCCCCAAGCCTGAGGACACATCACCTCCGAACAAAATCGGGGGAGAAGGGTGTTGTGAGGAAAGGCAAAGAGATCAATCCAGAGAGTTCTGAACTGAAGACAAAGGTACTGGAACAGAGGAAGAGAGAGATGGTACTGATAGAGGATGGAAGATTGCGGCTCAAAGCATCCGCATGAAAATTCAACTGTCCCAGAATGTACACAGCCCTCAAGGCCAACCGATGTGATTCCACCCAAGCACAAATCTTGGAGGCCAGCAGGTTCAGAGACTCTCTCCTGGTTCCCCCCTGACAGTTCAAGTAACAACGAGCCACCTGATTGTCGGTACAAACCAACAGATTCAACCCGTGGAGATGAACCTGAAAGAACTGCACCGCCAGCCAGATGGCCGCTAACTCTCGCCAATTCGGGGAACGTACACTGTCCCTCCGAGACCACAACCCTTGGCCTCCAAGGACCCCAACATGGCCCTCCAACCCCAAAGACTGGCCTCTGTCTTCAACAAAAGAGGAGGGTGAAGACAAAACTGAACCTCCTTCTCCAGATTGGGAGTGCAAAAGGTCAACCTAACCTTCACCACCAGAAGAGCCTTAGGAAAAGAGGAAGCAGAGATCAAACAATCATCAATATAGGGAAACACAGAGAAACTCTGATGCTGCAAAACCTCCACAGCAGGAGCCAATACCTTGGTAAAAGTCCTGGGAGCAATGGAGAGGCTGA
This sequence comes from Lissotriton helveticus, assembly GCF_964261635.1. Classification (NCBI taxonomy): domain Eukaryota; kingdom Metazoa; phylum Chordata; class Amphibia; order Caudata; family Salamandridae; genus Lissotriton; species Lissotriton helveticus. The sequence continues at coordinate 150,517,491 of NC_136065.1, read as the reverse complement.
ACGGCAACACCTGAAACTGGAAATGCATCCCCTGGACCGCAAATCTCAGGAACTGCTGACTGGCAGAATGGACTGGAACATGAAAATAGGCTTCTTCCAAGTCCAGAGAAGCCAAAAAATCTCCCTCCTGGATGAGGGGAATGATGGACTGCAAGGTGACCATCCAGAAATGATCCAACCGCACCAACTGATTCAGAGATCGGAGATTCAGGATCGGGCTTAAGGAATCATCTGGCTTTGGCACCATTAACAGAACCCCAGGCCCACTTTCACCACCGGAACCGGCACAGCTGCCCCCTTTAGCAATAAATATGGCGACGGCGGACAACATAGCAGACCACCTCATGGGATCTCTTGACAATGGGGTAACCAGAAAACAATCCAGAGGGGGAGGGCACCAGAAGAAAATCTGGTAACCCCACCTGATGACAGACAAGACCCACTGGTTGGAAATCAGAGCTGACCAATGATCCTGAAACAAACGGAGTCGAGCCCCCACAACGGCATAGTCACTTCTGTCCTGCACCAGAGGGATTCTGCTGCTGCTGCTGAGGCCGGGACTTAAAATGGAACATGGCCCCCCAACCATGGGCCCGACCACGAAAGGGCTGAAGAAACAAAGCCCCCTGAAAACCCTGCTTGTGAAAAAAAGACTTCCTTTTAGGCACGGGCTGAAAAGGCTTCACCATCTTCTTCTCCTCCGCAGAGCGCTGTACCATTGCATTCAAAGCATCCTCAAAGAGACGGGGACCCTCAAAAGGCAGCTTAATGATCAAAGTCTTCTGCGAAGCCTCAAGACGCCAAGGTTTGGTCCAGAGACACCTCCTATCAGCCACCGCCGCCCTGGCTGCTGAGGAGAAGGCCCACAAGAAGTCAAATGTCACATCCGAGAGGAATTGCGCCAAGACCTACATCTGAGCCAACACAGGAGTAGGGTTCCCCTGATCCTGAAGACAATCAAACAACTTCTCACAATCCTTCAGCAGGACGTGAGAGGCATAGACCGCATAAGTGCTAGCACGCACCCTAAAATGAGAATCTGCGTAAGAACGTTTGAGAGCAGACTCCACCTTCCTCTCGACCGGATCCGACAGGGAAGCTTCCTCTGATGACAAAGAGGCAGAAGAGGCGGCAGCCGTAGAAGACAAAAGAGAATCGACTTTGGAAATCGAAGGAAACTGGGTGTCAAAGTCCACCAGGCGATATCGCTTTCCCAGAAAGTGAGGAATACCCTGCTTATCCAACTCAAGCCATTCCTTAGTCAGTATTTGCCATATTACCAAAAAAATGCGATAAATATCGCAAAACGCGCTTAGCGCATTTTCTGTTATCGCCGTCTATCGCTGGATCACATCGCCCTCTTAGCGGCGTATTATCAACGCTTTGCTAAGAGGCGATGTGAAATCCAGCGATAGCGGTGATTAGCGCGAGAAATCCTGCGATAATGCGAGTGCGCTAATGAAAATCTTGCTAATAGGCAAGCGTGGACTTAACATATCAATCCATCTTCCATTGTAAAGGTGGTTAAGTAATGGCTTTTTTCATGTGTTAAATAGCTGCGATAAACGGTGCTCAGCGTAACTTTATTCATAGCTTCAGGGTTATGGGCCGCATTGATAATAGTGCGAAGTTGTTCTAGCGACATATTTCATTAACTTTTAGTGAGGAATGCCTACTTTGCATGCCATTAGCGATAAAAATCGCTGGCATGCAAAGCGATGTCAAAACAGGCTACTATCTCAAGGAAACACGCATTTGCAAGTCCTTGCTAATAGAGCGATAATAATTTCACCACTTTTTCGGCGAAATGGGCCGCAAAAGTGGCGAAATGTCGCTTGATAATATGCTCCTATATCTTTCATGACATCATGACATCATGGAAGGGAAGGTCATCCACCACAGAGGAACTATACTGGGAGTAAAGCCCCTCATCAAACAATGATGCAAAATCTATTTTCTTCTCAATGTTTTTTAACATGTTGCACAGCAGTAGAGCTGCTGTTCAACATGGCTTAAAGTAAACAAAGTTTAAAGTGGGAAACCAGCAGCAAGGGAAAAGATCTGTCTAAATTCCAGCATACCTGTGATACCTTTGTGCATAAAAAACAATGTATCCCTAGGGCTCTTCAGCAAAATTAGAAATCAGGAGATTCTGAGTAATCTGTTTTGTGAATAATAATCTTAAATGTGTTACTTTTTATTTTATTGTCCATCACAACCAACAGCGGACACAATTACATAGCTGCAGATGTTTTTACACAAAGATCCTCTCATGGGATTAGACATGCATATATTTTATGTCACAGATAAACATACCCAAGGTCATTGCTTGATGAACACATCAAGGCTTGCGCTGTCTCGTAAACAAAGAGCTTGCACTGAGAATGCCTTTAGTAGTTGGGTAATCAACAATCGCAATTACAAGCCGGAACCAGAGCCTCAGCCGGGTGATTGAAGAAACATAACCAAACGCAGGGCCCGTGTCACTGCTTCATAACTTTACAGTGTAGTTATTCGTTCAGATGTTTTGAGTGGTGAACACATCACCGAGTTTCACAGATAACACACATGCAGTGCATAAAAATCCGAAGTTAGGGGCGCATTACGATGGGGGACGGAGGCACATCTGCGGTGCTAATGGTAGCGGAAAATGTCCTTTTCCGCATTCCAGCGGCGGTCCACACGTCCGCCACATTACGATGGGCAAACATAGCCCATTTCCGTCCTGTGCAGAGTTACGTGACGTCCCGTCTGCCGCACAGCCCATCACACCGCAGTGGAGTATCCACCCACCTGGAAACGGCGGAAGCACTACTGCGGAGAGCGAAACCCTGTCCCCTCCACCCGGTCCTGACTGCTATGGCTCCAGCTCTTCAAGCCTTTCCGCTCCTGTACCTCATCCACTACCCGCAAATAATACACCGTCGCAGACAGCACCCCTGGTACGCAAATGCACAACTCCACATCCAACCACAATACATAATTCCTGTGCTGACATACAATTCCTGCCCACATCAGACACTCTGGTGGGGACAGGAACACAGTGGCGGCTGGTGACATGTGGAATTGGTGTGGCGTAACAGTGTGGGGCAACGGAATGTACGGCGAGCGAGCGTAGCGAGCGAGCACAACTTCTATAAGGGGGGTTTGGGGGGGTTCTCCCCCCACGAAATTTTTGAAAAAAGAGTGAGAAAATGGTGCATTTTCAAGCAAATATGAGAAAGCAAGAAGGTTAATAAAACAATTGTGAAAGTGTAGCTATGACATCAATAAAGAGCCTCTGGGTGGCATTACTTTAACAGCAGAAACTGTGGCAAGCTGGGGTGCTCTGGACGTCCATTCCAAAGGACCCATGTTCTTGTTGGTACCTGTACATTGAGGAAGGCAGGGCTGTGGCACAGAGGCGAATGCTAATCTACAACATCTGAAGGATAGTAGGGCTGGAGAAAAGTCAATCACATGTCAGGTCTGGGTCTCTGAATAGCCAGCATGGCTGTGACAGTGGCAGTCACTTGTCAGGTTGATTGACCCTGAAAGGCTGGGCAGGGGGTGACAGTGTGTGTCAGTCACATGACTGATGCCTCCAACAGACCAGCTGGACTGGGTTGGTGTCAGTCGCTTAGTAGCCTATCAGGCTGGTGCCTCTGAAAGGTCAGCAGGGCTGGCTCACTGTTCGTCACTTGTCAGGTTGATCCCTTGAAAGGTTAGAAGGGTGCGACAGTGTCAGTCACATGTTTGTCTTGTGCCTTAATGAGCAGCTGGACTGAGGTGGTGTCAGTCACGTCAGGCAGGTGCCTTTCAATGGTCAGCAGTGCTGGGGCAGTGTCAGTTCCATGTCAGGCCCTGCATTGTGAAGAACTGTGCTAGGAGATATATGCCCAGCCCTGGCAGAGGAGGGGATCGCACCAGGGTGTGTGTGCAGACGGCAAGGTTCATTGACAGGTCCATGCGAGGGACACACTGCATAGGCGTTTCGGTCTCAGTACACAGCAAGTGTCTCAGGCCCACCAAAAGGCAAGAGGCTGTCGGCAGAGTCTTCCCGAGACATATAGAAGTGTCTGCCAAGGCTCCCAGCTGGGTACAAGCAACTGAGTCACATCGGCTGGACATAATAGGCTGGCAGCAGAATCTGAATTGGACTCACAGTAGTGCAAGCTGGGACTGTCAGCAGAGTACGAGACACTCAGCCACATCCACCGTAGACAAGAGACTGCTAGACTGCTAGCAGCTGCAGCATCTGACGGAGAATCTCAGCAGGAAACAAGATGAAGAGACCGTCACCACTATCTGCAGCAGGCTGCTAGCAGGAACCTGCCAGCGCCATCTGCATGACACTCTCAGAAATATCTAGAATCTGGAAGGAGAGAGTGCAGCATTTGCATGAGACTTTCAGCAGCAGGCGGGGAACTAAGCGACACTACTGAAGAGCTTGCGTTTCTCAGCATGTTTTGTTTCTCTCTCTCTCTCTCTCTCTAAGATTAGTACGCAAAGCAGATCTTCACTGGATGTTAGTTTATTCCATATTCAGGTGATTTAAAACAACACTTTGCAGTGCACTGCACACTGTGTTAAAATCGTACTTCTGGGCACAGATATTTCCCAGAGATCCTATTGCTTCCATAGCTGCCAAGTTTTCAATTTGCTTATGTGTGACATTTCTGGTATGTTTACGTGTAACGTGTCAACTTTTTGGTGCAACACTTTGAGTGACACCTTACTTTGAATAGATCAAAGCAGTAATGTTAATGCATGAGAAAGACTTCACAAATGATCCTGCTTTACACGATATAATTTGCCAGAGACAATCTTAAAACAGCTATAGTGCACAAGCATGTAGGAAAGTTTAGTAACCTGCTTCCCATTTTTAAGTGGATGATCCTGGAAACAATAGTGACATAATAAATAATGTAGGCTTGAGTACATATTATGTTATGCCTGTTTAACTTTAGAATGGGAACTGTTAGGAGAAGCGGAGTGGGATGTAATATTTTTCAAATCAAGCATTGAAAATGCCATTGCACTAATGCACTCTTAAAGCACACTAAGAAATATGCCTTTTGAGAATGAATACAAATACGGTTGTGGCTCGGTCATTAGCAGCCTCAAATATTACAACATAGAAAAAAATCTCAATATGTCTTCCACCTAAAGCACACAAAGAAATACATCTTATTCAGTACAAGAAAACACCACCATAAAATTAACCTCATTCAAAATAAACTTGTTCATGCAATTTAAAAGCTTCATTTTCTTCAGCGTACCTGCTGACCGTTGGAGCCTCCAAAGCTCATAATTTACACTGTCCGGGTGCACGGAATTCAGGGGTATGGTAGCATGTGTGCCCATTGAAGTGCCAACTTCAAGGGAGGGATTATTTGTCTTCCCACCCAATTTACAAGGCTGAAAGAAGTAAATACCAGTCTACAGACAACACCACCCTGCCCTCTGGTATGTTCATCTGCTCTCTTCAATAAAGCTGCAGCTGATGGATAGCGATGGATTTACTGGCTCGAGCATTAACGAATGACCAATCCCATTGGCACCAGACTTGGGATTAGGCTGGATTCCAGTTGACTCTGCTCCACACTACCAAGCCAATCTGCTAAGCAAGGAGATGGAAGTAAGTCAGAGAAACTGGTACTGTACATGTCAACATCGGTCCAGTGGACACCTCCATCCACCGTCCGCCCCTCATTTTCACAAACCGGAACAGGCTTTTTTCTGATAAACAGATGGGTTGCTAGAGAGTGACACAATAGGGTCAGCACAATAAACCTAGTTATTTTGGCATCTGTTTTCACTAGACTTGAGAGGAGAGGTTCTAGACCTGGAACTAGATGCTTATTATAATTATACATTCTGACCACACAATGCCCATCAACCCTTGATAGACACAAGCAGAGGAGCTTGTAAGTTCGGCAACGTAACTAAGGAAATTATTCCTTTATGCGCATGTTTTGTATTGTAATTGCATTTATACAGCGCTTACTACCCATGATGAAGCGTTGAAGCCCTTTTTCGGCGAGTAGCATGCTACTCCGGAATCCATAAAGGATTAGTGTTGAATTAGTATAGTGCAATATGAAAGTAATTTGAGTGGTGGATAGGTTAGTCAGTTATTTGGAATGAGAAGGATAGCAAAGGGATAGAAGAGGGAAAAAGGTTTGCATTTATATAGCGCTTGTTACCCCTGATGGGGTGTTGGTGCGCTTTTTTGGTTGTAGCAAGTCACTACCCAGTACCACAGAAGAAGACTTAACAAGTCATTGCAGACATCTGTCACTTTTCATGCCATCCCAAGGCAGCACACACCAAGCCAGATATTGGTGGATAAGATCAGCAAAGAGTGAAATCAAACGTTAAAGGAAGAAATGTATCTCATGGATAGAGCTCATATAATTAATATGATCCAAATTCCTCCTCTTTGGGGTTCATATGGTCTACAGCATCAGCCCTGCACAAACAGAAGCAACATCATCTACCAACCTCCATTGTTCACTGTGACAAAGAGTAATTTTTGTGTCATCAAAGCTTAGCAGATATACTATTAGAATATCATCCAAGGGTTTGCTTCAGTTAAAAAAGATCTTATTAACCACCTTTAAAAAATGGTTTCTGGCAAAGAGACTATGTTCAGGGTGTGAACACAAAATGGTCAAAGACACAGCACCTCAGAATGAGTATTTTTCATATCAACACACCTACTCTATGAATGTCTTGTGCTAAACTTTTGGCTAACTAGCAGTGATTAATTTGTAAAAAAATAAGTGGCAGGCACAACGTTTTGCTCAGACCCTAGCGACTGGTGCTACTGAATGGCGGGCCCCACCTACAACCACTGGCTTAAATTAAGTACTATTAATAAGTAAGTGAATGAGGTCTGTCAATATTTACCATAAAGTGTGCAAACTAGTATGTGATCTCAAGCTACAAAGCATGCCTAAAAGTGAGTAGCAAGGCCCTTCTGTACAGCCCTCCTGGCATTAGGCTTGCATTTACCTCACACTAGGAAGATTAAACCTTTAGTTTTGATTCTTTGAAATGTACATTGTAGTTAAGTTGCGAGAAACAGTGAACCCCAAGTCAAGATGATGTTTAGCAAAGAGAAGAAACCAGTGAACAGTGAATCATTTAAAATGATAGCAACCAAAGGCCTATTCATAGAAAAAGGACTTGCAGATTTATTTGTATTACTAAAATCTAGAGCTCAGACATTCAGCTCAGTGATCTATGAAGAGCACAGTGGAAAACTGAAAAGACAGCTTGATGGCATCATCTGTAGTGGTTTTGCTGCAGTCTTCAACAGTCTGTAAATTAATGAACTGTTGAAGACTGCAGCGAAACCACTACACGTTAATGAATTGGTGGGATTCACTTAAGATAAAGGCAATTCTTCCCTGAACTTAAATGTATACTCATACATTTGCTGCAGTTGAATGACACTAAATACATTTTTCACAGTGATGCAGTTACCAAGTGTGTTGAATTCAGAAAGGTGTATTAAGTCCTTTTTTTACGTGCTAGATGTGTCTTATCTTTACAGAAAAAAACATCAAGTGAAATCGCAGGAAATGAAGGTCACCACCACTAAACAATGAAATGTTTCTATCTTCTAACTACACCCCTCAATCTAGACCCCCCAGGATAAGGAAATAATCCTCACAAACCATCCACAAGACTAATCAAGTTCCTGAAAACCTGCCCCATCATCACAAGCTGCTGATTTATGACGGGCTTCTGTCTTTGCTCATCTAGGAGCAAGGTACTCACTGCAAAAGTTTAATAAACCATCAGATGCTTAGGCCTTTTAATGAATGATGCACAATTATTTACTGAATACTGTCAGTTTTACTTTTACGTTACATTTCCATATTCCCCATGATGAGTAGCCCGTGACCTGTTATTACCCAAATAAGCACAATGTGACGTTTTCCAATTAACAGACTTCAAGAAATAACTTTCAGTCAAAGAACTGATGATTCACACACTGCCTGCGGAGCAACAAAACCTGGCGTGATATAATTGGTTGGTCCCCTTTGGATATTATAAATATGGGCCTGGTAAGGACACATTTCAAGACCCTCTTTTTCCTTCTGTTCTTAGAACCTAAATCATACAGCCCATTAAAACCCTCTCTAAGTCCCCACCCGCACTTGCCTGGGATACTAACTGCCAGCCTCTCTGGTGCGAGCAACTTTGCTGCTTGCTTTTAAGAAGAGCACGAGTGCTGCAGATCAGGTCGCCTCAGACAGCCTCGTGTCGTGAGCACCACAGGCCTTTCCCAGCTCTTCCCAGGGGGTGGGGCCATGGAGTCTTGCTCCCACCCCATGCTGACGTGGTAGAAAATGGGCAGGGTGCAGTGACGTACGTAGTGCACCCTCGCTGATTGACAAGCAGACTTGGAAACCCAGGGCTTCTGCTTAAAGCACCCAGGCTGCTTGCAATCAGCGAGGCTGCATTACGTCATCAGAGGGCAGCGACTTCTATTGTTGGAAGCCACCGGGGGAACGGGGCTGAAATAAGGCCAGCTCTTAAAATCCTGCGACGCCCGGCACATGCGCTCTAACACCACATGTGCCTGGTTTTGCCTGATCATTACGCAGAGCGAGGGTCGCAGGTGTAATGGATTCGGAATTCTTCGAAATAAAAGGGAAACACTAATTGAAGCAGAAATTTAAGCGGGGCGGAGCCCTGCCGCCCTAATAAGAAAACCGCCCCTGCAGGAACATATCTCCCAGTGTACCCACACATGTCCTACCTGTTAAAAACCCACACCTCCGCATCCGGGTCACCTATTAACTGTAAATTCAAATGTCCCGGGAAAGTCACCAGAGCGGTGAAGATGCGTGAAAACCTGCGCACAATGTAGTAGGCAGGGCCTGCACCAGGCATGGGCAGTCTGGCTATATTCAGAGGGCCCCACGTTCACCCCTCCCACACTACGCATCACACATCCATTTGGGCACATACTTTGTCCACCTCCTATGCCCCCCTGCACAAATAATCAGTCAGGTGTAGCCAGACCTCGCTCCCCACACATCAAAGGTCAAGGGAGATTGACTGGGAAGGTGGGGGTGAAGTGGAAAACCCTGCACAGAAGTTCAGGGGCTGGACATCCCTCCTCACACACCTACCTTTCACTCATGTGAAGCAAATAGAATATAATTACAAAATGAAGACTCACACTGCATATGAACATCCACTGAACTGTTCACACTACCTGTCAAGTTGCTCACATATACCCCACACGGACACCCAGCCACATACTGCTACCATGGGTCAGCAGCAATGGAGGACAATAATTGGGCCAACCAAAAGTGAAGTGGACAGTGCTAGAAAATCATGGAGCAAGCCACATAGCATGTGTACATCAAATGCAAGTGAAGGAACATATCACACCACCCTTAAGCCATCAAATCAGACATGGGTGGCACAGTGAGTCAAATTAAACCAAAGTGACCTCAGTGCAACAACTCAGGGATACATCAGGGCAAGCCATGCATAGGCACATGAATGATAGGAAGTGTCTAAAGTGATACAGTGACCAGTCACACATCCGTGTCAACTTACTTGACATGTGTATGACATCAGCATAACACACATGGCTCCTTGTCACACACCCTCACTGTCAAACACGAGTAGGACCTTCACACATACCCCTCCTCTACCCACCTCACACCTTCAACACTCAACACCTGTGAGAAACACACACATTGTTGCAAATTATGTCCTGTAAGTTCACTGACAACCAATCACCCTCCCTGTGGTACATCCACAAATATCAGACTCACACTCAGGGATGCCTCAACCAATACTGACAAGAAAACAATTGCCAAACACAAAGCACACAAACAACATCCTTGGATGTCCAAAAAGCCCAGACATGTATAGCCAAACAGTGGAAAGGCAATGTGAGCCTAGACAGAACAGGAATACACAACATTGTCACTCTGGACCAATGCAGAGACACCAAACCCCAACACAGACAAGAATTACAACAACAAAAGCCAATCATGAATACTAACTGGGATCAATGGGACAAATCAGCTAACACAAAGAGATACACCACAATTGTCATCAAGTGAACATGGTGTCATAGTGTACCACAAGCATGCAATGCACAATCCTGGCAAGTGACAGGTCAAAAATAGGAGGACAAACCACCATTGTGCACTCAAAACAACGTCATGAACGGGACTCCGCCGTGCTGCATGTGCCAGACGCACAAGTAATACACACTACACATGCAACACACATCTGAATATATCACAATGCACAAACTACTCGCACACAATGCCATGCAAAGAGAACATCTAGCACACATAGCATCTGTCAGTAGAAAGAGCCAACACAGGCCAAGCACTGCATACATCTACAACTAAAACACAACAGATGCACATACCAATCCACCACGTTGCAAACTCAGTTGGACATAAGGGGAATGCACACCAGGCAGGTACAAGGCAACATACACTGACAGCACTGCATGCACACCAAGCAGTGTATGCACAACAAGACAACCAGTAGCACACATATTGAGTGCCAAACCATGAACTCCCACAACACAAATCATCCCAGCACAAACATAACATCACTCTTAGGAAGGGTAGCAGTACCTCAGCAAACACACATACAGCTTAACCATCACCCACAACTCAGGGAAACCCAGATGCAAACAACATGACTAGAGGACTGTGCTGCTCAAACATATGCACTGCACATGAGCAAACATGACTGCAAAATACTTGAAGAAAATAATACATAAACTGTCCTGAGTGGCACATTGGTCCTGCACACAGATCAGCCTCACACAGTATAGTGTCACACTATGAAGTGGAGGGGAGGGTCACACACTGGCATGCGATGGGCTGGAAGACATGAGATTGAAGTGGTGTGTACTTCAGTTATGGACAGGTGTGGAGTGTACAGTAAACAAACTTATTGAAGAATTACTCACAATGTGTAGGTATTAGAAACACATATAGGGGATGACATGACTCCACATACCACATACCATACTGGAGCCAAAAATGGGTCAAGTGACAGCAATGCATGAGAAAGACAGCAATGCATGAGAAAAATCACAAATGATGTCAGTGTGGCGAGCAGGTCAGCACAGTGAGCACAAACAGTAACAAGACACATGGCTGATCAACAAAACACATCACAGACTTGGCAGTAACATACACTGCACACTCACAACTGGCAGCAACAACAAGTAGGTGTCCCCCAGGAGTGCAAGGACACACTGACATACTGCACAGTACCCAACCTACACTCCTACATATGCCCACAATCTGAAGCACTTTGCAGACAATTGAAACAAACAGGCACTCATTACCTGGGTTATACATGTGTGCAGTTGGCATTGCAGGGGCACACACACATAAACAGTACTGACAATGACAGCCCATTCACACTGTATGACCACTCAAGTTCACATATTCAAATCTAACCATGTGACTAGGAAGACAGGCCTACACAAGATGACCACACATCAACACTGCTGTTGATACATCAAGAAAGATCACACAGATATGATGGACCCTGGCCACCCGCAAGTAATCCTGTGGATAGAATTAACCCTGGGCGTAGTAGGCGTAGTGGGGCTACGCGAAGCTACGTGAAGTGAGCATGATGCTACGCCCGCTCACGCGCTTCGTGTAGCCTCACTACGCGCCTCCCTCCCGCCCTCCTTTACAGACATAAATTTAAGTATTAAGTGCAGTAAAAGTAAATAAAAGCACTTACCTGGTCCGCGGTGTCCCGGGGCTCCCTCTTCTATTTTGCGCTGACTTCTACCATTGAAATGCACATGCGCGGCCACCCGCGCATGCGCATTTCGAGCGAGAAATGGTGTTGGGAGAGGGACTTTGCCTCAGATTTGGCTGTCAGTTGAACTGAGAGGTGGCTGATTGTTGGGGCCAGTTGGTGGACTGGACCTGGGAGAGAGAGGACCAGCTGAAGTAGAGGCATCAGTGGCTGTGGGAGCCGGAGGGCGGCTTGGACCGGTTGGCATGGTGGCACGGGGAGGCGGAGACATGCTGCCGTGAGATACAGTGTGTGAGGGTGAATGTGGAAGGCTGGGCCTCCACTTCTTGGGGATTCGATAGGTAAGAATTGTCTAGGCCGGAGTGGGAAGCCTCACTCTCCACCAAAGGTGTATCAGGTGCAGGTGGCTCTCCCTGTGGGAATTTGATGGATCTGGTGGTACGTTTGGGTGGCCTTGCCTTTTCCCCTCCATCCCCTGTTGTCCAGGTAAATCCCTCACTTTGCTCTTCTGACCCAGCTTCATAGGGGTGTGGGTAGGAGTTCACATTGTGGGTGAATCTGTCTTCAAGAGCTGTTTGTGATGACTCTGCAGGCACCAGCTCCACAGCAGACAGGGCAACTGTTTGGTTGTCTTGTGAGAATGTGTGGGGATGTCAGTACCCTTGGATGTGGGAGATTTGGATGAATGTGAGTTTGAGGCCTGCTTCTTGGCATGATGCCCCTGAGTGTCATGTGAAGGGCTTTTGCCTTTGCGCTTCTGTGTGTCTGTTTTTTGTTTTGGGGATGGTGTCTGTGCTCTGGGCCACGTGGAGTGCTGCTGTTGTGTGCTGCGTGTGGAGTACTTTGCACCTGAGGGCTGTGGTGTGTGGGCACCCTCGTCAGGTGGCGCCACTTGCAGGGTGGTTGCTGAAGGGACTAGAGCTGGACTGGGAGCCTGTGACAGCTAAATGGCTGCCGGTACTGTGGAGGACAAAGACTGGACAGTCTGTTTAGCCCACCCACGTCAGAATGAATGCCCTCCATGAAGGCAACTACCTGTGCCAGCTTCTTGTCATGATCCTGGAAGGCATTCAGGAGAGTTGTCTGACCCACGCACAGCGGGTGCAAATGTTCCACCACCTCCACACTGAGGGCAGCAGGGGAGACAGGAGCAGGGGAAGCGGTGTCTTGGGGTAAGGACAGTCTACCCTTCCTAGGGCAGCAGGCATGGACAACACTTGTGGTAGTAGCCAGGAGTGTGGGCACTGGACGAGGTGTGATGGAAGATGAGGCAGATTTCAAACTCCCTGGGCCGGCCAACATCGAGGAGTCACCGCTGGAGTCAGATGATGTTGAGGTTGGTGTTTCTGGGATGATTCTTCCAGGGAACTCCTGTCCACCTATGAGGCGCTGGTCACATCAGTGTCAGTGAGCTCATGTGTAGCAGTCATGCCAGAAGCTTCACCTCAGGTGTTCGTCCCCTGTCCTTCCATGCCCTCGGTACATGCTGCAATAGACAAAGACGTAGGTTCAGTTTAGTGCCATACTCACAAACATCATATGCAAGCAAAGCACAAAATTAGAATATGGAACCCTCATGTTGCCCACCACTCTGTGCGGTCTGCATGTGCAACCTCAATGCAAAACTCAGAAGATGCATGGAAGCATGCATAGTTGACATTAATAACCCATGTGACATTCACACAGGTAAATAGATGGCCCGTGCCTCCTTGTAACCTAACATACCGATCTCTGTAAGCATACCTATGTGCCTTTAGGTGAAATAGACATACATCTCAATATGTTGTCTCAGTCACATATGGAGTCACTTTAAGGTAACAACACAGATACTACCTAAAACAGTTCCTCTTACAATGGCCATGAGCTACTAATAACCACCATGTTGTGCTTTGAAGCACAATTACATTTGCACATTGGTGTCAGATGTCTTGTTATCACAATTTCCAAGTTAAGCACTGCACACATCTACAAAAGTACACTAAGATGATTCACTCTGCTGTTCACTGCCCGGTGATGTGTATGACACCCATAATGCAGCAGATGTCAGAAGGCTACATTTCATCTTGCAGTGTCAAGGGACATTGTATTTTACACATGAGAAAGTACATGTAGTGAAAAGGCATGACAGCTGCCCTCAACACGGAGGCCACTTACAAGCCATTGCATCACACTAGAAACATCACTGAGCACCGCACTGGCTCAGGGTTGGGATAAATGCAGTCACTCACACCCAAAGTCACCCTTCCCGAATACTCACCCCCAACTTGCTGCTGGTGGGCCCTCAAATGTCCATCCAGCTCTGGCTGTGTCACTGCCAAGATGCGGGCCATTAGTGGTGTTATGCTCCTGCGCTCTAACCTTCCAGTCCAAGTGAGCATACCCAGCATCATCTCTGCCACGTTTTTGCTCAGCCGGCAGATGTCATCCCACCTCTTGTGACAGTATGGTTGGAGACACCCAGAGCCCGCACCTTGCATGCAATGGCCCTCCATATGGCCTTACGCTAGTGGACGTTAAGCTGCAGGCATGGGAGACAAGAAGAGAAAGTTTCAGTGACACTGTTTCATGTACCACTGTGTGTCAGTACATACGCATGGAAAAAGATAGCACAACAATTCACACATGTTGAGCAGAGGCCATAAAGCATGGCACGTAGTATATTTGCATCAAGTAATCAAATAGAAATGTATACAGGTATGATGATGGACATAGTACCTGGCCATCTTATACACATGCAGAGTGCCAACACAGAAACCAATGTGAAGAAGGCCCTCATCTGTGAAGCAGTATGTGAGTGAGCAATACATGCAATAAATTTGAAATGATGTATTGGGGCAGACTCATTGTGTCCAACACTACACACCCCTCAATGTCCTTGGCCAGTGAATGTCCACCTGTGTACTGGAGGTCACATTTAGGGCCATGATATTACATTCACACATACTCTTCTCACATGGTGTAGGCATGTCTTGTGCAATCCTCAGGCCTAATATAGCTCATTGAGAAATAAGGTGGCAGACAACTTGTATGTTTTGCTCTGTCCATTTACTGATGTGTCCTTGTCTGATTGGGCAGTTTGTGTGCAGGCCAGGAGGACTCACAGTGAGGTTAAATGTGGGCCATCAGAACATTCACATGCATGTCCAATATGAAAGAGCAAACAATGCCTACACATGCGAGCAAGTACACATTATAAAAACAATGGAAGGCTGATATCTCCAAATTACATTTATCTGATGTGTCATAGGTGAATTACCACCAAGAGTGTTACACTCAGGCATTGCAATCTTGTGCAGAATGCATACATATCCATGGGGGCAATATGAAAATTACACACACATCCTTCAGTACCCTCTGGACAAAACACATTTGTAATGTCACAAATGAGGATGTGAAAACCTCATGGACTATGACACCCATTAGCACAGGCAATGCTTTTTCAGACTTCTACTGTGAAAACCAGCAGTGTTACTGTATGGCTTCAAAAACACTGCATGCCCCTCCCATACTTAAATGCAGCCATGGATCTCTGGAAATGAGGCTACACACCCCATTTACCTGAAGTCAGCATGCTAGGCAGTGTATCACACAATTACATTACCCAGTCTCAGACCAACTTTTGTATTGTTATTGCTGAAGAAGGGCTGTAAGAAATGTCCATGTTGCCATCCTCCCCAAATACTCAAGTGCAATATTTACTAGGCCATGTATGGAGCATGGTGTATCAAAAAAGAGGATGCATGCACATCAACTTGCACTCACAGGCACATACTACAGCAGAGCAACATCATGTAAGCACTTTTTGCTCTCTCAAACTTTCCCTCTGCAACACTTACCATTACATCATGTAGTCTCCCATACGGTGAAAGCACCTTGTCCAACAGGACCTACAGCTCCTCTGTGGTGAAGGGACGGGCCCTGATGTTCTCAGCTCTCACCATCACTGGGTCCAGGAGACACGAACAGCAGCAGTTGGGGATAAAGAACGGCAGGCAGCAGTGTCTGGATGCAGTGGAAATGTGTGGCTCTCTCCCAGACATATATAGCTCCCTGGGGTTGTTTCAGTGGTACTCACCAGCTGCAATTGGTGTTCCTGGTCAGCTTTTTTCAAATGTAACCAATGACCGGGACCGTGGTGGTGCTGCACGCGTACCGCAATTTTCAAAAATGTATTTTACTTCCGTGATTACGGTTCCCATTGGCTGCAATGGCATTGGCACTGGCGGTGTCACACCGTGGGGGCCAGACGGTCGCTACCGCAATCATGAATCTTTCAATTGTCCCTAATGACCGGGCCCACGGTAGTGGAGCACGCCTACCGCGGGTTTCAAAAGTGTATTTCACTACCGCGATTGCGGTTCCCATTGGCTGAAGCGGCATGGGCATTGGCGGTGTCACACCGCGGGGCCCAGGCGGTCCCTACCGCAATTGTGCATCTTTCAATTGTACCCAAGGACTGGGCCCGCGGTAGTGGAGCACGCCTACCATGGGTTTCAAAAGTGTATATCACTACCATGATCGCGGTTCCCATTGGCTGGAGGGGCATGGGCATTGGCGGTGTCACATCGCGGGGTCCAGGCGGTCTCTACCACAAATTGGCATTTTAAATTGGTGCCGTGATTGCGGTGGCGGAACATGCTTACGGCACCTATGGACACATCATGCTGTAGCAATGGCAATGGCCAGTTCTCATTATTGAACAGTAGACACTTACTATGAATCATGCCACCAGATAGTTAAATTCAATGCTAGTGTGACATTGAACTCACTGATGACTACACATGCACGCATAGACTGGAGTGGCAAAGATTGGAATGGAGTAGAGTGCACAAGCATTGTGAAAAGGGGTACAGTGTTATTGCCCACAGCCTAATAGTCTAGATTGGAGCTGCTTAGATGGGACTGACATAGATAGGAGTGGTGCAGAGTTTAGTGGCATAGAGTGGAGCAGCATACAGTGGAGTAGCATAGAGTGATGTGCTTCTTAGTGAAGTAGTGTAGACTGGAGTTGGAAACAGTGGAGTGGGGTGGAGTATTGAGGCGTACAGTATAATAGTACAGAGTGGAATGGCATACAGTGGAGTGGCATAGAGTGGAGTGTCGTAGAGTGGAGTGTCGTAGAGTGGAATAGCACAGAGTTTAGTGGCATAGAGTAAATCGTAAATCGCGAACTACTCACCCTTACGGGTCTTAGGGCACTGGGTGCCGTTGTGGAAATTAAGTGAGCTGTTGCCCAGAGTCACATGCTGCTGAGCAGATCTGCCGCTGGAGCCGGGGATCGAACCGTGAACACTGTGCTCCGAAGTCAGCTGCCCTGGCCGCTGCATCACACCTCTCCACTAGTGGAGTGGCATACAGTAGAATAGAGTGGAGTGGTGTGGAGTGGCTTAGCTTTGATTGTAGTGGTGTAGAGTGGAGTAGCATACATTGAAATAGGGTAAATGTAAATCCATATTTGTAAAGCGCGAACTACTCACCCTTACGGTGGTCAAGGCGCTGGGGGCCATCGTGGAAATTAAGTGAGATATTGCCCAGAGTCGCATGGAACTGAGCTGAACTGCTGCCAGAGCTCGAACTGTGAACCCTATGCTCCAAAGTAAGCATGGGCGTAAAATCCGCTCCGCTCGCGGATTTTTCGGATTTTCGGCAAATCCGCAATCCGCGAACGCTCGCGAATTTGTCGAAAATCCGTGAATCCGCTCGCGGCGGATTTTTTGCTTGGTTGCGGCGCGCGGCGTGGTGCACGGCGTTCACTTTCCGTCATTTTAGCGTTTGCCGAGTTGTTTTTCTTTGCGAGTGACGCGCCATTTTAGATCTTGCTGCGTGTTCCCGCGGGAGTTTGTCGCCCGCGAATACGTACTCGCGGCTTGCCACCTTGCACAGCACACCTCGCGAGAGTTCGCAATTGCGAACACGTAGTTGCGGCGGAAAGGAACAATCTCGCACTTGCGAAATAGAGATTTTGCAATTTCGCACAAGAAAATCACCAGCAAACAGGATAAACCTTCAGAAAATTATGATTTTTATCAGAATCACTCCTCAGGTTGACATTTGCATGGCTTTTTTTTTTTGCAAGGAGTCCATTTTGGGGGGGGGGGAGGAAGGAAGTGTCCCACAGTCTCCAACTTCCTGTTCCTGTCCAGCAGGCTCCTCCCAGTGCTTTGTCCATCTCCTGGTCACTTTCATTTGGATCTGGAGCTGGAAGGATTACTTTTTGTGGGTGCTGCTGGATATTTGGATTTGAGGCCTTTTTGACTGTCTTTGGATCACTTTTGGATTAGAAATCAACTTTCACAAGTAAGTTTGTTTGGGGCATTACAGTTGCTGCAAGTACAATTTTGGAACTTTTTCAGAAAATTAAATAAATTATATTGTGGGTAGCCACAGTATCCAGTAGGACCAGGGTTGGTTATGGGTGCATGATACAACTGTTTTGTTGAATTTAAACACCATTGAGGCCATGGATGGGCTGGGATTGTGCAGATTTTATTGTTTTTTGTCGTTTTTTTGGGCCTGCTGGTGTGGCCCTTTGCCCAGGGGTGGTGAGTGTTGCATGGGCCTAGTCTTTCTGTGGGGTGTCTTCTTGAATTTAAACATAATTGAGGCCATGGATGGGCTGGGATTGTGCTTATTTTATTGTTTTTTGTCGTTTTTGGGGGGCTGCTGGTGTGGCCTTTTGCTTGCCCAGGGGTGGTGGTGGTGCATGGACTGAGTGTGCCTGTGGTGTTGTCTCACTCTCTTTGATGTAAACATCATGGATGGCATTGGATTGTGGTGATTTCTGGCTGTTTTTCTGTTTTTTGGGGGTGTACTGTTGATGTGGTCTGGCCATGTGGGTGGTGGTGGTGGCCATCTTGAGTGCTGGCTGGTACAGGCAACATGTGCTTGGGGTGTAAGGGGGCCATTTTGAGGAGAGGCAGTGTCTGAGGCCTGCACTTATTTTGCCTACTTTTCATCTCTTATGCCCAGGGGTACTGAGTGTTGCATGGGCCTAGTGTTTCTGAGGGGTGTCTTCTTGAATTTAAACACCATTGAGGCCATGGATGGGCTGGGATTGTGCAGATTTTATTGTTTTTTGTCGTTTTTTTGGGCCTGCTGGTGTGGCCCTTTGCCCAGGGGTGGTGAGTGTTGCATGGGCCTAGTCTTTCTGTGGGGTGTCTTCTTGAATTTAAACACCATTGAGGCCATGGATGGGCTGGGATTGTGCAGATTTTATTGGTTTTTGTCGTTTTTTTGGGCCTGCTGGTGTGGCCCTTTGCCCAGGGGTGGTGAGTGTTGCATGGGCCTAGTCTTTCTGTGGGGTGTCTTCTTGAATTTAAACATAATTGAGGCCATGGATGGGCTGGGATTGTGCTTATTTTATTGTTTTTTGTCGTTTTTGGGGGGCTGCTGGTGTGGCCTTTTGCTTGCCCAGGGGTGGTGGTGGTGCATGGACTGAGTGTGCCTGTGGTGTGGTCTCACTCTCTTTGATGTAAACATCATGGATGGCATTGGATTGTGGTGATTTCTGGCTGTTTTTCTGTTTTTTGGGGGTGTGCTGTTGATGTGGACTGGCCATGTGGGTGGTGGTGGTGGCCATCTTGAGTGCTGGCTGGTACAGGCAACATGTGCTTGGGGTGTAAGGGGGCCATTTTGAGGAGAGGCAGTGTCTGAGGCCTGCACTTATTTTGCCTACTTTTCATCCCTTATGCCCAGGGGTAGTGAGTGTTGCATGGGCCTAGTGTTTCTGAGGGGTGTCTTCTTGAATTTAAACACCATTGAGGCCATGGATGGGCTGGGATTGTGCAGATTTTATTGTTTTTAGTCGTTTTTCTGGGCCTGCTGGTGTGGCCCTTTGCCCAGGGGTGGTGAGTGTTGCATGGGCCTAGTCTTTCTGTGGGGTGTCTTCTTGAATTTAAACATAATTGAGGCCATGGATGGGTTGGGATTGTGCTTATTTTATTGTTTTTTGTCGTTTTTGGGGGGCTGCTGGTGTGGCCTTTTGCTTGCCCAGGGGTGGGGTGCATGGACTGAGTGTGCCTGTGGTGTGGTCTCACTCTCTTTGATGTAAACATCATGGATGGCATTGGATTGTGGTGATTTCTGGCTGTTTTTCTGTTTTTTGGGGGTGTACTGTTGATGTGGACTGGCCATGTGGGTGGTGGTGGTGGCCATCTTGAGTGCTGGCTGGTACAGGCAACATGTGCTTGGGGTGTAAGGGGGCCATTTTGAGGAGAGGCAGTGTCTGAGGCCTGCACTTATTTTGCCTACTTTTCATCCCTTATGCCTAGGGGTAGTGAGTGTTGCATGGGCCTAGTGTTTCTGAGGGGTGTCTTCTTGAATTTAAACACCATTGAGGCCATGGATGGGCTGGGATTGTGCAGATTTTATTGTTTTTTGTCGTTTTTTTGGGCCTGCTGGTGTGGCCCTTTGCCCAGGGGTGGTGAGTGTTGCATGGGCTTAGTCTTTCTGTGGGGTGTCTTCTTGAATTTAAACACCATTGAGGCCATGGATGGGCTGGGATTGTGCAGATTTTATTGGTTTTTGTCGTTTTTTTGGGCCAGCAGGTGTGGCCCTTTGCCCAGGGGTGGTGAGTGTTGCATGGGCCTAGTCTTTCTGTGGGATGTCTTCTTGAATTTAAACATAATTGAGGCCATGGATGGGCTGGGATTGTGCTTATTTTATTGTTTTTTGTCGTTTTTGGGGGGCTGCTGGTGTGGCCTTTTGCTTGCCCAGGGGTGGTGGTGGTGCATGGACTGAGTGTGCCTGTGGTGTTGTCTCACTCTCTTTGATGTAAACATCATGGATGGCATTGGATTGTGGTGATTTCTGCCTGTTTTTCTGTTTTTTGGGGGTGTACTGTTGATGTGGTCTGGCCATGTGGGTGGTGGTGGTGGCCATCTTGAGTGCTGGCTGGTACAGGCAACATGTGCTTGGGGTGTAAGGGGGCCATTTTGAGGAGAGGCAGTGTCTGAGGCCTGCACTTATTTTGCCTACTTTTCATCCCTTATGCCCAGGGGTACTGAGTGTTGCATGGGCCTAGTGTTTCTGAGGGGTGTCTTCTTGAATTTAAACACCATTGAGGCCATGGATGGGCTGGGATTGTGCAGATTTTATTGTTTTTTGTCGTTTTTTTGGGCCTGCTGGTGTGGCCCTTTGCCCAGGGGTGGTGAGTGTTGCATGGGCCTAGTCTTTCTGTGGGGTGTCTTCTTGAATTTAAACACCATTGAGGCCATGGATGGGCTGGGATTGTGCAGATTTTATTGGTTTTTGTCGTTTTTATGGGCCTGCTGGTGTGGCCCTTTGCCCAGGGGTGGTGAGTGTTGCATGGGCCTAGTCTTTCTGTGGGGTGTCTTCTTGAATTTAAACATAATTGAGGCCATGGATGGGCTGGGATTGTGCTTATTTTATTGTTTTTTGTCGTTTTTGGGGGGCTGCTGGTGTGGCCTTTTGCTTGCCCAGGGGTGGTGGTGGTGCATGGACTGAGTGTGCCTGTGGTGTGGTCTCACTCTCTTTGATGTAAACATCATGGATGGCATTGGATTGTGGTGATTTCTGGCTGTTTTTCTGTTTTTTGGGGGTGTACTGTTGATGTGGACTGGCCATGTGGGTGGTGGTGGTGGCCATCTTGAGTGCTGGCTGGTACAGGCAACATGTGCTTGGGGTGTAAGGGGGCCATTTTGAGGAGAGGCAGTGTCTGAGGCCTGCACTTATTTTGCCTACTTTTCATCCCTTATGCCCAGGGGTAGTGAGTGTTGCATGGGCCTAGTGTTTCTGAGGGGTGTCTTCTTGAATTTAAACACCATTGAGGCCATGGATGGGCTGGGATTGTGCAGATTTTATTGTTTTTAGTCGTTTTTCTGGGCCTGCTGGTGTGGCCCTTTGCCCAGGGGTGGTGAGTGTTGCATGGGCCTAGTCTTTCTGTGGGGTGTCTTCTTGAATTTAAACATAATTGAGGCCATGGATGGGTTGGGATTGTGCTTATTTTATTGTTTTTTGTCGTTTTTGGGGGGCTGCTGGTGTGGCCTTTTGCTTGCCCAGGGGTGGGGTGCATGGACTGAGTGTGCCTGTGGTGTGGTCTCACTCTCTTTGATGTAAACATCATGGATGGCATTGGATTGTGGTGATTTCTGGCTGTTTTTCTGTTTTTTGGGGGTGTACTGTTGATGTGGACTGGCCATGTGGGTGGTGGTGGTGGCCATCTTGAGTGCTGGCTGGTACAGGCAACATGTGCTTGGGGTGTAAGGGGGCCATTTTGAGGAGAGGCAGTGTCTGAGGCCTGCACTTATTTTGCCTACTTTTCATCCCTTATGCCCAGGGGTAGTGAGTGTTGCATGGGCCTAGTGTTTCTGAGGGGTGTCTTCTTGAATTTAAACACCATTGAGGCCATGGATGGGCTGGGATTGTGCAGATTTTATTGTTTTTTGTCGTTTTTTTGGGCCTGCTGGTGTGGCCCTTTGCCCAGGGGTGGTGAGTGTTGCATGGGCTTAGTCTTTCTGTGGGGTGTCTTCTTGAATTTAAACACCATTGAGGCCATGGATGGGCTGGGATTGTGCAGATTTTATTGGTTTTTGTCGTTTTTTTGGGCCTGCTGGTGTGGCCCTTTGCCCAGGGGTGGTGAGTGTTGCATGGGCCTAGTCTTTCTGTGGGATGTCTTCTTGAATTTAAACATAATTGAGGCCATGGATGGGCTGGGATTGTGCTTATTTTATTGTTTTTTGTCGTTTTTGGGGGGCTGCTGGTGTGGCCTTTTGCTTGCCCAGGGGTGGTGGTGGTGCATGGACTGAGTGTGCCTGTGGTGTTGTCTCACTCTCTTTGATGTAAACATCATGGATGGCATTGGATTGTGGTGATTTCTGGCTGTTTTTCTGTTTTTTGGGGGTGTACTGTTGATGTGGACTGGCCATGTGGGTGGTGGTGGTGGCCATCTTGAGTGCTGGCTGGTACAGGCAACATGTGCTTGGGGTGTAAGGGGGCCATTTTGAGGAGAGGCAGTGTCTGAGGCCTGCACTTATTTTGCCTACTTTTCATCCCTTATGCCCAGGGGTACTGAGTGTTGCATACTTGCATGTCCCTAGTCTTTCTGTGGGGTGTCTTCAATGTAAACATCATGGATGGCATGGGATTGTGCTCATTTTTCTGTGTTTTGTCGATTTTTTGGGGTGTATAACTGAACTGATGTTCCTCTGTCTTCCATTGCTTTTAGGTGCACAAGAAGACTCAATAGAACCACCAGTGCCAGGAAGAAGTCCTGCAGCGGTGTGTGCAGCATAACGTCACGCGACGTCACGTCTGGACACAGAACCCTCTGCAACTCGTGCAACTGCTGCCTGCTGACCTGCTCTGAAGAAGATGGCCCCAAAAAAAGTAACCCGTAGCTCCTCTAGCAAGAAAGGTGCCAGTAAGGAGCAGAAGAAGCAAGTTACCAAGGACACTGGTGTGCCGCCCGCCCCTTTTTTTGTGAGTAAAAAAAAAAGTATGCCTGCAGCAGCTGCAGCGGGATCTGCTGGGGACCAAGCTGGCAGCAGCACCCCCGCTCCATTGGGCTCAGTGCCACCACCACCACCACGCCAACTTAAGTCCAAGCCCTTGAGTGCTGCAGAGGCAGCCAGTATACTTCTTCAATCACCATCGACCAGTGATGTTGGCTCATCGCAAGAAAGCAGCAGCAATGTCCCTCAATCAACACAGGTTGTTGTAGCTCATCTGACGAGTGTTGAACAACCACAGCGGCAACAACAATCACATGTGCAAGTACAAGCCCAAGTACATGTGGAAGGAGAGGCAGCGCAAGGAGATGCGCAAGCAGAGGTGCATGGAGGGTCACAACAAGTGCCCACAATAGTTGTTCCTCCCGAAGTAGGGGCACATCAGGAAATCGACAATCAAGGCGAGGTATCATTTGAGGAAGCCACTCCTCCTGATGATCCTTCATTGTCTTCCACACCCCTAGCAAGGAAGAGATCAAGGGTGGTGTCTACATCCTCTTCAAGCACACCTCCTTCTGATGATACGGATCAAACTTGGGAACAAACAAAGGTAGTTAAGCGTAAAAGGAAGCTCGTCCAAAGTCTCAGAGTTATGGAGTGTGATGAGTCTCAACAAGAAGTGGCGGATACTGCTGCTGATGAAGACTCTGCCAACGACGACCCAGTCATCATAAAGGTCACTGCAGCCCCAGCGGGCATGCAGCAAACAGACATTTTGACCCTAGCCCGAAGAGCTGCTGAGCGTGATGATGATGTTGTCGATGAGGAGGCAGTGGAAACACCACAATCATTGGAGTTAAGTAGTACACCAACTCGTCCCGCTTCCATATTTCTTTCTGGCAAGAAGAGACCTCCGTCAACCTCGACCTTAATTAGTGGCGGTGAAAGTGCAAAACGTACAAAAGTTGGGCAATCCACATCCTCCACTTCCTCTGGCATTAGCTTCATGACCACCACCACCAGTATCGCCGCCTCCTCCATGTCCCACAGACACTTCAAGTCCCCAGTTTGGGACTTCTTTACTGTTTGTCCAAAAAATCCAAAGTTTGCCATTTGTACCCTTTGTAAGCTTGCAGTTAGTCGTGGTAAGTCAGGTACCAACTATGGTACCGGCGGCCAGAGAGGTCATCTTGAGAGAAAGCACACTGTCAAATGGTTTGCGCACCTAGATGCGATCAAGAAAGGCCAAATTCAAGGAAACGTTGATGTTTCATCTGATGATGACGAGCAGGAAGAAGACGTGTCAAACACTTCCCTTACACCCAGTACCCCTGTCAGCAGCACACCCAATGTGAGGCACACTAAGAGTGTTGGAGCGAGTGAGACACCAACGCACAAAAGTTCACCAGCGAGCAAAATTGGGTCAACGAAGTCATTATCAGCCCGTAAATGCTTGGTCCAGGGCAACATTAGAACAATGCTTACTTCAGACGTGCCATATGAACGCAACCACCCACTGACGCGTCTGTATAACACTAAGCTGGCTAAAATGCTAGCTGTGGACCTTCTACTGTTGCAGGGTTTCTGTACTCACACAGAACTGTGCACAGAGGAGTGGAACCTCGGCAAATTAGGGTGTCCCAAAACTTACCTTAGCAACCAACTCACCCCTTACCGAGCTAGCTACAGTGTCTCATTGGACATATCAAACTCCCAATGTTTAGACAAACCAGAACATGAACTTACAGTACCTCAGGGTACGTGGGACTCATGAACACTCTTTCGTTATATTATCATTACAAACCAGAACATGGAGTAAAGAAGACACATGTGCATTTGAAATGTTTATTTACTAATGCCGTCTTCTCAGGCGCAGTATCTTAGATAATACAAGTATACTTATTATCAGTAGCAAAATTATCAGCATAGTTACTAAGACATAAAAAGCGAATGGTGACAGCATGTTAACATGCTGTAATGAATAAGAGTTAACAACACTTATATCTCACCCTCTTTGGGTTGTTTTAGGGCGGGCCCATACCTTAGTGTCCTAGCATGAAGGAATCACATCAGCATACACCAGCTCTCTCTGCATGTGCACCGCATCAAGTGTGTTAACAATTCTCGTGCAAAGCAATATCAATCCCGCCTCAAGCCCAAGTTGGCAAAGGCTGCACTTGTGTTATGACTATGAAGGCGTGGAGATCAGACCTCATAACAATTCCATATCGTGTTGCTCCTGAAACTTCAGCACTCTCCGTGCAGACATGTTTTATTAAACAAAGCAGATATCAGAGCAATAACATATTATTCTCACATTCACCACGGCAAACTACTAGGTTGAAAGCTAAGTCAACAAATGAGGGTCGTGTGCAGAAGTTGCAAGAAAGGAAAAATGGCGTTTAAATCTCAAACGTACCTATGCTAACTTAACACGATATAGGGATATATAGGAGTTATACAACACCCCCCCATGATCCGAGAACGGACTAAATAAGGTAACAGAAGTGCCATCACATGAGAGCAGAATCCATTTATAAACGAGCATGAATAAAAATTCAATAATAAAAACTAATGCTAAAAAATAGCCCACAAATATAATGTGGCTCAAGCCAATAGGCAAGCAAAAATAAAATGTCTTGACCAAAAGTCAATAAAATCAAGAAAATGCTATCAATCAGCATGCCAATTTGAGGCAGTGTTTATGATAAGACTGTATATGAAAAGTAAGCTGCAACAGCCTCCAGGAGGAAGTCACTGTCCTCATCCGAAAACAGTTCAGCCATCCAATTTAAAAGATGAAAGGAACATACGTGATCTTCCAGCACCGGATCCTCTATACCCATCAGAGGACAGCTCGGTGGGTTTTCAAGAAAACTTCGTTCCAAGAAACTTTGCGCTGCCGACAACACATCCCAGGGACCCATTAGTCCATGTGCCACCGCCAAGGCCATAATCCTTTCGTCAGAACAAACCAACTCGTGAGCAATGATAGGACTCATCAGTTGATCAAAATCGACGTCAGCAGATATTGGTCCGCAGAGACACAAATCAATGGCCCAAAGGAAATCACAGGTCAGGCAGCGAAATACAGGCTGGACACAGGTGAAATAGGAGAACCGAAAAGATAATCCAAAAGCCGTGCTTAGAGTCGCCAACGGCAGTGTGCCATAATAATCAAGCATGCGGTTGCGAAACCGCGTCAGTAGTAGCTGTGCGTGGACTTGCACAGGAAGGGCATCCATATTTAAAAAGGCAGAAAACCACCAATGCTCCAGCCGCTAAAGCAAGTAAAAACGGGAACCCTCCAAATAAGGATGAAAAAATAGAATGGAAGAAAGCAGGGATGACTCCAAAAATCTTCTCAAAGGAAGTCACGAGACCACCGCTAACAACTTTAAAAAAATGTGCTAGGCCCGTTGTGGAGGATGCGTTAAAGATAGAACGGACCATGGCTCCGAAATGCAAGGGCAAATCAGTGTTTAAAAGAGCCTGAACCTCCGTGCGGGTGTTAGCAATGTGAAGCACGAAAGTTTCACGGGCCGAGCTCAAGGCCACCTCTTTCTGGGACAATAGAGCTCTTATTCTAGCCATGCCGCTGAATTCTGCTCCCAAGGTCGGTATCTGTGGCCAAATGGAAGACTCCCTATGTTCACGTGTGGGAGGATAAAGAACATTTCTGCAGCAAATAACTCGGTCACTAACTGTTACTATGAAAGCTATACCTTTAATTAAACCACAACAGTTTTCATTATTGAGCATTAAATAACTACCATTCTCTAACAATTTAAACGTGGGGATGATAGCAGGAACTGGCGTGCCCTGTAAAACGCAAGCCATATTCGGGCGGTCCTTGTTACATGAACCGTGTAACTGTATGTGTCTGCACATTAAAGAATGATCTGGCGTCTCAGTACACTCATCCCCTGTTAGATAAACCTCTTGGTCATCCTTGAAACATCTGTATGTGTATGGGAGTGACCAGACCTCATGAAGAAAACCGCTACCTAAGGGTTCAAAACGACCTATTGGCACATATTTCATACAATTTGAAAACTTATATAAAGCAAAAGGCAGTGTTATTAAACCGTGGATAAGCCACGTAGCAGCAGTGGATTCTGCCACAGAAAAAGGTAAAGATTCCAACCTTTCAATATGTAGCATAGAAAAGGAAGCATCACGCATTGAAAGCAAGCGTTGTTTGTCTGTCAAATTAAACGGTGCAAATAAAGAAGAAACGTTCATGTATCCCCAGGGAACTTTACCCATTTTCAGAGTCTGAAGTGTCCATGCAAACTGCATGATCGAACGTAATTGATTTTGACCATGGTATAATACAGATACTTCATCATGTACAATATCAACAACAGACAACACAATATTATCTAATGTGTAAATTCTAGAGGAAAGCACGTTAATGCTATTGTCAACAACTGCAAGCACTTTCTCAAGATTCGCCTGATCAATAGCCCTAAGGCGTGAAGCAGCCTCAATCTGTGAGAGTTTCCAAATTTCATTGTAAACACCATATAACCACCTTTTCGACCTGCCACTAGCTGGGCCCTTAATGAAATCATTCAAATCCACGTCTGCATTCAGTTTGGAAAGGTGATACTTAACCGCAGGTAAAGTTGAATGTTTCAGCCAAGCTTGACACAACTTGCCAACAGAGTAAGAGGTGACAGTATGACTCAAATCAAAACGGGGATCAGATCTAACAGTCTTAAAACCGTCAGTTATATTTAAAAATCTTTTTTGGCAAGAATCAGCACTACGGTGCCAAAGCAGCCAACCCTTGGGATTCATACTGGAAATGTTAAAGGAGGAATTCAGAAGCAGAGCCTGTATTTCTCTAATGGACAATTTAGTAAAATTACTCCAATTCTCATATTCCTCCAACTCCGGGAAAGACGGGGTGTTCAACCTTTTAGATGTAGCCAATCCAAAGCATGTGGTCTGGGAAATGGTTTCATTTAAAAACCACATATGATTTGGGATGAGACATGCACGGTGCAAAGCCTCAGTGCCTTGTACCTGCCAGGCCCTTGAGCCCCAAACTGATTTAAGGTCTATGGTATCCTTCCATAACTCATACCCTCCAGTAACTAATTGATCCAGGAAGGCTTTTGAATATAACAATTTTGTATTTGTAAGTCGAACCTTGGACTGTGGCTGTTTGTGAAATTTAAAATAAAAGGACTCGGGATTGGACTGATTAAAGTCAGTGAAATAAGTATACTTTTTAAGAAACGTTTCTGAACTCCCTTGTGTTGGTGCTGGGCAATGTTCCCACTGAGTAAAATTAACCGCATCCCTTCGGGAAGATGTCTTGTGTAAGAAGTGATTGCCATAATGTTGGTAACAGAACAATTCACCATAATTAGCAGATTCTAAATATAAATCCTCAGCATCAAAAGCAGCATAATATTTCAAATCAGAAAACAAACTCTCCACAGCATTAACATCCCAATCATCAGAACGAATGTTTTGTTTCACCACATCCCCCATATTAACTCTTAGTACATTAGGGACATTAACGACTTCCGTTGGGCCATGAATCTGAAAACGAACTGCATCCCACGCGATTCCATCCAGAACAGGCCACGCTGTGATGTTAACCAAAGTCAAGTCTCTTTTTAATCTATGTGTAGAATGTGAAGAGGAAAGTGGGGCCAAAGTTCCATTTAAATGAGTAATGCAAGTTCTCTCCTCGACATAGTGTCCATTCATAATCCGAAAAAAATAAAACACAAAACCAATTGACATAAAAAGGTAAACTGAAAAAAGGACCAGCCAAATGTAAATCCAAGGAGGTATCAAAAAATGTTTTTTAAACAGGCTGGCATATACTGCAATTTTAGAGGGTTTTTTCGAGGCAAGGGAAGCAGAGTCAAATGAAAATCTGGATTCCGTGGCTAAACGAGCTTGCAGGTCAGGCATGGACAAATCAGTGGGGTATGTATAGTCTGTCTCATCAAGGTTAGTTCCTGGTAAATTATTCAATAATGGACTGGAAACAGCAGGTAATTCGATGGCCACCTCAGGTTCATTATTAGAAGCAGTGGGCATAATTGAATTTCTCACAATGGAAGGACAGGAAACAGCCGGTGTCATGCTAAGAAGAATCGGCCACTCTGTGTATCTTGACATTGTCAATAGAAATAAACCTGTTTTCCTTACGACCTGGAAGTGGTGGTAAAATGACTGTTCTTGTGCCCTTCACTCCAAGCACTGGGACCGGAGCTCGATAGGAGGGACCAAACTCTTTCTTGTTGTCGATCTTCTCTCGAACCAGTTCTCCAACTTGGGGTAGCCAGCCAACTACCGGGATCTGCAACGCATCATCCGATGTGGAGGGCAAATGTTCCTTTGCAAGAGTGTCTCTCGTCTTTTGTAGATTCTGTAAAACATTGCAATGTTCATCTGCGTCAAAGGAAGTGGCGCGAACCACCGAGTCTAGACCGTCAAGGTCAGGGACGAACATCTTGATGCCAAAGAGCATTTCGTATGGGGTCCGCCCACCCAGAGACCTTCTAGGGAGATTATTAAGAGCACGCTGCACGCCATAGAGGTGAGCCAGCCAGTTTCTGCCAGTGCCTATAACTCGGGCTGTC
The DNA here is from genome assembly GCF_964261635.1 of Lissotriton helveticus. Classification (NCBI taxonomy): domain Eukaryota; kingdom Metazoa; phylum Chordata; class Amphibia; order Caudata; family Salamandridae; genus Lissotriton; species Lissotriton helveticus. The sequence continues at coordinate 150,487,697 of NC_136065.1, read as the reverse complement.
AAAGATTGCTTTAAATCACGGTTCATTCGTTCAACTACACTATTACCCTCGGGTCTGTAGGGTGACGAAAACTTGACTTGGACCCCCATCGAAGTCATGGCATCCTTATACGCCTTAGAGGCGAAAGCCGGACCCTGATCCGAATGGAAGGTACCACAGGCAAAAATCCCTATAAAGATACGCAAATCTCTGATGACAGTCCGGGAATCAGCGCTGCGATGTGGCCATAACCACACAAAGCGTGTGCATGAGTCAACTGCTACTAAGATGTATTTATACGCAGTATCAGATGAAAATGGACCGCAGTGATCTAAATAAACACAGCCTAGTGGTTTATTAGAAATGTACAACTGTGTCTGAGGCGGACGCGTAGCAGTTGAAGGTTTAATCTGCTGGCATATGTCACACAGAAGGACATAATCACGCGTCTGTTTGTACAGTCCCCGCCACCAGAAACGTAATTGTAATTGAGTTACAGTGGCCGAGACGCCCGCATGCGCAGACGCCACACCCTCATGAGCCGCTGTAATCAAGTCTGCTCTGCGATCCGAGTTGGGAATCAGCCGTTCCCCAACATCAGGAATTGTCACAAAAGGAACCTTTTCGGGACTTATGTGGTATTTATACTTCGAAGGGAATCCAGCAGGATGTTTACTTCCCTTCTCAGAGGCAGCAATCGCTGCCAAGATGTCGCTATCAATCTTGGTTTTAGACCTAGTAACTGCTGCAACTAAGTATGTAGATACTGCTGATTTCGCCGCTTCATCAGCAAGCGAGTTGCCAACAGCGTGAACTCCCACGCGCTGATGACCGAGAGTATGAATCACATAAACGAGTGGCAACATAGCCTTAAGCTCTGCCACTCGAACCCAGATCATTTTATGTTTTATTGTGCTACCCTTGGAATCATGAAAATCATTTTGAATCCAAAAGAACAAGTTTTCATTGTAAGACTGGACACAGTAGTAAGAATCACTTACAATTAGAGTAGTAACACTTGGATCTGCGTACTCCAAAGCTAGTAAGAGAGCACGAAGCTCTGCCAATTGTGCGGTGCAATCGCCCAGGGGCAACGTGTGTACCTCCCTGGTAATGAACTCATCATTCAACATAGCACCGACCACAATGGCGCATGCGGAAACGTAGGCATGTTTAGAGCCATGCGCAACCTGCGCCGACCCATCAGTGTAAATGATGCAATGGAAGTCCTCCAAAGGTCGCATCGCCAGAGGAGCAGGGTGAACGAATTCATACTGCAAGTACTCCTGCGACCGTAAGGAAGCGTCAAAAATAAACATGACATCCGTGGATGACAATGACGCAGCCCACTGAATCCACCGAGGGTGCAAAGCCTTTGAATTTGGTACACTGGCTTTCGTGACTGCCTCCAAATGAGGACAGGGTGTTACCACTAGCATGCGTTTCCCCTGTGACAGAGCTCGTTCCTTTAGAATAGCCATCTGTACTGCAGTCAAAACCTTTTCTATGGTGGGAAACCGCATCTCAGCCGAGGTGTACAAGTGTGACTTGTAAGCAATAGGTACTGTGTCACCTTCATTAAAAGTGAGGTACGTGAAACCCACCGTCCCAGGAATTATTCTTATGACCAGGTTGGTGTGGTTATCACGAGTCAGTAAATATTTAGAAGCGAGCAGATCAGCCTGCAAGGATTGCAAAATGGCTGAATGCTCAGGCAGCCAGCATGATTTTGAGAAAGTTGGTTGTATCAAAGCATACAAAGGCTTGATACGCTGGGCATATTCCGGAATGTAAGTTCTGCCGAAATTCAAAAAGCCCAGTAAGGATTGTAATTTTTTCAGAGTTGTTGGTGCGCGCAATTGTGCGCACTTCTCCAAGAAGTGAGGAGCCAAACCTCTACCTTCATTGTTGAGCTCATAGCCCAAAAACAACACTGTGTGTTCAGCAATGTGCGATTTTGCAAAGTTGAATTTGTAACCCATGTCTGCAAAGTTGCAAACAAGAGAATTTACACGACACAGATGCTCCCAAATATCGTCGTCTGTGAGATATATGTCATCCACATACGAAAAAGCATCAGGGTCGAGTGCCTCCAGAATAGAGACAATTCGAGCGGTAAATACACCAGGACTATTCTTGTAGCCCATTGGAAGACGCCGGAATTGCTTTTGGACTCCAGCGCTTGTAAAACTGGTCCATTGGGAGCTAAAGCTGTCCAACCTGTGGGCATAAAAACCATTGGATATGTCAAGCGTTGTCTTGAAACGCTTACGCACGAGACTATCCACTAGGGCAGAGCCGTGGGTATTCTGTACTGCACAGTTACGGCAATGCGAGTTCAAATGCCGGTAATCCAAAACCAAACGATATGATCCGTCAGGTTTATTCACAGTAAAAAGGGGATTATTCATCGGTGACACACACGTTTCAATAACTCCCTGATATTCCAATTGTTCAAGGATTTCCGCGACGGAAGATTTTGCTTCACGCCGAATGGGATATTGAGGTTGAGGCTGCGGCTGAGACCGCAACGGAATTTCGTGGCAAGGTGACAATTTATCCCAACCACATTGGTTACGGTACAGAGCCGGCGCGAGAGCCCGAGCCCACTCTTCTGCAAAATGCTGCGCATGCTCTTTCGAGACAGTGTTCGCGAAACTGGGTAGGATTACCTCCTCCCCTCGCGGCGCCGCGAGCACAAAAGGTGGGGGCCAGTCAGCCTCCGAAAGTAAAATATCATATGTAGAAGACAGATTCTCCCAAAATACACCTTTAACGGTACGCTGTATGTCACCTTCAATTAACAGGACAATTTCATATAGTCTTTCAGGGGGAGCAAGTCTCGTATCCGCTGTTTCTATCACAACGTAGACTTCAGTCGCTGTCACCCTCAGTAGTGGACGCAGCGCCTCTCTGACTATGGTTATCTCCGCCGCGCTGTCCAGCAAGGTCAGAGCCCACGTCAGATTCCGAAGCCGCGTTCTCACTATCTGTGGCATATCGATGCGCTGTTAAGGCTGCGACTTTCTTTTTCGCAAACTGCGGACGCCGAGGCGTAGAATCCTCCTGCTTCACTGCGCCGTCCGTCTGGCGGGACTGACCACGTCCTTGTTGGCCACCACGTCCACGTCCACCCCCTCCTCCTCCACCGGTTTTCTGGGCCGATGTGTCCTGAAAGGAACGAGGAGAGCGTTGATCAGAACCCTGAAAACGATCAGGTGATTTAATCATCGCGCGGTCGCGCAAATCATAAACTTTTTCGGATGGCGCAGGAGCTTGTATTGCAGGAAAAGAACCCTGAGTCTGCATTGTCTGCTTCCCCTGTGTCTGTTTTTTAGGCCAATTTTGTTTCTTGGACTTTGGCTGGGCATCTGTCACTGCAGATTGCCCCTGTGGTTGTTTTTTCTCCTTCACTGGAAAATATTTCAGACCTCTACTTGTGCGGCCAATCGTTTTATAAGCGGCCACCACAATCTTTGCTAACTGGCGGGGTTTGTCGGCATCGGGCAGAGCAGCCAAAGCATTCGACACCTGAAAGTTAACTGCATCTCCTTTAACATTGGAGAGAATGAGATCACTTACAATCTCAAAAGAACCACACAGGCGCATACCCAATTCAACCGCTGCCTCTGGACCGTGATCATTCTGAACACGTCGAACGATTTCAGGCAGGGCAGTCATAGACGGGGTGCCGAAGCACCTTGTATAAACTGCCGCAAATGTTTTTCCCCAGCTGTCACAGTCAGCAAGTTCAGGAGTAATATCCTTCGGGAGAGTAATCGTCAACATTCTATGTTTATCAGCAGGAGTGGAATTCGGAAAAACCGCTTCCAGTTGATCAAACTTCTCTGCTAGCCAGAATGGGAAGTCATCGTTGTCAACAGGACGCGCACCAAAAACCGAATTTACCATAACAGGATTGAGACGCATTCCGCCTCGTTCCATGGGAGCGGCCGCACCCCCCTGGGGACCACCAGGAAGATGTCGACCGATGTATTGCACTAAAGCACGAATCACGGAAATGGAAACTACATGCAGCCTGCGAATTTCTGCCAGGGTACAAGCCCCGTGATTCGGGTGCGGGGTAAAGCCACCCAGCGCAGGCCAATTAGTACCTGGAATTGAGAGTGGACCTAACCTCGCACGGGACAAAGAGTGGGGGAGGGCGCCATCAAACCAAACTCGATGCTGCCAATGATCAATAGGTATTTCCAATGCCCTGTATGGCGTATATTCAGCCGGGACATCCGAGGCGGTGTAGGAGTGGTACAAACCAGAATTAGCGTCCACAGCCGGAAACGTAACCCAAGAGTAAAACAACTCGTAAGGAAACGCCGGATCTGCACTTACCACGAAAATCACAGCCATCCCATCTACTGGGACTTGGTACGTCTGAACATGGTTGCGTACCGCTACGCGACTATGCTGCGCAATAGCCACCGCTGCCGCCATTACAGAATTGGAAACAAGAAAACACAAAGAATACTTTGTAGCACAACTGGGTAGTAATTCAAAGAAACCGTTTAAGTAAGAATCAAGCTTGAATAAAGACCTACTTGAAAAAATAGGTAGGTTTCACCAACACCCCGTTTTCCGGAAACGGATGTGAAGGGGTTAAGGCATGAACGATAAACTACTCGAGTGTCATGATATAAGACCACCGAAACCGTTGGGCGCCATGTTGCAGGGTTTCTGTACTCACACAGAACTGTGCACAGAGGAGTGGAACCTCGGCAAATTAGGGTGTCCCAAAACTTACCTTAGCAACCAACTCACCCCTTACCGAGCTAGCTACAGTGTCTCATTGGACATATCAAACTCCCAATGTTTAGACAAACCAGAACATGAACTTACAGTACCTCAGGGTACGTGGGACTCATGAACACTCTTTCGTTATATTATCATTACAAACCAGAACATGGAGTAAAGAAGACACATGTGCATTTGAAATGTTTATTTACTAATGCCGTCTTCTCAGGCGCAGTATCTTAGATAATACAAGTATACTTATTATCAGTAGCAAAATTATCAGCATAGTTACTAAGACATAAAAAGCGAATGGTGACAGCATGTTAACATGCTGTAATGAATAAGAGTTAACAACACTTATATCTCACCCTCCCTAACACATATATTATATTATTATCTAAGAAGGTCTCTTTGGGTTGTTTTAGGGCGGGCCCATACCTTAGTGTCCTAGCATGAAGGAATCACATCAGCATACACCAGCTCTCTCTGCATGTGCACCGCATCAAGTGTGTTAACAATTCTCGTGCAAAGCAATATCAATCCCGCCTCAAGCCCAAGTTGGCAAAGGCTGCACTTGTGTTATGACTATGAAGGCGTGGAGATCAGACCTCATAACAATTCCATATCGTGTTGCTCCTGAAACTTCAGCACTCTCCGTGCAGACATGTTTTATTAAACAAAGCAGATATCAGAGCAATAACATATTATTCTCACATTCACCACGGCAAACTACTAGGTTGAAAGCTAAGTCAACAAATGAGGGTCGTGTGCAGAAGTTGCAAGAAAGGAAAAATGGCGTTTAAATCTCAAACGTACCTATGCTAACTTAACACGATATAGGGATATATAGGAGTTATACAACACTACCTTTTTCTTTTGTAGAAGCGGTAGGTTTTCTTGAATTAGTGGCAACGCTCTGCCCTAAATGGAAGGTTCCGAGCCGGTTCTATTTTGCCAGAGTTGCGGTTCCAGCACTACATGAAGATGTGCTGCAGGCGATTGGGGCAGCTTTGCAGAAGAGTGCTGTTCACACAATACATCTGACAACAGACATGTGGACCAGTGGCCCAGGCGATGATTACATGTGCATCACTGCACACTGGGTCTCTTTTTCAGGTGTTATAGCAAAGCTAAACGCAGGTGTTGACCCGGACCAAGTTTTCAAAGCTGCTCGGAAACATGCAACACTAGCCATGTTTGGCTTGGAGAAAAGTCACACAGCAGAAAACCTTTTGGAAGAGTTTGACAAAAAGGTCTTGACAATGCTATCCCCCCTAAAACGCAAGATTGGTTATGTTTCCACGGATAATGGCGCCAATGTAGTTAAGGCCATGTCGAAGGGTGACCATGTTAGAGTGCCGTGTTTGGCGCACTGTATCAACCTGGTAGTTCAAAAATTCTTGAGTGATAAAGAGAGTCCAGCGTTCGAGGTAATGGCCACCTGCCGCAAAATGTGCAACCATTTCAGCCATTCTTTTAAGGCCCGGAAGCATCTGCGGAGACTGCTACTTGAACGTGGAATGCCAGTGAAAGCACTCATCCAGGAGGTGGCAACACGTTGGAACTCAACCTTCTACATGCTTGAGCGTCTGTATGAGCAGTATACGGTACTCGATCACTATTTCTTGACAGAGGCTACATCTCAGAAGGAGGACCTGCGGATGAGTAAGGCGCAATGGGCCATAGTTAAAAGCCTGACAGACATGCTTCGTCCTTTTGAGTTCTTCACGCGTGCAGTCAGCCAGGAGGACTGTAATTTGGGAAAAGCTATCCCATTGTTGTGCATACTGGAGCACCAACTGATGGCGGTTTCTTCTGAGTTTCAAAAAGATGAAAAAAAAAAAAAACATTTCATTTTGTCTGAGAAATTATTACATTGCCTACGTGGTGATGAACGTCTTAAAAACATCAACTCAGATCAGCATTACATTTGTGCTACTATTCTGGATCCACGCTACAAAAAGGCGCTGGCAGACAACGCATTCTTTCCTTTCGCTGATGCAGATGTTCAAAAGTACAAACATTGGTTAGCCTGGTCAGCCAAGAGGTTTGAAAAAGAACGGCAGGTTATTGAAGGAGAAGCCAGTACATCAGCATCAGCATCAGCAGGCCATCCGCAGTCACAAGAATCCACTTCTGCACCTGTGGCTGGGGCACAAGTGACCTCTCAGCCGTTAAAGACACCGGCAACTGGATCATCTGCACCACACACAATGACAACACTAATAGTGGCTGGGGAGGAGGATTGGCTAAGTTTGATGGGGTATGGTTCTCGAAAAAATGTCACAGCCAGCACAGCAAAAAGTAAGCAAAGTGGAGGAACAGTTGATGACCTTGAGTCGATGGTGCAGGACTATCTGAATGACTCAACAGTGGTCTTTCTTAATGAGGAGCCATTGCAGTATTGGCATGGCAAAAAACAATTGTGGCCACAGCTCTACAACCTGGCTATAAACTATTTGTCTTGCCCACTCGCAAGTGTGTCTTCTGAACGTGTTTTCAGTGCTGCTAGTGGCATTGTAACTCCCAAACGGAGCCGCCTCTCGCCCAAAAATGTGGAGCGGCTGACAATGATCAAGATGAATCAGCACCTCATACCACCAGATTACAAAGTACGAGAAAGCACGCCGCATGAAGACGAGGAGGACAGCAACGTAGATGAGGGGATTTTTTCTCTGTTCGGTGCCACTGACCTCATCCAGCCTGAATTCGCAGAGTATGATGACGAAATCTTGTTCTTATTCCCTGACACCGAGCCCTGAAAATGAGACAATCAATCAAGAACTTTCTTTTTCGTCCTTATTCACTTTTATTCCTGTGTGCTTTGTGTCTCTCTTTCTTTGTTTTGCACAGTTAATTTAATTCAAACTTTAATCACCTAATCCCAAAAACAAGACCATCATCAGAACTGTCTTCACTTGTTTGCTTATTGATTTGAAGGTGCCGCAGTCTACATTCCTCAGGTTCACAAGTTCTGAAGAACATGCTCCTCTATCCTCCTCCTCCAGACTGCGATTTCCCTCCAAGCAGAGTGCTGGATTACGCCCAATGAAGAAAGACTCAGCACTTGTGGGGGTGTTGTACTTCTTTGCGGGTGAGTTGACGGTTTTGGGCCCATTGCTGTGAAGCTCTAATAATGGACAAAAGTGTTTTGGACCAAATATGAGGTGGAAATTTCTTGCCGTTTTTGCTGACTTGCTTGCCTTTGAGGTGCTCTTTGGCGGGGTTCCGGGGGTTTGTGTGTAATTTTTGGTGTCTGTCGAAGCACTGCTGCGACAGTCTAATCTTGATTGCATTTGCTTTTCAGGAAATCCGTGGTGGAAAACAGGAGTTATGATGATTGATGATGATGACGACCTAGCTGCACAGCGCCGCGTTTGGACCGAAGGCCGAGAGACATTGTAAGTATGAGATTTAGCTTTTCCGCTGTTTGGGGGTGTTGTGTCGGGTGTTTTTTTGCGGGTGGGTTGGCGGGTCTTGCCTGGGGCATTCCTGGGAAGGTCTAATACCGGATACAAGTGTTTTGGACAAAATCCATAAGGAACAGCCTTTTTTTTGCCATTTCTTCAGACATCTTGCTCAATGTAGCGTTTTGGGGGGCTTCCTGCTGTTCGTGGGTGGGTTGCGGCCGGGGTCTCTGTCGAAGCACTGCTGCGACAGTCTAATCTTGATTGCATTTGCTTTTCAGGAAATCCGTGGTGGAAAACAGGAGTTATGATGATTGATGATGACCTAGCTGCACAGCGCGTTACTTTGGACCGAAGGCCGAGAGATATTGTAAGTATGAGATTTAGCTTTTTCGCTGTTTGGGGGTGTTGTCGCGTGTTTTTTTGCGGGTGGGTTGGCGGGTCTTGGCTGGGGCATTCCTGGGAAGGTCTAATGCCGGATAGAAGTGTTTTGGACAAAATCCTTAAGGAAAAGCCTTTTTTTTGCCATTTCTTCAGACATCTTGCTCAATGTAGCGTTTTGGGGGGCTTCCTGCTGTTCGTGGGTGGGTTGCGGCCGGGGTCTCTGTCGAAGCACTGCTGCGACAGTCTAATCTTGATTGCATTTGCTTTTCAGGAAATCCGTGGTGGAAAACAGGAGTTATGATGATTGATGATGACCTAGCTGCACAGCGCGTTACTTTGGACCGAAGGCCGAGAGATATTGTAAGTATGAGATTTAGCTTTTTCGCTGTTTGGGGGTGTTGTCGCGTGTTTTTTTGCGGGTGGGTTGGCGGGTCTTGCCTGGGGCATTCCTGGGAAGGTCTAATACCGGCTAGAAGTTTGTTGGACAAAATCCATAAGGAAACACCAGTTTTGGCACTTTTTGTAAGTTAGGGTTCGTTAGGGTTAGCCCTAGCAGCAGGATTGCATGTGTTTAGGGGGGTTCTATTGCAACGCGGTTCTGTTGTTGTAGAGCACTGTTGGAGCGATGCTGGCTATGGATACTTTTGCTTGCAGGCAAGTGGTTTGAATACAATCCACGGTCTGTATTTGGGTCTACTGTTACTTTCAAAGTACGTTTTGTAACCATTTTTCTGCTAGGCATCGTTTTTGGAGATATGATTGGGTTCTTCTACATTTTTGCGACTGGCTTTAGTAAGGGTCTTGGTGGGAGCATTGCTGGGAAGGTCAAATTTTGTTCTAAAACACAGTAGTACACCCACCTTGAGGGGAAAGATCCGCTATAATATTTTGGCCATACTTATTGATCCTTAAAAAGGTGACTCAGACAGAGCACGCAATTTCAAAAATATTGTACTGTCTATTAGGGAAATCAAAGTGTCACTTTTTGAACCACACAGCGTACATACCTTTTATTTATTTATCAGTGGTATTGTAATAGCACTTCCTGTTTTCCGTTCAATAATTACAGGCCGGGTTTCAGTCAACATCCGCCAGGCAGGCAGTGGACAGGGTGTCTCTTCTGTCAGTGGTCACCACCACATTGATGGACGAAGCGTCAGCTGGAATGGAGGAGTGCCGCCAATAAGAGGAATTGTTTGCTGCATGCAACTTACTTACCAATTTCAACAGGACAACTCCAACAACATACGCAATACAGATACAGTATCCATTGTTGTCTTTTATTCTATGAGTGTGACTGCATGTGCTTACCTTTAGTTTGTAACCAAAGATTGTCTGTAAACTCTGTATCTTCAATTATTGTTTGTCCATGCTCTGCTTTTTTTTTCTTCTCTCAACAAAACCTACCCAAAAAGAAACCCCCATTCCCATCCATTTTACAAACCCTAACCCTCTTCCCCCGGGCTGTGTTGTTTTGCTTGATGTCTGACTAAAATGACATCAATAATTCCACACACTTGCTGGGGAGGATAAGGTGATAGCAGCAACAGGCTGGTGAAGGAATACGAGGATATCTTCTAGACTTACTCAGCTTCAGTACTATATCTTCTAGTAGTAGTAGCCAATGTCAAATAAATTCAACGCAAGTACTAGTTATACTTGCAATACTTTACCATTTGTTAGGCTACATTATGGCACTGTTCTAGTGTACTGTCACCTGCTATTTTCTCGATCGTACCGTAACCGTTGTAATGCTACAGTAAGGAGTACAAACAAGGTTTCGTTTTCTTTTTTTCCATAGGCATGCAACTGCCACTGTGTCACACCACTAGTACCACCGCAATGAGGAAATGTCACCCGCCCAGGAATGACAACGTTAATCCCCATTTCACCTGGAGCCAGCCCTGGGCCTAGCCCTAATTTCTAACACAAATTACAGGTAAGATAAGCGTTTGGTGGGAGGTAGTATAATGGAGTATTATTTCGGAGTAGACAAGAGATTGACGGTTGTACTACTAAAGTCCTACGACTGTTCAGGAAAACAAAGTTACTGTTACACCCCCGCCCCCCACCCACCAGACTGAAAAGCAGTAAAAAACAGGTATGGTCAGATAAAGTTGAAAAATATATTTATTTATCCCTAACAAAATAATCTCCCTCACCCACCCTAACCCCAACGATTGTCTCTGAAACGTCCCAAAACGATCCCAACTCCCAAATCCCACCCCCCAAAAGTCTATAAAAAAAGGGCAAGGGACACTCCACTACTGGAGGGTGCTGGTGCTGGTGCATGATGCGGCATGGGCATCATACTCCTTGCGGAGGGTGGCAAGCTCGGAGCGGAGGCCCTTAACCAAGGTCTTATACCTCAGGACCTCCTGCTCCAGGTTGGACATGCGGACTCGTAGGCGGCGTTGGCGTTCCTTGCAGCTCCTGTGGGGGGCAGCTGGTATTTCGGTTGCTTGGCGGTGGCGGTCGGCTTTCTTAGCCCGGCTCGGTCCCGCTGGCTTAGTCACGGAGGAGGATGCAGTGGTCACAGTCGAAGATGTTGCCCCGCTCGACTGCGTGTCCTCCTCCTCCTCCAGGGCCACCAGCCGCCGATACTCGGCGACTGTGGCCTCCAGCCTCCGTTGCCGGGCCAATCTAGCCTGCTCCCTCCTTGTTGTTGATTTGGAAGGAGCAACTATATGAAGAAAGAAAGACATAGTCTGTAACCAATGCTCCTTATTAATAACACAAAGTGATTTAGCCGAAAGTTGGGTCACAGAGTACAAGTAGCAAATTGAAAGCACAGTACATAACTATTGAGGACAGTATCTATGTAACCTCCCACTTCTGCATCCTTGCTCTAACAGTAGTGGTAGTTTAATGAACTAATTCTACGACCACTATGGACTTCCATTACAGTCGACTATGACAGTACACCAGTCTTATTCTTCTTCTTCTCTCTTGTTTAGGGAAATGGGTACGTTATCTTATGCAAGCCGGCAGAATGACATGGACACAGCACAGTGAAGTTGCACCCGAGAAAAAAAGTTGCACACCATGATGATGGAGACAGACTTGCGTTACTGTACCGGTCCAGTACATGCAGGTGGTGAAGCTATTACTTTTCTATTACGGGTGGCACTGAGAATACTCTGTTACAAGGGCTACTGCTTAATTAATTTACCTTTCACCCTACAGTGCAAATGAGTACTAGAAAAGGAAACTGAAGAAGCTAACTAATTTGATTATCTATCACTTCACATGGGACGTATTTAATGACAGATGAGATGACTTTAGGTGCTTTGCTTAATATTGAGTGAACAGTGATACACCCACACATGAATGACGTACTACAAGTAAACTAAAGTTATTAAGAGAGGTACGGAGTGTCCACCGTAATAACCAGATATATGCTGTGAATGCAAACGCAATACAAAGTACTGCTACTATTCATGGTAGTATTGGACACATTTACAATTTCTTTTCCTTGCCTTCCCTGCACTGGGACGGACGTGCGGGTGCGGTGGTACATGCTCTTCAAGGTAACACTTACTTCACCTGGCGACCATCTACTCTCTCTAGATACACATGTGCTATGTAAGAGTCAGAGAATACCATGCTCCAGGCATCCATTCAGTCAAAGTATACGCACACATACAGTTTCTGTTTCACCCACCCAGGCTGCTGTCCTTCCACCCATCCTTGCTTCATCATTGACCCAGCCATGCACCATACCATATTCTTTCCTTCCCAGCCACCTCTGGGTCCAAGCAAACACATATCGTTCTTCTTTGCCAGCCATCATACAAGTTCGCGTCCCACTTACTTACACCCTTCTTTCGCTTTTCGTTCATCCCATCCATCACGTTCGTCTAAGAACTTATTGGGATTCTTCTCACCAAAAACTTCACAGCTAAGTCGAAGTACATTTCGAGGAGGCTACTACCTGGTTGATTTGTAATTGTAATACACCCGTGCAGAAAGCACACTATGCAGTCTTCAATCTCAATAAGTAAGGAATATATAGCTTACCTGTTTCCGCCACCACCGTTTGATCCCCCACAGGAACGGCCACCAGCTCTTCTAACGCCGCCTCCTCCCCAGAGGCCTCCGAGTCCAAGTCCAACACAGCCACCTCCGCGCTGGCCCCGTCACCAGATGTTACACCTACAAAGTACATTTAAGAATGTTAGAATACACCACTCACTACTATATAATATTTGGTCTAGGAGAAATGTTAAAAAAACAGAATACAATGTAATAATTTGTGACTGTCTACTCCATAGTAAAAATGTCCCATTTTCCAGGGAAGGCTGTTGTCTTGCTGCACTTTTATGCACAACTGATGAATGCTTGCTTTTGATTTTTAACACGCACCACTTTTTCTCCTAACAGACAGAAGCTTGACTCCTGAGTCCTAAGAACACGACCAGGATCAAGTTCAAACTAGGTGAGAGTTCGGCTCGACCACAAGAAATGTGTCCAATTAATCGTCAGCACTAACCACTTTTCCGTTTACAGTTAAATAGTTTTATGACAAAGTAGATTTTAATAAATGTGTTTACTTTTAATAAAGCTTTTACACTTAAATAGACTCTGTGGTTTTTGTTCCTCTAGACTAGAGTGGATGAGCTAAAGGTTTTGGAATTTTTGCAAGCATGAGTGCCTCTGACACTTCTTGACTGTGCTGTGACTCCGTACTACTCTCTTGTCCTGCGTACGATAATCTAGAGATCATTGGGGATCTATAATCGGTGACTTCGGGAGCTGAATGACTCTGCCACACTATCTAGTCAGTAAGGAGACAGTGCATAGAGGTATTGCTGAATATAATGGGAGTCCAATGGAATTGCCAAATGTCCAATCTTAGTTAGCTACACAGACAGACTAATAAGAATAGTCTAGTAATACCACAGGGAGTCATATTCGAGGCAGGATAAGAATTTATATCCAGTCTACAAGAAGATCAAAGACGATTTAGAAAAAATCGAATGAGGAACGCTAGGAAAAAATAGGTACTGTTTATTAAAATGTAAACTTACTGGGGCCAGCAAAGGAGCCCTCGCCTGCCCGATCCTGGCCTGCATCCTCAGCACCCTCCTCCTGTGTCCTCTTGCCCTTGGGGGGAGCTGATGTACAACATGAAAGAAAGAAAAACCAGAAAACATGGATGAGATTTTTCAACCAAATCAAACATTTGAAAAGAACAATAACAACATATTTTGGAAAAATAGCAAATAGATAGACAACTATTCCACGGGATCTATCTCATGTGGTATACTACGTTATTCGTATTGCCTGATTTGCGGAACGTTGACTTAGAAAGTTCCTATGTAACTCAAAAAACAGACTACTAAAGAGGTTTGCCTAGGCCTGGCACTGCAGGCAGCAGTGCGCAACACGTGACAGACAAAGTCCATCCTGCTTGCAGATCAGTGAATACTCAAACTATCAATCCACCCGCCACCACCGCCACTATTTCTTCTGATAGCCATGTGACTGTCTAAAGGAAGGACTGGACTTCAGTCTGTTGGGGCTGATTTATAAGTCCCTTGCGGAAGTTGCGGCTGATTTTCCTCCATTGTTGCGTGCCTTTTCTGACGCAGCGGCAGAACAAAAGACTCGCCATGGTGTTGGTGCGGCGTATATATTAAAAAAAAAAACACATATGGGCATATGGGCGATGCATCACGTTGTAAAGCCCTGCGCCATCAGGGGGCGTTCCGGCGCAAGGGAGGGCGTACCTGCGCAGGAACGAATCCTAAAAGTGGCTGAGGGAAATCTACAAGATGTCAATCAGTCACTTTTAGGACAATGATGCATGACTCAAACCCTGCGCGCTTGAAGCCGACGTACGGCTTGATGCAGCATTGGGGAGATAGGGTACCCCAGAGCATTGCTGGAGCTGCGCCATCGTTGGCACGCAACTCCAGCAATGCGCTGCCTTTACGGCACAGATGCGTAAGGCTTCTGTGACGTTTTGGGCCAATGGGTGGTGGTGGCATGGCACACAATTACTGCCGCATCCCTGCTACTTTGCAGGGATGCGCCGGTAATTGAAAATATGACCCTTACTGTCTAGCATTACGCAGTTCTTTTCTTTACAGTACACTCATACATAATTTCTCAGGCCAATGAAATGCTTCTGAACACAACATACAAAACAAAGAAGCATAGTAGCAAGCAAGGCTACTGAGAAGGAGAGCAGTGCACCTGAAAATGAAATGCATAGAAGATTTTGAAATATAATGTACCTCAATGTAATCGGCAGCATTATTGCTCTTGGTAAAGAACAAAGATTTGCAAATAACAGAGCAGGATAAAACAGAGTAGTAAATGTACTACTACTACTACTCACCAAGCCCGGGGACCTCTACGCCGAGCGCGTCCAGCAAGTCCCGCTCCCGGTCCATGACATCGGTCCAGCGGTGGGTGGCCTGGTTATATGTGCGCCGGACCCCAGAGATCTTGTACATGGCCCGGCACACCTTCTCCCACCGCTGGCGGCGCTCCCGGATGCCATAGCCGGTCGCGATCTTGCCGCCTCCCAGGATCGTCTTGGGGAGGCGGCGCTGGACGTGGAAGATCAGTGCCGCCACTTCCTCCGCGCTGAAGATCTCCCTCGGGACCACTTGCTCCCCCCTTAAACGCCCGCACGGGAGCCGGGCACGGGGTGCGGGACCCTTCCCCTTCTCAGGGTGCTTCCCGGCTCCCTTTACCATGGTCTGGGCAGAAATAAACTTAAATGATAAAGAAGAAATAGAATAGTGAAGAAGAAAAGAAAAGAGTTTAAAAAAGTAGTTTAAAAGTAACTAAAAGCTGCAGAAAACACAAAAATATAGAGCTAGAAAAATAGAGGGTTAGATAATAAGTAAAATTAGATCAAAAAAACTTCAAACAAGCAAAGGATGGCAGAGATTGAGAGAGGATAGAGAAAGCATGCCCAGAACCATAGCAATGAATGAGAAACAAGATGGCCGCGCCCGTTCACGACCGCGTGGGTAAGTTCGCGCGAGATTTTCCTTGCGAGTACGCGCGAAATTGTACTAGCGAGCAGCACACTTTGCGAGATTACACATAGCGGGCGGAAACGGAATTACGTCACGCCAACAAGATGGCCGCGCCCGTGTACGACCGATAGGGTAACTTGGCAAACGTATAGCTAGAAGCGCCTCGCGAACACGCGCAAGATCACGCGAACATACACGTCGCAACAAAAACAATTTTGTATTCGCACGTATTCGCGGCTTCCGAAATCGATCTCGCACGGATTCGCGCCCCAAAAAACGCGCGAAATTGCAGAAAAAACGATTTTAGCTAAACTGAAAGCAATGAGCAGGTGCAAAAGTTCAAACTTAACATTAGTAACATTCAAGGTAGTGCTTCCTGATGGGCCCCTCCAGAGTTTGCAACTATTCTATGACCCTGCTATGACCCAAACAGCAGGCTCATAGAATAGCACCATAAAGGTCCTGTGAAAAAAAAAATTCACTGCAACAAAAAGCAAATTACAGATAAGGAAGGAAGCAGGTGCCAGCCAGACTGGAACTTTCAAAATTACTGACACATTAATGAAACACAAATTAATTGATGGCAGTTGAAGAAGGGCAGGTGTGCTTGCTTTTTTCAACCACCATAATCTACAGTGATAAATAAACCTAATAGGTGCCAGTGAGGATGTACTAGAGGGTGGCATGGGTGTCCCAGAGGGTGGCAGTGGTGAAACAGAGGGTGCTGTGAACCTGTGATGATAAACCAGACGTAGAAACAACATAGTCGCGGCCGTTGCAAGCCGAAAAGTAAGTTCGCAATTGCGAACTTGTCCCAAAATCGGCGCGAACACGCGCCAACACAAAAAACGGAAAAATCCGCAAATCCGCTAGAGTTCGCGGATCTTCGCGGATTGCGAATCCGTAAATACGCAAGTTCGCGGATTGCCAATCCGCAAAATCCGCCCATGCTTACTCCAAAGTCAGCTGCCCTGGCCGCTGCACCACACCTCTCCGTGGAGTACTGTAGAGTTGCATACAGTGGAACACCATATAGTGGAGTGGCTTAGAGTGGAGGGCCTGTGAGTGGAGTGGCATACACTGGAATAGCATATAGTGGAGTGGCATACATTGGAGTGGTGAGAAGTGGAGTGGCATACAGTAGAACAGCCTAGAGTCTAGGGCATGGAATGGAGAGGCATACAATACAATAGCATGGAGTTGGAGGTAGTGGTGTGTTGTAAACTGGAGAGGCGTACAATGTAGTAGCATATAGTGGAAGGCCAGATGGTGAAATAGCACACAGTAGATTGAGACAGAGTGGAGTAGCAAAGAGTGAAATAGCATAGAGAAGCATACAGTTGAACAGTGTACAGTGGAGTGGCATAGAGTGGAGGGTCGTACAGTAGAATAGCATACAGTGGAGTAGCATAGAGTAATGTGCCACACAGTGGAGTTATGTAGACTGGTGTGCCGAAGAGTGGAGAGGCATAGAGTTCAGTACCATAAAGTGAAATAGCGTAGAGTGAAGGGGGGAAGACTGCAGTGGATAGAGTTCAGTGGCATACAGGGTAACAGTGTAGAGTGGAATGGCGTACAGTGGAGAGGCATACATAGAGTGGCGTACATTGGAATAACGTAGACTTTCATGGCATAAAGTGGAGTAGGTCAGAGTGGAGTGGCATACAGTATAGTAGAGCATAGAAGTATAGAGAAGAATATCGTTGAATGCAGTGTGTATCATGGAGTGGAGCAGAGTAGAGTCACATACAGAAGAATAGGATACAGTGGAGTGGTGTACAGTGGAGTAGTGTATAGTGGAGTGGTGTACACCGGAGTAGTGTAAAGTGGAGTGACATGCAGTAGAATAGTATAGAGTCTAGTAGCATAAAGTGGAGTGGTGTACAATACAATAAGATAGGGTGGATTGGCGTGTTGTTAACTAGAGTGATGTATAATGTAGTAGCATCAAGTGGAGTGCCATACAGTGACATATAGTACTTTGGATTATGGTACAGTGGAGTGGCATACAGTGGAATAGTGCAGACTGTAGTGGCGTACAGTGTAGAGCATAGAGTGGAGTGGCATACAGTGGAATTGCATAGAATGGAGTGGCGTAGAGTGTAGTGTTGTAAGCTGGAATAGCATGGAGTGGATTGCTGTGAACCAGATGGATTTGAGTGTTTTAGTATACAGTGGAGTGCCATACAGTGAATAGAATAGAGTGGATTGACATAGAGTGGTGTGACACATAGTGAAGTAGCATACAGTGAAGTAGCAAAAAGAAGTGGTGGCTGCTCCGCTAAGGTGGAGGAGTGTCGCTCCACTACTTTTTAGCAGTGAAATAAGGGAAAAAGAAAATGATAATAAATCAATTATCATTTTATTTGTTCCTGCTGCTTCAGTTTTGCAGGGCTGGGTGGGGCTTCTCTGACGACAGGAGCAGGGGGAGTAGTGAGCACACTTTGTAAGTGCACACAAACGTTTGGCCAGCCGTCTCGGGCCGGCTAAACATTCATGCGCACTTCACATGTTCTCCACCCAGGCTGTATTGCAGCCTGGGTGGAGAACATGCCTAGGCTCCCACTGCCTGTCTGAGTGACGAAATACAGCGCTCAGACCAATCACAACACTGCATAGCAGCATTGTGATTGGCTATGGGGAGCCTGTGTGTGCTTCCTGTTCTGTAAAAAACAGAGGGAAAAGGAGGTACTTAAGAGCAGGTCATCCTCCTAGAGCAACATATGAAAAGTGAGCCCAGAATCTGGGTTCGGAGACCTGTCTTGTATTGTGGCTAAATACAAAATAATATTTTTATGTGGCCAGAAAAGAAAGAAAAAATGTCTTTATTGAGTCCCCTTACTCACCGGAGTTTCCTCACGGTGACATGCTTCATCATTGGGGCCATCCCAGTTCTCTACGAAAAGGGGCGTGCTGCGACTTGCGAATTACGTAGGAGCACTTTATTGTGAAGGACTATGTGTGGTGCAAAAACGGTGTAGTGGGGTGGAGTGGGTGAGTAAGTGGATTAAAAATACCGTACTAGTGGGTCTCAATGTTTTATTCTGCTCCTAGATTGGTATATTAAAAATGGGGTTATACTGTTGACCGACCAACTATGGAGGTAGGCTCAGTATATGGTCAACATGTTTCACGCTACCCCTAGCGTTTCTTCAGGACCATACAGGGACCAGCCCTGTATTTTCCACTCCTAGAAACCTAAATAGAGGTTAAGGATGATTAATGAAATAATAGTGACCGCTGTTCAATATGTAAACATGCGTGGTTCAGACATTCATACGTGGTAACTTACTGACGTATGTATTGCTCATTGAAGAACCTGTAAGGAAATGAATAAAAAAATGTAAATAGACACCTTTCCCTTATCTCAAAGAGATCCGGGATTACGTAAGTCCTTCATGGTGCACATATTGATACATATATGTATATATGCATGCTCTATATGGTGCAATTTGCCCCATATTGGTGCGTGCAGGCTTTCCGGTCCGGCGTGTGGTGAATAAAAACAAGTGCTTGTATCTATACAGACACTCACAAGAGACTAGCTGTGACAAAGACGACAAAACACACTACATTTAGCACATAAAAAAAGGAATATCGATATTTACATTTCAGGGTGCTTAGTAGCACGTCATGGTCTCTGAGAGGGGCGGTGTCGCTTCGGTGGAAGCAATGCTGCAATAGTGGGATTCACAAAGGACCGTTAGTTATCAGAAAAAATAAATAAATAAATGAACAGCCCGAAAAAAGTGTGCGAGCGGGTAGGTTTGGTATCCTCGCTCAAACATTTTTGGTGTCTATTTACATTTTGTTTATTCATTTCATTTCCTTACAGGTTCTTCAATGAGCAATACATACGTCAGCAAGTTAGCACGTATGAATGTCTGAACCACGCATGTTTACATATTGAACAGCGGTCACTATTATTTTATTAATCATCCTTAACCTCTATTTAGGTTTCTAGGAGTGGAAAATACAGGGCTGGTCCCTGTATGGTCCTGAAGAAACGCTAGGAGTAGCGTGAAACATGTTGACCATATACTGAGCCTACCTCCATAGTTGGTTGGTCCACAGTATAACCCCATTTTTAATATACCAATCTAGGAGCAGAATAAAACATTGAGGCCCACTAGTACGGTATTTTTAATCCACTTACTCACCCACTCCACCCCACTACACCGTTTTTGCACCACACATAGTCCTTCACAATAAAGTGCTCCTACGTAATTCGCAAGTCGCAGCACGCCCCTTTTCGTAGAGGACTGGGATGGCCCCAATGATGAAGCATGTCACCGTGAGGAAACTCCGGTGAGTGAGCGGACTCAAGAAAGACATTTTTTCTTTCTTTTCTGGCCACATCAAAATATTATTTTGTATTTAGCCACAATACAAGACAGGTCTCCGAACCCAGATTCTGGGCTCACTTTTCATATGTTGTTTCCTGTTCTGGCTGGATCGAGGGACTACAGAGGAGAGACGCGGCGAGGAAGTGGTGAGAACGTACGTTTTTTCTTTCTTTTTTTTGGTTTTTATAAAGCTAGCCTGGCTGATGAGAGGTGAAACTACGAAACCGGTCCCAGGATGCTTTTTTCTGGTGCCGGAAGGACCTGGCATAGCAGTTTGGCCTGGACTGTTTCCATGGGGGACAGGGTCAAGACTGATTTGAATACAACTTGGTTGGCATAGGGAGCAAAACAACTATGGATTTAGGCCCGGATCTCTGTACTTGTACTTGGGTGAATGTTTGGCATTATTCAAAATTCTGTCAATCAATTGTTATTTTTACACCCAGGAGGACAGGGGCACCACCAACAATATTAAAATGTGTGAGGAGCTGCAGGAGCACAGCAGATCCTCTTCCCTTACGTTTTGGAATCTGATCCTTGGTTAGCAGGGTCAAAGAAATTATGGCCTCCCAGGATTGTCCTCATTATCTTAAGCACTAGCGAGGCTTAAGTTTTTGCTCTTTGGTTGAGAGTGCAATGTCCTCTAGAGACTGCTTCTATTACTACATTTAATGTAGCCTTAAAATATATGACACAACTACAGACATGTTGACAAAGCCAATAGGTTTTCCTTATATGTTGTTGTGATGACCCTCTAACCAAGCAAATACGCCTGTTGTATCTAAAATGATACCACTAATTGTGTGATGTGCTATCTGGTGTAGGTGGGGGAATACTGTGGTTTTTGGGGGCCTGGCTGTGTAGAGGTCAAATGTGACATCATTTCATTTCATGAAGCTTTATTCGGTGCATTCAAAAGTAATGACCATAAAAGCAAGCAAGCAAAAATGTTAACAGTAGAGAAACACATAAGTTAAAAAATACACGAGAAATTTAAAAAATCATACTCTTCCTGAGTTGAATAGACTTACATAAAAACGTTGCAATAAAAAAACATTTGTCCGGCGAATTCAATTCATAGATCATATTCATGGCATCCTCCACATTAAAAATAGCATATTTTTGGAAAAGTGGTTTTAAAAAGACAATCCTCAAATTCATAAATAATGTGCAAATTAGCAAAAAGTGCTGGGTACTCTGCTTGGAGTGGCCATCACATGGGCATGGTCCAGCCGGCTGTCTCTTTAATTGTGGAAAAGCCACCAACCCATGGGCTATCCCCAGCCTAAGCCTCGTCAAAACAAACCTATGGGCTGGCTTGGTTACCAGACTCAGATACGTTTGAAAGCCACCACTTTGCACATATTTATTGTACGAGGTAACCGAAGTGAGGCGCCCGCTTAGGGCATCGCGTTTTTGGGCTCGGTATGCCAAGAAAATGTTTTTCAAGTCCGACTTGGAGTAGTTTCCCACAGAGCCGGGATCTGCAATGACGTTTAATCCAAATATTTTTGGAAAGCTGTCCACAATATAACCGAGCCATGATATCTTTAGAAAATAGTCCAGTTTCAGGCAGTCCACAATGATAGACCGGTTAAAAGCTCTCTCCTCTGTAGTCCAAATGGCCCTCCATAGCAATAATGGTCTTAACATAATCAGGTCGCTTAAATAAGTAACTCCGACCTCCCTATGGGTAAGATCGGTGGAGGCAGAGATGGGGATACAAAGCAATTTTTTCCAAAAGCAATTTTCTTCCCTTTGCAGGCAGTCGACATTTGAATGACCCCATAACCCTGCCCCATATAAAGCAATTGAAACATTTTTCGCTTTATATATTTGTATCATATCATTAATTCTTCTATCACCAATCTTGTTTGCAAATTTAAAAATACCATAGGAACTTTTCTTCATTTTAGACCTTACATTCTGTAAATCTTGGGACCAACTAACATTATGGGAGAAGATGACACCCAGATAGAAAAAAATTTCTACATCCTGAACTTTCTCCCCATCAATAAAAAAGACATTGGTTTTCCTATTTCTATCTCCACATACTATCGTATGGGTTTTACTTTTATTTATGACCAGCCTCCTCTTACTAATAAAATCAGAAAACTGGTTCATCAACCGCTGCAGGCCTATCGGGGTCCTTGACAGGAGCACAGCGTCGTCTGCATATAGCAGAACAGGGACACTTGTACCACCGAACTTGGGGGCATCTGCCTGGACTGTTTTCAGGGTCTGATCAACTGCATTTATAAATAAGGTAAACAGAAAAGGAGCTAAAACACAGCCCTGTCTTATACCACGTTAAACATCGAAGTTAGGGGTACATTCCCCCCGACCCCAAAGCGCACACAAGTTTGCATTTTATCATATAATTTAGCTAAGAAGAAAATGATAGCCTCGGGTGCTCCAAGTTCCAACAGAACTGGCCAAAGAATTGAGTGGTCCACCAGATCAAATGCGCTACTCAGATCGGCAAAGCAAAGATATAAGGTACCAGGCTTAGCCCTGGTATACTTTCCGATAATTAATTCTAAGTTCAGGCATTGATCAAGCGTACCACGTCCCCTTCTGAAACCGTATTGAGAATCCGACAGAATTCCCTTTTCAGCTGCCCACTCCTCCAGCCTGTACATCAGCACTCGGCTCATGATTTTTATTGAGGAGTCTAACAAGCTGATCGGGCGGTAGTTACTAGCTACAGCCTTGTCCCCTTTTTTGTAAATTGGGACAATGATAGAGTCCCCCCAAGTCGGTGGAATCCGGGTAGTAACGGCTGCGTTCAACGCCAGAGTAGGTATGGGTCCCCATAACTGCGGAACTGTTTTATACACGTCCATGGGTACACCATCTGGACCCTGTGCCTTACCTCCCTTGCTCAGTTTTATACTGTATTCCACCTCAGCCAAAGAGATATCTAAGGAAACTATAGGCCAGGTGCTTAAACTATTACTTGTAGAATCAGCACCTTGGAAGATGGCTGAGAAATGTGAAATCCAGGCCTCACTGCTGACATTAGAAACAAGTTGGGGAACTTTATCATCACAGAGCAAAGGGGAATTAACGGTTGCCCAAAATAGGCAGTTATTTGAAGTTTCTGCAGCCTGTGTTAGATTGTCCCATGCTTCTTGTTGCGCCTACTTCCTTCTACACAAAGCCAATTTATACTCAGACCTCAAGTGGGAAATCAAGGTTTTATCGCGGGGTTTTGCTCCCAGGGCCACTTTCAGGCGGCTTAAGGTGATATCATAATATCAGCATGGTAGTTCTATCTGCCTCATATATCAAAGTGTAAATTAATGCTAGTATTTAGTAGTGTGTGTCTGGAATAAATGTATTTTTCCTTTGTACAAAGAGAAAATATTGGCTACACATTCATTTATTGAGTGTTAGTATTATGTGGCAGCAAACGGTGATTACTAGCCCACACCACTTCCCGTTAGTGGGCCTTGGGCTGCTCTGTTTCGCTCCCCTGAGAGTCAAGCTCTACAATGGGATGCTTGGTTCCCAGAAAGAGAAAATTGTGGACCTATTACTTCTGTAGGCCTCACATCCTGGACAATTAGTGACTTAATTTCTTGGTCTGTGTGTGTGTGTGTGCACGAGCATAGAATGTAATATACTCTCAAGAGGTGTAGTCTTGAGTGAGTCATGATGCCCTTCCATAACAATGGTAACAAAACATCATATTTTACTGTGCAGATCTGCAGAAAGGGTATATGCCATGGCATTTTTCATGTGTACTTTGTTTTAGCGAACCTAAACCAGGATGCACGGGGTTACATTTGTGCAGCAAGGTAAAAGCCACATTCAAGAACTATCATGGCTATTAGCAGAGTTGTTCCCATGTGTAAAGTCATTGTTTCATGCACTCTGTGAAGCCAAATAAATGGGTTTTTTCCAATGTCACATTTACTGTAGTGTCTTAAATAACTTTAATTTTGCCTTTGCACTGTAGTGATATATGAGTGAGTTAGTGTATTTGTTGATATAATTGTCCTAAATGGCATGGTATTGGGCTGCAATTATGATCTCTGCCACAGCTGAACGATATTTATGCGGTGGCATTGAAACAAGATGTGGCCCAACCACACAAGTATTTCAGAGAGACTATATTAATAAAGATACATTCTATTACATTACAAAGTTCAAATTCCAGCACATCCCCCACATTAGAGCGAACTTGATATGAGAAAATAGTTGTAAATATAAAATGTTATGAAAATATTACGCATTTCTCACACCTATGATATCAGTCTGTGATCTTCAGTGTGTACAGCGATTTGCACAGCACGTGCATCAACTCACTAGTAAGGCGTGAGAATGGCTCGGTGAGTTGAACGTGAATCCTGCAACTGCAGATCCAGCCTTCCATCATTTTGATGTGGGTAAAGTGAGGGTCTGAAACATAAATAATAAAATATGTTGTTGGCAAGTACTTACACTTGGCAGGAGTGCAGTGTTCAGCAGTGTATAAAAAAAAAGAACTACAAATTATTGTTAAATAAAGGTAATTTGAAAACAGAAAAATGTAAGGCAGTTTTCAATGGCTGGGGACTTGGAATGGTACTATCTGCAATGTTTAAGACACAATTGTAGGCGCTGAACAACCAACCGGTCTTCAGAATTTCACTTTGACACTAACGCACTCTGAACTCTTGTTAACTCATCTGCTCTTCAGGCCTCCCCATCTCTCTGTACCTATCACTCAACATTGTGAGCTGCTATTTGTCTGTGGTGCCCACAAGGCACATTTCCCCCTCTAGGTATTGCTTATCATCCTTGAATTTACCTTGGCTCTTTCTCTACTAAGATCTGCTGTTTCTGCTTATTGCAATCTACAGAGTGATCCCTGACTCATCTTGCCTCTCTGCCACTCACAGTGCTAATTGCTAGATGTGCAAACAGCTCTGATAAATGAAACATTATGTACCAAGCTTGACAAGTGCAGGATACTCAGCCAGGAACAATATTTAAAACAAACCTGGATCAATCTTTTAGCATTTTCCCCGTTTCTTGGGTTTATGCAAGTACTAAAGCTATTTGCTATTATTTCTCCTGCGTGACGTCAACTGGATGTCGATGCGTTTCAATGCTGTGTTAGTCAGTACTCGGCTGCTTTCAAAATGGCTCATCTTAAGCATGGGTGGCAGGTCCATCTGCTATTCCGAGAGCATATGTAAGTGCAAACATGGTAAGGTAGCTTTCTGGTACCTTTTTGTAGCATAATGGGTAAATAAATTACACTGTGCGACACAGAGCGGCCTCTGACCCTGGTCTCAGGCAGGTCGCTCCCTATGCTGCTGTGCTTCTCGTGTCTGTATTCGCCTAATTGAACCACTGCTGTATTGTTGTTGGGTTTATCTTGCCTGTTGTGATCTGGATTGTTAGATTTGGGGGTCTCTAGTTGGCACAGGTAGGTACTTGTGACAAATAGGGACCCTCTCCTCTAGTCAGGGTAAGGGGGATTGCACTCCTAAAATAACCCCTGCTCTCCCTCAAGGTTGCGTGGCGGGAGCAGCAAGGCTTTACTTCAGAGGCGTTGTAAGTTAAGCAGTTGTGACCACATACAGTAACTTAGTGACAACACTACAAATGGACACCACACAGGTTTTATATCAAAAATAAGTAGACTTTATATAAAGTTACCACAAGACCGTAAATACACACTATGATTACTTTAAGATGGTAGATTTAAGCTTAGTTCAGTTCAGTTCTTAGATGCGACACTCTGCGTCAATGTACCTTAAGTTGCGTTGCGCTTCCACGACAGGCAATGTTGCAGCGATGGGAAATGCGGCAAAGTTCAGGTGCAAAGAAATAAAGAGGTGAAGATCTCCCAGATGCGGCACGCTTCTCGGGGATGCGAGAAGCTTGAGCATTGTGGAACGCAAGTACAGTCCTGGAGCACTTTGTTTACAGGACTCCTTCTCTTCTTTCAGTGTGCAGGGCAGACACATCAGCCGCTCCCCAGGAGGTGGAGCCAGCATTGTGGAAGGCAGGCACAGCCCTATTCAGAGTTCAGGTGCACTCCTCCCTCCCATCTAGATGCAGATCTCTCTATTCACCACTGGGTGACTCCGCCTGTCTCTTGGAATTCCCCATCCCTGTCACTTAATGAAACCAGACATAGGAATACACAACCTAGCAGAGGCAGGTTTGAATGGTTAGACAAGCAAATACCTACTTTCTAAAAGTGGTATTTGCAAACACAGAATATCAAAATAAACTTCACTAAAAGATATATTTTATTATTCTGAGTTCAGGCATACTAAACTCGAATTTCTACCATGTTCTCTGAGCCTGTTAGGATTATAAAATGTAACAATTCTACAGCCCATTCTGGCCTATGGAGAACAGGTAGCCTTGCAATAGTGAAAACGAAAATGGCTGTAATTCACTATTAGGACATGCCACACACACCAGGGCTTGTCCTACCTTATACTTACAATGCACCCTGCCCTTGGGCCTACCATAGGGGTGACTGATATGAAGAAAAAGGAAGATTTAGGGACGGGGAATTAGGTGCACTTGCCCAGTCAGCATGACAGTATCAGACTGCACGCAGGCTCTGCAATGGCAGACCGTAGACACATTTTACAAGGCTGCTTCTGTGGGTGGCACAACCAGTGCTGCAGGACCACCAGCATCATTTGGATTACACGCCCTGGCACGCTCAGTGCACTAGACTAGGGTCTGACAAGTAAACCAAAATAGCCAAACATGGAATCACTAATCCATACATCAATTTACAATTTGGAGCACTTGCACTGTGGCACTGGATAGCAGTGGCACAGTGCCCAAAGCATCTAATACTACCAAAAACACATGAGGCAACAGCAAAAATGGAAGGGAGACCCACGCCAATGGTTCCAGGTCTAACATGCATCAATCTGCTTTTTCCCCCTCCTGCCATTGTTTTTGTTTTCTGTGTCCTCTCTCTGCCTTTTGTTCCCTCCGCCGTCCTCACCCGTTCTTTCCTACTGCTGCCTTCCTGCGATCCTGACCCCCTGCCCGCCCATTCGCCGCCTCCCAGCTGCTCCTCCCTCCCAACTCCCCTTACAGGGAGGCCGCGCAGTGGTGAAAGGAGCGATCTCTGATCCTGCTCCCAGGCAGGTCGCTCCCCACGCTGCTGTGTTGCTCGTGTCTGTATTCGCCTAATTGAACCACTGCTGTATTGTTTTTGGGTTGTGCTTGCCTGTTGTGATCTGCCTAAATCTGCTTTCTCCCTCTCCTGCCATTGTTTTTATTTTCTGTGTCCTCTCTCTGCCTTTTGTTCCCCCTGCTGTCCTCACCCATTCTTTCCTGCTGCTGCGACCCTGTGGCACACCCCCCGCTCGCCCATTCGCCACCCCGCTCCCGCCTCCCAGCTGCTCCTCCCGTCCACCTCCCCTTATATGGAGGCCTCCCAGCACCAGGACACCTGGCCCCTGCGAACGCCAAGACGCCTGCCTCCGCTACGACTCCAGCACCCTCCACGCACTCAACGCTGGATGATCACACACCTGCTTCCTGGCCACCCCAAAGCGCACCCAAGGACCCTTCTCCTGCCGGAACTGCAGCTTCACAAGCATCTGGCCCGCCATCCCACCGACCAGGAAAGAACCCAACTACCTCAGATGCATTCCTCTGAACACCCTCTCCACCCGTTGAACTCTGGGACCTACTCGACTCAACCACCCCAGACGTTGCCTTCAAGACGGAGACCTGGCTGAACCACTCCTCGGCACCTGACATCGCCATAGCCATCCTGTAAGGCTGCAAGATCACCCGCAGGGACCGCACCAATGGAATAGGAGGAGGAATCTCCATTGTCCATAGGAACACTCTCAGAGTCTCGACCAACACCGACAACCCCCTCAGCACGCCGAACACCTGCACTTCCAGATCCACACAGACCCAAAACCACCCTCAGAGGGACCCTCGTCTACAGACCCCCCGGACCCTGTCCACAGTTCAGCGACTCCATTGTCAACTTCGTCAGCACACACGCTCTCACCTCCACAAACTACATCCTACTCGGGGACCTGAACTTCCACCTCGAGAACAACAACAACACCAACTCCACCATCCTGATCGACAACCTAGCCAACCTCGGCCTCAGACAACTCATCACAACACCCACCCACTCCGCCTGCCACACGCTCGACCCCATCTTCTCCACAAGCCCCACGTCTCCTTCAACCACACCACTGAACCCCAATGGACCGACCACCGCTGCATCCACTTCATCTTACGGAAACCCACCACGTACCACCGCACCCAACAGATGCCTCACCGCCGCTGGAGCAAAGTCACCGAAAACCAGATAACCACCCCCCTCGCCCAGAGTCCACCCGCCAATCCCACCGACCCCGACACCTCCGCCCGCAACCTCAGACAGTGGATTGATGACTGCGCCAACACCCTAGGCCAGTTCAAGAAACCCTCTAACAGCCACACCAGCAAGAAAGCCAGCTGGTTCAGTGAAGAACTACAGGCCTCCAAGTAAACCTGCCGGAAGCTAGAGAAGGACTCGATCTGGGAATGTACACCGAACAGCTAAGCAGCCCATAAGAATGCCACCCACAGACACCATCACCTCATCAGAGCTGCCAAAAGAGCCTCCTTCAAAGACCGCCTAGACAACAACGCACACAACAGCAAAGAGCTCTTCAACATCGTGAAGGAACTCTCCAACCGCAGCTCAAACACCAACGACATCCCACCTTCGCAGGACCTGTGCGACTCGCTGGCCAACTTCTTCCATCGCAAGATCGCAGACATCCACGACAGCTTCAACGCCATGACCACCACGACAACCGCTGAGACCTCCGCCCCCACAACCACCATCCGCACCAACCGCCTGCTCTCCTGGACCAACATTAATGACGACGACACCATCAAGATCATGAACACCTTCCACCCCAGATCTCCGTCAGACCCATGCCCTCACCACATCTTCAACAAAGCCAGCACCACCTTCGCACCACATCTCCGGAAAGCCATCAACATTTCCTTCGAGACAGCTACCTTCCCGGAGAGCTGGAAGCACACAGAGATCAACGCATTACTCAAGAATCCCAAGGGGGACCCAAAGGACCTCAAGAACTTCCGGCCCATCTCCCCACTCCCGTTCCCGGCAAAGGTCATCGAGAAGACCGTCAACAAACAACTGATCCGCTACCTCGAGGAGAACAGCATCCCGGACCCATCCCAGTCCGGGTTCCGCAGCACCACAGCACCGAAACTGCCCTCATCGCCACCACTGATGATGTCAGAACCCTCCTACACAACGGAGAAACCGCGGCCCTCATCCTCCTGGACCTCTCAGCTGCCTTCGACACGGTCTACCACCGCACACTATGCACACACCTCCACGACACCGGAATCCAAGAGAAGGCCCTGGACTGGACCACCTCCTTCCTCTCCGGCAGAACACAGAGCGTCCGCCACCCCCCTTCCACTCTGAAGCTACCGAGATCATCTGCGTACCCCAGGGCTCATCCCTCAGCCCAATGCTGTTCAAAATCTACATGGCACTGCTCGCCACGTCACCCGACTGCACGGCCTCAACATAATTTCCTACACCGATGACACCCAGCTGATCCTCTCCCTCACCAAGGACTCCCACACTGCCAAAACGAACCTCCATGAAGGAATGAAGGCCGTCGCCGAATGGATGAGGAACAGCCAACTGAAGCTGAACTCGGACAAGACGGAGGTCCTCATCCTCGGACCCACCCCTTTGGCCTGGGATGACTCCTGGTGGCCGACCGCACTGGGAACAGCTCCAACACCCACCGACCACTCACGCAACCTAGGGGTCATCCTCTACTTCACCCTGTCCATAACTAAGTAGGTCATCGCCGTCTCTTCCTCCTGCTTCAACACCCTCTGCATGCTCCGCAAGATCTACAAGTGGATCCCTACCAAAACAAGAAGAACAATCACCCAGGCCCTCGTCAGCAGCAGGTTGGACTATGGAAACGCCTTCTATGCAGGAGCCTCGGCCAAACTCCTGATACGACTTCAACGCATCCAGAACACCTCTGCACACCTGATCCTTGACATCCCTCGCCGCAGCCACATCACACCCCACCAGAGAGACCTGCACTGGCTCCCTGTCAACAAGAGGATCACCTTCAAGCTCCTCACCCACGCCAACAGGGCACTCTGCAACACCGGACCAGTGTACCTCTGTAGACGACTGAGCTTCTACACCCCCAACCGCCAGCTCCGCTCTGCCGACCTTGCCCTCGCCACAGTTCCCCGCATCCGAAGAGAGACCTCCAGCGGCAGATCTTTCTCCCACCTCGCCGCCAAGACCTGGAACACCCTCCCCATCCACCTACGGCCGACCCAAGACCTGCTGTCCTTCAGAAGACTCCTCAAGACCTGTTTTTTCAAGCAGTAGCAGCACCTCCTACCCCCAGCGCCTTGAGACCCTCACGGTTAAGTAGTGCGCTTTAGAAATGCTATGATTGATTGATTGATTGATTGGCTGTGTGGTGTACACAGTCCTGCGGTGTCCAACGTTGGTCCACGAGGGCTAGAAATACACTGCAAAATTTCAGGATAAACACTGACCAATCATGTTCGCCTTGTTTACATGAAAGTTTGCCACATGTTGATGTCCTGCGAATCTGTATCCAAGGTTATCAATTTAAAAGTAACACTTTTAATGCACATTTTCCCATTTTTAGGTCTTATGTAGACAGGGTATTTGCTGTATCTTCGAGACATTTTGTATACTGTTAGTGGGCTTGGAGCCTTCCCATTACTTATCATTGTTGGGCTTTAAAGCCACACTCAATTGCTTGCTTCCTGCTGGTCAGTTCTGAGGTCTGCATTTCCCTCTTCTTGCATGTGACCCTTCCCTAGAGCAGGGCCCAAGTACTTGTGTCCTTACACTGCTCGCACTTTTGGGACCTATTTTTTTCTTTTTGTTGAGACATCTTTCCTAGCTGGTTCTCATTTGCTTGATGTTTTAGGCTGTCCAGCTTGAGTTCATCTCTCTCGCCCATGAGTACAGACTATCTGTAAACAGGCCTTTAAATCGTGTTCTTATGTTGTCTCATTTGCTGACCATTCAAAGACAGAGGTCAAATGTCAGGCTTTGTATTCTGAGGGAACTTGGTGTTTGTTTACTTTTATTTTGCTGGCCTCAAAGTGAGAGAATCTATTTGACATCCTGCTGAGTACCCATGCCAGAGGACAGACTGTAGGATGTTATCTTTTCTACTACACAATAAAAATGAACTAGCCAGATATTTCTGAATACATCGAATGAGAACAATAGAAATGAAGTATAGATTTTCTTTGCAGTTCTGAAGTGTGGTGGAAATTAATATTTTAATACGATCAAAACAAATCAATACACTTGGTGATGAGAATTCCACTCATTATCATTTGAACACTAAAACCATATGTTTGTGTAAATGTAATGGCCATTTTCAATTGGAAATGTGTTTTTTGTAATGGCAGTGTGCTATCACACCATGCGTGCTCCCCAATACACCACTCCACTTGACACTACTACTCTCTACAACACTTTGCACTCTGCACCACTTCACTCTGCACCACTTCACTCTACTTTCTGCTCCACTCTATGCCTTTCATCTCTGTGTCATGCCAGTAGAGTTTCGCACATTGGAGTATCATGCTACTCCATGACACTCCAATGTAAGACACTCTATGACATGGCTTGCCACTCCACTCCACCCCCCTACTCTCCATTATACCCCACTCCACTACATAATACCCCACTCCACTTCACTACAATCAACCATTACAATATACCATACACTAATCCACCCAATCTACTCTACTCCAATGCACCCCGCACCACCCAAATCTACCCCAGTCTACTACACCTCAATCTACCACACTCTACTCCACTCCAATCTACCCTACTCCACTCTACCCCAATCTCCCCCGCTTCACTTGACCCCACTCCAATCCACCCAATCTAACCTACTCCCCTCTACCCTACTCCAGCCCACCCAATCTACCCCACTCCACTCCAATTCAATCTAACCCACTCCACTATACCCCAATCTACCAAGCTCCACTTTATCCCAATCTACCCCAGTCCACTTCGCTATAGTCTATCCCACTCCAATCTAACCCGCTCCACCCACATCTACCACACTCCAGTCTAACCCAATCTACTCCACTATAATCTTTTCCACTCCACCCCACTCCACCTCACTACACTCCACTCCAATGTGCTCTACTTCAAACTACCCCACTCCATTCTACCCCGGTCTACTCCACTGCACTCTACCCCAATCTACCTCACTCCATTCCAATGTACCCTACTCGAATCCACCCAATCTACCAACTCGATATTTGCTGCTCCACTCAAATCTAACCCATTCCACCTTCATCTACCCCACTCCAGTCAAGCCCAATCTACTCCACTACAATCTGCTTCACTTCAATATATTCCACTCACCCCACTCCACTCCACTCCAACAAACCCTACTCCACTCCAAAGCCCCCACTCCAACCTACGCCACTCAAATCCAATCTACACTACTCTAATCTACCCAATCTACCCCACTCGACTCCAATTAAAGCAATTTACCCCACTCCATGCTACCCCAATGTACCCTGCTCCACACTACTCTAACCTACCCCACTCCACACTACCCCACTCCTCTCTACTCCAATATATCCCATTCCACTCTACTCTGGTCTACCTCACCCCAATGTACCCCACCTCACACCATTCCACTAACATTTAGCCATGCTGAGCAGCAGCCATACTGGTGTACAACATGGCTAAAATACATTGCAAAGCCAAAGCTCTCACATAGGTGAGACCTTTTGGCTTTGTTAATGCTTTTTAATCCTTTGCTTAGCATTCACAATGCTGGGCATCATTGATGACTCTGTTGATTTAGTACCTTTTCTAGTTTGCATTTCACGGTTATTTTGTCCCTGGTGGATGTTCCACCAGCCTGACAGGTCAGTGGAGACCTTGAATTCCACTGACGTGTTGGAGGACGGCCTGCCTTAGTAAAGATCCTCACCTGCCTGGGTAGATACAATAGCAATTATAGGAACAAGGGCGGTGTTACAACTTCAACTGAATACTGTCACTCAACTTTAAAGTAGAATGAGTTCAATGTGTGCACTGAATATTTTAGAAATGCATGCTAGTGCATGTGTAAAATGAGCACATTAAAACCACATTAAAAATAAATTAAAAGAAAACGGTATTTAAAACAATCTGTTTAGAAATCATTAAAGGTCATCAGGGCAAGTCTCTGCAGAACAGAGCTGGATCTATCAAGGAGCCCCTGAAAGGCTGGGACCCTGCGACAGAGCCCACTGTGCCCATGCCTTAAAAAGTCTTTCTTCAACACGTCCTTCTTCTGTGTTCATGGAACAATGCAGCCGTTGCCAATCCTATTTCTGCATCAGACATATTGAGTGAATGATGGTTTATGCTGGTATAATAAGTTAACTGACATTAATTATGCACAGTTTTATATTTATTTAGTTATTATTTTGCCATTGTTTATAGGGCCAACCCAGCTTCACTCTGTTTTACAGTGAAACCAACTAACGTTAAAAAGAATTGTGGGGAAAGAGGTCTCAGAATGAAGAATTAAGCAAGCATTCAAAGTATCTGAAATAACAGTACTGCTAGTAGAATTAAGAAATCAACCATTGCTTAAAGTGTGGAACATTTTAGATAACACAGTGCTTGGCACTGATAATAGAGCTTAGCTATCAAGTGGTGATGAAAATAGAAATTAACTTTTTAGCAGTATGGCGAGAGAAAGTAAGGGGGTAAATAGGACAAGACGGAGAAGAGGACACTGGAAAGAATCAAAAAAAGGAAGAACAAGGTGAAATAAGTGGGTGGACAGTGCAGAAGGTCTGACAATAGGCGGGGTTCACATTTAAGTTTGCTTAAATAGAAGAGCTTTTATTTTTTTGTATGCTAAATTTGAGAAAACTTTCTTGACATCTCACTTCAGCCGATAGGGAGTTCCAGAGAGACGAAGCTCCAGACAAGAAATAGAGAAGGATGGAGCAATGGCCACATGGGTTTTGAGTTTCTTAAACTCAAATCTGAATATGTGTATGCCCTTGTTTCTTTTCATTTAGTCCCTTCTTAAATTTTTAGAGTGGATCGTAGTTAATTGGTCTAAGCAGAGTGAACGGATTTGGATGTCCTGCAGACCAGCTTTGGCTTGATTTGTGCCTCAAAGAGGAGCTAATGCAGTTCTTTAAGAACTGAGAGGTGTGATCAAATGATCTAGTGCCTGAGATCAATGCACCCTTTGAATGCAGGATGAAAGTGAGAGATGAGCCTGGACATGTGGAATCGCACAAGGGCTGCATTTCCATAATCAATGCAGAACGGTACTATCACTTGATGCACTAGAAAAAGCTCTCTTGGAACCAGGAATGTTTGGGGTTTCTTTTTAGAATAATCTATCCCTAGTCCAGTTTACAGTGTGGTCGAGCTCCAAGAACCATGTTAGAGAGTGATGGTATGTGTATGTCATAATACTGATAACAAATATTATCTGACATCAATGTCTTGGCCTACATATCATTGACAAAGATATCACTGCATGGGATGTAGATTGTTTATTGTTACCTTGAATGATGCTGATATAAAGGATAAAGTACCCCTGTGATACATTATAGGATACTGCAAGTCACACAAGAGTACTATAACCACATAGATGAATGAGACCAAAGGGTGAGTTCCTTTATAAGGTTATGGAACTACGAGGTGACTTGCAATATCCTTAACATGTACGCCAGGGGGTACTTTATCCCATATAATACATGGTCACACCATCACCTTTCCCACAAACCACTTTGGTACGTAGCTCTTTGATATGAAAAAACTAGCATGTTTGCAAACACGAAGATTAAAAAGAAAATCTCTAGTGCAAAATTAAAAACATCAAAAACCTGTAAGATATGTATTGCAAACAGATATTAGAAACAGTTCAATTTTAAAAACAAAAAGCTGCACTAGCTCAGAACGTGTAGAAACATGGAGAAAGATTCTAGGTGTTCTATCTAAGGAGTTAAAAAAATAAACAAGGTTTCTCTGCTTGTCATTGTTATCTAAAAAATAAAGCCAAAGTAAAAAAAGCAATGTTCCTTGAAACAGCTGCTTCATTTATGTTCTGTGACCTAACCTGCCTCTGCTGCGGGCTCTAGCAGCAGGTATTGTGACATCAGAACTCAACTGTAATAACTTATAATATTTGGCTTCTGATGTCTTTTCTTTATAATCGGTGACTGGGTGCATCACAAGTAGCCATATTTGAGCTAGGAGTTTATACAGGGATTACAGAACCCATGTATTATACTGTTAGAAATTATGTAAAGGACCCACATTTTCAATCAGACAATATTCAGACAATGATATTCTGGTCCCATGCTGATGAGATTTCTCCAAAACCAAAAGACTTTACTTTGTATGAAAGAAGGGGATTGAAGTTATTGAATCCAAGTTTCTTAAGCCATTTCATATTGAATTTGTGTTTGTGGTATCTTTGAAGAATGAATTCAGTATTCTGGGGCTTTATCTGTAGAAATCTGATGCTAATAAATCTTTTTTTCTTTTTTACAGAAGGGTAGGAATGTCTTGGATGGAGTTCCTTTCCAGGAAGACCTGGTTGCTATTTCCATATTGGAATACCTATCTCCTCCATTTGTGTTATCTGTGGCTTTATATACAGATTGAACAGCATTTCAACCAGTATTGAACCCTGAGGGATTCAGTAAGTGATAGAGGTAAGGTAGAGGCTGCTGTACCCGCCCGACCAGCTATGTTCAGTTGGTGTGGACTGATGGGAACCAACTCAGAACGTTTCCACCAAATCAAATACGGAACTTTAACATTAGAAGATTATATGATTCTCAATAATATAAAATGCCACTTTTATTCAAGAAGGATAGTGGAGACAGGAGCCACCCTTGTCCAATATGTTTTGCAAGCTATCAAGCTTTTTCAGTGTTGCAGTTTCTGTGCTGCAACCATTGCCATAAAACGAATATCAGGGGCCTAGGAAATTGTTCTCTGTCATAAGTAATATCAGCTGATCTATCATATGTTTCTCAAAGTCTTTGCCCAGTTATGGGAAGCTGGTGATTAGTCTACTTGTTGAAAGAACATTAGCTATGAAGGCTTATTTCCTTGTGTATAGCCCACCACCTGGAGTCACGGGACAGTAGAAGAACACAGGGGGAGATCACTCAGAAAAGCACCAGCTGTTTGACGATGAGTGGGGCAGGAATCAGCGATGGAAACACAGAAAAGGAGATGGCTGAGCCAAGACAAGGGCTAGGGAGTAAGTATGAACAAGTCATTTGTTGGCAAAATAAACGGGCATCAGGACGTTTGTGATGTGCCTCACTGACGAACTAGAAATGCGTAGACATCTGACGAGCTGTCTCTGTCAAATGTATTTAATTGAAATGAAAGGAATGCAGTTCCAGTTCATACAAAGGAAACAACAGAACCAGTCTGAGTGCTGGCCAATATGACTAGTGTGCCATTGTAATGATAACCCAAGTCACCCCAAGGTAAAGTCTTCAAAATGGAAGAAAATTACTTTATCAACATCTGTACCAAGTTTCACAACTTTTTAAAAACTGACCTTGTGGAGACCTGTGTTTCAACATGTGTGTTTACCTTTTTGCTCAGCTCTGCCCCTGTAGACAAGAGGTGGCACTGCAGCCGTAAACACACCTAGGTATTTAAAAACATTTCATGACGGCAGCTGACAGGTGAATCATTTAAAAGGAAATTTACTATGTCTACAAGTATTTATTTTACATGTTTACTATGTTTTTTCAAAGTGATAAAGGAAAGATATAGGCTTCTTACACACCTGACCAGCTATGTGCAGCAGGTATGGACTGATAGGAACCAACTCATAACTTTTCCACAAAAGCATATGTGGATTTCTAACATCTGAAGTTTATATAATTCTCAATTATATCAAAGGGCACTAATAATCAAGAAGGGTAGTAAACACAGGAGCCACCCTAATCCAATACGTTTTATGTTATCAAGCATTTTCAGTGTTGCAGTTTCTGTGCTGCAACCCTGCCAAAGACAAATAAACATGGGCAGGTTTGTGTGTGTGTGTGTGTGCGCGCACGTATGTGTGTGCGCGTGTGTGTGTGATACTATGTTTTATGGGTGTGTGAATGACTAAGTTCAAGAATGAGTCAATAGATGCAAGACTGCTTCTATCTATGCTTTATTCCACACATCCATACACTCAATCACTCATTATCTATGCACCTAGTCTTGCATTTATGTAATCTTTCATTTACGCATTGTTGGACTTTGCCCTCTCTGCAGGGTTACCCCCAAAGTTTTTACCTTCACCCCATCTATGTTGCTGAATTCGTTTTTATTGACTTTAGGACTCTGTGCACTTTACCATTGCTAACCAGTGCTAAAGTGTTTTCGCTCTCCACGTAGAACATGGTAGAATTGGCTTACACCTGATTGGCATATTTATTTACTTATTAGTCCCTAGTAAAGTGGGATACCACATACCCAGAGCCTGTAAATTGAATGCTGCTAGTGGGCTGGCAGCACTCATTGTGCAACCCTCTTAAGTGGCCCTTTGAAACTAGTCCCAGGCCTGCCATTGCAGCCTGAATTCAGCCCTAGGAGGCCCATAGAGCAGGGTGCTCTATAATCAAACAGTTGGGCATCTACTTTTAAGTTTTACATGTCCTGGTTGTGAAAAGCTTCTGAAATTCATTTTTCACGACTGTTAGGCCTATCTGCCCCATTGCATAATGTTGGGTTACCTTATTGAATGTAATAAGTGCTAACTTTTGATTGGGAATAGTAGCTTTTCATGCTTGCTGTCTGAGACATTGTAATTGAAAGTACTCTTTAATGGTAAAGTTTAATTTTAAGTTACAGTTTTGAAAATGCCACTTTTAGAAAATTGGCATTTTCCAGCCCTATTTGGTGTTTGCAGTCTGCTCCAGGGTCACATGACAGAGTTTAACTGACAATTGGACTTTGTTTATCCTCTCAGACAGCCACACAATAGGGAGATTAGGTGTGCGTGGATGTGCCATCAGCTGGTAAGATGGGGGAATAAGCTCGGCACAGCCCCACTTGCAACTTATTATTATTATTATTATTATTAAAACAGTTTTGTATAGCGCGTGGTTACCCTTGAGCATCCCAGCGCTTCACCAACCAGAGTATCAGATTAAGAGAGAGAGAAGCACAACAGTTTAACAAAAGAGGAAGGTTTTCAGTTGTTTACGAAAACGCAGAAGGCATGGCTCCGAGCGTAAACCTAGGGGGAGTGAGTTCCAAAGGGTTGCAACCCTTACGGAGAATCTCCTCCCTCCTGAGCGGGCCTTTTTGACCCTGGGGATCATGAGCAAGTGTTGTTGGTCTGAGCGTAGTGATCTACTTGCCTTATATGGGACCACTAGTTTTTGAAGGGCAGGAGGGCCTTTGCCTTGCAAGATTTTATGTGCAAGGCAGAGAGACTTAAATTTCACCCTTTCTCGCACTGGACGCCAATGCAGCGCCCTTAATGCGGGTTTGGCCGAACGTGACATAGGGATGTTATGGAGCATTCGGGCCACCGCATTCTGCACTTGCTGCAGTTTGTTCAGGGTGATCTCAGGGGCACCCAGATAGATTGCATTGCTGAAATCTAATCTAGATATAATCAGGCCCTGGATCAAGAGCTTCCGAGATAGAAATGGAAGCAGAGGCAGCACTTTGCGCACCGATCGGAGAAGGCCGAAACAGACACCGGCCAATTTGGTGGCCTGGGTCCTGAAGGAAAGATCTTGCTCCAACCAAATACCCAGGCTCTTGATCTCAGCCTTGGGTTTGGGGGGGGATGCCAGGCAGCTGGGCCAGGCAGACCGGGGGAGTGAGGGACTTTTCATCCCCATCAGCATTATCTCGGTTTTTGAGCCGTTCAGCTTTAGTGCTGATTCCCCCATCCAGGTGTGGACTTTGGATAGGCAGGAATGAAGCACCTGGGGATTATCCGTGGCCTGGGAGAGGGCAACCACCAGCTGGGTGTCATCGGCATAGCTCACGATTTTGATGTCAAATGGAGCCACCACATCCTCCAAGCGGGCCATGTACACATTGAATAATGTAGGGCTCAGGGAGGAGCCCTGGGGCACTCCACAATGGAGGTGGGTGGATGCCGATCGTGCGCCCCCTTCCCAGACCTGGAAAGTCCGTTCACTAAGAAATGACCTGAGCCATTTCAGCGCTGTCCCCCTCACTCCAGCCTCTGACAGTCGCTGAAGTAACACTCGATGGTTAACAGTGTCGAACGCTGCACTAAGGTCCAGGAGGATCACTGCCACTGATCCTCCTGAGTCCAAAATGCAACGTGCCTCTTCTGCGACAGCCAGCAAGGCAGTGTCAGTGCCTTGACCCGGGCGGACGCCTGTTTGGGAACTTCTCAGCACACCGTTGGACTCAAGGAAGTTGGATAGCTGGGAATAAACCAACTTTTCCGTGATCTTACTGAGTCCCGGAAGTAGCGAGATGGGCCTGTAATTCGCCATGTCAAGGGGGTCTAGGCTGGTTTTTTTAGGAGGGCTTTTACTATTGCACCCTTCCAATTGGGTGGGACCACACCTGCACCTAGCGAGGCATTGATCACCTCCGTGATAGGCTCCCCAATGGAAGGGGCCACCAGTTTGAGAATCTTCATGGGGACAACGTCCCGGGGAGAACCACTCTTAACGGACGTTAACTGAATAAGTTGTGCTCTGCCTTCACTCAAATTACTTCTCACTTCTGCATTGTTCATGCATTTAGCTTGTAGCCAGAGCAGGGGAAGCAGGAACTTCAACCACTTCAAAGGGAGTTCTCTAGAAACTTCTCCTACTTCAAAGAAGGTATAAGATATCAAAATTGAACCCTCAGACCCACTCCTCAGTTTACTTTTCCGGACCTGCAGAAGAACTCTCAGAGGTCCACTTGCTTCTGCGGCCTGCTGTGTACTTCAGAGGGCTGCCTTACTGCACCTGGAAGAACTACTTTGTTGTCTGAAGTCTACCTTGAGCCCTCAGAGGTCTGCCCTGCTGTTTGAGCCATGTTCTACTGCTGACACGAGGATTGCTAGAGTGACTCCACTAGAAGGGCTAGTTGGCTGACCTCCTGATCAGAGCCTCGGAGACAGAATAGGCTCCAAAGACCTTGAATGCAAGCACCCGGACCCAGCCTGAGTGAGTCCCAACCACCCAAGTGTTGCCCTTCCAGTCCTGAACCCTTGGTAATGGCGCTAAAGTTGCCCAGTTAGACAAAAGTAAAAACTTGGGACTTTTTGGCTAAACACTGCTCTGAGAGGAGACAAGGAACAACCTGTTTACCTATCCTCCCAAGGCTGGTATGCCTCACTTTGCGGCAGTTCTCAGTATGTTCATCCCACGAGCAAATCCTGTTCAGCGGTCCTTCACCAAATGGGCATCGTGGAACTCTCGTCAGCTACAGCTTCAAGCCTCATTCTGCCGGAGATTTTAAACTTCCCAAAAAAGTGACTACGTCCAAATAAAAAAATATCAGTGCGGCTTTATCCAGCAGCTTCCCAGAGATGACATTCCTTACTCTGACACAGCACGCAGCCTTGCCTTGCTGAACTTTACATTCTCACAACATTTTCTTCAGAATTTTTTCAAAGTCTGAAGGTAAGCACTGACAGGCCCCAATCCACTCTTTGTAGCCAAGCCACTCTCCATTGTGGTTGACCATGTTTTATTACTTTGACCCGGTCTTGACTCGCTTGAGATACTAGATGTCCGCGATTAGTGCTTTGATCTTTTAGGTGCAGGTTGTTACCTTAAACTTTAAAAATTCATAACTTCAAATCTACTAACTGGATTTTTGTCATTTTGCTTTGAAATATTTTATTAACATTTACTCTATTGTCTTCTAAATTGGAGTGGTATTTTTCTTGTGGTGTGTTTTCACTTTATTGCTATTTGAGTGCTGCATAAATACTTTACACATTGCCTCTAAGTTAAGTCTGTCTGCTTTGTGCCAAGCTACCAGAGGGTTAAGCACAGGTCTCTCACACCCAGAATACCTCACAGACACAGACGCACACACACACACGTACCAAGAAATAAAGACCTACTTTAAGTTTAAGTCAGACCTATTTGCTTTTCCTATATAGCACGATTTTAGTCTTAGTTACAAAACAGTGCTTGGAATATAAAGCAGAATATTTGTTTGCCCTGATTTGTGAGCCATGCAATACAGAACACACTTCTGCTGATGCTCCATCAGTTAAATCCAAATATGAAAGTCATCTCTTTTGGATGTGGGTGCATGCCATGTAAATGAAGGAATCCTCAGTTTTGTCAAGGACTTGATGCAGCAAAGAGCTCTCTTGTTTCCTTCATGAATGCTTGAAGAAAGGATGATTCCTTCACTTGTCTCCTTAAGAGGGTCACATTTAACAGGAAATAGCATGAAAGTTGGGGAAAAAAACTACTTGGCAATAAAGATAGTTCCTGATTGAAGATGAGGGTTACACGATTTGGAAAGCAAGAACTAAAACTATGCTTAATCAGTGTGGAGAAAGAGTCAAGCATGCAAACAGCTGCAGAAAAAGTACCAAAAATGAGTGGCAAAAAGTGCCTAAGGTGGGTAATGAACACTAGGAAAAATTGTGGGCTTTGAAGTGTCTCAAGGGAGCCTAAACAGACCGAAATTCCTTTCTATATGAGTAGAACAGGGAATGACTTCACAGGAAAATGGTTGCATACCATATTAGGCAGGGAAACTGTGGGAATAGATGCTGGGAAGACAGCCATCTTGGTGAGGAATACTTACAACACTAACTAGCCCTAACTAACTACCCCCACTGTCACAGGAAAATGGCCTTGTCATCGTATGGTAGACGCAAGAAGAGAGGCTGAATGACCTATCTCTTGCCCTTGATCCATCCATCACTTATCTTCTGTAAATCCCTACTCCCTCAGTACACAAAGCATAAAGCAACCTGCCATCAGCTGAACCCCTTCAAGCTACCATGGCAGTGATTATGCTAATGCTGGCCCACTGTCCTGGTTGAAGCAGAAGGGAAACCCTTCTGCAAGTCCAGCTGTCAATCTTCCCGATTGCTAGAGCAGAAACAGATCACTATATGCCTGGCTCCATGAACTCAAGGTCACTCTCCGTTGAGTTATTCCTGCAGAATTAGCAGGTTGATCCAGTCTATATCCCATTACTAAACTTACATTGGATGAACCCCTCCACCGATGAGGAGCACCAAGTGAACAATAGCCGGTAGAGTCCAACCTATTAACACCTTCGCTGCGGCAGCAATTCCGCATCAGCGCTGAGGGGGCGTGGGGGCCACGCGGCGCTCACACGCTGGTGACGGAACCGCTCCGTCACCAGCCTCGGGTGAGCTGTGCTGATGACGGAGCGGTTCCGTCATGGCCCCGCCCGCTCAATAGAACGCGCCGCGCAGGCACGAAATCAGCACCACGCAGGCGCATCGGGCGGGGCATGACGGAACCGCTCCGTCATCAGCACAGCGCCACCGCGGCTGATGATGGAGCAGTTCCGTCATCAGCATCGATGCGGTTAAAAAGCCTGGGCAGAGTTTGCAGAGTAACTCCATGAAGTGAAAAATAAACTCCGCCGCACTACGCGGAGCTCCACAAGCGTCAGAGTGCATTAATAAATGCTGTTTGCAGTGATTTTCAGCGCCAGGTGTTTGTCCGCACTGCTAGACTAGCTCATGCTTTCCTAAATATTTTCTTTTTCTCTACATTTTTCTCCAGCATCACTTTCCATCTGTGCTATCTTCTTAATCTTAACT
The DNA here is from genome assembly GCF_964261635.1 of Lissotriton helveticus. Taxonomy (NCBI): domain Eukaryota; kingdom Metazoa; phylum Chordata; class Amphibia; order Caudata; family Salamandridae; genus Lissotriton; species Lissotriton helveticus. The sequence goes on along the minus strand of NC_136065.1, from coordinate 150,444,999 downwards.
TTATTTTTGCATTTCTGTGCATTGTGTACCATTGTTTTAGGGACGTTTACCAAACGACAACAGCCAAAGGTATGGACAGAACTGGACTGAACTGACGGGCCTATGAGTCTATAGGTTATAGTATAGGTCAATCTCGGGTCTTAATAAGGGGCCTATTACCTAAGACTGTTTAATAAAGTTGAAGACAGTTTAGTAAAGATGATATTTAATTATTCTGGGTGGTGCAACTTCAGAACTCTCATGTATCCTAGGCTCTTCATGAAGCGCTGATACAGCCATAGTTTTATGCTGCTTGGCATTGTGGGGTATATTATTGCTAAAGTGGCGATAATTTTAACGCCGTTTCTTGGTAATATGCCCCTTTGTTCGTTTGGGATAAACAGGACTGTGAGTCCCAGAATGCAAAGCAAAACCTGGGCTGGACAAGCTGCAAATGCATGGACTTAGGAAACAAGAGATCTCCGCATTTACTCTCACTTGCATGTGGTCTGTGTCCTTGGACTCAAGCCTAGTCACAGGGATTAATCCATCTGCTTTTCCCTTCCCCCACACCCCTTCCATCGATTTACTATCATACTTTCCGAGCTGTGCCTCCAATTCCATGCTCCAATTAAACTTGTGCCCTGTGCTTGTCGCACTGAACAAAAAAACAATCCCGAGCCAGATAAATTGCAGATTTACTGCCTTGTGAGTGGCAGTGTGGCTTAATGGCTTTCAGGAAGCCACTACATGTTTATTTCATGAAGGTCTTTTTTTATTTCAAGAAAAATTGAGCACACATAAAGCAAATAAACCCTTCCTGCAGGAACCAATAACCACCTTGCATTCCCCATAAGGTAATTACAGAGCAGTTAACTCACCCCATGTCATTAGGATGTCTTTCAGACAATTCTGTTTTGACAGCCTGCAGTACTATTCGTGCTGGGTCGTCTTGGTCTGAACATACATTGATAAAATGAAATTGCAAGTCCCAGCATGCTTAGATCTTTTCATGAAAAAGCAGACCTATCTTAAAGTAACCCTCTAAAGTCGTGGGATGTAGGTAACAATTTTCTAGGAAAGCAAAAAGTGAAAAACCGGTTATATTTTCATTATTTGACACCATCTCTTAACTCCCCATGACATCTATTATAGACCCAAGTTGTAATATAAGTACAGGGTTGTCTATTTTAAGTCTAGGTTGGCAAAATTGATTCTAAGTGATACGTTTATTTGAGATTTTTTGCCTTCTCGGTCTTCACAAATACTATATTTTGTATGACAGAGGAACATCTGTAGAAAGCAATGCACTTGCAATTTTGTTTTTTGCTTCATGTGAATGTGCTAGGTTTTTCTGAACTGCTACATTAATTTCATGCTCAATATAACACTAAACAAACAAACAAAAATTGCTTTCTACACTTTAGCAGCATTTTACATGATAAGGACTATAATGCAGAGAGTCTCAAAGGAAGTTGCTGAACATAAAATAGTTAATTAACCATAGCCGGAGCATTGGTCAAGATACTTCAAGCATGAGAATATTTTGAGAACTTATCCAGAAAAGATTTGAGAAGGCGAATATTAAGCAGAAGCAGGAAATATTAATCCCCAAGAAAAGGGAGAAAGACTCATACGATATTGAAATCCGAATGATCATATCATGCACTAAAGATGCCAACCAAATTTAGAAAATCGAAACAAAAACATCAAGAATCATTCAAAATGATCTAGATATGAAAGAAACGTTATGACAATGTCCAGCAATCAATTATAGCTGAGCTAAGTGACTGAAAAATACTTTCGTTTACTGTACATTTCACTAGAAATTAAGGATAATTGGCTTAGTGCTAACAATAGGAAATTCAAAACATGCAACACATAGAATGGAAATCTACAACCAAATACATTCTTAGGAATGGAAGAACACAAGAATTTAACTAGAAATCTACAAATCACCACCTATGGCAGCAAGTTGAATGGTAAATATGTTAGCATGGCCCTATTGGTTACGTTATGTGGACGGTACTACCTTTTCCCTAAAGAAGAGGATCCTGGAACACTTGAGCTCTATATGGAACAGGGATTTCATCTATTCTATGGTGCAACATTTTCACCTGCAAAATGGTAAGTAAGAGGTTCTTCACTTCATGAAATCAGGAAAAGTGAAAGAGTAGGTGATACTAAAACTAGGTACGTTGCACCCAGCTGGTGCCACAGTGCTGCTGCTACCAATCTGTAACTGACTCACTAGCCCCTATCAGAGTCAAACCGGTAATTGGTTGCTTGTGTTCCAGTTGAGGCAGGTCCTGGTCTCTCAGTGTGGGCTGGACTGTTCCTACTGGAGCAGGGTCAGGACTGATTTGCATGTGGCTGAGTCCCAAACGATGTGGTAGGATATGCAAAATAATAAAGGAATGAGGTGTGGCCCAAATAATTATCAGTGACTGAGATTAATCTAAGTATTCCTTCCATCTCTTTTTTCCATAGCTTCACTGTGATGCCCTGAGTGTGACGGGTGTGGCCAGACATGACTCCTGTGCTCACTGTGCCACTAGATCCAAACAGTACCTGACTAACAAGCACCATTCAGCAGAAAAACTGATCGAGAGTTGCATGTGTTTCAGTTCTGGGTGGATCTGGCGTGGGTGTTTAGGCTGGACTGTTCCTATTGGAACAGGGTCCAGACTGATTTGTATATGGCTGGATCCAAACTCAGGTGGCATGGTGTGCAAAACAACCATGGGCTTGGATGCAGCCTGAGTGATTACAAATGGCTGAGATTAATCCAAGCATTTCATCTGTTGGAAATAGCCCTTTCTAGATTGCTTTCCCTCAAACTTTCGCTTTCCTCCTTCCCAGTTTTCCATTGTTCTGGATGCTAGCCCTAAGACTTGGGCTCATTGGCACTGACTTGCAGTATCAAAGCGCTGTGCTTATCAAATACATACTGCAGAGTGGTATATATATGATTGGCTGGTTCGAGTTAGCTGTAACTCCCTGGTCGTGGGGTAAGACATATACCAGGGGCATGTATCTTGGAATGGGCCTCTGTGGGCCTGCTATATTGGTTGTGGCATCCACTGAGGTAGCTCATTGATTGTGCAAAAGGATTGCCCTGATGAGGCCTGTGTGTCTGGGTTACTGTTATGCAACTTGGCGTTTACAAAGCGGTGTGCCATGTGCTGCATGTTTCCTGCTCTATTGGAGTTCTCCCTGGTGAAAGGATGTGGTGTTGGGAAGAAATTGGGCAGGTGTGATACCTGCAAGAGTTGTGAATGACACTGGATGGTGTGTTCGGTATGGTGAGGCCTGCTTTTCGCATTGGATTGACATGAGGGGATGTAGGGAAAGGCTGTCTAGCATTATTTCCTGTGGGCAGAATAGCAATAGTATGAAGTTTGGTATAGATGAGTTAGTAATGGTGAATCCTCTCCGATATAAGGAATGGGTTCGCAGTTAGGAAATCAATCAATCAATCAGAGCATTTATATAGCGCACTACTCACCCGGAGGGTCTCAAGGCGCTGGGGGGAGGGGGTCCGCTACTGCTCGAACAGCCAGGTCTTGAGCTGCTTCCTGAAGGCGAGGTGGTCCTGGGTCAGGCGGAGGTGGGTCGGAAGGGAGTTCCAAGTCTTAGCGGCCAGGTAGGAGAAGGACCTTCCTCCTGTGGTTGCTCTTCGGATACGGGGGACGGCGGCGAGGGCGTGGCTGGTCGATCGAAGCTGGCGTTTGGGAGCGTAGAAGTTGAGGCGGCTGTTGAGGTATCCTGGTCCTTGGTTGTGTAGGGCTTTGTGTGCGTGGGTGAGGAGCCGGAAGGTGATTCTCTTGTTGACCGGGAGCCAGTGCAGGTCTCTCAGGTGTCCGGAGATGTGGCTGCGGCGGGGGATGTCCAGGATGAGTCGTGCTGAGGTGTTCTGGATCCGCTGGAGTCTCTTCTGGAGTTTGGCGGTGGTTCCGGCGTAGAGGGAGTTGCCATAGTCCAGACGGCTGGTGACGAGGGCCTGGGTGACCGTCTTCCTGGTCTCGGTGGGGATCCATCGGAAGATCTTACGTAGCATGCGCAGGATGTTGAAGCACGACGAGGAGACGGCGTTGACTTGTCTGGTCATGGAGAGGGAGGAGTCCAGGATTAAGCCCAGGTTGCGTGCGTGGTCTGTTGGTTTGGGTGCGCTGCCCAGGGCGGGGGGCCACCAGGAGTTGTCCCAGGCGGAGGGTGAGGATCCCAGGATGAGGACTTCCGTCTTGTCTGAGTTCAGTTTCAGGCGGCTGTTCGACATCCATGTGGCTACGTCTGTCATCCCTTCGTGCAGGTTGGCTCTGGCGGTGGCGGGGTCGTTAGTGAGGGAGAGGATCAGCTGGGTGTCGTCGGCATAGGAGATGATGTTCAGGTTGTGCTGGCGTGCGATGGCTGCGAGGGGGCTCATGTATACGTTGAAGAGTGTTGGGCTGAGCGAGGAGCCTTGAGGAACGCCGCAGATGACTTCGGTGGCCTCCGATCTGAACGGGGGGAGGCGGACTCTCTGTGTCCTTCCGGCGAGGAAGGAGGTGATCCACTCCAGTGCCTTCTCCTGGATTCCGACGTTGCTGAGGCGCTGTACTAGGGTACGGTGGAAGACAGTGTCGAAGGCCACGGAGAGGTCCAGGAGGATGAGGGCCGCTGTTTCTCCGTTGTCAAGCAGGGCTCGGATGTCATCGGTAGCTGCGATCAGGGCGGTCTCGGTGATGTGGTTGGCCCGGAAGCCAGACTGCGAGAGGTCGAGGGAGCCGTTCATCTCGAGGAAGGCGGCCAGTTGCTTGTTGACGGTCTTCTCGATTACTTTTGCCGGAAACGGGAGCAGCGAGATGGGGCGGTAGTTCTTGAGGTCGGTTGGGTCTGCTGATGGTTTCTTGAGTAGAGCGCTGAGTTCGACGTGCTTCCAGCTCTCCGGGAAGATGGCGATGTCGAAGGAGGTGTTGATGATGTCCCGCAGGTGGGGTGCGATGACAGCGTCGGCCTTGTTGAAGACGTGGTGAGGGCAGGGGTCTGTCGGAGATCCGGAGTGGATGGAGTTCATCGTGCGGATGGTGTCTTCGGTGCTGATCGGGGTCCAGGCGCGGAGGGTGGTGGTGGGGGGGGCGGTGGTTCGGTCGTGGGGTGCGTCGGTTGAGTGCTGAAGCTGTTGTGTATGTCCGCGATCTTGTTGTGGAAGTAGGAGGCGAGGGAGTTGCAGAGGTCTTGCGAAGGGGTGATGTCGTTGTTTCCGGCGTTGGGGTTGGAGAGCTCTTTCACGATGTTGAAGAGTTCCTTGCTGTTGTGTGCGTTGTTGTCCAGTCGTTCCTTGAATGCGGTTTTCTTGGTGGCGTGGATCAACTGGTGGTGTTTTCGGGTGGCGAGCTTGAGGGCAGTCATGTTGTCCGGTGTTGGGTCTCTGCGCCAGGTTTTCTCAAGTGCTCTGCAGTTCTTCTTGGAGCTCTTGAGTTCGTCGTTAAACCATGGGGCTTTCTTGCTGCCGGGTCTGCTCGGCGGGGTCTTCAGCGGGGTGAGGTCGTCTGCGCAGTCGCTGATCCATTTCGTGAGGTTGGTGGCTTCTTGGCTGGGGTTGGTTGTGCTGGTGGGAGGGTTCTTGTTCAGGGAAGTAGCGAGCTGGTCTGTAGTGATCTTGTTCCAGCTTCTGCGGGGGGCCTGTTGCTGGTGATGGTGGAGCGTGGTCCTTCTGAAGCTGAAGTGGACGCAGCTGTGGTCCGTCCAGTGGAGTCCCGTGGCGTGGCTGAAGGCGATGTCCTTGCTGGAAGAGAAGATCGGGTCGAGTGTGTGTCCGGCTTAGTGGGTGGGGGTGGTCACCAGTTGCTTGAGTCCGAGGTTGGCGAGGTTGTCCAGCAGGGTGGTGGTGTTGCGGTCGTTGCTGTTCTCCAGGTGGAAGTTGAGGTCCCCGAGGAGGATGTAGTCAGCGGAGGGGAGGGCGTGTGGGCTGATGAAGTCGGCGATGTCCTCGCTGAATTGTGTGCGTGGTCCCGGGGGTCTGTAGATGAGGGTGCCTCTGAGGGTGGTCTTGGGGTTGGCGTGTATCTGGAAGTGCAGGTGTTCGGCGGGTGCGAGGGTGTCGTCTGTGTTGGTTGTGATGCGGATGGTGTTCCTGTGGATGATGGCGATGCCTCCTCCTGTCTGGTTGACGCGGTCTCTCCGGATGATCTTGTAGCCTTCTGGGATGGCGATGGCGATGTCGGGCGCTGAGAAGGCGTTCATACAGGTTTCCGTGATGAAGGCGACATCTGGGTCTGTGGTGTCGAGCAGGTTCCATAGCTCGACGGCGTGTCTGTGGACGGAGCGGGTGTTGAGCAGGATGCACTTCAGGTGGGTGCTGCTGGTGTTCGGCTTGGTGGGTGCTGGTGTGGCGTGGGTCCGGTTGCAGGTGAACTTGCAGGAGTGGCAGCTGAAGGGTCCGTGGGTGCGTCTCGGTGTGGCTCGGTAGTAGCCCGGTGTTCGGCCGGTGTTGAGTGCGTTGAGGTCGGTGGCGTCGTAGGTCCGTCAGGTCGGCTTCCGGCGGTGGGGGCCAGGGGTCCTGGCACTGGGCGCGGTCCAGGCGCGGACGGGCGCAGACGGGCTTACCTTTGGCGCACCTTCGGCGCTCAATCGGTGCTCCCGCTGCGCGCGTCCGCTGCGCGGTCGCTCTGGGGGCGTCATAAGAAGGGAGCCGGGAGGGAGGGTCAGCTGGGAGGCGGGGAGCGCGTGGGCCAATCGGCAAGCGGGGGGGCGGGGTCGCGGCAGGAACGGCGGGAAAAAACGGCGGGCTTGGTGGGCGGCCCTGCGGCGGCTGGGGCGCCGGATCGGCGTCTGGCAGGCAGCAGGTAGCGGTAGGCAGGCAGAGCAGGTGGGGCGCGTGGGGGCGACCAGGCCGTGGAGGGCGCAGTGGTCGCTCCTGAATCGTGGTCTGGGTCCCCTTAAGAAGGGAGCCGGGAGGGAGGGTCAGCTGGGAGGCGGGGAGCGCGTGGGCCAATCGGCAAGCGGGGGGCGGGGTCGCGGCAGGAACGGCGGGAAAAAACGGCGGGCTTGGTGGGCGGCCCTGCGGCGGCTGGGGCGCCGGATCGGCGTCTGGCAGGCAGCAGGTAGAGGCAGGCAGAGCAGGCGGGGAGCGTGGGGGCGACCAGGCCGTGGAGGGCGCAGTGGTCGCTCCTGAATCGTGGTCTGGGTCCCCTTAAGAAGGGAGCCGGGAGGGAGGGTCAGCTGGGAGGCGGGGAGCGCGTGGGCCAATCGGCAAGCGGGGGGGTGGGGTCGCGGCAGGAACGGCGGGAAAAAACAGCGGGCTTGGTGGGCAGCCCTGCGGCGGCTGGGGTGCCGGATCGGCGTCTGGCAGGCAGCAGGTAGAGGTAGGCAGAGCAGGCGGGGAGCGTGGGGGCGACCAGGCCGTGGAGGGCGCAGTGGTCGCTCCTGAATCGTGGTCTGGGTCCCCTTAAGAAGGGAGCCGGGAGGGAGGGTCAGCTGGGAGGCGGGGAGCGCGTGGGCCAATCGGCAAGCGGGGGGGCTGGGTCACGGCAGGAACGGCGGGAAAAAACGGCGGGCTTGGTGGGCGGCCCTGCGGCGGTTGGGGCGCCGGATCGGCATCTGGCAGGCAGCAGGTAGAGGTCGGCAGGCAGAGCAGGCGGGGCGCGTGGGGGCGACCAGGCCGTGGAGGGCGCAGTGGTCGCTCCTGAATCGTGGTCTGGGTGCCCTTAAGAAGGGAGCCGGGAGGGAGGGTCAGCTGGGAGGCGGGGAGCGCGTGGGCCAATCGGCAAGCGGGGGGGCGGGGTCACGGCAGGAACGGCGGGAAAAAACGGCGGGCTTGGTGGGCGGCCCTGCGGCGGCTGGGGCGCCGGATCGGCGTCTGGCAGGCAGCAGGTAGAGGCAGGCAGAGCAGGCGGGGAGCGTGGGGGCGACCAGGCCGTGGAGGGCGCAGTGGTCGCTCCTGAATCGTGGTCTGGGTCCCCTTAAGAAGGGAGCCGGGAGGGAGGGTCAGCTGGGAGGCGGGGAGCGCGTGGGCCAATCGGCAAGCGGGGGGGCGGGGTCGCAGCAGGAACGGCGGGAAAAAACGTCGGGCTTGGGAAGTGGGCATTTCGATGTGCATGGCTCTGTATGCCCAGTGTCTTCTAAATCACAACTGGGTGCAAACGTGATAGCCTCATCTGTGCATTCCTGATAAAGGGCCATAAGTTAGTGGTTCATGGGAAACTGCAGACCTCTGACTCTGAACGGCATTTCTGGGGCGGTTACGTGTGGGTGGAAGTGGCACCTACATTCCGAAGGGCAGGGTCTTGACCCCACTAAAGGTTGTGATCAAACCTCTCTGGGTGGGATGGCAGAGAGGGCAACATTTAGAGAAGGCCTATGAAGTTCAAAGGTGCCCTTTTGAACTGGTCATATCTTTAAAGGCCATGATGGGCATAACAACTGGGGCTTCGGCATCTGAAAGTAGAGACACATTTGGAATCATACTACACTGATTCAATACTGGAACATTGACATGGGAATTATTAGGGCAGGAGGGACTGCAACTAGACTATCTACATGCTTGGGGTGGCTTGGAGCTTGTCATTGTCCAAAAAGGATGTGCCTGGATGTCGCTGGCCTGCAGCTTGTGCCCACTGTTGTGGCCTGGGTCTTGAAGTACTCTCTGAGGGCCCGTGGACTGGCCTCCTGTCCATGAGATCCCAGGGACACAAAGGATCTCACTGTCTCCATGGCATGGTAAGGACCACACTGGGTGTGGCGGAGACAGGTGGAAGTGATCGTGGTTGTAGGGACCAGAACAATCCTGACATACATCATCATCTCACTGTGCAAGAGGAGTGTGTACACAAAGATAAGCAGCCATCTGAGGTGCAGGGTCGTGAGGAGTCCGAAGAGCTTGCAGAGTCTGAGGGGCCACTGCTTGCACTCAAGGGGACCTGTACTCGCTTGTGCTTCAGAGCATGTGGTGTCTGAGGGGTGTTGGGGGAACTTGAGTGAGGAGCTATTGTAGTGAGGTTCCTATATTCCCAATAGGCTCTGCGCATTGGAATAACATAAACGATAGTTTAGACGTAGGACTGAGGTCGACTGGGTCTCTACTGAATATGTTAGACTTAATTATGAATGCCAGCTAACTCAAAGGTCACTAGAAACTTTCTCGAGTAAACAAGAAGGTGTTAACTTTCCTGTATAGACAAGAAGGGATTAGTTTCTGACAACCGCATAAACATGACAACTTTTCTCCCTCCAGAATAAGGAGTATATCTCAAGAGTCGCGGAAACAATAGCCGGCTATTTCACTCAGTCAATCGTGCATGCTTAGTTTCACCAGGAGTGCAGAGAAATAGAGAGACGGGCGTTTTCAATAAAAGTGGTTATTTATTGAACAGTCTTCTTTCTCATGTAAGAGAAGTGAATTGCCACAATTGCAATACTTATCATGAAGTAAAGTGCGTACAGTAAGAGGAGTATTATGAAATAATACTGTAAAAGCATTTATATGGTTTCTAAGCCATAAGATACTTAAAACGGATAAAATACATACAATAATAAAAGTTGACTAAACGTACTCAACTGGTGTTTCTAAAATACGCCTACCCCGGTGTACCTAACCTAAGCCTAGTACGTGGGAAGGAGTAAGTGAGACATAGTTTTGAATTAAGATAGTTTTTGCCAAGAATCTGAATCAAGAATTCTCTAAGGATCTAATCAGCTCTGTACCTGGGTTATAGAATGAAGGAGGTCTTGTATCTCTTTCTCAGGACTCGATCACCCAGCAACCCGCAAGGGTGACTGGAAACACTAGAGCTGGATTTCTCTGCAAGAGAAAAGACAGCGTCTCTCTTAGTGCGTCAATGGGAGGGTCGGCTACCTTCGTCACTCGTTTCAGCAGGGCGTTGGGTAAGTAGATAGCCGATCTGCTCCAAACCACTGTGTGTTTGCTAGGGCAGCTGTTGGTATATTTATACCTGGAAGGTGCCGAGTTTGACGTAAGGTTGGACATAAGACGTCACTAAGAACTCGCAGTTCTTTCAGGACTCCAGTAGTTCTTGGACAAATCAAAACAGAAGCAGGGGGAATTCCTGGGCTGCTGGATGCTTAGTTTGTTTTAAGAACGCATTGTACTTTCTAGGAGTCTATGGGAGTAGCCTTGCCATATTTGGACTGCATTGGCTATGACTAAATATGGATATGATTCTTATTCCTTTATAAGGATATGATTTGTTATAACCACATAAGGGCATACATCGGGAATATTTAAATAGGGTCCTAGATACGTTCACAACACTATGATTGAGTTTGGCCTCCAAATCGGGAAGCCGACAGTGCCTGACATCACTGCCTCTGTCCGAGGTCATTGGTTCCCTCTCAATACGACTCTCTAAGTGCAGTGGGTGTGCCTAGACATACATCCCGTGCTCACTGTAGCACTGATACCAAGCTGTACCTCACTGACAAACTCCAATCAGGGTTAAACCTGTCTTTGGTTGCTTGTGTTCCAGATTAGGGAGGACCTGGCCAGGCAGTTTTAGCTGGACTGATGATACTGGAAGAGTCAAGACTGATTTGCATATGGCTGGGTTCAAACTGAGGTGACATAGTTAAATAACTATGGACTGGAATGCGGGCCCAAGTAAATACCATTGGCTGAGATTAATTAAAGCATTTAATTCATTACTTTTTTCTATGCTTCATCCATGGTGCTCGAATCATTACTATGATTTCTACTCCAACAGGGTTTTAATGGCCGAGTCCCAGTCCAAAGAAATCTTTGCCACGGTGCACGAATTAGCTACATCCAACAGAGCCACGGCCACGATCCCTCCCTCCCAACATCTTTCCAACTCACTCAATGCCTTCTTCCCTGAGAAGGTTGCCAAAATTAAAATTAACATTCCCCCCCTCACCAACTTTCGTGAATCCCTCCCCCCCTCCCACCGCCACCAAACTAACCACTATTCCCCCTCTGACCATGGACTCTCTTCCCCCGTTGCTCCAACGGATAAAATCTGGCTCTCCTCTGGACTTCGGCCCTGCCCACATTCTTAGAGAGATCTACCTACATTGCCCTGTCCCCCCCCCTCACCCTCCTTAAAGACTCGCTCAGCTATGGCATTGTCCCCAACTTTCACAAAGCAGCGGTCATTATTCCCATCCTAAAAAAACCTGATGTCGACCCTTCATCCCCCTCCAACTACCGTCCCATCTCCCTACTGCCCTACTTGGGAAAGGTTTTGGAAACTCACGTCACTACTACCCTGAGTGCTCACGTAGAAACGCATCACTGTCTCTCCCCCGTCAGGCAGGTTTTCGACCGCTACACTCCACGGAGAAGGTGGTGATTTCGGTAATGGACGGACTTCGCGAAGGCATTGACACCAATCTCTCGCAGGCCCTTATCCTTCTGGACCTCTCCGCCGCCTTTGACACGGTGGACCACTCCACCCTCCTCACCCGTGTCAGGGCGGCGGGCATAGAGGGCTCAGCCTTTTCATGGGTTGAGTCCTTCCTACGTGATAGGACTCAAGCGGTCCACCTTGCTGATTTCACTGCCGCTCCCCGCAAGGTGGAGTGCGGCGTCCCCCAGGGCTCGTCACTCTCCCCCCTTCTGTTTAATCTATATATCTACCCCCTCATTTTTATGTTGCAGCAGCTGGAGGTCACAGTGTTCAACTATGCCGACGACCTCCAGCTAATCTTCAATCTTTCCCACTCCCCCTCATCCGCTCAGAACGTCCAAACTGTTATGCTATTCATTCAGGACTGGATGAACTGCAACCACCTCAAGCTTAATCCAGACAAGACTGAGCTAGTCTTGACCGGAGGTGGCTGCAGTCCATGGTCCCCGTCCTTCTGGCCCCCCTCACTAGGTACCCCCCCACTCCCAGTCCCTAAAGTCAAGACCCTTGGGATCCTGCTAAATGCACAACTTTCTGTACATTCCCAAGTTAGCTCGGAAGTTTCCTCCTGCTTCTTCTCCCTCAGGATAATCAGGAAAATATCCCGTTTTTTCTCCCTTCCGGCGCTAAAAGTCATCATAATAGCTATGGTGCTCTCGCGCCTTGATTATGGAAACATAATCTACAATGGCGCACCGGCCTACGCCTTACATCGCCTGCAGCTGGTGCAGAACCAGGCTGCCCGCCTGATCTATGGATTGCCCAAATACCACCGTGCCACCCCATTGTTGAAGGCCCTGCACTGGCTGCCTGTGAGAGAACGTTCCTTATTCAAACTGGGCTGCCTTACTTACCAGGCCAGGATGGGCACTGCTCCCGAGTTTATCAACTCAGCCATCAGCCCCTACCTACCGGGCAGAGAACTTCGTGCTACCCACATGGCACTCCTGACCGTACCCCGCTTCAAGAAGAAGAAAGCTGGCGGGGCAAAATTTGCGGCCCTTGCGCCAACGTTCTGGAACTCCCTCCCTTTGGGACTCCGTACCTCTTCCACTTACTTAGAGTTCCGGAAAAATCTTAAAACTCTTCTCTTCTCCCGCGCGTTCTCTACTTAAAACGCTTTGCTGCTACCTGTTGGTCGTAACCCCCATTAGCGCCATGAAACCGCTTGGTATAAGTGCGCTCAACAAATGTTTTTAAATTCATATTCAAATTAAATGATGTGCATTGTAAACTGATGTCGTTTTTATTGTAATTTATCCTAATGGCATGTAACATTGTTTACTAACTTGTTGCTTTAGCAGCACCTCATTGCTATGATATGCAGGAATTGCTAATAAGTTGTATTAAACCATTACCAAATAACATGGCTGACAAAAATGAAACCTTGAAGTTTAAATAGAAAATATATTTTTCTGACCACATGCTACATGATAAAATGTTGCAACTGCATACCCACTAGAGACAAGAGTTAATATAGCATACAATGTATATCCCTAAAATGGAATGCTCAGCTTGTCTTAGTAAGATAAATATTCCACAAGGCAGGAAAAACTCACGCACACAAAAAGAATTCTAAAGACTGCACCATTCGCAACTCAGTGTTGTTGACAACTGTATCATGGAGTGAGGATGGCTGAAATTAAAATAGTCAAGAGAGAAAAACAGAGACGACTGGCACTCACTGAAAAGTTGTGCTCTCTAAATCAGCGTTATTTGCCCCCCCAAAAAAGACAGATTTATAGATGGGTTTGGTTTTCATGGGAAACTTTATGCAGATCCATCAAGCTGGGCATACGACAAAGGTGGGGGAGTCCCGAAAGTACAATTTCCCACTTTGATATCCAGCGGATTCTCTGATCCTTGATACAGAAAAAGAACTCTGAATAGGCATGAACAAGTTACATTTTAGAGATATAGGGGCATATGTAAGTAATTTCCATTTTGTGATTCCCAAATAGCGATTTTTAAGGAATCGCTATTTGAGAATAGCAAAATGGAATGTAGGTAAAAATGTGCAATTTTTTTGCGAATCTCTAACATTCCTTAATTGCGATTAGAAAATTGCGAATCACAATTAAGGAATGAGTGTCCCATTCATTCCTATGGGCTAAGATGCCCATAGCAATGAATGGGGATACATTCTCAAATTGCGATTTTCTATGAGAAAATTGCAATTTGAGAATCGCAATTCCAAGGGTGCCTCGGTGTCCAAAGGACACCTGTTGCACCCCTGGAATGTGCCTCTAAGTACATGTGGCGCACAGACATGTCCTAAGGGCATGTCTGTGCGCCACATGGCACTTTGAATTTTTGAAATTGCAAAATACCATCTACTTGGAGTAGGTGGTATTTTGCAATTCCTTAAGCCAAAATCGCATTTTAAAATTCACTCCTACATAGCATTTAAGGAATCGCAAGATTGCAATTCCTTAAATGCTTGAGCAAAATAAGGAATCACAATTTTTGCGATTCCATATTATGCTAATGTGCACCTTCATACCAAAGCACCGTTTGCGATACGCAAACGCCGAATTTCGCCGAATTTTGGCGTTTGCGAATCGCAAACGCCTACCTACATATGCCCTATAAAGAAATCTGCCTTGTTAATTTGTGGATCCTCTGTATTTTTGAAAATCCACTGTGGATTTGTGAATCTGATTTAAAAATTAAATGCACATCATTGGACTAGGGAGCTTTTTATTTTACAGTCCATTGCAAATTCACATACCCATTGTGCTCTGATTGACTGGTCATCACAGAAAAATTTGATTTTGGGGCACCATTATCCAACACAGTGTGCCAAGCACTGTGTTGGGGGAAAAGGGGCATAAGGGGGAAGGGTAAGCTTACCTTGGCCCCAGGGCCATTGTCGGGAACCCAAAAAGGACCTTATTATTAACAAACAAAAAATGTTTATCGTAGGATTTGCAAATATTATGCTTGATTTGTGAATTATATTCTTCTCTGCACATCAGTATTCATGAATACAGCAGGATTTGTGAATCCTGTAAAAAAAAAAAAGTACTTTCTGCATTTGCCCAACAAGTGATATGAGGAGTTTGGTTGCACGTAGTACGGTGGGAACAGGGCCTGACCAGAGACCACGTCTCGTGGCCAATCTCGGCTGAGCATAGCCTTGGGAGTGTGCATTGGTTGATGGCCAAATGTGGAAAGAGGGGCGCAGGTTCCTGAGGCCAATCCTACTGCGAATTGACTTTTACTGCCTGTTTTAATATTGGATTAACCACCCACCAGTATTTTACCCCAAAAGGAGATATACATTGTGGGTCATGCTGTTAATTATTGTGTAGTTTGGGCAAATATACATCACAGTGATAGGGTTTAAACTGTGAATGGCATAAATGTGGAGGTGGGATCCATGGCTTCTCCCCACCTCCACACGATCATGGGGCCAGGATGCTTTTGCACTGGCTTTGAGCCACTTGTGATCTTTGTATCTCCATGAGTTAGTTATTTATTTATTCCGTGTTTTGTATAGCGCAAACAAGAGCCAAATTGGGTATCAATGCGATTCACAATTCTAGAGCATTGTAATTCTGAACAGTTAGTTTGAGTCCTTAAAACAATTATCATGCATCTCTGTTCATTTTAATGTGGAAAGCATTTGTGCTATAAATAATACCAGTCTAACAGATAACTAGTTATTACCGTATAATACAATCGTATGTGTCCTAAGTATTACCAACGTTGCAGGGATTCTGCACATACACAGAACTATGCACAGGAAAACAGGACCTCAGTATATAGGGGTGTACCAACCTACCACATTAGTACCTAAAATACGAAACCAACTAGCTATAGTGTCTCATTCGTTCTTCTCCAAAGATCATGAAGATATAAATGATTAGACAACCCAGAACACAACACTCCCGACTTTATCAGGAATCTTGGGAACAAGACATACTCTTTCGCTCACTCACTCGTACTTGTCCACAATGAGAATAGGCAGAGTCACAGAAATAGTTCAAAATGTTTACATTAACTATTGTGCTCTACAACACAGTAAACAAGCCACTACCAGCATCAAAATGCATAAACTCAGCAAAGTTAGAATTGTTACAATTCCACAGAATACAAAGGGAGAAGTAATTTTATAAAGACTGGAAAAAAGGCATTTATGCCTAACCACTCTCCTGTTGACTAGAAGAAGTTTATTTTATAAAAAGGAAGATCTCTGGGCTTTGACAGCAGACCCCATATCTTAAAGCCTGGATTTAAGGTTTACATCATAAGAACAGAGGAGCTCTTCTCCATGGAACGGCTTTCTCCAAGAGTGTTAAAACAACATGCAACAACGTAATATAAAAGCACAAGTCTTCATTACTGCAGCTGTGTGTAGCATGTTATGTCTAGGTGCTAGGGACTGACCAGAACAGAATAACAAGGGGCATTGTTTATCGACCTTGCACATCGTGTTCAGACTAAACTATAGGAAAGGCAGAGAACGCGAAAGGCAGCCTGTTCTCATGGGAAAGGCACAAACAGATTCTTGCAAAAGCAAAGTCATGTAGTAACGTGCGCAAAGCAGCATCATGGCAGCAAAGCTCATGCTAACTTAGCAATGTCGACAATGTCCCTAATGGCCATATAACACCATATGTAACATTTCGATATAACAGTCCTAAAAGGATACCTCAGTACATATTTAGTATAGAGGACTGTGCATATAAAACATACTGGTTATAAAATATAGAGCTAAATTCAGGAGTCTAATCAAGGATGAACAGTGAGACTGTTTCAGTACAATAAGTCAGAAAGGTCTGTTATCTTGCATTTATGTAGTTTTCTGTAGAGAGCAGAATATATAGAAAATTGAAAGATTGTCTGTTGGAATTCTGCTTAGAGCAATTGTGTGTTTGGTCTGCTGTTGTTTTGAATGCTGAAGTAGTCAGGATTCTTCTGATGCTCGGGGGAAGCAAGTTCCATATTCATGGTGCAGCTCCAGAGAATGCTCTATCATATGTTTTTTTCTTATGGAAGAATGAGGGTTTTCAGTAAAAGATCTCCTGAACTCTGAGAGAATCTGCTTCCTCCAGATATCATAATTTTCTGGGCTAGGTACAGTGGTGTTTTGTAGTATATCACTTTGTGTGTGATACAGGCCATCTTTAGTTGGATTCTTGCTTCATATGGCAGCCTATTGATCACTTTCAGATGTGGAGTGATGTGGTCACCTTTTCTAGAACCTGGTATGAGTCTTGTGGCTACATTAAGACAGGCTTTTAGCGGTGTTGTTGAGATCTTGGGTAGTCCTGAGAAAGTTGTAAATATGTATTCAATCTAGAGATGACTAATGCCTGGACTGTGGTTTTG
Source organism: Lissotriton helveticus (assembly GCF_964261635.1). NCBI lineage: Eukaryota > Metazoa > Chordata > Amphibia > Caudata > Salamandridae > Lissotriton > Lissotriton helveticus. The sequence continues at coordinate 150,428,320 of NC_136065.1, read as the reverse complement.
AGGTCTGATGTTTCTATAAATAGTTTAAGTTTTCTAAGATAGCTCAGGTGAAAGCAGGCATTTTTTGCCATCGAGTTGATATGGGTTTGCATGTTTAGGTTCTTATGAAATGTAATTCCTAGCGACTTGGTAGAGTCCACTAGAATTGGAGTACAATTTAGTGCAGTGATCATCATGGTTCAATCCTTTATCACCATAGAGTTTTTGGGTGGGGGGTAACAGTAGGAATTCTGTTTTTTGTGAGCTTAGGTTAAGGTGATTGTTTGTTAGCCAATGAACTGTCTTCCAGAAACGTAGTCTTAATATACAACTGTGTGTCATCTGCGTACATATGGAAGGAGATGTTTTCCTGCTGTAATATTACGGTTAGTGGTTCCACATAAAGATTAAATAGTGATGGGGAGAGTGTTGAGCCTTGTGGTACTCGAACTAGATTAGGGAAGTGTAAAGATAGTTTTTGTTTCACCAGAAACTTTTGCAATCTGTTCTCTAAGAAGGATTAAAGCATTCCAGGACTGTTCCCGATAATACCATCCTCTTCTCAAGCTGCTCAAGTATTTTGCTATGGTCAACTGTGTTGAATGCAGACCAGAGGTCAAGCAGAGCTAACAGACAAGTTTAATTACGGTCTAGTATGAGTAGAGTGTCATCCACTATATATAGAATTGCTGTTTTGGTCCTGTGCCCAGGTCTGAGCCCCGATTGGCAGTCATCTAATAGCTTGAATCCTGTAATGTGTTGGTTCAGTTGTTGATCAGATTTTTCCTGTACTTTGGCTAGCCTGGGAATGTTGGTTATTGGTCGGAAGTTGTTTGACTCTATGACAATAGCAAGAGAATGTCTCTACCAGAGAACCAACAGCATGTCACTTAACGCATGCATCCACTGAAAACAACTCCTTCCCAAACAGCCCACTGCTTGCTCAGTCGCTGGTTACAAGTTCAAGTGCCAGGTCCATATACTAGTTCACAATAAATACATAGTCATAGCATAGCACAATGTGCTCCCTCCTGCTGGTATGACAGATAAGGATGTCAAACAAAGGAATTATTCTAACAATAATATGTAAGTTTCTGAACATTTCAATGTGTCAAAACTTGACATTACAACTAATTGAAGATTATTTTCGAACAAAAAGAAACAACATTTCAAAAAGCAGGTGTATATGTTCAAAAATGTTCCTTTTATTGAAAAAGATGTCTTCATATGTACAATAACAGAGGTTCACAAGAATGATCCTATAACACACTGATATTGTTTATTACTTAATCATATCTGACTTCATTTGCAAGATGGCAGTGTGTCAAACAACTATCTCCTGCTGGTGAGCATTTGTGCACATCGGTATTGCTACAATAACGCACCCCAAGAGGATTTATATGCTGTACACGTGACAACAGTTCACAGAATGAAGGACTAACAGATCTAATACATGTGTTTTATATGTCCTGCGTGTCAAAGCCCTAGTTCCGCCATCTTGAGGCATGTGACAGAGAATCGCAGGCCTGAAGCAGACTGAGTGCACCTTTGCTGGACTTTGTCTGGGGATGACCCTAGATGTCCTTGGATGAACTGCTTCCTGGAAACCTCAGATCCTGGTTTACCCCAAGAGTTTGTAGAATTTCCCACAGAATGCATGACAATGCATCTTTTACTGTAGTGACGTGTGGTAGAACTGCAGATTGAGAAGTGGTACTGACAATGTGCTGGTGTGATGGGCATGTTTATGATATGCATCCGGCAGGGATACAACATAACTGTCAACACTGATGAAACCAAGTACATATTGCCTAAATGCATGAAATATAGATGCAGATTGTAAACTAGAGTAACTAATATTAATACCTAAAAGCACGTGGTAGAATATGGTTGTACGTCACAGGACAGGGATTATTTGGGACTCACCAATTGGAACTAATGATGCACTTATGTTAGAAATGGGGGTCTCTAGTTGGCAGAGGTAGGTACCTTTGTCCAAATAGGGACCCCTGATTCCAATCAGGTTAAGGGGAATACACTTCTAATATAACTCCTGCTCACTTTCATGGTAGCTTGGCACGAGAAGACAGGATTATCTCAGAGGCAGTGTGTAAAGCATTTGTGAACACATACGGTAATACAGTGAAAACACTACAAATGGACACATTAGGGCATGTCCTACCTTTCACATACAATGCACCCTGCCCACAGGGGTACCTTTGGCCTACTTTAGGGGTGATTAACATGAAAGAAAAGGGAAAGTTAAGGCCTGGCAAGTGGGCGCACTTGCCAAGTTGACATAGAAGCACTAGACTGCACACAGGCTCTGCAATGGAAGGCCAGAGTTACATTTACAGGCTGCTTTATTAAGTTAGCAAAAAGAGTTTATTGAGAAAACATAAAGTGAAAGCATACAATAATATGATAAGTATAATGTAAGCATATAAGAGAGTAATCAAAACATTAGGGGGCCGATTCACAGAACTATTCTGAAGTAAAATCCTAAACGTACTACTTTTGGTATTTACCGAAGGCATTTAGTAGTAGTAAAGTTAGGACTCCTAACTTTACTACTACTAAACTGAGATAAAATCCTAAACGTACTACTTTTGGTATTCACAGAAGGCATTTAGTAGTAGTAAAGTTAGGAGTCCTAAAAAAGAAATGAAAGGTCACTCCTACAAGTCTATGGAGTCTGAGAGGAAGACGGTCCCAAAAAATTCATTGTTTCCATCCTGCAGGAATTGATGAAGCGCTTCAGTTTGATTGGGTCCTCCTAAGACAAGGGTGAAAGAGTTCATAGCGAGCTCCGAGTGATCTGAGATCAGGTCTCAAGCTGAGAAATTTCCTACATCAGTCGGCTGTACATTTAGCGTAATCCTGAGAAAAGTAGTTTGGTGTTAGTTTCCTTAATAAATGGTCGTAATAAGCGAATTTCCTCCAACAGCATATCTAGTGAAAGAGGAGAGGATCATTTCTGTGGTGATGGTGGTTTTTTTTTTAAAAATGTTTTGTGGAGAACTTCCCTGCAGTGACAGTATTAGGTATCGAAGTGGATGAGCCCCTCGATGCTGATGCCAGGGCTTCTTCCATTTTAGAATATTTGGAAAAAACTGTAGAGTTCATGATGAATACCTGTGTAGGCCAAGCCAAGGAAGAACTCACTCTCCTCAGTCTTCCCATAAAAAGTAGTTATTGCAAAGTCTCTAAGGCAAACGCAGTACTTAGCAGGTATTCTAGTTCACAACCGTCAGAATACATTGATGGTGCAGACAGCAATCACTGTTGGACTATATCTCTATAGGGCCCAAGAATGAATTAAGTCATCATTTAGTTTACTTGCCAAAAAACTGATGCAGAGAAGCAGAAAAACATAGCTTGGTTCAAAGGAGGAGCCAACATGTGGACATTCCAAGTCAAAATATAGAACTAATCATCTTTATACATCATTTATACACCAGCAACAATGTGAGAGTGCATCTGAAATGGTGGTTAGATATATCATGTTCCTGAAGGAAGGAAGACCAACTCCAAAGGAAGTTGAAGGTCAATATGTAGGAGCCCAAGAAAAAAGGGAGAAAAAAAACCTCATTTCTTCAATTAAGGGCAGGAGTAACAAAAATGCTGATAGAGGAGGACCGGAAACAGAGGACCGTTGCGTAGCGTTCACTGGTTATTTATCTCAGGAATGCATTGTTATGCAAAATGGCAGCCACGGTCTTCGCCGTTCCGTGGCAGTAACTTCAATGCTGAAATGCTGTGTCCCGGTTCAGCAGCGGCATTCGTCAAAAGCGTCTCGGTGCTCAGGGAAACATCCTTGGTGATGAGGAGTCCACAAATAGAGATTAGGAAAGACACACCATAAGGTCCGCTTGCACCATGCCGCGGACCTCTACTCAAGCGCCTCCATCTTCTCTGGCGGTCAAGCCACGCCCATACATTTACAGGCTGCTTATGTGGGTGGCACAATCAGTGCTGCAGGCCCACTAGCAGCATTTGATTTAGAGTCCCTGGGCACACACAGTACACTGTACTACGGACTGACTAGTAAATAAAATAAATAAAATAAGCTAATTATGGAAACGCCAATCCATACATACAATGTACAGGGAGACCATATACACTTTAGCACTGATCAGCAGTGGTAAAGTGCCCAGAGTCATAATACCAACAAAAACAGGTCAGAAATAGAAAGCCACAAAGCAAAAAATCTGGGGATAAACCCACTGTAAAAACCAGGTTTAACAACGTGCAACCGAAGCGTCCCTACTGTATACATACCTATGTATGCCTGCACAAATCTAGTTTACATGTTTAGTGCACAAATATTTTATGATGTTTCAGTATACACTGTTATTGCATATTGTTTTAGGTATATATTTATCAGTCATATCACATAGGGGTAAACACTGGCCATGTGAAAATCCTCTTTGCATTCGCGCAGATTTCTGCCAAGTGAGGCTGTCACACTTTAGCCTTTTGATTGTCAGCATTCACAGTGAGTAATGTTATACACACTCACATCAAGGGAGGCATTTGAGAGTGTGCTACTGCATGTCCTTTCTGGTCCATTTGCTTGATTTCCTTGTAATTAGTGCTTCGGAGTAAAAACAAAACACTTAGTTGCTCATCATTTATTCATTCCAGGATGTCGTTCTATATGTTCAGCTGAAGCGTGAGTAGGGAGCCATGCAAATGCTTTCTAAGTTCACAAACAACATAGCATATTCGTTGTCTCCCTAATATGGATTGCTCAGCTTTTCTTGGTAAGATAAATATTTCACAAGGCAGGAAAAACTCACTTATAGTCTGGATTCCAGCTCATGTACCTTTCATCCACCACCAGGCCCTCCCTTCCTATTTACCTCACTCTTAAATGTTCTTTTCTCACACCCAATTTCTTTGTATGCCACTATGTTTCTGTGATTTTCTTCCTCCTCTTGTGTTTTGCACTCTCTTGCTCTGTGTCAAAGACTGATGAGAAAAATAAGTGCTGGTCCCCAAAAAGAAGTTCTACCTTCAACCCCCCCTGGCCCACATTAAGCATACTTGGGTTAGTCCTTCTGAAGGGGGTGCAGTGTCAATCGCCCCACAACATTTTGGGAAGTCCAATCCTCCCAATGAACTTCCATGCTTCTCTTTTACAGCAAGATGGGCTTTCAGCTCATCAGGTAAGCACACCAGAAGACATGATCCCCCTCTTTCTAGGCTCTGAGATTAAGAAAGTGAGAGCCTGGCCCTACATCTCTATAAAAATCCCTTTCCTGGGAGTTACAGACCCCCGTGAAAGCCTGTCACCAGCAAATGCAGTCATTACTTTACGCGCTCACTTCAAGAAGCCGCCTCTTCCTGGGTGGGCTGTTCTGGATAAATCTCTTGATGTCAGGGGACCATTTCATCATTCCCATGATCTGTTCATATATGCATTCCCTAAAATCCAAACGGGTGAAAAAGTGCTGCTTCAAATTATTGGAAACAATTCATGGCTGAATGTACAGTCTCACAGGCGTTTAAAGGCATTTAGGGGGACCCCGGAAAGAGCCAGATCTGTTTTGAAGAGAGTATTGCCCTGATCACCTTGAATAATTCTTAAGCAGATTGTTTGAAATACCATTTTCCTTTAATTTATTTTTAATGTGGGTAAGTCTATTACAGACAATTTGCAGAGAAATGTGTTTGTGTTTCATGCAACATCAATACAAAAGTTTTTTAGATCAAAACAGAACCTCACATATGACAAATGGGAGATTGTCAAAGAGATTATTTGCAATAATGTTAGTGAGCTGCTGCTGTCTGTCATTATCGAAAACATGTCACTATCGTCATTATCTCTGACTATTATATATAAACGCATTTAAAATGTGGACCAGTGTCCTATGCACTGTCAGTGACCTGGCTAAAGAGGTCATGAAAAAGCTGAAATTAGATCATAACTTCAAAGCTGTTCCAAACAGGGGCCTCCAAAATACGTTTGGCCCAGGGTCCCCAAAATCTTTAAGATGTTTCTGTAAAGTCTGCTCTCTGTGTTCATAGATCTCTGTTGTGATGCTCTGTCTGATTCAAGACCGTCCCAGGGTCTGTTCTTGCACAAATTACTGAACTCTGTAGATGCTAAGTGTAACTTAGTGTAAAATAAAACATTCTGAATGATGCGATCTCGAAAATCGGGGTTCGGACAGCATTCAGAAAAGCAAGCCTACATCTGCGCCCTAGGGGGTCTGCAGTGCTCATCTCCTTGGTGACACATCCTCCTGCCTATGCCAACCGGGTGCGGGGACTGATGGGAGCAGGGGATGAAGGCTAGCTCTGGTCTAGAGCAGAAAAGATGCTTGAACAATGCTTACATGAAAGGGACAGAACTAGAGGCAGAGCAGCCAGCTGCTGTGCTGAAAGTGCGAATAATCAATGCTCCAGATGGAAAATAAGGCAGCGTGGCTTCCTGCGGAAGGCCTTTTTTCCATTTCTCGTGAATCATCCATAATACAATGCTTGAAATAATTAGATCCCCTAATAAAAGAATTCAATAAATCTTTCATGAGCCGCACTCACCAGGCGTGCGGGAGGTGGCCAGCGCCCGGAACGAGAATTCAGCGGCTTGTTTGCAGATGAAATATAACCGCAAGCCGTACAGTACATTATGTGCGCTCAAAGGGAGCTATTTCGGATGCTCCCAGCATATGGCGTGCTTCGGCTGGAGTGCAGAGGCAACCGCGAGCTGTCTCGGGCTCTCAGCAGAAATGCGCTCGTCTGGCAGGGCCCACCGGCTCTTGGCACCGTGAAGGAGACGCTGCGTGGATGAAAAATTAATTCTTCAAGCTGTAATTATAACTTAGCTGTCTATTTCAGAAGATTTCTATTACTGTACCTTGTTTGCCAAACAGAGAAGCTGTGAAAAGTTGCTAGGATGGACTTTCTGGCGGCTTATTGTACCTGCGCGATGGCTTTAACTACCTGAGCCCAGATATGCACTACCCGCTGCCACGTGCCGAAAGTGGTGCTGGATGCCTTCCAATCTGGATTCCGCAGAAACCACAGCACTGAGACCACCCTTCTAGCCGCAAATTATGTTCAGAGTGGGGATGCTAGCTACCAGCATCACCTCATTAAAGGCATATTCAAAATCAAACATGGGGCGCCCTATATTCCAATGGAACTGGGGTCATCAAGGCCATACATACAAAGAAATGTTCTATTAGGACCACATAGAAATAATTTTTAATACTAAAACAGGGGCTAACTTACTCTGTGGCCCTGCTGTCGCAATCAATGAGCAACAAAATCATAAGATGTGTATGTTAATCAATTATGAGTAAATGTACAATTATATATATATATATACATATTAGTAAGGCTAGGCTTGTCTGTTATGTGCCGATGAGGAGGCTAGCGCTGGGTATTGTGCACTTGCACTGTACCGTCACCTATAGAATCTATTCACCTACTGGAATTGTCATAATATTACATGTGGAAATATATCCACATATAAGGCCATGACAATTCCAGATATCCACTTGTAATGTCATGACAACTCCAGTAGGTGAATAGGTGCTACAGGTGATGTTGCAGCGCTAATGCAGAATAAGTTATGTAATGTTATTATGACTTATACACCACATGGCTACCTCAAACGTTTCCCAGCACTAGCCTCCTCATCATCACATGACAGACAGGCCAAACCTTACTAATTCATTCAATCAATCAAACAGGGATTTATAAAGCGCGCTACTCACCCGTGAGGGTCTCAAGGCGCTTGGGGGGAAAGACGGCTCCAGATCAGTCGAACAGCCAGGTCTTGAGGTCCTTCCTGAATGTTTGCAGGGTAGGGGAGCATCTGATGTTCACCATGAACTCGTTCCAGGTCTTTGCTGCGATGTATGAGAAGGCTCTTCCTGCAGTCTTGCTTCTGCATATGCGGGGGACCTCTGCCAGGGTGAGGTCAGCGGAGCTGACATTTTGCTTGGGCGCGTGGAAGGAGACTTTTTTGTTGAGATATTTGGGTCTGATGTTGTTGAGGGCTTTGTAGGCGTGATTGAGGAGTTTGAAAGTGACTCTTTTCTCGACGGGGAGCCAGTGGAGGTAGCGTAGGTGTTGGGTCATGTGCTTGTGTCGTGGAGTTCCGAGTACGAGTTTGGCTGCGGCGTTCTGCATGGTTTGGAGTCTGTGCAGGAGAGTCTAGTTGATTCCGGCATAGATGGCGTTGCCGTAGTCGGGCCTGCTGGTTATGATTGCATGGGTGACAGTCTTTCTGCAGTAGGAAGGGGATCCATTTGAAGGTCTTACGGAGGATCCGAAGGCATTTGAAACTAGTGGAGGTGAGGGTGTTGACCTGGCGGTTCATGCAGAGGGAGGATTCGAGGATGATCCCGAGGGTCCGGGTGTGGTTGGTGGGGGTGGGTGGGGTCCCAAGGGCAGACAGCCACCAGGTGTTGTCCCAGGCAGTGGACTGGGTCCGAGGATGAGGACCTCGGCCTTCTCCGAATTGAATTTCAGACAGCTGTACCTCATCTAGGCTGCCACATTCTTCATTCCTTCCTGGAAGCAGCGTCTGGTGTCATCTGGCTTGTTCATGAGGGAAAGGATGAGCTGATTGTCGTTGGCATAGGATATGATGCTGAGTCCATTTTGTCTGTTAATGGCAGCGAGGGTCCTATGTATATGTTGAAGAGCTTAGGGCTGAGAGATGATCCTGTGGGACTTTGCAGTTGATGTCTGTGGGTTCCGAGATGAAGGGAGGGAGTCGGAGCTTCTGCAGTCGGCCCGTGAGGAATGATTGGATCCGGTTGAGGGCGATACCTTGTATCCCTGCGGCGTGAAGCCTGGCTGTGAGAGTGCGGTGTGAAACTGTGTCGAAAGCCGTGAGAGGTCTAGTAAGATGAGGGCCGCCTTGTGTCCCCGGTCCAGTAGCATGCGGATATCAAAATTTGCGGCTAGAAGAGTGGTCTCAGTGCTGTGGTTTCTGCGGAATCCAGATTGGGAGGCATCCAGGATGGAGTTGTGTTCGACAAAGGTGGTCAGCTGGGTGTTTACGAGTCTTTCGGTGACTTTGGCCGCAAAGGGGAGGAGAGAGATGGGACGGTAGTTTTTCAGGTCTGTGGGGTCTGTCGTAGGTTTCTTGAGGAGGGGTTTTACCTCAGCCCTTTTCCAATTTTCTGAGCAGATGCCGGATGTTAGGGAGGTGTTGATGGCGTGACCCAGTTCGGGTGCGATGGCGGCGGTGGCTCTGTGGAAGATGTGCAGTGGGCAGGGGTCCGTAGGTGCTCCAGAGTGGGTTTTCTTCATAGTCGTGGTGATGAGTTCGATGGAGGCGGGATCCCAAGACGTGATGGTAGGCTTGTCGGCGACAATGGTTCTGGGGGTGGTGTCAGGGGTGGGTTCGCTGAAGTCGTCGTAGAGGTCTTTGATCTTACAATGGAAATAGGAGCTGAGCTTGTCACAGAGTTCCTGAGAAGGAGAGATGTCCATGGTTTCGCAGGCGGGTCTTGAGAACTGCTGAATGGTGTTGAAAAGTTCTCTGCGTCAGTGGCGTTTGTTTGGATTTTGTCTTTCATGAAGGTCTGTTTGGTGTCCCATATGCGCTGGTGGTATTCTTTCAGGGCGTTCTTGTGGTTGGTCCGTGCTTCCATGGTTTTCTGGTTCCGCCAGGTTTTCTCAAGGTGTCTGCAGGTGCATCTGGCCTCTTGGATTTCTGTGGTGAACCAGGCGGCCTTTTGAGGGCATTGTTTGTCAGGGAGGCAGAGCGGTGTAAGCCTGTTCGTGCAGCAGGAGATCCAGTGATGCAATTCCCTGGCTGCGGTGTTGGAGTCGGTCGTGGTGATGGGGGTGTTTTGGCAGAGGGTGTTCCTCTGTGACCCTGTTCCAGTTCCGTCGTGGCGGGCATGGGGCACGCTTGGGTGTGGTGGTGGTGTGGAAAGTGAAATGGATGCAGTGGTGGTCTGTCCAGGAGGTCTGGGTGGTGTGGTTGAAACAGATGTTGGTCTCTCCCGCAAAGATGGAGTCGAGGGTGTGGCCTGCTCTGTGGGTGGGTGTGTTGATGAGTTGTTTCAGTCTTAGGTTGGTGAGGTTGGCGATGAGAGTGCTGGAGTCGGGGTCGTTGCTGTTGTCGAGGTGAAAGTTCAGATACCCGAGTAGGATGTAGTCTGTCGAGGTGATGGTGTGGGGTGCGGCGAGCTCAGCGATGGTCGTTGGGGGCTAAGTACGGGGTCCCGGCGGTCTGTAGATGAGGGTGCTACATAGCGTGGTCCTGGGGCAGGTCTGGATCTTAAAGTGGAGGTGTTCTGTGTTGAACTGGGGGTCACTCGAGCCAGAGGTGGAGAGTCGGAGGGCGGTATTGTGTGTGATGGTGAGTTCCCCACCTGGGCGGTGAGGATGGTCCTTTCTCTGGAGCTTGTAGCCAGATGGCCGGAGGTGGCATTGGTCAAGTCTCTGTGGAGAAGGTGACGTTGGGTGACAGGGTGTTGATCAGGTCCCAAATTTTGACGATGTGTCGGTGTAGGGAGAGTACGCTGAGGAGGATGCATGTCAGGCTCTCTGTGGTGCGGATCGGGCGGATCGTCCGAGGTGGCAGGAGGCTTGTTGACGGTGAAGGGGTGGTGTTGGGCGCGGATCTTGCACAGTCGGCATGTCTACCGGGGTTGAGTGCACGGAGGGTGGTCAGGTCTTAGAGGTGGGGTCCAGGAAAACCAGGGTTCCTGGCGCTGGCTGCGGTAGGGTCGCAGTTGGGCGCACACGGGCTTTCCTTAGGCGTGCCTCTGGGCATGTCCGCTGCGTGACTGCGCAGCGGTCGCCATATGAAGGGGAGGGGGCAGGGCAGCGGAAGGGAAGGGAAGCGGGAGCGGGGCTGGATCGGGGGGTGGGACCGCAGGGGAGCTGCGGCGGGAAAGGTGTGTGGGTACTGCAAAAATGGCGAAAATAAACTAACCTGAGATTGGAATTAATTAAAATGAAACTAAATCTGCAATCAGCCCAAAATTATGAAGAATGAAACAGCAGAGGTAAGTCCCAAGTACTGGGGCGGTCGGCTGAACTGGTGGAGCTGCTGGGGAGAGTGCTGTCCTTGTGCCAAGAGGTCAAGGACCTCTGATTAGAGGGAAGATGGGAAGAGCCATGTTTTTAGCTGCTTCTGAAAGACTGTAAGTGATTTGCAGGCTATCAATGAGTGTGACAGATCGTTCCGTAGCTTGGGGCCAAGAAAAGTGAATAATTAGCCACCTTGACGAGACTCCCTGATCCTGGGGACAGTTACCAGATTCTGCTGGCTTGATCAAAGTGTACAATTTGGACAGTACCCAGCTATCAATGGTCTCAAATATACAGGCCTGTGTTGGCAAGGCACTTGTGCATGTAGCAAAGGGACTTAAAGCAAACAAAGAAAAACATAATACAGTGCACATAACATATAGATGCCTTAACCATACGGGCACAATTACAACGTAGAATCCAATCAAAATTATATTTTGGATTTCTCAGTGTCCGGCACCAAAAGCAAACATGATTAAGACTTATCAGACGTTGTTTCAGGCACTAGCAGTTATTTAAACGGGTTCTTGCTCAGGACAGCACGGTAGCAACTTTGGACATACATTAATGCAATATTTTTAGGGCAATAAAAGTCTGGGGACATAGTCATAAATGGCCAGTAATAGAGGCAAAGATTCAAAAAGTAGCATGCAGGTGGTAATGAATAGACTTCAAAAAGGCTTCCTAGGCATGTCAAGAATGAACTCCCAAGTACACGTTAGATTTTAGACAAGGTTTCCCAATTAATGAGCGAACAAATATAGTAATTCACAAGACAAAATATACACAATTTCTTTGGATTCCTTTTTTTTATCCCGTGTTTTATTCTGTTGATTTCAGCCACAGCCAACACGTGTTTCGTCTCGCATTCGGGCGTGATCCCGCGACTTCCTCAAGGCTATATTGTCCAAGTTTGAGATTGTAAATGTGGTGATACTTCCGACCCAAAAAGGGGTTCTAATTCGTGACGTAATCGTCCAGCAATAAGTTTCCTTTCACTTTCAAATTCAAGTTTCCAATGTGTTGATTATTAAAATCTCATATTCGGCCCGCAGAGTACCGCAGACACCTCCAGGAGCATACTGTAACACCGTGTTCAGTAGGTAAGCTAACCGACTGAACACGGTGTTACAGTATGCTCCTTGTGTATATTTTGTCTTGTGAATTACTATATTTGTTCGCTCATTAATTGGGAAACCTTGTCTAAAATCTAACGTGTGCTTGGGAGCTTATTCTTGTTTTGAGAGCTTGGCTCTCGTTTTGTGGAGGTTGGTGGTTCCCCACACCTTTGATCACCGTCAATTTAAACTGAATAAAATAAGTTAGTGCAAATCAACCGTAGGCGCCAAATCCCCTATACTAATTACCACGTTCCTAGGCATGTCAAGACACAGTATCTATCTGTGCATAGCCAGCGACTGCCATCAAGACTCCGACCTTTAAACAGAAAACTGAAACTGGTGTAGACAGTTCATGCATGAATGTATGGAGGTAAACTCTAAGGGGCAGATTTATGAAGGCCTTGCGCCGCCGGTGCGTCACTTTATTTGACGCAACGGCGGCGCAAACAATGCGCCCTATTTACAACGTGACGCATCTAGGAGATGCATCACGTTGTAAAGCCCTGCGCCATAAGGAGGCGTTCCTGCGCAGGGGGGGGGTGTTCCTGCGCAGGAACGCCTCCTAAAAGTGGCTGAGTGAAATCTATGAGATTTCACTCAGTCACTTTCAGGACAATGCTGCGTCAAAACCCTGCGCCTGCTTGAAGCAGGCGTAGGTCTTGACGCAGCATTGTGAAGATGGGGCACCCCCGAGCCTTGCTGGAGCTGCGTCGCTCCAGCAATGCGCCACCTTTACGGCACAGATGCGTCACGCATCTGTGCCGTTTTTGCCCCATGGTGCGCCGCATTGTAAATGCAGCGCACCATGGGTGGCGGAGCAGCGGCGCAGGATGACTGGCGCATCCCTGGGGATGCGCCAGTCATCATAAATCTGCCCCTAAATGACAAGCAGCCCTCTTTGCTTATTTGACTTTGCAAACTGGTAATCGTTCAAATGACGCTGAGATGTCATCATGTACAAATAGTTCAACTGGTGCCTAGAGCTGTCACCATGTACATGGCTACCGCTTAAATGCCAACCACAACGTTTAACATCCAGCTAACCACAGTAGCAGGATGTACCAAGTCTTTCTGGCACAACACCAGGGATGTCGATTGCTCAGTTCTATATGACAGCAATTGCCACTCACTTCATTCCAAGTCGGCCACTACCATACCAAAAGCTCGTACATTTTTCCTTCCCCTGAGACTGTCATTGCATGATCAAGCATCATCATTGTTTGCTCCAGTTGTCTTAATTGTAAGAAAAACTCAGTTACATCCAACTTAGGGAATATTCTATCAATCAGACACTTCATTTATCTGAACAACTTTTCACAGAAGGAAGTAAAGGTCGAAAGTAAACTATGGTATAAAGACCCAATCATGCCACAGACCCCAAGATACAGCAAGGTCACAGCAACTGCAGATCCAAATCATCCGCACAAAATAGAACCATTACTCTACATTGAGTTTTAGTAATACAATCTTCAACCTGTATATCCTTTAGGCCAGCAAACTCAGTTGTACCCCTCCTCGTGTTGAGTCAAGTACCACCTCTCCCCACAGTGCTGGACATAGCACAGTTTTCTTAATATTCATTCCCATCCTCATAACAAACATCTATGAAAATAAATTACTACTTGTAACAATCTGGACAATTACTGGCTTTTCTGTATTTAACATATTCAAAGTCATGTGTCATAACAAAGTGCTCCATAGGCACACATATATTACCAGTGCTTGATACGCAATCTGCTCAGTTATAACACCGAACATCATCCAATGATTGTTGCCCACTTTCTAAACACTGTTACACAATATGTTAAGAGTATACAGCTTTGAGATATGTTTTACAGTATTGACAAGGAAGAAAGGGCCATATGTATCAAAATAGAATTTTGCGATTCTCAAATTGCGATTTTCAGCGAATCGCAATTTGAGAATCGCATAATGCAATCTATCTGGGATTTGCTAATAATTTTGCGAATCCCACATATTCCTTATTTGAAAATCGCAAATTGAGATTTGCAAATAAGGAATACCTTCCACTCATTCCTATGGGCTAAGAGGTCCATAGGAATGAATAGGAAGGCATTTTCAATTTGCGATTCACAAATAGAGAATCGCAAATTGAGAATGCAATTGCAAGGGTGCCAGGGTGTCATTAGGTCACCCTGTTGCACCCCTGAAATGTGCATGTGTGCACATGTGGCACACATACAGGCCCCTAAAGGCATGTATGTGCGCCACATGGCACTTTATTTAAGTTAAAAAAAGAGAGTTTATTAAGCAATAAGAGGTGTCAATACAATATACACATGTGATACAGAAAAGAAGCAAGAACAATCTAGGAAAACACTGCATGAATAACAAAAGGTATACTGGTTATGAAGACAGGACGAGGCTATACAATAAAGGAATAAAAAGGATACAGTAGTAAAATCTGTTAGACAGGAAAATAATGAGGAACAGTAAGGTCAATCAGGGAGGTCTGGAGACTTCTTGCTGAATGGGCGATAAATGAAATGAATTTTTAGCACAAGTATCAAGGTACAGGGTTATAGGAAGCCATAAATTGGTGTGTTTCATTGCCATATGAAGAGGAAAAACAAAGGCAATATCTAACCTATGGTTATGACAAACATTATACCACCATGCTTTAAACGAGATATTCGTAAAATTCTTCCAATTAACAGTAATTTGTTGGAATGCAAACGCTATTAGTAAATCAATGATTCGCACATCAAAAGTGACATGATCCCAACAAGGGGAAAGACTACCTAAAAAAATGTGAATAAAAGAAAAAGGGATTTGAGTGTGAAAAATGTCATTGATTTGGGTCCAAATTTGCTTCCAGAAAGCATGAACGATAGTGCAAGAGAAGAGCATGTGGAATAGAGTTGCATTGGGCATAGAGCAAGACCAACAGAAGTCAGGGACAAAAGAGAATTTCTTACTAAGCATGTGTGGTGTAAAAAGAAGTCTATTATAAATGAAAAATAGTGTCTGTGTTAAAGTGGCAGATCTAGAGGATTTGCGAATCTTGGTCCATAACTTATCCCACAAAGAAATAGGCCAAGAAGTAGCAAATTCACATTCCCATTGTTCCTCTACCTTAGACTTTGGACGAGGAGAAGGCATGGCACGAAGAAATATGTAAATGAGAGAGGCTTTAGAAGAAGCAGTCAACAAGGAGTGAAGTTGTGAGGTGAGGTTAGGAGATGGAGAATGAGTTTGAGAGTGCTGGATCTGGGTGTAAGTAGACATGACCACTTCTTTAAGTATAAGATATTTACGAGCAAAGGAAGCGGTAAGATTAAAAGAGTGGCGTAATGTTGAAAATTAAACCCTCTGCCTCCAGGATTTCCAAAAAAAAGGTTTGTTATTGATAAGGAGACTTTTATTATGCCAAATGGTAGTGGATAAAAATCATCTATAGAGGAGGGAGGGGCCGGGGAGGAGGCTAGGAGTAGCTTGACAGTGAATTTGTGTATGGGAATGGATGGTAGCTGTGGTTTACGAGAGAAAGATAGAAATTCAGCAAAAGTAAAGGGAGAGAGAGAGAGAGACGCTCTACAGTAACCCATAAAGGACAAGGCTCATCAGGGTCTCGCAGCCAAAAGGAGGCTTGGTGCAAAAGGAAAGCCTTGTGATAGGTTGGAAAGTCAGGAAAGTTGACACCACCCTCAGATTTAGGACGTGTTAGTCTAAAGGGAGACATACGGGGTTTTTTGCCTGACCAGAGAAAAGAAGAAAGAATGGAGCTAATCTTCTTAAAAACCTTCATGGGAATAGGAACTGGAATATTAGAAATAGTATACAAAACGATGGGGGATAGCATCATTTTAATGGTATCGAGGCGTCCCCACCAGGAAAGATAGAGTGGATGCCATTTGGTGGTAAGATCGGAACGTTTCTGGGTACATTTGTTGAGACAGAGTGAGACCGTGTCTGCGATGGAGGGAGTGACATGTAAACCTAAGTATTTGATGTGAGAGGAACTCCAAGTGAAATTAGAAGCAGCAAAATCAGGTCTTAAGGTATATTTTGTGAGAGGTAAAATTTCGCATTTGTCATTGTTCAGCTTATATACAAAAATCTGCGAATACTCACGTACTTCAGCAAGAAAGGCAGGAATAGAGACAGTAGGGTTGGAGATAAAGAGCAAAATGTCATCTGCGTAAGCAGCGAGTTTTATGTGAGAGTGTAATGTCTGAAAGCCGTGTATGTCAGGATTTTGTCTAAGTTTGGAGAGAAACGGTTCCAAGGCTAAATTAAAGAGAAAAGGGGATAAAGGACAACCTTGTCGCACACCTCTACCCAATTAAAAAAATGAGGAAATCAGACCATTTACATAGACCGCTGCTCTGGGATTGGAATAAAGAAAGGAAATTAAGGATACAAATTTGGAACCAAAACTGAACCATTTAAGGGCAGAGAAAAGATAGGTCCATTCTACCCTATCAAACGCCTTCTCTGCGTCTAGGGCAATAGCCGCCAGAGAATCTTGAAAGCGTGGAGATTTAGACAAAACATGAAAAAGAAGTCTAGTGTTGTCAGTAATAAAGCGTCCCTTAACAAATCCAGATTGCTCGGAGCCAAGTAATTCAGGTAAAAAGGGGTCTAACCGAGCTGCAAGGGATTTGGCATAAATCTTATAGTCAATGTTGACAAGGGAAATTCGTCTGTAACTTTTACAATATCGAGTGTCTTTCCCTTCCTTAGGCATGATACAGATATGAGCATCAGAAAAGGTACCTGAAGAGCTGCCAAGGGTAAGAAAAGAATTTATAAGGGAATGTAATTTAGGCATTAGCAATTTGGAAAAATGAAGATAAAACTCAACAGTGAATCCATCAGGCCCTGGAGCTTTATCTTTTTTGAGAGAATTAAGGGTTGAAAGTAATTCTTGCTGAGAAATGTCCAATTCCAAAGAAGTTAAGTCATTAGGAAAATGGTCTGGTTGGCGAATAGTAGAGAAAAATCAGAGAGAGAATGGGGAGTAGGATGAGCCTCAGAGGAATAAAGGGTAGAGTAGAAGCGGGAGAATTCATCTAGAATATCATTGTCTTTATGTCTGAGAACAGCATTGTCATCAAATACAGATTCAATATTTAATTTGTTGTGTTTGATTTTCAAATAATTAGCCAGAATTTTCCCTGCTTTGTTTCTCCCACCATAAAATTTCGAACTAGATTTCAATAGGTAGAGAGAGGCGTCCTCTGTGGATTTTTTATTAAATTTCAACTTGGCGTCAATAAGTGCTGTCGAGCTTTCCTTTGAGTGAGAGGTATAATAGGAGTGCCTCAGACCCTTGATTTTGTGGAGAAGGTCAGTAGTGTATTTACGTGTAGTCTTCCTTTTCTTAGCCACATAATGGATGATAACATTTCTAGCTGTGGCCTTGAATGCATCCCAAATAGTGTGAGTAGGAATAGAAGGGGTATCATTAAAGGTAAAATATTCATTAAAAAAGTCAGTGAAGGAGGTGGTAAATTTGGGATCAAAAAGCAAGGAATTGTTGAAACGCCACCTCTTAGGTGCAATGACTTTGGGTAGGACATTAAAAACCAATGAGACTGGGGCGTGATCAGATAATAGAATGGGGCCAATTTCTGCATGAGTAAGAGACTGTGAGAGATGATGGGAAACAAAAATTTAATCAATGCGTGATTGGGAATGGTGAGAGGGAGAATAAAAGGTAAACTCTTTGGCCGTTGGATTACACAGACGCCAATCATCAATAAGTTTATGCTGTGACACTGCATGAGTAAAAAGTTTATGAGGCTTGTTTGGAATGAAGAATGCTTTGGAGTTTCGGTCCAAAAACGGATCAAGAGGCTGGTTACAGTCCCCTGCCATAATAAAATGATCATCAATGAGATTAGTGATGCAAGTAGCCATCTCGCGTCAAAAAATTGGATCACCGCCTGTGGGGGCGTAAACATTGAGAAGGGAGAGTGGAACACCCCTCAAGGAAAGCTTGACATACGACCACCTACCATCAGAATCCGATTCAGTAGCCAACAAGGAGTAAGTAAGAGATTTACGGATAAGAATAACGACACCATTACGCTTACAATCTCCAGGAGCAAAACACACCTCTCCCACCCAGCCTCTTTTAAGCTTAACAGATTCCGCTTCAGATAAATGAGGCTCTTGCAGGAAAGCGAGATCCGCATTCAATTTGGCAAGGTGAGAGAGAATTCGTTGTCTCTTAATGGGAGAGTTAAGACCTTTCACGTTCCATGAAACAATACGTACTGACATTAAAAACAATTAGAAAAAAGATAGCAACTACAATGAGAGAAAACCTCAAAGCAAAGAAAAACAAGAAAAGATGAATGAAGGAGAAGTATAGGAGATGATGAAAGAGGAAAGAGATGAAAAGAAAGAAATTGAAAACGATAAAGAAGAACTGACACCGTTAAGAAGAGAACAATTAGGAAGGGTACCAGGGAACAGGAGGTAAGGACAGAAACAAAAGCTAACATTTCAATAAGGGAAGGAAACGTACTTACAGGAAGGGGAGAAGAGGAATCACAACCAGGAAGAGAAACCAAACGTGTGAGGAGGGGGGGTAGAGTCAACTAGAGGAGACAAGACGGTCAGGGCCAGCGAGCCGCCCAGCTGGGGAAACACGGAACATGGTATATGATCTGTGGAAACAAGAGGAGAGCGTTAGGAGAAAAGACAAAAGAAGAATCAAACACCTCAAGGAGGTCAAATCCCCGAAAGCAGCAAGCAAAGGGATAATAAACAGTGGAGATTATGAACAACAGGATCAACATGAAAAAAGAACTGTTACACAATGCACGTGAACCTATGGTGCAATTAGTAAACTCATGTGTAGGACACGAGAATCCAAAATGAGAGAGACTTCAATAGTCAGAAAAGTCATGGAGGGAATGAAGAAGAGGGACCAGAAGTATCCATGTTAGCTCCTCGACAGGAATTCAAAAAGCTCTGGAGTCGCACTGGATCTTCGTAAGTTGTCGTCTTATTGATGTATGTAACCCTAAAAAGACAGGGGTGAAAAGCCCATATCTGGCACCAATGGATCGAAGGTCGGGTCTCATATTCAAAAAGGCTTCACGGCGATTGGCCGTGGCTTTGGCGTAGTCCTGCGCGAAAAACAAGGGGGATCAAGACCATGTAAGTCGTGGAGAAGCTCTAGCTGCTGAGAGGACCTTTAAAAGGTCAGTATATTGCAAGAAATACATGATCATGCCTCTGGGTCTCGTCGAGGCAGAAGTAGACGAGGGAACTCGACCAAGCCTGTGGGCTCTCTGTATGTTGAGCACAGTATCCTCTGGAAGATGTAGGAGCTTGGGGAGAAAAGATTTAAAGAAAGCAATAGGGTCACTCCCCTCACAGCCCTCCACCAGGCCGTAGATGCGCAGGTTATTGCGTCGATTTCTGTTCTCAAGGCCCTCGACCTGCTTTTGGAGAGAAGACATCTGAGAGTGCATATGTGAGACCTTAGCAGAGGACCCCTGAAGAGAGGAAACACTGCGTTCCACCGACGTGACTCTCGCCTCCATTTGTGTCCAGTTGTCAGTCAGAACCTGCAATTTAGCATTAGTTTCTTCCATAAAAGGGCGTAGTGCCCTTATTTCCTCCAATAACAACTCAATAGATGCAGGTGAAGCAGAAGCAGATGGTGAGAGGGGGTCCTTTTTTGGTCATTTAACAGTAGCCTTCATGGTGAGCTGAGTAGGGGGCTCCATAATCGATTTCGACATATGAACAGGAGGTTCTTGTCAGGCTTCTAACTGGGCCAATGCTGAAAAAACCCTCGAGTTTTTGATGAAAGTGCGCTTCGAGGACTTGTTGGCGCAACTTGTTGTAAGCCTTCCCATAAGGTAAACAACCTCTACCAGTAACACATACAAGGAACATAGAAAAAAGACCCCCTTAGCTTCCAGGAAGGGTAGTCAGCACTGAGCGAGTAAAAGAAAAAAAAATATCCACTGTATGGAGAGAAGTAAACAACAGAAGTCACTGAATCCCAACAAAGGAAGAGTGGTTATAAGTTGCATATACAGAACAAAGAAAGGCAAAGTCACATAATTAGAAGCAAGGGCTGCTGAGGACTGAGGAAGAGAAAAGCAGCAACAAGGTGTGAACTCCTAATGGACAACGCCTGGAAACAGTATTAACACATTATGCTGTAGATAAACACAGGAGAATATAACTGCCATGTAGGAGAGCGGCTACTTAACATATTCAGCAGAGTCACAATCGGTCTTTGGTGCCTAGAAGGAGCGAAGGATTTAAAGCCAGAGTAAAAGGAAGCACCACAAGGTGAGACGTAACAGGCGAAACTGCGCAAGCACAGTATAACCGAATGCCTCAAAAGATGTTGAAGTCACAAAATTGCAGCTAGTACGAAGAAGAAGAAAAGGCAGCGTGTAAAGGCAAGTGGGAGGCTGTGCAAGGCAAGAAAGTCACTTAGCAGTAATATATTGGCCCACCGTGAAGAAAGGATAAGGCACCAGGCATTGCGAGGATCCATCGAATCCGATGACTTTTCATGCGTGAGGAGCGTCACAATGAGGAAGGACGCAAAATGACGGCCACGGCCGTCATGAAGCCGTGTCCAGAATAACGTTGCTCAGAAAGTATCACGAGCGACCTCAAAAGCTCCCGCAAAAGGTCTCAACACATCCTGGAGACCTTTCGACGGTGAAATCCTCCGTCTGTGGGGATGCAGGCAGACGCGGTCCGCTAGTGTGCCCCAGCCGCGACGGAGCGCTCACGCCAGCACCGCCATCTCCTCCGGGCACTAAGCCACACCCCCCGCCACATGGCACTTTAAAAAATATAAAACAGAGGAGGAGCTTCGCGCGCATCCGAGATGGCCACGTGTGAGCACAAGGCTCCCGAGGACCCTCACTGCCTCCCGCATTTATCCTGGATAATATCCTGATTTGATGGAAGGTCATTGAAGACACCACCCGGCTGATGTACTAGCAGTTTTTTGGGTCGGAATTGGACGCAGGGTCCCCGAGTTTTGCCGTCCTGAAATTTGCGGCCTTCTCCATGGAACAGCCTGGACCTTGAGTTGTAGCAGTGCCCAGGTCGTAATTTAACAACAACGGCTTGAGGGGATCAGACCACAGCCTCACTTCACTTTCGCTTTCGTTTCTCCAGCGCACTGTCTCCTATCTGCGGTGTGTCTGTTGATCGGACGAGCTCCGATGCCAGCTCATTGAGCTTCGAGCTAGCGACTGTTTGGCTGTGGACTCAAATTGGCTCAACTTTGCCTCCTGTATTCTTGTGTGTGAATTTTAAGGAGCCATTTGGACCAGATCCCAAGCCTCCCTCCGGGGCACCCGGCTCGCCATGACGGGCAAGCCTGAGGGTGAGAAACGGAAAGTCAAGACCACTATCTTTGGAGGTTCCACCCAGACGAATGTCATGGATCGCTACACACTTTCTAAAGGATCCCCTGGTGGTGCACATAATACCCTGGAGGAGGCTATCGACGATCCTCCTGTATTGGCGGAATTAACGCTACAGGACGTGATGGGCGCCATTGCTGGTATTCAGTCTTCTATTGGCCAACAGTATGAAGCCTTGGCTCTGAAGTTGGACACGGTGGCTATTGATGTTAACCTCATTCGAACTGATCTGGCCAAGACGAACGAGAAGGTGAAGTCATTGGACCTAAAGACATCCAGCCTTACCACGGATGTGTCCGACTTGCAAACAGAAGTGCGCAACCTTAGATCTGCTAATGACTTTTTTGCTCGTCCCTTGGAGGATTTTGAAGGCCGTGCACGGTGCAATAATGTGCTTATTATTGGGGTCCCGGAAGATTCTAGTTCACTCGCCACTGATCTTCGAGTGGAGGACCTCATTCTTAATCATCTTGCATCCAAGGGCCTGAGCAAATTCTTTGCCATCGAACGTACGCACAGAGTGCCAGGGGGACAGGCGAAGCCCGGTTTTCCCCCCCGTCCGATTATTGCACGGATCTTCAACTTTAGAGATCGCGATGCCATTTTGCAGGCGGCACGGACAAGTGGCCCTACGCAGTTCAAGAACGCTGCTCTGAACTTTTATCCGGACTTTTCTCAATCGGTCCAGAAACAACGAATGGGATTTCAAGGGGTGAAACGGCGACTAAGAGACATGGAACTAAAATATGCTATGTTATTCCCGGCCCGACTGTGTGTTGAATATGACAATCGAACATTCTTCTTTGTTAGGCCTGAGGAAGCGAGTGATTGGTTGGACACTTTGCCGGCTTGCCGTGCTGGCCAGGAACATGCTGGTGGTGCTGAAGGGGGACTGATGGACCAAGTATGATTATGGTGCCTGTGTCCGGAACACTATTCAACGTGACCAGCTGAGGCTCACTGACTTCTTTGATCATTCCATTCGTATCTTGGGAGGTAGCGGGGATGACGGGACCCTTTCCTCCTCTGGGGTTTTCTTTGTGTAGATTAGTTCTTTGTTTGTAATTGTTAGGGCGACAGGCACACTGCGAATTGGGGTGGCTTTTGAGTCGGTGCAGGGGTGCAGGGTGGGGGGGAGTTGTGTTGGGAACCTTGGGGGGAGGGAGGGACATGTTTTAGGATTGTTTGTTTTTTCTTTTTCAAGGCAAGGTACTTTCATTATCTTTGACATTGGTGTGATACTCGTTTTGCGATGGGAGTTCATTGTGGATCTGGATGGGGGGTAGAGGGTTGAGGGTATTATGCTGGAATGTGAATGGGTTGGGTGATCGCATAAAGAGTGGGGTGGTTATGCAGCTGTTGCGGCACCTTTCGCCTGATGTCGTTTTGCTACAAGAGACACACTTGATAGGAAATACTTGTCACGCTCTTAATAGACGGGGTTATCGTCTTGCTGCACATTCTGGATTTACATCTAGTTCTAGAAGAGTGGGTATTTTGCTTAGGGTTTCCCTCCCCCTCGAGGTTGATGATGTGATCCTTGATGCCAGGGGTCGATATGTTGCACTTGTTGGGCGGTGGGAGGGAAAACCAGTTTCGTTGGTGTCGGTGTATGTTCCTCTGGGCTTACAATCCACAACATTTACGGACCTGGGGCGGATGGTTCTGGGTCTCCCAGAGGGTGTTTTGATACTGGGTGGTGATTTTAACTCCGTCATTTCTGGCAGGATAGACCGCTATCCGCCCCGAGATCTTCCTGCTGCGCAATCCTGGTTGGGTGACTTCCTGGAAACATTGGGACTCATAGACTGTTGGAGACTAATGCATCCAGAGCAAACACAGTTTACTTTCCATTCGGGAGCTTATGGTAGTCTTTCTAGATTGGATTATATCCTGATACCGGCTGCACTGTCCCCCTCGATTGGAGAGATTAGACACTTGGCCCGGGGTATATCAGACCATTCCCCTATTTGGTTTCATTTTAATCTTAGCATCGGAGCCGAAGGGAGGGTGGCTCCGATTAACCCCTGGTATCTTCTTAACCCTAAGACTCGCACTGAATTGATTAAATCATTTGATCTGCATTTTACTGAGAATGCTGGTTCTGTATCCTCGCCTGTTTCGTTATTAGAAGCTTTTAAGACTGTGATCAGGGGACAGGCATTGTCTTTGGTGGGGATTGCCAAGAAATGTAAGAATGAGGCAATTGTTCAGCTCGAGACTGAAATCACAAACCTGGAGACTGCATTGGAACGAGAGGTGTCTCGAGAAGCATTACATGTCCTCCGCCTTAAACAATTAGAATATAAAACTTTGGTTACTGATGCGGCAAAGACGATGAGTAGGGAACAGCAGGGACGGCTATATGATGTGGGTGATAAAGCAGGAAAATTGATTGCCTGGCTGGACAGAAGGGAGAGAGTGAGTCGAGTGGTTCCAGTGATTGAGACATGTGGTGGTGTGCGTGTAACGGACCCTGTTGAAATTGTTGAATGCTTTGCTGATTATTTTCAAGAGGACTATACCTCGGTGTCCGACAGGCCCGAGGAGGATTTGCAATTGTTGCTTCGAGATATAGCACTTACATGTTTGTCGGAATCGGATCGGGACTGTTTGGATGCCACGCCCTCGGTGGATGAGGTGGCTCTCGCGCTACGCTCCATTCGTTCCGGCAAGGCTCTGGGTCCCAATGGCCTTCCTGTTGAACTGTATAAATTACGCCCTGATACTCTAGCTCCCTATCTCCGTGATATGTTTTTGGCTGCACGAAACAGTGGCTCCCTCCCTAGAGATCAGCGTCTTGCGACCATTGTGGTGATCCATAAGGAGGGTAAACCACGAGATCGCTGCTCGTCTTATAGACCCATTTCGCTCTTAAATGCGGAGCCCAAAATCCTCGCCAAACTGCTTGCTAATCGTCTGATTACGGTTATTGGCGACCTGATCAATCGGGTTTTATCCCGCACCGTAACACGGCATTAAATTTGCGACGTTTGCATGGTGTTCTCGCTAGGCCCCCGACGCTGCGAGAACCGGCCATCTTGGCGTCCTTGGACGCCACGATGGCCTTTGATACAATCGAATGATCTTATCTCTGGGCGGTACTCGCCAAATTTGGATTTGGCGCAGGTTTTATTGGTTGGGTCAAACTCCTGTATGAAACACCACTGGCACAGGTGGTGGTTAATGGCCGTGTCTCCGTGCCTTTTACTCTTGGGAGGGGCCGCTCCTCTTTGCTTTGGTGTTTGAGCCACTCGCCGCTTGGCTACGGTGGGAACCTTCGATGAAGGGTATACGCTGGACGCCGGAATTTGAAGATCGCATTTCCTTATACGCGGATGATATTTTATTGTACCTTACATCTCCCCAAAAATCGCTTAACGTATTGTTTGACGTACTTAACTCCTTCGGGAAGAACTCGGGCCTTATCAATAATTGGTCGAAATCCTACATTTATGTACTTGCGGGTGATGTCCCTCGTTTGCCACGGGGCTGTCCCATCCAGTTGTCGCAGTCTGGCTTTAAGTACTTGGGTGTGTTTATCTCGATGGATCCGGCGGTTCGCTATGAACATAATTTACTCCCCCCACTCCAAAGGTTGCACTCCGATGTAGCGCGTTGGCGTAAATTACCGTTATCTCCCGTAGGGCGTCCGGCCCTTTTTAAAATGATGTCCTTACCGCGGTTCCTATACGCACTTCAGAATAGTTTTGATGTCATCCCGTCGAAATATTTTCGGGAAGTAGAATCGTTGCAGAGGCACCTAATATGGGACGGACGTTCACGCATCGCTCTTCCAAAATTGACACTTCCCTGGTATGATGGCGGTATAGCGCTCCCGGATATTCGTAGGTATTATTGGGCTTCCCACCTTGCTGCCATCAACCACGGGATGTATGGCCCAGCGTTGAATCCAGCATTTGAAATGGATAAGTGGCTGCTCCCGGGTGGTGATTACTACAGGGCGCTTTATTCAGGACCCTCCCGTTCACAACTCTCGGGACCTACCGCTACAGCCGTGCGGGTATGGCATAGCGCAACGGCGGCTATGGGCTGGAGTGATAAATTAACTGGTGCGACTCCGCTCTATGCCTCTGCGAAGTTGGGTGACTTATGGAAGACGAAGGGATTTGATAAATGGGACACGATCGGTATTAGTAAAGTGCGTGATCTCTGGGTTAAAGGAGGGGTGAAGACCTTCTCGGATCTGCAAATAGAGTATAAGCTGAGTGACAGGGAAAAATGTTGTTATGTCCAGGTACGCCATGCTCTGAACTCTGTGTTGCCAGTGGGTAGTGATATTCCGGATTCCTCCCCCCTCGAAGATTGTATACTAGACGGTTATGTGCCAGACAGTACTATCTCATTGTTCTATAAGAAAATGATTAATGACCGATCGAGTCTGCTCGATTGCCTCCGTGAAGCCTGGATTGCTGATGGTATTGAACTGGATGATGAGGACTGGCAGTCCGCGATCTCCTCTCCCAGGGAGGTGGCGATTCCGGCCCGCCTCCATCTGGTCCAACTCAAGATCCTCCACAGAATCTATGTCACCGGTCCCCGTCTGATCCATATGGGCTACTCCACGGATGGCATGTGTAGGCGTGGGTGTGGTCTCCTTGGCACCTATCTCCATATCATATGGGAATGCCCTGAGGTGGTGCGATTTTGGAAACGTATACATGAGGTGATGGATGAAGTAACGGGTGTTGTGATGATGCCAGAAGCCCGACAATGTTTATTGAATGTGTGGGGTCCGAATGATTATGACGTGTCGCAGCTTCGGTGGGTGACTCTGGCCAATATGGTTGCTAAGAGGGATATTGCACAGTTGTGGGGGTCCCCGAGGCCGCCTACAGTGACTGCTTGGAAAGAGAGTCTGGACTGGTGCATGTTCAGAGAGAAGACAGTTTATATGGCAAGAGGCAGACCCAAAAAATGGGGTAAGATTTGGAACCCGTGGAACTCATACCGTGGAGATATCTGTGCGCCCCCACTCACTGCTATTCCTAGTCCTTCCCAGTCGCCCTGACCTACATTCCTTCTAGCTGTGGTATATTGTGCTGTTCATATGCAATTCTACCTTTGACACCCTCCCCTCATCTGTATTCAAAGAATCTTTTCTCCTGCTGTCATGTATCTCCCGTCCTCCTTGAGCGCAGACCTAATGGCTGTATTATTACTGTATTGCCTTGATTGTCTGTTTGATGTGTTGTTTCTTTTTGTTTTATATAATAAAAAGTAAAAAAAAAAAATAGAAAAAAATAGAAAACATTCTATTTTTAAGTGAAATCGTAAATTACCACCAACTTGAAGTAATTTGCGATTCCTTAAATGCGATCGCAAAAAAGAGAATCACAAAATTTGCGATTCCTTATTTTGCGAGGGGGGTTTTGTGTACTATATTGCACACTGATAATTTGCAATCGCAAACGCTGAAAGTCTGCGAATATCAGAATTTGCGATCGCAAATTGGCTTCATACATATGGCCACATGAGTTGTATGTTACTTTAACTTAGATAAACACACACACACACACACAGAAAATAACAGCCCTTCAATTCCCAAACACATACAGGGTCACATTTACAACAGGATTACGCCACCGGAACATGACTTTTTTCGATGCTCCGGTGGTGCAATGCCCTGCACCATATTTACAAAGTGGCTTTAAGCCACTTTGTGTGGCTTAACGCCGCTTTGTAAATATGGTACCCTTTCACGCAGTTTTCTTTGTGAAACGCCCGTGCAATGTGTGTTGCTGTGGGTGTTCCTCTGCAACACCCATTGATTCTTGCCGCTACCTCAGATTTACAAGGATGTGTAAATCTGAGTCAGTGCCAAAAACTAGCACCATGCAAAAGCAGGAGTTAGATTGGTGCAACGAGGAGAAATACTTTTATTTCTCCTTGTTTTTGCTCCTTCTATGTGTGCGGCATTCTGATTAGAATGGAGCAAATTGCCTTTAAAGATTGTTTATGTGTAAGAAGTTCCCTTCCTGCACATAAACAATCATTCCCTCCGAGTCATATTGTGCATACGGCGCATGGGTGCGTTTTTGAAATGATGCAGAGCGGTGCTGAAAAATTAGCTGCCTCACTGTGCCATTTCCTTGTGAATATTCCCAACATTATATAAAACAGAACACAGTTTGTTGGTATTCATAGCAGGCCATAGTACACGTCATTTCTTTGCAGAATGTTTTTCGTTGAACACATCATCAGATTTATATTTGCTTCCCCTCAGGCCAGGTCAAACAGCTACCAAGGTCTGTGTTGCCACATTTAATATTCTTTATGCAGCACATCTTTATGCAACATATGAGAACCACTTATTTACAAATGAATACAACCAGGTAATTTCAAGGTGCCATCCCTGCTTGGTGCTCCAGTGAGTCAATCCATTGAGTCAATCCATTCACATCTGTGGGTAACCAAGGAGTAATGGCAGAAGTTCTGAACTGCCAGCAAGCCAGTCCCTACTTTAGCCCTACTTTAGCCAACCCCGCACCCACCAAAAACTCTCACAGCAAAAGCAGAAGTTAATAAACATATTGTGCCTTCAGGTAAAAATGTTACCTTTCTTTCCCCATGTACTTTGGCATCTATTTCCCAGCCTTTACAAGAGCAGGGTATGGGTGGGCAGTATTTTTGCGGATTCACTGTGGTCTGTTTCCAAGGGTGAGGAGAACAAAAGAGGTCAATAGCTGCGCAACCCAAGCTCAAAAGGCTATTTCCCCTCCACTGACTGCCATCACCTACGGCATGGGACAAAGGGTCTAATGCGAGACTGCCCATCACGCAGGAGGCTAAAATCAAAATACAATTGGCCCTTTGATTCGACTAATATTTTTTTTTGTAAATGAGTGTGGGCAAATAAGGGAGTGCAGTGCAGCACTGTGAGTTTGCTGCTAGACACCTACTTACTGTGTTGCCACCATTACTGCACAAACATCCCATAGTGGGACTTCTGACAGCAGGTAAAGATTACATGGTTGTCGAGCAGTGGCTATGGTTTTCTGAATCACAATACCTAAAGCATGATCTACTGTCCATGTGGATAGGACGTCTAGAGCTGCCAGATCGGGTAAAAGTGAAACTAGCACTAGGGTGAAGTAAGAAAACTTCACATTTCTTAAATAAATTCCATACCACACCTTACTGCACACATATAGAAATGTCCTTTAACACCACCTAGCAGAAAGGCTTCAAATTATAAATTAAAGTGGGAGCTTGATAGCACCTGAGAGGATATTTGGTAGTAAAGGGTTCACACACAATGCTTAATTTGTAAAAAAATAAGTCCTGGGGCCCAAACTCCTGTGACTGGTGCTACAAATGTTGGGGTGGTGAATACCAAAGCTGCGTGTCTTGATTTCTCCTCGTGCCTCTTTAATTCACCACTAGACACTCCATGTACATTCTCTAATTCTTTCTGGTTCTTTCTCATCTCTGCTTTGTCCCGATGTCACTGTTTTTCTGTCTTTCTCTTCCTCTTACATTCTTTATTTGTGTTTTCTCTCTCTTGCTGTGGGTGGAAATCTAATGAGAGTACATGAGTGCTGGTTCCCAAAAATGAGTGTTGTGGTTCGTGGGGAGCGAGCCTCGGAAAGATGGAGCCAGGCTCAAGTCAGAAGCTTAGTCTCTGGCTCAGTTCGAGGTCCTCTTGGCAGTGGAGCTGGAAACCCTTTTGAGGGTGTGGGTGCTGCAACCAATGTTACATCACTATAGTCATAGGGATTGTGAAAAATGCAAGCGTCACACAAAGAACAAATCAGCCACGCCAATTGAGCAGGAGAGTGGTAAGGGTGCTGTACGTACCCAGTGGTGCATTTTGGGGCACACCAGCAAATATATTACTAAAGATTGGAGTGGTAGTACACTGTCATTCACAGACAGCATATGCTTCATTGAAATTTCTACTAAAATTGCACAGACATTCAATTCTACTGATAAAACTATACAGAGTTAAACAATGTGTAGAAATTGTGTTTCAGCAAATACTTATCATTTGGTCATCACCAGGTGTCTTGATTTGCTTTAATCCTATTAAATATCTTTGTTTCCATCTCACTTCGAAATTACAAAATAAGCACTTCCCTTGTGCTTTCTCAACTTCAGATACATTTTGAACTATTTGCACAGTTACTTTACAGGTATTTACATTTTGTTGCATGTAAAAAAGAACGATAGTCTCAGCCTTTTCTTTCCCACTCCCTATATCTCAGCAAGACTTTCTAATAGTTCATTAAAAAAAATCTTTCAATTTGCAGTCAGAAAAAAAAGTAATTGCCAGTCTTTATGAACAATCTTCTAGACACCTCACAATCCAGATTCATCACCAACTACAGCACGGAAACAACCCTAATCACTGCCAGGATGACATCAGATCCCTTCTTGACCAGGGAGAAATGGCTCCCCTGATCCTCCTCATCTTTTCAGAACCGTTCTACACCATATCCCACAACACCATTATCAAGAGGCTGCATCACATTGCTATCCGAGGAGACGCCCTCAAATGGATTGCCTCCTTCCCCATTGGAAGAACCCAGAGAATCGGACCCTAAGAACATATTATGCGGTGTCCCTCGAGGCTCACCCCTCAGCCATACACTGTTCATGGACTAAACATCATATCCTACGCCGACAACACCCAGCTCATCCTCTTGCTATGAGAAGACCCCTCCACCATGATGGCCAACTTCCCCAGGTGCATGACGAGCATCACAGAGTGGATGAAAGAAAACTGCCTTAAACTCAACATAGACAAAACGGAAGTGCTGCTCTTCAGGAACAACCCCTCCAGTGCAATGACGCCTGATGGCCTTTTGAAATTCGACCCACACACACTCTGACAGACCATGCCCCCAACCTTTGAATCATCCTGGATAGCAAGCTCTCTATGAAAAGCCAGATCAACTCAGTCTCCTACGCCTGCTTCCTCACTCTTTGCATGCTCCGTAAGATCTTCAAATGACTCCCCATCAACACCAGACAAACTGCCACTCAACTCTTAGTCACCAACCGGCTGGAATGCGGCAGCGCACTCTTCATAGAAATCACCTCGCACCTCCTGAAGAGACTACAGACCATACAGAATTCAGGGGCCAGACTCATCCTTCACCTGCCAAAGCGAACCCACATCACCTTCCATCTCAGAAAGATCCAAAGGCTCCTCATTCAGAAGAGGTGTCAATTCAAGATGCTGATCTACGCCTACAAAACACTACACAATCAAGGACCAGCATACGTAAAAAAACACCAGAACTTCCACCAATCCTACAGACGCCTGCTTTTTGCCTCCCTCTCCATTACTCACACTCCCTGCATTCGCTGAAGCAACAGTGGATGGCACTCCTTTTCCTACCTTGCTGTGAAGGCCTAGAATAACCTCCCACTTGGACCTCATCCTCTCAGTTGAAATTCAGGAAAGGACTCAAGACCTGGCTATTAGCAGTGCTTTACTAGTCCTGTTGATTGATGACAAAAAATAAGCAGCAATTAGGGCACAGCAAATGTGAGGAGGTTAAAACAATACTTAAAGGCATTTGTATTGCTCACTCACCTTCTGAACTCCAGCACGGTTATTCTGGGGATGCTGCAGCACCCCTGCACCTCTACTTCCAGTGCCTATGCCTCTTGCAACATTGAGCCAAACTTTCACTGGTCTAGTGGCTATAGCTGCTAACCATGCAACATGGGGAACCAAGATTGGCTCAGCCTCCTGTGACTCCTGACAAATCACCCTGAGCAAAAAAAATAAACAAGTGTATCATAGTTTGTGTGTTTTTTAAAGCACTCATGAGCCCTTGAACAAGATTCGAACCATGTAAAAATGCCAAAAATAACATGTACATTGTATTTGTCACCATGCTCTGTGCTCATCCTCCAATTCAAATAGGTGAGCTCAGGATGTGCACTATACTAAAACCACTCCTGTTTCATTTAATAGACGTTATGCGACTCCATCTATAAGAATAATCTAGGCCATGTTTAGGGCACACGTGACAACTAACTTGCCTCTTAGTTGCTTCATCAAGAGAAGGAATGTTTCACAGTTCATGTTTAAAATCTCTCCCTTTTACTAAATACTTCACAATGCAAAAATGTTATCAGATGTACTAAGGTGAAATACTCTTTTTTTAATTTTGAAAACATTTTATCATATTCTAATATGAAGGTTGTTGCATGATTTACATGCCAAATATTTTCGGGGCTCTGCACACGTGCGTGTTCTTACAGAATCCTTGGCTTGGCTCTGGTGCGACTCTCCATTCATCGACCTGTCGCGGTGGCCCCCACCATCAACCACTAAATGAAATAGCCGAAATTAGTGACCTTTATTTTAGATTTGTAGATGTAGTATAGGTTTTATATCCTTTAGCTTTATTAGGTTTATTTCCATGTGTATGAACTGTATTGCGATTTTTCTTGCCCGAATTAACACTTGTGAATTGAACTAGCAATGGATTGTTCATTTACATTCTGCTCCATGACAACGCGGCTTTTCCAAATAATTATATCAGAACAGGCAGTGTTTTAGCACAGGCAATTGCATTATATTAAACCCTAAAACCAGGAGGGCACCGGTATCCAGTCATAGACAATATCTGATCAGTAGGAAATTAATTTCTAATTTTTTATCCTTCATTTTTTATATTTCTATGAATAATGTTTATCCGTCTGCCTCACTGACCAGCCCCCTGGAAGCCACTATATATAATTTACAAGTACAATTAGATGAGAACATTACACCCCAGAGGTAAATGTAAAACTTGACTGAAATTGGAAATTGAAAGCATTCTTTATATGTTGTAGTTTTAGACTCGCATTACGAATAGCCTATTAAGTTTGACAGGGCTGGTAACGTGCATATTTTTACCTTCACACTGAGATTTCAGTTGCTGAAAATGTAAAAGTCTGGGGGGAAATTAGGAATTTTAAATTTGTATTCAAAAGTGTTGTAATTCCTGATTCTCCTGGAAATTCCTTGTTTCTTAGTGAACCTTCAGGGTCCAACTCCTAATGGGCTTGATTTTTACAACCTCCAGAGTTACAAGCACCTGTGATGTTGTTCGAGGCTTTAAGTGGGCCGGATCGTCCAGGTCTCAGACCCAGTAGTATTTAAAAAAGGACATTCAAACTGGTCCCTATTCATGCCCTTAACTTTAATGACACCAACTTTGATATATTTTTGAACAATGTAAAAACGTTAAGGTAATACATGTCAGTAATTTAGTTCCTGTTTATATTTCACATTTTACCTGATCTTGCATTCTATAAGAGTATTAACTATTTCCAGAAAGTTGTGTTTCTGTATTCTTTTGGGGTACCATATTACTCTTGTATAGTGCATACTATGAAGTGAGTTTTCTCCAGTTGTTTTGAACAGGCTGCATTGAGAACTATGAGTTTGAAGCTGAAGGCAGTGCTAGTGCCTGTCAGAAAGGTGTTCAGAATATACAATCATCCAACCCTTGGCATCTTGGAAGAGTGCATAGATCAATGGTCATGCATTCCAGGTGCAACTGTACTTATGTGCAAATATATGAAAGAGGTACACAGTTGTCTAAATATTGACGAGGTGAAAGTATAGTCAAATGCTGTGCTTACCGTGAATAAGTGTGTTCTGTTTTGGGCGGTGGTGCAGTGAAAGAGATGAGAGGAAGTGCACTCAGGAGAGAGTGAAAAGACCGTGAGGGAGACAAAAGATATAAGGTGTAAGATATGGAGATGGAGGAGATGTGGAGAGAAAAAGGGCATTTATGTCTAACAGAGTGAGTATACCGGGAGTGATTGAGACACTCTAAAGGCCACCACTACCCCTTGCACAACCAGTAGTGTAAAAGTCATGGTCTAACAATTTCAGAATTGAAGCATTTCAATATTATTTATTTACAGCAAAATCTTTGTTATAGCTTATTTATCTTAAACAACTAATGATCAGTGACAAAGCAAATAGTCCTCCCTGGTTTTAGGTATATGTCACTTTTTTGTGGTGTAGCACGGTTACAACGATTTTTTTACAACGCACTACCATTACATCGCAACTTTTACCACGCAAACCATTACAACGCAATGCGCTGGGGGGCGCTCTAGGATAGGGAATGTATTTAATATACTATCCAACACCTTCCCTGCTATCCACGGGGACTGGAGTTGGAATAGTAAATTAAATAATTCACTATCCAGCGCCTAAAAGCATTATGCGTTGTAATGGACTGCGTGGTAAAAACCGCGTTGTAAAGGCATGCGTGGTAAAAGCATGCGTTGTAGTGACACCAATCCCTTTTTTGTGTTATACTACTGGATGCAATATAAGAAAGCTCAGATTGGAACCAAAACGTGAGTCAGCAACACACTATAAAATAACTGAAATTTAGTTTAGTGCTTTCCCCACACCCTTAATTAGGTAGACCACATCTTTTTTTTCCGGACCATGTGTAATGGGTGCTTTAGAGTAGCTAGTTTTAGGCTTTCAATTCTCCAAGCAGAAATGCAATAATCTTAGGGAGCACTACCCTTACTCTGAAAAATGACAATTTTTCTGACCTTCGGTGCTAATTCTGTACCACACTGGGGTATACATTTAGACTTGCTGTCTCATACCACTTTATAGATAGTAATGCAGACTTTAATTTGTTTAAATGTACAGTACCATACCAAAGGGAGAGGGGGCAGTAGCCTTCAGGCAAATTCAGTAGAGGATCAAAGTTGTACAAGAAACAGGATTAACTTGGTTGGTGGTGAGTGAAGTTAGCTTCTTTCAAATTCAAGACGTTTAAAAATGAAATAGGGGATCAAAATCACACAAAAACCCAGGTTTGTGGAAGAAAAAACATGCTCATCTTACTTTATGTAGGGGACTATGTTTGTGCAAGAACTGTCTTTACTGAAACGCCTTCTCTGGTAATTTTCAGTTGAAGATAAATTTATTTGAACTGTCAAACTGCTTGCAGTGGCGTACAAGATGTTTTTTTAGGAGGGACATAGAATGGTCCAAAGATAAAACAGCCCCCACAATGGGCAACCATATATCCATACTAATATTATAAAGAGAGAGCCCAAACATTTGAGGCGGGTAATCTCAGTAACCACAGCACCAATCACGGTGATGCACCGTTACATCGCAACTTTTACAACGGGAGGCTTTTACAACTGAACTTTTACAACGCAGGATCCATTACATCGGATGCCATTACAACGCATGGCATTACATAGCAGATGCTATTACAACGCATGGCATTACATCGTAAGTATAGGTAAGTATTTAATTTTTTTTAATTTTATTAATATTAATTATAATTAAATATATTTATTTATGTTTTTTAATATTATTAATTTATTATTTATTATATTAATTAAAGTAATTTTTAAAATAAGTACAGGTGTACAGGGGTGTTTTTAGGTTTCAGGGTAGGGTTTGGGTTTTGGGGTACATGGGTGTTTTTAGGTTTCAGGGTAGGGTTTGGGTTTTGGGGTACAGGGGTGTTTTTAGGTTTCAGGGCAGGGTTTGGGTTTTGGGGTACAGGGGTGTTTTTAGGTTTCAGGGCAGGGTTTGGGTTTTGGGGTACAGGGGTGTTTTTAGGTTTCAGGGCAGGGTTTGGGTTTTGGGGTACAGGGGTGTTTTTAGGTTTCAGGGTAGGGTTTGAGTTTTGGGGTACAGGGGTGTTTTTAGGTTTCAGGGTAGGGTTTGGGTTTTGGGGTACAGGGGTGTTTTAGGGTTCAGGGTTGGGTTTGTGCTTAGGGCTAATTAAATTATATTTACCATTTATAAATTAATTAAAATATATTTATTAAATTAAATTAATTATATTATATTAATTACATTTTTTAATTAAATTAATTAAATTAAATAAAATATTTTAATTAATTTATTTTAATTATGTTTAAAAATATTTAAATTAAATTAATTTCATTATATTAATTAATTAAAATTAATTACAATTTTTATTAAAATTAAATTAAATAAATAGATTTAAATTTATTAAATTAAATTAATTACTATTTTAAAATGTATTTTAATTAAATTAATTAAATTAAATTAATTAAATTAACTTAATTACATTTTTTTTTAAAAGATATACTTACCTATACTTACGATGTAATGCCATGCGTTGTAATAGCATCTGCTATGTAATGCCATGCGTTGTAATGGCATCCGATGTAATGGATCCTGCGTTGTAAAAAAATTCCGATGTAACGGAATGCGTTGTAAAAAACCGCATTGTAGTGACACCAATCCCCAATCACAACACCCAATACAGTGTTGGAAAGAGCAGTTGCAGCAGAAGGACATAGGCTATGCAGACGGCCTCCATATACATTTAAAAGGTAAAAGAACCGTGCCAGCAAAGTAGTCCCTTGTGGGTGTGTCTGCGTTCTGCTGTGGGCATGTGCTGGGGGCGTGACAAACGCTGGGGGTGTGTGGTACGTTCCGGCCTTCATGCCATGTGAGTCGTAATTGCGCCGCATCAAGGTGCACGCTGGGGGCGTGACACGCTGGGGCCGTGACAAACGCTGTGGGACAAACGCTGTGGGCGTGTGTCCGCGCTGTGGGCGTGTGTCCGCCCTTCATGCCATGTGATGCGCCAATAACGCAATTGTGCCGCATCAAGGGGCATGCTGGGGGCGTGACAAACACTGGGGGCGTGTGCTACGTTCCGCACTTCATGCCATCTGGGTTGTACATTAATCAGATCGTCTGCTGTAGCCGTGTGCTGGGGGTGTCACAAAGACGTTCACCTCGAAGCGTGGTAAGTAACCATTCGCAAGACTCCCTTGGGGGACTGCCCGTTGTCTCACACATACTGGGGGTGCCAAATGCAGTGTGTGCCTTGGCCTGGGTGCGCCTGAAAGGGCCGAACGCAGTGTGTAGCTTGGCCTGGGTGCGTCTAAAAAGCACTTGGGGTCGAAGAGCGTCGGTGTGGGTCATAAAAAAATAAGAACAGCGGGAAACAATCATTCAAGACTCACACAATTCTAATTGTTAGATGGTCGCCGCTGGCCCTCAAGCGGGGGCACACGCGACTGAGCATGTCTGCGGGGACAATTACTGCAGCTTCTCATGGCCGCTGTTACTGAACTATCACATTACCCCAAATTTCACGCGCCTGCTAACATCAGCCAGGGCTGTAGCCGGGCTCAGGCGGCGGATCACTACACTAATTACATGCACCTGCTAACATGAACCAGGGCTGCAGCTGGGCCTCAAGGGGGGGGACACGCGCCTGCTAACATCAACAAGGGCTGCAGCTGGGCCTCAAGCGGGGGAACACGCGAATGACCGTATCTGAATACACACATTACACACATTCTATTTCATACCCAGACAACGTCGGGACGGGCTGCCAGTCACTGATAAATTCAAAGGTTAAAGTGACATTATAGTTAGGTTTGAAATGAGGTAAAACAAACATTTAATTTAAAGACCTAAAAACCTCTGAAATTCACCAGTTATAGTTCACTGACCCAACAATAACTTACATCCCCGCTAGACGCTGCTTATGATCTCAAATATTACATCGCTCATGACATTTTAAATCACTGATCATTTTGGTACCGTAGGTACCAGTACCGTGTTCCTGAAATGACCGATGGGAAAAAAGTTCCCTCGGCCAAACAGATGTTCTTATTTTTTACATTTGGTTCCATGATATTCTTGCATTAAAGCACTGTGGGTCTTTTGTCGGACCAACCGTACAGGTGTGCCTAACTTTTAATCATGGTTAACCCCTTCATGCCCAACTCAAACATCTCTTAAAGACTACACCTTCCTTGTACCTCTTCTGCAACACCTTCTTCTACAGTCCTAGATACCATCACCTCTTTTGCTTTAGGACTACCATTCTTCGTTTGATAATATCATTGTCTTTAATCAATAACATGAATTATTTGTTATACTTGATATAGCTTTCTTCATTAAAGAAAGCCTCTTTACAAGAACCATGTATCCATTGTCCACTAAAAACAGTACAAGCAGGAGAGAGTCCTGTGAGACCAAGATGGCGTCAGTGTGAGCAGACGTGTCAGTGATTGCTCCATGAGCCCGGGTCCTGGTTAGAGCCAGAGGGAAAACTCCCGGCAGAAAATTCCCGGCAGAAAATTCCCCCTAGCAATGTTAGAATCGTCGGACCTAAGATTATGACTGCTAGTTAGCAACAGATGATGGTCTTGATATTGTGAAAGAAACAAACTGCAGGAGAGGTGTTGAGAGGTATTGAGGCAGTTGGTAATTGCCCGACCGATACAGCATTATTGAAGTATCTATCGAAGTATCCAGTGAAGCTGCAGTTCAGCGGTGGCCTGGAGCAACGCGGCGGCTCTGTGAATCAGGAAATCACAGTGGAAGAGGAGCTCGATCTCGATCTCGGACCCAAGACTCAAGATCAGGGGCGGACCGGGGAGCTGGAGAGACAGGGAGCGACGGAGCGACGGAGATCATTTGCGGGTAAACAGTGAGTACGGCATTTGCGCTTCTCCTCCCGTAATTTTCGCTCGAGGCTCTCTTTTCTGCCAGCCTTATCGCTCTGTGTGCTTGCTCCGCTATACCCGCTCTAGCTCCCGCGCCATCATCCCCCCCCCTCCCGAAGAACAAACAAGAGCACCAAAGTAATGGGAACAAGGACTGACACCTAACCTCTCGAGACTGTAAAATAAACGCCACAGAAACTGTGAACAAACCTAATCACGGCTCCTCTCTCATCCGTTCTTTCGCTCCTGCTCCTGCACTGCCCTGCGCTGGCGGAGGTTTAGTAAACCAATCACTCAGCTGATCTCAGCTGACCTCCTCTGGGCTCACCGTCGAGCCTAAGACTCGCTAAGACTTGTGGCCTGCAGCTCATCTGCACTTTGCCTTTGACATCTGCACACTCGCTGCCTGAGGGTAAAAACCCTTTTTTTTACGCTTGATCACGAGAACAGAAATGTTATTACGGTGACTGAAACATGGTGACTACACAACCTAAGTAAGCTAAGCCGAGTTTTTTTTTGTTTGAGACAGCCTTTGAAAACCAGAGGGACAGATACTGAGGGGGCATACAGAGTTCTTAATTGCTTATAATTGCTGGGAACACTGTTGGAAACATCGGGGAACATTTGGTGCAACGCAAGGCGATAAGACAATAAGGCAAGAGTACAGGAGTGCAACAACGGCCGCAGTAAGGCCTGGGGGGGCCTGTAAATACGCCTTTAAGCGGGACTCGGGGGCATGCAACAATAAAGCCCCGGGCAGCCTGGTCTAAGGCCTTATCAATTAAAGCCCTGTCAAATTTTGGCTACAACTACCCTGGGAATGCAGCGAAGATAGCGCAAATCAAAGGGATAGTGGTAAGCAAAGTACTAGTAGCTGCAAAAGAAGCTCTAGTGGTACAGGCAAACGCCAGAGCAAACGCCAGAGCGACCGCAATAGTGGTGTCAAGTGGCTCGAGATACATTAATTTATCCGTTAAATCCGCAGCAGCTAAAGTATCTACAGCTACTACAGCTACTACAGCTACTACTGCTATTACAGCTACAATTAAACTAAAAGCTGAAGGCGAAGGAGCACCCCCCTCATCAAAGCAAAAACAAAGACGGTCACAGACACAGACGTGTGCACAAGCGTACGTGCAGTTTACGGTTCAGGCACGATTTCAACCATACAAAATGGTTGACTTTTCTGGGGCTGCGGAGCAAATATCCGAGCAAACTAGAGAACAAACATCTGATCAAATGTCTGAGACAGCCGTGCAACCAACAGTGCACTTAACGGATCAGGAACAGGAAACACATCAAAAACATCAAGAACACCAAGAATACCAAGAACCTCCAGGAGAAGCCTCAGAAAAACAAAATTCAGGCAATGTGCATAAAGCAAAAGATCTACAGCGACGGCCCGAAACAAGAGGGTCTAAAGCAAAAGAAAGTAATGAAGAGAGAAATAGTGGAAGCAGCAATGACAAATCTAAAGGCAAGGGCAAGGACCAAAATAAAAATAAAAATAAAAACACTGAAAAAAGACAGACGAAAACCTGGATAACAAACTGGGAAAAGCGGCGGACAACGATATTGATAAAGATAAAGGAAGAGGCAAAGAGAAACCAAAGGAAAGGAACAAGGCGACAGAAGGCCTCGATAACGATAATGAGAATCTCGAACTATTCGCCAAAAAAGCAAAGAGACTACAGACTATAAAAAATCTGAAAGCAACTGCAAAAAACACTGGTCAGCAGGCAGACTCTCAACCTCGGATATTGAATATATTCAGTCCAATTCCCAAGGACGATCAGGGGAAAGCACTAAAAAACCAGCAAGAGGATACAACAGATGCCAAAACAGGACATAATGCCGAGCTGGAAATGAGGAGACACAGCATGGTTCATACTACTACTTCAGACCCCGCTCTAGAAAACAGGACTCTGCACATAGATATCATGAAGGGAAAAGAGCTCGAGAACGCAAACTCAACTACAATCACATCCGTGGCAGACAAACTCTTGCCTTTACTTTCAAACGATCCCCCGAGACCCAAACGTACCTCACCTATGGTGCAAAGACCCTCCTCGGGAAATAAACTACTTCCAGAGACTGAACTATCCTCTGAGGAGTCTGACTCGGACATCTATGAGACTAGGGTTTCAATCTCTAGCGTGGCAAGCGAGTCAGATGAGGCGGGAGAAGTAGGTGAGGCTAGTGCAACAAGCACAATCCATAAACCAGTAGTAACAACTCTGGAGGTATCTGACATCACAGTTTTGGGAAAATCAGGGGTACCTGGTCAAAATACCACTCCAAAGAAAAGTCAGGAGAGAAGAAGAACAAGGCATAGAAGGCACTGTCAAACATCTTATGATGAAACCACAGACCCCGGAAGCAATACGGATCAAGCTAAAGCAAGGCTTAATCACACACGAAAAGGCTCAACCCCAAAAACCACTAAAGAATTGGAAGCATACAGCCACCATACAGGGGATCCGGAAGAAAATACCCCACTTCTAAATGAAGATAGCGGTGGAGCAGGAAAGTTAAGGGAGCCATCACTGTGCGAAGTACTAAACTCCATCAAACATTTTCACCAAGATGTTAAGAATGACAGCAATAGGAATCATGCTGCCATACAAAAACTCCAAGGAGCTGTCCAAAAAATAGACCAAACATGCTCTGAAATATCGAACAGAATGGCGTCTATGGAAACTCGCACAGAAGACCTAGAGACTGACGTCAGCAAACTCCAAAAGCAAGGAGAAGAGCATGAAGGAATCATCCAAGATCTGATGCAAAAAGTTGAAGATCTAGAAAATAGAGGCAGGAGGAACAATCTTCGCTTTCTTGGCATTCCCAAAGGCACGGAGAGAAATGATCCAAGGGGCTTCATGATCAATTTGTTAAAAACAGCCTTTCCCGAACTTGAGACTTGGGATATGAATAGTGAAATTCAACAAGCGCATCGCTTCCCCTTGGCACCCCCTAAACACACCCATAAGTCATCCCAATATCCAAGAGCAATGCTGGTTAACTTCGGGAATTTTAGGTTAAGAGAGGCTATCTATGACATTGCTAGACCTTCAAATAAAAAAGAATTCAAAGGCTTCTCCTTCTTCGTGCGCCCAGACTTCGCACACGCTACAGTAGAACGGAGGTGGAGGATGAGGCAATTGATTACCCCATTCGAGCAAATTGGAGCAACTGTTTTCTAACAGAATCCGGCTCGCCTGAAAGTTATCCACAAGGGTACCACTAAAAGCTTTATCAGCGAAATCCAAGCCGAGTCCTACTTGAAAGAAATCTCGGAGAGAACTAAGCAAAATATTGGAAAACAACAAAAACCCTGAAAGCGAACAAACAAAAGATAAAGGGACAAAAATACAGGGAAAATCAATCTCATCAAATTAACTAGGTCTTGACTGTCAAACAAAGGGGGAAAATAAATCCCTTTTATTTTTTCTCTTCTTTCTTTCAGCATAAGGGATGGCTTGCTATTAAAAAGGGGGAAGGGGAGAAAAAGGAAAAAAAAGGGGAACTGTATTTTAATTACCGTAGATGTGCCTGTCCAAATCCGGGCCATGGGGCATGACTGAGACGCACTGCCCTAACTGACACCCACACCTGGGTGCCCTACGGCCCAGGACATCTCAACAGGTGTGGGGAGGAGGGGGGAGCGAAGGGAGGGCGGGGGTGTGAGGGTAAGGGAGGGAGGTGGTGGGGTGCAAGGGAGGGGCACACATAGCACAGACAGCACAGCACATTTTTTTCTTGGTTTAGCATCAGAGATAGACAGATATATAGAGGAACCTTTTGTTATATTCTAAGATGAGTTGTAGAATAGCCTCAATGAATGTCTGTGGTTTGAATGATCCTCAGAAAAGGATTTGCGTGTCCGCAGTGCATAAAACAATGAGGTTAGTTATGATATGCTTGCAGGAAACGCATGTCGAGGGGGGGAAGACGTTCCTCTTAGACCAGCTGGGTTTCAATCTCCTGGCATGCAGAAGGCAGGGGGCTAAGACAAGGGGTGTTGCGATACTGGCCAAAGGGAGGGATAGCGTAGTGGTTAAGAAACTTGAAGACCAGTGGGGCAGGTGGGTGATAGTTGAAATAATGCATAAGGGGACGAAGTTCACAATTGTCTCGGTTTATGGCTCTATAGAGGATGACCCTGAGTTATTTGAATACCTTGATGCAGAACTGGCGCACTGGCCGGAACCAATTATATGTTGTGGGGACTTGAACATTAGCATGCCCTCTGGCAGTGGTCTACAAGTAGGGCAGGGGTATGCTGGCAGGAAAAAAAAGAGTATTTCGAGCCGTCACGGCCATGGCACAAAATAACTCACTCTGCGATGTGTGGGCAGGACTTCACCCGATGGTAGATGGTACCACGTTTTACTCCGCGCCCCACAGAATCTTGACAAGACTAGATTATTTTTTAATTTCAAACTCCCTGTTGGCAAGATCTAGAATTCAGAAATATCCAAGGATTGTATCAGACCATAGTCCTCTGGTCCTGACGGTTAACATGGAGGGGTGGCCGGCAGAGATAATGGCTGGACATTTGAAAGAGCACTCTTAAAGGATACAGAATACGTTGAGCATATGAACAAATGGATACAGGAGTTCTGGGAGTTTAACAGGGAGAGTGCGGCAGCGGGGTTGTCTGGGATGCGTTTAAGGCGGCGGTCCGGGGGGAGACGTTGAGTTATACTTTGTCGAAACAGAAGCGGGAAAGAGCCAGGGTGGAACAACTAGTCAGGACAATTGGACAGGCAGAGGAAGAGCTGTGCTCTTTAATACAGCAGAGTGCGCCCCTTGAGATGCAACTACTTAGAATCATTCAACTGAAAGCAGAGGCGGTAGAGGAAATCAGCAGCAAGGCAGCAGTGAAGTATTTAGTTAAGAAAGAGCAAGCGTTTGAACTTAGCGAAAGAGTCGGGCATATCCTGGCAATTCAAACCAGACAGCAATTGGCTTCGGGGGAGATTAAGGAGATTATGGATAATCAAGGGACCCTTAGGAGGGATACAGAGGGAAGTAGAGAAGTCTTCAGACAGTTTTATGCAGACTTATATAATATAGAAGATGGCTATGGAGGAGTAGGTATAAAGGAATACCTTGACCAGCGCATAGGTGAAAGCGTCCCGCACCTCTCGGATGAAGATAAGGCAACCTTAGAAGCCCCGATCGGGCTAGAAGAAGTGCTTAAGGCAAAAGGTCATCTTCTGGCTGGGAAGGCAGCAGGCCCGGATTTGCTGCCAGTTTAATTCTATAAAATATTTCAAGGGGTGATTATCGGTGAGATTTTGAATGTACTGCTGCAGGCCCAACAGGGGAACTCTATCCCAATGTCTTGGGGAGGGGCAGATGTCATTGTCATTTTAAAAAAGGGAAGATCGCCACAGCCCAGGATCTTACAGGCCAACCACCCTGATGAACGCAGACTCAAAAGTGTACTCAAAGATACTAGCCAACAGACTAGCAAAAGTAATTGAGGGCTTGGTTAGTGACACCCAGCATGGGTTCATACCGGGAAAAGGAACTACGCAGCATATCAGGCAGGTAATCACCCTGTTTGACGCCACAGGGGTCTCAGGGGATCCTATCGCAGCTCTTTTTTTAGATGCCGAGAAGGCGTTCGATAGGGTCTCCTGGGACTATCTATGGGCAGTACTTCTCCGATACGGGATAGGTGCAGGGTATATTCAAGCGATTCCGGCACTTTATACAGGGCCAACGGCCAGGATAAGGTCAACAGGGGGTACACAGCCTCGGTACAGATACACAGAGGGACTAGACAGGGCTGCCCTTCCTCACCTCTAATATTTGTGTTATACATGGATCCCCTGCTTAGGAGGTTAGAAGCCAACATTAACATACCAGCAGTGACCATAAACCAGAGGCAATTTAAAACATTTGCCTATGCAGATGATGTGGCAATCGTTTCCTCTAATCCCACATTAGCTATCCGAGAGATAGAAGCGGAATCCCAGCGGTTTGGAGAGCTTTCAGGATACAGGATAAATAGGGAGAAGACCCAGATAGTCAAAAACTCATTTGCTATGTGCAGTGACCATCGTGTAGTGAAATCTGCTGTATACTTGGGGGTGGAGATCACCGCAGATCTAGACGATATTGTCAAATACAATATGTCACCTCTAATGGCCAAAGTATCCTCAGATCTGGTAAGAATGAACAACTTACACTTAACTATGGTAGGATGTACGAATGTGATCAAAATGATTATTTTGCCAAAGTTTTTATATTTCTTTAGGGCAATTCCATTGTTTTTTTAATCCAGCTGGCTCAGTAAGCTAGAGGGGGTTCTGAACAAGTTTATATGGGCCCATGGAAACACAAGGAGGGCATATAGATTCATTTCTCTCCCCAGGGATAGAGGAGGATGGGGGGCCCCAGATTTCAGACTATATTATTGGGCAGCTGCAATACAATATATCCAGGGAATGATAGGAGGTGGGGGCTGGAGCCAAGGATCACAGCCAACTCCACGGAGGTCTATTCCACTGCCCTCGGGTTTGAAGCGGAGAACGCATTTCTTAACTGTCTGGACTCATCATATTTTAAAAGGACACGATTCAAGACAGTGAAGGCTGCATGCAAAATATGGGAGGCCTTTTTAAAGAGTGCGGGATTAGGAAGATATAACAGGTATATT
Source organism: Lissotriton helveticus (assembly GCF_964261635.1). NCBI lineage: Eukaryota > Metazoa > Chordata > Amphibia > Caudata > Salamandridae > Lissotriton > Lissotriton helveticus. The sequence continues at coordinate 150,383,669 of NC_136065.1, read as the reverse complement.
CGGCTTTATAAAAACCGATCCCTCCCCTTAGAAATCTTTTCAGATCCAGCCATGGCAGAATGAGCAGATAAAGGTATTAGGAAATTGGGTGATTTGATGGGTCCTCAGGGGATTGCTCAATTTGTGGAACTGCGGGATAAGTTCAATATAAGTAGGAATAGTTTTTTTAAATACCTGCAGGTAGGCAGCTTCCTGTGCAATATACGGGGGGAGTGGTAGGATTTAATAATAATAATTGCATACTGGACCTGATAGAAAAAGGAGGCGGGGTGTCGATCCGTATTGTATATGCAAACCTGGTTACTACTAAGCCAGATGATATGAAGCATGGGGGTAAATGAGCGAATAAGTTGGGAATTGAGTCGGCTAGATTCCGAGATTCCCTGGAGTTAGGCTGTACAGTGTTGTGTTCCGCCCCACTGCAATCCCAGCACTACAAAACGCTCTTCTCGCTCTACTATACCCCGGCTAGAATAGCCGAGTGGGGCGGCACTTCAGGGAGGACGTGTTTTCGTTTTGATGCACCAGAAGCAGACATCATACATATCTTTTCTACATGCCCGCAACTGTATACGCTGGTTACAGGCATTGAGCAATTTTTATCACAGGTCACAGGGGCCAACATCGTCCTTACCCCAGAGTTAATGTTGTTAGGTGAAGCAACAGAATATAATAGTATGTACGAAGAATTTCTATTCTTAGCTATGGCTGTATTAAGATTGATGCTCGCCAGGACATGGCTGGATAAGACTCCCCCAGCTATGCAGCATTGGCTTGCTAGTCTCTTGGCGGTCTACAATCTTGAAAAAGGGATATATGAAAGGAAAGGTAAAAAGGGGAGGGCATTAGGGAGAAAGATTTGGAAACCAGTGATGCTGTGGAAAGGGGACAGGGTGGAGGTTTAGTGGAGGGGTGCCAGTAATGTTATGCGTGTAGATCCCGCTTTGTGCTACTTGAATATGCGAGCAAATGTGTTTTTATTTTTCCCCTTATGGTGTTTACGACTGATTATGCTAAATCATCTTTTTTTTTATTTTTTATTTTTATTGGGAACAATGTATTCCGGATGGATAACTAAACAATGTGTGTATTCTTTTTTACATTATATGCTGTGCTGTGCTATATGTGTCAAAATTTCAATAAAAATAAAAAAAAATTTTAAAAGTACAACAGTTATTGCTATTCACTAATCTTTTCTGCTGTTTTGTTTCTCCTCATGCAAAACACTATTTTGTCAAGAGTCTTCATTCTATTTAGAATCAAAATTAAAAGCTTCCTGTTCAAAGCAAATGCCTTATCAACTACTCTCACAACTTATTCTTTCTGTTTTACTGCATCACTCCTTCTTCTACACTATTTTAAATTTAACACGAAACTTGCAAGGCAATCCCTATGCAATTATTGTAACATTTGCGCAGAACCTCTGCAGCCAACAAAGCACCCACTTATAACCCATGCATGCATTGAAATACTGAGATATATGCGTGCACTGATTAAACACTCAGGCTCTACTCATGTACTCATGTAATTATGTAGATAGTACCATTGTAGTAAACCTATCACCCATGGTGTCAAAAGACTACATATTACTCAGAAAAATTTGTAAATACATGGGTTTGTGGTTGAGTACATCAATACTCCCTGGATGATTGAATGAGTGCATAGGTAGGGCCTTTGTAATTACGTGAGGATGCAATAGGTGCCTAGATGATTCCCTGACTATGTCATAACTCCATGGGTCATTCCATATCTGCATACTTACTGCTTGCATGTTTGCATAAGTATACCACTAGTAACTGGGTGTTTGGATGACTGCATGAGTGGAGTCTGAGTAATTCGACAAGTGTGTGACTAATGCTTCAATAATTCAATACATGAATGGATACTGGTAGGATGGTTAAATGAGTGAAACTCTCATACCTGGATGATTGTAAGAGTGCATACATAATATATAGGTGATTTATGCAATGCAATGATAGTGCATACATAATTGTTTAAGCCCATGCATAGGACCTAGCCTTTTGGATGAGTGGATGATTAACATTTCAGCAATTGGATACTTCCCATGTCTATTTGGTTGACTGAACAGGTAGTGCCTGGATGCTTTCATAACTACATGGTTAGTGCCCGGAGAATTGAATAAGTGCATCAGTAGTGCCTACTTAATTAGAGGACCGCATGACTAGTATTTGAATGACTGCATGGTTCTATTGTTAAAGCTTGAGAGATTGGATTAAAGTAAGTATGACTGCATAGCTACTGGATGAGTGATAGGTTTACTACAATGGTGCTGTCTACATAATTACATGAGTGCATGAGTAGAACCTGAGTGTTTCCTCAGTGCATTTGTGTGCATCAGTATTTCAATGAATGCATGGGCTGTAAGTGGGTGTTTAGATGGCTTCATAGGTTCTGCCCAAATGTTATAATGATTTCAAAGTTACAGCCTTGTTAATTACATAATTCAATAGATTGTACCTAGGTGATTAGATTGAATGCATATGTAGTGCCTGCATACTTCAATGACTACATAATTTCTGCCTGCCTGATTGCAAGAGTGCATGTACAGTTTCTGGATAATTGAATAACTCCATGTATACTGAATCATTGATTTGTTGACTGCCTGAGTAGTGGCTGGGTGATTTCATGAGTGCCTGAATACTGCCTGACTGACTAAAAAAGTACCTTCAGTGCTGTTTGATACATACCATTTGTCACCATATCTCTGAATCATTGGTTATCTCCTTCTGCCAGTATCAAAGTACCTGTTTTACTGTATACATGATTTTCTTCTGAGCTATGTGTGACAGAAAACTAGGTATCACTACTTGATATATAATTGGGTATGGCCATCTAGAAATATACAATGCTTTGTTACTGAGCGTGAACATACATCAGTAAGTTTCTAAAATAGAAAAGAACATTTTCACATTTTTCAAAGCACAAAACGTTTTCAAATTGCATACCTACATCATTTCTCAAATACTTCTTCTGCTTCTAAACCATACATTCATCATATCTCAAACAAAAGTTACACTCAAAACGAAGCTAGCACAAGAAATCTCAAGGCATTCTGCAGTATTAATCTTTCTCAATTTTAAACAACTCATGTTTAAAGAAAAATACTACCCTCACCATATACATAACATTTTCATCAGCCTTACTGAACATAGATCACCATGTAAACATATATAATTTTTTTTAATGGATTTACACCTTCATGCCATCTTTCCCAAAATATATACCTCTCTGCATCTTTAAGCAAATTCGAAAGTCCCACCAGATATATATATATAGCTATGTGTAAGCACAAAAACTATATCTCTTCATTTAAGCATCAGCAAAGTGGTCATATAAGTTAAAAACCACATTGGCAAACACTGCCCAATATATACCTAACAAGTATTACTTCTTTCTAATTCATATACACGCAGACAACATGTTCTTAACTTGTATTTCTCACTACACTATTCCTGTTAAATAATGTTGCTAAGAGTACTACAACTCTCAGAATGCAAATGACAGATCTATCTATTCTTCACATGATGTTTAGACATTAAAAACATTCTTAGTCCCTCATTGCAACTTTCCACAAAACTATACTGATATTTTTCAATAAAATCCACAATGTAATAAAGAGGCACTATTTTATTTTTCTCTTACCTCCCAAAACATTCACCACTAATCTCTTAAACACATGCCCTCTAATGGATACAGTTCATCTCATATATTTTTTTTCATCACTGTGATACTCCTTTTAATCAAACTCACATATACATCTTCATTTCTAATGTACATTTCCAAAATAATTGCAAAGTTATATACATACTACTGAATTCAGTATGTAGATTATATTGTTGTTTAAGCTCTTTCTGCATAGTATGGACACTGTTAAGAATTGTAAAAACTAAGCACAAGAATGGTACACCACTATCACAATAAGCAAGTATAACATTTCAACCTCTTCAACTTTCTACTCTATCATCATGAGAAAGGCAGCAAATGAAATCTGTCTTTCATTTTAGACTACTGCATCTCCACTTGTGAATGGCTAGCATCTGTTGACCCATTCCCTCTCTTTCAAAACAAGGTTTCTGTTGAAACGTTTTCGCTATGTTTTTGCGATCATCGTGGAATATTCACAAAAAAACAGAAGTTCAAACCGAGATCTAGCTTCATTTTTCTTAAATTTATATACTACACAACAGTTTATAACATAGACCTGAGTTGGAAATTAAAACTGTCATTACTTACATTGTGTCATCACTACTCAACTTTTCAAAAGAAATGTCTTGTTTCTTTAACACCCTTCCCCCACAATAAGCTCTTAGCTCAGTGTACCTAGCAACCCAGTGGAACCAGTAGGTCACAAGTTCACAGCACATTCTAGAAGGAACATGCTGCTTCCAAATAAGATACTTGTTGTGTAAAGGGGGTGGGGCCAAAACCTTTTGCCCTCATTTAATGTTAAATGTAATTTACGTTTTATTTGTTAAATGGTTTGTATAGTATGCTATGTTCCATGTACATGATTCATTGTGTTGTACCTGTCTGAAACAAATAGTGTATTTCCCATTTCAGACGTGTATGAAATGTGGAAATGATATAATGAAGTGTGAAGTAATGGTTAAATAAATAACCAGGACCAATGAAACCAAAAGAGTGGCCCCTAGTCTGTTTAAATAGTTAGCAGCACAAAAATTAGTAGCTAGGTTCTTTGTTGTGTTAATCCAAATAAGATACAGCAGGTGTGCTTTACTCTACACGTTTGAAAGCATATCCATGTCTGTATTACATTTCTTTCCTTAAACAACAGACAATAATAAGACTCATTGCTAAGGCATCCAACACACTACCTAATTGTATTCACTTTCATGTTGACAGCATCCAATGAAATATATCTTTTTCCTTATATAATGTAAACACCTCCACTTAAACTGCTTTTCAGCTCCAGCCTTCTCCTGACTACTATTGCAAATTCACTTCAAAATGCTTAAAGTATGGATTGTGGGACATAGTTATATATATTGGGCAAAATCTGTCCACAGACTGACAAAGCCAGGAAACATGTTAATAAAACTGATTCTGCATTCCTCAGAGACCCTCCCATGGGCTCTATCTATTACAACAATCTGCGTTTTGACATGCATGGAATTTTAGAAATGATGGGGTGCACTTCACAGATGAAGGCAACAGGGTGTTTCTAAGTAACCTGAAACTCTGCATCTGGTCTAATGTGTAGCAGCTATATACACCTAACCAACACAGCTGGTCTTGTCAGACCCACACTAGTGCCTGAAATATTGTGAAGTGTTATTTGAAAGTTGTTTTTTTCCCTTTGGTTTTTGCGGATACCTCACAAAAACAGAAAACAAAAGCAGGCCATTCAATGGCCACCAACACATCCAAAACTAACATGTAAAAAGAAGCATTCTGAACATTGACACACATTACTGTACACATACTTCTTTCAAAGTATGCTTAAACTCATATTTTTGTACTAAGTTTCTTTAAAAACCATCTTTCAGACCTATTTTCCATTTCCCAATTATTCCGGACATTGCGACGACATTGTTAACTGTGACGATCGCGCCTTTCCCATAAACTAAAAACACATATATGCACAGACATAACAGTAGTCTCCTCACTAGAGGTTTATCACTGTACACTTCAAGTTCATGTATTTCTAGTGTATTTCTTGAACAACCATCTCTAAAACCTATTTTCTGTTTTCCAGGTGACTCCGGACATTGCAATGATGTTGCTCAACGCGATCCCCATGGGTACATAGCGAAAGCTGAAAGCAAAAGCAGGATTTCAATAGTGACCTCCACATTCAAAAATTATAACTATATAATTCATTCAAACCATCACAGTAGATAACTCACTATATAAATACCTCTATAAAAACATTTATCAGAGCGCCTTTCCTGAAAGTGAATCACATGTGGTGAAGGCTGCGTTCAGCTGAAATGAGTAAAGGGAAAAGAAAACCAAATCCTTTGCATTCAACGTTGTCCTGAGAGTGTGTTTTTGTTGCAAGATGTCAAGCGTGTATCATCTTTTTTGGAAATATATGTATATATATATATATATATATATATATATATATATATATATATATATATATACATATCGATACACAATCCTTCTCACGAAGGAAAAACAAGGCGCCCACCAGTAAAATCCACAGCTCCAAGATTTTAATCAAAGACCATTCCCATTTAGCAGGGTTCAAACAGCGAGTGATCTACGCGTTTCAGTGTCACAGACACCTTGGTCACGGATCATGCTAGAATAGTTACTATCTTTTTTCTCCCAAAAATCCACTACAATGCCCAAAGACCATCAAGGAGCCTGATAGTGAGCTCTATAGGATCCCTTTTAGAAAATACCTTCAGATACTAGGGCTTATTCTTCCAACTATATATTACGGGATTGCCTACATCATGGTCACATTGGATTTAGTACTTCTATTTACATCTATTAGTCATGAAGATGGATTATCTGCATGTCGCTACATTTTGAGAGACAAACAGGTTGAGTACATGGAACAAACTCAGATGATATTGAAAATGTTACGCTATTGTCTTACACATAACATCTTCGTCTTAACAGAAAGAACTACCTGTAACAATAACAGGGAAGGGTTATGGGGACCTCCTTCGCCCCCACCTATGCACATTTATTCATGGGGTGGTAGAAGAAGGATATAGCCTGGGCAGAGGAGTATTACAATTTTATGGAGAATGTGACACTCTGGACTTCATTTATTGATGATCTCTTCATTTAGTGGGAAGGTGGAGAACCAGAATTAAAAGAGTTCACATTGAAATTAAATACAAATGATCTAAACATTTGATTTACTGAAACACATAGCAAACAGCATAGCAAGGTTTTAGACATTTAGTTAAATGCAAGTTACAACAACTTAAAGACAGCCATCCACATAAAAGCAACTTCATGAAACTTGATACTACATGCCAACAGTGGTCATCCAAAAGTTTTATGATGGAGTGAACCATAAGGACAGATGGTAGTAGCATGAAGAATATGCTCTACTGAAGAAGAGTTTGAATAAGAAACAACAAAGATGAATTAACTGTGGTTACCCCTTGAGTATCCTCAATAATGCTTTAAAGAGAGCCCATGAGAAACAAAGGGGAACCATACTCTATGGACATAATCAAGGAACCCTGACAACAGCAATTGGATCTGTGAAAAATGACAATGTATGTAGATTATTCTTGGAAATTAATCAAATATAAACAGATAGTAGAAAGATCTTGAAAAAGAGTTGTCATGTATTAGAACATGACCGACATATAAGGATACCTATACCTTCAATTTATATATTGAGCAACACCTTTAAATTAATATAACTTTACTTATTCTTTAACTACAAAAGAAAATTAAACTACACAAAAATTAAAAATTGAAAACTTCTGTTTATACCTTTAATTTCTGATTTACACAACACCTTTAAATTATTATAACTTGCGCACCTCCATACACTGTATTCAACTCACTGGCCACATTACATTAACTATAATTTACGCCTTCTCTATGCATTGCTTATGCCATTTTATATTTTCTTGTTTATACAATTTAAAGTAATTGCATTTACAATAATAGTTATCACATCACAAGCCACATCTATTGTGAGGATACAGTGCCTGACAGAGTGGTAAGTTATAAGTAATGTAGTAGGTCTACCAAGTTAAACACAGTGTGTATGGAGGGAATGTAGTTACATTAATTTAAAGGTGGTGTGTAATGTATACACTGAAGGTGTAACTATAACTTTAGAATTTGTAATATTTGTGTACTTTAAGTTTGATTTACATAGAAAGAATAAGTAACGTTTTCCTGACCAAAGCAATCATTCAACCTTTAGTTTTTCCCTTCGAATATATATATATATATATAGAGTCGGTGCAGGTTTGGGGAGGAGCCTACATCCAAATAGCAACACACTCTGAACACACAGCATGGAGACCTGCACTTCGTGGCAGCTGATACATCAAGTGGTTGCAGGGGTAGAGAGGGGGTTAAAAAATAAAAATTCACTTACCTCTCCATGGCCATTGTCTTCCTATGTCGTCTGTCCTCACTTCTCTTCCCGGATGCACACAGGCTTCTCTGAGCCAATCACAATGCTGCTGTCACCATGCCAGCAGCGTTGTAATTGGCCAGAGCACCGTGGTTCGGCACTCAGATGGGAACTGTGAGCCTGACATGATCTCCAATCAGGCTTTGCATTACAGCCTGGTGGAGAACATACTAAGGGGCCTATTAGGATTGCGGTGAATCTGCATCCTCCGGGCCGGCGGAAGCCACCGCCTGGCCAGAGGATGCGGATTCACCGCTGCGGACCTCCAAAACACCACCAGCCACATTAGGATGGCGGTGTTATCAGCGGCGGACGGCAAGTCCGTCTGCCGCTGATCCGCGGGATGTTGTCTGCAATTTGGTGGCGGTGTCTGCAAGACACCGCCAGCCAAATTACGATGGGTGAGGAAACATGCTTTTCCGTGGCTGATTCTCCGCCGTGGAAGAGCATGTGTAGCTTTGCTCCTGGGGGCCCGTTGCGGGCTCCCAGGTTGTTGGGGGTGGGGTGTGCACATGGGGGGTACCTATGGTACCCCCCTACATATGCATGCTCAAAGCGGCAGGCCCCGCGCGGTGCCTGCCGCTTTGTGCATGAAGTTTTAACATTGCGACGGGTGCTGCTTCAAGCAGCACCCGCCGCAATGTTAAACATACAGGATGTGACCGCCAGGGTGGCGGTCACATTCTAATTTGCACGGAGGGACCGCCGCTGACCCTGCGGACGGTCCCTCCACCTCTGGGTCCGCCATCCTAATCGGCCCCTAAGTGCGCATGACTGTTTGGCCAGCCAAACAGGGCCAGCCAAACTGTCATGTGCACATAAGTGTTCCAAGCACTTCTTCCCCTGTTGGCTGTGATGATAGCCAAGCCCACCCCACCCTGTAGCTGGCTTCAGCACAGAAAAATAAAACTATAATAACATTGTGTTATTATCATTTTATTTTTCCATTTGTACACTCCTGAAAAGCAGTGGAGTGACGCTTCTCTGCCTTAGCGGAGGAGCCGCCGCTGCCCACAATCTAAGGAGTGTATAGAAGGGGGGTTTTACCCAATTGTAGTCACTGGGACCTGGTTCAATAAGTACTAAGAGGAAGGGATCCCAGTGTATAGGGGAACAAGTAAATACAATTCAGAAGGATTAGTCAAAAACAATTAATGTAGATCCACAATGTTTTTATTCACAGTGGGATCCAGAGTATTGAATATATGTGGTATAACAAACAATCAACTGTATTAGAGGTCATACAGTGCCCCAGGAAGGGAAGGGGGAGGGGTGATAGTGAGTAGGTAGAGGAAGTGATAGGATAATGTGACAATAAAATCAATAGTTCAAAGACTTGTTCGTGCTATAATTAGTATAGCCATAACTGCCAAACACAAATGGCGACATTGTTTGAAAATAGGCATACGACACAGAGTACAAATTATATACAAGATATTGGAGTGAAGTTGCCACAATTGCAAAACAGTCGACGTTTCGACCCTCTATAGTTGCAGGACGATTTAACCTTGCTGTGGGGTCTTCTTCAGGACGTGAGGGTGGGGCAGGGGACCTAATAAAGTATAATAAACTCTAGTTAGAGGGTTGCTACTACAGCCTCTGAATTATCACATAGGTAGAGAACGGACAGAATCCCGAATGAAATTAGTTAAATACATGATTCACAAAATTTACATTGGCCAAACCCAGCAAAAAATTAAAGCTCGGATACTACAGCATATGAGCCGAATCCGATGCAATGTTCAAGGCGCACCTTTAGTAGAACATTTCAGGCTGAAATCCCATCCCCCGGAAAGCCTACAATGGTTGGTCATTGAAAAAGCAATGTTAAGACCAAGAGGTGGCAACATCTCGGACATTTTGAATACCAGAGAACTAAAATGGATTTACTTCTTTAACTCAATTGAAACTGGTCTCAATTAATTAGATAGCTCATTCTCCCAACTAGCTACATTACCGTGATGGGTCTGTCTGCTTATATAGTTCCCTATCTTGTATGATTGAACTCCAATATGTCTCATCTGTCATTCATTACAAATAGGGTCTCATATTCAATCCAACTGTTTTTGAATCCAGGACAGGTGGTCTTACCCTCATGCTTGAGAGGTACACCGCTGTCCAAATATTGACCTTCAAATCATATGTTGTTGCAATTGTTAACTCACTAATTGTCGGGCCTTTACCCTCTTGCAGGAGAGGTACGCCCGAAAATCACCAACATGTAGATTTACGACTGCAATGGTATCAGTGTATTTCATCTTCACACTCACAATTATTTAATGTTGATTGATAATCATATGATGCACAAACCAATATTATTTAATTTTTAATCGACAATTTCACCCTTAGTCTCTCAAACCATGTCAGACGACATTCATAGTCTTTTTTCGCATTCCATGATCGGCATGGTCACCACGTGACCTGTTACCATGACTACTCCTTCAAACCAGGAAACACGGCATTGTTCTATCGCCCTCGTACGGAGCTCCGTGATTAACTCTTACCGAGTGAGTACAACTTTGCTCCATGTCCGCCCTCCGCCCCCAACGTCCATAAGTTGTTATTCTTATGTCCCTTCTACCCTTGCCTCGACAGATTCACTGCGGATCGATCCAATCGACCAGATCCAAAAATACCGAACCTATATACCCAATAGGACGCTACCATCGGTAAGCACCATTTCAGTGTCTCTATTCGGTCATTGTTTTAATTTCTCCTGAATGACTCTTATATATTCATAACTAATCCAAGCACATCATTACAAATGTAGCTTCATTGTCTTCATCCCCACAATCAAGACCACACGGCGGACTTGTGACGCTGCGGTATGTTTTTCATTCATTATTCATTTTCTAACGTCTGGACTCATGCCCCTTGTTAGTTTTAAAACTCTGATAATGTTAGTTTTTAAAACTCAGATATCGTTTGTGTTCATAGTAAGATCTCCCTTTGAGATACACCCTTTGCGAGTGTTTGGCCGCCTTGTACCATGCCGGTTTTCCCACTCAAGCGCCCTAATATTCAAAATTACCAAAACTCTTACCTTGGTCCTTGTTTCTGACTTGCCAGAACTCGTTAGATTTCATTTCTCAGAATCATGTATTAAACTGATTTTCTTCGGGTTTCTGCCCGTTTTCACTCAGGCGTCCTAATTGTTATAATTACTAAGGTTTCACCCTGGTCCTTGTTTCTGAAATGCCACAACTCGATACATTCCATTCCTTAGAATCATGTATTTAACTAATTTCATTCGGGATTCTGTCCGTTCTCTACCTATGTGATAATTCAGAGGCTGTAGTAGCAACCCTCTAACTAGAGTTTATTATACTTTATTAGGTCCCCTGCCCCACCCTCACATCCTGAAGAAGACCCCACAGCAAGGTTAAATCGTCCTGCAACTATAGAGGGTCGAAACGTCGACTGTTTTGCAATTGTGGCAACTTCACTCCAATATCTTGTATATAATTTGTACTCTGTGTCGTATGCCTATTTTCAAACAATGTCGCCATTTGTGTTTGGCAGTTATGACTATACTAATTATAGCACGAACAAGTCTTTGAACTATTGATTTTATTGTCACATTATCCTATCACTTCCTCTACCTACTCACTATCACCCCTCCTCCTTCCCTTCCTGGGGCACTGTATGACCTCTAATACAGTTGATTGTTTGTTATACCACATATATTCAATACTCTGGATCCCACAATCTAAGGAAGCATAGTATCCACAGGAGGAAAAAAACCAACATGTTTTGGCTTCACACATGCCTTGATCACAGGTACACCACCGAGTTTCTCTATGCCCTAAATACACCAGGTTCCAAACATAAATCATGACCTGGGTTACATAAACATACTGAAACCATTGAAAATGTGCGGCTATATTGTAACTTTTGACACAAAATGTGTGAGAATAGTAAAATGCACATCATATTGAGCATGTATATGCAGAAATTCCTGTATGTGACGCATTGCAGAAAAACAATCAATAGTCACAGAGCACAATGTGGAAAAATTACTAAAGCATACACATTCTGGCTAAAGTGTCCCCTTTCCCACAGAAAGGTAGAAAGCGCCATATGTACAGGCATGCCAAAAACCACTTTCTAGTGATCAGCTCTCCGAAAAACACAGAAAAAAGTCCAACCCAGATAGCAAACACGGGTAAGTAAAATAAAAAAACAACATAACATAAGACCTTCTTATCTCATCGGTCCCATCACAAGTTAGGAGAGGAAAGAGGAACTTGGTGGCCACCCAAATCAGAGATATGCAACCACCACCCTGCAAGTAGCAACCCCAAACCTGTGAAACATTGAAAACAATAAATTCAAGAAAAATTAGAAACTATATAAAAAAATTCTGAGGAAAAAACAAAAACACTGTTAAAACATATCAAAAACAGAGCAAAATCTCAGTCTACATAGCAGAACACCAGTAAAGAATACAACTTCGCTAACAAGATTAAACCAAGTGCAAAAACAGGTTAGAGTTCCTTAGTCCCCCAAATGTACACATAGTTTCTCATTCGTGTTCAGACCTGTTGGAATATTGGTGTGAAGTTCTAGTATATACCTTGACTCCAAGTGTCTGAGCATGCGAGTGCGGTCCCCACCTCTAGGTAATACTGGTATCCTGTCAATAGCAAAAGAAAGAAGACAAGACTGGTTGCTCCCATTGCGTGAGGCAAATTATCTCTCCATGGGGTAATCCTGTCTAGATTCTTTATGGCCCGCATATGTTCCAACCCTTCTTTTAACAGGATGAAGGGTACTGCCTACGTACCATTTGTCAAATAGGCAGACCAACACATATACACAAAAATCACATACACAAGTAAGACATTTGCTGATGATACTCATTAATGGTGAGGTAAAGGACTGTATGTTATAGCACCATTTTCATGCCTTACACTTCGTACAGGTATAGAAGCCCCTGAGATGTGAAACAAATCTGCTGGCCTTTACCACCACCTCATTCCTACACAGTTTGTCTTTAAGTGAGGTCCCTCACCTAAAGGTGATGCTAGGTTTGTCCTGTATGAGATCGGCAAGGGTAGTTTCAGTGGAAAGCACATCCCAATGTTTATTGAGGATCTTCTTGAGTTTGCCAGATTCTTGGCTGAAGGTCATAATAAACCTTGCCTTGTTCTCCTCTTTTCCTTTAGGTGTTGTTCTGGCAGCTAATAGGGTGTCCGTATTAAAATTGCATACTCTTGTCAGGGCAGTTTTGAGAAGAATCTAACTATAAGCTGTTTCCCACAGAAACTCAAAAAAGGGAATGCTGCTAATCAAATCAGCTGGGTGGCGGCTTTGAGCATGCAGGAGAATATTGCCTGCTCTGCGCTTCCTGAACGGAGTCGATGTCAGTTTCTTCCCTTCAACAGTTGCTCTGACATCAAGGAGATTAATGCTGGTATCACTCATATTACCAGGTGATCCAGGTCTGTCTGGAGAATAACTTCTTTTGGTTTAATGACAATCTTTATCAGGGTACTGTATTGGGCATCTGTTTTGCTTCTAGCTACGCCAATCTGTGGATGGGGTGGTGGAAGCAGCAGGTAGCAGACACAGGAAGTTTTCCTGGTGGGCTTGAAGTGTGGTGGGCAGTTTTTGTTACTGGGGGCTGGTTTTGCCCTGATGCGGCAATATCGGACACTTGTAACAAGTGCAGGAGTAGTGTTTCCCACCGGCACCCCTAGGGGTGGTCTGACTTAATTGCCAGGCCTGGTTCGCAATCTCAGTCTGGCCATAGTCCAGAGCAATGGATGACTTTTGTGAGCATGTCATCCCGTGGGTCAGGTTCCGTATGGTACAGGAGAGAAAGGGATCTGGCCCTAAGAAAATGTCTACAGGCCCTGATGCAATCCTGGTGTTTAATAGACCTATACAAACTGCTTACATCCAGGGTCATGAGAAGGTAGTCATCCTCCCATGGAATGTCATAGATTCAGCCAAGAAAATCTTTACTGTCCTGTATGTAGAACGGGAGGGAACTGATGAAGAGAAGAAGATAGAAGTCTATGTACCTAGAGGTATTTTTCAGGAAGGGAACCTCTTGTAGACACAGTGGGTGTTCCCAGGAGATTGACATGATTTTTGTGAATTTTGGGAAAGACGTACTGTACACGTATCCTGGGAAATGTGTTGAGCAAGAATTGAATATATATATATATATATATATATATATATATATATATATATATATATATATATATATATATATATATATATATATATATATATATATAAAAGTTTCACAAAGCACTTCCAGAGTTGCGCAATGCACTCCTCTCCAGCATATTCACCATTAAATCACCAGAAGTTCGTGTTTCATATGCTTTAATTTCTTTCCAGCATGACAAACAATGGATCCAGCCCAACGCGTTTCACCGAACACTCGGCTTGATCACGGGTGATTTGTGTTTCCCACATACACATTAAATAAAGTTACACGTATCACTTCCTTGTGCAAAACATAAACAAAGGACTAAGAAACCAAGTCCAATATTACGGCCATATTGGAACAATACCATTCCAGCGGAATCCCATGTAAATCAAAGGTTGTGGGAGTATTCTCATTATTCTTATATTCGACATTTGAAACAATATACTTTTTCAAATAGTACAAGTCATCCTTTATATATATGCTCATTATAAACACCCTGGTGGGGCAGTCCTTGAAAATGTAATAGACAAAAGGTCGTTCTTTATAAACAACTCATTGTAAAACTCCTAGTGGAGTAATCTCAGACAAAACAAAACGATAGTGGAAAACAAATCTCACTCAATACCTCCCAAGTGGGAATAGGTGTCATAACTTTTGACCACATATTGTATTTCATATTGTATCCATATATATTGTTCAATTGTCAATTGTCTCTTGATCCCAAGTGGGCTAACAGTTGTCCTGTATTCTCCATCTTCTCCCATATTATACCTGTATATAAAAGACAAATCATTTAGTCTATGAATCCGCTATCAATTTTCTAAGGCCTATTTGCTCGATTCCTTACAAAAAGTGCAACATAATTACCAAAACCAATTTACAAAGTGATAAACAAATTTAGTGCAATTAAAAACCTGAACATTCCGCAGGAGACTGCGAGACCAACTATACATTTTTCTTGCTAAGGACTTTGATATCACCTGCAGTTTACTCTCCCAAATGCCATTTCAGTTCCTCTTCAGAATTCAGCCCACCCGGGATACGGGTATCTAGATCCATGATGTACTTACTCTCTAGCTGTCGCAACCTGCGTATCTTGTCTCCACCCCTTTTCATTGGTGGTATTTTGTCAATCACAAAAAACTTCAACAGGTTGCGATTACTACGATGTAATTCCTCAAAGTGTCTGGCTACTGGTGAATTTTGATCTTTATTCTCTATTGCCCGCATGTGCTCCAAAATACGTTTCTTTGCGGGGAACATTGTGCTCCCCACGTATTTTATAGAACATGGGCAAACGAGAACATACACCACGTATTCAGACAAACAGGTCAGATGTTGTTTGATGGTCTTCTCTTTGTCTTCAATCGGAAAATAGACTGACTTAACGTTTTGACTAAACTTGCATGCTTTGCATGTCATGCACGTGAAGAATCCCTGAATATCAGGTTTTCTATTCTGTCTAGTAATAATTTAGTTTTTACTTAGTCTGTCTTTCAAAGAGTCTGCCTTGCGATAAGTAATACTCGGATTACAACCCACTAAATCAGTTAGTGTAGGTTCAGTTTTTAGTACATTCCAATGTTTTTTTAGACTATTACACACCTGCCACGATTTGTCATGGTAGGTAGAAATAAATCTTACTACCTCCTGTGTCTCACTCTCCCTCGGTTCTTTAGGGACCAACAGTGATTCATGACTGATTTTTTTCGCTTTCTCAAATGCTTCTTCAATTACTTGTGGACAATATCCACGTTCTTTGAAGCGCAGTTTCATGCAATCTCCTTCCATAACAAAGTCTTCATCTTTACTACAATTCCTCCGGGCCCGGAGGAATTCTCCAAACGGAATACTCCGTATAAGGGACTTGGGATGACTGCTCTCTGCATGAAGCAGGGTGTTCCCTGCAGTACTTTTGCGGAATAGCTTAGTTGTTAGTAGACTCCCAGCAACCTCAACCTTCAAGTCCAGAAACTCCATACTTTGGCTGCTGATTTTCCCTTCCAGACTCAGGTTTAACTCATTCTGGTTTAGATCTTGAATAAAACCCTCTGCCAGTGCTTGAGGACCCTCCCAGACAATAAACAGGTCGTCTATATATCGCAGCCACATTTTTACATGGCTGCGGTAAAGTCCATGGGTCTCCGCTACTTGTTGCTCCCAGCTTGCCATGAATAGATTAGCAAAGCTGGGAGCAAAACAAGTTCCCATCGCTGTCCCCTGTCGTTGTCTATAATAGACCTCATTAAAGATGAAAAAGTTGTTTTCAAGACAAAACATCATCATAGTCAGAATCATTTCAGTATGGTCTCTAAAGGAGATGGACCGTTTTTTGAGGAACTGGCGACATGCTCTCACCCCATCTCCGTGTCGAATAGAAGTATAAAGACTACATACATCAAGAGAAATAAGTAGATAACTTTCCTGCCAAGTAAAGTTCTTAATCTTATTTACAAAGTCTCTACTGTCCTTTAAATAAGAAGGTATCGTTTCAACAAAAGGACGAAGAAAAAAGTCGATGTACTTGGACGTGTTTTCTAGCAGCGAGCCCATCGAAGACACGATAGGTCTACCAGGTGGGTTCTCCGCACTCTTGTGGAGTTTTGGCAGTAAATAGAGTACTGCCACTTTGGGATTGCGATTAAGTAGGAAGGCATACTCATTCCACTCTAATAGACCTTTCTTTTGCCAATCCTTTAACATTTCATAGTAAGTGGCATTCGTTTTCTCTACAGCTTGATTGGATGAGATCTCATAACACTCTAAACTATTCGATTGTCTCATCCCTTCATCAATATACTTGCTCACATCCATTACAACGACATTTCCCCCTTTGTCCGACTGGCGGATAACAATGGAGGCATCACTCTCTAAAGACTTAATGGCAAGACGTTCTTTCTTACTTAAATTGTCATTAGTCCAACCCTTCTTTCTGGCCAGTTTTTTCAAATCATTGATAACCAAAGTCTCAAAGATGTCAATTCCACATGTGGGCAGCATTGGATTAAAACTAGATTTGGGTTTAAACATATTTGGACAGTTTAAGTTAGTCGAAAAACCCAATGATTCTGCATCAACTGGTCTTTCTAATGGTATATCAACTTCCAGTTCTTTTGCAGCAATTAAAGCCTCTATATCCCCAACGGTTTCAGGGGCAGGGGTGACATTGTCAACAGGTTTACCAATGTTTTTAATCTTTAACTTATTCCACTTATGCAGGCGTAATTTACGAGTAAACTTAAATAAGTCAATACGTTCCTGCGAATAAGTGAAATTCGAAGTAGGACAGAAAGAAAGGGCAAACTGTAACACTTCCTGTTCATTTTTGGAAAGTAAAAGGGAGGACAGATTTACCACGTTTCTCTGGTTCATTTTCCTCTCTTGCTTCGTGTTTCCACTCCCGTTTGAGCACTGGCACTTTTCCACCTGCCACCCCTCCTTGTTTGGCGTTGGATGCGGTGGTTTCTTCTCCAGCTTTGCCTCTTCCTCTGCCTCGTCCTCGAAATCCCCTGCCTTTTCCCCTGCCACGATCTATTTGCCAATTTTGTTGTTGTGATGCCTGGTTCATCATGCGGAACTCCTCCCAAAAATTTGGAGGCTTCAATGAATTTGCTCGTACAGGTGTGTTCCCATCTTCAGAAACATCACTCTCAATGCGTTCTTCTTCAGACATTCCTTCAGTTTGAACTTTATCCAGGGTTGCTTGTATGCCCTTCCTCTTTATGTTGTCATATTTGCGGCTAAATGTAAAAATACGACCAGTTTGGTAATCAATTTTATCTCTCAAAAATTTCCTCTCTTTCTTAGCCACAATTTCATCCTCATATTTCGACATCCTTTTCATTATTTCTTCCATTTTTGGTTACATTTTCGGGTGTATCATCCTTAGCAATTTCATCCTTTAATTCGACAATTTCTTTAAGCAGAATCAATCTGTCTTTCCAAGCATGCTTGATCAATATGGACAGCATTCTATTCGAGCAGTCCATTAAATTCTCTGCCCAATCTTCAGCCAGTTCATTATCAGGTTCCTCATAAGAGGGGGCTATTAAAATTCGCAGGCCCCTTGGCACTCTTTTTTCTTCCTGATATTTTTCTAACGTAATGGCTTCCCACCATTTCGAATTTTCTTTCCGAATTAGCTTTTCCAATTTAGAGTATTTTTGTTGGATAGATGTGGGAAGACCTGACTTGGCGTGAATATTTTGTTCTGACCCTGCGCTGTCGATTGAACAAACATGTCCATATTGATCAAGCATGCTTGGAAAGACAGATTGATTCTGCTTAAAGAAATTGCCGAATTAAAGGATGAAATTGCTAAGGATGATACACCCGAAAATTTAACCAAAAAAATGGAAGAAATAATGAAAAGGATGTCGAAATATGAGGATGAAATTGTGGCTAAGAAAGAGAGGAAATTTTTGAGAGATAAAATTGATTACCAAACTGGTCGTATTTTTACATTTAGCCGCAAATATGACAACATAAAGAGGAAGGGCATACAAGCAACCCTGGATAAAGTTCAAACTGAAGGAATGTCTGAAGAAGAACGCATTGAGAGTGATGTTTCTGAAGATGGGAACACACCTGTACGAGCAAATTCATTGAAGCCTCCAAATTTTTGGGAGGAGTTCCGCATGATGAACCAGGCATCACAACAACAAAATTGGCAAATAGATCGTGGCAGGGGAAAAGGCAGGGGATTTCGAGGACGAGGCAGAGGAAGAGGCAAAGCTGGAGAAGAAACCACCGCATCCAACGCCAAACAAGGAGGGGTGGCAGGTGGAAAAGTGCCCAGTGCTCAAACGGGAGTGGAAACACGAAGCAAGAGAGGAAAATGAACCAGAGAAACGTGGTAAATCTGTCCTCCCGTTTACTTTCCAAAAATGAACAGGAAGTGTTACAGTTTGGCCTTTCTTTCTGTCCTACTTCGAATTTCACTTATTCGCAGGAACGTATTGACTTATTTAAGTTTACTCGTAAATTACGCCTGCATAAGTGGAATAAGTTAAAGATTAAAAACATTGGTAAACCTGTTGACAATGTCACCCCTGCCCCTGAAACCATTGGGGATATAGAGGCTTTAATTGCTGCAA
Organism: Lissotriton helveticus; assembly: GCF_964261635.1. Classification (NCBI taxonomy): domain Eukaryota; kingdom Metazoa; phylum Chordata; class Amphibia; order Caudata; family Salamandridae; genus Lissotriton; species Lissotriton helveticus. Next base: position 150,364,291 of record NC_136065.1, on the reverse strand, counting down.
AAGAACTGGAAGTTGATATACCATTAGAAAGACCAGTTGATGCAGAATCATTGGGTTTTTCGACTAACTTAAACTGTCCAAATATGTTTAAACCCAAATCTAGTTTTAATCCAATGCTGCCCACATGTGGAATTGACATCTTTGAGACTTTGGTTATCAATGATTTGAAAAAACTGGCCAGAAAGAAGGGTTGGACTAATGACAATTTAAGTAAGAAAGAACGTCTTGCCATTAAGTCTTTAGAGAGTGATGCCTCCATTGTTATCCGCCAGTCGGACAAAGGGGGAAATGTCGTTGTAATGGATGTGAGCAAGTATATTGATGAAGGGATGAGACAATTGAATAGTTTAGAGATCTCATCCAATCAAGCTGTAGAGAAAACGAATGGCACTTACTATGAAATGTTAAAGGATTGGCAAAAGAAAGGTCTATTAGAGTGGAATGAGTATGCCTTCCTACTTAATCGCAACCCCAAAGTGGCAGTACTCTATTTACTGCCAAAACTCCACAAGAATGCGGAGAACCCACCTGGTAGACCTATCGTGTCTTCGATGGGCTCGCTGCTAGAAAACACGTCCAAGTACATCGACTTTTTTCTTCGTCCTTTTGTTGAAACGATACCTTCTTATTTAAAGAACAGTAGAGACTTTGTAAATAAGATTAAGAACTTTACTTGGCAGGAAAGTTATCTACTTATTTCTCTTGATGTATGCAGTCTTTATACTTCTATTCGACACGGAGATGGGGTGAGAGCATGTCGCCAGTTCCTCAAAAAACGGTCCATCTCCTTTAGAGACCATACTGAAATGATTCTGACTATGATGATGTTTTGTCTTGAAAACAACTTTTTCATCTTTAATGAGGTCTATTATAGACAACGAAAGGGGACAGCGATGGGAACTTGTTTTGCTCCCAGCTTTGCTAATCTATTCATGGCAAGCTGGGAGCAACAAGTAGCGGAGACCCATGGACTTTACCGCAGCCATGTAAAAATGTGGCTGTGATATATAGACGACCTGTTTATTGTCTGGGAGGGTCCTCAAGCACTGGCAGAGGGTTTTATTCAAGATCTAAATCAGAATGAGTTAAACCTGAGTCTGGAAGGGAAAATCAGCAGCCAAAGTATGGAGTTTCTGGACTTGAAGGTTGAGGTTGCTGGGAGTCTACTAACAACTAAGCTATTCCGCAAAAGTACTGCAGGGAACACCCTGCTTCATGCAGAGAGCAGTCATCCCAAGTCCCTTATACGGAGTATTCCGTTTGGAGAATTCCTCCGGGCCCGGAGGAATTGTAGTAAAGATGAAGACTTTGTTATGGAAGGAGATTGCATGAAACTGCGCTTCAAAGAACGTGGATATTGTCCACAAGTAATTGAAGAAGCATTTGAGAAAGCGAAAAAAATCAGTCATGAATCACTGTTGGTCCCTAAAGAACCGAGGGAGAGTGAGACACAGGAGGTAGTAAGATTTATTTCTACCTACCATGACAAATCGTGGCAGGTGTGTAATAGTCTAAAAAAACATTGGAATGTACTAAAAACTGAACCTACACTAACTGATTTAGTGGGTTGTAATCCGAGTATTACTTATCGCAAGGCAGACTCTTTGAAAGACAGACTAAGTAAAAACGAAATTATTACTAGACAGAATAGAAAACCTGATATTCAGGGATTCTTCACGTGCATGACATGCAAAGCATGCAAGTTTAGTCAAAACGTTAAGTCAGTCTATTTTCCGATTGAAGACAAAGAGAAGACCATCAAACAACATCTGGCCTGTTTGTCTGAATACGTGGTGTATTTTCTCGTTTGCCCATGTTCTAAAAAATACGTGGGGAGCACAATGTTCCCCGCAAAGAAACGTATTTTGGAGCACATGCGGGCAATAGAGAATAAAGATCAAAATTCACCAGTAGCCAGACACTTTGAGGAATTACATCGTAGTAATCGCAACCTGTTGAAATTTTTTGTGATTGACAAAATACCACCAATGAAAAGGGGTGGAGACAAGATACGCAGGTTGCGACAGCTAGAGAATAAGTACATCATGGATCTAGATACCCGTATCCCGGGTGGGCTGAATTCTGAAGAGGAACTGAAATGGCATTTGGGAGAGTAAACTGCAGGTGATATCAAAGTCCTTAGCAAGAAAAATGTATAGTTGGTCTCGCAGTCTCCTGCGGAATGTTCAGGTTTTTAATTGCACTAAATTTGTTTATCACTTTGTAAATTGGTTTTGGTAATTATGTTGCACTTTTTGTAAGAAATCGAGCAAATAGGCCTTAGAAAATTGATAGCGGATTCATAGACTAAATGATTTGTCTTTTATATACAGGTATAATATGGGAGAAGATGGAGAATACAGGACAACTGTTAGCCCACTTGGGATCAAGAGACAATTGACAATTGAACAATATATATGGATACAATATGAAATACAATATGTGGTCAAAAGTTATGACACCTATTCCCACTTGGGAGGTATTGAGTGATATTTGTTTTCCACTATCGTTTTGTTTTGTCTGAGATTACTCCACTAGGAGTTTTACAATGAGTTGTTTATAAAGAACGACCTTTTGTCTATTACATTTTCAAGGACTGCCCCACCAGGGTGTTTATAATGAGCATATATATAAAGGATGACTTGTACTATTTGAAAAAGTATATTGTTTCAAATGTCGAATATAAGAATAATGAGAATACTCCCACAACCTTTGATTTACATGGGATTCCGCTGGAATGGTATTGTTCCAATATGGCCGTAATATTGGACTTGGTTTCTTAGTCCTTTGTTTATGTTTTGCACAAGGAAGTGATACGTGTAACTTTATTTAATGTGTATGTGGGAAACACAAATCACCCGTGATCAAGCCGAGTGTTCGGTGAAACGCGTTGGGCTGGATCCATTGTTTGTCATGCTGGAAAGAAATTAAAGCATATGAAACACGAACTTCTGGTGATTTAATGGTGAATATGCTGGAGAGGAGTGCATTGTGCAACTCTGGAAGCGCTTTGTGAAACTTTTATAAGTAGCAGGTAACCCTCTGACCCTGCATTGCACCGCAGTTGGAAGTGTCCCGGTTTTTTCGGAGGAAGGGAAACACACATATATATATATATATATATATATATATATACATATATATATATATATATATATATATTACCTACTGGCGGTCGCCAGTAGGTAGTTATAGTTAGGATCGTTTTCCATAGGAAATCCGCAACATTCTATTGGGAATAATTTTGGTGTTGATTGACGGAATTGGCTGAATTTCTCCAAGAAAATGGCCAGCTCCGCTCCGCTCCTTCCCAGAAAGTTTGGGGGGAATTCGTCAAGCGGGGGACGAGATAAAAGGGGGGTCCCAAAACGTGTTTTCCCCATGTTAATTTCCATAGGGCGGTTGGACTCACTTTTAGCCCGAACGGCTGAATGGATTTCCACCAAACTTGGCAAAATTGAAGGGACTGGTAGCCCGATGTGCCTTTGCTGTGTCTCAAGATATGTGCTCCAGGGGATTTTGAGTAATTTAGGTTCAAAAATATATATATCTATATGCGCGCCCCCGGACGCGCACCGGGTCGCGCTCCAGCGCGCTACGCGAGTTCGCGAGGGAAAAGATGATTGGCTCTCGGGTGTCTGTCAACATTCCAAACAGTCCGGAGCGGCCGCCATCTTGTGTCTCGGTAGGATCGAGACACAAGAGGTGGCAAAAACAAAGGGGGAAATAACCAAAAGGGGGCAGGGTAGACCCCCCTGACCCCCTAGGTTTGATGTGGGGGCCATAAAAGGGCCCCGCGGGGCAAAAAAAATATTATTTTTTTTTCGATTTTCGCGGGGGGGGGGGAGCGCCCGGTACGCGCACCGAGGAGCATACCGGGGAGCGTACTATGGGGAAAACCCAGTGAAACAGTAAAATAATAATTTAAAGTGCTTAGAGGTAGGGTAGCTCTGAATAGAGTTGTTGTGTTGTGTTGGTGATTTAAGTACCAACATGTAGGTACCAATGCAGAGTCTTAAATTCAAGGTACACCGTCTCCTCTGTAGATATCTTGCATGTTGTTACAGAAGTTATTGTGGTATATGGAATCCATACCATAGTCTGTCAGGAAAGCAGAAACAGATCCTTTAAGCACTCCCTGAGAAGGCCTAGGGGATCATGGGTAGTCTACCCTGCTCCCTTATGATGTTTTCAAGTATTACATTTTACTCTCTTCTGAATCTACACAAAATTGGCGGTGATATGGTGCATTAGAGACAGACAGTGAGAGAAAGGAGGCAGGAGATGAAAAAGAGATGTCAAATACACATTGGAGATAATATAGTGGGAGAAAGGAAGTAACTATGAGCAAACTTACTATGTAACACAAAAACGTTGCACAGTATACTATAAGTCTCATTTTATATTATAATCATTTTGGTACTACTTCATGAATTACATATAAAAATGAATAATGTCTCAAACAATTTTTTTTTATTAAATATAGATTTATTGTTCAGAATTTTCATAATTTAATAGAACTTCCAACATCTGATTATCTGGAATCTCCTCAAAATTTTGATTGCATGATTCAATGGTTTCTATACAGCCAATTATTTCTTGGTCCAGAGACTCATCCATGAAATCCAAGTCTCACCCTCCCTCACCGCTGTTCCTTTACTCCACTTCCGTCACTACCCCTCATTCCCCATCCTTTACTCTCCTTCCCTTTACTTTCAACACCCACTCACATTCTCCCAGTACCTCTGCTTTAGTCTTCTTCCTTTCGCTCCCTTATTCATTTTCCTTTTCTCACTTACACCCTCTTACACCTTCTCTCTGTCTTACTATCTATTACACAGTCCCTCTGTGTTCCTCCCTCTAGCTCTCTTTCTCTTAACATCACTCTCTCTGTCCCCTTCCCTCATGCTCACTCCTTCATAAGCGTACCCTGGAGAAAAAAGAATGACAGAGTTTTTAAAAAATGTAGCAATTTTTTATAAATTGGAGGTAGTTCTAAAAAGAACTGTTTTTTTAATTCTTTTTGTTGTTTTATATTTTTAATTGTTTTTTTAACATTTTTTACTTTTTTTGGCTTTTATGAACAATTTTATAATTTTTTTGTAATTTTTATGGGGACAAACAAAAAACAGGGAATTGTAAACGGCTCAACTGGAGCAAAAAAAATCTGGAAAAAATTAAGGTTTCTTTTTGCAGTTGTGGTTGTCTCCAGCACGGTTGATCAGTTTGATACTCTCCATAGCAAATTGTAGTCCCACAAAATTTACAAAGTGTTTTATAATCTCCAAACTGGGGTTGGATATTTGGGACCATCTCCCTTGTCTCTGGACCTGATGGAGTGGGTTGTTTTCTTTTGGAGCTGCTGGGAGAAGATTGAGGAGGGTTTCTTGTCAGTTCTCTGACCTCTGCCGCAGATTAGTTGTTTGGGTGCTTGCGTTGCATATGGCGAATCATTGTATTGTTGCCAAATGAATACTTTTTTGCAGGGTTCCCCCTGGAAAGTACAGTGCCACAGATGAGACATGTGACTTTTGGAGCATTTACTTTCTTTTGTCCCCTTGGGATTTTAAAAAACTCCCACACAAAGTGCTCCTTGGGTTTATAGGGGAGAGGTGTGGCTCACTGGTTAGAGGCTGCAGACCTGTAAGCAGAGAACGGCCCGGGATCAGGGTTCAATTCCCGACGCGGCAGGGTCTTGGACCAGGGTCAACAGACTTGATAATTCTCCCTCAGTGCCTACTCTAACCAGAGAACACACTCTGTAACTCTGGGCATTAAACTTGCCTCATCTCTACAACGGCCCCCCACAGACGCCGGGGATGCCTGGTTTCACCCTGGAGATACCCAGAAAAGAGACCATCTCACAGGGAAAACCAGGACGGGTTCCCCAGCGGTCTACAGCGCCAGGACACTCGGGTAGAGTAACAGTGCGCTTTACAAGTATCCCACATTTACATTATCTTCAGGCAGGAACTGCCTCTCCTCCTCCTCCTCCTCTTCTTCTTCACCACCACTGTGGTGTTGTGGTGGTCCTTGTGGTGGTGGTGGTGGTTGAGATGCTCCTGCTGCTGCTGCTACTGTAGCCATTTCTCACTTACTACAAACAGGTCTGCAAACAGGTCTTCCTCAGTCAAAGTACAAAGTGAGAATGAGGAAAAAAGGTGGGGGCTTTCATCATTTGGAAGAAAAACTGTTGACCCGACGCGCTTACGCTACGCACCCCGGGGCGCGCCCGGGGGCGTTTACGTATCGCGATCGTATGCGCTCGGGCGCTTCCGGGTGCGCTTACGCCGTGCGTCATAAGACGCATCACGCGGCTACGCGATACGTCACGATGATGTTTTTGTTCGCGGCAATAGCGCTAACGGGACGCTCACCGGTACGCGCACCGGGGCGCGCCGCAAGACTGCGCTTACCGGTGCACTCACCGGTACGCTCACCGGGAGCGCTCCAGGGCAAAATAAATAAATAAATAAATAAATAAACATGAACAATATACATACAAAAAATAGTATTACATAAATATACAATATAGGATTCATTATAAAAAATATTATATTTCATAGCTATAGAAATTTGCTATTAAAAAACCTTTGAAATTCACTGAAAAAAACATAGGTTTCACACCAGTTATAGTTAGGAATTAGCATTTACAAAACCTATGAAATTCACTAAAAAAACATAGGTTTCACACCAGTTATAGTTAGGAATTAGCATTTAAAAAACCTATTAAATTCACTGAAAAAAAATAGGTTTCACACCAGTTATAGTTAGCTGGAAATTTTACTGACATAAAACCATTGAAATTCCCACGTTATAGTTAGTTGAACTCACTATAACTTGCGCACCTGCAATGCACTGCTGATGACGTCACATATTACATCACTCATGACATGGTCAGTGACATCACTCATGACATCACTGATGACACCATCCTTGTGACAGAGTGACAGACCTCCTTTCAGTATAATGTAACCCTTGAAACACATATTCAAAAATAGAAACTAACATTTTCAAAAAAATGGAGATACCCATACCAGTTACAACAACCAATTCAGTAATTCCACCATCTATATACACATCCACTCATTCACCAACAGTTCTATATAGTCACTCATACATATACTCACTCATCATATGTAGTGATACACCTATACATCCTGTTACACACCGACAGTAATCCAAAAGTTACTCACACACATACTCACACAGGCAAATAAACTATTGAACATCCATTTATTTGCATATACAGCTATACACACACTACCACCTTACTTCTAAGGAAACTTACACATACTTACTATCTTAAACAATCACTTATAGAAACACATACTTATTTAAACAGGAACTTTTACAATCTCTCACTCTCACATATACTTACTTATATACATCAATACTCACATATACTAGATTAAAACATATGTAGTTACTGATAAAGACACTAGTGAGACAGTAATTCACTCACTAACACACACATATACAGACTCATCCACCCATACAGTCCTGCATATATGCTGTCTTCAAAACACATACAAACAGTGAGTCAGTCATTGATGCATCTATGTGCTAAGTAATACCCCCAACAACCCATGCAGACACTCATACTGATACTAATAAAAACATCTAATAACCCAAATACACACACATGTAGCTACTCACCAACCCATGCAGCCACTTATACACAAAGTGAAACACTGATACATATATTTAAATATTTAAACATTACTCGCTAATATATGTATTCACTAAGATACACTTAAGAAGCCAGTTAACCAATCAATTTTTTTTATAAACAAACATCCATTTAGACACTTATTTAAACATTTATTCTTCCATCGACCTTTACATATACATATATAAAACATATTTATTTTTCAGAAAGATACACATTCACTGGATGGTGTCATCAGTGATGTCATGAGTGATGTCACTGACCATGTCATGAGTGATGTAATATGTGACGTCATCAGCAGTGCATTGCAGGCGCGCAAGTTATAGTGAGTCCAACTAACTATAACGTGGGAATTTCAATGGTTTTATGTCAGTAAAATTTCCAGCTAACTATAACTGGTGTCAAACCTATGGTTTTTTCAGTGAATATATATATATATATTCACTGAAAAAACCATAGGTTTGACACCAGTTATAGTTAGGTGGAAATTTTACTCGCATAAAACCATTGAAATTCCCACGTTATAGTTAGTTGGACTCACTATAACTTGGGCGCGCAATGCACTGCTGATGACGTCACATATTACATCACTCATGACATGGTCAGTGACATCACTCATGACATCACTGATGACATCTCAAATGACATCACTGATGACAACATCCTTGTGACAAAGTGGCAGACCTCCTATCAGCATAAAATAACCTTTGACACACACATTCAAAAATAGAAACTAACATTTTCTTAAAAAAGGAGAAACCAATACCAATTACAACAACTTATTAGGTAATTCCAACATCTACATACACATCCACTCATTCACCAACAGTTCTATATAGTCACTCATGCATGTACTTACTCATCATATGTACTCATATACCTATACATCCTGTTACACACTAATACTCATCCATATAGTTACTCACACACAAATTCACACATGCAAATAAACTATCAAAAAAACATTTACTTGATTATACTGCTATATACACACCACTACACATACTTCTACAGAAACGGAAACATATTTACTCTCTTAAACAATCAATTATAAAAACACATACTCACTAACCCACCCATACACACAATCATCCACCCATACAGTCTTGCACACATGCTGTCTTCAAAATACATACAAATAGTGAGTCACTCATTCATGCATCTGTGCTCTAAGTAATATCCTCCACCTAACCATACAGACACTGATACTGATACTAAAAAAAACAACTAATAACCCATATACACACTCATGTAGCTACTCACCAACCCATGCAGCCACTTATACACAAAGTGAGACACAGATACAGATATTTAAATATTTAAACATTACTCGCTAATATATGTATTCACTAAGATACATTTAATAAGTCAGTTAACCAATCAATTTTTACACAAAAAACATCCATTTAGACATTTATTTACCCATTTATTCTTCCATCAACCTTTAGATATACATATATAAAAAATATTTATTTTTCAGAAAGATACACATTCACTGGATGATGTCATCAGTGGTGTCATTTGAGATGTCATCAGTGATGTCATGAGTGATGTAATATGTGACGTCATCACCAGTGCATTGCACGCGCAAGTTATAGTGATTCTATACTAACTATAACGTGGGAATTTCAATGGTTTTATGCGAGTAAAATTTCCACCTAACTATAACTGGTGTGAGACCTATGGTTTTTTCAGTGAATATATATATACATATTACCTACTGGCGGTCGCCAGTAGGTTGTTATAGTTAGGATTGTTTTCCATAGGAAATCCGCAACATTCTATTGGGAATAACTTTGGCGCCGATTGAGGGATCTGCCTGTAATTTTACTGAACATTGCCTCGCTGTGCTCCACTCCTTCCCTGAAAGTTTCAGGGGGATCCGTCAAGCGGGGGCCGAGATAAAAGGGGGATCCAAAAACGTGTTTTCCCCATGTTAATTTCCATAGGACGGTTGGACTCACTTTTAGCCCGAACGGCTGAATGGATTTCCACCAAACTTGGCAAAATTGTAGGGACTGGTACCCCGATGTGCCTTTGCTATATCTCAAGATATATGCTCCAGTGGTTTTTACGGAAATTAACTTTGAAAATATATATATTGGGCTACATTGGGCTATATATATGTTAGAGCCCAAATGTAGCCCAATGTAGCCCAATATAGCCCAATGTAGCCCAAAGATGGCCACCAGAGACAAAAAAAATAAAAAATTAGCCCAAATATCAGCCAGATGTAGCCCAACTATAGCCCAATGACAGAATGTCCCAGAGTGTTCTAAAGAACAACTAGAGCGCTAACACTCTTACTTATGACAAAATGGCTGAATGGTTTTCCACCAAACTTGGCAAAATTGTAGGGACTGGTAGCCCGATGTGCCTTTGCTATGTCTCAAGATATGTGCTCCAGTGGTTTTTATGAAAATTAACTTTGAAAAAATATATATTGGGCTACATTGGGCTATATATATGTTAGAGCCCAAATGTAGCCCAATGTAGCCCAATGTAGCCCAAAGATGGCCACCAGAGACAAAAAAACAAATGTAGCCCAAATATCAGCCAGATGTAGCCCAACTATAGCCCAATGACAGAATGTCCCAGAGTGGGCTACATTGGGCTATATATATGTTAGAGCCCAAATGTAGCCCAATGTAGCCCAATGTAGCCCAAAGATGGCCACCAGAGAAAAAAAAACAAATGTAGCCCAAATATCAGCCAGATGCAGCCCAACTATAGCCCAATGACAGAATGTCCCAGAGTGTTCTAAAGAACAACTAGAGCGCTAACAGTCTTACTTATGACAAAAGTATGGCACACCTGAAGTCATCTTGATTGGAAGTAAGTGTTAACACTTAAAACATTTAATTTGCAAAGGAACAAAATGAGGGGGTTCATTTTGCCATAGAAATTATGATTAGTGCTGAAGAAAGAAAAATTAGGGCACATTTTGAGTGACTTCTCAAATCCTCTTATATTTCATTAAAAAAATTCTGATATGCAGTCTCCCAAGATGGCCACCAGAGACAAAAGAGCCCAAATGTAGCCCAAATATCAGCCAGATGTAGCCCAACTATAGCCCAATGACAGAATGTCCCAGAGTGTTCTAAAGAACAACTAGAACGCTAACAGTCTTACTTATGACAAAAGTATGGCACACCTGAAGTCATCTTGATTGGAATAAAGTGGTAACACTTAATACATTTAATTTGAAAAGGAACAAAATGAGGGGTTTCATTTTGCCATAGAAATTGTATATATATATATATATATTCACAGAAAAAACGATAGGTTACACACCAGTTATAATTAGAAATTAGCATTTAAAAAAACCTTTGAAATTCACTGAAAAAACCATAGGTTTCACACCAGTTATAGTTAGCTGTAAATTTTACTCGCATAAAACCATTGAAATTCCCACGTTATAGTTAATTGGACTCACTATAACTTGCACGTCTGCAATGCACTGCTGATGACGTCACATATTACATCACTCATGCATATATTTAAATATTTAAACATTACTCGCTAATATATGTATTCACTAAGATACACTTAATAAGCCAGTTAACCAATCCATTTTTTTTTTTAAAACACTGAAAAAACCATAGGTTTCAGGCCTTATATAGTTAGGAATTAGCATTTAAAAAACCTTTGAAATTCACTTAAAAAAACCATAGGTTTCAGGCTTTATATAGTTAGGAATTAGCATTTAAAAAACCTTTGAAATTCACTGAAAAAAACCATAGGTTTCAGGCCTTATATATTTAGGAATCAGCATTTAAAAAACCTTTGAAATTCACTGAAAAAAACATAGGTTTCAGGCCTTATATAGTTAGGAATTAGCATTTAAAAAAACCTTTGAAATTCACTGAAAAAACCATAGGTTTCAGGAGTTATATAGTTAGGAATTCGTTTTTAAAAAACCTTTGAAATTCACTCAAAAAACTATATGTTTTAGTGGTGCTATAGTTAGCTGGACATTTTACTCATACAAAACCAATAAAATTGCTCCTATATAGTTAGTTGTACTAACTATATTTTGCGCACCCGCAATCCACTGCTGATGATGTCACATATTAGATCATTCATGACATGGTCAGTGACATCACTGATGACATCTCAAACAGTCTTACTTATGACAAAAGTATGGCACACCTGAAGTCATCTTGATTGGAAGTAAGTGTTAACACTTAAAACATTTAATTTGCAAAGGAACAAAATGAGGGGGTTCATTTTGCCATAGAAATTATGATTAGTGCTGAAGAAAGAAAAATTAGGGCACATTTTGAGTGACTTCTCAAATCCTCTTATATTTCATTAAAAAAATTCTGATATGCAGTCTCCCAAGATGGCCACCAGAGACAAAAGAGCCCAAATGTAGCCCAAATATCAGCCAGATGTAGCCCAACTATAGCCCAATGACAGAATGTCCCAGAGTGTTCTAAAGAACAACTAGAACGCTAACAGTCTTACTTATGACAAAAGTATGGCACACCTGAAGTCATCTTGATTGGAATAAAGTGGTAACACTTAATACATTTAATTTGAAAAGGAACAAAATGAGGGGTTTCATTTTGCCATAGAAATTGTATATATATATATATATATTCACAGAAAAAACGATAGGTTACACACCAGTTATAATTAGAAATTAGCATTTAAAAAACCTTTGAAATTCACTGAAAAAACCATAGGTTTCACACCAGTTATAGTTAGCTGGAAATTTTACTCGCATAAAACCATTGAAATTCCCACGTTATAGTTAATTGGACTCACTATAACTTGCACGTCTGCAATGCACTGCTGATGACGTCACATATTACATCACTCATGCATATATTTAAATATTTAAACATTACTCGCTAATATATGTATTCACTAAGATACACTTAATAAGCCAGTTAACCAATCCATTTTTTTTTTTAAAACACTGAAAAAACCATAGGTTTCAGGCCTCATATAGTTAGGAATTAGCATTTAAAAAACCTTTGAAATTCACTTAAAAAAACCATAGGTTTCAGGCTTTATATAGTTAGGAATTAGCATTTAAAAAACCTTTGAAATTCACTGAAAAAAACCATAGGTTTCAGGCCTTATATATTTAGGAATCAGCATTTAAAAAACCTTTGAAATTCACTGAAAAAAACATAGGTTTCAGGCCTTATATAGTTAGGAATTAGCATTTAAAAAAACCTTTGAAATTCACTGAAAAAAACATAGGTTTCAGGAGTTATATAGTTAGGAATTCGTTTTTAAAAAACCTTTGAAATTCACTCAAAAAACTATATGTTTTAGTGGTGCTATAGTTAGCTGGACATTTTACTCATACAAAACCAATGAAATTGCTCCTATATAGTTAGTTGTACTAACTATATTTTGCGCACCCGCAATCCACTGCTGATGATGTCACATATTAGATCATTCATGACATGGTCAGTGACATCACTGATGACATCTCAAATGACATCACTGATGACATCACTGATGACATCATCCACGTGACAATCACATACACCTTTTCATACACTATTACAATTTTTCATCACTGTTTGTAAAATACAGAGTATCATATTTAAATCCATTGTCACAGCAATACAAGTATCTAAAAATCCACTCAGTGATTCATAGATGTATACACACATCTAATCACTTACCTATGGATTCACTCATACATGCTGTCAATGAACAATAGAACACTATCAAAAATACTTATACATCTATATCGACATTAAACAACAGCACACATCCTATTCACATATGAAGTCATCCTACTCACTTATGCAAACAATGGATCATACTTACATATTTACTTAGCAAAACACTTATACAAACACCACTTCTTCTATTCATTTAGATAGTAAGTCATACTTAGTGAATTATAAAATCATTATTACAAGTATACAGTTATCCATACAGTCACTCACACAATCATTGTGTCTTATGTATACTTATTTATATACAACAACTGACACATACACTGCCTTTTATTTTTCTAGTTTGTTGGACCTGTACCTTTGAGAAATATATTTGCTCATCACCACACCCATAAAGAGATTCCCTCACCCAAATTGTTAGAACATGTAGTTATAACTTCATATATCTACTGAATCAACTATTCACACATCTTTGGACAGTCACACCCCCCCCCACCGAACCACACACACTTTCACACTCCCATACAAATACTCAGTTAACTAATCAATAACTAATATAAACATTCACATAGCTAGTAACCAACTGTAGAATCAGTTTACACAACAACTGACAAAGTGATACAGATATTCACACAGTTTAGTCACTATCCACTATATTTAGTGAGACATTATAAATTGGTCAAGTAAACAGTCAATTACACTGCTACTAAATCCTCCATCCAAATATTTATTTATATATATCCACTCATTCTTCAATGTAAATTGCTATATATATAATGCATATTTAAATAACGAAGCAAACCACATTCACTGGATGATGTCATCAGTGATGTCATCAGTGATGTCATTTGAGATGTCATCAGTGATGTCACTGACCATGTCATGAATGATCTAATATGTGACATCATCAGCAGTGGATTGCGGGTGCGCGAAATATAGTTAGTACAACTAACTATATAGGAGCACTTTCATTGGTTTTGTATGAGCAAAATGTCCAGCTAACTATAACACCACTAAAACTTATAGTTTTTTGAGTGAATTTCAAAGGTTTTTTAAAAACTAATTCCTAACTATATAACTCCTGAAACCTATGTTTTTTTCAGTGAATATATATATATATGTCATCAGTGATGTCATTTGAGATGTCATCAGTGATGTCATGAGTGATGTCACTGACCATGTCATGAGTGATGTAATATGTGACCTCATCAGCAGTGCATTGCACGCGCAAGTTATAGTGAGTCCAACTAACTATAACGTGGGAATTTCAATGGTTTTATGCGAGTAAAATTTCCACCTAACTATAACTGGTGTGAAACCTATGGTTTTTTCAGTGAATTTAATAGGTTTTTTAAATGCTAATTCCTAACTATAACTGGTGTGAAACCTATGGTTTTTTCAGTGATATATATATATATATTCACCCAGGGACTAAGAAAGTGAGAAGTGCAGGACCCGCCCTTTTCATTATTTTTGTAATTTTGTTTGTCCTGGTGGGGTCTCTCTGGGACAACCACAAGAGACCTAGGGTTCAGGGTAAACCTAACCTGCTCCCTTCTATTTAAAAAAAAAAAACATTTTGTAAGACTCGGTTGAAGTCTAGTCCTAAGATGGTTGCCAAAACTTCCTGTTTTGAAGTGTTTTCAGATTTGAGCACTGGGACTGTTGGATCCTCAGAGGATCAATATCCCTATATACACATATTTGAATTTCTTTTCATAACTCCAATACTATTGAATGGATTTACACCATATAAGGAAAGGGCACTTCACTGGACCAATATCTACCTTCCAGCCATATTTGGTCTAATTCGGTTGAGCGGTTCGGGCTGTAGCTGTGTCTAATATCTGTATGGGAATTAACATGGGGAAAACACATTTTGGGAGCCACCCTTTTTTGTATCAACAAGGGGGAATCATAAAAATAGGACAATTTTTAACGGGGTCCAATGTATGTGTCCCAGAAAGTACCAACAACAAAGAATTTACAGAGTTCCCCGGACAAAGTCAACTAAATGACTAACGTGAACCTCTCTCTCATATTGAGTTCAACAGAAAAAAGTGAATGTTGTGAACCCTTTACGGAATTTGGGGATGCCTCACACAGGTCACCGGTTGGACGACTATTGTCATCCCACCCGGCGATCGTCCAGCGTCATCATCGGTATCCTGCCCCTGCGACAGACTGGCGGTGCAATGCCTGTCGGGCAGCACCGGATGCTGCACTTTGGCGGGGTTCTTTTATTCCTTAGCCAAAGGGTGTGTGAGTGTGAGGGGCCTAAAAAAGTGCAATAGTGAGCGTGAGTGTGGTCTAAAAAAAGTCAGTGGAGTCCATGGGGAAAAGAATTTAATAGTATGGCTCACTGCTTTATTAAAAGGAACGATAAGGGGTATTGAGGCGGGACAATTAAAGTAATCGTGCCTCATTCAACCCTTAGTGAACGTGTGGTCAACATGTTTCTTGCCGCTCAGGCAATTCATCAGGACCAAAAAGAAGCTCATATAATTGCTGACAGATCCCTCAGTAATCAGAGGAATCAAGTATACGACCTGGAGTGTGTCGTAGGGACAATCCTTCGTCCAGTCCCTCCCAAGAGCTAGGCAAGGAAAAGGAGAAAGAGTGTTATCAGAGATATAATTAGAAATGTGTCTATGTTCCCCTAGCTATCGTTAAATTAAAACCAATAACATGCTGGTGATGCATATCGGGGTGTAGATGGGTTTGTGAAGACCCCATCATGGAGACACTTTTGAGTGAGAGAGACGGTCCAAATCCCTCGTGGAAGAGGAATCACCACATTGTATATGTGTAAACAGTGCTCATTAAGCCGGCATGTGATATGTGTGCACTGAAAATGGCTCGCACAGTGGTCTATACTCATATCGTCTATCGTGACATGCCATGCCTACATTTCATTTGAGCAAGCAACTGTAAGTGTGCACATTCACACACGTAAAATTCAAATTAAAATTATTTCCAGACAATCAGAAGAAAGAGAACCACATCGACACTCTAGCTCAACAAATCAATGGCCACCGCAAGTTGGCGCCTGTGTGGTGAACAAGCCTTAATGTGAGATATTCAACACGCTGGGGACGGTCGCCATGCAAGCCTTACCCGTGATCCCAGGGTCGGACAGCTCTCACGCGCTGACCTGGTGGGGCCAGAAATAGGTTACGGAACCTGAAACGAATCAACAGTGCCGCCAAGTCAGGGTGTTATTGCTTAGCGGGACGGCTCATCGTCATCTGTGGTCCCGCAGAGGGTCCACCACGGCGATCGGAAAGGACCGCTCGCGGGGGTCCTTGCATGAATCAGTGCGCCTTACCTGATTATCGCTGGCAGAGGGCGATAATCTTTGTCCGGGGAACTCTGTAAATTCTTTGTTGTTAGCCACCCTTTTTTCTCAGCCCCTGCTTAACGGATCACCTCAAAACTTTCACTCAGCAGCTCAGGTCAAGTGAGCGTCAAACTAGTTTTACATTTTTTGTAAAGATGATCAAACATTATATATATATAAATATATATATATGTATGTACATATATGTGTGTGTGTATATACATACACATATATATATATATATATATATATATATATATATATATATATATATATATATATATATATATATTCACTGAAAAAACCATAGGTTATAGACCATATATAGTTAGGAATTAGCATTTACAAAACCTTGAAAATCCACTGAAAAAACCATAGGTTATAGACCATATATAGTTAGGAATTAGCATTTAAAAAACCTTATTTTACTCACACAAAACCATTGAAATTCCATATATAGTTAGTTGCACTAACTATATATCGCGCACCCGCAATCCACTGCTGATGATGTCACATATTACATCATTCATGACATGGTCAGTGACATCACTGATGACATCACTGATGACATCTCAAATGACATCACTGATGACATCACTGATGACAACATCCAGTGACTGTATGTTTCTGTAAAGTTAAAATATGTCTTACATATTGAAGAATGAGTGGATGTATAAGTGTCTGGATGAAGGATTTAGTAGGTGCATGACTGACTGTATGAGTGAGTGATTAAATGTGTCTCACTGAGTGCATGGGTTAGTGACTAAACTGTTTTAATTTGTGCATCATTGTGTCTGTTGTTCTGTAATCTGCTGCATGTGTTGATCATTAGCTATATGACTAACTATATGGGTTATTGATTGGTTGCCCAAGTATTTGTATGGGAGACTGAGTGTGTGTGTGGGTGGCTGGGAGGTGTATGACTCTGTGCATAGATGTGTGAGCAGTTGATTCACTAGATGTATGGGTTCAAAAGTGCACGTGGAAACAGCTGTATGGGCGGTTGACTGTGTGCATGAGTGTATTGGTGAGTGAATGGATATCTCAGTGCTACATGTCAAAGTAAGTACATATGTAAAACACAGTACATGTGAGAGTTGACATATATAAATAACTGTGCATAAGAGCCAGTGAATGTGTGAGTGGCTGTATGGATCATTGTGAACTTGTATCAGGGATTGTATAAGAGAGTAAATATGTGTTAGTATATGTTTCAATAAGTAAGGTGGGTATAACTATATAGTTGAGGAAATGGAGGTGTGATTGATTCTTTGCAAGACTGACTAGGTGTGTGAGTAACTCCATGGATGAGTGACAGTCTGTGAGTGTCTGTTTACACTGAGTGTATCTAAGGTTATATTAGAGTCTGAAGAGGTTCATCGTATCATCACATGAATGATGTCATCAGTGATGTGATCAGTAATGTCAAATGAGATGTCATCAGTGATGTCATCAGTGATGTCATTTGAGATGTCATCAGTGATGTCATCAGTGATGTCATTTGAGATGTCATCAGTGATGTCATCAGTGATGTCACTGACCATGTCATGAATGATGTAATATGTGACATCATCAGCAGTGGATTGCGGGTGCGCGATATATAGTTAGTGCAACTAACTATATATGGAATTTCAATGGTTTTGTGTGAGTAAAATAAGGTTTTTTAAATGCTAATTCCTAACTATATATGGTCTATAACCTATGGTTTTTTCAGTGAATTTTCAAGGTTTTGTAAATGCTAATTCCTAACTATATATGGTCTATAACCTATGGTTTTTTCAGTGAATTTCAATGGTTTTTTAATAGCAAATATCATAAGCTGTCGAATGTCAAGTACGTGGTAAGTGAAAACATTTTCGTGTTTATGCACACTGATCTGCTTTGAATGGTGCCCCCCCCCTCATTTCTATTAGGAGTACTCTCTCTTTGCAGATAGTGAAAGGTAGTTAACGCAGGCCTTTGCCTCCGTTGTAATACGTCGTGCCTGCTTCTCTCTCCATTTGATTGATTGTTATCCAAGCATTTACTGTTTTAGAATTGGTTGTCTTTGGTTCATTCTCTATTTACAAACAAACACAGAGTCGCAATACTCTGTTTAGTCTTTGCAGATAACGAAAAATCGTGTAAAAAAAAAGAAAAGGAATCGAGCAAAATCAGTAGGCCACTAATGGGATCTCTTTTTGACCTCGCTAAAATAGAAACATTAGGAACAACCCCTCATGACAAATACAAAACTAGTGAGATGAACTGAACTCCACACAATGATGGCTGCAAAACAGCTCGGCTCCGGCACCCACCCCGCCCAAAATAACGATAAAGAGCGGCTGCCATGATTGGTTGCGGAATGGCCACGACGGAGCTACGAAATGGTGGTGCTCTCATGCTAACCCCAGCTTCAGTCTGAAACATCCAGAAACACTGTAGACTACCAATTCGATCAGTTCCGGTAGCGCCCCAATGTAACCCGGTAGAGAAGAACTAGCCCTCCCCTCTTTGACTGATGGTTCTTGTTGCCTGTCCCTTCTGTTGTCATTTAACAGAACTATTTAGCCTGCTGAAAGGGGTTGTGTTCCGACCGCTGGTTGGTGGAGACATTTTGACTATATTCTGGACCTGCGTTGTCGCGTAATGCGTCATATGACGCGCCGCGTTAGCGCATCTGGAAGTCATCCGGGGCGCGACGCGCAGCGCGTAACGTAAGCATAACAAGTCATGTGACTTGTTAATAAAACTTTTCATTGGTTCATTTTACTTTTCTTATTCTAATGATGAAAGGCTTGGTCATATGACCTAAAAATTACGCTTTTTATTACTTCCGAACATTATTTTTTCTTAAATATATGTTATAATGTTCCAGGCTAATGTACTTTCCCGGAAAATTTACAACTGTCCTGCAAGTAAAATATATTCTTTTTTCGAGAAAAAGAGCGTTTCTTCGTCCCATGACGGAGCCGTTGAGCAAAAGAGGGTCGACCTGCTGTCTTAGTCGCCGATACGCCTGAATATGAGATTCTTATCGATCACTTTATGTTGCAGGAGTAGAAAACACAACAGCCCTTGACCATTTATCTTTACTGCGTTCCTGCGTATTATACCTTTTACCCTTCATGTAATTGGTCTGCTTTATTTCACTTGCCTTTTAATGATTCTAAAACAGTGACTATTATTAAAAACTTTACCAATGTATATACTACTACCATGTTTTCTTTTAAAAACCTTTATTGTGAAAATTTCATTATACAAATACGAGCCTATAACCACGTGGGTCGGCCACGGAGCAAACTGTAATCGTATATGATGAGTAGACATTTACACTGTAGAGGAACGTAACGGGCGGGCCATTAGGTTGCAAGAACTAAGGTGTCTAACAGTTGCGGAATCGGTGGACGTACATTTTATAATTAAAATACGACAGGGCCAGTTACAATAAAATTATCTAGATATACATTTGCGGGCAAGTACCATGGGTGACGTTAATTCGAACTTTCAATAGTACAGTAATCAATAACACATCAGAACTTAATATCAATAGGGATGTCGAAATATTCAATCAATTCTCGTCCCCGCCCGCCATATGCTTCAAAACTGCATACGTATCTCGTGATTTCAAGGTTCTGCAACCAGTACACAACAAGGAGTTACGAGTCCCATTTATTCCGGCGCCATTTTGGGCGAGGACGGGCAGGTCCAGGATATAGTCAAAATGTCTCTACCAACCATCGACTATGATGATGTTCATATGCTGTATTTATTAGAGTAACACTCATCTGTCCACATGAAATTAATTTGCCACAATCTAAACATGTCATTTTAATCTTTCCAAAGTTCTAAATATTTGGGACCATTTCCCTTGCCTCTGATGCTGTCAGTGCCACTTCTTTGATGAATGTACTGGCAGGTCGGGGGTTCTCCTCCAAATCTCTCTTTTATGCAGCACTATAATTATTTGGTGCCACCTCTCCATATGACGATGCATGGTATAGTTACCATAACTATATTTTTTTTCGGTTCCTCTGGAGAGTACATCGTGGCAGATGAAGCGTGTAACGTACCGGGAATTTACCTTTTTTTGCATGTACAGGAAAGGGAAAAAAAAAATCGAGCGTCCGAGTTCTAAAGTGTCCCAGGGCCATTTTAGTAGACCAGGCCCAAATCCAAAGAACAGGCCGCCATTTTGAGAGTCCTGTTGCAGCAGCCTGTCGCTGTAGCATCAAGAGCGGCCGAAACTCAGCTGAATGGCAACTGAAACGGTAAAGGGGCGCCCCACTACAGCAGACGAGCCTCCACCTAGGAAGGCCCGTTCACGCCGCCCCCCCCCCCCCTTCGGGCACCCCACGCCGTTATTCGGAGCAGTATTGTAGGTTGGCCACACCAGTGCGGCAACTTGCTAGACATCACCTCGGTGGTAACCGAATCTCAGCGCCTTCTGGTGTCTTCTCTTCAGAAAATATTCTTGCGCTACCTTTGCCCCATTCGCACATCGGTCCGCTACTGACGCCATCTCACAGGCTAATGGGGCGCCCCACGCCGAGTTTCAGCATTGTAGGATGACCACACCAGTACAGCAACTTGCTAGACATCACCTCGGTGCCATCCGGATCTCGGCGCCCCACTGCAGATGAAGTGCCTCTCAACTATGAAACCACCACGGTGCCATCCGGATCTTGGCGCCTTGTGCTGGTTCCGCCTATTCACACATCGGTCCGCTACTGACGCCATCTCACAGGCCAACGGGGTGCCCCACGCCGACTTTCAGCATTGTAGGATGGCCACACCAGTGCGGCAACTTGCTAGACATCACCTCGGTGCCATCCGGATCTTGGCATCTCAACGCCTAGTGGTATCTTCCATACAGAAAATATTGTTGCGCTGCCTTTGGCCCCATTCGCACATCGGTCCGCTACTGACGCCATCTCACAGGCCAACAGGGCGCCCCACGCCGACTTTTACCATTGTAGGATGGCCACACCAGTGCCACAACTTGCTAGACACCACCTCGGTGCCATCCGGATCTTGGCATCTCAGCGCCTTGTGGTGTCTTCTATTCAGAAAACATTGTTGCGCTGCCTTTGGCCCCATTCGCACATCGGTCCGCTACTGACGCCATCTCACAGGCCAACGGGGCGCCCCACGCCGACTTTCAACATTGTAGGATGGCCACACCAGTGCACCTTACTAGACACCACCTCGGTGCCATCCGGATCTTGGCGCGTTGTGCTGCCTTCGGCCTATTCGCACATCGGTCCGCTACTGACGCGAACTCACAGGCCAACAGGGCACCCCACGCCGACTTTCAGCATTGTAGGATGGCCACACCAGTGCTGCAACTTGCTGGACACCACCTCGGTGCCATCCGGATCTTGGCGCGTTGTGTTGCCTTCGGCCTATTCGCACATCGGTCCGCTACTGACGCCGCCTCACGTGCCAATGTATTTTCTCCGCATTTTATACCCTATGCCGCATAACAGGTCATGTGACTTGTTTATAAAACTTTTCATTGGTTCATTTTACTTTTGGTTTCCTAATGATGGAAGGCTTGATCATATGACCTAAAAACAACACTTTTCATTGGATGAAAACTTTTTTTTTTCCCCAAACGATGAAAGCCCCACCTTGTTTCTGGATGTTTCAGACTGAAGCTGGCGTCACCATGAAAGCACCACCATCTCGTGGCTCCGTCGTAGTCATTCCGCGAGCAATCATGGCAGCCGCTCCCCACCAGAAGCCTGCAGGAGTCGGGGGCCCCCAAAACTTTTGATGAATCCTCAAGGCGGAGGGGACGCTTTCGAGAATGGGGTCCAAGACCTAGCAGACAAGCGTCCGATTTCCAAGGTGTCCCAGGGCCATTTCAGTGGACCAGGCCCAAAAAGGAAACAGCCTGCCGCCATTTTGAGAGTCCTGTGACAGCCGCCTATCGCTGCACCGCAAGAGTGGGCGCAACTCAGCTGAATTGCGGCTTTTGACACAGTGGACCAAAAGCGGACGGAATGGCAAATGAAAGACGAGACTCCACCTGGAGAGGCCCGTTCACGCCGCCTCCCCCGGGGCGCCCCACGCCGTTATTCTGAGCAGCATTGTAGGATACCAAAACCAGTGCGGCAACTTACTGGACATCACCTTGGTGCCATCGTTCTGCTGCCTTGGAACTATTCGCACAACAGTTTGCTACTGATGACCCACCCCCCCCCGCGACGCCCCACGCCGGATTCCGAAATCAGTGAAATCTGGACGTTGTGCTGCGTTGGGACTATTCGCACAGCCGACCGCTACTTCGTTGTTTTTCCCTAAAAATGTTTATATGTTATTACTGTTTTTGTTTTCTTGTATATATTTATAAGTTATTAAAGTTTTATAATCTTACTACTTTGTTGGAGTGCTATATATTTTTAATGTGACACATAATTGTAAAAACTTTGATGTACAAAGAGTCATCCCTGGAATCTTCCGCTTCAGGCTCGGTCCCCTCCCCAATCACAATACAGGATGGTTTTCAGATAATAGGAACGCGTCTGCTGTGACGGATCTCATCGAGTGTGGGCCTTGATCTACTATAACTCCTTTGAAGAGGGGTGATTCTTTACAGCTGGGGCCATAAACTACATCTGCAGGGCTAGCTGATAGCCTAGGACCGGCCTGGACAATCGGACACAGAGGAAAAGGAGTGTCAGAGGGTGCGGTAGTGAATAGGGCGAAAGGGAGGTGTCGGGCGGGCACAGGGTGTGATTCTCAGGGAAGAGCAGCGCAGATGGGGGGTGGTTTATTACCCATGCATAAAACAGAGAGCGGGGGTGACCACTGCCTGGGGGAGATGCTTGCGAGGGTGGGGAGCCATGCTAAGGATCGACAGCGTGCAGAGAGTGCGTCTGGTCAAGGCATCTAAAATGACTGCCGTGCACGACAAAAGTGTGGCATTTGAAAAAAGGCAAGATGGCGCAGACAATGTTTTTCAACACTTCCTGATTTCCTTCGAATCGAACGTTAACAGACGTTGGGGCATATTACCAAAGTTAAGCGATATTTATCCCTAACGATGCTTAGCAACGAATTTTTTACCGCTAAGCATCTTCAGAAATTATCGCAGATAAACCTTGCTATTATCAAGGTTTATCGCAAATACGATAAAAAACGACCGCAATGCATTAATATCGCTGAAAACTCAGCGATATTCATGCATTACCGAGCTAATGCTCTTAGCCATGTTATCCACCTCCCATTGGATAACATGGCTAAGAACTGCTCAGGGCAGGTGGTAGCTTTTGGAGATATTCGCGCTTATCGCGAATATTTCCAAAAGTTGGTAATAGGAGATAGCGATGTTAGCGACTGTTTCCAGTCGCTAACATCTTGGCATGCCCACTTTGCATGTCATTAGTGATAAATATCACTCACATGCAAAGTGGGGCCCAAGATGGTCGCTATCTCCTACTAGCCGTCGCTAACTGGTGTTAGCAACAGCTAGGTAATACAGAGATAATTTTATCTCCGCGAAGCGGAGCGCTGTTACAGATATATATCTTGTTTTTGAACGTTAATTTCTCAAAATCCACTGAAGCACATATATTGAGACCTAGCAAAGGCACATCGAGCTACCAGTCCCTACAATTTTGCCAAGTCTCGTGCAAATCCATTTAGCCGTTCGATTATTATTATTATTATTTTTTTTGCCCCGCGGGTCCCTTTTAAAACCTCCACATCAAACCTAAGAGGTCAAGGAGGATCTACTATGCCCCCTTATGGTCATTTGCCCCTTCGCTTTGGCCTCCTCTTGTCTCTCGATCCTACCGAGAGACAAGATGGCGGCCGCTACGGACTGTTTGCAATGTTTACAGACGCCGGAGAACCAATCAGCTTCGCAAACCTCCGTTACGCGAAGCGGAGCGCTGTTACAGATATATATCTTTTTTTGAACGTTAATTTCTCAAAATTCACTGGAGCACATATATTGAGACCTAGCAAAGGCACATCGGGCTACCAGTCCCTAATATTTTACCAAGTTTCGTGCAAATCCATTCAGCCGTTCGATTATTATTATTATTTTTTTTTTTTGCCCCGCGGGGCCCTTTTAAAACCTCCACATCAAACCTAGGGGGTCAGCGAGGATCTACTATGCCCCCTTATGGTCATTTGCCCCCTCGCTTTGGCCTCCGCTTGTCTCTCGATCCTACAGAGAGACAAGATGGCGGCCGCTACGGACTGTTTGGAATGTTCACAGACGCCGGAGAACCAATCAGCTTCGCTTCACAAAGCTCCGTAACGCGTAAAGTCCGCGAACCGGAGCGCTGCCCGGTCCGCTGTTACAGATATATATCTTTTTTTGAACGTTAATTTCTCAAAATCCACTGAAGCACATATATTGAGACCTAGCAAAGGCACATCGGGCTACCAGTCCCTACAATTTTGCCAAGTTTCGTGCAAATCCATTCAGCCGTTCGGGCTAAAAGTGAGGCCAACCGCCCTATGGAAAACTCAATGTTAAAAACACGTTTTGGGACCCCCCTTTTTTCTCGGCCCCCCCTTGACGAACCCCCCCCAAATTTTCAAGGGCTGCTCAGAAACAAAATGTGCCATTTTCCTGAAAATTTCAGCCAATTCCGTCCACAAACGCCAAAGTTATTAGACATAGAATTTTCAAAAATCCCATAGAGAAAAAATCCTAACTATATATACCTACTGGCGACCGCCAGTAGGTAATATATATATATATGTATATATCCACAAAACGATTTCTCCACCTTCTAGAAAGCATATATATATATATATATATATATATATATACTCAAAATAGAGGGAACTGGAGCTTTTTTAAGCAGGTCAGCACACGTACTCCCTAACCAGAATTGAATATGTAAAGTTGGTGTGCAGTTCCTTAGTGCGAGTGAGAATGGAAACCAGAGCCGGGGTAGGACAAGGGCAAGTTGTGAGTAACAACACGCTCTGTTAACCGCTTCCGTCAGCTCAGGCCACAGCAATGTGGGGTCGCACAACATAAGGTAAATTGGCCCTGTATTTACCTGCAAAGCTGGTTACTATAGCATTCCTTATACCCTAAGCACCAGCCTTGCAGTTGTGTGAGACTATGAAAAAAGCTTTTCCACAATCTTTTGGTCCTGCTGAATTGCCACGAGACCCGTGAGGGGCTAACTAAGGCAAGAAACATGTTGACCTTTCACATCACACACACCCTATAGGACCATTGTATCCGGTTATGGTCACACTGTTTTTAGTTAGGTTAGTGAGTCCCAGGAATAAACATTTATGCAGTAGGGCCTCCTTAAACCTATTTCAACGCACTATCCTGCACCCACTACACTACTCCTTCCACAGACCCCCATAAACCAAATGGCTTAACCAAAAAGATCTCTGCAAAAGAGCCCCTTTGCGGGTGCCCGTTGGGCATTGCAGTGCCGGCCTGTCATATATTTATATATATATAGTTCACTGCCTATTTTTTGCATAATGTATACATCACTCTTTGCCTGAAAGGGTATTGTTTTGACTAATACTGGGTGCTCCCCTGTGTCTGGACAAAGCTAAACCTCTCAGAAGAGCTATAATGAAAGTGAAACACGTGTCAGGGTTTGCTTTTATTCATTTCAGGTTGGCTTTATTGGTATTTTACCAATTCAAAGCTGTAATACTGTGCGTGGAGTGGTAAAAGACCCCCATGTGAATCACCAATGGATCTAAGAAACTTTACACACTTTGGAAAAAAAACACTTTCAGACCGACTCACGCACCCACAAAGGTAATCTCACACCCATTTACAGACCTGCACAGGCATTCACACACCCACTCATCTACACAGGCATTGACACACCCATTCACAGACCCATGCAGGCACTTACAAACCCACTCAATTACCCACGTAGGCACTCATACACCCACTCACAGACCCACACATACTCACACATCCACTCACAGTTCTATGCTGATACTTTCACACCAACTCCCACACAGGCCCATGCAGCCACTCATTGACCCACTCACAGGCCCATGCAGACACTCAAACACCCCTTCAAAGACCCACTCAGGCATATACCTGCCTACTCACAGAACCACACAGGCAGTCTCACACCCACTCACATACCCATATGGCCACTCAATCACCAACTCACAGAATCATGCAGCCACTGACAAACCCAGTCACAGACCCATGCAGACAATGATGGACCCAGTCACAGACCCATGCAGGTACTCACACACCCACTCACAGACTCATACAGGCACTCACAGGCCCACTCACACACCCACCTAGGCATCACACACCCACTTACAGACCCATACAACCACTCACACATATTCTCACAGACCCACACATGCACACGCATACCCACTAAAAGAACAACACAGGCACTCACCTACCTACTCAGTAATCCATGCAGGCACTCAAAGACCTACTTACACACTGACACAGGTACTCACAGACCTGGTCACAGGCCTATTCAGTTACTCGCACATCCACTCATAAAACCCATTCATCCACCTACACATCCACTTAACAACCCAGAGGCACTCTCACACCCATTCACAGACCAACACAGGCACTCGCATGCCCACTCACAGTTCTATGCTTGCACTTTCACATTCACTCAGAGTCCCACACAGGCACTCATACACCCACTCCCGGACCCATGCTGGTACTAACATACCTACTCACACACCCACACAGGCACTCATAAACCGACTCATAGACCCACACATCCACTCACACACCAACTCACAGACCAATGCAGGCACTCAAAGAGATAGTTATATACCCATGTAAGTACTCACACCCCTACCGACAGACCCATGCATCCACTTATACACCCACTTACAGACCCATGCAGGCATTCAGACATCCACTCACAGAGCTATGCTGGCACTAACAGACCCAATCACAGAGCCATACAGAAACTCACACACCTACTCACACATCCACAAAACCACTCGCATACCCATTCCCAGACCCATATAGACACTCACATACCCACCCAGAGACTCATTCACGGCCATACAGGCATACTCACACCCACTCTAAGAATCCCACTGGCAGCCACAGACCATTGAGAGAGCCACACAGGCACTTATATATCCACTCAGAAGTCCATCCAGGCACTAACAAATTTACTCACACACCCACACAGTCACTGAGAGACCCACTCAAAGATCAACAGAGGTACTCAAACACCCAGTCAAAAATCTATACAGGCATTCATATATCCACTCACAGACCTTTGGATCCACTTACACACTCTCATACAGACTTTCACAGGCACTTGCATACCCACTCACACCCCTATGCAGGCCCTCATAGACTCTCTTAAGACCCATATAGTAGGGAACACACCCACTTGCAGACCCACACAGGAACTCACAGACCCTCTCACAGACCTACACTGCCACTCACACACCCATAAAGCCATTTACACACCCACTCATAGATCTACGCAGACACTGACACACCCACTCACACTCACTTAGAAATTCAATAGAAAGCAAAGGCTACAGGGATTTATAGTTAGGAAATAACAATACAAACCCATAGAAATTCACTGAAAAAACAAAGGTTACAGGGACATTATAGTTAGGCAATAGAATTCAAAAACCTTAGAAATTTACTAAAAAAACAAAGGTTACAGGGACATTATAGTTAGGCTTAGGTTATACACACACAACCATGGAAATACAGCAGTTATAGTTACTTGAGCTACCTCCACTACTTGCCCCTGCAATGCACTGCCTATAACCTCACATATTACATCACTCATTACATGCTCAGCGACATCACTGATGACATCTCAAATGACATCACTGATGACTAGGCCTGGGCATGAAATTCTGCTCCGCTTGTGGAGTTTGTGGAGTTTTTCCCATTCTGTTCTTCGCTTAGCGTGTGGAGTTCTGACAAACTCTGCAGAGTTTTCTCCTTGTTTGCCAATGTTACGTTTGTGAGCGCAAGCAAGGAAATTCTTACTCCAGACCATCTCCGGGCAAGATTTCTCAATGCAGGTGGCCGCCGATGGTTGCTCCCACTTGCATTGAGAAACCTTTCATTCACGTTTAGGAAGATGTCACATGAGTAGAACATCTACTCGAGAGGCAGAAAGAAGCAGAGCTCTCTTTCGCTGTGCATGGTACTATGTGCACTGATTTTACAGCGCTGGACACTGTACTAAGCTATTGCATAAGTTAAACTACTATTCTTTCTCTACTATTAATGAGTGATACTATTTCTAACATATATGAGTGACTGTGTGATTGAGTGTATCTGTGTGTGAGTGGGTGTATGAGTGGCTGTATGGGTGTGTGATTGGCTGTAGGGGTAAATACATGGGTGGATAAGTAGCTGTATTGGTTAGTGGGTGGCTGTGTGAGTGGGTATATTAGTGAGTGAGTGGGTGTATGAGTGGCTGTATGATCGTGTGAGTGGCTTTATGGGTGGGTCAGTGGCTGTGTGAGTGGCTGTATCTGTGACTGAGTGGTTATATGAGTGGCTGTAAGTGTGAGTGACTGGGTATGTAGATGGCTGTTTGGGTGAGTGAGTGGCTTTAAGGGTGAGTGACTGGGTGTGTATATTGCTGTTTGGGTGAGGGAGTGGCTGTTTGAGTGGGTGTTTGATTAACTAAGTTGGTGTGTGAGTAGCTGTATTGGAGAGTGTGTGTCTGTGTAAGTGGTTTTATGGGTGAGTGGGTTTATGAATAGCTATATGGGTGAGTGAGTGACTATGTTGAGAGTCTGTATGGGAGAGTGAGTGGGTGTGTGAGTGGAAGTATGGGTGAATAAGTTGTGTATGAGTACCTGTATAGGTGAGTGAGTAGCTGTGTGAGTGACTGTATGGGTGTGTGAGTGGCTGTGTGTGTGGCTCTATGGATGAATAAATGGGTATGTGAGTCATTGTATGGGTGTGTGAGTGAGTTTATGAGTGGTGGTTTGGGTATATGAGTGAATGTTTGAGAGGCTCTATAGATGATGTCATTAATGATGCCATCAGTGATGTCATCTGTGGTGTCCCTGACATTGTCATGAGTGATGTAATATGTGAGTTCATAAACAGTGCATTGTGAGAACATAAGTGATAGTTAGCTCAGGTAACTGTAACTGCTGAATGTCTATGAATTTGTATGAGTGAAATCTGAGCCTAACTATAACATACATGTAACCTTTGTTTTTTCAAAGGTTTTTTTATTTTATTTCCAAACTGTAAACTTTAATCTTTGACAGTGTGTGTATGAGTGGCTGTGTAGGTCAGTGAGAGGGTGTGTGAGTTGCATTGTTAGTCTCTGGCTGGGTGTGTGAGTGGGTTTGTGGGTATGAGATACTGTATGGGTCTGTGAGTGGTTGTGTGAGTGACTGTATGGGTCTGGGAGTGGGTGCGTGAGTATCTGAGTGGGTCTGTGAGTTGGTGTGTGAGTCTCTGAGTGGGAGTGGGCGTCTGCACAAGTCTGTGAGTGGGTGCATCAGTCTCTGTGTGGGTCTGTGAATGGAAACATGAGTGTCCGAGTTGGTCTGTGAGTAGGGAGATAAATGTCTGAGGGGGTCTGTGAGAGCATGCAAGAGTCTCTGATTGGGTATATGAATGGGTGCATGAGTGACCAGGTGGATCTGTGAGTGGGTGTGTGAGTGTCTGAGTGGGTTTGTGAGTCTATGAGTGAGTCTCTGAGTAGGTGCATGAGTGTGTGAGTAGGTGTATGAGTCTCTGAGTGTGTATGTCTCTCAGTGGGCCTTTGAGTCAGTGCATGAGTGCTTGAATGGACATGTGAGTGGGTGCATGAGTGCCTGAGTGTGTCTGTCAGTGGGTGCATGAGTTTGAGTGGGTCTGTGAATGGGTGTGTGATTGGGTCTGTAAGTGGGTGTGTGAGTGTATGAATGGGTCTCACAGTTAGTAGCTAATAAAATAAAGGAGGGACACAGACACCAGCTTCCCCAGTGACAGGACTCCTGTCCACCTTGCCTGCAGTCCACTACCATCTGTTGCCCTTGGTTTTCTGTCTTTTCTGCTAATTCTTTTGCTTGTTTTTCTGCCTCTTCTCTGCTCACTGCTGCCCTCTATTTTGCCTCTTTCTGCTCACTCCTGAACTTTATTCTTCCTCTTGCTGCTCATTTCTGATCTCTATTCTGCATCTGGCTGCTTGTTTCTGACCTCTATTTTGCCTCTAGGGCTCATTTCTGACTTCTGTTTTGCCTCTCTGTGCTCATTCTGCTCGTTATTTTGCCTTTTTCTGCTCGCTCCTGACCTTTATTTTGCCTCTCTCTACTCGCTTCTGACCTTTATTCTGCCTATTGCTGCTGGTATCTGACCTCTATAATGCTTCCTTCTGCTCATTTCTGACCTTTATTTTGCCTCTTGCTGCTCGTTTCTGACCTTGATTCTGCCTCTTGCTGCTCGTTTCATATCTTTATTCTGCCTTTTTCTGCTAGTTTCTGACCTTTATTTTGCCTTTTCCTGCTCTTTTCTGTCCTTTATTTTGCCTGTTTCTGCTCATTTCTAACCATTAGCCTGCCTCTTGCCGCTGGTTTCTGAACTCTATATTGCCTCTTTCTGCTTGTTTCTGACCTTTATTTGGCCTCTTCCTGATTGTTTCTGGCCTTTACTGTGTCTCTTTCTGCTTATTTCTGACCTTTATTTTGCCTCTTGCTGCTCGTTTCTGACCTTGATTCTGCCTCTTGCTGCTAGTTTCTGACCTTTATTTTGCCTTTTTGTGCTCACTGTTGACTTTTATTCTCCCTTTCTGCTCATTTATGACCTTTATTCTCCTCTATCTGCTCATTTCTGACCTTTAATTTGCCTCTATCTGCTTGTTACTGACCTTTATTGTGCCTCTTTCTGCTTGTTGCTGACCTTTAGTCTACCTCGGTTTATTACTGACCTTTACTCTGCCTCTTTCTGCTCATCTCTAACCTTTATTCTGCCTCTATCTGCTCTTTTCTGACCTTTGCTCCCTTGGGTGATCTGGAACCCACCCAGGGCACCCAGTGAGCACTGTTAGAGACTGCAGTGGGTGCCTCAATGCCCCTGCAGTGTCTGGCAACAAGAGGATTTCCTTCAAGCTCCTCATCCACACACACAAGGCATAGCCTACCTCAACAGATGACTCTTCTTCTACATCCCCAACAGCCAGCTCCGTTTCGACGACCTCGCCCAAGCCACCATCCCTTGCATACGAAGAACAACCTCCGGCGGCAGATCCTTCTCCCACCTCGCCACCAAGACCTGGAACACCCTCCCATTGAGTCTACGACAGACCCAAGACCTGCTGACCTTCATGAGGCTACTCAAGACCTTGCTGTTCGACCTGAACCCCCCCTTTTTCCCCCAGCGCCTTGAGACCCTCATGGGAAAGTAGTGCGCTCTACAAATTCTTGATTGATTGATTGACTGATTGATTTATTGGCATTGCTCCTGCAAGCAGGGAGCTGACTGAAATACCAGTTTCCTTCTTGCAGGAGCAATGTTTTCATCTGTTTACCTGCATGCATATTTGCATGCAGGAAAGCAGATGAAAACTGTTCCGGCTTGCAGAAAGCGGAGTTATGTTTGCTTTTGCTTGGTAGCAGCTGTCAGCTCCCACCAAGCAAAAGCAAACAGCTACCTCCCGAGGCTGGGCACCTCCGGAGGGAGTAGTAGCCAGCCCTGGGTGATGGCGGCCCCTTGGGCAATAAAAGTCTCCACGATAAAAGGCTCCACGATCTAAGGAGATGTATGACAGCTTCAATGACATCATTACCAAAGACCCTCTCACCCGACTCGCAACCATTGCACCCAATGACACCAGAACCCAGCAGACCCTGAGCAGTTGTACTCCCCTCACCATTGATGACACCCTTGAGATCATAAAGAGCACCCTACTCAGGATCACCCTCAGACCCCTGCCCGCACCACATCTTCAACAGAGTAAGCAGCTCCATTGCCCACGAACTCTGCAGCACCATCAACTGCTCCATCAACTCTGCCACATTTCCTGAAGTTTGGAAACACACAGAGATAAACCCCTCACTGAAGAAACCTTATGCCGACCCGAAGGACCTCAAGAACTGGAGATCCATCTCTTTGCTCCTCTTTCCAGCCAAGGTCATTGAGAAGTCAATCAATGCCCAACTTTCTGAGTCCATTGAGGCAAACCACATTCTGGACCGCTCTCAATCCAGTTTCTGAAACAATCACAGTATGGAGACCGCCCTCCTCGCTGCCAAAGACAACGTCCTCACCCTCCTCGGCCGAGGCAAAACTGCAGCCCTCATCCTCCTGGACATCTTGGCCGCCTATGACACCGTCTCCCACCCCACCCTATGCACAAGACTCCACAATGCCAGCATTCCCAAAAATGCCCTGGAATGGATCCAATCCTTTCTCACCGGCTGAATAGAGAAAGTCAGGCTACCATCTTTCTACTCGGAACGCACAGAAATCAGCAGCGGAGTGCTTCAGGGCTTCTCCCTGAGTCCCACTCTCTTAAACATCTACATGGCCCCACTCGCAGCCATTGTCAGGAAGCACAGACTCAACATGTTCTCCTATGCCAACAAGACTAAGCTGATCCTCTCCCCCACCATTGAACCCACAGTCGCCACGATTCCAACTTCCACAATGGAATGAAGGCTGTCACCACCTGGATGAAGGACAGCTGCCTCAAGCTAAACTCAGAGAAGACCTAACTCCTCGTCTTGGGCTACACCCCCTCCCCTTGTGACTTCTGGTGGCCTGCAGATCTTGGACCACTGCCCACACCCAAAGAATACTCAAGAAATATCAGCATCATCTTGGACTCCTCACTCACTATGAACCACCAGATCAACGCCATCTCATCATCCTGCTTCCCCCTGCTACGCCTTCTTCGAAAGATCTTCACGTGGATCCCCACCAAGTCCAGAAATACGGTCGCCCATGCACTCATCAGCAGCAGACTTGACTACAGCAATGCACTCTACACCAGCATAACCCAGAAACTCTTCAAGAAACAGCAAAGCTTCCAGACTCATCCTCAACATCCCCCACAGCTGCCACATCACACGCCACCTGAGAGACATCCACTGGTTCCCAGTCAGCAAATGAATCAGCTTCAATCTCATCATACATGCCTACAAAGCCCTACATGACACAGGACCTGCATACCTCAACCACCGCCTCTCGTTCCACGCGCCTCTCAGAGATCTCCTCTCTGCTAAACTGCCCCTGACCGCCATCCCAAGTATCCGCAAGACCACTGCCGGGGGAAGATCCTTCTCCTACCTTGCAGCAAAGACCTGGAATACCCTACCTCTCCCACTAAGGCAATCACAGTCATTGCTCTAATTCAGGAAGGACCTCAAGACCTGGTTCTTCGGCTAAATCATAGTGCCATGCAACAGATTTGGAGTCACCCCACTTCCCACGTGCCTTGAGACCTGTACAGGTGAGTTGTCGTGCTTTACAAGTAGGGCTCTCGGTTTTATGACATTTATTTTTTTAACATTTCCGTCTGTATTTATCCATATTTATTTTTTGGCCTTCTTATTGGTATTTATCCATATTTATTTTGTGTTTAGATAATAAAGAAGTCATAATATGGTATATTTCCACATTTATTTAACTGAAAAACTTGCAACCATACTTTGCTGGCTGTCATTTTTTAGCACATTTAGCAGCCAAATATAGTGAAAAATTACACCCACTGGTAAATATTCACATTATCATACAAATATACATTAACATGAGCAGGTATTTAGGGAAAATCCAATCTGTTTTTTAACTTCCTATGCAGTCTATCTGCTCAACTGTTGTCCTGGAAATCACGAAAGACAGCATGCAGAATAACCCAGTAGAAGCACAATTTTCTGTATTTTTCCGCTTTTCAAAATAAATACAGACGGGAAACATATTGTTTTCTGTCTGTATTTATCTGTAAAAATCAGTAAGAACAGAAAACTGGAAGCCTTATTTACAAGCCACTTGATTGATTGATCTCTAGAACTTAGCGCCGGAGAGGTGTTGGTCCCTGAGGGGTCAGCGATGGACTCCCTACATTAATTTATTTCACCCAGGGGTAGTGCCAAAGTCCAACAATTTTCTGTCTCTAAAAATGCATATTCTGCTCCATTTGGTATTAGAAACTACTAAGTTGCCTTGAATTTTTTTGCTTGGTTTAAATGACCATTTAATGTGTTTTAATGTTGTTCTCTTCATCTTGAAGGCTATTAATATGAGGAAAATTATTGTGTACTAGATTTAATTGTCCCTGGAATTTGTTAAATCCTAAATCAATGTTGGGATCTTGAATATGTGTGTTATCTGGATTTATGCACTTTATTGTGTCTTCTGAACATGATTTTACCAGTGTTTTGTGTACGTTTATGGCTGTTTTTAACTTGTTAAATAAAGTTTTGAGCATATTCTGCTTGTTTCCACAACCCTTCCCCGAACCCACGTTTATACAAATCTCTGGTACCCAGGAGTCCTTTGATAGAATTAAGGTTATTTAGGACAGACATAGGTAGGGGCATATTTATTATAAAATCACGCTGTGCCGCGATCAATCCACTTTGCTGCACTGTGCTGCATAGTTACGAAAGGGCAGGAATGCGCCGTATGTAACACAGTACGATTTGCACTGTGTTGCGTTACTCTGGATTTCCATGCAGGGTCGCTTGATAAATCCAACTTAGGTATGCGTCGCCCTTACGCAGTGTCGAGGCAAAACCTCCTCAAATATGTCTCTAAGGGCCCGATGTAGGTAATCTCAATTTACCGATTTTAAAATACCAAATTTTACTGATTCGGTATTTAGGAATCGGTAAATATGATGTAGGTAAAAAATTGGTAAAATTTACGAATTCTGTAATATTCCTTATAACCGAATCGGTATGGTAATAAGGAATACCTTCCCATTCATTCCTATGGGCCTGGAGGCCCATAGAATGAATGGGAAGCCATTCACCATTACGGATTTGGTATTACCGAATCGGTAATAGCAGGAGCATATTCAAGGGTGGGAGGGTGTCACATTGACACCCTGTTGCACCCTGAATCGTGCATGTGTGCACATGTGGCGCACATACATGCCCTAATGGCTTGTATGTCTGCCACATGGCACTTTGAAAAAAGCAAATAATTGCTTTTGTAAAGGTATTCGGTATTTACCACCAACTTGTAGTGTGTGGTAAATAACAAATCCTTAAAGCAAAAAGGCACTCACCTACGTGCTACCTACATAAGTTTTAAGGATTCGGTAATTTACCGATTCCTTAAAATAAGGAATCGTTATTTTACCGATTCCTTAAAATAAGGAATCGGTATTTTACCGAATCCTTATTTACTGCCTCCTACATTAGGATGGGCTAAATACCGGTCGTTAAAGGGAAATTCACCGATTTTTGGCCGTTACTGAGCGGTATTTCGCTACCTACATCTGGGCCTAAGTGTAGTTGTACTGCAGGTAAGCTTCGGCACCATTCAAAACCTACGGGGAAAAAAACATGCCCCCCTTTTAATTTTTGCTGTAGAATCTCTATGCAGGAACCCTATTTGTTGCAGTTTTTATTCTTGTAAGTCTGTTTCTCTACCCATGCATCCATCAACATCACCCACTTATGTGACATGTCTACCAAGGGGTAATCCCGTGCTGTTTGCAGCTGAGCGAGTTCCAAATATTGCAGCACCTGCCCTAGCTCTTAATCATATCCTTGGGGCCTACATTGTCTGTGCTTTCCCCAATGTCATTTGTATTGTGCCACTGCCCAGCAGTGAATCATAACATTTCCGGAAATAAAGCGCTGTTTCGGAGTTGTGTTCCCATTTGGAAACGATTTTTCTTCTGCCAGACCGGGAGCCAGATGTGATGAATTGTTTTCATATGGATATTTTTTTCACCATCGTGTTAGCAGCCTTCTCCTCTATTCCTCCCTTCCCTTCTTTTTGAACCTCTTCCTTCTCTTCTATGCCAGGGCAACAACTTCCAAGTTCAAGAAAGTGTCTGTATTTGTGTAATTACCATGTGCTGCTGTCATGTCCGCGCATCTGCTGGATGTCAATAGCAAAGCGGAGGCCATTTTAGAATGCACGGGTCTCCCTGGTTCTGTACGCAGGGGCAGCTGTAACCCACCTCACTGTCCTCCAGGAAGAATCAATATCTATTTTTGAGGCCTGGGTTGACTCGCTGTTGCTTGCCAGGCTCAGATCACATTGCCGCATATTGGCTGTGACACTTTCAAAAATCTCTATCTGATCGCGGGTTCTCCGCTGGGAACTTGGTTTTCTTGCTCTTAAGAGGGGGCATCGGGAGGCGGTGGTGTCAAATATCAGAGTGAGTGAGGAAGAGATAAAAGCGTAAATGGATTGGTTCAAGGGAGGGTGGGTGTACAATAAGCCATTGTAGGCTGCTTCAGAGGTTCCAAAACCTTAGGGACCCGAATTGTGCTGGGCTCTGCCGCACTGCAGCAAATTGACCCGGGGCAAAGTAGCTTTTGAAGGCCTAGGCTAAAAATGTTGACATATTTGAGAAGGTTGAGGCGAAGCCACACACGTGGCTGTGGGTGGCAGCTGCTGGTCTGTCAAGCACATAGTTGTCTTGTCTTTCTAACAACTTAAAGGAATTGGGGGACCTGGGAGAGCGACGGGACAGGTGCACAAATGTGTTAATTTTAAACATCAATTTATTAAAAACGAGTCTGCTAAAAAAAAAAAATGCAACATTTTGTTTAATACTGAATAAAACTTCAAAAATTATGAGATCTCTATTGAAAGGGGTAGTTTTTTGTTTTTTAAAGTTAGGTAGTTTTCAGAAGCGTAGTAATTGTCATCACCATGAATCTATATAAATATCTTTTCATACTAAAACATTTTCTGTTGTCTGAGCTTTTTGGGAGCTAAATAGAGAGCTGTGAAACACTTTCTCGTGCTCTCAAGGATGATGACCAATATGAGAAAAGAACTGCATAAGATTCGCCTGACCACACATTCAAGAGCTGAACAAGATACGGATATTGAATGTAATGTGTGGTAACTTAAAGCAGGCACACTTGCACTGACATGTTTCGCCCACCTCAGAGATGTAGGGCCTGTTTCAGGAGAGCACAGTACCAGTGATTCTAGCAAAAATGGCAGAATCACAATCCAGACTTGTGGCGGTCAGAGCAGCCCATGTATTTTAATAGCAAGCCTTTTTCCGGTAGCCCCTACATGTCCTTGCTATTGTGCCTGCCAAAGAGCGGATGCAACTCCAAAAAATAAAATGGTCAGGGTAGATTGACTGGTCCACCATTCTTTCTGGTTGAGTCATGTTTGTAAAAGACATCTTGGGCAACGCTTAGCACGAACTCGCGCGTGCCGCCATTATGGTGGTCGCGCCGGTCCCCGGGGCTCAGAGGAGGTGGAGGGGTCACCGCGCGCACTAGTGACACGGCAAACTGGCAGCACTTAGTGCTTCCGGTTCAGCGTGATTTTTTCAGCGTAGGGGGCAGGCCGGTTTTGACTGGTCTCCCCTGCGACCCCCCCTCTTAAAAGGGGGCTGGGGGAGCAAGGACAGTCTCTTGTTCTCTCGCTCCCCAGCATATGGGTACGGGCGATCGGAGGCCTGTAATTTGTTTTTCCCCACCCACCATCCCCTAAGGCAGGCTGTTCATGTGAGTGTTGCAGTCATATGTGTTTTGCCTTGTTTTCTTAAATTTCGTTGCAGGTATCTCAGGAGATATGGTGATTGTAAAAGTGGGGTGTTTTGAGGATTTTGGTATGTTGTAATAAAAGTGTCAGTGTATGTTGTTTTTGGTTACAGGTAATTTTTAATTTAACCGCATGCGCGCTGCGGCGATTTTCGCGCTGTGCGGCTTTTTTTCAAAAGCCGCATTACATGACGAGCTCAGCTCTTCATCAGCGTGCGAGCGGCGCAACTGATGACGAGCTGAAGGGGTTAAAGTAGTGTGTTGGTAATGTTGAATTTACAGTAGGGTGATGCTTTGGTAATGTGTAATAAAAGTGTCAGTATATAGTATTTTGTTGCCGGTAATATTGTCTTATTTTATTTTGTGTTTCCCTGGTCAGGTGGTAAGGTCTTGATTGGTAAGCATAGTTTTCGGTCCTTAGCGGCCAGCACCATGGAACTCCAGAGGCAGTTACAGCCGGTCGGTAGGCTGAAAGGGTACGGGGGCCAGGGAGTCACGTTTTCCAGTAGGCTGGACGGCTACCCTCACATGCGCATGCGCATCAGGGTGCAAGGATGCAAACATTGCAGCGCCCCGTTATGGAGATACGGCTCAAGGCGTAGGGGGTTCAGGGGGAAAATTTCCATCCGATAAGCTGAACCCCCTATGCATTGCAGTCTTACTCCAGTGGAGTCTTTGTAGTTTTACCGGGATCTGGGGCTGCCAGTCATTGACCTTTACCATAGTTTCTAGTAGGGACACGCAGAAAGTGAAGTATATACATGTTTAGATTACGGTAGGAATGGCTATGTACTAGAAACATGTTAAGGTTAGCCAAGTAACATCATGTATCTACCAATGCATCTTGACTTTCTCCGTAATTGTCCATAATGTAAATAATAAGTTAAAGTTTTAATTGTGCAATAAATACGGCCGGGGGGCTACTCCCACTAATCCAAAGGATTGTGGTTTGAAGTGCTTGCCTTGGAGGAGGGAGGGAGTCCATATCCAAGGGTTGTCTTGGGTCTAAAAGTAAAAGGGGACTTAGGCAATACCAGGCCATAATGGTATTTGTGGTGGTTTTTCACCTAAAGATAAGTAGAGTGAAACTAAATTGCTGGAAAGTCCATTCCCATTAGAGAGATAGAGAGAGTCATTTATACCCCATCATGGTGATCTCAGAGAAAATGACAACACCGACCAGTCCCCCATGTCAAAGCAGCATGACAAGTCTGTTGGTATTATTTATTTATTGTTTGTTTTCTGACAACAAACCATCGATTTTTATTTGTGGAAAAGAAAAAAACAATGCCAGTGGTGAAGTAGGAGTCTTCTCTCTGCCCGTTGGGTCCATTTCCCAGTCTTTCTTGCCTGGGCATTGCATGATGGTTATGGGAAAGAACAATTATCATCAGAAAGTCTTCTTAAACTAGGCTGGGTAATCTGATGCTGTAAGTCTAGCGTGACTCTGGCAACTCGCCCACCAGTAAAGAGTTTATCACAGTGATTCCAGCAGAGGTTCTTCTATATAGAATAAGCAGGACCACTGGAATTATGCGATTATGCAGATGGGGCGTTTTCCGCTTAATTATGGATTTGCTGCATCTGCCACACAATCAATCATCTGCTCCCTCATTTGCAGATTTAAAAAGAAAAAAATAGTTTCTAGCTCAAACTGATCAAAAGTTACTAAAAATGAAACGACATGTGTTGCTGCAAAGTGGAAGGCTGTTCACAAAGGTTGACCAGTCACTTTTCAGTAATTTTGTGCTTTATTTGACTTTTATAGTGGGACTAATGAAGTGAAACCTTTGCTAAAACAGTCTTAAGATGGATAAAAATGACAAAATAATACTTTCACAAAATGTGGTGCATTATGCTGCATAATCTGAATTTTCTTGCTGCATAATTTCATCAAATTTGCACCATAATGTGTCCCACTTCTGCTCACAAACCCAATGTCCTAGGAAATAAGTCAGTTCCTAGACTCTAAGGGGCAAATTTTTCAAGCAACTCTGTGAAGCAACTAAAGTTACTGCACTGCATGAAAGGGAGAGAGTAGTACAGTGTGATATGTACTAAGACAACATGCTGCTGTTCTCTTCCCTAGGCGCAGTGTCATATGTACTAATCAACATGCTGATGTTCTCTTCCCTAGTGCTTGTGCACTTTCAGAGTGCCTAAGCCATGTGCACTCTATTGCACCACACTGTAAAATGTGTGCCTGTATCCAGCATAGATATTGTACTGGAAAACTACCCTTACAGTACCAACTAATATGCAAAACATACTTTAATAAAACTTTTCTCACTTTGCATGTGTGCTGCACTGAGCAGCACACATGTAAAGTTAGAAAGATTTGGAGAAAATCAAACTGTTTTCCTACTTTGTTTAGCCTCTAGAAGGTATATATTTTTTATGCAAAGCCTTGTTTAAAAATGGTGGTAGAAAGAGCACTGCATCAAAAACCAAGGATGGTTGCATGGGTACAGCAGCCTGCCACCCCGGAATGCCCACCTTAACACAAAGTTGTGCAAAGTACTGCAGATTGCTATTTTGCCCTACATTTGGAGTGGCATTCCATCACAAAACACATTTTGCTCTGGAAAGTAAATCCCATGTCAACACGTTGAGCCAGTTTCTGTAACGTTTAGTGACTTTACACTAGCACAAAGTGTATAAATTTGGCCCTAAATAAGATGGGCGAACTGTTAGTGGGGCATAATAGAGGATGCACTGTTACTGTCACTGGTGTAATTACCACACTCAAAGTAGAGACAGTAGGATTTAATCTCAGAGGTTCCAGGGAACACCACTAAACGCCATGGGTTCAGTGCACTTCAACTGGCACTAACACTTCAACTGTCTCCCATGGGATACAGAAGCTGTAACCCAACCTTTCATGTGACGTAGGTATAGGTGACTGAGTCAGTGAATTACAAATCCTCATCGCCCCTAAACGAAATAAATGAAGCACATCTGTAAGCATTGACAATGTCAGATGATTTTGGGAGTGCTGAACAGTGCCCACATCTTGTGGCGATAATTCCACCACCTGCAACTGGCCTTTGCTAAATGACAGTAGGATTGTCATGTCCTCCCATAACGGAGACAGCCTATTGGATGGAGAAAATTCATCCACTAAGGAAGAGAACTTCAAAATAAATATAAACTCCATAACCAGTGTGGTGATTTGGATGCGTGCTGGAAACGATTTTACATATACTCAATAGGGTGTGCTTTTGTGTAATTATGCAAAATTTCAGTGAAATTATGCACAATTACACAATTTCCTAACTTTGATTAGGAAAATCTTAAAACATCTGATATACAAGCATGCATGCATAGAAATACCTCTGATCAAATCTATCGAAAAGTTTGATTTTGATTCACTACATTCTCCTTGAGTGTGTTTAGAAATTGTCATACTGCCTACCTGCGCTTTAGGAATATTTTTAAAAGGGGCAAATCTAATTTCTCTGCCCAAGTCACCTGAGGCACAATGCTATTTGTTCCCATTAATACCTAATCTAGCTCTGCAATATTTATAGTCGCAAACAGTGTGACTTCAAAGACTTACAAGAGGGGTTTCAGAGGGAAAGAGAGGGATGGATGCGAATCAGGTGGTTAATACCTTGGTTGATTGTGGGGCAAAGGAGTCTGGGATAGCTGTGGCAGGAACACACTACTCAAAGAGGAACTGAGTCATATCGCAGTAGATATTATGTGAGAAATATTAAAAATGTCTGTTTATACTGCTGGAAGAGTTCATATCTGCCGGACAGAAGACTTTGGCGGAAAACAATATCCTCAGCTTTATCTGGACTCTTTGTGACCGGTAAGCCATTCCAAGAGTGAAAAGAGATAGCCATTTGCTGGCCATATTTCATTTATTTATTGATTTATTTATTTATTTTGTATACTTATAAAGCGCGATCCTGTCACCCAAAGGGCATCCTGGCGCTTGAACTTCGGTCAACATCACCGATATTGACAAAGGGGTGCAGGTCCAGCCGAAAAACTTTGTTGCCCTCATGTTTGTCAGTTAAGCTAAAGGCCAGGGGTAGAAATTACATCACACATCCTTTGAAACGAAGTTAGCAGATCCAAATCATTGGTCTGTCTCCCTGGGCACTGTAACTGCTGGATATCCAGCTATTTTAAACAATAAAGATACTGAGTATTTTTCTTGAATTCTTTACTTCATATTAATTCAATTCTTTCATGAACGATGTTGTATTCACATCAATCTTCTAAGCATTTCAACATTTTATGCTTGTAAAGTGTTCTGTTTATGCATCACAATATAAATTCAACTGTCCCCTTTGCTCTGTGCCTTTAGGTCGTGGTTTTAACAGATCTTCTCTTTTGGTATCCTGAATTCTGTGTTGGGCTTGTTGTAATATGGTTTCTGTGTATCCTCTTTTTTTGAACCTTTTGATCATTTCATTAGTTTGTATTTCCAGTTGTTGTGGTTCTGAGACTTCTCTTTTAACCCTCATGAGTTGGGAGTAGGGTAGATGTTTCTTCAAGGATGGAGGATGGTAACTCTCAAATCTAAAGATGTTGTTTCTGTCAGAAATTTTTCTGAATAAATTGGTTACGAAGCCTGTAAGTGTATTCGTTATTTCCACGTCCAAGAAATGTACAATGTCTTTTTTGATTTCCCATGTGAATTGAATCCTATTGTCTATAGAATTCAGCTCTTCAATCTGTCTGGTAAGTGTTTCTTGAGGTCCCTCCCATGCGTGAAAATATTGTCTATAAAGCGTACATACAAACGAATGTGTCTATTCCAGTCTTCTTTCTGTAAGATATGTACTTCCTCAAATTCCTTCATAAACATATTAGCATACGTTGGTGCAGCCGAATTTCCCATTGATGTACCGCTTTTCTGTAGATACCATTCGTCCTGATAGGAAAAGTAGCTGTGCATTAGAGTAAATTCTAGCAGTTCCATCAAAAATATTTTCATCTCTTGCTCGTAGTCACTCTCCAATAATGCTTTCTCTACTGCCTCAAGGCCTTGATTGTGTGGTATGGAGGTGTATAAAGCTTTAACGTCTATCGTTGCCATGATGATTTGTGGATGTTAGGTTGTCGGATTCTTTGGGTGGTTGATGCTTCACTATCCGTGGATGAGGAATCTGTTTGTGACCTATATGGTTTGTTCTGTCTTCTTTTGGCGTATATGTCCGCCCATGTGTACACCTCTTCTAGTTTGTAATCTAAGGTGTCTCTCCTGTATTTTCTAATTTTTCTGTCATTCACCTCCTGTGTATGTTTAATTAATTGGTTGTTGATGTCTTCTAAAATATTAGTAAGTTCTTCCGGTGATAATAACTTATTTAATTCATCTTTAACACTGTTAATTTCGGTGTTGAGTTCCTCCAAAATTTTTGACAATTCTTCAATTATTAGGAGTATAAGATCTAGACTGCATTTATTAAGAATTGCATACCATTTCTATGTAAAATGTTTGGTATTTTACACAAAACTATCCCAAAGGTCCCAATTTCTATATGACGCCAAAAGTGCATAAGGATTTACAACGACCACCTTCTCGACCTATTGTGTCTACCAGAAACAGCATACATGAGCCAATTGGTAAATTTCTCGATAAATATTTACAACTACTTGCCACCTCTGCCCAATCATATATTAAGGATACCACAGACTTTTTTAATAAACTATCTAGTACCCATATCACAGATCATCAACAAATCATCATGGCAACGATAGACGTTAAAGCTTTATACACCTCCATACCACACAATCAAGGCCTTGAGGCGGTAGAGAAAGCATTATTGGAGAGTGACTACGAGCAAGAGAGGAAAATATTTTTGATGGAACTGCTAGAATTTACTCTAATGCACAGCTACTTTTCCTATCAGGACGAATGGTATCTACAGAAAAGCGGTACATCAATGGAAAATTCGGCTGCACCGACGTATGCTAATATGTTTATGAAGGAATATGAGGAAGTACATATCTTACAGAAAGTAGACTGGAATAGACATATTCGTTTGTATGTACGTTTTAGAGACAATATTTTCATCGCATGGGAGGGACCTCAAGAAACACTTACCAGACAGATTGAAGAGCTGAATTCTATAGAC
Source organism: Lissotriton helveticus (assembly GCF_964261635.1). Lineage (NCBI taxonomy): Eukaryota > Metazoa > Chordata > Amphibia > Caudata > Salamandridae > Lissotriton > Lissotriton helveticus. The sequence continues at coordinate 150,319,918 of NC_136065.1, read as the reverse complement.
AATAGTATTCAATTCACATGGGAAATAAAAAAAGACATTGTACATTTCTTGGACGTGGAAATAACAAATACACTTACAGGCTTCGTAACCAATTTATTCACAAACATTTCAGACAGAAACAACATCCTTAGATTTCAGAGTTACTATCCTCCATCCTTGAAGAAACATCTACCCTACTCCCAACTCATGAGGGGTAAAAGAGTAATCTCGGAACCACAACAACTGGAAATACAAACTAATGAAATGATCAAAAGGTTAAAAAAAAGAGGATACCCAGAAACCATATTACAACAAGCCCAACACAGAATTCAGGATACCAAAAGAGAAGATCTGTTAAAACCATGACCTAAAGGCACAGAGCAAAGGGGACAGTTGAATTTATATTGTGACGCATAAACAGAACACTTCACAAGCATAAAATGTTGAAATGCTTAGAAGATTGATGTGAATACAACATCGTTCTTGAAAGAATTGAATTAATATGAAGTAAAGAATTCAAGAAAAATACTCAGTATCTTTATTGTTTAAAATAGCTGGATATCCAGCAGTTACAGTGCCCAGGGAGACAGACCAATGATTTAGATCTGCTAACTTCGTTTCATTGTTACTTACACTCCGGAGTGGGGAGTGATACCCGGGAGCACTCCACACGTCAATGTTTGTGAAATACTCGCAGTGCACGACAATCACCCATTGATATATATCACACATCCTTTGACATTAAAGGCAGACAAACGCAGCGACTCAGGCTGCGGGTGTGTGTTCGTGTCGCAGCCGATTTTTAATTGACTATCTTCATCACGCTGATTACTAGCTGTGTTTTTAAAACTGAATTTACTTGTGTAAAAGTGTTTGTTTGTTATGTGTTACTGGGCACAGTGCTTGATAACTTTCTTACCTGCTTCCTCACGCTCTTGACCCCGTTCCGCCCCGGCACTGTGCCGTTTGTGCGGAGGGTCGTTCAACCGAGCGCCACTTCCTGCCCCTTACACCACTTCCGCCCTGCCTCTCCACCTTGCAGGTGTAGTGGTTGCAGTATTTTCTCTACTTCTAGCGCGACAACTGCTCCCTCCTTAGACAAATGCGGCGACTCAGGCTGCGGGTGTGTGTTCGTGTCGCAGCCGATTTTTAATTGACTATCTTCATCACACTGATTACTAGCTGTGTTTTTAAAACTGAATTTACTTGTGTAAAAGTGTTTTTTTGTTATGTGTTACTGGGCACAGTGCTTGATAACTTTCTTATCTGCTTCCTCACGCTCTTGACCCCGTTCCGCCCCGGCACTGTGCCGTTTGTGCGGAGGGTCGTTCAACCGAGCGCCACTTCCTGCCCCTCACACCACTTCCGCCCTGCCTCTCCACCTTGCAGGTTAGCGGTGTAGTGGTTGCAGTATTTTCTCTACTTCTAGCGCGACAACTGCTCTCTCCTTAGACAAACGCGGCGACTCAGGCTGCGGGTGTGTGTTCATGTCGCAGCCGATTTTTAATTGACTATCTTCATCACGCTGATTACTAGCTGTGTTTTTAAAACTGAATTTACTCGTGTAAAAGTGTTTTTTTGTTATGTGTTACTGGGCACAGTGCTTGATAACTTTCTTACCTGCTTCCTCACTCTCTTGACCCCGTTCCACCCTGGCACTGTGCTGTCTGTGCGGAGGGTCGTTCAACCGAGCGCCACTTCCTGCCCCTCACACCACTTCCGCCCTGCCTCTCCACCTTGCAGGTTAGCGGTGTAGTGGTTCACCTCACTATCTGTATAAAATGGCGGCCTGGCGGAAGCGCAGCGGACGAGCGCCAACTTCGCGCCGAAGTTGCGCCTAAGTTAAGCCCGCCTGCGCCCGTCCGCGGCCCGCCGCGTCCAGCGGCCACGCATTATGTCCGTCGCACCACGTATTCCATCCATGATCTTTATTCCCTTCAATGCCCTGGGCCCCTTGACCCCCGCGCCGCTGGTATTGCTCAAGCTTGCGGTATCCTGAAATCTTACTGCCCCCACCCTAGTTTCCCAGACGGGCCCACTCCTATTTCTTGTAACAATTCTGTCCCCCTGTCATTTGTGGACGGCTCACCAGCTTCCCACCTCATCTCTGTTGTCTACCTCAATACTCGCTCGCTACCCAAGCATCAACTTGAAGTCTTCCAACTGCTAGACAACAGTAATATTGATATTCTCCTCCTTTCCGAGACTTGGCTAACAGATGACTCTACCCCCGACATTCTCGCTGCCATCCCCTTGGGCTACTACATCTTACAGTCCAATAGGGCGACGGGCAGAAGGGGTGGGGGGGTTGCTGCTATCATCCGCTCTCAATTCAACTTCACAAACTTGGTCACTACCCCTATTCCTAACACCGATATTCTTACATTGAAATTCACCTCTCCCAAATTCTCTTTTATTTGTGTCCTTGTTTATCGTCCCCCTGACAATATGCCTCTCTTTTCCTTGCAATTCGGCGACCTCATCTCCCGATTAGTTATTAATTCTGCCAAAATACTTATTATAGGCGACTTTAACTACTGGCCATCGGACCCCCGGGAAAGCAGCTTGTCTGCTGAATTCACAGATCTGCTACATGGCCTGAACTGTAAACTGCACATTTCAGTAGCAACCCACACTTCAGGTCACATCCTTGACCAAGTGTGGACGGCCAATCTCGACATCTCCCCTTCCTTAGTCTATCCTTGTACTTGGTCAGATCACTTTTTTATTTCCTTTTCACTGGAACTTACTTTGCCCAACTGTCCCCTCCCTACCACTAACTTCACGGCACGTAACTGGAAGCGAGCAGATATCTCTCACTTCCATTCTATACTGCGAACTACAACCCCCAGTGACATGACCAAGACAACCACTCAAACAGATATCCTTGATCAATGGTTGATACAAAGCGATACAAAAGGGGATGATGGACGGAGTGTTTGAACAAATCAAACACTCACCCCCAGTCAACTGATCTGGGTTTAATCCATCACCATTCTTTAGTTCACTCAGCCACCCCAGTTCAGACATGGCTATATGCAAATCAGTCTGACCCTGTGCCTTATGGGAACAGTCCAGCCCGAACTGCCAAGCCATGTCTTCCCTGGACCGGAAACAAGCATCCTGGGACCGGTTTCGGATTCATAATCCTCATCAGCCAGGCTATCTTGAATCCAGTTCACCCTAAGTGTGGCAGGGTATGCTCAGACGTGAATCCCTTGTTCACTTGGCCACTGGATTCAAGATAGCCTGGCTGATGAGGATTATGAATCCGAAACCGGTCCCAGGATGCTTGTTTCCGGTCCAGGGAAGACATGGCTTGGCAGTTCGTGCTGGACTGTTCCCAGGAGGCACAGGGTCAGACTGATTTGCAAATAGCCATGTCTGAACTGGGGTGACTGAGTGAACTAAAGAATGGTGATGGATTAAACCCAGATCAGTTGACTGGGGGTGAGTGTTTGATTTGTACAAACGCTCCGTCCATCATCCCCTTTTGTATCGCTTTGTTCGCCCTAAGTGTGGCAGGGTATGCTCAGACGTGAGTCCCTTGTTCACTTGGCCACTGGATTCAAGATAGCCTGGCTGATGAGGATTATGAATCCGAAACCGGTCCCAGGATGCTTGTTTCCGGTCCAGGGAAGACATGGCTTGGAAGTTCGGGCTGGACTGTTCCCAGGAGGCACAGGGTCAGACTGATTTGCAAATAGCCATGTCTGAACTGGGGTGGCTGAGTGAACTAAAGAATGGTGATGGATTAAACCCAGATCAGTTGACTGGGGGTGAGTGTTTGATTTGTACAAACGCTCCGTCCATCATCCCCTTTTGTATTGCACTGGTTGATACAGGCGAGCGATGTGGTCGCCCCGATGAGAACCATCAAAACCAAACGCCCGCATGATGCTCAGCGTTGGTTTACTGACCAACTAAAACTGGATAAATTAGCCCTCAGACAAGCTGAGCGCCGGTGGAGGCGTAACTACGATCCTCTATTAAGAACTGCCTATATTGACCTATTAAAGCTGTACAAAAAATCTATCCTATCGGCTAAATCCCTCTACTTCTCCCAGAAAATTCTTAGATCAGCATCCAAAACGAAGGACATTTTTTCAATTGTAGAAGAACTTTCCCTGCCTGACTGTGTTACTGCGCAACCTCAACCTTCACAGGCTCTTTGTGATTGCCTCAGTTCATTCTTTATTGATAAGATTATCACCATCAAAAATAACATTCCTTCACCTTTCCTACCCATTGCTTGCCCCTTACCTCCCATGAACCCTTGCTGTCTGCACGAATTCCCCCCTATTTCCCAGTCTGAATTCACCTCCCTATTACATGCGGTCAGTTCAGGCTCCCCTAATGACTGCAGTCCCCCTCAAATCCTGAAAGCCGCCTTCTTGGCCTGTCCGGCCCTCCAGCTAGCACTTCTTAATAATTCACTTGCTACAGGCTCTGTCCCTGATGCTTTCAAACAAGCAGTTGTTGTACCTATACTTAAAAAGCCTGGTGCTGATCCATCTGTCCTGAGCAATTACCGGCCGATCTCCCTCCTCCCCTATTTTGGGAAAGTGTTGGAGACCAATGTCACCCGCTACCTCAGCGCCTTCATTGAAAAATCCTCCTTTCTTGACGACCAGCAGGCTGGTTTTAGACCGGCCCACTCAACGGAAGCTGTCATCGTGGCCGTAATGTACTCGCTGAGACAAGTTGCCGATAAGAACTTGGCCCAGGCCCTTGTCCTATTAGATCTGTCGGCTGCTTTCGACACGGTTGATCACGCCATCTTGATCGACCGTGTCAGAAACACGGGCATTCAGGGCATGGCCTTGACATGGATCAGTTCCTTCTTGCACCAGCGTTTCCAATCAGTTCATTTATCCACCTTTTCTGCCCCATATTCCTCACTCTCCTGTGGTGTCCCCCAAGTTTCTGCTCTTTCGCCCCTTTTATTTAATCTCTACATGCGACCCCTCTTAGTCTCTCTCCGTCACACCCCCGTCACCATTTTCAACTATGCGGATGACTTACAGTTAATCTTCCCCATCGACTCCTCCCCTTCTTCCTGTACTAATTTTAAATCCACTATGCTTGCCATCTCTGAGTGGATGCACTTCAGCCAGCTGAAGCTCAATCCCAGCAAGACAGAGTTGGTATTGACAGATGGGTCTTCCAACCCCTGGAGCCCTAGCTTCTGGCCCCAATCCCTTGGCCCCCCACCCTGTCCCATCAATGCCGTGAGGAGCCTTGGCGTTATCATCTCTAGTGATCTATCTATGAGACCTCAAATTAACGCCGTCACTTCTGCTTGCTTTTACCATCTGCGCAGAATCTGCAAAATTCGATGGTTCTTCACTACCGAGGCTCTCACACTTGTCATCATGGCCCTTGTCACCTCCCGCATTGACTATGCCAACTCTCTATATGCGGGGATTCCTGCCTACCACCTCCATCGGCTTCAGCTGGTACAAAATCAGGCGGCCAGACTGATCTTTCAACAGCCTAAGCACCAACATGTCTCGCCCCTGTTGAGGAGACTGCACTGGCTCCCAGTAGCCTCTCGATGCATTTTCAAACTGGGCTGCACTGTTTTTAAGTCACTCCTTGCCCTTGACCCAGCCTTCACTTCCCTCAGCCTTAAGCGTCACATTCCCTCGAGGAATCTTCGGTCCGCCACACACAACCTTTTAGCCATCCCTAGGTTCAAACGCAAAAAACATGGTGGCTCCTGTTTTTCCTTTCTTGCCCCCTCAACCTGGAACTCTCTTCCCTCAACTATACGACTCTGCCCCGATTACATTTGCTTTCGTAAACTGCTTAAAACCCATCTTTTCCAGCTTGCCTACGATTAAACCTCACTGCCTATCCTCCCTGCTTTGTCTTTGAGCGCCATGAAACCGACTGGTGACCGTGCGCGGTAAAAAATTCTTTTAACATAACATAACATAACAGGCATCACAAAAAGTGACATCACAATAGCCCTGTTTTTTTCCCAAGAAGACATCACATGACCCCATTGTCACATTCATACACACTCACAACACCTTAACAATCGTATTCCTTCTCACTCACTCACTTGCATTCACTGTTAATCTCACTGAGAATCACTCATACTTACTTAGGGCCTCATTTATGAAAGCCTTGCGTCACCGATGCGTCACTTTTTCCCATGTTAAAAGTGACGCACCGGCGGTGCAAGGCCTTCATAAATAAGGCCCTAAGAGTCTTGCCCAGGTTTACTATCGCTTTGCACCATGTTTTGTGATGCAAACTCAGAGTAAAGTGATAGGGTGGGATTTACTATCCAATGTATAGCCATATTGCATTGGATAGTGTCCCAAAGTTACGCAAAATTAAGCTATTTGCAGTTTTGCTTTATTTTTCGTCAAGTGGGCAATCCATGGGTGGTGCATGGGCGTTCCCATGCAATCATCCATGGGTTTTGATGCAAAGCCCTATCTACTAACATTGGTAGACAGGAATTTGTGCTAAATGCTGCTACTCCTCCATGCAGGTGTAACGAGCATTTTTCCAACTTTGCAAATGTGCTGCATTGTACAGCACACATACATAGTAGGAAAAATCCCTAATTCACAGTTTTTGTATGGAAGTGACCCTTTCTAGTACAAAACCTATGCTTCTGAGATTGTACACACTGTTGTACTGTGGGGCAAGCATGTGTGTATTGGTGCATGTCTGCCAATAGTGCACTAGTGCTCATTGAAAAAAATACACTGTATCTTTGCTATGTTGCATTTTATCTCCCTCCCTTTGGCACAAGGTAGCGCATCAACTTTGGGTCAGCGTTGCCTTTGTCAAAGAATAGTAAATCTGGGCCTCAATCTCACACAATCTTACTCACTACATGTCACTGGCTCTCACTCACATTCAATCACATGCACATTCTTACCCATACAGGCACATGTTCACACAGACACATGTTATCTCTCACACAAACACACTCTCATACCCAAGCACACACAGGACATGCATTTTTTTTACTTACCACAGCTGCCACAAAAGATCCCCTTCCAGCTAAGTGTGTTCCATTTTTTTATTACACTAATAGTGAATATAGAATATTATTCGCTATTAGTATAATAAAAAAAATGAGCAGAAAATAGGGAATGAAGGGTTGCCCCTATGGTCTTGGCATTGATTTTTCAAGGTTTTTAGGCCAGGGGTTGGAAATTCAGTGCCTGTGGTCACAAGGGACAAGCCAGGAGATGCAGCTGCAAACCCTGGCGACCCCTAAATGACGACCATGGTAGGTCTGATCGAACTTCCTGGTAGAGAGTGCAGAAGGAAGTTGTGGCTGTCTGGAATAATAGCAGTAAATCAGGAACAAGTAGGCATTTCTTCATTCTGTACCTGTTCTTGCTTAGTTGGGAAGCAGCACAGATGTAGGGAGTTGTAGCTGCTGTAGAAAGAAACCCATGACTCAGTTTAACTGGACCTCATGCTGAGCTATGCCTGATGACCAAGAAGTATTTTCAGGAGACTATTAGATTGCCACGGAAGAGGTTACAGAACCTTTACTAAAAGCTGGGACTTTGAAATGTTTTGTCTCTGAGAAAAGGTGCTAAGCCCTGCTGGGAAAGGCCTTTCCTCCGTGTATTATTAAGCTGTTTGTCCTTCTCTGGGATTTGTTTCTGCAAAGTTCGAATCTCCTGTGTCATCATGAAGAAAATCCATCTGCCCATTGCCCTGCTGAAAATGTTCTAGTGGTAAATCTATTGACTGTTAAAACCCATCTTCTCCTACGCAGACTTGCACCATCACCGGCCGCTGTGAAGACTGCTTGTGTCTCAGTCTTCAATAACATTTGATTGCAGTGAAGCATGGTCTTCCATCCAGCCATGATCCATCTCCCGTCAAACATGGAGGGTACTGAGATCGGGGTCAACCACTCCTCTTTGACTAATATTGAGTTCATAGTACCCATTGTTTCTGATGGTCACAAATATTTGCTCTTTGTGCAATGCAATGCACTTCGGATCACATGACTTTTTCTTGTGGCTAGACATGTTATTGACTTCATCATCATTGTCAATGTGGACCGAGTTGTGTTGCCTATGCTACATGTTCCATTAAAAGCATTACTCCTTTGCCATCTCTACATCCGCTGCATATGAGGTTTAAGGTAGGGGTATCTGTACAGGGTGATTTTGATTTTCATCCAGAGAAGTCATATTTTCCCTGTTGCTTTTTGGCAAACAACCTACATGATGTTAATGCTACTCACAGGCTAAACATTGTTACTGTTTAGCCACTAACTTTAAGGGTGAATTTAGGGACTTTATGATGGAAATTTACTGTGCCACTTCACTGAATTCTCTATGCTCTTTTCCACAACTGCTCTCTTTTTCAGCATTTTTAAAAACCTGATGGGAGTGTCCCCCTGAAGCTCTTAGGCAATATGAGGCTTTATATGTTCTCTATCTCCGCCTTATTACCTCTTCCTATGCCTACAGCCAAGTACCCCACTACTTGTGCACTGATGCTGGCTCCAACGACTCAAAGGTGGATCTTTTTACGGGTGACTGTATGTAACAATATTGAGTGACAAAACAAACCTTCCTGATTGACTATTGTGACCAGATTATTCGCACCCTAAGCATTTTGACTGTAAATATATATACATATCAATTTACTATCTTTGAATCCACCTAAACATATGTAGACACAGTAGAATTTACAGATGTATCATCTGCCTATACTTACCCTAAAATACATACCCTCACAATAGTATGAGAGTTAATATTGTTGTCACAATTTTCTGCCAGGATAATATTTAAAAGTGTAATGCTATTGGGGAAAACCTTTATGGGTTGACTTTGGTGTCAATTCTCTTGCATCACCAAGCTGATGGCTCCTCCACCCTTGGTCCGCATAGTGACAGATGTTCTTGTGGTGGTGCTAAAAGTAAATAAATCTGCATGCTAAAACCCCATGTTAAGCTTGCCACCTCCCCTTGTTAGCAGCTGGGAATCCAAATGGTAGGTTTATCCAGTGTGATAGGGGGCTGTGGGTTATAGTTTTGTTGAAAAATTTCAATAAAACATAAAAAAAGAGTATGCCAATGGTCATGATGGCAATGCTAACTAAAACAGATTATCCAATTACAGTTTGTCACATTTCAATACACAATAAAACATAAAACAAAATGTTGCATTCTTGTTAGACTTGTCTGCCTTAGAGCTAACCAGTGCTAAAGTACTTGTGCTCTCTCCTTAAAACATGTTAGATTGCCTTATGCCCAATTTGCATATTTACTTTACTTTTAAGTCCCTTGTAATGTGGTTCGACATGTACCCAGGACCTGTAAATTAAATGCTACTAGTGGGCCTGCTGCCACCCACTTAATTGCTCTTTAAACAGGTCTCAGGGCTGCTATTTTGACCTGGCAACATAACTCTTGTGCTGGGCCCATACCTTCCTTTTTAATACACATATCACCTCTAGGTTAGGCCCTGGACAACCTACGGGGCAGGGTGCAATGTATTAAAAAAGTTGGACATGTACTTTTAAGTTTTACATGTCCTGGTACAGAAGAACGTTTAAATTCGTTTTTCACTACTGCAAAGCCTATCTCTCCCACAGTATAACACTGGAGTTGCCTTAAAACATTTTATAAGTGTAATTTCCAAATGGGGTGAGAAACCCAGTTCATATTTGCTGTCTTTGGAATCGCAGTGAAAAGTTCTATTGAGGGTTTCAGTTAGATTTTTTATCACAATTTTATAAAATGCCCCTTTTAGAAAGTTGCCATTTTTCTGCCCTTAGCACTTTTGTGCCTATAGCCTGGTCTGGGTCACTTGACTGGGTGTAACTTATAGACAGACTTTGCAAACTCCTCCCAGACAGCCACACAATGGAGGTATTAGGCATGCCGATGGCGCCATCGGCTGGCAGGAGGGGAGCACAGCCCCACCTACCCTGAATAACCTGTTCTCTGCCTTTACTTCAATAACCTAATGATCCTGCATTGTCACTACAGCCAGCTTGGAGCCAGGCCAGCAGAGGCAGGATATTCCATGCACTTCAAATCCACTGTCTAGAAGCATCTCCCACCTTCCAGAACCAGGGCACCAGGATATAAAAGAAGGACCTCAGGCAACAACTCTTCAGTACACTTTTGGACCTGTGGAAACTCTCTTTGGGAGAAGGACTGCTGTGCTGCTACAAGGGCTGCCACTCTGCTGGACTGCTGCTCTAAAGGAATTGCTGCACTGCTAGTGCTGACCTGCTGCCTGTTGCCCTCTTGCCTGGGGACGAAGAACTGAACATGCAACTCCATTTTGAACCCAGCACCCAAGAGTGCCTTGAAGGTCTAGTCTGGTGGCCTCCTGATCTGAGTCTAAGGGACATAAAAGGCTCCCCAACCAGCTCCTTGACCCAGTGGCAGTGAGTTTCTGATCCTCAAGTGGTGCCTTTCAGGTCTTGGCCCCTCACAATCTCTTTAAATCAAGCTTTGGGCTCTACATGACCACAAACGGGCCTGTTTGCACCAGAACTGTGCTGTTTGCACTGAAATTAAGCGCGAGCCGCGGCTCACCCGTCTTTTCGCACTGCAAGCATCCATCGCCCGCGGAGGACCGCCACCTTGAAGCTTCAGCCTGCCTGTCTGTGATGCATGGCCTGCTCTTTGAGCCAAGTCGACCTCCGCCTATGATGCTCTCCTCCCTGTGATCCTCTCCAATGCAAATAAGACTCTTGGCACAAAACTTGTTAGTAAATCTGGCCCTCGATGACAAATTCCCACAGACACCTGGCACTACTGAGTACTCCTGGATGCAAGCCTAGCTACCTGATACTGTATATGCCCTTTAATAAACAGTAATCACCTTGTCACCAAAGATAGACTGACTCTGCTCTTGGTTTTGTCATTACTGTTTTCTGACAGTGTGTCGGAGATTTCTGAAAAAGAGGTTAGAGAGCATATTAGCCCTTCATGAAACGATGCAAATAATTTTATGTAGTAGTGCCGCAGCTGGTTACATGGGATAAAATGGGGATCGGTCTCTAAAAGGAGTGTAACTATAAATCCTTTACAAGAGGCAAGGACAATATCATTGAATGAGAATATTCTGTTTAGTACAGTTAGCCAACTAATCCCTATATGGATGTCTTTATTTATGTTTTCTGTTATTCCAGCCACACATATGCAACAAAAAAAACACACACCAAAAACAAGCCAGAACTATTGAGTTTTTCAATGCTTCTTAGCAATGATTTCCATTCAATAAAATATAACTAAGCAATAACAAAGATACTTATAAACAATAACAAGAAAACATATTTTTGTTCCAAAATATGAAAATGTTAAATATTCTGAAAATATGAACTTGTAAACTGACCCTTACAAAAGAATGTAAGAGAGGGGCTGGCCTTCTGAGTGCCTCAGTCACTGTTCTCCTTTTCACTCTATTTTCCTCTGTAATCGTCTTCGTTGTGGTAGTTGTCCCTTTTTCTTGCCACATCTCTCTTTCGGTGGTTCCTCCTTCTGCATGTATTTCCTTTCATTTCACTTCCTTCAAAGACGCACACTTCCCACCTATAAACACTGCATGTAGTTTTTCTTTGACACTAACAATTTTTCAACAGCTGTGTACCGCCTCATAAATTTTTCTATAGAATCGTAATTATCTTCAGAACATATATGATCATCTCAATGAATGTCCTGCAGAGACACCACGGTGGTGAAGCAAGGGCAATGAAAGCCCTTAAATCACATTTACTATGCCACCTTGCATGGCAAAGTAAATCTGGAGTAATGCAAGGCAGCGCAAGTCACTGCCTTGCAGTACTCTACACTGGGAAGGGGTTCAATAGGTGGAGCATGAGGCTTCCCACGCATCCACCAATGGTTTTTGGCACTTTCCTAGATTTACTAACACCAGTAAACCTAGCAATGCGTCAAAATGCTACGCCTTTCCAGGTCAGGCATAACAAGGAGAAATATCTTTATGTCTTCTCGTTATTTCTTCTTTCTTTATGAACACATAGACAGAGGAAGATGCCTCAGAGGTATTCCTTCCTGCCCAAAAACAATCCTGCCTATTAAGCAGGCACACTTGCACCATGGCGCAAGAGTGCCTGCATAGGCGCTAGGCGGCACTTAGTGCACCAGACAGTTGAAGAGCAGGAATGCATCTTTGTAGATATGGGTCATTCCTGCCCTCTCCATGTGATGCAGCACAGCAAGTTGTCTTACTGCATTGTGTGATATTTTGATAAATCTTGCCCAGAGTAATCCCGCAGCTAAATCCACTCACTCATGATCGGGCCCATGGAGTGAATGATTAGGCTTTCAAACATTTTTTTAAAAGAATACAAAGCACCTTGAGATAAAAGAATTATGATAATTGTTGTTGAGTAGATAAGACTTGCCAGACTTTTTGTGCTCCACCCAAAGAATGCAGAAGAAGTGGACGAAATAATATTTTTCATGAAAGTTCTAGACAATTATGTTAAGTTATGTGAATAGTGTAAAAAAAATGTGGCTAATATCGCACATGAAAAGTGAATGCAAGAACATACCTCAAATTCCAAAATTAAAATTAGGAACCAGCCAAACACATGCTCATACTCATATAAACGTTTTTACAATCTCAGAGATTCAAAAAAGTACATCACAGCACAGGTTCCATTAAAAAACAGTAAAACCATAAAATAGAATCATAAAAAGAAGGATTATCAGTGCACAAATACAGCAATTCATTACACATAAGTACAAATTCATGCATAAAAGAGCAAAAATCAGAGTGTTAGCTACCTCTGCCTCATCCACAAAACATACAGAAAGCGAGAGATACCGAAGACAATCATTCTACGGGTGTCCGTAGACAGCAGCCTCAGGATTTCAAGATAGTGAGCCGGACCAACAGCTCTACATAATGGTATTATTCATTTTTTTCTCAATAGTGCACAATAGGAACAGAAAAAAAGTAAGTGGACAATAGATTCTGTCGAGGTTTTACATGCAGGGCATGAATCAACTGCAGGTGGATATATGCACCATCTTGAGCAAAAATTATTAGTTGCAAGGGTCTTATATCGGAACTGCAGAAAGAGCTTGCGGGCCAACGGAGAGGTAATTTCATCTATTGTCATTTTAAAACATGGGACTTGTTTTAAGTTAAAAAATCTTTGGTTAAGCCTGAGACATGTTCTGTCAATTCCAATTGTACTATTTTTTCCCAGTACATCTTTTCCAACTTCTCTCTCGAGATACTGCTCATGGTTCCTGGGCTAGACCAGAAGCTGTCCATCCCCAGTTTCCCTAGAAGATCACGCAAGTGGGAAAATCACCTTATAGATGCAGCCTGAGGAAATCTTAAAAGATCACTTAAGGCATCCCGATAGGGATCCAGTTCATCTTTCGTCCATAGTCTAGACCAAAATGATAATTTTTTATAGTGCACTTTACGCATTAGTTGTTTATGAGTAATATCAAAGTAGAAAGGAGTCAAAGGGGAACTAGCAGAAGATCTACAAGAGATCTTAAAAATCAATTTTCAACTGTGCATAAGGAGGCCAGAAAACTAACACCCCAGAGTTCCACCCCATAAAGCCCCCCGCCCAAAACCTTAGTATAGTAAATATGAAGAGCGAGGGCTATTTGCCTGGATACTGTCCTCCTGTGTATCTTACTTATGTGTACATATTGTTGAATCAGTTGGAGTTTTACTTTTTCTACCTGTGGACTCCGGCTAATTGAAGGGGTAAGGCGAATACCCAAGTAGCCAAAAGCTTAAACCTTCTCCAGTTTGGTGCTACCAGCCCACATTGGTCTGGTCTTTGCTACACTTTTGCCTCTATCAAAGACCATAAATTTGGTCTTGGTCTCATTTAGGCTAAGGCCTATTTCTTTACAAAACTTTAAAATATCGGTTAAAAGTTTCTGCAATCCTTGGGGTGATTTTGAAATTAAAAGAGTGTCGTCGGCAAATAACAGTGCCGGTACTCTACCTAACCCTATTTTTAGGGCGTCACAGCCATCTTTATCTAAGGACTCTACCACTCCATTAATAAATAAAGTAAAAAGTGTCAGGGCTAGCACACACCCTGGTCTCGCTCCTCATTTGACTGAAAGGTTTCAGTGACTTGACTATTGGCACCCCATCTAACCTGTGCAAAATTATCTGAGGACAATCGAATAAAAATGTTTAAAATGTTTTTGGGTACGCCCATCCCTAGTAACAACTCCCATAGTTTCTTTCGAGGAACAAGATCGATAGCTGTACTCAGATCCACAAAAGCCTTATAGAACTTTCCACCTTTTACAACCACTTCTTTCCAATAAATACAAATCAATCGAAACACCTGGTCCAGCGTACTAATTTTGGAAGGAAAACCTGCCTGAAAATCACTTAAAATCTGTGCTTCCCTTATCCAATTTTGGACCCCTCCTAAGACCTGCTTACAATTTTTTTTTAAGGGAATCAATAAGGCTGATAGGCCTATAATTCAACGGAATAGATTTATCTCCTTTTTTAAAAATGGACACTATTTCGGCTACCTGCCAGGAGAGTGGAATAGGGGGCACTGGCCAATATCAGGTTGGTGATTAAATTTATATATAAACCCCATAACATTTTGTCTTCTTTATACAAATCATTAGGGATTCTGTCAAACACAGGCATGGAGATAACATGTCTCTAGACCATGGTTTAACTGTTCCCCTACAGTATTTTCTTCTCAAGTAGTCTCCAGTGAGCAAAAATATATTACATTTCATGCTAGTAAAAATTACAAGAAATTTTGTTAAATTCGCATTATATATAATTTGCAAATTTTGCGAGATTTCATATAGTTAAAGAAAAATATACAGTTCTTTAGAAAGCTATATTGCAGCTAATCATTCAGTCATCAAGCAAGAGCTATCTGGTGTCTGTGACAATGGATAGGTGAGGTATGAAGTGAATCCTTTTTGGAATTGAGCACCAAGCTTCATCCTGCCTAGTATCTTTAGTGGCATTACGGACCCTTAATGTATAATCAGATCTGTTGCTTAAACTTGCACTCCTTTGTCCTCAGCATCACTTCAAGAAATTCCATGTAAAAACTGTCTATCCTAGCTTTCTTTTTGGACCTCTGGAATAGCCCTCTGAAAGAGCCTGAGGCTGTTGAACAATTATTTCAGTGAAACAAGAGTTAGCATGTCCATGGCCTGAAACTTGGTTTGGTTCCAGTTTTCCACTATGGATGTAAATTATTAATAATCAGGACACAGTGTACTGGTGGGTTAAGTATGGGGTAATTCCTGTCTGGTCATATGCATACTTTAATCAGAGACATGGTTGTGGGTCTACAAACAATCAGAGATCCTCATAAATCAGTTCACTTTACTCTTAATTACTGTTTTATAAAGCTTCTCGTTACACCCTGTAATCTTACACATTCGTGGTAGATTCTGTCTCTACTCTATCTCTCTATCACCATCACTCAATCAATCAGGGGGTTTATGGAGCACGCTACTCACCTGTGAGGGTCTCAAAGCGCTGCTAAACATAAACTACACTAATTGAAGTAAAGGAAACAAACACAACATGTGCATCACAGTCTTTTGTCTATTTCCATTGTAGTCCTTATTCTTAACATTGCTTATTGCCTTCTCATTGCATGTCACTTAATAACAAACAATCGTCAGTGAACTCAAATGATGAAAACAAAGTCCTCACATGTTTAGTCAATTCTATAGTCTTTTATGTTTGAGGTTCACGTAATCATATCTTTTTAATATTGTATTTTCATTCTACATTGTGGACCGTGTGGACTAAACTATTGCACTGCCAAGTCTTTCCTCTATGTCTCTCAGTAGTCGTTCTACCTGTGTACCAAATTTGTAATCACCTGGCTATCTTTTAATTGAAGTACCATTTCTCTTGCATGATTATCGAACTTGCATTATGTCCTTTATTTATCTTATGGTTGCTAAAACTCCTGTAATGTATGAAATCTGCAAATAAAAGTAAATATATGTTAGGTCTGTGTTAGAAATTCACAAAAAGCAACTATATGAAACACTGTCTCGAGAAATTCAATCCACCATGTGTCGTGGTGACACCAGCCGCGGCCCATGCCGGTAAGTAGTTGACATTCAAAGATCATGTCAACCAGGTTGCTGGTACTTGTTTTGGGGTTATTGGACTGCTGAGAAGGGTGTTTCCCTTTCTCCCGGATCACCATAGAAAGACCTTGGTCCAGGCTTTGGTCATCAGTAGACTGGACTACTGTAATGGCCTTCTTTTGTCATCCAATGAAGGCCAATTCAACAAACTACAAGTAGTCCAGAATACGGCCGCGAGGTTAGTCTTGAATGTTCCATCTAGGACTCCCTCCCGGCCACTACTGATGGAACTCCACTGGCTGCCAGTGCGACTTCGTACCAAATTTAAAATCTTGTGTACAATTCACAAATGCCTGATAGGGAAGGGCCCAAAATTTCTCACCACATCCTTTCTTCCCTATGTTCCCGGTGGCTCACTACGTTCCAGCAATCTCCAGCTCCTTCAGGTTCCTAAAATTAAAAAGACCCGCCAAGGAGGCAAGGCTCTGGCATATGCAGGGCCTGTTCTCTGGAACTCCCTCCCCCTTTCGTTAAAACACATTACTGATCACTTGTCCTTTCGAAAAATCCTTAAAACTCATCTTTTCTCCAGCATTTAATCATTTCCCGCTATCCACTACCCACTAGTACTGCTCGGACATAATACCTGGTTCTTCTGTATGGCAAAGCGCAGAGATACCCCTTCGGGGGTCTATTCAGGCGCTATAGAAGCATATAAATAAAGTACGGGGGGTGGCTGGACGGGGGAATTTCTACAGTCAAAGAGGGAAAATTAATTAGATAACTAATTTTCCCTGTTCGTTAACTTTTCGAAATCCCCCGCACTCAGCCCTACCGCACTTACCTGCAAGGGCCGCGGCTGGGTGACACCCTCCATTGGATTGCACAGGTGGAGAGGTGTGCTGCAGCGGCCAGGGCAGCTGACTTCGGAGCACAGGGTTCATGGTTCAATAGCCGGCTCTGGCAGCAGCTCAGCTCAGAACCATGTGACTCTGGGCAATAGTCCACTTAATTTCCACGATTGTCCCCAGCGCCTTGAGACACGTAATGGTGAATAGTTCGCGCTTTACAAATACGGATTTAATATTATTATTGCACACAGACTTGATACTGGATAGTGGTTAATTTCATGTCTTATAGCTATGGAGTGTATTCCTATACCATAAGATGAAAAGAAATCCAGGTGTGTTGGGAATACCTACATCATGCAAGGAAGAAAGAGATTTCATAAATAGATGGAAAATGATCCCCCACCAGTATAATTCGCACTTGATCTCACTGACAGAGCAATTGACTAAAGTAATTGATAACATGGATAATGAAATAAATTCTCATAAAATACCCATTATACCCCATTTGCCAAGAGATGTCTACTATCTTACTATTTAAGTTTTGGAAATAGTGTTTCATGCATACAAATGGCTCTCAAGCAAGCTTTCAGCACAAACTTATGTACTGTTCCTCTCGACTGTAATGTTCTGTCTTCTAGCCATTTTCTTCCCACAGTTCCCTCTTGTGGGCTCTTAAGTGTGACAACCAACCTTTCTCTATGCAGACTTCAAATCCTTGGAATCAGCTTACTCTCACTAGTAGCTCATTTCCACCCCTTCTTCTGGAGTTGTCTCAAGATCTACACGTTCACATACTTGGCCAGTATGGGTAAAGCTATTTTTCCCCACCTTTCGAAATGAGCATGACAGTGCACCTGCTAGTCTGAGTCTCCGGGGTGGAAGTGATGACTAATATGCATGCATATTGAAATCGAAGCATGCCATAATGCAGCTCTTTCAGGTTGGTTGGAGCTCATTGTTTTGATGCTGTTAACAGAAGGCATTATTCTTGTTGGATGCAGGAAGGCTGTAAAGTGTATGGGCAGTTTTTCCAGCTGTGCTCGAATGGCTCCTTCTTATCAAATTTACGTAAAGATGTCTTACAAAACTTTAGACTGCAAACTATGCTAGAATAGGAGTGGAACTAGTGGGGTTCTGGTGTGATTCGCTATTCTTTAGGGGCGGCTCCTCCGTAATGGCAGAGGAGCATCGCCCCACTGTCAGCAGATGATAAATAAAACAATAATAACATGTTGTCATTATCATTTTATTTATCTGTTTCACAGTTAATTGTGTCTGACAGAAGGGACGGGCTGGGTCAGTGCAAGGGGGTGTGCTGTGCACTTTTAAGTGCGCATGTGTATTTGGCCGGCCGTTTTAGGCTGGCCAAATAAAAATGCGTATTAATGTTTCTCCAACCCAGCTGCATTGTACAGCCAAGTTGGGGAAAACCCACAGGCTCCCAGGCACCATCTGAGTGGCAAACAAGGCTGCTCAGATCAATCCAGGCACTGCTCTCATACTAGAGAGCAGCGTCTGGATTGGATGAGGAGCCAGTGCCCTGAGGGACCATCCACTTCTGGATTCCGGGACATGAGGAGCAGGAGGAACAAGGCAGCCGGTAGCAGGAGCAGAGCGGTAAGTGTTTTTTTAATGTAGTTTTTTTATTGTCCAGCTCTCCTCTACCCCCTGCCGCCCCTGCTGCCCTACTGGTTTTAATTGCCAGTAGTCGCCACTGCTATTCTTATGCAAGGACCAGATTCCTGTTTGATTCTTGTAAATCCTACTGATTATTTTCTGGTTCAATGTGCCAACACAGGACACATAGAGGCAATATCTGCATCACACCTGCAAGTATTCAGTGTGTGCACTGATGTGCTGAACTGCAGTCTGTTGGTGTCTGTGGTGATTGGAGGTTTTCCCCAGCCACCTCTCTCCACCCGGTTCCAAATACTTTACTCAATGATTGCTTTTGTCCAAGCATATATGAGATGTCAAAGGAAGGCTAGCTGGGGATGTATGTCAATATATTGAGCTAAAAAATATTGAACTGCAAATAGCAAGTGCAGAATACTGAGTGCCGGTATTTTGTCAAAGGTAATTATACATTTACTATTCTTAACTCAAAATCTAAATACCTTCAGGATATCTATCTGCAAGATATAGTAAATATTAAAAACCCTTCATAAATTTACCTTGACAATATGATGATACTCAATATTTTTGAGTCAATATTTCTCTAGATTGAAATGAAAAACAAAGGGGCATATTTGCAATGAAATGGCGCAGCGCGGCGGCGTGCCACAAACAGTTTTGCTGCATCAAGTTGCATCATTTAAAGAACACAACAATGCACCATATTTACAAGAATGCGGTGCACCCCTGTGCTCTCCCCTGTGCCGACACACAAACAGCAGCCGTGTGCCATGCGCAATCAGCCTTCCACCATGGTGCAAGGGTGCCTGCGTTGCAGGGATGATTGTGTTTGTGCAGGAAGGGAAATCTTGCTGCACCAAAAACATACTTAATGGCGTTCTACTCCTTCTATGTGTGCTGCAAAATTCAGAGCAAAACACAAAGAGAAATAAAAGTATTTCTCCTCATTGAGCCACTTTAAACCCTCCCCTGGAAAGGTGTTAGATTTACGAATCCTTGTATATCTGGGTTAGTGTCAAAAAGCCACGAGTGTTGTGGGACAACACCTACAGCAACACCCATGACACGCCCCTTTGACAGACAATACTGCATGAAAGAGGGGCATATTTACATATTTACAAAGCTGTGTAAAACCACTCAAAGTTGCTTAGCGGGGCCTTGTAAATATGGGTTAGCACGCAGCGCCACCGGAGCATCCAAAAAAGTGAATCTCCAGTGGTGGGAGGGGCCTGTAATATGCCCCTAAATACTTAGGTATTACACCACAGCTACATACTGCCACCCTTTCCCTAGATTTAGCTGCCCACCAGAGGAAACAAAGAAACACTTTGCCTGTCACTTAATGAGTCAGCCAGAGATACACTCAGATATGAAAATGCTGTAACTTATCAAATTCTTTATTTAAAGCGTTTCGTGTAATTACATTAACACTGACCATTTGTAGAGAAACAATAAAAATCTAAATGCTTTAGCCAGTTAATAATTGCTATTTACTACCCAACACAAAGGCACCAATTTAATTTATATCAACCTTACAAGAATGAAAGATTGAGTTAAAACCTTCTCACATTCAGTCATACGCCGTGGTATGTTATGGGTAAATGGTTACAGCCTTTGAGTAAAACATTCAAACATTTTACAAGGTTTAGAACCTGCATCAGTAAGTTATGCAAGGATTTCTGAAACAAATGCACTAGTCCCATTAGCCTTACTCACATGTACGTATGCGGCCTAGAGGTTTCTTACATTGCTCTGAAGAAAGCACATTAGTTCAATAATCCTTTTTCATTATTCAAACCTATGGCTAAGATATTACCCACATGAATCTACTGCAAGTATGCTTGCCACCTGATCTTTATTACTACAATTATACCCTCAGACTTTCTAGATGCGATAGATCTCTGCAGCACACTTCTTAACAGCATAAGCCAGAACAACTTTACTGTGACATTTCACCATGTTGTCCATTTCTTTGGGACACGCTTTGTGAAAGTGAAAGCATTTGCACTGGCAGAACCATGGGCGTACTGACAATACACGTCACTGCACCCTTCTTCTGCGAGCTTCACCCCACCACCTTCAATGTTGGGCTCCCAGAGTAAGGTGTTTTCCATTTCCATCAATGATAGTTTACTAAACAAAAATTATGGGAACTGTTTTTGTTCAATTAAAAAAAGTTTGTGTGCTTTGTTTCCCATAGATCCCATTCACTTCAACCTCTGCATAGACAGTCATTATCCTCATAATCTAGTATAGCTCAAGCCCTCTAAAGTATGGATGTTTGATTAGTAGTGTGTGTTTTGGGGGAGAACTGTGAAACAGGTGAAATACACCTATTTTTTTTTTTTTACTTCTCTGCAGAACTGTAAAATGTACATGTAAATGTAAAAAAAATGTATACTGTTCAGAGACAAAAACACATCCATCTACTTTGCAGGAGGTTTACAAGAAAGGGGGGATTCTTCCTACCAAAATTAAGGAAGCTAATCACATTCAGGTTGCCCAGGCCACCCAAACTGTGAAACAGTCAAGGAAAGTGCTGGCTGCCCAATGATTATAGTGAATGAATGCCATCAGCCAATCAGAAGGGTCTCACCATAGAGATCCATTCTGTTTGACTGATAGGAGCCGATCATACTAACAGAAACAGCTTTCTGTTTCAGGCTATTTTAGCAAGTCGAAATGGATGCAAGCAGCTAATCAGAACCGGTATCTATATTTAGACAGAGTGCACTTATAAATGGCCTTATCCCTGCACAACCATCCTACCTTAATGGACTGTTCCATCAGTGAGCTGATGATAGGGTCGGGCTGGGTCAGAAAATAGGCCAATGAGTCAAAATAAAAGTGGACCCATTAGTGAATTAGATAGCAAAAAAAAGGGATGCAGCTTTGCAAATCAGGGCAGTGTTGAACTTAGAAACGCACTGTAAAAATGTTCGCAATGAATGGAAAACAGCATGGATTTGAACTTGCTATAGGAAAAGATTTTTTTAAGATTAGGAAAATGAACAGTAAAAGCTGGCACAGCAGAGCATAAAACAGGTCCAAAACAGCCAAGAAACTGTCCCACACACTGAGCTGTCAGACCAGCCCATTAGGCCCTGTATGGCTGCCCTATAGGACACTCTGACCCTGCTTAATGGGAAGAAGGTAGGCAGTCTTGCAGTAGTTTGCCTTCCTCTTTTTGCACTTTTGGTAGGTGGAAGTATATCAGCAGAATTTGCATATTTGTGATGCGATTCACTTTCATTTACTGTAAAATTAAAAAAGAAACTGTTCCCAGGCCACTTGAGGTTGGAGGCTCTCACACCTTTTCACAGGATTTTAATTTAAAAATCTAGTGAGATTAGTGAGGTGACATTATCATCTGACAAATTTACATAACCACGACCAATGTTGCACGAATCTGCAACAATGTGTAGTGCACACTGCAGCATTGCAATTGCAGGCCACTAAAGATGGATTCAAAGAAGACTAAGGGTCAGATGTAGAAAGCTTTTTTGAGGTCGCAAATGGCCCGATCCCCAGATTCGGGCCATTTGTGACTGCAAAAAAGTTTTTTTTAATATACAAATGCCCAATTTGGGATTTGGGAACATATTACCTAATTGCAAATTGGGTATGCGATTCGGTATTTGGAAGGGGCGTGTTTAGGGTGTACATTCTTATTACCAAATCACAATGCTACGTGTGAAAGTTTTGCTAGTGAAATGTGGCGGCAAAACATTCACATTTTACCACCTACTTCAAGTAGGTGGCATTCCATTCGCAGTAGGCAGTGGTCTCAAAACGTTTCATTTTTCTCTTTGAAATGCACCCTGTTTCCCTTTAAGGAAAACGGGCCTCATTAAAAAAGCACATTGCTTTATTGACAGACATGGTGGTCTACTGACCCCAGCAGGCCACCATTTCTGTAATTTTTGCGATTCCCAATGGCTTACAAACTGTTGAAAAATGGCTCTTCCCTGAAGGGTCACCTGAAACTTTTTGACTTCATCCTCCTATTTTTCTGACCATCTTTTTGTTGGATTTAGGACTCTGGGCACTTTACCACTGCTGACCAGTGCTAAAGTGCATGTGCTCTCTCCTCTAATCTACTAAGGGGGGGCACAGTTTCAGGAGAACTTGGGGGGCTGCCACAAATGTCCAACCAGTTCTGGTTTCTGGCAGTTACATTCCACAGAGGAGGGTGCAGAAGCCCAGATGTTTAATGTTGTTTAATGTTTACAGATTTGTAGAGCGCATGGCTGCCCGTGAGCGTCCCAGCGCTAGAGAGAAAAGAAGAAGGTGAGAGGGAAGTGAGTTAGGGAAACAGCCATGTCTTTAAAAGTTTGCGAAAGGAGAGCAGGTTCGGTTGAGCCCAGATATCCAGTGGGAGAGTGTTCCACAACCTGGAGGCGTTGTAGGAAAAGAGACGACCGCCTGAGCGTGCTCTCTTGATTCTGGGTACTGAAGTGAGGTGGAGGTGAGATGATCGAAGAACTCTATTGGTTGTGTGGGGGATAATAAGCTCCTTCAATATCGGGGGAGCCTTTTTGTGCAAAATTTTGTGTACAGTGCACAGGGCTTTAAAATGCATTCTTTGTTGAATCGGGAGCCAATGGAGGGCTTTGAGAGAGGGTTTAGCTGAGCAGTGGTTACGCGTGCCTGTAAGGAGACGGGCTGCTGTATTTTGTACAACCTGGAGTTGTGAGATCACTTTTTTAGGGGCTCCAAGGTACAAGGCGTTTCCATAGTCCAGGCGGGACAAAATTAAACCTTGAATCAGAAGTTTTTGAGATTGAGGGGGCAGAAGTGGTAGAATTTTCCTAGAGGACCGCAGGAGACCAAAGCAGGTGCCCACTGTTTTTCGGGCTTGGGCGGAGAAAGTAAGGCCCTCGTTCAACCAAATCCCCAGGCTCTTAATTTCGTTCTTGGGGATTGGAGGGGGACCCATACAAGGGGGCCATAAGGACTCAGGACGGTAGTGAGAGGGGTTGCCCTGAAGGAGTAAGAGGGGGGGAGTCCCCAGTGGGAGGACTAGTGAGTCAGAGGTGCCAGCTCCGAGATCTGAGCAGCCCAAGACTGACCCTAGTGAGGACATTTCTGGACTGGGGGGCTTCTTGCTCTGTCACATGGACACAGGTCGGGAGACCTGCACCAGGCAGACTCTTCTACAACATATGTGGAAGGCAAGCCAGGACAGGGTAAATCACCCGAAGGGGAACACCTCTTCGGGTGGTTGTACTCTCTTAGACGTCCTGGCTTGCCTGGCACATGTTCAGCCTGGGCTACAAACCCTGGCTTGAAGGATTAGGTTCACGATATCACCCCTGACCTGGTGGGACCGAATGTGGAGAAAGGATGCAAATCACCTCGAGCTATTGCCCCTCACTCTAAGAAACTTCAGAGATTACAGAGCCCTGAATGGCCTGGGACTTGGCTCTTGACACTGACAGCTGTCAGTAGCCTCTGTTGGTTGCTGTCCTTGTGGATGGAGTTTTCCTTAGGTTGGGTCAGAAGTCAACCCAAGGGGTTGGTCATATTGATACTATCTTCCTACTGGGATGCATCTGTGAGCAAGTTAAAGTTAAGTGCTGCACAGGTGGGGCCCACAGGTAAGGTGAAGGATTCTCCATTGGATAGCTCAGTGGCCCCTGAGAGTATAGACACAGGGATCCAACTGGGTGAAGAAAGGCGTAGAACTGGCAAGTGCCCCTGCAGTAGTGGGCCATTGTTCATGTTCTATCTCTCTAAGCAGGGAGGTCCATCTACGTATTGATTAGGCTGCCCTGGCTTTAGGTTGGAGGGGTTATGTTGAAAAATGGCCCTAACTGAAGGGTCACACCAAACCTTTTACCTTCCTCCTCCAGTTTTTCTGACTTTCTTTTTTTTTGGTTTTAGGGCTCTGAGCACTTTACCACTGCAGACCAGTTCTAAAGTGCATGTGTTCCCTCCTCTAAACATGGCATATTTGCTTTAATACCACTTTAGCATACTTTATTTACTTGTGCATCCCTTGTAGAGTGACATATCATATGCCCAGGGCCTGTAAATTAAATGCTACTAGTGGGCCTGCAGAACTGATTGTGCAACCCACAGAAGCAGCCTTTCAAACCGGTCTCAGGCCTGCCACTGTAGGGCCTGTGTGTGCAGTGCTTTTCCACTTCGACTTGGCAAACTACTTTCCAAGCCTTAAATGCCCCTTTTTTACATATAAGTCACCCCTAAGATAGGCCCAAAGTAAGGGCAGGTGTTAGACTTGGCTTTTTCATCGGGTTCACCCCCAGACTTTTTGCTTTTTGGTCTCCTGTTTTTGACCTTTCTAGGACACCCCCCGCGCCGCATGGCCACCGGCTGCTGCGTGCACCTCCCGCCTGCCTGCCTCGTTGCTCCAGCTACCGCCGTCTGACCACGCCCCCTTCCCGAGCGGCGTGGTCTGTGCTCCTGTGCCCCGCTGTCCTGCCGTGTGCCCCTCTGCATTATTGTGTACTGCTGTTTAATTGTCATTGGTGTTAATTTGTTGTACCTGTAATAGTCATTTTGTCCCTGTTTCCAGTTTTCTCGCTCCCCCGTGTAATCCCTGCCCGCTCCCCGCTTCCCGCCACCGCCGCTGACCACGCCCCCTTTTTCTTTGTGTACCCTCCCCGCTCCCGCCTCCCAGCTGCTCCGCCCTCCCTCGCACTTGGCCATATATGGTGACCGTGCGACGCAGGTGAGTGTGACCTTTCTAGGACACCCCCCGCGCCGCACGGCCACCGGCTGCTGCGTGCACCTCCCGCCTGCCTGCCTCGTTGCTCCAGCTACCGCCGTCTGACCACGCCCCCTTCCCGAGCGGCGTGGTCTGTGCTCCTGTGCCCCGCTGTCCTGCCGTGTGCCCCTCTGCATTATTGTGTACTGCTGTTTAATTTTCATTGGTGTTAATTTGTTGTACCTGTAATAGTCATTTTGTCCCTGTTTCCAGTTTTCTCGCTCCCCCGTGTAATCCCTGCCCGCTCCTCGCTTCCCGCCACCGCCGCTGACCACACCCCCTTTTTCTTTGTGTACCCTCCCCGCTCCCGCCTCCCAGCTGCTCCGCCCTCCCTCGCACTTCGCCATATATGGCGACCGTGCAAACGCGCAACGGTCACGCGCAGCGGGCGCGCCGATTGTGCGCCGAAGGCGCGCCAAAGGTAAGCCCGTCTGCGCCCGTCCGCGCCTGGACCGCACCCAGGGCCAGGACCCCTGGCCCCCACCGACGGAAGACGACCCGACTGTCCTACAGCGCCACCGAACTCATCGCACTCAACACCGACGGAATCCCCAGATGCCACCAAGCCACCCCGAAGCACACCCACGGACCCTTCAGCTGCCACGCCTGCAAGTTCACCTGCATCCGGACCTGCCCTGCACCAGCACCCACCAAGCCGAACACCAGCAGCAACCACCTCAAGTGCATCCTGCTCAACACCCGCTCCGTCCACAGACACGCCATCGAACTCTGGAACCTCCTCGACACCACATCTCCAGACGTTGCCTTCCTCACGGAAACATGGATGAACGCCTCCTCAGCGCCCGACATCGCCATCGCCATCCCAGAGGGCTACAAGATCACCCGGAGGGACCGCACCGCCAACCAGACGGGAGGAGGCATCGCCATCATCCACAGGGACACCATCCGCATCACGACCAACACCGACGACACCCTAACCACCGCCGAACACCTGCACTTCCAGATCCACACCGACCCGAGGACCACCCTCAGAGGCACCCTGATCTACCGACCCCCGGGACCACGCACACAATTCAGCGAGGACATCGCCGACTTCATCAGCCCGCTGGCCCTCCCCTCCGCTGACTACATCCTCCTGGGGGACCTCAACTTCCACCTGGAGAACAACAGCGACCGCAACACCATCACCCTGCTCGACAACCTCGCCAACCTCGGACTCAAGCAGCTGGTGTCCACCCCCACCCACCTAGCCGGACACACACTCGATGCCGTCTTCTCATCCAGCAAAGACATCGCCTTCAGCCACGCCACAGGACTCCACTGGACGGACCACAGCTGCGTCCACTTCACCTTCAAAAGAACGACGATCCACCACCACCAGCAACAGGTTGCCCGAAGAAGCTGGAACAAGATCACAGCCGACCAGCTCACCGCTTCCCTGAGCCAGCACCCTCCTGCCAGCTCAGCGAACCCCAGCCAGGCCGCCGACAACCTCACGAAGTGGATCAGCAACTGCGCGGACGAACTCGCCCCTCGGAGGATCCCGCCCAGCAGACCCGGCAGCAAAAAAGCCCCATGGTTCACCGACGAACTCAAGAGCTCCAAGAAGAACTGCCGAGCCCTCGAGAAAGTCTGGAGAAGGGAACCAACACTGGACAACATGACCACCCTCAAGCTTGCCACCCGGAAGCACCACCAACTGATCCGCGCCACCAAGAAAACTGCATACAAGGACCGGCTGGACAACAACGCACACAACTGCAAGGAACTCTTCAACATCGTGAAAGAGCTCTCCAACCCCAACGCCGGAAACAACGACATCACCCCTTCGCAAGACCTCTGCAACTCCCTCGCCTCCTACTTCCACAACAAGATCGCGGACATACACAACAGCTTCAGCATCCAACCGACGCACGCCACGACCGCAGCAACACCACCCACCACCACCCTCCGCGCCTGGAATCCTATCAGCACCGAAGACACCGTCCGCACAATGAACTCCGTCCACTCCGGATCTCCGACCGACCCCTGCCCTCACCACGTCTTCAACAAGGCGACGCTGTCATCGCACCCCACCTGCGGGACATTATCAACACCTCCTTCGACACCGCCACCTTCCCTGAGAGCTGGAAGCACGCCGAACTCAGCGCTCTACTCAAGAAACCTACAGCGGACCCCACCGAACTCAAGAACTACCGCCCCATCTCGCTCCTCCCGTTCCCGGCCAAAGTCATCGAGAAGACCGTCAACAAACAGCTGGCCGCCTTCCTCGAGACGAATGGATCCCTCGACCCCTCACAGTCTGGCTTCCGAGCCAACCACAGCACCGAGACCGCCCTCATCGCTGCCACCGACGACATCCGAGCCCTGATGGACAACGGAGAAACAGCGGCCCTCATCCTCCTTGACCTCTCCGCGGCATTCGACACTGTCTGCCACCGCACCCTAGTGCAGCGCCTCAGCAACGTCGGAATCCAGGAGAAGGCACTGGAATGGATCACCTCCTTCCTCGACGGAAGAACACAGAGAGTCCGCCTACAACCGTACAAGTCAGAGGCCACTGAAGTCATCTGCGGCGTCCCTCAAGGATCCTCGCTGAGTCCCACCCTCTTCAACGTCTACATGAGCCCCCTCGCGGCCATCGCACGTCAACACAGCCTCAACATAATCTCCTACGCCGACGACACCCAGCTGATCCTCCCTGACCAACGACCCCGCCGCCGCCAGAGCCAACCTGCACGAAGGGATGAAAGATGTAGCCGAGTGGATGACGACCAGCCGCCTGAAACTGAACTCAGACAAGACGGAGGTCCTCATCCTGGGCTCCTCGCCCTCCGCCTGGGACGACTCCTGGTGGCCCCCCGCCCTGGGCACCGCACCCAAACCGACGGACCACGCACGCAACCTGGACTTCATCCTGGACTCCTCCCTCTCCATGACCAGACAAGTCAACGCCGTCTCCTCGTCATGCTTCAACATCCAGCGCATGCTACGGAAGATCTTCTGGTGGATACCCACCAAGACCAGGAAGACTGTCACCCAGGCCCTCGTCACCAGCCGACTGGACTACGGCAACGCCCTCTACGCCGGAACCACCGCCAAGCTCCAGAAGAGACTCCAGCGGATCCAGAACGCCTCCGCCAGACTCATCCTCGACATCCCACGAAACAGCCACATCTCCGGATATCTGAGAGACCTGCATTGGCTCCCCGTCAACAAAAGAATCACCTTCCGTCTCCTCACCCACGCACACAAAGCCCTACACGATCAAGGCCCGAGCTACCTCAACAACCGTATCAACTTCTACGCTCCCAAACGCCACCTCCGATCAGCCAGCCACGCCCTCGCCGCCGTCCCCCGCATCCGAAGAGCGACAACAGGAGGAAGGTCCTTCTCCTACCTGGCCGCCAAGACCTGGAACTCCCTCCCGACTGACCTGCGCCTGACCCAAGACCACCTCTCCTTCAGGAAGAAGCTCAAGACCTGGCTGTTCGAGCAGTAACGGCACCCCCCCCCCAAGCGCCTTGAGACCCTACGGGTAAGTAGTGCGCTCTATAAATGTCCTTGATTGATTGATTGATTGATTGTTTTTTTGGGGGGATTCGGGGGAACTTTACCACTGCTAATCAGTGCTAAGGTGCATAAGCTCTCCAAGTAAATTTGGTTTATGGATTGGTATTTCCATGATTGGCTTATTTGATTTACTATTTACTACTAAATTCCTAGTACAGTGCACTGTGTGTGCCCAGCGCCTGTAATCCAAATGCTGCTAGTGGGACTGTGGCACTAATTGTGCCACCCACAACGGCAGCCTTTCAAAGGTGTCTCAGACCTGCCACTGCAGTGTCTGCACACAGTTTAAACTGTCATGTCAACCTGGCAAGTGCACCCACTTGCCAGGCCCAAACCTTCCCTTTCCTTACACATACAGCACCCCTAAGGTAGGCCCAATGTTCCCCCCATGGGCATGGTGCAGTGTATGTGAAACACATGTACTGGTGTGTGTGACATATCCTGATAGTGAAAGGCTATCAGTCAAATAGGATAGCATGGGAAATACTTTGTAACACCTTACAACTTCCATGGGCACAAGATAGAAAGATGGATTTTAGGTTCTCTGAAGTCAGAATTTAATAACACATTTTTAGTAAAGATGGTTTTAAAACTATGGGTTTGAAAATGCCACTTTTAGAAAGTTTGCATTTTCTTGCTTAGCCATCCTACGTGCCTCCACTGTGATGTGTATTTACTGTCTGTTTTTTTTAGTGAAAGGAGCTGGGGATATGCATTCACTATAGTGTTTTCACTGTGCTATTGAAGGTGTGCACAAATGATTTACACATTGCCTCTGATATAAGCCTGACTGCTTGTGCCAAGCTACCAAGGGGGTGAGCAGGGGTTGTCTAAGGGTGTAACTCCCTTACCCTGACTAGAAGCAAGGGTTCCTACTTGAACAAAGGCGCAAACCATTGCCGACTAGAGGCCCACATTTCTAAAATCAGGGTGGTATGGAAGTAAAAGCTAGGAAATATACCTTTATGTTTTGCATGCCCTGATAGTGGCAAACAACTTCTATAAAGTGGAAATTTCCTGTGCTTTTAACTGTGTGTGCTTTGCAGCCTGTCTCCAATACACGGCTGGGTTGGGTGACAGCTACACATTGTTCATTCCATCTAGGCAGCCACAAACACAGGAAGGTGAGGTTCACCTGCATTTTGATGGGTGTCCTGGGCAGGGAGGAATGGGAGGGGCTGACACTTACACTTCAATAGGTAGTGTCTGTACACACACAAAGCACTGAGTTAACCCCCACAGAGAGCCTGGAAGACAGGACTGGGTTGAAAGGGATCTTTCTGCACTTCAGAGAGTTGCTATGAAGTCACCACCTACATCAAATGCACTTTTGGGTATAAGTACTGGGACTCTGACCCTACCAAATCGGACACTTCTGGATCTTAAACTGAACCTCTGTCCAAAGGGCTGCTGTACTGCTTAAAAGACTCAACTGGCCTTCTTTTCTGGAAGGACTGCTTTCTACTTGTTGCCTTGCTGCCTGCTGCACACTAACTCTGCTGGAAGGAATCTGCATTTCCACCAAGTGATCTCCAGGTGCTTGCTGGATTGCTTCATGTTTTCTGAAGTATCAATAGCACAAAAGACTTTCTACACATTTGCTGGTGCTGCTGAACTATGCTCTCTGTGAGTCCCACCCTTGCCTGGGGTACACCCTTTAAGCTATGGGCCTCAAAAGTGAGTTCTGCAGCTGTTTTCATCAAAATCTGATGCATTGCATCAACTGTATGAGAACTTCTGCCACATCGCCCTTCAGTGCCGATGCAATGGCTGCCCGATAACAGAAGTGCCAAAGCCTGCATGGCTCATCGATGACGCTCTGCGCTGCTTGACAACCGAGCATTGCCTTCACTTCAGTGAAGCTCGACGTCAATGCAGTGACCCGTCTGTAAAGAAAAGATAAACTTATCCAGCCTTCAGCGTCAACGCTTTGCTCCATCCAAGGTGCTTTCTGCGGCCCATGAGTGGATCCGGTAGCTGGCATGCCCTCCATTGCGGTTGGCCTGATCTTTAGATTTGCACCAGTCCCTGGTGACCTCAAGTAACCTTTTAGATCTACTGACTTATAAGCACGGGTTTTAGTTTGTTCTTTAGAAATTCTTCACTTATTGCATTTGTTTGATTATTGTCTTCTTTTATTTATCAAAATATAATCTATATTTTTTAACCTGAGTGGAGTCTTGTTGTGGTGTATTTGTTGCGTTATTGTCTGTGTGTGCTGCACAAATACTTTACACGTTGCCTTTGTAGATAAGCCTGACTGCTCTGTGCCTAGCTACCAGAGTGTGGGCACAGATTATTGTGGCATCTGGCTTACCCTGACTTGAGTGGTGGTTCCTGCTGGCCTGGGTGCATACCTCAACCATCAAAAAATCCCAATTCCTAAAACCAATCGAGACCTACCTTATTAATTTTAATGAGGTAGGTCTTTTGCCACCCACAGGGAATCGCAAACTGTGTTAAAAATACATTTGTACATGGGTGTTTGCTATTACCAAATTGCGATTTCCTAAAATTTGCTATTTGCTAATCGCAATCACATCGCTATGTACATCTGGCTCCAAGTGCTTTGATGAGCATTTAGGGCCACAGGTATGAAAGCTTGAAATAGCTAGGTCCTAATTGCAATTTCCTGCAAAACGCAATTAGGAAATTCCTATTTCATATGTATGAAACTCTTTTGACTTTCATTTGCGATTCCCAGACATTCACAAATAGAACTACCCCCTGAATATTATTGAGGTAGGTCTCAGTTTGTGACCCATTACGAATCGCTAAAATCACAGTGATGGTGCCCTGCTGGGGTCAACAGACTATGTCTGTGATTGCTTTCAAATAAAGCTATCTTTTCTTTCAATGCAGCCCGTTTTCCTTAAAGGCTATGGGGATGCTTTTACAAAAAAAATTAAATGTTTTCTTTTAATTTTTAGGTTGAGCCCGGGCAGCGCATGTGCTGCGAGGCATGCTGTAAATCTAGACTGTGTCTGGAAGCACCTCTCATCTTTTCCATTAGTTCCTGTTTGTGTCCTTTATCAATGCATGCTTTAGTTTGGTCAGCTTGCTTAATTAGTCCCTCCCTTTAGTATTTCAGACCCTCCCAGCAGACTGCCCCTGCTACATGCAGTTTTATACTGTTTTTGATTTATGTACCCTGGTACGCACAATTTTTTCTTTAGGGTCTGCCTCTTTCCAGCACTTCAGCAATATAAGACCTGCCTTCTTGGTTGCCGGCATCTCTTCTTGATTTACTCAGAAATGTCATCTCAGTGCTTCAGGTCAGTCTATTCCTGACCTCGATTGCGTTTTCAATTTATGTGCAGGCCTTGGTTGAGGACAGAAGCTTGAGCTGAGCTCTCTGAATTTCGCTTCTCTTGGGTAGCTCGCCAAACACCTCAGCACATACCTAGAACTCTATTTCTATATTGCAAGTTTGTCAAACCTACATGTACGGGCAGCAGAATTTTCTTTTTTCATTTGTTACATAGAACAGTGCAAAATGTCGAGACAAAGCTCGTGTGGCTATGTGATTGTGCCCTACCTAACAAACACACTTTTGGGGGTAATTGGAAAATATCTTTTTATCAATAGCAACAGTCTGCCGAAATAATTATTGTTGTACTCGTGGGGACTCTTGCATAACATGTTGGTTAAATGCACCATGTTCTGATACGCAGTGACTAAAAATACAGTGCCACTAACTGTGTGAGCTTCGTACCTGGCCACCCATCACGCTTTACAAAAGTTCAAATAATTTTGCCTGTTTGTAGGTAATTGGTGTTGTCACTATTCAAAACAAACATTAACAAATCATTATACATTGCTTTAAAATAGATAAACAACAAAGACATTAAGGAGGGCCAGAGGGATGTTTATAGACCAGCCTAGGTTATATCCCTCAAGAGACTACCTATACAACATACAAACCTAGGGGTCTAAAAAAGAGGGTATCTGGAACCTCTAAGAAAAAAGTCTTAATGTTTTTATTAATACATCAAGATAGAGTCAAGACTGACTAGTAGTTTTTAAGGGATAGGAAATGTCAAACAAAGGACCACCAGTGATTGCAGAGGAATATCATACAGGATTCCCATCAAAAGTACTCGTGATGATCAATACTATCACTTGGTCATCCTTAAGGGTCTCGTGTCTCTAGATCATTGAGACCTTGTACCCTTTATCCAACCGGAATTCCGACCCGCAATCACTTTAGGACCAAGTGACTCTGATCTAATGGGATCAGGTGCAGTGCAACAAAAACAAAATGGTGTGGTGAAGTGTATTTAAAAAGGATAGAGAAACCACCCAAAAACTTTATTACGAGGGTTCTCCTCCTATTAAAATCAAGAACAGTGCAATAATATGTATCTGCAGTTCAAACAAATACCTGCAAGGGGGCCAACATGTTTCAGCCTTAATGGGAAAAGGGGACCCTAGGCTTTCTTCAGGGCCTCTGTTCTATCTCATATATGCTACTGCGTATGTTGTAAACAGTGTAAGGAGTGTAAAAGAAATTTTAAGTGAAGTTATTATACAGTCAAAAGGATTAAGCATGGGCGCAAAATCCGTTCCGCTCGCGGATTTTTCGGATTTTCGGCAAATCCGCAATCCGCGAACTCTCGCGGATGTGGCGAAAATACGCAAATCCGTGCGAAGCGGATTTTTTGCTTGTGTTCGCACTGCTCGCGGTCCGCGGCGCGGGCAGCAACAATCTCGCACTCGTGAAAGTACAAAAATTACAATTGGGGAGGGGTGAAGGAAGTGGCCCAGTCTCCAACTTCCTGTTCCTGTCCAGCAAGCTCCTCCCATAGGGGTGGGGTGAAGGAAGTGCCCCAGTCTCCAACTTCCTGTTCCTGTCCAGCAAGCTCCTCCCATTGCTTAGTCCATTTCCTGACCACTTTGATTTCGATCTTGACTAGGAAGGATTACTTTTTGTGGATGCTGCTGGATATTTGGATTTGAGGCCTTTTGGATTACTTTTGGATTCGAAATTTTATTTCACAAGGAAGTAACTTGATGTTGTTTGTTTGTGGTGATTTTTGTGTGTATTGCTTGTTTTTCGACTTTTTGGGGGGGGAAATCTGCAAGTTCGCGAGCTGAGGATTTTTTTGCTTGTGTTCGCACTGCTCGCGTCCCGCGCAGCAACAATCTTGCACTCGCGAAATTGTAAAAATTACAATTCTGCACATGAATTGAAAACCACCAGGCTTAGTTATGGGTGCATGCATGATACAACTGTTTTGTTGAAATTTATTTTTAACATGATTCTGGCCAGGGCATGGATGGCATTGGATTGTGGTGATTTTTGTGTGTTTTACGACTTTTTGGGGTGGTGTTGGGGGCTTGTTATGTGGGTGGGGGCCATTTTATTGCCTGGTCCCGTGTGGGTGGGGGTCTATGGGCCATTTTTAAGCCAGTTTGTGTGCTTTGTGCCATAAGCCTGCACCCAGTGTGCTCTGATTTCATCCATTATGGCCAGGGGGCCCAGAATCGGTCTGTTCGCGGATTTTGCTGGTTTTTCGGCACGTTCGCGCTGTGAAGCAACAATCTCGCACTCGCGAAATTGTAAAAATTGCAATTTTGCACCAGAAAACCACCAGCAGGCAGCATAAGCCTTCTGAAACTTCATGGATGTCATTGGATTGTGGTGATTTGATTTGTGTTGTGTTTTTTGACTTTTTGGAGTAGGGGTTGGCTATGTTGGTGGTGGCCATTTTGAGGCATGGTCCTGGCCATGTGGATGGGGGTCAAGCGGCCATTTTGATGGCAGGCAGTGAGCTTTGTGCCATAGGCCTGCACCCATTTTGCCTTGCTTTCACCCATTGTGCCCAGGGGGAGTCAGTGGTAAATGAAACTATAACCCTCTCTGTGTGTGCTCTCTTGGATCAATGTTAAATTCCTGTTTCCCAAAAATTTAGCAATTCTTAATTTTGAAATTTCCATATTGTGTGGTGTGCACGAGTGTATTCATAAATGCCTACTTGCAAACTATTTATTGAAATGCTACATATGCAACATATATTTACTGATGTTCCTCTGTCTTCGTTTGCTTGTAGGTGCATAAAGTCAATAAATCTGCATTATCGTTGAGCATCAGTGCCAGGAAGAAGTCCTGCTGCGGCCTGTTGTTCCGACATCTGAAGAAGATGGCTCCAAAAAGAGGTTCCCGTAGGTCCTCTAGCAAGAAAGATGTCTCTACTAAGGAGAAGAAGAAGCAAGTGGCACCACTTACCAAGGAGACTGGTGGCACCACCACTAAATTTTTGTGGGGAAAACAAAGGCCCACCATGAGTGCTGGACAGGTAGCCTGTTTAGTGGTTACATCACTAACGACCAGTGATGTTGGCTCATCGCAAGAAAGTAGCAGCACACCAACAACACAGGTTGTAACTCATCTCACAAGTACTATTCAACAACCAAAGCCGCAACAACAACTGTATGGGTTACTAGTACAAGCACAAGTACATGCGCAAGGAGCTGTCCGAGAAGGAGCTGTCCGAGAAGGAGCTGTCCGAGAAGGAGCTGTCCGAGAAGGAGCTGGCCGAGAAGGAGCTGGCCGAGAAGGAGAAGGCCGAGAAGCAGAAGGCCGAGAAGGAGAGGTCCATGGAGAGTTGCAAGTAGCGATCAGTGAAGAGGCCCATGTAGCGGCGCATGGAGCGGTGCAAGTGCCCACAATGGTTGTTCTTCCAGAAGTAGGGGCACAGGAGGAAATTGACTTTGGAGCCGGGGTATCATGTCAGGAAGACGAAGGCACTCCTCCTGATGATTCATTTCCTCCCAGCTCCCCACCAAAGAAAAGATCAAGGAGTGTGTGTAGAAGTTCCTCTTCAAGCCCCGCTCCATCAGATGATGATCTGGATCTAGATTGGCACCCATCTCCGACGTCTGAGAGGGAGGCACACCATGAGCTGCGAAAGGTATCAAATGTTAAAAGAAAGGGCCCCGGAAAGCTCATACTTATGGATCCGAACGTCGGACTTGATGAAGTGGTTCATTCTGATGTTGATGAACAGGATGACAGCAATGACCTAGTCATCACACACGTCATTCCAGCCACACCGGCCATGCAGCAGACAGACATTTATACCCTATCCCGACGTCAGGCTGAGCGTGACCCTGGCGACGTGCCACTGGTAGCACCACCAATGCAGTCAAGTAGTACAACAAGTTCAACAAAACCTTCAGCTCCCATATTTTCTCCCCAGAGGGGGACTCCATCCAGCTCGACTCCCTCAAGTAGGGTTGCTGAAATAATTGCACAACCCAGTAGATGTCTGCAAGGCTCATCCACCACTGCTTCATCTGGCATTGGCAGTATCATCTCGTGCGCCAAAACCAGAGGTTTCAAGTCCCCAGTTTGGAACTTTTTTAGTGTCCATGCAAAGTATGATAACATAGCCGTTTGTTGCATTTGTAAGACTAGCGTTAGCCGTGATAAGACTGGTACCAACTATGGAACCGGAGGCCAGATAGGTCATCTTGAAAGAAGGCACGCTGTCGAATGGTTTGCGCACCTAGCAAACATCAAGGGAAAGCAATCCCAAAGGGCAAGTGGCCAAAATATACCCATACTAGGTGTTTCATCTGAAGATGACGGGGAGGTAGAAGAAGCGTCAGACAGGTGTCCGGTTGCACCCAGTACCCCTGGCAGCACCACACCCCCCGGAACACATAGGAGGCACACTGAGAGTCTGGGAGACACACCAATGCGGAAAATGTCAACACTGATCAGAAGTGGGTCGAAGAAGGCATCAGCATCATCCCGTAAATTTGTCCAGCACACCATTTCAGCCATGTTCTCCTCAGATGTGCAATTTCAACGCAACCACCCAATTGTACCCTGTATAACACTAAGCTGGCTAAAATGCTAGCGGTGGACCTTCTCCCTTTTTCGTTTGTCGAAGGTGTGGGTTTCCTTGAACACGTGGCAACACTGGCCCCTAAATGGAAGGTTCCTAGACGGTTCTATTTTGCCAGGGTTGCTGTTCCAGCACTATATAAAGAGGTGCTTGAGTTGGTTGGGGCTGCTTTGCAGAAGAGTGCTGTTCACACTATACACCTGACAACCGACATGTGGACCAGTTGCCAAGCCCTTGATTACATGTGCATCACTGCACACTGGGTCTCTTTTTCAGGGGTTACAAAACAGATAAATGCAGGTGGTGACTTGGTCGAGATTTTTAAGGGTGCTCGTAAACATGCAACATTAGCCATGTTTGGCATGGAGAAAAGTCATACTGCAGCCAACATTTTGGATGACTTTAACAAAAAGGTCTCGCAATGGCTGCCCCCAAGAAAATGCAAGGTTGGTTATGTTTCTACTGATAATGGCAGCAATGTAGTTAGGGCCATGGAGGACGGTTTCTATTTCAGAGTGCCGTGTTTGGCGCACTGTATGAACCTTGTCGTGCAAAAGTTCTTGAAAAAAGAACTTGCAGTCGACAAAATACTGACCATCTGCAGAAGAATATGCACACATTTTAACCATTCGTTTAAGGCCCGGAAGGAGCTGAGGCGCAAGCAAAATGAACGTAGTATGCCAGTGAAAGCACTTATCCAGGAGGTGGCAACACGTTGGAACTCAACCTTCTACATGCTTGAGCGTCTGCATGAGCTGTTTCCAGTACTCAATGAGTATTTCTACAACCTGGGTGGTGATACGACAGAAATGATGCTAGCGGTGGAGCAATGGCAGCTAGTTAAAAGCCTGACACACATGCTTCGTCCTTTTGAGGTCTTCACGCGTGACGTCAGCAGGGAGGACTGTTCTTTGAGCAAAGCTATCCCATTGTTGCTGAAGCTCGAGCACCAAGTCAAGGTGGTGTCTTCACAATTAAAAGATGCTGGAAAGAATGAAGCATATGAGTTGGCGCAGAGACTATTACAACGCCTAGTTAGCAATAAACGGCTTGTAAATATCAAGAAACAACAGCACTACATTTGTGCTACTATTCTGGATCCACGTTACAAAAAGCCATTGTTTGGCAAAGTAATAATTCCTTTTGAAACATCAGATGTTACAGAGTACAAAGGTTGGCTAGCTCAGTCAGCCATTCGTTTTGAAAGAGAGCGGAAGGAAACTGTACGAGAAGACAGTACTACTAGTGAATCAGCAGGCCATCAGGCGTCCCAAAAAAGCACTTCTGCATCTGTGCCTCTGGCAGAAGTGAGTGACTTTTCCACTAAGCCGTTAACCACACCAGCAACCGTATCAGATTCTGCACCAGGCCCAGGCGATATGTCTGAAGCGGATTGGCTAAGTGAGCTAGGGTTTCCTTGTCCCAGAAAGGACACAGAAGTGCAAAGTACAGGAATGCGGGAGGACATTCTTTCAATGGTGCAGGCCTATCTGGATGACTCCACAGCGGTCAATATTACTGAGGACCCATTGGCGTATTGGCATGGGAAAAGAAAAATATGGCGAGAGCTCACCAACCTGGCTATCAATTACTTGTCTTGCCCACTCGCAAGCGTGTCTTCAGAACGTGTTTTTAGTTCTGCTGGTGGCATTGTGACTTGCAAAAGGTCCCGCCTCTTGCCCGCAAATGTGGAGCGGCTCACCGTGATAAAGATGAACCAGCACTTCATACCACCAGATTACAAAGTACGAGAATGCACGCAGGAAGAAGAGGACACCGACCTACCTGAGGAAAGTTCTCCTCAGTTACCAGAAGTACAACCGAGTGATGAATTAGCAGAGTATGGGGACGAGTTCTGCTTCCCTGACAGCGAGTTCTGAAAATGAGTCAATGACTCATTAACTGTAAATTTAGTCCTCCTTATTCACTTTTATTCCTGTGTGTCTGTCTTTCTTTGTTTAGCAAGTGCTTCATCCCATTCACAACAAAACTGTAATCACCCCATCACAAGCAACAACAAGCCCATCAGCAGAACTGTCTTGATTTTGATGCCGCAGCATTCCTCATGTTCACAACAGTTAGTTGACAAGAACTCAGTCCTGGTCGTCTAGCCTCCTCCTCCACTCATCCTATCCATTTCCCGTAATGCTGATGCCTGGATTCTGCACAATGAAGAAACTTACGTTGAGTCCCCTAAAGAGGGACTGGAAGTAGTGAGTCCTCATTTAAATACATTTTGCTAAGTGTGACTTTTTTTCCCCGATTTGCATTTTTGGCTGTTTGGGGGTGTCAACTGTCAAACTTGTTTGCGCTTGGGTTTACGGGTCTTGGCTGGGCCATTGCTGGCAAGGTCTATTAAGGGATGAAATTGGCCAGTTGTGGCCCTGCTGCAGAATGCTTTAGGACTCTGTGAATTCCAGGTGGAGCCAGCCCTCAAACACAAATTACAGGTAAGATAAGCGTTTGGATGGGAGGTAGTATAATGGAGTGTTCGGAGAGGTGAGAGAGTGACAGTGGTACCAGTAGTAAAGTCCTAGGGCTCTTGAATTAACAAACTCTGTGACAGGCATTTACTTTGGAAAACATTTGGCCTATTGCACGTGAACGTTTAGGCGTTATTATTGCTCGCTTGCCTGTCTTAGGGGTGCTGTCTGTGGGGCTTCTAGGTTTTTGTGGTGTGTGAGCACCGCTGCCACATTTCTAATGTTGATTGCTTTTGTTTTGCAGAAAATCCACGACGGGAAACTCCAGTTGTGGCCCTGCTGCAGAACGCTTTAGGACTCTGTGAATTCCAGGTGGAGCCAGCCCTCAAACACAAATTACAGGTAAGATAAGCGTTTGGATGGGAGGTAGTATAATGGAGTGTTCGGAGAGGCGAGAGAGTGACAGTGGTACTAGTAGTAAAGTCCTAGGGCTCTTGAATTAACAAACTCTGTGACAGGCATTTACTTTGGAAAACATTTGGCCTATTGCACGTGAACCAACACGATGACAGTGTTCAGTTAAATGAACTTACTGCAAAACCACCACCCACCAAGCTCAAAAGTAGTAAAAAAACAGGTATGCTCAGATAAAGTTTGAAAAAGTATATTTATATCCCTAACAAAATAATCTCCCGCAGGACCCTCCCTAACCCCAACAAATAAATAGTCCTTCAAAAGTCCCCAAAAAACCCAACTCCCAATTCCCACCCCCCAAAAGTCTCTAAAAAATGGGCAAGGGACACTCTAGGGATGCAAGGTGTTGAGTTTGGCCTCCAGGGCATCATGCCTTAGGGCCAGGGCATCATACTTCTCCTGGAGGGTGGCGTGATCTAAGCGGAGGCCCTCCACCACATTCTGATACTCGTTCCATTTCTGGACCTCCGCCTCTAGGTCGGACACTCTGCGGAGTGCACGGCGCAAGCGAGCCTTAACAGTACTGTGAGGTGCAGCCTTTGCTGCTCGGCGGTGGCGTCTTCCAGCACGGCTCCGGTTCGCTGGAGCACTGCGCTTACCGGCAGACCATGGGGTCACGGAGGAGGATGTAGATGTTAGATTTGATGCACTGGAGTGCGTGTCGTCCCCCTCCAGTTCCACCAGCCGCCGATATTCGGCAACAGTTGCTTCCAGCCTCCGTTGCAGGGCCAGTACATCCAGCATACTCTTCGTCGGTTTGGAGGTTTTAGTATTGCCAACTATATGAAGAAAGAAAGACATAATATGTAACCAATGCTCTTTAAGAATATGATTAACACAAAATAATTCAGCAGGAAGTTGTGTCACAGTACAACTAGCAACTAGCCAGCGCAGTACAAAACTATTCAGGCCAGTATCATGGGCGTCCGCAGGGAGGGGCAAGGGTGGGCGCTTGAATCACCATTTCCCTTCCCACAACTCACTTGTATCCTTGGTTTGATGCTCTTTCATATGAAAGAGATCTGGCAGAAGCCCAGGCGATATGTCTGTTTCCCTCTCTCTCTCTCTCTCTATCTCCCTCTTTATGTCTCCCTGTGTCTCCCTCTACCTCGCTGTCTCTCTCTCTCTGTCTCCCTCCCTCACCCTCCCTCTGGCTCCCTCCCTCTCTCTCTCTCCTTCTGTCTTCCTCTCTCTCTGTCTCTGCCTCTATCTGTCTGTCGGTCCCAGCCTGCTGTAATTACCATATTGTAATTTGTCACTGGGCCACCACTGGATACACATCATATCCTATCTAAGAGTCAGATAGTACCATGATCCAGCTTACCTGTACTCGCCACCGCCACTGTCTCCTTCCTCACAGTCTGTACTTCTTGGTCCGACTCCTCTAGCGCCGCCTCCTCCCCAGATTGATCCTCGGACTCAGAGTCAATGATCACTACCACATCCGAGCTGGCCCCGCCACCAGATGTTCCACCTACAAAGTAGATTTAAGAATGTTAGATTACACCACTCACTAGTATTTGGTCTATGAATGAAAAAATTTGAAAACAACAGAAAAATTAATTGACTGTCTACTCTAGTCTAAAGTAAAAATGTCCCTCCTTCCAGAGAAGACTGTTGTCTTGCTTCACTTTTTTGTCACAATTGTTGAATGCTTGCTTAATTTTAACAATCACCATTTTTCTCTGAACAGACAGAAACTGGACTTCTAAGGACAAGAGCAACATCAACTTCAAACCAGGTGAAAGCTCGGCTCGACCACAAGAAATGTGTTCCATTACTCATCAACTCAGCACCAAGCACTTTTCCATTTCCAACTAACTTTATTTTAATATATGTGTTTACTTAAACTTTTAATAAAGCTTTTAAAGTTGAATAGACTCTGTGGTTTTCGGTCCTCTAGACTAGAGTGACTGAGCGAAAAGTTTTGCAATTTTTGCAAGGAGGAGTCCGTGCCGCTGACACTACCAGGTTTATACAGTGTGCCAAACACGCCACTCTGAAATATTATTACGCTGGTCTTTGGTGTCCATAGTTCGGTTTGTGGAGAATTGTCCCTGCAACAGTAGGATTATTGATTTTGCTCCTATCTAAACACTATTTCGAAACAATTAAATTAGGAACGCTTGGACAACAATAGGTCCAAATGAAAACTTACTGGGGCCAGCAAGGGAGCACTCGCCGCCCTGGCCTGCATCCTCCTCCTTTGGAGCCACTGCATCCGATTTTTCGGTCCGCTTGCCCCTGGGCGGACCTGACGTACAACATGAAAGAATGAACAGAAAACATTGATGATTGCTGCTTGCCGATGTCCTTGTCAACCAAATCAAACATTTATAAAGAACAAGAACCAACTATTTCATCCAAAATGAGGGCTACAAAGGAAGGACTGCACCTGCGCCTCTACTCTAGGGGCAGATTTACAAGCCCCTTGCAGCTCTTTTGCTCCATTCTTGCGTCAATTTTGTGACGCAGCGCCACAACAAGAGAGGCGCCATGTTGTGGCGTATATTAACAACGTTACGCATATGGAAGATGCATCCCATTCTAAAGCCCTGCGCCATTAGGGAGCGTTCCAGCGCAAGGGAGGGCGTTCCTGCGCAGGAACGCATGCTAAAAGTGGCTATGGGGAATATATAAAATTTCAATCAGTCATTTAGGACAATGATGCGTCACTGAAACCCTGCGCCTGCATGAAGCAGACTTACGGCTTGACGCAGCATTGCTGGAGCTGCGCCATCGTTGCAACGCAACTCCATCAATGAGCGGCCTTTACGGCACCGATGCGTAACGCTTTAGTGACGTTTTGGGACCATGGTGTGCCGCATTGTAAATACGGCACGCCATGGGTGGTGCTGGCGTGCCGCACACTTTGCAGGGATGCGCAGGTAATTGCTAATCTGACACTTAGGGGCATACTTACGAGTTCTGAGCTGGACACCTCCAGATGTGCACCAGAACAAATGCGTAACGCAAAACTAACCTTGCGTCACGGCAGATGCGCCGCTATTACAATGCGGCAAACCCTGGCGCAAGGGTAGGCAGATGCATGACGCATCTCGTGACGAAAGAGGGGCGCATCTCTAGAGTCGCGTCGCGGGCGCGATGCAACTATAGCAATGCTCAGGGCTGCCCAATACTCAACATAGCGCATCAGTCCTTACGCCTGCTTCAAGCAAGCAGGCATAAAGAATTGACATAGCAGCGTCGCGGAAGTGCCTGCGTTAAATCTTGTAGATTTCACGCAGGCACTTTTGCGAGGCGCACAGCTGCCTGACCGCCACCCCCCCC
Source organism: Lissotriton helveticus (assembly GCF_964261635.1). Classification (NCBI taxonomy): domain Eukaryota; kingdom Metazoa; phylum Chordata; class Amphibia; order Caudata; family Salamandridae; genus Lissotriton; species Lissotriton helveticus. The sequence continues at coordinate 150,277,073 of NC_136065.1, read as the reverse complement.
CCTGCCCCCCCCCTTGCGTGGGAATGCACCCATTGTGGCGCAGGCCCAGGCCTTAACGTGGCGCATCTCCTTAGATGGATCACGTTGTACATGACTCGCAGGGATGCGCCACGTTTACGTCGCTGTGCGTCAGGTAAGGCAGCGTAAACGTGGAACAAGGGGCTTGTAAATCTGCCCCTTTGTGTCTAGCATTACGCAGTTCTGTCAAATACACTCATACATTACTCAGCCCAATTAAATGAACACAAAATAGAAAACAAATAAGCAGTGGCACCGCCACAGAGAAGGAGAACAGTGCACCTGAAATGCACAGAAGATTTTGAAATATTAATTTACCTCTCTTATCAATGTAATCAGCAGCATTATTGCTCTTTGTAAAAAAATTAAAGCAAACATTTGCAATATAACACAGTCACACAGAGCAGGAGAAAAAACAGAGTAGTGAGTGATGAAAACATTTCTACTACTACTCACCAAGCCCGGGGACCTCCACTCCCAGCACGTCTAGCAGGTCACGCTCTCGGTCCAGGATATCGGTCCAGCGGTGGGTGACTTGATTGTAGGTGCGCTGGACCCCCGTGATCCTAAAAAGGGCCCGGCACACCTGCCCCCACCACTTCCGTCGCTTCTGGCTGTTGGTATAACCAGCAGCGATCCTGCCGCCTGCCGCGATGGTCCTGGGGAGACGGCGCTGCACATAAAAAACAAGTGCGCCCACCTCCTCAGGGCTGAAGATCTCCCGGGGCACCACCATTTCCGCCCTCAAGCGACCACACGGGAGCCGGGCACGGGCTGCGGTGCCCGTCTTGGGCAGCTTGACAGCTGTCTTGACCATGTTCTGGGCAGGTGTTAGCAGTAAAGAAGAGACAAAATGAAAAAGAATAAGAGTAGGGAAGAAGGAAATAAAAGTTTTAAAAAGTAGTTGAAAAGTAAACAAAAGTAGCCTAAAACACAAAAATATAGATCTAGAAAAAAAAGAGGGATAGAAAAAAAGTTAAATAGATCAAAAAAATATTAAAACAAGCAAAGGATGGCAGAGATATACAGAGGATAGAAACACCATACCCAGACACATAGGAATGAATGAAAAACAAGATGGCGGCCCGAACACGTGCGTGTAAGTAAGTTCGCACGCGATTTCTCTCGCGAACTCGTGCGAACTTGCATTCGCAAGGCGCTCATTGCGCGAGATTACATATAGCGGGCGGAAACGGAAATACGTCACGCAAACAAAATGGCGGCGCCCATACTCAACTTTGGGGTAACTCGCACGAGTTCGTGGCTTCCACGGTCGAGTTCGCACGACGCCGCGCCTCGCGAATAGGGCGAAATTACCGAAAAACGAGTTTTGCAAAAGCAAAACCAAAGAGCAGGTGCAAAAGTTCGAGCTCATCATTTGTAACCATTTACCTGTAGTGCTTCCTGAAGGGGCCCTCCAGAATCCGGTTGCCTACTTGCAACTATTGTGTGACCCTGCTCTGACAGTCACAGAATAGTTACAAGTATGCCATTGCATCCTGTTATTGCAACAAAAAGGAAAGGGAGCAGACAAGCAGGTGCCAGCCTTCATTAATGTCAGTTGGGGCAGGGCAGGTGTTGTTGTTTGCAAAACTTAGTGCAGGTGTGCTTGGCTTTGCCACAATAATGTACACTCACTAGTCAATCAGAGGGTGCTGTGATGACACCGAGGGTGGCATGGGTGTGCCAGCCAGAGGGTGGCATGGGTGAACCAGAGTGCCAGTGTTGACAGAGGATGGCAGTGCTTTGCTTTGCCCCAATAATGTACACTGGTGAACCAGAGGGTGCTGTGATGACACAGAGGGTGAGATGGGTGAGCCAGAGGGTGGCATGGGTGACCAAAGAGAGTGCCAGTGGTGACAGAGGGTGGCAGTGATGAAGAAAGCCTTGCAAACAGGCTGGGCACGTAGAAACAACAAGTTCGCAAAACTGGCGACCCGACAAGTAAGTTCGCAATTTGCGAAATTGTACAAAACCCTCGTGAACTTGCAGAAACCCGTGCGAACACACACCCCCCAAAAAAATACGCAAATCCGCGAGAATTCGCGGATTTTGTGAATTTTCGCAATCCGCAAATTCGCGAATTCGCGGATTGCGAATCCGCAAATTCCGCCCATGCTTAAAAAGGATACAATTATCCATCGTCTGATAGTACTCCACAGGTCACGTGGTGTATGAAACATCCAGTGTGCCCGGGGAACAGACCTCACCTCTCCTGGACCTGGCTCAGGATATGTGAGACCCCGCTCTGTCCGTCGTTGCCTCGAGCCGAATCCGAGTCAGGGGGAGGCCACACACACAAACAGACCCCCATTTAAAAAAAAAACAAAAAAAACAGCGCAGACATTTATGTACCCATTTGCACAGACCAACAAACATATTGGTCTGTTATCGTTCTTCTGCAACTCATCATGCTTAGAAATGTGCGAAAAATCTGTTTGAAGCACGTCTTTGAACCTGTCCAACCATATACTCTAAAAGGGTACCAGCAGCCCAAAGAAAATAGGAGCTCTTTACTGCCCAGCCAGGGTAGGCTGCACTGTAAGAATGCCGCAATTCATTACAGTATAGGTGTTAATGCACACAGTACAACAAAGTGCAGCAACCAATACAGGGGGAGTGCATCAACAGTATACCGGTTGCTGTACAAGGTACACAACAGCTGATGTGCCTGAATCAAGGGCATCCTTACCATTAACTCAAAAATGGCAACTGGTGGATCAACAAATAGCAATACAAGCGATGGGGCTAGTCCGCTTTTTGTTTTGGGCTGCTTCATAAGTATTGACACCTGTTAGAAATGGGATCTTTGGTTGGCTAAGGCTTGCACCAAAGCCAGGCAGAGACCACCACTCTAGTCAGGGCAAGGGAGTTACACACCAAGAGAACCCCAGCACACCCCCTTGGTAGCTCGGCACGAGCAATCAGCCTTATCCTGGAGGCAATGTGCAAAGCGTTTGCACAACATACACATACAGCAGCAACACACTAGGCACACCACAAAAAGGAACCCCACACAAGGTTATATATAAAAAATAGCCTTTGTATTACCATAAACACATTAGATCCTATTCACACATATACACCGGGCCAACTGGCACTGGACAGTATTTACAGGGGATTATTTAAACATGACGTGGCCACGTGGGCCACTGTCAGAATCAGCACTTAGTAGAAATAGTAGATGTAGAACATAGAATTACTGTAGCACAAAATAATAATTGTAAAGCACAACCAGTAACTACTGGTACAAGGTAGGAACACACTACGCAAAACTAATCATCTGAGGCATAGGTCACGCAGTGAAACATAAACTTACTAGCATGAACCATAACAGGAAAAACAACCTCCTAATCATGAAACATGTTTAGAGGTCTAAAACAGGGTGCATACATACATTACGCTATGGCATAAAACATCTTAGACCTGAAACACAGGATGCAATCACTGTGCACCAGAATCACTTTAGGTACTGACTCCAGGTCAACTGGCCTTCCATGGGGCCAAAATGCCCTTTGTCCCAAAAGTCAGGGCTGGCTGCGCCTGAAGCAAAAGAAGAGGGCGCAAGAGTGTTAGGCCTAAACGTGGCAGCTGCCCACTAATTGCTGGGCAGCTGGGAAATGCAAAAATGTAGGCATGGACACTCCCTGTGCCAACTGCCTTCCAAAGGAACTGCCCTCAAGGTGTCAGCTGCCTACACTCTCGCAGGGCAGCTACCAAATTGCGCGATTATTGCCTGGCACTCCTGGTGCATCTTGGGCCCCCACTGGGGCTTGAGAAGAAAAATGCCCTTAAAATAAATTAGCGCAGGCACCACTGTGCCACTGGAGCCCCTCTGGGACTTCTAATACAATGTGCCCCAAAGGAAATAAGTACTGGCACTACGGGGGGCTTTAGGAGTCCCCACTGGGACCTTTTTACTGAAATGGCCCCCAAAGACGATAGTACCGGCAGGAGGGAGGGGTGGGCACCGGCAATGTGCCCCGACGCCCCCTCTCACGACTACACCACTGCCGTACTCAGCAGGCTCACCTGCGGTGGCTGCGGCTCGTCTCTTCTGTGGTGGGGGCAGGCACCGACAATGTGCCTCGGGCCCCTTCCGCCTCTGCTATCCGACTGCTGCAGTCCTCGCAGCGTGAATAGGAGCGCGGGGTAGGCTCCTATCTGCTTCCTGCTGTTTGCCGACAATAATAGCAACACGCACGGGGCTCTCTCCTCTACATGAGAGCCCTGCTGCAGCTTCCGATCGATAAGGGCGCGAGGCCCCGCCCACCGTCAGGCTGCTCCTGCTCCACTTCTAGGTTACCGCGGGCAGCTCAGCGGTAATTTCTTCGGGGTACCGCGCTTCTTTTGAAGCCCCCTGGCTGGTGGCGGTGATGCGGCACAATACGGGGTAGGCTTCCATTTCAATACACAGTCCCTGGCGGGGTGGGCACCCGCTAGGGGTATCAGACTGGCACAAAGTCCCTGGCAGGATGTGCACCCGCTAGGGGTTGAGAACATGGCAGATATGCGGGTGGGCTCCCGCGCCAAAAATAAGCACAAACAGTCACCACAAACGCGGGGTAGGCAACCGCTAGTAAGCACGAATGTGGGGTGGGCTCCCGCTCGATAAGGGCAAAATTGCAGGATGATCCCAACACAGGGAATTCCCTCTCGAACATGATCGCAGCTCCGTGCTGCAGCCCACAATCTGAAGCGCTGCTCCTTAGGACAGCAAAAGGGATCTTCAGGCATCAGGAAATGAAGCTCTTCTTTAGTCCACAAAGATATAGCGCTTCCCAGGTGCTTAAAGGCAAAGTCCAGGGAAAGTCTTTCAGAATGCAGGGGGGGGCAAAGGCTGGGCCCAGGGGCCAGCTCACAGGGCCCTTCAGCAGGGAGGCAGTCCCCAGTGGCGGTTCCTCCAGGCACCCAGCAGCAGCAGCAGGCCCCCCTCAAGTAAGGAACAAGAGAACATTTTACATGAGGTCACAGCCCGTTCTTATACACACATTTCCTTTGTCACAAACTGTAGGGCAAGGGGAGAACCAGTTACAACTGGTTCTGAAGCAATTTGTTTTGCTCAGCCCCTCTCCCTATTCACAGGACAGGCTAGGGACATCAGACGCACCACAGGAGGTGGAGCCAGCATTGTGGAGGGAAGGCACAGCCCTATTCAGGTCCCAGGTGCAACTCCTCCCTCCCATCTAAATGCAGATCTCCCTATTCACCGCCGGGTAGACCCATCCTGGCTCCCGGAGCCAGGCACACCAGCCAGCCCCTGTCAATCACAAGTCAGACAGGCAATTCACATTCACTGCACACAGAAACTCCAACTTCTAAAAGTGACACTTCCCCACTAGTCACATTCCATCTGCGCACACCATTGTGCAGCATTTATTCTCACAAGTTTGCACATACCAAACTGGCCCCCGCACTCCTCTCACACCAGGAATTACCATGGACACACATATCCCCAATGCATTTCTATGGGAGGGCAGGCCAATCTCACCACATGCACTCAGATAGCGCACGCACTTTACTCTGGGACACAGTGCTAAAGTGCGCAGAAGCCAAAAAACTACTAGTATCAGGTCACATATTTAAATAAGCACAGGTGCACCATATATCACAATTGTAGAAAGACCACAAGCTTATTTTATAGACACAAATAGTAATGTGCAGAAGTCTTGTATGATTGATTCCTTTATTTTTTTAATGGAAAGAAACGAACAGCCGACGCGTTTCGTCCCGGAAGGGACTTCTTCAGGGCAAGTATAAAGTGAAAATTCTTGGCGATGTAGATGGTCGTGTGGCGAAGGCGGGGGCGAGATGATCCCTGTTGTGATTTTTGAGGCGGTAAAGGAAACGTTAGAATCATACAAGACTTCTGGACATTACTATTTGTGTCTATAAAATAAGCTTGTGGTCTTTCTATAATTGTGATATATGGTGCACCTGTGCTTATTTCAATAGATTTCATGTTCTGTTTAGGACTAACACTGTGATGGCGGGTGTTTTTTCAGTGTGCACATAATCCCCAGCTAACCATTTACAAAGGGGAAAATACGATTGGGGTTACTTTGGATCAGGTGCATCTTTTATGAAGGTTCCGCCATCTGTCATGTTTTAGTATCAGGTCACATTTAAAAGCAAAAAGTTTAGGGGTGAACCTTCCAAAAGGGCCAAGTCCAACAACACCCCTCGCTAATAGTATCTCTAAATTTAATTTGACCGTGAAGGTGCAATGTACAGGCCAGGGCACCTTCTGCTCTGCCAGTTCTACAGGCATAGTTTATGTTCGCTGTATGAAGTTACCGAAATCCTGCCCCATTTTTTCGTCCATCCTGGTCGTTTCTACTTCTCATTCACAAGGGCCTGTGGGTTTGCTCAATCCTTCCCATCCTCTGCGCTCATCTGCTGTTGCTGTTTTGGAAGGGGCAATTTCTCAACCGTACTGTTTTTGCTTGGCTGTTCCGCATCACTGAAACAAAGAAGCGCCCCTTCCTCTGTTTCCACGGATGATGAGCAAGATTCAGGCTCTGTTTCTGAACTTTGTACTGGCTGGCCAAATGTTGCCGCGGTTTGAGCTCTATCTTTTTTTCTTCATCTCATGTAACCTAGACCCGGTGAAACCCAGTTGAGCATGCTGAGTTGCATCATTAGTGATATTCCTGCTAGCCGCTTATATAGATTGGTGGGTTAATCATCCTGCTGCTTATATATGTAACTTGCATGTCAGGGCTTTGAACTCCTTCAGAGTCATCTCAGCCATTCTCCCCCTTTAATAACTATATTACAAGTTATATATTGTTAGACACGCATTTCATTTAAAGCAGTTTGGATTAATTCTACAACTCCTCTACAAAGGTATTCAGATTTATTTTAGTGGCACAATGCGGCAGCAATTCACTAAAGGTAAGTACGTTGTTCGTAAGACATCATATGTGTTGCATGGCTTAACACTTATAGGGACTAAAAGGTGAGACCTATTGGCTATGCCAATGCTTGTTAAAGGGAAGAGACCTCTGCCAGCTCTTAAAAAAAGCTTCTACAAACATTCACAAAGAGGAATGGGTCCTCGTGGGCACCTTACTATATGCGAATGGGTTACCACCAATTTGAAATTGGTGGTATATAGTGAATGTTTGGTGACCACATTTCGGTCGCAAAACATTATTCACATATACAACTGAGATTTACTATTAGTAAGGGACGCCATAAACACGCCCCTTCCTAATACGGAATCGCAAACCCAATATGCCATTAACAGCCAGGTTCATGAAAACCCAAATCTGCGATTTCTAAATAGCGATTAATACCGAATAGCTATTTAGAAATCGCAGAATGAGATACATCAAAAACTGCGAGAAAATAAAGCGAATCGCAACCGTCCGCAAAAGGCGTTAGCGATTTTTCCAAATTCGCAGAAAAATCGCTAAATCCGTCCATTTCCGTGTAGGAATAGCGATCTCGCAATTAGAGAGATCGTAAATTGCGATCTCGCTAATAGCGAGATCGCAAAAACGGGAAGTCGCATTTCGAGCACAGTGATGATATCACAACCAGGAAGCAGGCAGTTCCCTCCCCCATTGAGAACACTGAGGCAGAGATTGAAGCAGCACCACACAGAGCTCCTCTCAAAACACCTCCAGACTTGGATATTTTGGATATTGCAGACTGCAGCTATGCCACAGGATGCAGCAGCAGGGCCCAGTGACACCGGGCGCAAGCGCAAGATAAAATTTTCTGAACAGGAGCTGGAGCATCTAATCGATAGAGTCTGCCATGACCGCAACAAACTATTTGGCAAGGACTCCAGGAGGGTGCCTGAGGCCGAGAAACGGCGACTGTGGCTGCGCATCTTCGCCAGAGTCAACGCAGTGGGAGTGACACAGAGGTCCATAGACGACCTCAAAAAGAGGTGGTACGACCTCCGAGGTCGTGCCAAGGAGAGGGTGGCTGAGAGGCTGGGTGAGAGCCTTGTCACTGGAGGGGGAGATCCAACAGTCCCTCCCAACACCCCCTTGGAGGATCGTGTGGAGGACACACTGCAGCGTGAGGCATGTGTTGGGGTTATCCCTCTGGACTCATCCCGACCCACCCAAGACAGCCAAGGTAAGTGGCATGCGACTGCGACCTTGTCCCCTAACAATGGCCATGACCCTATAGCCTCCCATGATCAACCCCAGTCATACAGCCCATGCACATCAGAACATGCCCTATTGCATTGTGGGACATGTAGTCTGCCCACAACTTACAAAAACTCCAATGCAGCCAGACATGTCCCAATGTCCGCAATGCAACAGCCAGTCAGGGAATGGTAGCCAGCATGCATGTACCAACTGCACATGTCAAAGAGACATGCAATTAATCTACCAGCAGTGACAGCGAGAGGCTGCAGATAGATGAGGCACCAGAGGAGCCTGAGGGTGAGGAGGAGCAAACATCCACACAACCAGCTCCATCTGGCCAAGCACCAGTGCCACCATGCAGACCACCACCAGCAACGCCAGCTCCATCAGGCACAGCACCGGTGCCACCATGAAGACCACCACCAGCAATGCCAGCTCCATCAGGCACAGCACCAGTGCCAGCTGCAAGACCCATCCCAGTGGCACCATTAACATCAGGTGCTGCTAGACCTGCGACACAGCGCACACCCACTGTGGGCAGCCAGCACAGCATAAGTCAATGATGTGGAGCTAGAGGAGCTCTAGTTCCATCCCTGTACGGGCACACTAATAGTTGTCTTGATAACTGAATAAAGACTTCCAATCAAAAAAGTTTTTGGTATGTTTGTTTTATGTTTTAAATCATCTTAATTGAATGAATTCCCAAATTTTATGATGCATTCAAGTTCATGATAAGGCATTATACTTCAGGCTGTCCTTCTAAACATATCCAATGCATTTCGGGCATTGATTGCATGCCCTTCGTCAGGGAAAAGACAATGCCGTTAAGACGAACAGCCTGCATCCTAACCCGTTCCTCTAAACTCAAGAACCCGACCCATTACTGTATCATAGCTCCACATCATTGACTTATTCTGTTGACGCCGTGGGGCCCTCGGCGCCACCTGACGGAGCACCTTCACAATTACTCTAGACTCTCATAGCAGTGTAATTCGCATTACCACTCGTTAAACCAGCTGTGCATCAACCCTATTTTCATTCAGCCAGCACAGCAGGCATGTCAGGGAGCCGCAGCAGAGTACAGCACGCACCGGCAGGAGGGCGATGGCTGTGCGTGTGCCAGGGCTTAGTATTGAGCGCCGCATGCTGCGCGTGCACCAATTGCAGGCACGACGCCAAGGTGCCATACAACTGCAGCTCCACAACATAGGCAGAAATGTTGCCAATGTGTCTGATCTAATTGACCGGATGACAACTGCCATGGAGGCAAACACTGCGGCCATCATCAGTCAGCGCAACATCGCCCGCCGCCGCCACCGCCAGCTACTCACGCGCCTCTCGGCCTACACGCGTTCCAACTACGTGATAGGAAATGCCACCTCCCAGCTGTCCCGTCGGTGTCTGGCAATGCAGCTGCAGATGGTACAATGCAGCGAGGACGTGGCACGTGTACTTGAGCATGTGACCAGTGCTGTCCTGGCTCTACAACCAACTGGCCCAGCCAATGCTGGTGGGTGTGACACAAGCGAGGGGACATCAAGTGTCAGCAGCCTGTCTGCAACACAGGTCGGTGTCCTACGCCGCAGCAGCAGGCCCAGTGTAGGATCACGTGCCCTGCTGGAGGAGGAGTCTGAGAGGCGACTGGGTGCTGCACGCCGGAGGCGCAGATGACATTTCAATCCATGGGCAGGGACATGCTGCTGACATAAGCATGTCGTGTCTAAAACATTGAGCAGAATGGCGCAATACTCCTCACATGTAAATCATAACAATTATTCCATATTATTGTGCTATCAACAATAATATTTATTCAAGCATTGAACATCGGACTCCTGTCATTATTTCCATTGTCATGCATTTGTGAAGTGTTGGGTGAGGGGAGTGGGTGCACTAGAAACAGTTCATTGTGATGTGGTTGCGCCGTCTGTGTCCTTCAGTTGGATGTTCCCCGCGTGCATGAAGCACATGTGCAGGTGGCCGGTCGTCCCCTTCCGACTCACTGCCAGATATCTCTACAGGAATCCGGCGCTTGGTAGCAATGTTGTGTAGTATTGCACACACAGCCACAGTGCGGCAGCAGACATCAGGACTGTAGTACATGGCCCCACCAGTCTTGTGAAGTATGCGGAATCTGCTCTTCAGTAGCCCAAATGTCCTCTCAATGCAATTCCTTGTGCGTATGTGTGCTACATTGTAACGCCGTTGCTGTGGTGTAGCAGGGTTGAGGTATGGGGTGAGGAGGTATTCACGGAGAGCGTAGCCACTGTCACCTGAATGAGAGGAGCAGAGGGTGAGTGCCTGTGCAGCGCAGCTAGTTCATCACAGTGTAACATTGTGGGGCAAGTGTACTTACCAAGTAGGTGTCCTTCACCAAAGTTTCCCCTGCCCAGTCGCGTGTGGAGACCGCAGTGCCGGAATATGAAGGAGTCATGTGTGCTCCCCGGGTACTGTGCCACTATGTCCGTGATGTATGTCTTGGCATTGCACACCATCTGGATGTTGAGGGAGTGGTAGGACTTGCGGTTGCGGTACATGTATTCCGTTTGTGCTGGTGGGCAGATGTGGATGTGGGTACAGTCAATGCATCCTATCACATGTGGAAATTGCGCTACATTGTAGAATTGATGCTTGGTCTCATCCAAGTCCTGTTGGCTGGTGGGGAATTTTATGTGCTGGTGTAGCTGGGTCAGCATTGCATCTAGGAAACTCCTTAGGCAGCGGGACATGGTGGGCTGGGATATCCCCCCAGCAACAGCAACTATCCCCTGGAAGCTCCCGGAGGCCAGAAGGTGCAGGCTGCACAATACCTGGACATGTGTGGGCACGGCATTGGTCCGCCTTGTTGGGTGCTGCATCAGGGGGTCCAGGTCCTGGATTAGCTTGATGATCATTGGCCCATTCAGGCGGTACTTAGCGTATATGTGCTCTCTGGTTTGGCCCAGCAGGGTGACCCGCTGGCGGAATATCCTCTCCTGGATCCTGCGTCTGTTCCGTGCAGCTCGCTGTAGCCTTTGCCGCCTGACCACCATGTACAGTCCTGGCATTGTGAGAGTCCTAATGCTGCAGCTGCATCTCCTTAAGTGTGTTTGGTCAGGCCAGCACCTGTTGCTGATTGGGAAACGGTTTTTCAAACATTTTTTTTTTTTTACTTTGATGGTTACCACCTGCTTTGGGTTGTCCTTAAATTGCGCCTTGCAAACAGCGATTTTTGGGTTTTCCGCAAATTGCGAATTCGCTATTATGTCTTAACGAATTCGCTAATTTTTTTTCTTGAATACCTTTGTTTAGATTTGCTATCGCAATTGCTTTTTCGCAGCTATTGCGATCGCTATTTAGCTTCATGAATCTGGCTGATTGTGATAGGTTACCGAATCGCAACCAGGGCTTTCTACATCCCCAAAAGGCTTTTTTGCTTTGGCAAACGGGCTGTTGTGACCAGCAAAAAGGTTTGTGCACATGGCCCTTAGTTAACAGAGGTTTTCTGTTGCATGAAACAGTTTCTGCTTGTTCTGAATTCTACCTTTGCAGCTGCAACGGTGACGTCAGGGTGAACTTCACTCGACAAGTTCAGGCACTTAACAGCTGGTATCAGAATCCTGGGCAAGTCCCCACTAATTTCGTGACATCAATACGTGTCCCCTTTTCCCCTGTAATGAGTTTTAAATCGCGGCGGCTCACAATTACACCATTTGCCCTGATGCATGGAGCCTGTTATTTGCATATAATTGCCTAATATCACAATATGTACCGTTCAGCACATCCGTAATTACTGTAATCAAGTAGAACAGAGCGCGTGTGCGCGAGCAGCAGCCGTTCCTCCTCTCCTCCCACTAATTGCGAGCACAATGCGGCGCCGTCTTTGGAGTGCAGAACGGGGGCTTGCCTACTTATTACACCATATATTTAATTATGCGGAATAGCAGGGAGGAAACGTGCTGAGTGACATTAGGACAGGAGAGCGGCTCCTACTAAAAGCGCATGTTTTCTTCCGCTAATGCGAGTTTATTAATGCCCTGAGACAGCAACACCGAAAAGCTGCTTCCTCGGGTGCTTTTCCCATCCGCACTGATTTAATTGGACGAAGCAAAGAGTGCGGTAATTCCTTAATGAGCGGCTTAATGGAGGGAAGGGAGAGCGGCGCTTAATTCTCCGGTGAGGGCAGGAAGAGGGGACGATTTCCACGTCTGTGACGCTCAAATCAGGCATTTTAATTTTGAAAAGATCGTCTTGAAGGTTGTCATTCTATACAATGTGTGTGATTACATTGGTTACTATAGACCCCCGACCCCCACTTTAGTAGGCTGAGCAGGGGTGGGCACCACTTAGCTGTTCGGATTGTTTTAACACATTTACATTTTTGTTTTTAGCTCTCTTGGCTTTGAGTGGATGCTCAAAAATACTGTTGCAAGAAAATATATAATAGCGCTGTGGGTAGGAGAATATGTGGAACAGGAGAACATGGAGGGAAGGCGGCAAAGGTGGTGATGGGTGGATAGGTTGGATGGATGGATGGATAGAAGGAAGGACAGGCGGGAGGATGTATAAATGAAAGATGAATGGAGGTGTAAGAATGGATGAAAAGAGAGCTGGATGGAAAGAGGGAGTATGGATGGATGGATATGAAGGCAAATGAAAGGACGGATGGATCGGCAAAAAGGCAAGAGAAGGAAAAGAGAAGATGAAAAAAACTAGTGATCGAGAGCAGGAAGAATTGAATGCAGGTGAAAAGACAGAAAGACGGATGGGGGAAAGAAAGGAAGGACATTTTGGATGTTCTTTGAGGAAAGCAATCAACTAAATGTCTACCGGTCTCACTAGCCTCAAATGTTCACTTAGTTATATTTGGGATATGGTTCAAAATGATGGAATTTTATTTGTCTGGCTAATCCAATGCTGGTCAGGATTAGGTAACAAGGACCCCCTGCAACAAAAGTAGATTCCTAGGGCATGGTAATGCACAATTGAGAAGAAAAATCCCTAGGCAACTAAAGGTCTATAGTAGCTAACAAACCATCAAAACCATAAACATGATATAGGACTCAAAGTACGCTCAAATCCATCTAAAAATAAAAAATGTAATACAAAAGTCATTGAAAAACATTCTGAAACACATTTTATCTGTCTATTGATTACATATATGTGTCGATATCTCAACATAATTTCACAAAAAATATACAGTGAAGTAGACAAACATCAACAATCGGTGAGACACAGTTACAAACAATATATATAAAAACAAAGATACATCAAAAAAGGTATGTTAGCAGGTAACTTGAGTGGCTATTCGGTTGATCTTCTACGCGCGTTTCAGCATCCATTACGCCTTCATCAGGAAAAGCACAGAACTTCCTAAATAAAAATAAAAAACAAAGTACACTAAGTCCAACGATAAACAATTAAAATAGGCTGTGACTGTCACTGCCTCTCAGAGACCTCCATCCTCCAAGTGTAGAGAGGGAGAAAGAGGATAATAGGCGGACCAGAAGGAGATGCCATCACCTAAAGTATTGAGATACTCATGTGAAGTGTGAACATAGGGTATGCCCTGAGAAGGGAATACAGGTAAGAACACAAGAAGTGCATGATTAGCATTCTTTTAAAAAAAAAACAGATGGGTGGTTATATGACAACTTAGCCCTTTTAAATGGTGGTGGAGGCTATTGAAAATACCAGACACAAGGGTCAAATCTGGTCGAAATAAAGAAATGTAATTGAAATCAAATAAGGTGAAGGAGAGCTCATCTGAAAATTAGAGACAAACTGAATGAATATCTAGTAATTCAAGGTTTAAAGGGTCTCTTGTTATAGAGTAGGTTGCTTTACCATGGGCTGAAAATGCAATATCTATGCTCAAACGTCGATCGGCATGCCACTACGGTCCAACCAATGCAAAATGGTAAAATCTAAATGGAGATAAGAAAAAGGGGGGGATTTAGAAGGGAAGGCCTCTTCTCTTACTTCAATGTTTGTAAAGAAGTATGTTAATGAATACCTGTGAAAAGGACCACGTAATCTGGGGAAACAACCTTTACAACGCAACTTTTACAACGCACTACCATTACAACGAAACATTTACAATGCAACATCCATTACAACGCATGTCTTTACAATGCAACCATTACAACGCATGACACTACAACGCATACCACTACAACGCATGTCATTACAACGCAGTCATTACAACGCATACCATTACAACGCATAACATTACCATCCAACACTTACCCTACTGTTGCACCCCCTGGAGTTAGAATAGTAATTTTTACCCCTACACTATCCAATACTTACCAAACATGCAATGTAATGTTATGCGTTGTAATGGTATGCGTTGTAAAGGTAGTATGCATTGTAATGGAATGCGTTGTAAAGGTAGTTTAAAAATATTTGTTGTAATGGCATGCGTTGTAATGGAATGCGTTGTAATGGATGTTGCGGTGTAAAAAATGCGTTGTAAAGGTATGCGTTGTAAAAGTATGCGTTGTAACGTCATACATCCGTAATCTGAGTACGGGGTTTCCATCAGTGATCAGCTGTCAGGACTTCGCTCCAAAACAGGTTCATAATGGTATATCTTATTGATATAGTTGAGTAAAAGGACCACAGTGTATTCTAAAATCAACAAAAAATGAGAAGTCAAATCTGACTTTGTGGTACATTCGAATACTGTAAGACCCACGGACTCCTGGTCAGGAGAGCGTCAACAGAGCATATTTACGAGGATTGAAATATACATAGAACTGAAAATCCTTCAGTATTTTGCCATGTGGCCAGTGTTTGTAGCGGAATGTATACACTATACAGGGAGGTATCTCAGTGGCGTCACTAGGGGGGTGCGGGGGGTGCGGACCGCACCGGGTGACACCATACATGGGGTGACACCAATCTGACTGGTTACGCTGTGTAACACAGCTCTGCAGCCTCGCCTCTGCTCTGCAAGCGCACCTGCCTAAAAAATACTGCAGTGTGCCCTGAGCTCGGCTTTCCTGACAGAGTCGGTCCGTGCACTGCCAGAGCCCCCACCTGCACAGCTTGGAAACAGACAGACGATGCAGGGGCCAGGGCACACGGACGCACGCACAGGCACCCCTCGCCCCCACCCCCCCAGCTTTATTGTTTCATTTACATTCTGTCTCTTGCAGTTTTCCTTTTCTCGTTATAGGTAGGGATCCAGCTTTCAAAGTATGAATATTTCACATTTCAGACTGGATTCGGTCAAATGTATTTTTCTCCTATTGGCACTTATCCAGATTTTTCAGTGATGAAGAAATTAAGTTGGAAGTAGTATATTTTCACTTTTATTTAAATGATAAACGTGCACAGTACTCGCACCGTGGTGTCTTAGTGTGTTAAGGAGACACATACAATAAAGTATATATTCGCCTGGAAATATTAGCATAACAGCACTAACAGATCCCCACACATGCAGCTATGTAAACTTCATTTGGAAATCTTTTTTTAATCTCCCTTATGCACAGCTATCGGCCGGCCATCCGTCAAGCGTATCGCAACAATGACATAGTCTAGTATTTTTCAGCGTTTACAAATAAATGGAAACAGGGATCGAACTTTGAGAAGATAAGGGAATTATGCAGTTTTCCCAGAATCACACAGTTTGGTGAAATCCGGATTTGGAACTAAAGGGCAGATTTACAAGCCCCTTGCGCCTCTTTTACGCCGCCATTGCGTCACTTTTGTGATGCAGCGGCGGCACAAAAGATGCGCCATGGTGTGAGGTATTTACAACGTCCCGCATCTCCGAGATGAGTCACGTCTTAAAGCCCTGCGCCAGAGGGAGGCGTTCCATCGCAGGGAGGGCGTTCCGGCACAGGAACGCCTCCTAAAAGTCGCTGAGTGAAATCTACAAGATTTCACTCAGCCACTTTTAAGGCCATGCTGCGTCAAAACCCTGCGCCTGCTTGTAGCAGGCATAAGGATTGACACAGCATTTTCAGGATAGGGCACCCCCGAGCCTTGCTGGAGCTGCGTCGCGCTTGCGACGCAACTCAAGCAATGCACCGCCTTTACGGAAGCAGATGCGTCACGCATCTGTCCATTTTTGCCGCATGATGTGCCACATTGTAAATGTGGTGCATCCATGGTGGCGGTGCCGTGACGCACAATTACTGGTGCATCCCTGCTGATATGCAGGGATGCGCCAGTTATTGTAAATCTGCCCTAAAGTATCCTGTTCCCAATTCTTGTAATTTAGCTGCTGGATCACCAAAAATGGAAACGTAGCATGAAACATGTTAAAGGCCAATAAAAATGTATTTCCCTTTTAAATCTGCAGGCACAGGAATGTTCCAAAAGTTGTCATTTCCGATTTTGGAGTAATTTATTGCAAGAGGCTGACGGCGGACATAGGTAGACAGGAGGTGAATGTGTAGACATGATGTCAAAATTAGGAGCCGTGAGAGTAAGGGTAGGTGAGGAAAGGTAGAGATGGGAGCTTGAAAGAGGGAAGGAGCAACAGGAAGTTAATGAGCAGGATTGGGAAAGGAGCTAGAAAAGTTGGGAAGAGAAGGCCAAAACAAAAAAGATGGATGCAAGAGGAAATAGCCTTTAATTTGCTTATGTGTTAGGAACATCTCTACTAGTCAGAAGGTAGTAGGAAGTTGAGGGAGTCTTTAGAAGCACTCCGGGATGAGTAACGTGCATTCTATCCCATAACAATTAAACTCTGTCGGCTCAAACTATTTTGAGAGTTTCATTATTAATTTCTTTACCAATAGTTTTCACATTCTGTTTTGTAGGTTTGAGACAATATTCCGACACGTTGCGATCTGAGCTATGATAAACCAAACAGCTTTATCAAGAAATATATATTTGCTTGTTATTGATGAGTGAGAACCTGGCTTCAGCTTTCATGTCCCCCACAGATTATGACATCTAATGCAAAATGTATTTGTATAGGGCTATGCAATGCTCAATGTGAAATGCTTATGCCAACTCCTCCAATTTTAGGGATTCATACAGACTAGAAGATAGAATAGATGAAATGCCTATATTTCAGAGGATTTCAAACTAGGGTCTAGGAGATTTCTAGGCTATCCACATAAGGTAAACATCCTTAAAATTAATAGAACTAGAAATTAGTTACACGGCAGCTGCGGCTGCTAGCCATTACCAAGCAACTCCCCAGTACCTTGACTGCCCTTCACCTTGGCCGGGGCCATTTAGTATCCTAATGCCACTCGTAGCTAGGGCCACTGGAATTATGCAGCAGAGGTGGGCCACATTATGTGGGAGGGATGACTAAATTATGAAGAAAGAAAAGGGAAATCACCTGGTGTAATGTGGCATAATTTTTGATAGGGTGGTATGGTCCTGTTATTTGCCAACTGTGTCCACTGGCGGACTCAGAGCAGAGGAGTTCCATGCGGTAAGTTGTGAGGGGGTGACACCATGAGTTACCCGCACCGGGTGACACCGACCCTAGTGACGCCACTGAGGTATCTTCCAGGTAAGCAAGTACTCAATGTGGGGGATAATTTAAAAATAATGGAATCATGTGCAAATAAACTATTGGCAATGAGTTTTCAGTATTCTGCGCGGTAGAAAGAATAAGCCTGTCATCTGTTTAATCCAATACTGGTTACTTGTGGTGGGATGGGTTGGGGTAGTAAGATTAGGGAAATCAGTTCAAACATTAAGTTTGATTGTGATATGGGAAGTTGGCTTTGGTGAAAAGACGTTTGTATTCAGAATTGTGACGGGGTAGTCTTTCAGCTGGGGGATGCAACCATGTATATTGAGAGGAGCCAGCGTTGAGAGACTGACTGGCGGGTGACAGTGGAGGGTCAGTTGAGAGACTGATCCTTCACTGTCACCCACTCGTGCAACACTAATTGACCAACGCATTGACCGGGCCATGACAGTGACCATCATCTTTGCCTGAATTTAGAATGATATCAACAGGGCTGATTTACTATTCTAACTCCAGTCTCAACCTGTTGGACACTATAGGAAACATGAGGTAATGGCATATTTTAGAGCCTATTATTTTTCCAGAGTAGTTATTGATAATGTAATAAAAGAGCTCATCTGTTGGAATGTTGGGATTCTCTTGGAGTTGGGTCAAGGTCTCCAAGTGGGGATGACGACGGCTTGACTGAGTTAGTGCTTAAGGAAAGCCAATGACTCTTGTGCGTTGTCCATACCTCTGTCCTTCAATTATGACTGAAGGAGCATTTGTGAACCTTCTCTACCCAAGAAGCCATAACCTATAGCAGTGTGTGTGATTCACTAAAGAATACACATACAACTTGTCCTAGGCCTTGGTTGGTGTATTTCATCCACTGATTAATTTATGCCAAGTATTTGAGAAAACTCATTATTCACTCAAGATGTTGTTCTCTGACAAGCACTTCCTTCCTTTAACCCTCCTGTTAATATTAGGTTGATTGTTTCATCCCACACATTCTACAGCAGTTATGTGTGAGTTTTCCCATCCTAACCTAGGTCTGTAGATAAACGTGTTAAACTTGATAATACACAATCATTACACCTAAGTGTTTGTGCACTATAATTGTATGGACTATTCCAGAACAGCCTTCTGACACACTCTAGGAGTGTCCCACAGCTAAAAAATGTAAGCTTAAGTGTACATAACTTATGCGCATAAAAGAATATTACACACTTTAGTTTTATGAATACAGTCTTAAATACAAGCATAGATTGTTTTACTTAAAGGCATAACTCAGTCCTAAGCAAGAACATTTCCTTGGTAAATTGGGACCTGCAATCCTTACAGCCTAGTGCTCTGGGATAATTTGGCTACTGAACTTTATTCTTTAACACTGGCCATGCGCTGAGGACTCCATCACACCACGGACTGCCATTATTAGAAATCTAATATTTACATTTGTTGGTTTTCCGCCGGTGGGTGTCGAAAAATGTGAGGATACATGCAGGTGGCACAGGGCATAGTCCTTCCAACTCTTAGATCCAAGTAAGTTTATTTAGACCATCCAGCCATTATTGAGATAGGCATTTAAAAATAGTTTTTGGTTTTAGTATATTTGTACTATGCCTCCATTGGTTGAAATGCACACTTGCCAAAAATAATGAGGGAGTCATATGAGAAAGTCATTCTTTCTGACCTGATCACACCCATTTTTTGACTACAACCAGGCACAGGACCAGTACTCTGCTTGAAAATGTATATGGTATTTAGGTCTAATTACAATTGGTCTGACAACCAACGAGTAAGTCCCTAGTATATGGTAGGGCATTTAGGTTTAGAAACCCCCAGTGGATTTAATGTACTTAAGTATGCACAGTGGTGGTGCCTGTTGTCATTTGCAGGCTGTTTTTAAAAATAAAACTGCGTCCAAATTTGACTTTGGAATTTAAAGTACTTTCAAAGTCTAAAGCTACCATTTTAAAACATATAAGTCACTCCAAGGGGGCTGGGTAGCCAAACTGGTATTCGCAGGGAGAAAGACAGATAGTATAGGTACCAGGCCCACAACCACTTCCTACACCCCCAGCCAGTTGGGATCCCCTATAAACGAATTAGGGGAGGGTCTAGAAGGGTAGTGTAGGGAAAAGTTAGCCACACCTGTGGGTTGGGTTAGGCAGACCTGAATGCCCAGGAGAGCTTTTCTCCATTTTGATTTTGAGTGAGAAGTGCTTTCTGGGACAAAAATATGCCACACTTCTAAAAAGTGGTCATAGGAGAGGGCGGCAACTTGAACCCCATTGGTTAGGGGTGTTCCCCCTCTTGCCAGCTCAGACACTGGAATCAATATGGAAGAGCTGCACAGCCCCTCAGCTCCCTGCTCGAAGAAGTCTGAAGAAAAAGGACTGCCCTGCTGAACCCCTGGTCTGCACAAAGAGAGAACTTCACTTACAAGAACTGCACCTGCTGCACACTCTGGACTTCACAAAAGAGGACTTTGCCTGGTTTCCTAGAGAAAGGAATGGCCTCCATGATCAGCAACAGGACCAGAAAAGCTGGAAGAAGTCTCCTGCATCAACTCCCGCAAAGATAAGCTCAACTGGCCAGCTCACCTGGACTTTAAAGGATTTGGCAGCTGCATTGTGCAAACTGTAGTCTCAAAACCTAAAAGAGGCAACGCAGAGCTTCTGGACCCTTGGCTGGTGTTGTGGACCCTCAAAGACCCGCAAGAGACCTTCTGGAAGAAGATCCTGAAGTTTGAGTACTTTTGAAGAACTTTTGGGAAAAAGCTCCATAAGTCTACCGACCTTGACGATGAGAATCAAGCCCGCAATTTCGAACCACAACCGGGCCTGACTTCCAGGTTTGCCCCACTGAATGCTCTGGACCTCTTTGACATCGAAAACAAAGACAAAGACCTCCAGGATTCACCAAGGGTTCACACTGAGGCAAGCTGCCATCATCAAACTGAAAGCCGGATTGCTGAAGACAACCGCTTGATGTTGAGAGAAAAAGAACTCAAAAAGTGACTGCATGCGAAGGTAAAAACTTGACCGGCACCAGCCACTTTACGAATCCGACCAATGCTCCATCACAGTCTGCCTGAAACTTTGACTTGGTCTCGGTCAAGCACGACCATCTGGCGCTTTACAAGTTTTGGCCCTATAAAACTCATTTTAACATTTAATCTTTTAATAAATCATATCTCTGTTTCCCAACAATGGATGTTTGTTGTTTTGGTGTCATTTTAAAGATAAACATTTTCTCTATTATTTATAAATTGATGTTCGATTTTTATTGGTGTTGTGTCTTACTTACTTACTGTTTTGGTGATATTAAATGCTTTACAAACCTATCTCCTAAGTTAAGCCTGTCCGCTCATAGCCAAGCTTCTAGGGCTTGAGCAAGGATCAATTTATTGAGACTTCACTGCACCTTATTTGTGATTGTGGTGTTATTACTAGTTGTAGGTACCTACCTGCACCCACTAATAAATCACGTTCCAACAAGTCCTTTCAGCATATGTGGTCTCTGAGGTGGCTGGTGATTTATGAGAGTGATTTGGCATAATACTTGCCACAGGCTCACTTCATTAAAAAAAAAAATTGGCTAGGGTTCCCTTATACACTGACGTAACCATACACTTACATTTACTGTTTCTCACAATGCTCCGCACACACACTTTCGCAATGACTGACCGTCAATAACTACTACTGGTGTACAAGGGCTCAGATTTGAACTCCTGGGGTAAATGAGTTCAACTTCAACAGTGCAGCAGGTGCCGTTTCACCAGGGCCTCAATGCATGAGGGACTCTCTCCACTTCCACTCACAATCTCCCCATCATTCACTCGGTCTAACACACTGACACTGCTTTACTCCCTTGCTTTCACTTACTAATGCTCACTCTCACTCTGTCATTGATTCTCACTCATTCATTCTCATTGATACATTCAAAGCCCATTAACTGAAAACTCTCACTCAATCTTATTCTCTCTCAATCTTTCACAAACACACTTTCACTCACTCATGCACACAGAGAAATGACTAAATTAGTATTTTTAATTGCTTGTGTTCCTTTGCTGGAAACTCAGAGACGCCATGGCAGCAGCAGGGCAGGAGTCTGTTGATGGACAATGAAACTAGCAAGTCACGATTCCCAATGAGGAGACAGACAGAGCAGCAGGGCCAGGTTTAACAGGAAGAACCGCCTCAAGTCTTCTCCCTGCTTCTTGATGGTACTGCAAGCACAGCCGTATCGAAGATGGGACAGTGCAGGTGATCCTTCCCCTGCTGCTCTGTGTGGGTCCTCATTGACTTTAGGGATGCCATGATTTTTGCTCTGACAGCCCCATTTAGCAAGATATGCTCTGCTGCTGAAGCATGAGCAGGGTGCCTCTGCTAAGTAAAAGGGATTGTTCCTAAGTTAGGGGATAGTAGGTGAACTGCTCACTCCAGTCATCCATCTACAGGGTGCTGTTTTTTAAGCAATGCTATGTAGCTGGACTGTCACTCAAACCCTCAGCCCCTCTACTCATTGTCCTGCCATCAGGAGCTTGGTGAAGAGGCAAAGAGTGCTGATCTACTTGCTCATGTAGTTCATGTAAACATAAAAGTCATGGTTCTACTGCCAGAGACTAGGGTTTTAGTATTTAGGAGATGAAGGCGCTCTGCAAATTCACGTAGGTAAATCTAATATAAGCTATTTGGTTACGGTGCTTACAGGAAAGGGCGACCCTACTAACCCCTTACTTTGTGGCGGAAAAACTAACCACACACAACATTAGCAACAGTCCTGTGCACACGTATAGAGTAGAATTCAACAGTGTAAAGGTAATTACAACAACACTTAGAACAAAAATTCCACATTGATTTCTTGGGTTCTTTAATATGTCAAATCACAACAAACAACCAGCAGACACGTGTTTCGTCAGAGAAACAGTGTACTCTGACTCTTCAGGGCTCCAGATAAAATCAATGGAAAGAAGAATCCCTGCACGGTGATAATTCCAACCCGGTCGGGTTTCAGAAAAAAGCCTGTGTGTGTAGACCAATTTTAATAAAGTGACAGAGGCTGTAAGTAGATGCTCTGGATAGTGTAAGCGGGGTGGCGGTGATACTTCCAAACCGGCACCCATGCTGGAGAGGTTACCTTGAGCCCTGAAGAGTCGGAGTACACTGTTTCTCTGACGAAACACGTGTAGGCTGGTTGTTTGTTGTAATTTCACATATCGAAGAACCCAAGAAATCAACGTGGAATTTTTGTTCTAAGTGTTGTTGTAATTACCTCTACACTGTTTAATTCTACTCTATACGTGTGTACAGGACTGTTCCTAATAAAAGTGATGTTTCCATGAAGACAACCATATAAAATTATCACAAGTGTATTTATTTAATTTAGCAGATGCGATGAATTATGTGGGGACTTGCAGGTGTCAGTGCTACGCCCTAAAGCCCTAAAGAGGAGAGCCCCTGTATGGTCTAGGACTCAGCAAAATGACATTTGTTTTTCTTGTGCAATGCAAATAATTTGCTGAAAATTATATGTATTAAAGGAAATCAAATTGGGTGAACGTCCAGGTGCAAATTGAATGCGAGGTATGCCTTTGAATAAAAAATTCAAATGAGATATCTGCTCAATGTATTTTACAATACATTTCTAAAGTCTCTTAGAACATTGCTAGCATACCCAATGCATCACAACAAACAACATTTTCACAGTTCCCGGAAAACATTTTTTGCTTTAATCAGAATTCCACTCCCAAAAAGTACACCAAAAAGTGTATACAGAAAAATGCAGAAAATAAACATAATATGTGCAAACAATAATTGGATTCTAAATGCTCACAGAGAAAATAAATACTCAAAGCCTAATAGGGAATGCCTGCAAATGCCGCCAGGCAGTTATGAAATCACAAGTGCTAACATCACAGCAAAATGGTAAAGTTGAATTAAATTAAAGCAGAATAAATATAAAATATATGATTAGAATGACACTGAAATACAAACAAATACGTAAAATTTCTCACTTGAATAATATAATCTATTCCGTGAAATATATGTAAATAAAATAGCATCAGAAAAAACCTCCCAGCAATTAATACAAAGTACCCACAAATCTCTCCAAAGGAAATATGACTACCCATAATAGAAACAGAAATGTGCAGTACAAATAAATGAAATATGTGCAGTACACTAACAGAACACTGAACGATAAAGAGGAATCTGTCAAATAGCAGGCACCCGTATTGCTAAGTGGTGGGCCGGGGGATCACACACAAAAATAAAGAACTATAAATAAAAAAAATAAGACTTACCTGCTCCGATGGCTGTTGAATTTCTTCCAATCCTCGCGTCCCGTCCAGAAAATGCTGGACACTGCGCAGCCTCTCAGCTCCTAATCCCAGGACTGCTCAAATGCTGGGATTGGTCTGAGCGCCTCGGTGGAGAAAGGCTTGTTGTAAACGTATCTAGGACCCTATTTAAATATTCCTGATTTATGCCCATATGTGGTTATAACAAATCACATCCTTATAAAGGCATAAGAATCATATCCATATTTAGTCATAGCCAATGCAGTCCAAATATGGCAAGGCTACTCCCATAGACTCCTAGAAAGCACAACGCATTTTTAAACAAACCAAGCCTCCAGCAGCCTGGGAATTCCCCCTGCTTCTGTATTGATTTGTCCTAGAACTCCTGGAGTCCTAAAAAGAACTGCCAGTTCTTAGTGAGGTCTTATGTCCAACCTTACGTCAAACTCGGCACCTTCCAGGTATAAATATACCAGCAGCTGCCCTAGCAAAACACACGGTGGTTTGGAGCAGATCAGCTATCTACTTGCCCGACGCCCTGCTGTGGCAAGTGCCGAAGGAAGCCGACCCTCCTATTGACGCACTGAGAGAGATGCTGTCTTTTCTCCTGCCGAGAAATCCAGCTCCAGTGTTTGCAGTCACCCTTGC
This sequence comes from Lissotriton helveticus, assembly GCF_964261635.1. NCBI lineage: Eukaryota > Metazoa > Chordata > Amphibia > Caudata > Salamandridae > Lissotriton > Lissotriton helveticus. The sequence continues at coordinate 150,252,577 of NC_136065.1, read as the reverse complement.
GGGTTGCTGGGAGATCGAGTCCTGAGAAAGAGATACAAGACCTCCTTCATTCTATAATCAAGGTACGGAGCTGATTAGATCCTTAGAGAATTCTTGATTCAGATTCTTGGCAAAAACCATCTTAACTTAAACTGCAGCTCACTTACTCCTTCCCACGTACTAGGCTTAGGTTAGGTACACTGGGATAGGCATATCTTAGAAGCACCAGTTGAGTACGTTTAGTCATGGTTTTATCTATGTATATATTTTATCTATTTTAAACACAGTATGGCTTAGAAACCATACCATGCTTTTACAGTATTATTTTATAATACTCCTTTTACTGTACGCACTTTACTTTATGACAAGTATTGCAATTGTGGCAACTCACTTCTCTTGCATGAGAAAGAAGACTGTTCAATAAATAACCACTTTTATTGAAAACGCCCGTCTCTCTATTTCTCTGCACTTCTGGTGAAACTAAGCATGCACGATTGACTGAGTAAAATAGTTACCTATTGTTTCCGCGACTCTGGAGATATACTCCTTATTCTGGAGGGAGCAAAGTTGTCATGTTTATGCGGTTGTCAGAAACTAATCCCTTCTTGTCTATTCAGGAAAGTTAACACCTTCTTGTTTACTCGAGAAAGTTTCTAGTGACCTCTAAGCAAGCTGGCATTCATAATTAAGTCTAACATATTCAATAGAGACCTAGTCGACCTAAGTCCTACGTCTAAACTATCGTTTATGTTATTTCAATGCGCAGAGCCTATTGGGAATATAGGAACTACACTACAGGCTAAGGGAGCATGGCGGTTTGACCGGCCTCAGAGAGCCGGCCAAACAGTCATGCGCACTTAGCAGTGCTCATCACTGCTCCCTGGTGCTGCAGCTGCAGTACCAGTATGGGAGGACACGCCCCTACCTCGGCTCGCAGACTACAGGGGTAAAAATTAAACCATAATAAAAATGTTTTATTATCATTTTATTTTTGTCCTTTGCCGGCTTTTACCAGGGGTATGATGCGCCTCCGCCATAATGGAATTTATACGAATCAAAAAGACTGATCTTCTCCTCTCTATACTTATTTCCTATTCTAAATATACAAAGCATACAGATCTGTTGCAATGTTGTTTTTGAACTGAAAGCATAAGCCACAAAAATAAAAAGAAGAACAATAAATATGCTGCTGTGTGATCATGGCAGACATACACTTGCAGTACAAATATTTTAAAACAATAACTGCTACATATAATTTTAATTGAACAGAAAGGGTGCTATTATAAATTGGATGGAGCAGTATTCCACGATGGGACACAGTTCTGGAAAATACTGCTCTGGCCACTTACAACCTATTCAGTGCTCCCGCTTCCAAACTTCTTAGGAAAATAAATTCAGTAAAATCACATAAGGCTTGGGCTCCAAGTGCAGCCAGAACCACTCTCAAGGCACAGGAGGAACGTGGAATGCTCCATCCTGCCATCTCACAGGCTCTGCTGGCCCCTGGCACAATCCCCAACCTTGCATGTTGACTAAGTGTGCACAAAATTCGCCGTATTTTGCTTTCACGTAGGTACACAAAATTTCAGGAAAGGTTCTCAAAATTATGCCTAATTATGCACAATGTATATCCCTCATTCAGCATTATATTTTAGCGCAGCATGCATCCTTGTATCACATTTGGATACAAGCATGCTTTTTGTGGTAAAAAATGTGAAAAATGCAAGTGGCACATGCAACAGCTGTTTGAGTTCTGGCAGATTTCGTTATTCCTGAGCTTTTGCAGTAAGGTTGTGCATGATATGGCTAAATTTCAGGATTTTGGGGCATATTTGCAAGAGTTTACCACCACAGGAACATCACTTTTTATGACGTTCCTGTGGCAATGCTCCCTTCGCCTTATTTACATGGCAGCGTTAAGCCACTTCACAAGGTGGCTTAACACCACCTCGTGAATAAGGCCCCCTTTCACGCAGCACTTAACAAGAAAGAGGCGGGCAATAGGTGTTGTGGTGGGCATTCCACCACAACATACACTGCTTTTTGACACTGGCGCCTATTTACAAGGGTGATTCAGAAAAGGGGGTGGTGATGAACAGAGTGTCTGAATTAAGCAGACCACTCTTACCCAGTCCAAAGATCAGGGCTTGATCCATCACCGTTATTTAGCTCACTGCCCCATCCCAGCTCAGAACCTGGCTATATGCAAATTAGTCTGTCCCTGGCCCAGTGCATCATGGGAACAGGGCAGACCAAACTACCAAGCCAATTCTTCACCAGAAAGGAGACAAGCTACCGGGGACCGGTTTCTGGCATTTCAGCCTCGTCGGCCCGGCTTGCTTGAATCCTGATGGAGCAGTGAGCAAGGGACTCATGTCTGAGTATACCCTGCCACACCTATAGTGGCCAAAAACGATTCAGAAAAGGGGGTGGTGATGAACAGAGTGTCTGAATTAAGCAGACCACTCTTACCCAGTCAACAGATCAGGGCTTGATCCATCACCGTTTTTTAGCTCACTGCACCATCCAAGGGTGGCGCAAATATAGGGCATCACCAAAATTAAGACCAAAAAAATCCTGGTCTTCGCATGGCGGAACGAGGAGAAATTATTAATTTCTCCTCGTTTTTGATGTTTCTATGTGTGCTGCATTGTGCAGCACACATACAAACTGCAAATAGTCATAACTTATTGTCTGTGTGGAGGAAGGTGGCCATTCCTGCACATAAACAATCATCAATACCTTGCTGTTATCCCTCGCTACCACTTTGCTAGAACAGGAGGTAGCTCCCTTTCTGTTATGGCGGCTAAGGCCTGGAATGCCCTGCCCTACGAGCTCCCGAACACCCACGATCTTAGGCTATTCAAAAAGCAGTTAAAAACCTTACTTTTCAACTAATCAATTAGCCTCGGTCCTCGCCCCCTGTCTCCTGCAAACTGTCTTTCGCGCCGGTACACTTCCGAGTATCCGTGCACGTTAGAAATGGTGGATAACATAACATAACATTAAAAAATATGATTTGTAACTTCTATCTTTCCTGCACAATGCAGCACATATAGGAGTTACAAATCACCATTAGTGGTTGTTTATGTGCTGGAGGGAAGCCTTCCTGCACATAAACAATCATTCCCTCAACGCAGGTATAGTGCAAGGGTGCCTGCTTTGGCGCTATGCACCTGAATTTAGCACCAGAAACTGCAAAAGTGCGCCCTATCATTGTAAATACGGTGCATCCCTGTGTTTTCAGAATGGTGGAGCACAGCGTTAGCAATTTTGGCTTAAGGCAACGTTCACCATCGTAATTGAAATTTCACCCAAGCCCATTCTCAACCCATGTACTGGACCTATTTACCACCTGTGGAATCAGATCATAAATGGAATGGATTTGTCCCTGGAACAGGGTCTCTGCATGTGAACTGGCAGTTGAACACAACAATGTACTAAGAATGCAGATTCCAAAGCTGTCTATGTATGCAGATACATATACATTTATTATATGATTTATAAAAAAAATGTAAAACATGAGACTGGCCAGACATCAAAAGCTCAAAAGGATACTTCTGTACCTCACTGCTGTTCTGAAGCCACCCTAATGGACTACCATCAGCCAAATTTAGAGATAACTGCAGGTCCATTGGTCATGTCTGTGCATTAAAAGCAACCAAAAACAAGACAAACTTCCAAAGCCGCATAAATACTGTGTACAGCTACATACACCTGTTTCATACCGTTGAATTCAACAATATATATATATATATATATATATATATATATATATATATATATATATATATATATATATATATATATATATATATATATATATATATATATATATTTATTCATTTGAGCAGTAAATAAGAGGTATTGAATCAAAATCCTCTCAGGGCACTGATGTTTGTGCTGGTGATTTGGGAAGCAGGGTAGTTTGGAAGTGTAAATGAAAGCTAGGAGGCCACACTGTCTTCGCTGAAAGTGAAGGTTGAAGCAAAATCAATTTTCTCCACTCCTATATTTCCAGGAAGCACCTGTTGAAAATAAATGGGATAAGGGTATGCCACTTATCACAGATCAGTGTGTCAGTATGTACTTGTGGGTTCAAAACAGACTTTAAAGAATGTGTGTCTTGATTCGGTTCCAGTGGAGCTCCCCTTGAGTCTGTAGTTCCATAGCATAAGTGAGGTCTTATCCGGTTTGGTTATAAACATTCATGTAAAGTAAGATCAAACAATTTGACGGACTTCATGCAATCAACTGTGGTTTTAAACTAACAAAAAGTTACAAGTTCCAACGTTTGACTTTTACAAGCACAATTTGTGGTTTTATGTGCAACTATAGTTTTACACCCCTTAAATGTACTCGGACTCTGATGTATACACTTGTCTGCTGCGCAACTTCCTTAGACAACCAGAAGGTATTCTTTAGAAAGGGATCTCTTGCTTTTCTAGATAAAATATCTTCTACTGGTCTAGGCCAAAGGGCTATGTGGATCACATCTCTCCACAAGACATCCCTAATCGAATACATCCACTGCAGATAGACATGTGTCTCGTCCCTGCCACTTTCTTGCAAGTGGTTCCATTGAGGTGACTCAACCAGGAGCTGTCTGCCTACATAACTGTGACAAAAGTAGGGTCCTAGAGAAGGTGCCGAGAGTAAAGCTGGTTGGTAGAAGGGCACTACACAGGCTTTCATATAAACACTACTGTTCCTCAATCCATCACAAAAGCAAGTGGGATGTGCGGCAGCAAATTTGGAACAGATGCTGCATATTTGAAGACCCTGGTAGAGAAGAAGCTTTCATAAAGCAATCCTTTTCAAAGATTGATGAAAGAGAAGAAGTACGCTTGAGCTAAGGAAAGCAATAAGTCACTGTCAATGCCAGATACAGTGCCAAGAATATGCACTGCCTTGCAAAACTCAAGCCTAACGAAATAATGGTGCAGGGGCCCTAGAGAGATCAGGATGATATAGTGGCTAAGTTTACTTAAATTACCAACCAAGTCAACTTTCATCTACAAACAAAACAAATCTATACTTGGAGGTGATGGTGCAGACCTGCTGATTCACACAGAGTGCGTTATAGTGTGGGACCTCCGTCTTGTAGAGCATCCTCAAGGATGTAAGTCTGTGTCTGACAGCACCATATATGCCTCCTCTGGAGGGGCTGGGGAGGTACAGAGTTGTTTGTGATGTTGATCCTTCTATTTACCAGCTTACCAAGAATTTGCATCCTAAAATAAGTTTTCTTAATAACTATGCAGATCCAGAATTATTCTGGATAGACTAAGTTGCTGTAGTTTAATAATCTGGTGATTAGGACCTGAGTGACAGTACGCCTGGCGTTCAGGGGGATCCATTTGAAGACTTTACATAACATGTGTGAAAGCAGGCAGAGGTGCTTGCGTTGATCTGGGTCTTCATGGTCAGTTTGCTCTCCAGCTTGTTCCGAGGTTTCTGGTGTGGTTGATCAGTTTGGGTGATGGTCCGAGCACAGGCTACACCAGGAATCATTCCAAGTGGTGGTGTTGTTGCTAAAGATTAGCACTTCAGTTCTTTTCATGTTCAGCTTCAGGCAGCTCTCCTTCATCCAGTTGGCAATGCTCAACATGCACCTGTGGGACTTGATTCTTCTGTTGGCTGGATCTTCTGAGAGGGAGGGGATGAACTTGGTGTCTTCTGTGTAAGAAATAATGTTCAGTCCATGGGATCTGATGATGTTGGCCAAGGGGTCATGTAGGTGTTGAAGAGGGTGGGGCTGAGGGAGGATCTCTGAAGGACACAGCAAATGATGTCCTTGAGTTCAAAGATGGATGGAGGTAGGCTGACCTTCCTGGTTCTTCCGCTGAAGTTGCAGAGGTTTCTCAGTTTGACACCCGGTGCAGACAGTGTGACAATAGAAATGCCACAAATGGGGAATGAGAGTAGTGGAGTTAGTAGAAAAGTCAATAGCACCATCAACAAGAAGAAGAATGTATCTGCAATTTAGGCATGACTTTCAGATGAATGGTAATACAAAGTATACAGGAGAAAATAGTGGGGTTGAGAAGAAAAAAACACATTTTGAAATGTATGATGTCATTAGTTGCAAACGGTTTATCACATACCACATTAGCAGACACATTGGCAGGTATATCTTTTTATGGGAAGCTATGGTGGGGTTATGACCTAGCAGATGGAGAGTTGATGAGATTAGTTCTCAAATGCTGGAGTAGAGAACATGATAGAAGAATATTAAGAGAACCAGTGATATTCGATATACTGGCACAGTTGTTATTGGTTGTACAATTATGCTGTTATTATGACTTTGAGGTCCATATTTTCGGGTTATGCATGTTATGGATGTTCTGTGGTGCTTTTAGGGCTTCAGAACTTCTAGGTTTGTGGGTGTGAAGTGGCTTAAAGAGTAACAATGTAGTCTTAGGCAAGGGACGATTATGAATTTGGTTGAAGGCTACAAAAACAGATCAAGTTGGTAGGGGGAGATGGCTTTGGCTTTGACAAAAGTAGCATGGTTGACATATGTCCAGTTGAGGAGTGGATAAGCTTTCAAAACAAATTCAGCTTATCGGATGAAGAGATATTTTGCCATAAGAATGGAAATAAGATTGCAGCATCTAGTTTGTTGGCTGTGTTGAGAATGGCTTTGAGAAAATTAGGTTTTTCATGTGAACAGTATGAGACACATTCTTTTTTTATTGGGTCAGAGACTGAAGCTGCAAGATTGGGTGTTCCTGGACCCACATAAAAAGGATTGGGAGATGGAAATCAAAATGTTGTGAGAAATATGTTAGAAAATGAAGTTTTGATGTTTATATAAGGGTTGAGTGAAACTCACTGAGTTTCAGTCCGTGGAATTTCATAGAGGTACCTTAAAATTCTGTGAGATTCCGCAGAGTTCTGTGAGCAGCAACATTTTAGGACGTCACACTGCTAATGCTGATATTTAGCCCTGGGTTCTTGTCCCACACTGAAAAATCTGCGCAAACAGCACCACATGGTACACCAGAGAGTGCTGGTTGTTCCTGCCACATGAGTACATTTTGTACCCGAGCTACAGCTTTTGCAGTACAAGCCATAGCTTCCTCAATGTGAGTGGTAGAGACCTGCTGCAACCGCCCACATTAAGAAATCGCACTGGGACTCACCCTAGCACTCAATTTTGTCAGTTACATTAGCTAACTTAACATTGGTGAGCTGGGCCAGAACTCGGGGTTCCAGGCAGAGTATCGAGTAGGCAAAACTCAGCCGGTGGAGTCCAGATATTCTGATTATACACTTAGAGGAGAATGATTTGGTACAGCTGTTGAGTTTAACACTGATTAAACAAATGAAAGAAAACATAACAGTAATAAAAAGACAATGGACTGGCACTTGCATTGTTTGCACAGAGTTTGTGCCTAGGAGACATTAGAGGGGGAGGGCAATCAAGCATACAACCATGGACAAAGCCAGAAGAAAGGTAAATAGAGCAATATGTTTTTCTTGCATGACAATTGAAATTTAAGTTAGATTTTTTGAGCTGATGGAATGCATTTGTCAAAATTTGACAGACTTTTTACATGATGGAATTGAGGGAACTTCTGGGAAGACGGTGGAGAAAAAAATTTTGGTCCACGAGAACGTCTCATTAAAACATAATATGTAGAGCGGGAGGGGATAGGAAAACACAATGCTTTTTCTGGGTGGCGGTAGTTGTTGGGGGATTCCAGAGTCTGGTGCAGGCGTATACATCCCTTGGGGGGAGGGGACAGTACAGCAGAGAGAAAGAGTAGGTGTGAGGCTTTAGAACAACTCTAGGTGAGTTCGCCTAGGGATGATTGCTGGAGTAGTAATTGAGAGAGATTGGAGAATGCAAGTAAAAGACTCAATGGAGGAAGAAAGGAAATGGGTGGAAGTGTATGGGTGTATTTGTTGATGCAGGGTTCACAAGTTGGGAGTTTAGGGGAGCATGCAATGGCAGGATTTGCAATATATTAGCGATATTTAGTTTTATAATGCATTGAAAGTTTATGAACTGACTCTACAAACTTCTCTTAATAGAGTGGCCTATTTTGCTAACAAAAGATAGTGGAATGTCTGGTCATGGCATGGTTGGGCCCGGGGGGAGCAAAGCAACAGCTCTCTCCCCTGGGTGATTTCATGTACATAGCACAGGCCGCCAGGCAGGACTAGGGATAGGTGGAGAAAGGGAGGGCTAAGGCCATAGAAGGTTTATATAGGGCATTGTGAGGTAATTAAACACAGCAGGGAGGGGGTTTCATTTGGGTAGGTGGGATATATTTGAGACAGATCCACACCTGTGTGATCTAATGTACTCAGGAGGTGTATTCATAAGAGCTAATGTGATGACAATAGTGAATACACAATTTGGGCTTGACACAGTAAGACAGGTTGTAGTTGAGCACAGGAGCAGTAGTTGTTGGGGGACGGAGAGTCTTGGCCAGGTGTATCCACCCCTCGGAGGGGGGGTAAGAGCTCAGCAGAGAAGCAAAGTAAGTTTGGAACTTTGGATCAACTCTAGGTGAGTTCGCCTGGAGATGATTGCTGGGATTGTGATTAAGAGAGATTGCTGAATGCACGGAAAAGGATCTGCATGGAGGAACAAAGGAAAGAGGTGGAAGAGTAGGGGGGTGTTGTTGCAATGTTCACAAGTTGAGAATTTAGGGAAGGGGGCAATGACAGGAATTGCAGTGTATTAGCGAGATATGGTTTTACAATGCATTGTCAGTTGTTGAAATGATTCTACAAACCTGTCTTAATAAAGTGACCTTTTTTTGCGAACAAAAGATAGTGGTGTGTGGTCAATGCTCGATGTATTCGCGTGTAAGTTAGTTACAGGGTGTTTCATCAATCTGCTCATTTCATAGAAATGTGTTATAGCGTGATTTCTTCCCTTTTTTCTTTGCATTGATATTCTCCCTTCTAATCAGCCTGAATGCCTGTAGAATGTAGCATGATGTCACGGAATGTTGGAGTGCTTGGTCTTGGTTTGAGTGACAGTTGAAGATTGGAGGCTGAGCAGAAGGGAGGCTGCTCCTGGTGGGGCTAACTTTTACCAACTTACCATCTTATCTGCCACTCTACATTTTGTGTAACTGGAACTTAATAAAGCATCATCTTTGGAACCTACTACTTGGCTACTTTGGACATTTCTACTTGACTATATCCACAAATCATATTCACAATGTACTCCATTGGTTAACCTCATCACTGCGGTGCAAATTCCGCTACAGTGCTGAACATTCCTATCGCGGGCGTGGTCATGACGGCTCCCGGCCGTCATCAGCACAGCCCACCGTGACTCATGACGGCCGGGAGCCGTCATCAGTGTCGAAGAGGCAAAAGCGTTTACAAAATAAAAGACCCTTGGATACAGCAGAGAAAGGAATGGTCAATAGTTTTGTGCCTTTGCGGATTCCATACAGCCTGCCTATTCTTTCTTCTTATTGAGTGTGTTATATAAATACCCGGGCTCCCCTCTTCCCGCACAGTCGGTTCTTCCCTTGAAAAGGCAGGCCTGCATGCACATTGTGTGGTTTCAAAGAGTGTCTGCTTTGCTGACATGTTTCTAAGCTATCATCCGCTCTGTCGGTTCCACCCGGCAGCACATGATACCAGTAATTATGACCTTCCGCATTCTGCTAAATTTCTATAGTCGCAGATATGGGAATAATACATGAAAGTGCTGCGCTCCCTAAACTGATTTATGTACATAATTCCCTACGCAGCACTCTGTGGAAGCGTAGCCCATTATGAGCAGCGATGGGGGGAGGGGTGGGGGTTCGGGCATCAGAACAGCAGCCTGAAACACAACCAGACAGATTAATATGTCTCCAAGGATGCCTCTGTGCTCCCTGGACCAGCACTGGATGAGTGCTGCACAGTTAAATGTCTCCTGGGATGCACTGTGCAAATTTTGCACTGGTGCAAAATCCCAAAGCAAATCATTTACGTCCATCTTGTTGCCTTTGTAAGAGGGAAATGACAAGGGAATCGATTTTGCTCTGTTCATATGATGAAAGAAAGATTTGTACACCTAGGCGACACTGGCAGAAATGAGATTACACATATATTGAATGTAAAATATTTTAAGTCTATAGTGCAGTTTTCATAAAGAAACACTGACCCATAAATAACCTTTCGAAAAAGAAAAGCTGGAGGCAGCTGATTTTCACCATTGTCTATTATCTGCTGGATTAATAAGAAATAGAAGAAGATTATGTTTCAAACCTCACTCCCAATTTTCACATTTGAAAATGTAAAAAATGCATTTAATATCATTAGTGAAGAATCTGTTTGCATCTTTTTTTTACTTTGGTGCACATTCCGTATTGTGCCTGCAGAAAAAATTATGCAAAATGCATTCATTTACATTTTTTGCACCTTAACCAACAATGAATATTACATGGCATCTAATTTAACGAGCACGGGTACGTGCCTCCACAGCACACTAAAATTAAATTTTTATTCGTTAGCACACTTCCTCCCCTTGGGGCGTCTAGGCACTGAATGGAAGCTGTTTAGGGTTACCCAAGTCAACGGTACTCATTTTATCAAACTCAAAAGAGTAAAAAGCTGGCTGGACCTATAAGGATTCATACCTGTGATGTAGTCAAACCCATATTCCTACAGTAAGATGAATTTGTCCACAGGGTAAACTGATGATCTGTTTCCCAAATCAGTTACCCTACCATGTTGGCCTTATGCTATATATTAAGCTAAAGTTCTTTCACACCCCCTAACCATAAGAATGTTTGCCACTTTGTTTACTTGTTACATTATCTAAAATCCTCAAAGTGTGTAATGATTTTTTCATAACTGTGCCTGCATTTTCCTGCACTTCCCTTGTGTATCTTAGAAACACTCAAGACACTATCATTACAAGCCCTCTACACAGTAGGGTCAACCAAGGTTTAATTTCAAAAGCAATAAAAAATGCCCACATGAGGCCAAAATAAAAAACTTAATAAATAAAAAAAACTGTTCTCCTCCATCAGCCTGATTGTCCATTGGCAAAATAATGGACGGGACCTCGTGGGGTTACTCCATGAAAGACCTTTTACAAGCCCAATAACTCCAGATAGCAACAACCCCCCAGGACGCAGTGGGTGATTTGTTGCCTCAACATGACTTGCTCCAGCCTGAGGAATCTGGTGCAAACGCTGCATCCATGAAGGGAGGCATGCAAAGGGTCATTATCACATTTAAGGCAGAAATTTGCATACAAAGGTAAGACATTGTCAAGTCACTTACTAACCCGGACCATGTAGTGCAAACGCTGGACACACGTCTAGACCACCTAGAGGTGTCTGTTGCATAAGGAGTGCACGAAAGAGTAAAATTGGGTGTGCACATGGACATACTCTAAAAACTGTGCCAATGGCTCCCATATGAAGTGAAGGATGAGGATAACTGTTCCCGTTGATATAACATTCGCATTAGGGGTATCCCAGATACTGTATCTGACAGCGATCCACCCAAAACATCATGATCTTCTTAAAGGCTTTGAAAATGCGACGATTGAACTTGACCGCAAAGCGTCTTCAATTCCTTCCAAAACAAGAACAGTCTGACCCCCGATGTCCTCACGAGAGTCCATATTTTTTGGCAGAAGGATGAGAAAGTGAAAGCGGACAGGCAATCAGATTTTATAGTGTACAGGGGCTCAGCTTTGGCACTATACCAAGACATTTTTGCCCTAACACAAGGCAAAAAGAAATCCCTTAAGATAGCAACTTGACTACCTCAGGGCTTGGAAGATATCAGGTCGGTGGGGCTTCCCAATGTGACTCCTGTTTATCTACAATGACAATCCTGCCCACATAACCGCACATGACAAGGAGCTCACATTGTTCCACCTGGAACACGACTATCAATCGAAGGAGGAACCAATGGATCAATACTGTCCAGAATGGTGACAGCACCAGCTATGCAAAGCAAAATGCTTTGAGGCACGCCTGAATCATCGAGAACCATCATTCTCTGTTGATGAGAAGCCACACTCCTAAACTGTCTGACCTGTTGGCCCATGTTGCGACCCAGCACTTGACCTGGCTACACATCCCTCATAGTGACCTGCTCTGCTTCTGCCCCCTCACTCATCTAGGAACCATGACAGAAACTACTTTTACACTTAGCTCAACCAGGTTCAATGTGATACCCAACAGAAAACTAATTCACACCTTTGCCCCTACGGAGGTAGGCCCCTAACTTAAAGAACGGTAGGATGCTTGTTATTTTCCTCAAGTTTGTTGTTCTCCCCTCCCTATCGTTAACTGCCCTGACGAGGACCTGGGTCTTACAGGGAGGGAACACCCCACTCCTGAATACCTTGTGGTTTAGTTTTCTGTTTGATGTTATGTTGATACTCCACCAGACAGGCTTGATGAATTGATGGTTACATGTGCGATGGCCTTAACTGCCCCCCTTGATACCCATGACATAGAGGAACACTTGGCTGAAATCTGGGCCATAGTCCGATACCCACCGACCTGCTGCAGACTACATCACAATCCTTGAACATACTCACCCTACATGTTCTGGGACTGAACTCCCAGGTTAAGAGAAAGTCCCAAATTCACTTACTCCACACTAAAAGTGCAAACATTGATCTTCTATAAGAGCCTCACCTCTTGGTCAGTGACTTTAAACATTGTTCATCATGATGCTCTCTACACTCAATTAATTGTTGACCTAGTTCAGGAAGGACCTTAAGACCTGCCTCTTCGACTGAACCTCCACACCTGATGGTCCCCCCCCCCCCGCCCCCCCCAGCACTTTGAGACCCTCACAGGTGAGTAGCCGTGCTTTACAAACTCCTGATTGATTGATGGATTGCTCTATGGTAAAGGACTTGGTGGGAACTTCCTTCCTGGAAAAAGACCCAACGACACAAGATTATTTAGAGCATCACATTTATTTATTTATTTTTACAATTTGTTAAGCGCACGAATACCTGTGGGCGTCTCAGCGCTAGATTATTCCCTAACTTTCCCCAGAGGCTCGTAATAGGTGATTGTACTAGATTACTGATTGAAGAGCCAAGTTTTCAAACCTTTGCGAAACTGCAGAAGAGAGGGAGACATCCTGATATACTGCGGCAAGGTGTTCCATAGTTTAGATACCGCGACTACAAAGCGACGATCACCCCACGAGACTGTTTTAGATCGCGGGACGACTAGTTGGTTAAGAGTGGCCGATCGAAGCTGTCTAGTCGGTCTATAAGGTATCAGTTGATCCTTAAAATAGAACGGTCCTTGGTCATGCAGTGTTTTGAATACTATGCAAAGTGATTTGAATTTGATCCGATTGCGGATAGTCAGCCAATGGTATTGCTTGATGGTATCTGATATAGATGAAATCTTGGGTGTTCCAGAAAGCAGCCATGCTGCTGCATTCTGTACTGTCTGAAGCTTATTCGTAACCCTGACCTGGGCATTTAAAAATAGTGCGTTGCAGTAGTCAAGGGACGATAACACTAAGGAGCTAACCAGTGTTTTAGCGGCAGTATCAGGCAGAAACGGTTTGATTTTTCTGATCAGCCTTAGTTTGTGATGGGCTGTTGCCCCTACCTTATTCGCATGTGCCACAAAATGTAGGTCCGTATCAAAAGTTACTCCCAAGTTCCTAACTTTGAGAGCTGACCTGGGGGGGTCTCCCATGGCTGATGGCCACCAGGTTGCTGACCAGTCTGGTCGGAGGGGTCCAAAAATAAGCACCTCCATCTTTTGGGAGTTAGGCTTAAGGCAGTTAAATGCCATCCACTCATCGATAGCAAGCATTCCGCGTTGAAAACGGTCTGCCACCTCAAGTCCGTTGTCTTTAATGGCCAAAACCAATTGTGTGTCGTCAGCGTAGGAGGTTAGGCTCATCCCATATGCTTTGATGACATAGGCAAGGTCCGACACATAGATATTAAATAGTGTCGGACTTAGGGATGAGCCTTGAGGAACCCCACATGGTAACGACATCTTGGCAGATTGGTATGGGCCCAAGACGACTGTCTGTGATCTATCGGCCAGGAAGGATGCAATCAGGTTTCTAGCTAGGTGGTGAATGCCTATCTTTTCGACACGGTCGACCAAAATCTTGTGGTCGACCGTGTCGAAGGCCGTTGATAGGTCCAACAGTACAAGTACTGCTGTCCCTCCTTGGTCTCTGATTGCCCTGATGTCATCCGCAGCCTTGATTAAGGCCGTTTCGGTGCCATGATGTCTTTGAAAACCAAATTGTGATTCATCCAGAAGAAGATGTTTCTCTACATGCTCGACCAATTGTTGATTCATGGCCTTTTCGATCACCTTGGCTAAAAATGGCAGGCTCGCGATAGCCCTATAGTTCTTTAAATCAGCCATATCAAGACTAGATTTCTTCAGCAAGGGCTTCACCAGCGTTTTCTTTAAGGAATCTGGAAAGATTCCAGAGCTTAGTATAGAGTTACAGACTAAGGTAATAACCGGGATGAGTGTGTCCATCACTGGTAGTAGGACTGAGAGTGGGCATGGATCTAGTGTTGATCCCGATTTAATAGAAGAGATAATAGCCTTAGTCTGATCTACAGTAAGTGCCTCGAATGTGGTCAGGACCTTGTCCAAAGATGGATCTGAAAGAGCTGAATTTATAGGATGCGGAGAGAAAGCCTGATAAATATCATTAACTTTAGAAAAAAAGAATTTGGCCAATGCATCACAAAGTAATTGTGAGGGTGGCGTTGAGAGATCAGGGGCATTACCTGACAATGTTCTAGTAATGTCATATAATTGTCTACTTGAGTTTTTGGCTTTTTCTATTTTGTCCGAAAAGAATGCTTTTTTAGCTTCTATAATCATAGCTTTATAGATAGTCAATGACTCTTTATATTTGGCCTTCCTCTCAGGAGCATATTTTTTTCGCCACTGCCTTTCCCTATTTCTATTCAGCTGTTTCTGCCTCCTTAGTTCCTCTGAATACCATGGGGCAGAGGGTGTAATTCTATTCCTGGATAGAGTTTTAGTAGGTACTAACATATTAGTGGCATGGCCTAGCCAGTTATGAAATTGTTTGGTAGCAGTATTAGGATCAGATGACAGCGACGGACAAGTACTGTCCAATAACGCTGTTAGTTCAGTTTGGTTTATATTTTTCCAAACTTTAATCGATTCTGGGATCGGGGTATCAGCCTTTTTGTTCGAGGATTCGCTTATTGTTAGTCTGCTGAATATAGCATAGTGGTCAGTCCATGGCATAGGCAGGATGTTTAATATCTGTAAGCCTTCCACATTTGAGAAAATACCATCTAAAATGTGTCCGGCTTGGTGAGTCGGGGAGGTAATCATTTGTCTGAGCCCCAGCGTATCCAAATCCATGATAAGAGCCTGTGTATCCATATCATCTTCTTGATCCAAATGGAAATTCATGTCACCCAGAACAGAAAATGATTCCTCCGTAGCTAACGATTCCATTATTGTACTTAGATCATTTAGAAACGCAGTCCTTGTACCAGGAGGTCGGTATAGAAGTATTCCCTTAAAGTTATAAAGGGCAGTAAACGTAATGCTAAACTGCAAGGCTTCGCATGCAGTAGCTGGAATGGATGTCGTTCTGATGGGGAACCGTTCTCTGGCTATGATTGCCAGTCCCCCTCCTCTTTTACGAGCCCTATCCTGCCGATAGGCTTTATAACCTTGAGGTACGGCAATTACTAAATCCGGGTCTGAAGCGTCATCCATCCATGTCTCAGTAATAAACAGGACGTCTAAGTTATTATCGATTATAAGGTCCGCTATTTCCTGTCTGTGTTTGCATACCGATCGCGCGTTTATAAGAGCCATTAGAATGTCAGTTTCTCTAGGAGTCGTTGGAGACTTAGGTTGGATCTTAAGGTTATCTATAAAAATCGTGGTGTTGCAATCAGAGCATATAATGGTAGCGTTTTGTGTTAAACTTAATGGATCATGCACTGTACAGCGGGAATCGTGAGGTGATTGACGCTCTATCAATACGTAACCAATGCGGTAAAGGAAACATCACAGGCCAATAAAACCCTCCGTAGCACCAAGGCTACGTGCCTTCATTGATACCCTAACTACTAGCCTCCGCTAGTTTGCTTCCTCCCGATCTTACTAAAATATATGATTTGTTCTGAACAACTCGTAAGTTTACCCCAACAATGATTGAGTTCCTCCATACGTTAACATCCAAACCAGACAAAGATCCCCAGCAATGTGGACCCTATCACCCGATTGCACTCCTTAAGGGTGATGTGAAGATTTTCACCAAAGTCTTGGCAACCCAGCTTTGTGTGGCCTGGCTGAGACTAATATTGCCCTATCAATCAGAGCACACACATTGGGGATAATTTCCACCTGATTCTTAATGTGGTCGATAAAGTTAACACCACTGCACACAGGTCCTCCTTCTTTCGCTAGATGCAGAGAAGGCTTTTGACTGCAATGGCTAGGTATTTTTAACTAAAACACCAGACAAAACCTGACTAGGACCCAAACTTGAATCACTTATTGCAGCAAACTATGTGAAGCCTTCAGCAAAATTGTGGATCCATTTTCACCTCTTGGGCACTATACTGCTGACCCAGGCCACATGCCAGGGGTGCCCACTCTCGCCTTTGATTTTGTCTCTAACGATGGAGCCCCTGTTTCAGTGAATAATGGCTAATCTGCTGATCACAGGCATTGACTTTTAGGGAAGCCAAGTCAAAATGGCCATGTTTGCAGATGAAGTCCTCTGTTTTTTGACAAACCCCGCTAGTTCCCTCCCACCGCTCTTGATAGAGCTTGAACACTTTAACTTGGCAGCAGGGTTCAAGGTAAATTATCAAGATCTAGTGTGATGGGGTGGGGAGGAACCATGTGCTCAGCGAGGCCGATGTGACATGTCATGGGCTGCGACTAGCTTTGAATGGGATTAAATACCTGGGTGTGACCATCCCCCCATCATGACAGTGATCTTTTGGTGTAATGCACCCCCTCTTCTACATATGCTTCATAAGGTATACAACCTTTACCTTGCAACTTTTACCACGACCTACCATTACCACGCAACTTTTACAACGCAGGACCCTTTACCACGCATACCATTACAACGCTGGTATTTACAACGCAGGTACTTTTACAACGCATACCATTACAACGTAAGTATTGGTAAGTATATCATTTTATTTAATTTTTTTTTTTAGGTTTGGGTTTTGGGTAAATGGGTATTTTTAGGGTTCAGGGTCAGTTTTCAGTTTTTGGGTAAAGGGGTATTTTTAGGGTTCGGGTCAGTTTTCAGTTTTTGGGTACAGGGGTATTTTTAGGGTTCAGGGTCAGTTTTCAGTTTTTGGGTAAAGGGGTATTTTTAGGGTTCAGGGTCAGTTTTCAGTTTTTGGGTAAAGGGGTATTTTTAGGGTTCAGGGTCAGTTTTCAGTTTTTGGGTACAGGGGTATTTTTAGGGTTCAGGGTCAGTTTTCAGTTTTTGGGGTACAGGGGTATTTTTAGGGTTCAGGGTCAGTTTTCAGTTTTTGGGGTACAGGGGTATTTTTAGGGTTCAGGGTCAGTTTTCAGTTTTTGGGGTGCAGGGGTATTTTTAGGGTTCAGGGTCAGTTTTCAGTTTTTGGGGTACAGGGGTATTTTTAGGGTTCAGGGTCAGTTTTCAGTTTTTGGGGTACAGGGGTATTTTTAGGGTTCAGGGCTGGGTTTTGGTTTTGGGGTTCAGGGGTATTTTTAGGTTTTAGGGCTGGGTTTGGGTTTTGGGGTACAGGGGTATTTTTAACATATATATTTAAAAATTAATAATTAAATATTAACATAAATAATTAAAATATTAAATATTAAAATAATAATGTATTAATTAAAAAAAATGTTATTAATAATTATTTTACCATATTATTTACTTACCTATACTTACGTTGTAATGGTATGCGTTGTAATAGTACCTGCGTTGTAAATACCAGCGTTGTAATGGTATGCGTGGTAAAGGGTCCTGCGTTGTAAAAAATGCGTGGTAATGGTCTGCGTGGTAAAAGTCCGCGTTGTAACATCATATATCCGCTTCATAAGGATATCTATAGATGGGGCAGGCTAGAAGTCTCTTGGGTGGGCCAGATAAGATGTGTAAAGATGAATCTCCTGCCTGGACTGTTGTATCGGTTCCTGCTCCCTCCCAGTGCATACCCCCACATACATCCTCAAAGCCCTAACAAGGAAAATGTGGGCCTTTATAGGGGAGGTGGTCCACCCTCGGTAGCCAGGTCCCTTGTGATGAGAAGCCCTGATGAGGGAAATATGGGGATCCCTGATATTGAACTCTATATTTTGGTGGTACAAGTAGCACCAGCTTTGATCTGGTTTTATCCGGCTGCAGATAAGCCCTCTTGAAAAGCTATGTAGTCCCCTACCCCTCCACCACCTACTGTGGTTGCCACAACTGGCTTACCACCCCTTACACACCCTTCGGTGGTCGACATGATTGACTTTAAACTACTGGTTGAGAGCTAAGAGGATGAAAGGGGTAGTGACCTATCCCCCCCTACACCTGTGAGAGGTAACCCAGATATCCTGCCTGGACAGATGGACAAATCCTACCATAAATACGGTGAAGGTGGCACAATATGTTTATAACACCTTCCATGAGAAACCTGAGATCAACCGGCTAATGACTTTTTACAAGGTACAAAAGACTCATATCACATTGCTCAACTCTTACACTGGGCACGACAACCGATATTGCAACCCCATGGAGCCAGAGGCACCACAAAAGTTGAAGACATGTTCTCATGTTTTCTGTCAGCGATATAACTAGAATGCTCTCCTGCTTATATAAAACAGCAGACAAACCCTCTCCTACTCTGCAACTACAGTATACAGCAAGCTAGGCAGAGGACTTAGAACACAAACTGACCTAATCAGTTTGGATTTTGATATGGAGATAGTCAGCTAGGTTGTACATATGACTACAGTATATGGCTAACGTATTAAAAATCATCCTATAATGGTACATGACATTCACCTTAAGGCAATTACAGGTGGGCTGGACGCCTTTTGGAGGGATTGAGGGGAGAGAGGGTCTTTTGAACACACATGTTGGGATTTTCAACAATCAAGATGTTTCTGGGCCATGGCTTGGAAATAATAAAGACTATCACAAATATAGCTTTACCAGTGCAACCAATGATGGCCCTGTCAGGCTTAAATGAGATGGTAGAGTTGTGTATCTTCTCTTCGGCCACAACTAAGTTGCTATTCTCCCTACACCTGGCGGCCCGCCTCATGGTGACCCAACAATGGCGGAATCCCACACTGCCATCAAGGAGTATGTGGTGGACCAAAATAGGGAACAGTCATGCAATGGAACATCTCACAGTTCTGGTACAGGACAACATGAACTTCCTCCTATACCTATATCAAGCAAGCTACAAAAATTCACAGACCCCCAGAGCTTCTGTGCCTAACCCAAGAACATGACACTGATCCAACTTAAGGGTGGCCATGCCTGTGTCCACGTTGAAGGGAAACAAGGGACCCAAGCCCCAGAAGTGGATGATATCACCACACGAGCCTTGACTACTGTCAAGTCTGCACATCTGGCCATGAAGGCTTTAATGCTTTGCACTGTATTATATAATCTAACTGCAGATTTACAGTGTACATTTTATATACCGCTGCTTGGGGCACAAAGAAAAAACTTAAATAAAGTTGTTTAAAATAAAGCAGTTGAAAAATGGTGATAAAAATGCCAAAGAGGAGATTTATCCCACAGGATTGGGCCCTGTAGTGGGCATTTTTCAACTATGCAATTATAAATACATGTGGAACCCATTTCACCGGTCTTATACATGTATTTGTGAAGCATCCATAGTTCTCTCATCACAGCACTTTATACTACATCATGTGAGATGGTACAATAAATCTGTGAAAAGATAAAAAAGGAACTCAGAAGAGAGATAAGAAAGAAACGTGAACAGATGAAAAAGTAACTCAGAAGAGAGATAGGAAGGAAACAAAGATACTGGTACAGAAAAACACCAAGATGATCGAGTGAAAGAAAAATAATATTATGTATAAAAATAAAAATGCTACAATCGTTATCTAAGGATGTATACAATGTGTTAAAAGTTGGAGTCATGTCTCCCTCCTAAATGTTTGAAAATAGTCTGAACATCTGGAATTTTTTCTGGGTGGCATTTCAGCACATAACTTGTTCCACCTCTAGACAAATATCCACCTTATTCAAGTCAGTCCCGACCATTCCCTTCACAGGAATGGTCCATTCAGAAGTGCCAGGCGAGGGCTCCACTAGAAGGGAAAACAAGCAACCTCAGACTAGGGGTGGGCGAAATTTGTGTAATCATGTTACGCAAATCTACGTGAAACGGTCGAAAATCTCCGCGAACAGACGGCTCTCCTTCTACATCCCCAACCGCCAGCTCTGCTCCGCCGACCTCTCACTCGCCCCCGTCCCGCGCATCTGAAAAACAACCACCGGCGGGAGATCCTTTTCCCACCTCGCTGCCAAGACATGGAACACCCTCCCACTGAGCCTACGACAGACCCAAGACCTGTTGACCTTCAGGAGGATAATCAAGACCTGGCTGTTCGATCAGTAGCGCCCCCCCCCCAGAGCCTTGAGACCCTCGCGGGTATGTAGTGCGCTTTACAAATGATTGATTGATTGATTGACTAGTAGACTAATTGTGAAAAGGTGTTAGAAAGCATTTCATGCCCCAGAGACTAAAGGAAGAAACATTGCAGAAGAATCTGACATTAACACCCACTATTTTATAGGACAGCTGCAAAAAGCCCCCTTTATTATTGGCATGTGTAATATCCCTTAGCCACTGCTACCAAATATGCACTCTTGGTCAGCATTAGTTTTGCCCAGAGGTGCCAGGATTACTTATAAACATCATTAGATCATTATTGACTTGGGCCGAGTCTATATGTTATGTTTGGAATCAAAGAGATGTGGACTCTGATTTACCAAGATTTCAGCAATGCTGTGCAGTGTTCCCATTTTCTGCATTGCATTGCACGAATGGGAAAACACAGAGCATTGTCATATCTACAAAAGTTGACAGACTGCTGGTGTCATCCCATGTGATGGGGCACAAACAGACTGCCTTAGATCCAAGGCTCACAGTTGAATGTGTGCTGTCTTTTGTAGGATTTGTACTAGAAGCATGCCTTTCCAATGTAACTTCCTGTACATGGACAGCCACAGAAGGGACAGACGTATTGCATGTGTGCTGAGTACTGTCGTACATATGTAACATGTCAGCTAGTCTGTCAAAGCATTCCATATTGTTTGCATCAGCTTCCAACAGGCATTAGTTTTTGACTCAAAATCTGCTTAGGCCATTTTAACTGGTCGGGTTCTGAATAAAAACCTATGAGTGTTTTCACTAATCTGACCCCATTAACGCTCTCTGGACACAAGGCGGCACAAATTGGATTTGGTGCTGAGAAATGGGCACTTTCCGGGACAAGACATCTTTTACACTGGAAAGTAAATGACTTCTACCACTTTGCCCTGCTTTGCATTGTATTGCACTAGTATGGCTCACAGTCTTAGAGCATGTTGGCTATAAAATGTTCTTAGGCAGAGGGGATTAGACTCAGTTTTCACAGGACAAATCAGGCATAAGACCTATCTGGCCCCTTACACTTTTCCCTCTGCACTTTGTAATAAGCATCTCCAGTAAGTTCTCCCAGCTAGGTGAGGTGCCAGCTCTTTTCACCTTTCCTTTGTTTGTGTCAAAGGTCACTTCTTGCCTTGTGCATGCATTTCTCATTCTGCTGCGCTGATAGAGAAATCAGCTGGCACCACATCACTTCCTGAATTTGAAGTGAAGGAGGTCTGAAATTCCTCTTAGGAGCTCCACAGTATGCCAGTATGATTGACTGGTTGATCTGACTAGACAGCTGTTCCTAATGTTTATGCACCCTATGTCCTGGCTCACCGTTCAAATGAAGGTCACACTTTGTGATTTCAAATCTTGTTCGGGGTTTTTTGTAGATTAGACTTTTTTAATGCATTGAAACAGAACGTGGTAAAATATCTTTTCATATTGTGGCCAGTACGTTCCCCAGCACAGAGAGTTATGGTATAAAGAGGGTTCTCAAGAAGAAGACGTGGAATTATCCAAGCGGCCCAAGGTTCCGGTCACTATCGAAAACTGGACGGCCGCTTTCTTATATATGCTAGTGTGTATTGTGCGAAGTACCCGGAGAGGTCTGTTGCACTATTTAAATACATGGATGTGATTAGGAAAGCACATCTCAACTACGACGGGTACGCATGGGTACAATACGACGAGGAGTTCAGAGCCCGCATTGCTTGTGACGCAGAGGCGCAATGGGGCGAACTAGACATGGAACTCTGGCAGCACACAATGGGCCCGGCCAAATTCGGCAAAACCGTTTTTACTGCGAGCGACCTGCCGATAGTTTAACGGCCCTTTCAGGGATGACCCACCCGAGGAGGGGGGGAGCAGGGAGAGGCCAGGCCAATGCCGATGGCACATGCTGGGACTTCAATAAAGGCAGTTGCACCAGGGAACACTGCAAATTCCGGCACAAATGCTCCAAGTGTTCGGGCAAGCACACTCTGGTCCACTGTTTCAGGGCTGGTGGAGGGCAGGGGACTTCCGAGAAGGGGTCTCAGCAGGGTTATGGAGGAGGGCAGCAGGGACAGGTGGGGGGCTCGCAGATGGGAAGGGGGGGCAAGGACCTGCAGGGAAAGGCTTGTACGCCCATTAGACTTGACAGGTTAGCTTTTTGGCTCTCAACGTACGACAGATGGGAGGATGCACGGGTACTGCTGCAGGGCTTCACATTGGGTTTCAGGCTGGGGTACCAAGGACCACGGGTGCGTCGGTGGGCAGACAACTTAAAATCAACTCACATGCATAAGCAGGCGGTGAGGGAAAAGTTAGAGAAAGAAATCCAGGAAGGCAGGATGGCAGGCCCCTTTAACGACTGACCCATGGATGCCCTGATTGTGTCCCCCCATTGGTGTGATGCCCAAAATAAATGCAGGCAGTTTTGGTTAATCCAGCATATGTCATGGCTGGAGGGCCAATCAATGAATGACTTTATCCCGGAGAAACAGGTGTCTGTCACGTACTCTTCGGTGGACGTGGCATTGGCCTTGGTTGAGAAAGCAGGTCTGGGCACTAATGGCAAAAAGCGACATTATGTTGGCCTTCCGCCTGTTGCAGGTACACCCTGCCGAATTTCAATTGTTCGGAACACAGCTCGAAGGGAAGTGGTATGTCGATAAAGCTCTACCTATGGGCTTCTCCATATCTTGTGCCTTGTTTGAATGTTTTAGCACGTTTCTGCAATGGCTGTTCATGAATACCACAGGTAACATCAACATGACTCTCTACTTGGATGATTTTTTCTTTGTGGGAAGCCCCACGAGCGAGTCCTGTCAGGAAGCGCTGGCAAGGTTCCAGGAGTCGATGGGGGACTTAGGTGTGCCTTTGGCCCTTGAGAAACCAGTGGGGCCTGCAACAGTGATATCATTCCTGGGGATTGAAATTGGCTCAGTTGCTCAGGAGGCCAGGCTGCCCGAAGATAAGAAGCTGGCCATGCAGCAGTTGCTGAGTTCCATGATGGGGAAAAAGGAAGTGACAGTCAAAGAAGTGCAGGTTCTCTTAGGGCGCTTGAATTTTGCATGCAGGGTAGTCAGAGCAGGAATAACCTTTTGTAGGAGGCTGGGCCTAGCTATGTCAGGGCTGCCACTACCATAACACCATGTCCGCTTGGCAGCAGGGGTGCGGGATGATTTGAGGATGCGGGGTGTCTTCTTGGAGTTGTTTAATGGGATTCCTCTAGAGGCATTAACAGACTTTGAATGGGATGTACACATTTTTTCGGACGCGTCGATTTTGGTCTTTATTGGCAGGGACATTGGTGCGCGGAAGTGTGGGCGCAGGCTTGGAAGGTTGGCGGACGCAGTATCGCCTTTTTGGACCTGTCCCCGCTGCTGGTGGCGCTGGTGATGTAGGGTGAACAGTTACAGCATATAAAAGTTCTGTTTCGGGTAGACAATATGTGAGTAGTTCAGGTCATCAACAAGAAGTCTGCAAGGGATACACAGATTTTTAAGCTGTTGAGGGCTTTTGTGTTGCAATGCTTGCAGCTTGATATGATTTTTAGAGCTCGACACATGCCAGGTGTGGACAATGACATTGTGGATGCTTTGTCTCGTTCACAGTGGAGGAGGTTTCATGGTCTGGCCACGGACATGGACAATGTCGGAACCCGAATGACGCAGCACTTATGGTCGATCGGAGAGCCTGGATGCTTCAATTGGTAGAAGGGTCGCTAGCTGAATCAACCAGGATACAGTATTTGCATGCATGGGCCACATTCTTGGCAGAGGGGGGCGCATCATAGGTCAGATGACTGGGCGAGCGTGGAGGATGTAGTGCAATTCATACTGAGTTTGACTGGGAAAGGTCAGTCGAGGGTGACCATTTCGGGTAATCTAGCAGCCATTGCTTTAATGGGAAAGTTGTATTGGGGATACGCCCTGTCAGCAGGGAAGCCTGGTAGGAGACTTTTGTAGGGTTGGGCGAGGGAGCAGGGTAGGTCAGGGGGTAAGCGTAAACCGTTGACACAGGATATTTTGGCCAAAGTCTTGGCGGAACGGCCAGGCAACTGCAGTTCAGAGAGGGTGGTGGTACTGTTTTCCACGCTGATGTCGTGGATGATTTTCGATGCATTTCGGGTCTCTGAGCTTCTGGGCAGTAAAGGGGTCAGGGTCTGATCTGGGTAGAGGTTATCAAAGCTGGCATGGGTCTACAAATTCGGTTCCATAAATCTAAGACTGACCAGCAGGGGCAGGGGTGGAGCATTTCCTTTTACGTCTACCCAGGGGCGGTATTCTGCCCAGTTCGATGGGGAGGCACCTGGAAGCAGTGTTCCACCCAGGGGGGTTGGTTGGTTTTTCAGCATCTGAACGGGAGTCCTGTTTCCTCCTTCCAGCTGTTGGCGATCTTGCGCAAGGCATTATCTCGGGTGGGGTTGGACGCAAGCGATTTTGGCATGCATTCTTCCCGAATTGGTTTGGCCTTGGAGGCGGGCAGGTAAGGATTGAGTTGCGCTCGAATTATGGTGTTGGGGAGCTGGTCTTCCAATTGTTTCTGGTGTGACGTGCGTGCAGCGGATGACAGTTGATGTGTGTCATACCGGTTGTCATCTTGTGTTTTTTGTTTTCAGGTTCTGTTCTTGGGCCGCTGGAATCTGGCATGCATATATGGATTGTAGGACATTCGTTTTTAAATGGGCACAGCATCAAGCCAAGTCTGGCAGTCATGGGTCAAATTTGGGGTTGAATAGGGGATTGCACTCTATTTCCTGGCATGGTAAAGGGGGAATGCCCTGGGGCAAATTTGTGTGTTGCTTGAACAAGCTTCTTGTGGGTGGCAAGTGCCCACATATCTTGGTGATTTATTTATGGGAAAATGAGCTGGTAGTAAGGAAAGGCCTGACTTTGAACATGAAGGATGATTTGAAGGGTATGGGCAGGTGTTGGGCTTGGTGCCATATTCTTTGGATGGAGTTCATCCCAAGGAGGATCTGGAGGAGGGTGCATCACCCGTCAGCTAAAGATAGGGCCAGAAGGAAGATTAATAAGGAGATGCGTACATTCTGTAGGCAAGTTGGCATCGGCAGGGTGGTGCATTCGGATTTGCGATTCGAGGATAAGGAGTTCTTTTGGGATGATGGCGTCTACTTGTCCTTTATGGGCATGGAACTGTACTTAGTTCAGCAGAAGTTGGAGTTGGCCAGGAGTTTGGGCCTACCCTAGTCGGGTATCGGGGGGGGGGGGATCTGCAAAAGTGGGTATCACCTCCCCCTCCTCTTGTTTTTCTGTTGTTCTTGTTGACAGCACAAACTCAGGCTCAAAGGGAACAGCTAGATTAGTTCATGCCTGGATGTCACAGGAAGTTCAAGGTTATGTAGGAGGTATACTTGAGTAGGGGTTAATAGTTGTAGCAAACGGCAGGGGGTTTAAAAGGCACAGTTACATTTGAACAGATCTGGAGAGGGCACAATGTTACTGTACCAAGTTAATGTCAGGGAGGGAGAATTTTAAAAGAGGGGGTAGATTAAGATAGGTGAGTTAACTGTATAGTGAGGTTTTAGTTTTGTGAGACAAAGGCCTAGGTTGTGTTGTAATGTGCACCTATTTCAATAAAGCGGCCTTTTTCGCACAAACCTGGTGTCAGTGGTCCGTGCTGCTCCCCTCTTCCTCAAGCATGCTCTTGACTGAAAGCTGGAAATATTAACCCTGTTTCGGTGTTTATAGGCACCTACTTACATGCTCCTTTGTGAATATTTGTCTAATATCTGTCATCAGGCACAATGTAATATACTGCTGCAAAAGTAAACCTGTTTTATTTGTAGCAGAAATCAATTGTACTCATAAATTTTCCATGCCTGCATCTCGTAGTTCGAAGAGCTGTAATGGTGGAAGAATTTGTATTGAATCTTAAATTACATTCCTGCAACTTTTACAATATCGTTCAATCTGCTGTAATCGGCAGTAAAAATCTTGACAAACTCTAAATCGCAAATGCATACGGTAAAGCATTTTAAACAAGGTTTGGGGAGAGAGAGAGCTTTGGCTTGAGAAGACAGCATTGTGTATTGAAAGAGAAATACATTTTGTGTCAATAAAGCACTGCAAGCAGTGTCTTTACTGTGATCATCTTTATATTATTGCCTGTGTAGTTGGTGTTTAAGATTGGAATCAGGTTGGGAAAGGACATAAATGCACAATGCATACTAATCAACACTTTGTGTTGCCACAAATTCATGGGACACAAAATGGGCCAAAGTCTTGATAAAGCATTTACTTTCCGATGCAAATCTGTTTTGCTCCCAGAAGTTGCCCTAAAGGTAACACAAATGAGGGCATATTTATAAATAGATTTGTGTCATGCTTGTGCTGGCAAACATAGTACATGAACGGTGCAAACCCAAAATGCGAATTATGAAACCACACAAGGCCACTTTGCGTGGCCCTGAGTGGCTTCAACAATCTGGAGTAATGCCACTCCAGATTGCTGCATTGCATTATTCTGCCCTGGGAAGGCGTTCCCACCCAACCCCCATGGTTTTTGATGCATTCCAAGGTTTACCATAATTGGTAGACCTGGGAATGCGCCAAAAGATACGTCTTCCCAGACGAGGCGAAATTAGTCAAAACATCTTTATTTCTCCTTCTTACATCCTCTTTCTATGTGTGCTACATTCTGAAGCACACAGAGAAAGAGGAATTTGCCTCTCAGGATTGTCTTTGGTCATGCAGGTGCTCCTTCCTGCACAGAAACAATCCTGCAAACAACACAGGCACCTTTTACGCCATGGTGCAAGTGTGCCTGCATTGGTGCTATGCAGCCAAAATGGTGCCAGTGCAGGGATAAAGGCAGTAGTGTGCTATATTCTTTTAAATATGGTGCATTCCTGCCCTTTCCCTGTAATGCAGAGCAGCATGGTGACTTGCTGCGCTGCGTTGCATCACTTTTCCATAAATATGGCCCATAGTGTCAAGGGGTCATCCAATGGGTGGTATTTGGCCATTCTCAAGTAACCACTGATTTCTAACAGAATGACCTGTCTAGTAAAATTGGTAAACAGGGCTTGAGGCAAAACATAAGGGGGCAGATTTACAATGCGGCGCACCATGGGGCAAAAAACGGCACAGATGCGTCACGCATCTGTGCCGCAAAAGTGACGCATTGCTGGAGTTGCGTCGCAAGCGCGACAAAGCTCCAGCAATGCTCTGGGGGGCCCTATCTGTCCAATGCTGCGTCAAGCCTTACGCCTGCTTCAAGCAGGCGCAGGGTTTTGACGCAGCATTGGCCTAAAAGTGCCTGACTGAAATATTGTAGATTTCACACAGGCACTTTTGTGAAGCGCACCTGCCCCAGAACGCCCACCCTGCGCCGGAACGCCCACATGTGGCGCAGGGCTTTACAACGTGACGCATCTGCCTAGATGCGTCACGTTGTAAATGGGTCGCAGGGATGCGCCACGTTTACGCCGCCGTTGTGTGACGCACAGCCGCGTAAACGTGGCGCAAGTCCGATATAAATCTGCCCCAACGTCTTTTTGAGGAAGCTGATAACAGGAAATGTTTTCATTTCTCCTACCTTTCACAAATTTCATGGGTGCTGCACTGTACATCACACATCCAATATGTGAGAAGTTTTAAACTTACCGTAAGACTTGTAAGTTGTATTGGAAGGATACACTGCCAGTACAAATTCTACACCAAGCACAGTATATACACCTTTGAGCTATAATGCAAAGGCTTTGGCTTGGTGCCATGCAGCCTGCTTGTGCACTGCTGAGTGGTGAAGAGAGCAGCAATGCCTTATGGTAATAATATTGCTCTCCAATGCTCTCTCCTTCTAGAGTAACGAGTCACAGGAACTTTGCTACACTGCATTAAAATAATAAATATTCCTTTTAGTTTTAATTACAACTAGTCCTCAAAAACAATTTGCCAAACGATTGATGAAAGTCTACGTACAGAGGATAAAATTAGGCTGGAACTAATAATTTACGTAATCAACTAACCAGAAAACACCTTAGGGTAACTGCAGAAGGTGTCCTGGAAGCTATAGTTGCAAAGGTTTGTAACTGGAACGAAGAGGGATGGAAAATGGTGGCCCTTTTTGACATGGGACAGTCAGTCACCCTATTTTATAAATTCTACCAAACAGACCAAGCTGATTTTTGTTGCACTGTGGCTCTCAAAATAGAGAAAGAACAGACCGTGGTCTACTTGGATTATAAAAAGCTATGTATTTTTTTTACCATGGAGCACATAATCAATCCACCTTATGTGGCACATGCCAGTGGGCTAGTTTAGGAAATGATAGGTGAACTTTTTGCCATGAATTCAATTGCTTTTCTGGTATGGATGACACTTGTGACCTAGTTGCAGCTATTATATGAAAAACAACATGTTGTGGCCTAATAGGGCCTACACGTATCCAACTTAAACCATTCTAAACTCACCAGAGCATAGCAAAGATTTAACCCATGTATATGGACAAACATCACAGCCAAACAATGGTCAGTTTTCAATTGACAAGTAAGTTTGCTCTCAAACCTGTCTTTGTTCTGGTGCACACAACACATTTGATTGGGTTGGAATGCTACCCAATTGATTGCCAGTAAATAGACTCTTCGCAAGCGTTCCTTCCATCACCTCATGTGTGTTTGCGTGTTTGATATACTGCTTTAAGTTATAAGGGTGTGCCCAAACATGTGTCATATGCTCACTGAGCCACTGGAACCAAGCTAAATATGGATAACAAGACCAAATCAGGGTGAACCCAGCCCTCGGTTGGTTGCATTCCGGTTCAGGGAGGGGTTAGCCTGGCAGGTCTGCCTGAACTATTTCGATTAGAGCAGGGCCAAGACTGATTTGCATATAGCTAAGTCCAAAGTGCAGTGTCATGTGGGCAAAAAAACGAGGAGTTGGAATGCAACCCTGAGGGACTGCTAGTGGTTAGTCTTATGTAAACATTCCTCCCATCACATTTTGTGCTTGAGACATCGGATATACTGGCAAATGTGTAACTAAAGGCCTCATTCTGATTTTGGTGGCCCTGCCACAGACAGGTTGTTGGTGGCGGGCCCACAGACATCCACAGAAGCAGTCAAACTGCTGGATTATGATCCGCTCGGAGGCATCGGTCGTAGGGACCGACCGCTGCTCATCCGACAGGCTCAGATAGCCCGTCAGGGTAGCAATTGGACAATAATTCCTACAGTAGGGGCAGTGACTGCTCAAGCACCGTTGTAATGATTACGGTGTCCGTTTCCCTTGACATGTTCATGGCGGTCCGACCCATGTACAGGCAGAGGGAAAGAGACTTTGGGGGCTCCTAGCAGGGCCCCTGTTGAGCCCTGCTATGGAGCTTGAGGGGCACATGGGGTGCCCCCCAAACATCCATGGACCCTGTGCCAGGCACCTCATGGGTGCCTCGCACAAGGTGCATGGATGTTTCACACATGCCTATTTCTATTGTGGCTTGTGCAGTGACCCTTTTCCAGGCAGCTGCACTAGCCACAATAGAAACCTAAATGTTTCCGACCACCTGCACAGCGGTCGGATCGTAATTTGGCGGGTGGAACCGCCGACTACATGTCGGCCGGTATCCATCCTGCAATGATGGCGGTCGGTGCTCGTCTGACCACCATCATAATAGGGTCATCAAATCTTTAAAAGAATTTGGAACTGTATTAGGATTTTGGTGACACTTCCATTGTTTCCCATTTCTGGAAAGTAAAGTTATATGTTTTTAAACAGCTAACTGCAAATTGTTTATACCTTCTAAAAATATATTTTGCAAGAAACTAGAAGGTATTTTATCCTAGACAAATAAAATCCACATTCATCTGCATTTTATCCCCTGAGTTCTATGCTGACCCATCAAATTGTTATCGCAAAGGCTATTATTCTCCTTGGGAATCATCAACAGGCCACTTGCCCCAGGAGAAGTTTGCAATAGTTACCTATGTCTCTCAATATCGGATGCACCTGGTTTTGATCGAGCAGATCTGGAGAAACCAGAGAACATATTGTGATTTTCTGGAAGTGTAGCTAGAGATCTCACTAGTCCAAAAGTAAATCACCCACTACATTGGTACAAGGTTGGAGACGATTGGGTAATTCATCACAAGAAAAGGTAGGGGCTGGTACGCCAAATGCTTGGAAAACATTAATAAGCGTAGGGTCTTCCCCTATAGAAATGACAAGTGTTGGCCACAAACCATGCAATAGGTTCAGATAGAAAGAAATTATTGAATACTTATACACATCCAGAGCTATTCACAAAGGTAACTTATACCTGGGAGTAATTTACATGTGTAATGTACTCTTATATTTTTTAGTAACTTTAGTACTTTTGGAGATTCACATAATTTGAGTGTAACGTTACTCAAATGTGTAGCTTTACACTACTCCATGAACAAAGGGGTGGAGACAAATTTATGAGCGTAAGTTGCTACTGCCAAAAAATAAACAGTAGTGAGACACCCCCAGCTTTTCTTGATTTTGCGAATCGCGTATTTGCCGCAAAATTGACCTTGTGTGTAATTGTTCCATATGTGATTCTTTCTCTGCTGCCCTAAGTTCGGGTACCCCGGCAAAAACAATAACATAAGGGTATGCTTCAGGGGGCAAGTTTATATGTGGTAAAGGGTAGTCTAATCTGTCATTAGGCTCATGACCTCTCTGGTTTACTTCAATCAAACTATGAGTTGTGGAATTCCCTGTTTGCGCTATCAACACATCTGTTCGCTGTTGAACCTTGTCTGTGTCCCTGTTCCCCCCCTTCTGGATGTTTCCCCTCACTACCTGGGCTGTAGGTTTGGGTGTTTCATGCACTTGTGCAATGGTACATTGCGCGTTACTAATACAATTATTGTTGCCAGCTGTTTGCCCGGATGGCGTAATAGCTGCTGGGGTAGGGTTTGCTATTACGTTACTGCTTATGGGGCCCTTTGACTTCCCCAGCTTAGTCAATTCATTTACAATTTTGTCTAGTCTGCTAATTATTGGTTTTAACTGACTCATAATAAAGGCTTCCAGGAGTTTTTGGAGGTCTCCTATTACATCATCCATCCATCCTGGTGGTCCTGGGTGGCATGACGCTACTACTTCCCTAACCACCTCATCCCTATCTTTTGGTCCGTGTGTGACCACACTTGATTTATTTTTTCGAGGTTGGCCCTTCCTGCAGCCCCCTTGTTTAGATATTTTACTTGTAGCTTTGTTTCTATCCCTAATTGTGTCTGCTGCTACCTCTACTACCAGCTGCGCACAGGGAATACCTTCAGTTGTATTTTCCAGGGTGTCAGTATGAGAAATTGCTGATTTGTTTGAATCCGTAGGCTGTGTAGGTGTGGCTGGCAAAGGTATCGGTGAAATAGACAAGCTCATCTCCGTACGCTCAATCTCCCCAAATGACTTTCCTCAACATCAGGTCAATCGCGGTAGGTTGTGCTTTGTGGGGCAACGCAACATTTGGCTCAAGCCCTGAAGGGTTTGGGGTGCGGGACGAGTATGCTTTGCCAGTGGCCGAGCGCGTTTTCACTTTGTTAGACATAACGAAACTAAAAGGAGGGTGCAAGAACTTACGCTGTCGCCTACCAACCACTGCTCTCCCTCCTTAGCTAGTGAGCCAGTAAGTAAGTCCTCCATATTATGAGACAGATTGTATGAATTATCTTCTCCCCTTTCCACGATTGCACAATAGTTCGTAGTCTGCTATTTATACGGTCCTTTAGAAACAATTAAACAGTTGTTGGGCGTCGTGGTATATTACTAACTATTACTAACTCACCTTTTTCTGCTGCTAAAGTGTTAATTTGCACTGCCCTTCCTTCGTTAGACCGGAGTGGTCTCCTCGGGCTCTTGTGTTGCTTCCCCTGGTCGGGTCCGTCCGTGCGAGCGGACCCGCCATCTTGGGGGTAGTTGGGCCACGTTCTAGTGGTCGGGGATGCACCCTATGGCTCCGTAAAAAGATCGTAGGAGCAAGCCTGCAATCCCTAATCTGACTCTGAGGGTGGCTGACGTGTCTGGCAGGGCTCTGCTAGCACGGACGTGCACTTGGAAACTTGCTGATAATTTTTAACGCTGCTATTTAAAAATTTCGTTTTGTGTGCTAACTCACCTTTTTCTGCTGCTAAATTGTTAATTTGCACTGCCCTTCCTTCGGTAGACCGGAGTGGTCTCCTCGGGCTCTTGTGTTGCTTCCCCTGGTCGGGTCCGTCCGTGCGAGTGGACCCGCCATCTTGGGGGTAGTTGGGCCACCTTCTAGTGGTCGGGGATGCACCCTATGGCTCCATAAAAAGATCGTAGGAGCAAGCCTGCAATCCCTAATCTGACTCTGAGGGTGGCTGATGTGTCTGGCAGGGCTCTTAATAGCACGGACGTGCACTTGGAAACTTGCTGATAATTTTTAACGCTGCTGTTTTAAAATTTCGTTTTGTGTGCTAACTCGCCTTTTTCTGCTGCTAAATTGTTAATTTGCACTGCCCTTCCTTCGCTAAACCGGAGTGGTCTCCTCGGGCTCTTGCGTTGCTTCCCCTGGTCGGGTCCGTCCGTGCCAGCGGACCCGCCATCTTGGGGGTAGTTGGGCCACGTTCTAGTGGTCGGGGATGCACCCTATGGGCTCTATAAAAACAACACTGGACCGAACGCGCAGCGGGCGTGCCGGCGGCGCGCCAAAGGCAAACCGGCGGCGCGCCAAAGGCAAGCCCGTCTGCGCGCGTCCGCGCCAAGGTAGCGCCCAGCGCCAGTTGTGCTGCCCATTTTGGGCTTGATCAGGAGTACTCTTTACCGCTGGGCCTTAGGTACCCTAGAGAGACTCTTTTACAGATCGGTAAGCAGCATGCTAATAGGGGGGCACTCAGCCCATCCACTGGCAGAATTCCTGGCAGCTGACCTTCTGAGGTGTGGGCTTTTGAATGTGAGGTCTTTACCTAAGCATAGTGCGGAAATCATGCTGATGATTGAGTCACACGAGCTTGACTGTATGGTCGATCGGGGTTGGGCATGCCCTCCCGGTTTTAAATTCTTGCATCTTCCCAGGTGTACTGGGAGGGTTGGGGGGGTCGGGGTTATTTATAAAGCATATTGGAAGATTGGAGCTATTAATATGGATCCGGTGGACGGAATGGAACTGCTGGGCCTATCGATAAGGAGCGGCTCCGGGGATACCGTTACTATAGTTCTTTGCTATAGACCCCCGGGTGCGTTTAGTGTCTCTCAGCAACACTCGCTCTTAGCCACCCTTACTAACATGGCCGCTACACATCACAAGTTGATAATTCTTGGGGATTTCAATCTTTGGCCTAATGGCTCCCTTGACTCAGGATTATTAAATCTACTTCACTCATGTGAAGGTGTTGGCCTCCTTCAGCAGGTTGTGGATGCTACTCACAGGGCGGGGCACCTTCTCGACCTTGTGTTTACTGTACCCAATCTGTTGGTCATGGGGGAAATCCTTCATATGGAGTGGACTGACCATTCCCTTGTCAAATTTTATGTTAAAATTAATGGCTCCCAGAAGGGCTCCGCGTGTTACAAGGGAGTTTCAGTATAGAGACTGGAAGGCTCTTGTTCGCGTGAAGTCGCCTGATCGGGTATTTAAAGTTGGTGATTGTTTTGCTATGGATAAACAAGTAGAAGAGAACTATCTCTCACTGTGCGTTAATATCACTGCATCGTTGGACTCTTATGCCCCCCTGAAAGTACGCAGCCAGGAGGGGAAATCCTCTGATCCTTGGTTCAATGATTCATTAAAGAACCTAAGGCGAGGTTGTAAACAGGCGGAGAGAAGTTGGAGGCGTGAATATGAGGAAATTAAGAGGTTGCAATGGAAGAGTAAAATTCTGGAATATAAGCAGTTAATTAAGAAAACCAAGGCTGACTATTTTTCTTCCCTGATCTGTAATGCGACTAATAGCTCTAGGAGCATTTTTAATATACTAAACAGTCTTACTAAACCTGACTGCTCCAAGAATGCTATTGTTCCGTCGCAAGATCTCTCTGAGAATTCTTCAGGGAGAAAATTGAGTTAATTATTAAGGATCTGGACTCTCCGGAGAGTGACAGTCCCTCAGCCACCGGGCATTTGGTTTTGGTTGACAAAGCTGATGGTCCTGTTTGGCCATCAGGGGAACCCCTATTCGAGCTTCCGCTGCTTACTGAAGAAGTCTTTAGTGAGTTGGCATGGGGCATTTCATCTGGTTCACCTTTGGACCCTGTACCGCATAAGATCTGGAAGGAGTATGAGGAGTGTTGGAAATGGGATCCCCGGCTGGCCAGGGCTTTCGCCAAAGTCAGTCAGAGACCACCACACCCACGTCAGGGCAAGGGAGTTACACGCCAAGATAACCCCTACTCACCCTCTAGGTAACGTGGCGCGAGCAGCAAGGCTAAACTTGGAGGCGATGTAGGCTAAGTATTTGCGCACGCACCCCAGCAACAACAACCAAAGGCCCACCACAAAGGAAACTCCACACAAGGTTATATAAAAAATAGCCTTTGTATTACACCAAAACACATTAGATAAAACACACACTTTACAATGTGCCAGCGGCACGGGCAGAATTTACAGGGGATATGTACAAGACAGGGCCACCTGGACCACTGTCAGGAATCAGAAGTAGCACTTTCAGAAATAATACTTTTGCATGTAAAATCACTGTAGCACACAATAAAACACAACCAGTAATCACTGGTAACCAGGACCTCACTAGCACCACCTGTACTAGGGAGAAAACAACCACCTATGTATTACAATACCTGTAGGGGTGTAAGCACATAACACATGATGCAATGCATAACATTCATTCAGAGGTGTAAGGGGGAAAACACATGATGCATCACAATACATTCAGAGGTGTAAAAGGCACATGACGCATAAACAATACATTCAGAGGTGCATAGAAAGGACAATTGCGCCAAACTCACGTAAGTCACCACCTGTGACTGTCCCTAGGCCCTCTGGCCTTGTTGGGGCTAGGACGCCCTGTGTCCAAAGTCAGGGTCCTAAACGTAGCAGTTGCCCACAAAGTGCTGGGCAACTGGTGCAACAATGTTTGAGCCTGCCAGGGCTCAAAAACAACAGTGGGGGCTCAAGAGCCTCTCTGGGCCCTTCACAACCACTTTGGCGCCTGGAGCCTCTCTCCGGGCCCTAAGAAATAAATGTGGCCCCCCTAGAGCCTCTCTAGGCTCTTAACTTGCATGGGCCAGGGTGGGGCCTCTCTGGGCTCCTTCTTCCATTCTGCCCCCGAGCCTCTCAGGGCTCATGACCAAAGAAATGCCCCTGAGCCTCGCAGGCTCCAACCAACAAATGCCGCCTTTTCGAGCCTCTCTGGGCTCTGGGACACTGGGGGCGCTGTAAGCGGGAGTCCCCCTCCCGGGGACTCCCAAGGCAATGGTGCGCCCTGAGCCTCTCGGGGCTCAAGACACAAAGCGCGAGGTCGCGCTACCGAGGGGCGGGGGGGGGCGGACACCGACAGTGTGTCCCGGCGCCCCTCCCGTGCCTGGCGCACTCACCGGCTTCCGGTGCAGGTCCGGGGCTCCTCTCCAGCTCGGGGAGCCTCGGGCGGCCCCCGCAGGCAGCGCCTTCTTCTGGACGGCCAATGAGAACACAGGTCACCCGGCGAGCCTCCCGCAGCCACAGCCAATGGCAGCGCGGCTCCCGGGTGACGTCAGCAGCTGCTCCGTGGCTTCTCCTCGGCTCGGGGAAAGGCGGGGCTGCTTCCTCCGGGCTGCGGCGGTGCTTTTCACCCGGGGTAAAGGCGGTGTGGGCAGCCGCTCGAATGTTCCAAACCAGCGAGGTGGGCACTCGCTCTACAAGGTCGATAAGGCGCTCCCAAGCGCCAGGGGGCAATCACAGCGCTCCCAAGCGCTACAAATCAAAATAAAGCGCTCTCAGCGCTGGGGTGAAGGCACAGCGCTCCCAAGCGCTACAAGCCAAATAAAGCGCTCTTAAGCGCTAGGGGAGAAATGAAGCGCTCCCAAGCGCTAGCACAAAGTCCAGCAAAAGGTCCTCAGGGCAGGCAGGGGCAAGGCTGGGCCCAGAGCCAGCTCACTGGGTCTCCAGGCAGGGAGACACCCCAAGTGGCGGTCCTCTGGCCCAGCAGCAGCAGCAACAGCCCCCTCAGGATCCTGGAAGAGAACAACATCTGTGGGGACACAGCCCCATTTTTATACAGTGCATTCCTTTGTCTGAAGGTGCAGAGTGGGGGCGGAACCAGTCGCAGCTGGTTCTTGAGTACTCTGTTTACCTCAACCACCCTCTCTATTCACTGGCAGGGCTTGGGTCATTAGACACACCACAGGGGGGCGGAGCCAGCATTGTGTGGGGAAAACCCAGCCCATCCAGGACACAGGTACACTCCTCCCACACATCACTCATGCTAATCTCCCACTCACCACCGGGCAGACCCATCCAGACTTCCTGGAGCCTGGCATGCCAGCCAGCTCCAGCCAATCACACGCCAGCACCCTCACAGCACACGTACAGCCATGTCTAGAAATGGCGCTTCGCTACTAGACACATACATGCTGCATACACCGTTGCGCAGCATTCACTCACACGAGTTCACACATACCAGACTCAAGCCTGTACACCCCACGCATCAGGAACTACCAGGGACACATACATTCCCCATGCATTCCTATGGGCGGGCAGGCCTAGCTCAGCACATGCACTCAGAGTGCGCACGCACTTTCCACTGGGACACAGTGAAAGTGCGCAGAATCCAAAAATCACCATCTCCAGGTCACCATTTCAAGCAAAAAGTCTAGGGGTGAACCTGCCCTAAGGGCCAAAGTCCAACATAACCCCCTTCCAGCCAAAACGCAGGGGAGACCAATCACCACCGTGATGGACTTCCCTGCTTGGGGCGATAGAACACGGACGCGGGCCCGCAACTGCAGGGACACCCTCCGGTTCTATGCCACGGTGAACCCATGGGATTCCTTCTCAACACACTGTCTGGACCAACTGGGCTACCCCACTGGTACTCCCAAGTTGTCCGCGGCCAGGACCAGGCCCTGGGCCACCCAGGTGCCACGGGTCCATGCCAATTCGCAGAGCGGGGGGTAGTAACCCCTGGCACATAGGAGCCATTTTCCACTCTTCCTGTCTGCAAGACAGGACTAGACTGCCACTGGTACTCCAGCCGAGGGCCTACAACCTCAGGCGGACCAGGAGTCTCGGGGAAGGCTCTCCTCCCCCTACCTCTTCTCCTAGGGTTCCTCCTCCCTCTGCGAGGGGTACCCCTAGAACGCCATTCCAACCCAGGACTTATCCACTCAGGTTGCACCGGGGTCAGAGGTGGGCTCTCCCACCCTCTGCACCCCCTTCCAGAGGTCTGCCCTCTCCCACCTGGAGAAGTTCCTCTGGAAGAAGAACCGGTCAGGACACTGGTTACAGTCGTCCTACCCTTCAGGTCAGGCTGATCCTGAACCTGGCCTCCCAACCTCTGGTCTAGAACCTTCGGTGGAACAATTGCCTGGCACTCCAGGACTTCTGGGGATTCCCTCGCAATCCCCCTGAGGCTAACAAATGTCACATCTGTTGCGTGACTGTCTGTCTGGCGCAGATCTCCCGCCCTCTGTCCACCTGACAGTGCGTGATGATCCCCCAGACCAGAAGTGGTGTCACCATGGTCACTACACGGGAACCTAGCCCAACTGGGTAGTCCCTGACCCACTGGTCCTTCCACTGGGGAACTCCCCCAATCACTCCTCACTCTGGACTCCTGTACCCTCCCTACCGGAGCGGTACCGCCAGACTCTAGAACCACAGGAGCTCTGGTTACAGACACTCCAGGTCCTCTACTCACTAGGAGATCTTCCTCAAATGGGCTAACAGGACAGCCTAGGTCCCCAACCTGGTGTTCCCTCAAGAAACCACCCAGGTTCTGAGACAGGGCTTCGGGCCTCTGGGGGCTCTCAGCCACCCACTGACTCCTGCTCCACTGAGCCAGGCAGTCAGCCCCTACACCCTTCTCACTATACTGGGACCTAGCTGGGCTACACTGAGCCTCTTCCACCACGCTGGGCTGGAAGATCCCTGAACCACTACTTTTGGAGTCACTCACCAATGACCCTAGAGAACCTCTGGCCCTTTCCCAGCGGTCGGCTTCCCTTGCCAGTAACTCTGTATCAGTAAATCCAACTTGCAACAGGTGTTGGCGCAACTCTGGCGAACAACCACTGAGCACCTGCTCTTTGACTATAAGATCAAACAAGACTTCAAAATCAGAGTCAGTGTGAACCTCTACCCAAGCCCACAGTGCTCCACAACATTCATCCTCAAACTTCTCCCACGACTGGTGAGGCAGCTTCCTACTGCCCCTGAATTTCAACCTATACTCCTCCTCTTGGGAAACAGGTACCAGACTGGGGGAACTGGGACTGGGATTTCCTACACTGGAATCTAAATAGCTGCCACCACTGGACCCAACCCTCCCTGGGGGATCCAGAAACTCAACACTGCGCGCAGGGGATAGTCTACCCTCCAGAGCTACTTCGCCTCTGGTGGAGGCCCTCTCAGCCTCCTCTATCCTTTCCTGCGCTAAGACCCTCTCGGTCTCTAGCTGTTGCTTTCTAATGCCCAGCTGTGCCATAGCCTGGGCATGCTCCAACCTGAGCCTCTCTAAAGCCAGCTGGTGCTCCCTTTCTCTCCTCCTATCTTCCAGCTCCTCTGGGGACAGGGAAAGGGATGAGGCGCTGCCTCCTATGCTGGACCCAGCAAGGGACTCCCTATCTATGGGGTCCTCACTATCTGCTGGCGTCCCTGTGCTATCACTTTCTTCCTCCTCTTCTGAATCTTCAGGGCTCCCCACAGACCCACCACCCTCCTGGTGTGAAGCCCGGGCCCTTTCCTCACTGCGCTCAAGGTCCCACTGACACTTTTGCCATAGGATCAGGCTGCTCCTAAGTTCGGACTGAGTGTCTAACTCATCCACCCCTATGTCTCTCTCTTCACAGAACCTTACCAACTCTCCCATACTGTATCTAAACAGATCACAGACAACAAAAGCAGGCACCATTCTGGCGGACGTTCTAGTGAAGAGATCACACAGGGAACCTAGGGGTCTGAGCTAACACAGGAGTACACAATTCACAAGGTATTCAGCAAGCTCTCTACCCCAGAGAACTCACACTCACTTGCCTAGTGCCACACACCATTCATCCACACACAACCCCCCCATCGGACTAGTAAGGCAGTTTCTACCACCCCTGACTTCTCAACCTGACCACAAGTGACACAGGTACCAGACTCTGGGCGCGGGGCAGGGGAACAAATGCACTGGACACAATTGCACAATGCTACCTTCAGGAGAAGAAAATATGAAACTTCCAAAAAAAAAACAATCCCCTAAAATGTGGTCATCTAAAATGCAGAGTTTTGTGGTGCAGCCAGCCGCTACTAAGGTACAAGGCAAACACAAATCCTTATCCCACCGCTTGCCGCCAATGTTGGAAATGGGATCCCCGGCTGGCCAGGGCTTTCGCCAAAGTCAGTCAGAGACCACCACACCCACGTCAGGGCAAGGGAGTTACACGCCAAGATAACCCCTACTCACCCTCTAGGTAACGTGGCGCGAGCAGCAAGGCTAAACTTGGAGGCGATGTAGGCTAAGTATTTGCGCACGCACCCCAGCAACAACAACCAAAGGCCCACCACAAAGGAAACTCCACACAAGGTTATATAAAAAATAGCCTTTGTATTACACCAAAACACATTAGATAAAACACACACTTTACAATGTGCCAGCGGCACGGGCAGAATTTACAGGGGATATGTACAAGACAGGGCCACCTGGACCACTGTCAGGAATCAGAAGTAGCACTTTCAGAAATAATACTTTTGCATGTAAAATCACTGTAGCACACAATAAAACACAACCAGTAATCACTGGTAACCAGGACCTCACTAGCACCACCTGTACTAGGGAGAAAACAACCACCTATGTATTACAATACCTGTAGGGGTGTAAGCACATAACACATGATGCAATGCATAACATTCATTCAGAGGTGTAAGGGGGAAAACACATGATGCATCACAATACATTCAGAGGTGTAAAAGGCACATGACGCATAAACAATACTTTCAGAGGTGCATAGAAAGGACAATTGCGCCAAACTCACGTAAGTCACCACCTGTGACTGTCCCTAGGCCCTCTGGCCTTGTTGGGGCTAGGACGCCCTGTGTCCAAAGTCAGGGTCCTAAACGTAGCAGTTGCCCACAAAGTGCTGGGCAACTGGTGCAACAATGTTTGAGCCTGCCAGGGCTCAAAAACAACAGTGGGGGCTCAAGAGCCTCTCTGGGCCCTTCACAACCACTTTGGCGCCTGGAGCCTCTCTCCGGGCCCTAAGAAATAAATGTGGCCCCCCTAGAGCCTCTCTAGGCTCTTAACTTGCATGGGCCAGGGTGGGGCCTCTCTGGGCTCCTTCTTCCATTCTGCCCCCGAGCCTCTCAGGGCTCATGACCAAAGAAATGCCCCTGAGCCTCGCA
Source organism: Lissotriton helveticus (assembly GCF_964261635.1). Classification (NCBI taxonomy): domain Eukaryota; kingdom Metazoa; phylum Chordata; class Amphibia; order Caudata; family Salamandridae; genus Lissotriton; species Lissotriton helveticus. The sequence continues at coordinate 150,211,527 of NC_136065.1, read as the reverse complement.
GGCTCCAACCAACAAATGCCGCCTTTTCGAGCCTCTCTGGGCTCTGGGACACTGGGGGCGCTGTAAGCGGGAGTCCCCCTCCCGGGGACTCCCAAGGCAATGGTGCGCCCTGAGCCTCTCGGGGCTCAAGACACAAAGCGCGAGGTCGCGCTACCGAGGGGCGGGGGGGGGCGGACACCGACAGTGTGTCCCGGCGCCCCTCCCGTGCCTGGCGCACTCACCGGCTTCCGGTGCAGGTCCGGGGCTCCTCTCCAGCTCGGGGAGCCTCGGGCGGCCCCCGCAGGCAGCGCCTTCTTCTGGACGGCCAATGAGAACACAGGTCACCCGGCGAGCCTCCCGCAGCCACAGCCAATGGCAGCGCGGCTCCCGGGTGACGTCAGCAGCTGCTCCGTGGCTTCTCCTCGGCTCGGGGAAAGGCGGGGCTGCTTCCTCCGGGCTGCGGCGGTGCTTTTCACCCGGGGTAAAGGCGGTGTGGGCAGCCGCTCGAATGTTCCAAACCAGCGAGGTGGGCACTCGCTCTACAAGGTCGATAAGGCGCTCCCAAGCGCCAGGGGGCAATCACAGCGCTCCCAAGCGCTACAAATCAAAATAAAGCGCTCTCAGCGCTGGGGTGAAGGCACAGCGCTCCCAAGCGCTACAAGCCAAATAAAGCGCTCTTAAGCGCTAGGGGAGAAATGAAGCGCTCCCAAGCGCTAGCACAAAGTCCAGCAAAAGGTCCTCAGGGCAGGCAGGGGCAAGGCTGGGCCCAGAGCCAGCTCACTGGGTCTCCAGGCAGGGAGACACCCCAAGTGGCGGTCCTCTGGCCCAGCAGCAGCAGCAACAGCCCCCTCAGGATCCTGGAAGAGAACAACATCTGTGGGGACACAGCCCCATTTTTATACAGTGCATTCCTTTGTCTGAAGGTGCAGAGTGGGGGCGGAACCAGTCGCAGCTGGTTCTTGAGTACTCTGTTTACCTCAACCACCCTCTCTATTCACTGGCAGGGCTTGGGTCATTAGACACACCACAGGGGGGCGGAGCCAGCATTGTGTGGGGAAAACCCAGCCCATCCAGGACACAGGTACACTCCTCCCACACATCACTCATGCTAATCTCCCACTCACCACCGGGCAGACCCATCCAGACTTCCTGGAGCCTGGCATGCCAGCCAGCTCCAGCCAATCACACGCCAGCACCCTCACAGCACACGTACAGCCATGTCTAGAAATGGCGCTTCGCTACTAGACACATACATGCTGCATACACCGTTGCGCAGCATTCACTCACACGAGTTCACACATACCAGACTCAAGCCTGTACACCCCACGCATCAGGAACTACCAGGGACACATACATTCCCCATGCATTCCTATGGGCGGGCAGGCCTAGCTCAGCACATGCACTCAGAGTGCGCACGCACTTTCCACTGGGACACAGTGAAAGTGCGCAGAATCCAAAAATCACCATCTCCAGGTCACCATTTCAAGCAAAAAGTCTAGGGGTGAACCTGCCCTAAGGGCCAAAGTCCAACAAGGAGGAATTATTTCCCACCCTCCGCCTGATCTGTAATCAGTCTCTGGGCACGGGGGTGGTTCCAGTTCAGTGGAAGCAGGCTTTGATAGCTCCACTACTGAAGAAGCCTTCCTTGGACCCGGAATGTTCTAAGAGCTTCAGGCCGATCTCCTTGCTGCCTATTCCTGCAAAAGTTGTTGAGCGCTCAGTTAGCTTGGCTCTATCTAAACATCTGGAACAACACCACCTACTTGAGGAGGAGCAATTTGGCTTCCGTCCGGCTCACGGGACTGAAACGGCCTTGGTTACTGCCATGGACGAGCTTCAGAGGCGTGCAGACAAGGGACAGGCAGCGGTGCTTATTCTGCTTGATATGTCTGCCGCCTTTGATCCGGTTAACCATGAGATCTTGCTGGGCCGTTTAAGTGACGCAGGGGTAAGAGGCATCGCTCTGTCGTGGTTTTGGTCATTCCTGCAGGAGAGACAGCAGGCGGTATCGTTGCCTCCTTTCCAGTCTGCGTTCTCTCCTGTTCCACATGGGGTGCCTCAGGGCTCAGCTATTAGCCCGATCCTTTTCAATCTTTATTTAAGACCCCTGATTACGCTCATCAAATCTTATAACATCATGGTTATAAATTATGCGGACGACACGCAGTTGATTCTCTCCTTTGAGGGAGAAGAATCGATTTCGGTGGAGGTTTTTCACAACTGCCTGCGGGACACGTCGCGTTGGCTGAGGGGTAATTCCCTTCAGTTTAACGCCGGAAAGACGGAGGTGCATTTTTGCGCTGGGAATAGGATCTCCCGTTCCTTTCCTGAGAATTTTTGGCCTCCTGAGACCGCGACCAAAGTGCGACCCGTGGAGGCAGTCCGCAACTTAGGAGTTATGCTCGATCATACACTCAGCATGGAGACTCATGTAGCGAAGACGACATCTTGTTGCTTTGCTATCCTGCGGTCTCTGCGGAAGATATTGCCTCTACTTCCATTCCAGGCGCGCACTCAAGTGGTCAGGTGTACGATTCTTAGTAGGTTTGACTATTGTAATGCCTTACTATTGGAATCTCCTGGCTTCTTGCTGGACAGGCTCCAGAGAATACAATCAGCGGCCGCGAGGTTGGCGTTGGGGCTTCCCAGAAGAGCTCATGCGCCGGCAGCCTTGGCAGAACTTCATTGGCTCCCTTTGAGACAAAGGGTACAGTTCAAGGCTTTATGTCTGGTTTTTAAAGCTCTTCATGGAATGGGCCTTTGTCCCTGCAATCCAAGTTTGCCTGGCACGCTCCGATCAGACTGCTTCGATCTTCATCGGCTAGACTGGTGAACGTGCCTCGGTTTAAGAAGGTCCGTTCGGGAGGCAGATCCTTTGAGGTAGCGGCGGCCAAATTATGGAATCTGCTCCCACACGAGATTAGGCACACTGCGGAGCTTCTTCCCTACGGGAGAAAAGTTAAAACCTGGTTGTTTCGTAAGTAACGTAGTCTGACCGACCTTTTCCGACACTCTTCTTCCCTCTCTTGAGTTAGCAGCGCCAGGATGCCTGTGAGGTGATAGTGCGCTTTACAAGACCAACAAATAAAATAAAAGCTCGATATAATGTACCTTTTGGAAGGGTCAATGGAGGTAGCCCAACCCAGCCTCCTCTGGCCGCTGATGGTCCCAGATGGTCCCGTCCTTGTCCTGGGCTTCTCCCGGCGACGCCCGCGTGCGTCCCGCGACGCGGGGGCTGCGCTGAGGTCTAGTAGCGCCTCCAGGCACGTGATTGGCGGCAGGCGGAAGTTGGAAATGCCGCTAGGGGGTCTGGGGGATGTAGTCCTCTCCTCCGCACGGTGGCCGCTGAGATGGAGTAGCGGCGGCGGGAGGGAGAACCCAGGCACAGCAACAGGAGACAGATGATCAGCGTGATAGCCCCCAACAGTGAATAAGCAGCCCCCATTGGATACATTTCCAGTACAAATTCTACACCAAGCACTGTATATACACCTTTGAGCTATAATGCAAAGGTTTGGGCTTGGTGCCATGCAGCCTGCTTGTGCACTGCTGAGTGGTGAAGAGAGCAGCAATGCCTTATGGTAAAAATATGACTCTCCAATGCTCTCTCCTTCTAGAGTAACGAGGCACAGGAACTTTGCTACCCTGCACTAAAAATAATAAATATTCCCTTTAGTTTTAATTACAACTGGTCCTCAAAACCAATTTGCCAAACGATTGATGAAAGTCTACGTACAGAGGATAAAATTAGGCTGGAACTAATAATTTACTGTAACAAAGAGGGATGGGAAATGGTGGCCCTTTTTGAAATGGGACAGTCAGTCACCCTATTTTATAAATTCTACCAAACAGACCAAGCTGATTTTTGTTGCATTGTGGCTCTCAAAATAGAGAAAGAACAGACCGTGGTCTACTTGTATTATAAAAAGCTATGTATTTTTTTTACCATGGAGCACATAATCAATCCACCTTATGTGGCACATGCTAGTGAGCTAGTTTAGGAAATGATAGGTGAACTTTTTGCCATGAATTCAATTGTTTTTCTGGTATGGATGACACGTGTGACCTAGTTACAGCTATTATATGGAAAATAATGTGTTTTTCTCTAATAGGGCCTACACGCATCCAACTTAAACCATTCTAAACTCACCAGAGCATAGCAAAGATTTAACCCATGTTTATGGACAGACATCACAGCCAAACAATGGTCAGCTTTTCAAATGACAAGTAAGATAATTAGCTACACCTTTTCTATTGCTCTGAAACCTGTCTTTGTTCTGGTGCACACAACACATTTAATTGGGTTGGAATGCTACCCAATTGATTGCCAGTAAATAGACTCTTCGCAAGCGTTCCTTCCATCACCTCATGTGTGTTTGCGTGTTTGATATACTGCTTTAAGTTATAAGGGTGTGCCCAAACATGTGTCATATGCTCACTGAGCCACTGGAACCAAGCTAAATATGGATAACAAGACCAAATCAGGGTGAACCCAGCCCTCGGTTGGTTGCATTCCGGTTCAGGGAGGGGTTAGCCTGGCAGGTCTGCCTGAACTATTTCGATTAGAGCAGGGCCAAGACTGATTTGCATATAGCTAAGTCCAAAGTGCAGTGTCATGTGGGCAAAAAAACGAGGAGTTGGAATGCAACCCTGAGGGACTGCTAGTGGTTAGTCTTATGTAAACATTCCTCCCATCACATTTTGTGCTTGAGACATCGGATATACTGGCAAATGTGTAACTAAAGGCCTCATTCTGATTTTGGTGGCCCTGCCACAGACAGGTTGTTGGTGGCGGGCCCACAGACATCCACAGAAGCAGTCAAACTGCTGGATTATGATCCGCTCGGAGGCATCGGTCGTAGGGACCGACCGCTGCTCATCCGACAGGCTCAGATAGCCCGTCAGGGTAGCAATTGGACAATAATTCCTACAGTAGGGGCAGTGACTGCTCAAGCACCGTTGTAATGATTACGGTGTCCGTTTCCCTTGACATGTTCATGGCGGTCCGACCCATGTACAGGCAGAGGGAAAGAGACTTTGGGAGCTCCTAGCAGGGCCCCTGTTGAGCCCTGCTATGGAGCTTGAGGGGCACATGGGGTGCCCCCCAAACATCCATGGACCCTGTGCCAGGCACCTCATGGGTGCCTCGCACAAGGTGCATGGATGTTTCACACATGCCTATTTCTATTGTGGCTTGTGCAGTGACCCTTTTCCAGGCAGCTGCACTAGCCACAATAGAAACCTAAATGTTTCCGACCACCTGCACAGCGGTCGGATCGTAATTTGGCGGGTGGAACCGCCGACTACATGTCGGCCGGTATCCATCCTGCAATGATGACGGTCGGTGCTCGTCTGACCACCATCATAATAGGGCCATCAAATCTTTAAAAGAATTTGGAACTTTATTAGGATTTTGGTGACAATTCCATTGTTTCCCATTTCTCAAAAGTAAAGTTCTAAGTTTTTAAACAGCTAACTGCAAATTGTTTATACCTTCTAAAAATATATTTTGCAAGAAACTAGAAGGTATTTTATCCTAGACAAGTACAATCCACATTCATCTGCATTTTATACCCTGAGTCCTATACTGACCCATTAAATTGTTATCGCAAAGGCTATTATTCTCCTTGGGAATCATCAACAGGCCACTTGCCCCAGGAGAAGTCTGCAATACTTACCTATCTCTCTCAATATCAGATGTACCTGGTTTTGATCGAGCAGATCTGGAGAAACCAGAGAACATATTGTGATTTTCTGGAAGTGTAGCTAGAGAGCTCACTTGTCCAAAAGTAAATCACTCACTACACTGGTACAAGGTGGGATAAGATTGTGTAATTCAGCACACGAAAAGGTAGGGGCTGGTATGCCAAATGCTTAGAAAACATTAATAAGCGCAGGGTCTTCCCCTATAGAAATGACAAGTGTTGGCCACAAACCATGCAATAGGTTCAGATTGAAAGAAGTTATTGAATCCTTATACACATCCAGAGCTATTCACAAAGGTAACTCACACTTGGGAGTAATTTACATGTGTAATTTACTCTTATATTTTTTAGTAACTTTAGTACTTTTGGAGATTCACATAATTTGAGTGTAACGTTACTCAAATGTGTAGCTTTACACTACTCCCTGAACAAAGGGTTGGAGACAAATTTTAGAGCGTAAGTTACTACTGCCAAAAAATAAACAGTAGTGAGACACCCCCAGCTTTTCCAGATTTTGTGAATCGCGCAAAATTGACCAAGGTGCACGGTGCCCACAAATTTATGCCCGGGTGCTGGTGCTGCAATAAATAGTGTTGCTTCCCCAATTTATTGATAGTTTAATGGCCTACCGTACCTGAAAACGACAATCTAAACTTGGTTTTTACTCATTGCTTAGCCAGCCGCACAGAAAGTTTCTCTTTCAGAAGGAACAGGAGGGCGACCCCCATCTAAGGTCTACCCCCAAAGGAGTGATGCATGTCAAAGCCTGGCAGACAGTGAATTACTTGCTGAAATACGTACTAGTGTTTGCCTGCCTGGCTGGCTGCCTCGAGCACGCATGCGTGTGATGCTCAGCTTGCTTACAGTCATCCTGCCCCGACGAAAATAATATTGGGGCATATTATCAAGCACGGTGTTAAAATTATCGCAGTTTTAGCGGCAGAAAACTGCAGCTAAATCGGCGATAATGGGCTCGATAATATGCCGTAGAGAATTCCAATAGAAGCCCATGTTGACACCAGAACATAGTCTTCTATGGGAATTCTCAAGGGCATATTATCAAGCCCATTATCGCCGCAACGGCGATAATTTTAGTGCCGTTTCTTGATAATATGCCCCATTGTCCGTGGTGGTTGCCCTACTGGCAATGTCGAAAGGAAAACTGTTCGGTGAGTGAAGAGTCACCTGTTTTTTGAAAAACACAACTGTCAGCAAGAATTGCGCACACACCTGAAAAATGCAGTGGCATCACAAGTAAAGCCATCAACAGTGCTGATTTATTTAAGAGGAGTACCGTTATAGAGCATTTACTTAGTGTAACAGGAATGAAAAGTAAATGCTCTGTAATGGTACGGCTCTATAAACAAAACAGAAGTGTTTGTTTGTTTACAAAGCATTTACTTTTCTTCCTTTTTCTGAAAATGTGAAGTAATTGCTCTGTAGCTGCACTGCTTCTAGATGAGGGACCAGCGAATTAATAGATTGAGGCCAGTGAACGTGCCGGTTTAAACGAATGATACAAGTTTTAAGAAATTGTAATAAGTGTATTTCTTTCATATTTTGATATTTTTCAGTAGAATGCATTCAATTTTACTGCGTTGAGTAACATTTATCTAAAGTGCTAGTTTAAGAAACATTTATACCCTCCCCCCCGTAACAACGGTACCATCAGTGAACAAAAAGACTAGTCAGTTAATTGTGAAAGAGGTGTGGCCAGGGCGACTCACTCCGGAACCCGGGGGCTCATGGTTCGATCCCTGGTGCCGGCAGCTGATCAGCCCAGCACCATGGGACTCTGGGCAATTTTTCTCACTTAATCTTCCCAATGACCCCCAGTGCCTTGACACCTTCGGGTAATTGTTTGTGCCTTACAAATACTGGACATTTGCATCATGTGCCGACTACATGTGATCTAATTTTTGTTATAGAAAGGACACCTTATAATCAATCAATCCATATACAAAAGAGGTTTTGGTATAGTGCACATCCTAAACACACATGTTTGAATGTTCTCTCATATCTGTAATAAATATAAAAGAGGTTCAGTGAAAACATATTTGCTTAAGATAAATACAATGTATCCCGAGCAAAATCAAACATTATACAAGTCATCAATCAAAATAAAGCATCATATTCCAAGATAGGTGTCAGTCTTCTTCTTTAATATTCACAGCAGCATCCCTTTGATTGCTAGCCGACATAGGCTATTAAAAATAAAAAATATACGTTGTTTAAAAAATTTAGAAATAAAAATAAAGTAGTCCCCTGCAAGTAGCGCCGGCCGCGACGTCTGCGTGATGACATCATTTGCGCTCCCTGGCAACACCTCCTGAAATGGCAGCGAATCGTGCTGCCCGGGGTGTCTGAGGCTGTGCAGCTCTGCGGATCGTGCCCATTGACGGAAGATCGCGACCTGCTGGGAGGACTGCCGCGGCCCTACTTGCTGCTGGGCGAAGTGGCGGCCTGTGCGGGTGGGGCGCCTGGAGCGGGACCGGACAATCCCTTAGAGCGCGGACGGGGGTGAGTCCTGGAGTGACTGCCGCTGCTTCATGCACGGGGAGCGGGAGGTAGCAAATGGTGATTACAGGAGGAAAAGGCCTGGAGCGGGACCGGCGGCTAAGGTAAGGCTCAGGCTCCGGGACACGGAAAATGTCATGGTGGGCGGGGGCCGGGGCGGGAGTGCACACAAGCCTGAAATGCTGCCCCCAGCCCCCTTCTGCCCCGGGCAACGCTGGGGCGGGCTGCTAGTTTACTTATAAAATATGTTAATAACAGTTATGAATGCATAAAATAATGTAACATCAACTTTTATTAAAATAAAATAAAGTTAGGTTTAATTAATTCCATATATGACTTTTAATAATTATTAATGCATCATAAAATATTAATTTTTTTACTTTAGGTGAAAGTTTACATTTAATTTAAACTTCAGAAAATAGACATTTAATGTAATATATTAAATTAATTACAAATGTAATTCCAAATTAAGTTATTGTGCTATTTGTTTACCTTGTTCTACATTTAAAATTAATATATAGGGGGCGTGTCAAAGATGGCGGGTGGCAAGGACATCTTTCACGATCCCACTAAGCCACCACCAACACAAGACATTCAATTAACCCACCGGACCCTCGCCTGCGACCCTGTGTCAGCGCCGCTGTGCGCGGAGCATCAGGTCGCTCACTAGAGGAGGTCAATTTAGCCCGGATTCCCCACAGTGCATTGAGAACCTGAGGGCCATCGGAGCGGAAGGCCCAGAGACTCAAGAGCTGCCTACTGCGTGGCGGGTACCTGGAACACAACTAGTCTCCGTAGCTCCCACCGGACAACTGTGAGCCATCGGCTCAGAGGGGAGGGCCCCTTCCGACACCATAGGGTACCATCTGCGGCACAAAAGATGCCCTCCACCTAGATTGCTATTTGGGGGAGAGGGGACATATCGAAGCTGCCTGGGGAGCAGAGGCTCAGATGGCGCAGACCTAGCGGGAGACCCCTGTTTGCGTTAAGATTGTGTGACTGCGGTGGTGGCACCCAGAGGCCCAGTGTGACATGGGACCGGGACCGCGCCACATCGCGATTTGACCCAGCTATCCACCCTGATTCCGGTGAGCTTGGGGAAACTATAGAGAGGCCCCTGCGGTGGGAGATACACCCATCGAACGAGCTACCGGCAGACATCAGATGCGCACCCTCCGTGAACACCTTCAGGAAGACACTCAAGACCTGGCTCTTTGGCTAAACAGATCTGCGGACCCCCCCCCCTCAGCGCCTTGAGATCCTCATGGATGAGAAGTGTGCTTACAATTCCCTGATTGAGTGATTGATTGAGGGACCCTGCCACCGTGGGATTGCTCCACAGAAGCTGAGTGTCTGGGTGCGGTAGGACTCGCAGGGCAGCCCCGCCTGTGGCCTCTCTAGGGCCCTTGCTGAGCCCGGGAAGGCGCAAAAGGCCTCAGCCGTGAGTCTCTGGCACCAAGGGACGCATGACCAGTGGAGGGGTGGGCAACCCTGTACCCCCATCAGAGACCCATCGTGCAATCGCTGCCTGAGGCCCATCATAGACTGGACTCGCAGGGCGGCCCTGCCTGTGGCCTCTCTAGGGCCCTTGCTGAGCCCGGGAAGAAGCAAAAGGCCTCAGCCGTGAGCCTCTGGCACCAAGGGACGCATGACCAGGGGAGGGGTGGGCAACCCTGTACCCCCATCAGACACCCATCGTGCAATCGCTGCCTGAGGTCTGGACTTCTTGACAGGCATTCACCCGATGCCACACACAAAGGGAGGTGAGGCGGAGGGGGCGGCTGCTGGGCAGATGTGGCACTCCAATCCAGGAGGGTGTGTGAGAAGGTGGTAGCGACCCCATATGGTCCTCCCCAGGCCCAGACACAGCTGCTCCTTTCGCACAACTATTTGTCCATGAAAAATATACCCCAAGGGCACAGCAGTGCCTAAGGAAGAATGAGAAGAAGGCACCGTGGCACAGCACCCCCCACTAAGGAACACACAGCCTTCTGGAAAAGTTGCCCCCGGCTCGGTAGAACAGCATCACCAGGCCTGCAGAGTTTGCCCTGCTCACACGTATTGGACCCCGGTATATCCTGGGCGGTCGGGAGGGGGAAAATGGGACTGATGAATCCACCCCCCCTTGTGGGCCTTGACATTGACCAGCGAACCTAAAACTGCAATCACTGGACTTAAAAGCCCCTATCACCCACACATCTGGGCCCCTACACACAAAGAGGGATGTATGACGTTACAACGCATACTTTTACAACGCCTACCATTACAACGCAGTTTTTACAACGCAGGATCCATTACAACGAAGTACCATTACAACGCATGTATTTACAACGAAAATACCTTTACAACGCATACCATTACAACGTAAATATTAGTAATTTTATAATATTTTTTTAAATGTAAATTAATTAAAATTAATATAATTTAATTTAATTTAATTTAATTAATTTTATTTAATTTAATCAATTTAATTTAATGTAATTTAAATTTAATTGTATTTAATTTTTACCCTGTATATAAATAATATATTATATTTAATAAATAATAATAATAATAAAAATAATAATAATAATAATAATAAATAAATAATATAATAATTTAAAAAATACCCCGTTACCCAAAAACCCAAAACTGACCCTGAACCCTAAAAATACCCCTTTACCCAAAAACTGAAAACTGACCCTGAACCCTAAAAATACCCCTTTACCCAAAAACCCAAAACTGACCCTGAACCCTAAAAATACCCCTTCACCCAAAAACTGAAAACTGACCCTGAACCCTAAAAATACCCCTTTACCCAAAAGCCCAAAACTGACCCTGAACCCTAAAAATACCCCTTTACCCAAAAACCCAAAACTGACCTTGAACCCTAAAAATACCCCTTTACCCAAAAACCCAAAACTGACCCTGAACCCTAAAAATACCCCTTTACCCAAAAACCCAAAACTGACCCTGAACCCTAAAAATACCCCTTTACCCAAAAACCCAAAACTGACCCTGAACCCTAAAAATACCCCTTTACCCAAAAACTGAAAACTGACCCTGATCCTAAAAATACCCTTTACCCAAAAACTGAAAACTGACCCTGAACCCTAAAAATACCCCTTTACCCAAAAACTGACAACTGACCCTGAACCCTAAAAATACCCCTTTACCCAAAAACTGAAAACTGACCCTGAACCCTAAAAATACCCTTTTACCCAAAAACTGAAAACTGACCCTGAACCCTAAAAATACCCTTTTACCCAAAAACTGAAAACTGACCCTGAACCCTAAAAATACCCCTTAAAAAAACCCAAACATATAAAATTTTAAATATAATTATATACTTACCAATACTTACGTTGTAATGGTATGCGTTGTAAAGGTACCTGCGTTGTAAAAAAATGCGTTGTAAATGCATGCGTTGTAATGGTTTTTGCGTTGTAAAAATTTCGTTGTAATGGTAGTTCGTTGTAAAAGTTGCGTTGTAAAGGTTGTTTCCCCACAAAGAGAGTACAAGGGAATGGAGAGGCCCTGTGAGCAAGCCCCAGGAGCAGGTACGGTCCCTCCGGCAGAGCCCCCCTACAAAGCCGCAACATGGCAGTGAATAAAGTCAAGAAAGACCGCTCCATAAAGGACATGTTTGGAAAGCAGGGAGGTGTTGCTCATGAAGACAAACAAGCAGAACCTGGTGGCAACACTAGAGCGGATCCAGATGACGGGGAGGACCTGGTGACTAAGGCATTCCTGGATTCACTCTTTGCTTTCTTACGGAGAGACCTCCAGGCAATTAAAGCAGAGCTAAGCAACAGATCTAGGAGGTGGGCAAGAGGGTAGCCGTGCTTGAGGAAAGAGAAATGAGCCAACGAGAAGAATAGGAGTGGCTGCAACAAGAGGTTCTGTAACTCAAGGAACAACACCTGGATCTCCAGGCGCACAACAAGGATTTAGAGAACCATTCAGGACGGAACAACATACGCATCAGGGGGGTGCCATTGAAAGTGGAGGGGGTCTAACCTCCAGGAGTATGTCACAGACCTCTTTCACCATATCCTGGGATAAGCAGACTAGACGGCTCTGCAGCTTGACCAGGCCCATTGGATTAGACCCCCTACCACAGGAGAAAACCCCCGTGGACATCTTGGTATGTGTGTACGATTTTGAACTGAAGGAAGACATCCTCAAGAAAGCAAGAGAAGTACACCCTATCCAGTTCTGAGGTCATTCTCTTCCCGCTACCGAATCCGATCTCATTGAAGGAGATAAGGACAACCCTCCCCTGCGAATGAATTCCCCCCTGAAATCATCTGCCCTTCACCTGGTCTCCTTTGGTCCGGTTACCATGGAGGAGGTAACCGCCACATTTGCCTCAATCAAGAGTGGCGCCCCCAGTGACCCAGTGCCCATACGGTTCCTCAAAAAAGTCACCCACACCATAGTGCCCCCGCTGACCGCTCTGATTAACACCTCATTATTCCAAGGTGAAGTCCCTCTTAGCTGGAAAGAGGCGGTCGTTAAAGGACTTCTTAAGAAGCCTTCCCTAGACCCAGAGGACCTATCAAACTATAGACCCATCTCCCTTCTCCCCTGGATTGGTAAGGTCACTGAGAAGCTAGTAAATAAAAAACTGTCACAGTTCTTGGAAACTAACCACCTACTCAAGAACTCCCAAACGGGCTTCCGACCAGGTCAGGGCACTGACACCGCACTCCTTGCAGCAGTGGAGAAGGCCAGAGACATTCTTGACACAGGAGGATCAGTGGCAGTGATCCTCCTGGACCTGAGTGCGGCCTTCGACACTGTCAGCCACCAGGTCTTAACTCAACGCCTGGGAAACATCGGAGTGAAGGACAAAGCTCTGAAATGGCTCACATCATTTCTCTGCCAACGCTCCTTCCAAGTCTGGGAAAGTGACAGCCGCTCCCCTGCCATCCCCCTCCGGTGTGGTGTGCCCCAGGGCTCGTCACTAAGCCCCACGTTATTTAACGTGTACATGGCCCCACTGGAGGAGGTGGTCACCCCATTTGGAGTGACTATCATCAACTATGCTGACGATACACAGCTGGTGGTAACGCTATCTCACCCCAAGCAAGAACCCTCCAACCTACATGGCTGTCTCTCCAAAATACACCAATGGATGAACGACTCAGCCCTCAAGCTCAATGGGTCAAAAACAGAGATTTTGCTCCTGGGACAAAAAGGGCTCTCCCTACCCCCGAACATCTGGCCCGTCTGTCTTGGGGAACCTCCTGCCCCCAAGGCGGAGGTCAAGAGCTTGGGAATATGGTTAGAAAAAGATCTCACCTTTAGAACACAGGCAAGGAAGACGGCCGGCGTCTGTTTCGGCCTTCTAAGGTCATGTAGGAAAGTGCTCCCCCTACTTCCTTTTAATTCCAGGAAACTGCTGATCCAAGGCCTGATTGTCTCCAGGCTGGACTACAGTAACGCCATTTATCTGGGAGCCCCCGAAGCTACCTTTCAGACCCTTCAGAAAATCCAGAATGCCGCGGCCCGGATGCTCACGAACACCCCGGCCAGAACATCCGCAAAACCCGCCCTGAAGAAACTGCACTGGCTGCCGGTCAGGGAAAGAGTGGTTTTCAAGGCCCTCTGCCTAGCTCACAAATTGCTCCACAATGAAGGCCCACCAATTCTCAAAAACTGTATTACCCCCTATAGACCCACCAGAGCACTCCGATCGGACCACGAAAACCTCATAGTGGTACCCAGAGTGAAAAAAGCCCGCTCAGGAGGTCGCCGCTTCTCGGTTCACACAGCGAAGCAATGGAACGCGCTCCCTCTGAAACTAAGAACAGAACCGAACCTCCTCCGCTTTAGGAAATCGCTCAAAACTCTTCTCTTCCCATAAGCCATCTATCTCTTCTGCACTCCTTCGCCTCTGAATTATGAGGTATAGCGCTGGGATACTCACGGGTGACTACACGCTCTATAAAAATGTTAAATAAATTCTCCGGTGGTGTACCAGGATTTGTCCCGGATAACCTTGGAGAAACGCAGAGACTTTCACCCAGTAACAGAACACCTACAGAAAGCCAATATCCCTTACTCATTGTGCCACCCTTCTTGCATTATTTTCCGTCTGGAAGGAAACCTACATCAAATCAGATCCCTCCAGGAACCCTGTGCCTTGCTTCAAATTGAAACACCCAGTGGACCTCAGGAATGGTCCTCTTCCCCCAACAAAAAGCTGAATCAGCAAGAGATCGGGCAAGTCAAGAACGCCCTAATCCACACAAAGCCAGACCCGAACACCATGTGTAAGGAGAGGCAAGCTTTCCTTCATGCACTATCAGGGGAATCTACCCTGTCGGAAGCATCCTGAGGCCCTGGTCACCCGGCTGGAGCCGGCCGTGGGGGTGGGTCCTGTGGCGCCAACTGAGATGATTAGACAAACTTTGGTTGTATGTTGATATTTTTATGTTACCTAAATTTTGTTTAAGGGTTTCTTTCAATTATCTTCCGCTTCCTTCTCCCCCACACATCCCTCTTGCCTAGCGCTAGCCAATGCCATATCATCACAGTCTCATACGCAAGCTTCCTCTACCCCATCAGGGAACCCTAAGATAAGCAGACTTACCGGAGCTATATATCCCACAGCCCTATGACCCAGCCCTTACGCATCCCAAGCCTCAATGTCAAGGGCCTAAAAAAGGTGAAGAGCAGAGTGATCTTGTCTCTCCTGGGGAGATCGGGCAGTGACATTTGCCTGTTCCAGGAGATGCACCTGCAGGCTAAAGACACCCGCATGCGTTCCAGATGGTTACCCCGGCAGTTCTGGTCATCTGGCCTGACTAAAAAAATGGAGTGGTTATCCTTTTTGCCCAGAAGTTCCGTAGGAAGGTCAGCTCCACATTTATGGAAATAAAGGGAAGAGCTTTAGGGCTTAAGTTACAATGGGGTACAGTACACTTCACAATAACCACACTATACGTCCCAAATGATGAACAGGAGCACTTCATAATTGACACACTAGCATCAGTCCTAGCTTCCCCTGACCCAGCCATACAAATGGGGGGGACTTTAATTTACTAATGGACTCAGACCTGGACCAGTCAAGCCAGCGCACGTCCCAGACGGGGGCCTTCTCACCTTCAGGGTTATGATGGCTGGCAGAAGGCAAACTTAGCGACACTTGGAGACTCCTTCACCCTACCACTAGAGATTACACTTTCTACTCAGCAGCCCACAAATCTTGTGCCTGAATTGACCATTTTCTTACAACAGCTGCCCTGACAGCCTGTGTCAGGGAGGGAGACATTGAGCTTGTTCGCTGTCCGATCACGCCCCAATCACACTGATGCTGAACCTGAATGCCCTACACCACCGCCCTTCTCAATGGTGCCTGTGGGATGCAATGCTACAATCTGAACAGATGGTGAAGTCGATTTGTGTGCCCATAATAGACTACCTCAGGATCAATGATCACGAGGAGACCTGACTCATCTCAGTCTGGGAGGCAATGAAACTAGTCCTCCAAGGCGAATTTATAGCTATCGCGGTGGCAGAGAATAAATTGCGTACAGAAAAGGGCCAACAGATTGAGACAACGGTATCAGAGCTTGAGTCAATTCACAAGCACCCAGGTGCTCCCCAGGTGTGGAGGGAACTAGAGAAATAACTCCTTGTTCTGCGGTGCCTGGACCTCGACCAGGCAGAATATGCCTTGCTGTGACTTAAACATAAGATTTTCATTAGTGGTGATTGCTCAGGCTGTATGCTAGCTCACAGGCTGTGCAGCAGGGTCATATCCGGCTCAATAGGAACGATCCACACCCCTACTGGGGTAGAAGTACTCTGGGACGCCGAGATTGCAGAGGCCTTCCAGGCTTTTATAGCAAGCTCCATGCGGGAGAGGACTCTCCATCTGGCGAGACCTATCTGCAGGACGTCCAATTGGCACGGATCCACTCAGAGTCTGCCTCCCAGCTCGATTGACCCATTCAAGTAGATGAGGTGGTTTCAGCGATTGCTCGCCTAAACCCTCCAAGGCGCCGGGCCCAGATGGCTTCTCCCCTCTGTTCTCTAAGACACTTAGCTCCCCTGCTGACCCCGCTGATCAACTCGTTCATAGACTCAGGGTACCTACCCGATTCAATGTCGGAGGCTTCCATCTCTGTAATCCTTAAGCCCCTCAAGGATCCAAAGGAATATGGGTTGTATCGTCTCATCTCCCTGCTCAACATGGACGCAGTTTGCCAACATTCTCAATCCAAATATGCCGGGTTTGGTGGACCCAGACCAAGTCGGGTTTATCCCATCGAGACAATGAGGAGATCACACAGAGCACCTCATCCATCTC
This sequence comes from Lissotriton helveticus, assembly GCF_964261635.1. Lineage (NCBI taxonomy): Eukaryota > Metazoa > Chordata > Amphibia > Caudata > Salamandridae > Lissotriton > Lissotriton helveticus. Next base: position 150,195,024 of record NC_136065.1, on the reverse strand, counting down.
TCGGACCTCATCTGACGTTCCCGGAGAGAAGCCCTTCTCTCCGTCGACACTGAAAAGGCATTAGACCGGGTTCACTGGTGTTACCAATTTGTCATGCTCTGCCGGTTTGGGTTCGGGGACAGGTTCATCACCTGGACTCGCTGCATCTACAGCACCCCTAGGGTGACAGTTAGGGTTCATGTTTTCTCTTTCACTCCTTTTCCCATATCACAGCAGACTCGCCAGGTCGGCTCCCTTTCCCCGCTCCTCTACGCGCTCAATATGCTGCTAATGGCACAAAGAGTTCGAGACAATCCACAGGTCTTTGGGATTCGGCTTGGAGCTGATACACACACAGTTATCATGTACTCATACGATGTTGTTCTATTCCTGACAAACCCAATGTCATTGCTCTCAGCCCTCATAGAGGAATTGAGAGTATTTAGCAATATCTCTGGGTTCAAGGTGAACCTCCCCAAATACCTGATCCTGAACCTTTCAGTCACCCCAGTCCTAGTCGCGGCATGTGTTCAAAGTTTCCCTTTGAGTGGGCAACAGACGTGATCCCATACTTTGGGTATCCTTCTGGCCCCCATGCCAGAGAGGGCACTGATGGCTAATTATGGCCCTTTCTTAGATCAGACTACCAAGAAACTTGCCACCTGGAACCACGTCAACCTATGGTGGGCAGGCCGCATCGCTACGGTCAAGATGACGGTTCTGCTGCATATCCTCTACATTTTTCAGACCATACCCCTGACCCTGCCCCGTCGATCCTAGGGAACATACAACGTGCAATCATCATTTTGTCTGGGACAGCAAACAATCACACCTTAGTCTCCAGCTCATCAGTAGACCTAAAGCAGAGGGAGGAAGGAGACTACCCCTGATCTCTAGATACTTTCAGGTCTCACAACTACGCTTTATAAGATCATGGAATGGCCTGCTCTCAGAAAAGCACTTGTCCTTTATGGATCAGACGATTGCGGGTTCAAAGATATGGAGAGAGATATGGCTAACTCATAAGCACAAGACCTGTGATCTGGACACAGTAGCATTTTGACACAACCTCACAACATTTTGGTTGCCGAGGATGCCAATAGTAGACAACCCGGACTTCCCCCCTGGAGTAAGTCCAAGGTACTTCAGCACTAGAACGAAAAGGGCAGTAAACGAGTGCGCTCATTGTTCGATCCCAACGGGATCAATCCCTTTCATCAGCTACGACAGGACTACTCGCTATTAGCAACGGACTTGTTCCTGTACACTCAGGTGAAACACTGGGTGTCCTCCCCAGACATAGGGCCTAGAGCATCCCGCCCACTGACCCGCTTTGAAAAATGGCTTGTATCCAAAGAGGGCGACAAGCGTACTATGTCAGAGCTATATGCCTTTCTCTCGGCGAACGTCAAGCCCGCCAAATCCAATGGGCAGCTGAGGTGGGAGGAGGAGCTGGGCCTCACTCTTTCAGACAAAGAATGGCATGACATCCATTTCAGGGTACAGCACAGGACAAGGTGGGCACAGAGGCAGCTTATAAAGTTGCCTTCTATTCCTACCTAACACCTGCTCGAGTTCATGGTTGGAACGAAGATCACGCGACACTTTGCTGGCGATTAATCAGACACACTGGCTCCCTTCCCCATATTCTCTGGAATAGTCCCAAGCTGGTCCATTATTGGGAACAGATCCTAAATTATATTGATCAAGCTTTCAACACGACCATAACGTACTTTCCTGCATACACAATCCTAGGTCATCCCAATTCCCTGACCTTCCCCCTCCACTCTATCAGGGGCAGACAAATTGTTAGAGCGCTAAATGCCGCAAGAAAGGTCCTGTTAGCATGCTGGTGTACGGAGGCAATCCCTGATCACACCGCTTGGCTGAGAAAATGTATAGGGAAAAGTAAAAAGGTTTATTAAACTCAAATTAGTACAAATATTTTTATGTTAAATATTAACGCAAATAAATAGATGGATGTTGCCTGGTGTAGACTAAAAGGCAGCGCTGGTATGTATACTGTCATAACCCTTTGATAGCGAAGGCTCATCAACCAAGGAGTCAATGATAAACTATTGGATTGAGAAATAAGACACTATGGGAACAAGGGTTATAAAAAGCAGAGGCCATTTGGAATCGGGTAGAACTCTAAGCATGCACAAGGCAAAGAGCTCAAGTGGCAAACTACCTCCATTGTTGCACTAGTGACAATCACCACCATCCCAAAACATGTCAAGTGCCAATCCCTAACACCCTGTAGTAACGATGGAAAAGCGGGTTGCAATTTTTTGCCAACCTTGGAGTCTCCAGGATCCCTGGTAAGTCCTGACAGTACTCTGTCCAGGACCCTCTTACCCTGCCCCTGGTTTAGTGGGGAGCTTATGATGGAAGGCACTAACTAGCCCGGGGACGATCAGAGGGACCATTCAATGAATAAAATACTAAAGCTGAACTTGATATGTACTGGAGTTCAGAATAACAAAAACTATTATTCCAGTGTATCATCAACCAGTACAGGAGGAAGGGATGGGATAGAATGTAAAGGTACAGGAGGGGATGGACAGAGCCAGGAAACATTGACCACAGGAGTAAAATGTCAATGTGACACAATGTTTACACACAACCACAGGACTGATGACAGCAGAAACAAGGAATGGGCCCACAGACAATGGGTAGAACTTTGAATGAACCCTCATGAATGCAAAGTTAAAGTCCTATGGCTCAGTTTAAAAATATGACCATAATAGGCCTGGGTGGTGCTGTTGTAATGCGGAATTACTCGTAAATTAAAATAAAAATTCTCCGCCAGCGGAATTGAAAACTATGTAGTGGTTTCTAAACTTCAGAAACCACTTCATACCAATCGGCTCCCATACTCTGCAGTGATTCAAAGTTTTAATCACTGCAAAGTTTGTAAGGCGCTCAGTGATAGGCAGTGGTTTCTAAACTTTAAACACTATTGCATACCACTCGGCGGCGATGACCTTAACATACTCTGTACTGAATAAAAGTTTTCATCTCAGCAAAGAAAGCATAGCGCCAAGTGGTGTTTGGCTGAGCTATTTTCTTTGCACAAAATGCATCCTCGCACCAATTTTTGATGCAAAGGTGCATTTCGCGCTATGAAAATAGCGCCAATTGCCCTCTCCACCCTGCCGCAGAATTCAGCTGAACCTCACGGACTTATAATGTCGGTCTGCAAAATAAAACTCCGTGAATTTCGCCCACCCCAGACCATAACTGGGATAAATTGAAGAAGGTCGCTCGGACCTATGGGCCCCAGGTGCACTGCACCTGCTGCACAAGTGATACCTTGCCACCTCAAACCCTGCAGCCACACAATGTCCGCTCCCCCCAGTGTGTACCCAAGACAAGAGCAGAAGGAGGGGCACTGGTGGAACCTGGAACTTTTTGCTAACAACCCTTCATTAAGACAAGTCCATAGCATTTTAAGCACGCGCCGCCATTTGCCAAGAGGCATTCTTCAACAAGGAACAGGTCGTGCAGGAGGGACGGAGGGCCGAGGAGAGACAAATGAGCCAACAGATTTAGGCTGACAGATGACTGAGTTACTGAGAGAAACTAATTATTTTCAACAGCAATCGAGCCGGAAGGAGGAGAAGGGCCCGTGTCCCTTCTCTGTGCTGTTTTTCCCCGCTCTGCTCGAACGTAGAAGCTTCTTGGCTGAAAGACGTCAGCGCCGGCGAGCGCTTGTGTGTTAGTTCTTGTTATTAATTCATAAGGCACGCGCGGTGCCTCTCAGCACAGTGTTCAGCATTTCAATATTTTATATGCAAATCTCCCCAGCTCCCTGCGCCTGCTCCAGTTAAAGTTCCTAGCAGAGAGCGCGGCCCTCCCAGGAGCAAAGCCGCGGCTCGGCTTCCAGTCTGTGCTTCACCTCGGGTTGTCTCATTAAAGGGGAAATGTGGTGTGTATTTCTTAGCTGCCTGCTATTGTGCCCCTAATAGAGGGGCTGAAAATAAACGGGCATGGCCTGGACAGACGCCAGGCACGAGGCTGTCCTTCCACAGAGCGCTGCCAATAATTTGCAAGCAAAAAGGTGAATCTTTGGGCCAGTTGTGAAGTCCGGCGTTTCCCAGCTGTTGGAATCAGTACAGATACCGTGGTGGAGAGGAGGGGGTTAAGGCCTGTTTTCATCCGTTGGCTTGCCAATCAAGACCAACAACAGCCCTCCTTCAGCCTATCTGCTCGCTCGTGTTCCACACTTTGAAAGTTAGCACCTTGAGGTCTCATACCTTAAAAGTTAGCACATTGAGGTCTCATACTTTAAAAGATAGCACCTAGAGGTCTCGAACAGTCTCTCTTTGCGCCTTTCCTTGGGCCCTATAGACTGCAGCAGCGACCACTAGTGGTCAGCTTAAGATATTGCAGGTCCTAAGTTCTTACAGAGCTCATTCAGTGGTCACTCTGCGTCGGTGCTATAAAAAAAGCACTGGCAAAGTCAATGAGCGAGGCTTGCATTTTGAGTCCTAACTGCGAACAACTTCAACGAAAAACAAAATAAAACATGATTGCTATCTATGCACAATGCATCCACATTAAAGGAATTGAATATGTGATAATTCAGTGTACTTTTAGGTGTAACATATCCTCTCATGCATTGCAATATAAGCTTTTCTTAGGAGGTGAAATGATACATCTAGCAGTCAATAATACAGAGAGATAAAGTATTATTTCTCTGGTGTTGGACCAAAAGCAGCATTGTTAGATCTAGGTTTTACAGGCAGCTGTTCTGTCAAACCAGACCTAAAAAAGGTGGCAGCAAATAACAGAAAGTAAACGTGGTGGAAACATTATCCCTGTAAAATTAAAAAAATACTGCAGTTAAGACTAACTTTAATTCATCATGCTGCTACATCGTAACTATAACTTTTATTAACATTCTCAATAAAAAAATTATGATCTGATTCAGATGCTGATTTAAAAATCATTGGACATACATACAAGGTCATTGCACCACCAGAGCTTCACTTTTTCCGATACGCCGGTGGCGCACTGCTCTGCTCCATATTTACAAGGTGACAGACACTCAGTCACTTTGCGTGGCTTAACGCCGCCCAGTTAAAATGGGCCTCCTCGCTGCAATTCTCTGCGGCAAAGGGATGTGCAATAGGTGTTGCTGTGGGTGTTCACATGCAACCCCCTTTGAGTTTTTTACACTGCTCCAGATTTACAAGGATCTGTAAATCTGAGGCAGCGCCAGAAACCTTGAAAAAGGGGTGTTTATAGTGGCGTAATGAGGAGAAATAATTTTATTTCTCCTAGTTTTTTGCTCTCTCAATGGGACACATGCATCAATATTGCTTTTTGCCATTCCTTAATTGCGAAAAATAAGGAATCGCAATTTAGGAATTGCAAACTGCAATGTATCAAGAAATCGCTAAAAAAATAGCGATTTCTTAAAATTCCTTAATTGCGATTCTCTAATTGAGAATCGCAATTAAGGAATACCTCCCCATTCATTCCTATGGGCCTAGAGGCCTATAGGAATGAATGGAAAGACATTTGTGATTCTCCATTAGAGAATCGCAAATTGAGAATGTCCAAAGGACACCCTGTTGCACCCCTGAAATCTGCCTATAAGTACATCTTGCACACACACATGCCCCAAGGGCATGTGTGTGTGTAAAATGGAACTTTGAAAAATGCACTTTAGTGCATTTTTCAAAGTTTTCGCAAATTACCATGAAGGTCAACTTCATGGTAATTTGCTCCCCTTATTAGCGAAATCGCTAATTTTTTAAGTTTGATGCATTACATTTAAGGAATCTCAATTTGAGATTCCTTAAATGCATTCGCAACTTAAGAAATCTCAATTTTGCGATTTCTTAAATTGCGAAAAGTACAAAAATGATGATGCATCCCAAAAGTTGAAATTGCATTCGCAAACGGCCGAATTTTGCGATTCGCACAATTTGCGAATGCAATTTACAATGATGCATGTGCCCCTAAGTGTGTTGCATTCTGCAGAACACATAGAAGGAGCAAAACGCAATTAATTAGTGTTTTTGTGCAGGAAGCTGTCCCTTCCTGTGTGGTTCTGAAAATCTGGATTCATATAATCGTTCTGGACTCGAAAATTAAAACTTAGTCGAAACATGACGAATTTGGTATCAAAAGACCGAGAATGACGAGCACATCATGTACCTATATTTTCAGCACACTCAAGTGACGATTTCACCTCGAAATCGTCATTTTCGTCCTGAACCCGTGGCTTCCATTTATGTGTTGCCCTTTACATAGGCCTTAATCCAGTTGAATTCAACTCCACAAGGACACATACTCCTTAATCGACTTTTCCATGACCTGTACAAGTTGGAACCATTGCCCCAGGCCGAACTCGTTAGGTCAGTTCCCTCCCAGTGGCCGAGCAAGATAGCATCTAGGCTCAACAAACCATAAAACCATTTTCAGCGCGCACACCTGCCATATCTCACTCACATCTATCTCCACTCCTTTGCTTCACTTACTTTATGGTTGGGAGGTGCCCGTTTTTATTAGGGGTCCAGTGATATCTGATGAAATGTTGGGCCTTGCCAAGTGATTTGTTGTAGGCAGCACGAAGTGAAATATGGACATGTCATCATGACTCTGCTTTTTCTTTGTATTGGAAATATATTAACGATTTACTTTACAACCAAGAATGTTTTGCCTGAAGCCTAAAATTGTGTATAAGAAGAGAAGCCTGACTTTGTAAAAGCGTGCAGTCTCCTGAGAATATACTTCCATATGTCGTACTTCTAGGACACTTGTTACCTTGGTTGCAGCCAATAAACTAATCTTTGACTTCACCTAGAAGACTCTGAGTTTCTGTGGTCTGGATCAGGAAGAACCCGAGGTCTCTGGGTGTGTTTCCCTGACACCGCTGGGTTACCGGTTCTGTGAAGCAACTTTTTAGCGCTGGTGCAAAGGATAACACAGGAGTCTGCCGTATAGTTGTCAATATGGCGCATTCCTGCATTTTTTTTAAATGATGCTGCACTGCGCTGCTAAATTGCTTGCAGTACCGTGCTGTGAATTTATTTGTAAATATGCCCGAATGTGCTATGTTTGGCTAACATTAACCTAATACTGTTTTCATAGTTAAATCAATTTATACTAATTTGGGAATACGTTTCATGCAAATACTTAACTACTTTTGGTTTCACAAATTATTTCTATCAATTTGAGTTTCTACTATTTTGATACATATTTTTCTTCCCCTCGTTTCACATTTTGCAGCGATCTCCTTTTTACTGGCTTCTAAGTACTTTGGCATTTGCAACATTACATGAACTCTCCGTATAATTACGGTTCAGCTTACTTGTATAAATATCCATCAATTGTCCAATTTCTGGATTTTAAGAAACATGACCTTTCTGCAAATGACCCCTATTCGGGGTGTCCATTTCTTGCAGTAAACAATTCGCTTCTAGCTGCAGCCTTGGCTCTCTGGCATTTGGCTGTCTTGTGCAATTAATCATTTGCTTGTATCTTGGTGAAAGGCTTGTAATTAGTATTGGCCAACAAAATGCTAGAATATGAGAAAGTGTGCTCTCTCCCCTAAAAAAAGACACACTTAGCTAATGATGCTTCCTCTAGCACCAATTTTTGTTGCTTTTAAATCTGTCTCCGCAAGACATATGTGGACTTTCCAAGATGCTGCAGTGCTTCTAATGAGGGAGCAGAGCCTGGTATTTTCTGAGGTTTGTTGACTGGCAAGTTTGGGAAATGACCGGGTCCAAATGGACATAAGCCAGATATATTTGACCATGTTTACAACAATATATCCCAAAATGAAAATGTAAATATTTAGGGGTGAAGGGAGGTGTTAGTGATGTAGGACAAAAAGAGCCCCCCCCTAAAAAAATCTAGTGAGCAGTATTCAAAATTTCAGGACCCATTGGAATACACAGGCCCTGGGGCTGGACTGGACTGATTCACAGAGTGGGGACCTTACACAACAAAAGGGTCCAGGGGCCTATGGATGAAGTCTACCACACTCACTGTACCTGATGCACGGCCTTCAATGCATGTTTTTTAAGTTGCTGCTTCTGTCGGCCAACGGCTGTCGAGAGCACCACCTCCAAAGTGCTGGGAACGTCCGTTGGCTGACGCGGCCCCGCCCACTCCGCTAAACCGCCGCACTGCTGTGGAATTGCCGCCGCGGTTAAGCGTTTAAAGAAAACTGTTATGCCAATAAGAAATATTGGAAACAATAACGATATCCCTTACTCTGATAAATGAGGCTTGCGATGTAGTTAGGTACACCACCTATCTTAAGTAGATTTCCACCTCCAAGAGGCGGTTCATTCCATTGTGAGTGCCTTATGGGAAAGTTGCACAATCACACCCTAAGGCTGTGACAGACAAAAAGGATGTAAATGGAAACAGATAAATTAGGTAGTCACGAGCCCTAAATAAGCCCTTAACACCACTAAACTTGTAAAACCATCCACCCTTGAAGTGCCGTGATTAATAGTTATCCACAGTAGATACATCATACACCTCCACCCACAGTACTAATCACAGCTAAATAGACACACTGCTCTTCTAAATGCTGTAAATTTATTTAATTATACTTTCCTGGTGCCCAATCTGAAAATGCCAGTGAAATGCATAACCGATTAATCAATACTCAATTCAATTAATCAATCGATATATTATGGCTTCTTTATACCCTCCCTTAAAATCATTCTGTAGGAGTTCAATTAGGTGTATATTGCATAAGAGCCGTTCAGTATTTTTAACTGTGTCATTCCTGTTCTTTGAAAACTGTGCTGAGAATTTTGAACTTTTTTCTTTCTGCTACCAGTAGACAGTGAAGGGTTTTGGGAGAAGTTGGGTTGTTGGTTGGCTGGGGTGTGAGCACTGGTTAAGCAGTAACTACAATACTTGTCAGGGTGAGGAACAAGACAACCCTAAATTAGCCTGTGCTCAATGCTCTGGCAGTCGGGCACAGAGCAGTCAGGCTCAACTAAGGGGTATTGCGTAAAGTATTTGTGCAACACTTAAAACAGTAGTAAAGTAAAAACACCACACAAAAGTATCCCACACCACGTTAGAAAAATATGGCTTTCTTTAATAAATAAAACAAGACCAAAACAACAAAAATCCAATCAGTAGCACTGGAGTAATAAATCTTTAAAGAATTTCTGAAAATAGCACTAAAAAGCCTAAAGCGTCAACTGTGGATATCTGGTCGTGCCAGATCAGGACAAACTCACAAGTTAATGCCAACAGTGATAGAGCGCGGGCGGGCTACAGGGACCCAGTTAGGTCTGCTGAACAAAGTACTTACAGGCCCTGTGTACACTTTGTCCCATGTACTATGGACTCATAGGAAAGTTAAATATGTTAATTAAGAGTATAGCCCATTTTGACTAGTTTTAGGAAAATCCCAACCATCCACATATTGCAGCCAAGTTACTGAATAATATATATTTGTTTAGAACCCCGAGAATAATTAAGGAAGGATACACAGGTTTGAAAAGGACTCAACAGCAGCCTAGCATCTTCTCAGAACCACTGTTTGGATATTTTCACCCTAGAGAGAGATATAAAGAAACAGTAGGAGACGTTGCACATCAACAAACACTGAAGACATCACAATAATGGTGTTCATAACTTACCTCTCACTTGGTGAGTACATCATTGTGGCTCACCCCGGTCCTACCAGGAATCAGGCCTTGATCCGAATGGCCATGGAAAGGACACAGGATTGCCAGAATTGAGCCAAACAGCATGCCGGTTCAGGAGAATGATTGCAGAGGTTACAGCAAGCACTGATACAAATACCGAAGAAGTGTTGCCAAGATGGATAGCAGCAGCGTGTTTCTGGATATGGAGTACACAGAGGTAAGGGAGCATAAGAACTTAGCAAGCAGAAAAGAAAACAGAGGATAAAGATCAAGAGGTTCAGAGGACAGGTAGGAGTGGTTAACTAAGTAGGGTGACAATAGCAACTAGTGAGGGAGCACAAAGGCTGAGTGACAAACTTATGGAAGCAAAAGAAGCTTAAACAACTGCGGGATGTTGCCATGCATTGGCCATTGAGTGTCATTGACTCAGAAGGCCCTAAAAGTCTTGCCCAAAACACGAAGTGAGAAGAAGCCTAGCATTCATGCGCCGTACTCGCTAAGCCTGATGTCTTCTTAACTTTAAGGAGTGTTTAAATACTCCATGCCTAGTTAAACATACCATGCTAGCAAGCTCTTTTACTAATATTCAGGACAACTGTATTCATATATCAAAGAATAAACTGTACAATATCCCTTAGGAAAACAATCATCAGTGTCAGTGTCAGATACCTCATACCTGTTAGAAAAATAGTCACTCTCCCCAACTCTCTTACATACCTTCTCACTCTTTTCATACCATCTTCCTTTTCCCTTCCTCCAGCCAGGGAGTGAAAAAACTTGTACAGAACTCTTCTACATAACGTCTGCTGAATAGGAGTGCCGTCTGTAGTGTACTCTGTGTGCGTTGATAGATCACTGGATGGAGGGATGCTGGTGCAACTTCTCTCACACTCTGCACATTCCTTTTGTTTCCCCTCGTGCTTCGGACTGAATAACAGAGCTTTCCTCTTCTGATGGGCTGTGTCTGTTATAAGTGAAAAAAACCAAGTGATTGCAAGTGGATGAGTGCTGCACATTGAGCTTAGATAATGCAGACTTGAGTCACCCCCGTTTGTGAGTCCGCGGCACAATTTTGAATCCCTCATCTAGTGCTTGCAAAGCACTCCCATGCGTCAGCCTGAATCCTTTGGGGCTTATTTATGAGCCCATGCGTCAATTTTGCGCCGCTGGTGGTTCACTTTTTGTGACGCACCAGCAACGTAAAAAAATGTGCCATGTTGCGTCATATTTACAAAGTGATGCATCTAGGTAGATGCGTCACTTTGTAAACCCCTGCGCCACATTATACCTGTGCCAGATATAATGTATGCAGGATCGGTGTTCTGATGCTAGTAAGCCTCTTAGAAGTAACGCAGTGAAATCTATGAGATTTCACGGCGTCATTTCTAGGACGCAAATGCGTCAATATCTTACGCTTGCCTCACAGCAGGCGTATAACTGATGCAGGCACATTTGAAATGGGACTTGCCCATGTGAAAAACCCATTGATGGAGGTGCGTCACTTTTGTGACGCACTCCAACAATGCGTCATTTTAGCGTTTACAGATACGTCAGAAATACTGACGTATCTGTAACTCCTTGCAACATACATGATGCATCATACTGTAAATATGACTCACCCAGCATGTCGCAAGGAGGGCGCAATGAAAAGTGACGCATCGCTGTTTTCACGCAGCAATGCGTCACTTTTCATAAATGAGGCCCTTTGATCTTAACTGATTATCACAACAATTGCAAGAGCATGAGTGAAGCATGGGCTTTTAGCAGTAGGTGGGGACATATTTTAAGAGTACATTTGCCCCCAGAGTGGCAGGGCTCTACGTCCACGATTTTGAGGAGAAGTACATACTCAATGACAGGAACCCCTACAGCTCAAACACCCTACTTTGGAAACGATACATTGACGATGTGTTGACTATTTGGAAGGGACCAGAGGATTAGTTGGTCTCCTTCTTCAATTGGTTAAACACATGCTATGACAACCTCAAGTTCACGTATGTTAAAGACCACAGCACCATGGTGTTTCTGGATCTTGTAATCAAGAAAGAAACTGGAGTTTTAAAAACACTGACACACTACAAATCTACGGCGAAAAATAACTTGCTACGATTCGAAAGCTTCCACCCCAGACCCCTACGGGAGAACCTGCCCTACGGACAATTTTTGCGAATTCGCAGAAATTGTAGTCAACTCAGTGGTTACAAGAAACAGGCCAGTGACCTCACTCAAAAACTCAAAAACCGAGGTTATCCGGAGAGAATCTTGCGAAGAAGTCAGAAACGTGCTCGCAACCAGCCCAGGGATGCACTTCTGGAAAATACAGAAAAAACGACCGACGACGCTCCCCTTACCTGTGTCACGACATACAATACGATTTCCAATGATGTAACCAGGGTAATTAACAAGCATTGGTCTATTCTGAACTCTGGTAAGATGAAATGGGAAAAACCCTTGTTCTCCTATAAGAAAGCGAGGAGCATCAAGGACGTAGTTGTAAACACCAGACCTATCAGAAAAGCAGCAGAAGGAGAATCAGTGCTGAAGCCTGGGGCTTACCGAAGGTGACGGGCCATTACAAATGTGGCAATTGTAGTGTGTGCCCTTTCACTACCAACACTAAGACACTACAGCTCGAACCAGGCAAGACCTGGACTATCTGAGGACACACAAACTGCAACAGCGAAAATGTGGTGTATAGGATAACCTGCCCCTGCATGACCAATAGAAAAGTGAAATTGCGAATCGGGAAGCACAGAACCACCATCAGGTGCAAGAAGTCTATGACGAAGCCTACAGAACACTATCTGACGGCCGGGCACACGCCTGAAGACTTACAATGGACAATAATTGAGCAGATTAGTCCTGGGAACAATCAAAACCAACGCCTTTTCGAGAAGGAACAGAGATGGGTGTACAGGCTGGCCACCCACAGGACTGGCCTGAACGATAACATTCCCTGGAACTCAGTCATGGGATGACAGTGGGCATCCTTGTGTATTAACATCACAAATGTATTAACACCTAAGAAATAGGATAGTGGTAGCTGACAACATTGATCCTTTCGAACCAGCAGGCCATGAAGTACAGACCTTCACGGGCCACCCATTACTCAGAAGGGGAAGTAACCACCTCCTAAACCCATTTCCTGTACATCCCCTACAGTGCAAATAGAAACATGAAACTCGATTCGATTTCGATCACACCCGTAAATACACGTGTTAGATACACCTATATGATGGGTGGGAATCATACAGGCTTCATTAGGCCAAAAGGTTCTGCCCTCCCATTTGACTCTATCAGTCTTTTTCTCCCCACGTTCACCACTGTGTGTTTCTTAAGATGTACTTTTTACTCATTTTTTTACCAGTTTATAATCAATTTGGTAGCGTATAGATAATGCATTCATATCTACCCCTATCTATACGCTTTCTGCTCCCTTCAAAAACGGGGCGGTCTGTGTCCATCAACATGCGATAACTTTAATGCTCATGGACACTCGATCGGTGTTTGGTTACCGTGGTAACCTCTCCCAAGCCTCGCTTACGCGAGACACTCCGGTGATTGGTTCCTTGTCCCACGTGACGAAGGGCATGCCCACCCCGCCCCTTCCAGGAAGCCCTGAGGTACAGATCAACTCCGACGCTGACACAGGCAGCTAGGGACTTCCACGGGGCGTACCGAACAGGAACCAAGTAGGTTTCCAGTCTGATGAGCAGAAGCCACAAGTAAGTCGTACCTCAATGTTCCCACGGAACTTGACCAAAACACGGGAGATGATGCAATTGTGTTCTTAGCAGGCTGTGCATAGGTGGCTGTTTCCCCAGGGCCTCTCATGGTAAGGGCCTGGCATGGCGCCTGGGGTGTTTTTTGTTAGAGGAAAGTGCGGGCAAATAGATTGTGCGGTCAACAATTGGGCCGTGGTAGTCAAAATGCTGTGGGATTTAAACATGTCTCACATACACCCAGGGCGCTACATCTATGAATCCAAGTGGTAGGAATTCCATTTCGGTATGTACCCGCTTGTGTGTTTTTCTATCCAGGTGACGTGAGCACAGCTCTTGGAACCCGGGCGCCCATGTAGCGACTTGGGAATGGAATTCCTACCACTTGGATTCATAGATGTAGCGCCCTGGGTGTATGTGAGACATGTTTAAATCCCACAGCATTTTGACTACCACGGCCCAATTGTTGACCGCACAATCTATTTGCCCGCACTTTCCTCTAACAAAAAACACCCCAGGCGCCATGCCAGGCCCTTACCATGAGAGGCCCTGGGGAAACAGCCACCTATGCACAGCCTGCTAAGAACACAATTGCACCTCCCCACCGCATTTAGGTGTGTCCTGGTGCTATACTAGCAACTAGCATGGGTCAGCAGCTGAGCAGCTAATTCTGCTAACCACCTCTATAAGCACAATATATGTTAAATGTACAACAAATGTTTGTTTTCTTGTCTACGTGATCCCAACCCCCCCTTTTTTTCCCTCTACAGGTTTTTCTTCCAGATTGGGAAGAAGACTATATTTTGCAAAGGTCCACAAGTTTGTGGTTCCAAACAATTTTTACGTGATCGAGGGCAGGGCGCACCTTAGCGTGTGCGTACCACCCAGGTCACCCACACTGGTCCTGACGAAAACCCACAATTGCAAGATGGTTGAAACATGTAGACCTCAATTTTAAAATCACATAGCACACGTCGCTATTTTTAAACACTACACGTCTTAGACACCGGAGTCTACCTAATTAGACATAGGTGTCACATCTTTTTTATGGGGGTTCAATCACTCAGGAATAAAGTCTTGCAGTGAGTAGTATTGGCCCCTTTTTAAACCACTTACCACCTTTAGAACTATTGCACATATAAAAAAGAAATTATACCCGCTCCACTGTAGTCAGGTGTCGAAGCACACCCTGTTGGCACTCGGCCTTCGGGGTGGGACCCCGATGATGAATCATGTCACCAACCAGGTTGGTGAGTGAGGGGTCTTCTAAAAGGACATGCTTTGTCCTGCAAAAAGGTTGGGCACACTGTGCTTCACTGAGCCTTAAGCTCTAGGTACAGAGCCTTTCTCTGTTACGCCTCCAGGGGGTACTCCTCCATTTGTTGTTGAATACTTAAGAAGGGGACCGGGAGTTCCCACCTCACAGATTTGTTAAAAACCCTTACTCTCTCCTATTGTTGTGGAGGACATATTTTAACTCTCTGCTTCAGAATGCAACCTATGATTTAAACCATCTGATTACTTATAGGGGTCAAAGTGATGTGGTGTCACTTTGTGTTTTGTTAACACTCCCGTCCATCCACGTATTGGCCATGTGCTCTCTAGCAGGGCCCTGCCATAGCATTGCAGTTCAGCATGCCCCTTCCTGTGGCTAGGGTACATCTCCAGTCATCTCTACAAGTAGACTGTTTAGCACTGCCACGTTAGGGAATCCACGTGCACAAAGGACACAATCACATTCACCACAGTGCATCTGAGACCTGGTGGTTGCACGCACCAGACCACTTGATATGAAGGACAATACCCTATTTGTGGAAAATCACACATTAGATCATCCCCAACTTTGACCTTCAAAAACCCTTGCCACTTCAGCATCAGGGGCGTTCACAAACCAGCAAAAGCCACGCAGAAGGAGCTCACAATGAGGGCCCTAGAAGCAACTTGGAAAGTGTGCCCTATATAAACGCGTCACTCACCTGCAAACGCGACCTCAATCAGCAGGCACTTACTCGTTCGCACACACGTGCGCGCACTCTCGCTCGCTTGCTCACACACCTTCTTGTGGATATTGTAGCAAGATGAGAGCTTGAGTACCACAGATTGATGGACGAGCACGTGTACGGTGATTGTGTTCAATAGTCTGGCAATTTACCTCGGTTCTAATGAGCGCAGAGCAACAAATTGCTTTAATAACTCGTGAAAGTAAAATTCGTTTAACCTCAAATCGTCGCTGTCACCCGGAAAGTAATCAGGCCCCTGCATCTCTGCAGTGCCGTGTGTCATTTCTCCACGGCTCTCGGGTGTCTGACAGCATTGGGCAAGGCGCAGCCATGTGGAAGAGATGCCGTGCCCGGCTGCGCGTGCCCGCTGCTGCTGCTGACAGGCCCGCACAGGCTGCAGTTTACTGAACAGAGGAAGCACTGTGATGGGACTGCAGGGGCAAGAACACGCATGCCTCGGCCTGCCTCAGCCCTGACCAAGAAGATGCTTCTGTGCACCGCACAATATAACATATTTATTCAATAATACATGCCCTAGCTGTAAGGCCAACGAAGATTTAAGTATTAGTGCGTGTTGTTATTTATTCTGAGATTATTTTAGGATTTTGAGGAAACCGTTCAGGATATTTATTCACATTTTATTTACAATGTTGTTCAGTCTGCTTACTATTGAAAACGATGAGTTGGTATTGGAAGGAGTGAAGCTTCCCTCACAGAACATTCCTTCTGAATATTACTATGAAGAGTAGATCTTATGCAAGAAACATAGTGGGATTTATTTCAATATAACAAAAGAAATGTGACCTAAAGAACACACTGGCATAACTCCTCAGCCATAAGCCCAATTGCTAAACCCAGAACCATCAACACTCCAATGCTCTGTGTGACATATCTAGATTCCACTCTCCACAGTCAGTACGTGGGTGGAAGCTCGCTACCACACATGCCTATTCTATTCAAAAGGAAAATAAAGGATTTAGCATACACACACAGACACAGACAGACACACATGCACGCACACGCACACATACACACACACGTACACATACACCCACACAGACACACACACAGACACAAACACACGCACAGACACACACATGCACACACAGACACATACGCACACACCCACACATAGACACAAACACACACAGAATACTTCATATCAACCATTCATAGCTCTACACCTACATTCACCTATAGTAGGCACACCACATGTATAGATAAACCATAAATGTAGTAGAAAGAACGGTTCAACCACACCGTAAATCAAATCTATCCACTTCTTTAGGAAAACGTCTACCGCATGCACTGCACCAGAATGAGCTGCACCTCCTTCCACACCCAAGCCTTCACAATATGATGCTGAACTTGACGGGTCCGAGCTTGTTGCTGTATCTGTCTCCCTCAAAGTCCTAGATTCCTGCCTAGTTAGAAACTCAGCGCCCTGGACAGCACTACTCCCATCCTCTTCCTAAGACTGTGGACCCTCGTGATTATCTCTTCCAAAGGAAACTTTTGCCTAATTCCTAACCTTACCACCATTCATTCTCTCTGCCATTTTGAAAACGTATATAATAGGCAGAGAACGAGACACTTTGTCATCCCTTTACCATTGTCACGCAGTCTTTTGACCCTAAACAACTGGCTGATCATCCATCCATTGTCTCGTTTTACCTGTGACCTTAACCATGTGCCCCATACAGCCTTGGGATCTGCCTCTGCCAGGGCCCCCTGATGTTTCCTTAGCCACACTGGAAACAAGTTGGAGCCAGGAACACGACTATACAATAACTGGAAAGAAGTAGAAAGCATTGCAAGGTGTGCTGTTGTGTAATAAGACAACTACATTGCCTAAAGCCCCTTCTTCCAATTTCCTCCATTACCCTTCATCAGCTAGATGGTGTCCTTTATGACAATGTTGAATTTCTGCACCAGTCCATTTGCTTCAAGATAGAATATTGAAATTATTTTGTGCACAATGCCTAAAAGCAAGCTATAATTACTATTGTATTATTATGTGCTAAATTAACAATTGCTCGTGCCTGGATTTCGCCCAACCCCCCACATATTATGGAATGGTGGTCACTACTTAACAAAATTTACTCTATGGAACTTGCTTTAGCTAGATTCAGAGGCACACGGTCTTTAATGAAATTTGACAAGATTTGGGATTCCTTTATCATGTGAAAGTTATTAATATAAATTGTGGTTTTTATTTTGTTATTTTGTGGTTGGCCCCTGCAACGTTATCTATATCTATTCATGCTAATATTATCTATTGTATGACCTGATTTTGTAATTGATGTAATTTTCATTCTGCTACTTTATGTTTTCGGGAAGTCAGAGAGATAGGGTTTTAGACTAGAGGGTTAGGGGAAATGCTGGGCGCTCAGTTAACGTAAGTGTTGTTAGCAAGACCTAGGCAATGGTGCTAGAGGACGAAGGGGAAGCCCTATAACCTACTTTATGTTTTCCTCTCTCATATGTTGTCTGGTTTTTTTTTATTTAAAAAAAAAAAGCAGGTACCTTCATCCTTGAGTTGCGAATAAAAACATAAAAAAAAAAAAGAAAACAATGCCTAAAAGCTCACCCACGTGAGTACTGGTGAACTATTATTATTATCCAATGCCAAGTTTTCCAGTACCCTCTTCTAGAAAAGTTAAGGAGTTCAATAATGGCATTCACTTCACCTTTTCCTACAATTCTGGCCTCTGGCCATTTTGGGAAATGATCAACTAAGACTATGTCATATGCTTCTTTTTGTATCAACACCAAACTATGATATCTACCTATGATGCCTTCAAGGCCCTCTGGCACATCCAAAGGCATCACTATGTGGTTTAGCTGACATATCTTTAGTCATACAAGGAGCACATTTATGGACCCAATATCTTATACATTTGTTCATCCGAAGCCACCACAGGACTTTTCAGCACATATTTTGGTGGAAGATATACCTAAATGTCCTTCATAGCACTGGTCGAAGTTCACGTTCTGCTATTTTGAGGCAAGGCACACTTTTGTCCTCTGTAGCTACAATATCGACATCCTTACTTAATTCTTTTTTTATCTTAAAGAACACACAAGATTCTCCTCTCAACTTATGCTCGTCAGGCCATCTGGTATTAGTGTATTCAATGACTTTCTTCACACCCACGTTCCCTTCCAGCTACTCTCCCATTTCCCTTCAGACATACACATTGCAAGTCGGCCATCACTCCTCTTCACACATTCCATAGTGAATGCTACTCCACACTCTACTCACGAGATGTTACATCAGGGGAAACTCCCAAAGACACCCTAGATGTGAAATCAGCATGCAGTTTACATGCCCATGGAACTATGAAGAGGAAGACCATTCAATTCTTCCTTTCACCAGGAGATAGATATTAACTAGGGGTTTGTGGTTCATTGTGAACATACATTTCATACCCTAGAGAAACATGCTATAGTTATCTGAGGCCCAGACATACTATTTATTACAGATTCGTTTTGTCAGCCTCTCTCAGTGTCTTGAACGATATGGAACATCCCACTCACTCTTACTATGCATCTGCATTAAAAAAGCACAATTCCCACACTACTCGCTTCTACACTGATTAAACAGTCCTTTCCAAAATTAAATGGTTTTAAACGAGGTCCATGTACCATTATCTTTTTTTAAATACTCAAAGACTATTCCCTGTTGTCTCCCCCTATTGGAAAAGGGCCCTCTCTGAAGGGTCACCCCAAACGTTTTGCCTTCCTCCTTCTCTTTTCTTACCTTGTGTTTGCAGGCTCTAGGTCTCTGAGCAATTTACCAGTGCTAAAGTGCATTGAATCATACCGAATTGTCACATTTAATTTACTTATAAGTCCCTAGTAAAGTGCACGACATGTGCTCTGGGCCTGTAAATTAAATGCTGCTAGTGGGCCTGCATGCAGCACTGCCTGTGACACCGACCTAAGTACCCTCTAATCATATCTCAGGCCTGACACTGCAGGGCCTGTGTATGCAGCTTACTGCCACTTACTGCCACTTCGACACAATTGCAGTCATCGTGGTCTGTAGGGAAAAAACAAACGCAGTCACCGTGGTTTGCAAGAAAATAACACATTAACAAATTGTCTGTGATGAGGTATTACCAACCTTTCAGCATTACTGTAGGATTTGATAGAAACTATGGCATGAGCCAGTGAGCGTCGTCCGCATATGGTAGCATATGATGAATAGAAATAGGTTGTAACTGCTGAAGACATATATTTGAAAGGCAACAACCTAGGCAACTAATTTCTAAAATACATTAATGGTAAATTAAATAGACAATTGGCTGAGGCTGACTGTAAGACTTGAGTGTTTTTATTTAACAGTTACACAGTTAATAAATCATTACTATAACACAATCATACAAGTTAAAATTTCATACAAGATTATAAAACAAGAACAAATGAAGACATAAGTTAAAAATATATTCTTCAGTGGTAAATCAGTGGCGAAAAAATGAGTCTCATTTTTTCGCCACTGATTTACCACTGTTAACTGTGTAACTGTTAAATAAAAACACTCAAGTCTTACAGTCAGCCTCAGCCAATTGTCTATTTAATTTACCATTAATGTATTTTAGAAATTAGTTGCCTAGGTTGTTGCCTTTCAAATTTATTAATTTCCCTGACCTAGGAACTACAAGATCCATTTAATCAGGGGGTCCTTGTTAAATAAACGTCAAACTGCTGAAGACATAAGCATACCCCTTGTACTTACTCACATCACTCATCTTCTGTTGACACTTAGCAAGGTGTGCCTGTCACCATGTTGAACAAGCTGGATTCTAAATGCATAAATATTATTGGCACATAATAAAATATAGGATTACCAGGTGTGCCTATTACTGAGTGGCTCAAGCACTTTGGTTGTTCTCCGAATGTAGAATGATATAGGAGTATCACAGGAGCCAAATTCTTGTGCCTGCCCAAAGAAGCAAAAAAAGGAGGCCCTCACATAATGCATCAAAACCAGCACCAACTGAACCAAGGAACTCTTCACATTCGTCAGAGAATTCTCCTGCTCCTCAGCCACAGAAACACGAGAACTCTGCAACTCCCTTGCTGCCCACATCCACAATAAGATAGCAACCATCTACACAAACTTCAAACCCTAACCCTGCGACATCCTCAGCAACTCATCAAACACAACCAGCAACTACTTTATCACCACTTGGGAACAACTCAGCACATCAGCTACTACCACCCTGATGAAATCCATCCACTCAGGAGCACCCACCGACCCCTGCCCACATCAGCTGTTCAACCCCGGAAGCAACAAGATCATCCACCAGCTCACCACCATCCTCAACATCTCCATCACTACAACAATTTTTTCCTGATGCATAGAATCACACAGAGGGCAGTCCCCTCCTCAAGAAACCATCAGCATACCCCAAAGATCCCCAGAACTACAGTCCCATCTCACTCCTACCGTTCTACACCAAAATCCTAGAGAAAGCCTTGAACCTCCAACTTATCGATCATCCTTAAAGAAACAAGCTAATATACCCAATCCAATCAGGCTTTAGAGGCAACCACAGCACAGAGACAGCCCTGATCGCAGCAACAGATGATATCCGAGCCCTACTTCACAGAGTAGAAATGTCCTCCCTCAGCCTCCTGGACCTTTCCACAGCCTTTGACGTCGACTGCCACCACACACTCATCCAGCGACTTCGCCAGGACATAATCACAGATGATGCACTAAGATAGATGGCCTCCTTCCTCACAGGATGCACCCAGAAATTCCACCTCCCCCTTTAACTCGCAGTCCAAGCGCGCCATCGTCGCAGTACTCCAAGTATCATCCCTCAGTCCCTCCCTCTTCAACACCTACAGGACACCACTCACAGACATCAGTCAGATCACACGACATCAACGTCATCTCCCACGCCAATGATACCCAACTCATCCTCTCAGCGAACCCCACCTAAACAAAGACCAACTTCCATAACTGCATGAAGAATGTTGCAGCATGGTTGTGAGACAACTGCCTCACACGGAACTTGGACGGGATGGAAGTACTGGTCTTCGGTAGACACACCACCCTCTGGAATGATTCCTGGTGGCCTACGGAACTCATACCTACCCCGACACCGAAGGACCACACCCGCAACCTTGGAATCATACTGAGTTAAAAAATCAGCATCCACAGGAGGAGGAAAACCCAAATTATTCCTGACATGGGTAAACAAGTCAGACAACAAGACCCTTCCAACTGTCCTCATCAGGATCAATGCTAACATTCTGGGAAGTGGGCAAGGAACTTTTGCAGGAGGACCGTTTGGCCTCCCGTGACCTGGAAGCAGCCTCTACAGACTCATACATCAAAAGGTGTAGTGCATCCACCGTGGGAACTGCAGTGCTAGCAGCAGACTGCTCCATAATAGCACCATACACAAATACGTGGTGCTTCCTGCATCTGACTCATTTCTGTGAAACAAAGTCCCACGGCCCCCAACCTCTCACAGAGGCACAGCCAAGCAGGACGCACCAGTAAACATAAAGGAAGCCCAGTCGGGCGGGAGACCACTACAGAGGAGGCAGAACCCAGGGTCGAAGTAGGCACGAAGATGCTCAGCATCGCCAACTAAAATAGAACAGGCAACGCCCACTGGAGCAGGGCTAACAGTCTCAAACGAACAGGACGTAACTGCTGAAAGCAAGCCACAAACAAACACAAGTAAGAAAATAGACACTTACCTGACCTTGCTAGGCATCCGAAACTGCATCTGCAGAAAAAAAGAACAGGTTGTCATGGTAACGCACTTCCCCTTTTATGTATGCTGGGTAGGTAGCGCAATATTGGGGGAAGTGTTTGACCTCTCCTAGGTAAAAGTTTCTGAGCAATGAGCAGATGAGCTTCTCATTGTTAAGGAATGGGAAGGGGAAGACGGACAAGGAGGTAATAATCTTTTTAATGTATGTTTTTCCTATTGTTCCCAAAAACATTGAGAGTGCATCTATCAGTGGAAGTGTGCAGAGGAAGTGGATATTTGCATGTTTGCATGAGGGTGGGCATGACACAGTCCCTTCATCAATTGTCTCTTTCCATTGTCTGACATCCTTCTGGTCATATGGCAGGGAGCCCATTGTGGGGCTGGAGGGACATCTGTAGAGCTGCCTGCCTTGTTTTGGTGCTTGGTCAATAAAGGAAGACTAGAATATTGCAGGAGAACCTAGGTCCGACCTTCAGATACGCAACTTTCCTCTGCTGTTTGGTGGCCACCATCAGCAGACTGCTCCCTCTCAGCACGCAAGAGCAGAGTTCTGAGTTACGAAAAGTCAGGCTAAGTTGGTGAGGAAGATGAGGCAAGTAGACTGGAAGGAGAGGAGATGCTTAGAAAGTATTGGTGAGGGGTGTGACTTCATGAACCTAACATTCCTTGGTGTTATCCTCGCCGCTGCCCCTATGATATATAAAGGGGGATGTATGATATTACAACGCATGCTTTTACCACGCATGCCTTTACAACGCGGTATTTACAAAGCATGCCTTTACAACGCATAGCGCTTTGGGGTGCTGGATAGTGAATAGTTTAATTTACTATTCCAACTCCAGTCCCAGTGGATAGTAGGGAAGGTGTTGGATAGTAAATTAAATCTATTCCCTATCCTAGAGCGCCCCCCAGTGCAATGCGTTGTAATGGTTTGCGTTGTAAAAGTTGCGTCGTAAAGGCACTGCGTGGTAAAAGTTGCGTTGTAAAGGATGTTTCCCATAGAGGGTATTTTATTTTAAAGCTTTAGGCCTTGATTCCTAAATATGATCCCGACTGACAGACATATCAGAAGTATTTTTAGTGCGTTGGCAGCAAATGGATAGAATCAACAGGTATTCAACATGTTGGTTGCCTCGTCATGAACAGATAGAGCAGATTTGCTTTAAGATCCATAAAAATTGTTTCCGCACATCTGCTGGTCCCTGCAAATGTGCATGGCCTGGGGAATAATGAGACTCTCCAAATTCTTCCTCCCCTTCTGACCGGCCTACAGATTGATAAGTTGCACAGTTACCACTTCGACTCTTAAGATTTGTTACTTATTAACTCTGCCATAGTGTGCAGTCAACAAAACGTTGAGTAAGCACCATACAAAGATTAATTTTGAAAACAAATTGCAACGTCCTTGTAAGCTGTTGTAAATATTTACTTTTGCAATGATGATATTTGTTTTCACCCACATTGCTTTCCTTACTGCATGTCAAGTACTTAGCTTCTTGCAGTGCTTCTGAGCTCTGGTTCTCACCACCTAGCCTTGTCCATAAATTTCACAGCCCAACTATTTCCCACAGCAGGGAGAAACATACTTTTGCAGGTAGGCTGGAAGCGGGACGAGGACAGTGGCGGGATGAGGAAGACTCCACTCCTGGGCATACATTTAATTAAAAGTAGTCCTGGGCAGAGTTCACGGAGTTCTACTCTGCCGAACTCCTCATAGTGCCGGAAAACTCAAGCCGTGCTCTGCGGAGTTCCGCCAGCGTTGGAGTCTGTTAACTCCTTTACCGCTGCGCAAATTCCGCTGCAGTGATGGAGTTCTATTAAGTGGGTGGAGCCATGTCGGCCAACGGACATGCGCAGCACTACCGAGGTAGTGCTCGCGACGGCCGTTGGTCGGCCCGCACACACAAGGGGTTAAGTTGCGCTACTCACAATCAATTTAAGTGCCGAGATTTTGTCCTGTGCTGTAAAATCAGCCTGAACTGGACTGCGTTGCAATGGAGGGTGATGATCCTTTGTGCCACTCAAGTAGACATTCTACTTGAGGGGGAGCTTCCTCGACGTGAGCAGCAGATTTCTCAATGCGAGCAGTTGTGAACTGCCGGGATTGCCTGCTACCGCAGTGTTGATAAATCTCGCCAGGAGGAGGTCTAGAGCACAATTTTTCTCTCACAAGCGCTCACCAACTTACTATTGGTGAGCCATCCAAGAGAAAAAAACTCCACTCCGCATCGCTACACTAAGTTTTGTCGAACTCCACGCTCTGTGCGGAGTGGGCAAAACTCCGCGAACTCTGCCGGTGGATTGGAATACTTCGCCTACCCCTAAGTAGAAAAGTTGTATAACTAAGTTTCGAATTTTCTTCATCGGACAATTAAAATATTGGTAATTACTGTTTGGTGACTCATTACAGACAACAATGCACACAATTTCTCTTGGGATTGCCTTCGAGGCAAGGTAGACTATCAATGGAGAGCCAATGTTTTCATCATTTAAATAATTTTGCCACTCCCATATACTGCCAGAGGATTATCTGACAAGTGCTCGCTGGCCTCAATATGTTAATAGGCATACATTACTAAAACTGTGTCCCAAATATTTGTGGTAAGTCATGGCTTGGTTCTGCCACCTTATCTAAGGCCATATTTATCATTATATCATAGGTGCAGAAAGGCACCTTGCTGTGCTGCTTGAAAAGGACAGGACACGAATGTGCCACGTCTATCAAGATATGGCTCATTCCTGTCCTGCACTTGTGCTTGCACACTTGTGGCTGCCTAGAGCCAATGCAGGCACTCATGCACAATGGTGCAAAGGTGCCTGCATTGAAGGCAGGATTGTTTATGTGTAGGAAGGGACCACTTTCAGCACAAAAACAATCCTTTCAGGTTGTTTATTTCCTCATTCTATGTGTGTGCAGGATACAGCACATGTAGAAATATAAATATTGCTCCTTGTTACACCTCCATAGGGAAGGTGTAGCATTGTGGCACATTCCCAGGTCTTCCACTCATGGTAAATCTGGGACTGCACCAAAATCTTTGGGTGGGTGGATTTGAATACCCACACTCCATCCACAGAACGCCTTCCTGGGGCAGAGTAACTCAAGGCTGCGACTTGCGCTGCCTTGCATTACTCCAGATTTTCTAAGAACTATCCTTCACTTGGTAAATCACATCTACGTTTTGTATCGCCCTTGCATTACCTTGAATGGTGCAAGGGCATCGCAAAACTTTGATAAATCTGCTCCATATTATTTAAGGAATTTGGTCACCAGACTGCAGCACTGTGCCTGTATATGTTAATAAAACACCAGGATAATTTTCAATAACCTTATAGCAATCAGAGTACTAGATCAGACGTCATGCAGTACATTGGTTCTTTGTTTCAGACAAGTACAAATGCAACATGTTTGAATGAAGAATCTTGGGATGTGATACATTTGGACATCCAGAATTTTTAAAACTGATCCAGTCGCCTAAATTTCTTTTTGCCATGGTGGTAAATTTACAACCTATGTCAAGGCTATGGTTGATAATCCAACGTGATTAGAATTACCAGAAGGTGGTCACGAGGTTTTTGCCACTAAAGGGGTTGTATTCACCAGTGGCTGTTTCTTCATAAGGACGAGGGGGCATCATCCCCGGCCCGCTGCAGCAGCACTAAACATGAAAAATAAAATGGCAATGAAATGTTTGCGCGCAGCAGCTTCCAGCCGGCAGCACAGAGGACTGGAGGAGCAAGATGGATCCTCCAAATTACGCATGTCAGTTTGGCCGGCTCTCTTGAGCCGGTCAAACTCACATGTGCACTTTGCAGCTCCCCAATCAGCTGTCTTAGACAGCTGGGTGGAGACCAAGCACAGGCCCAAAGGGGCTGAAGGAGCATCCAGCCAGGATGCTCCATCCAATCCTGGCGCTGCTTTCATGGTGGTGAAAGTAGCTTCAGGATTGGTTAGTGGAATTTCCTGGAGGCTGGAGCCCACGGAGCCAAAAGATATCGAGGAGGATGTCGGACATGCAGCAGGCAACGTAAGTGACTTTATTTTTTATTATTTCCCACTCGCCTTGCCTGCATGCAGACACTCACCCACCCACCCACCACTTAGTTGCCTGCCCACCCACCCTCCTGCCCACCGGTGCATATATGTGCCAGCCGCTCCTAGTATTCACTGTAGGAAGAACAATTTAGTCAGAGGAAAAAATATGCTGGAAAATGGTCCAATTTCTGTCGATTTTGGATGAAATTCTGCCGGCAATCGGAAATTGGGGAGTAAGGGACAAATCTCAGCAATTTAGGGACACTATTATGTAACTGACAATTCTCAGCAATTTAGGGGCACTATCTTTACCTTTCCACAAACTCCATGGTGGTCATTCATGCGGTTAACTCTGCTTGTCCATCTCTCCAATCAATCAATCAATCAATCAATCAAGCATTTATATAGCGCACTACTCACCCGGAGGGTCTCAAGGCGCTAGGGGAGGGGGGGTCCGCAACTGCTCGAAGAGCCAGGTCTTGAGCTGCTTCCTGAAGGCAAGGTGGTCCTGGGTCAGGCGGAGGTGGGTTGGGAGGGAGTTCCAAGTCTTGGCGGCCAGGTAGGAGAAGGACCTTCCTCCTGTGGTGGCTCTTCGGATGCGGGGGACGGTGGCAAGGGCGTGGCCGGTCGATCGAAGCTGGCGTGTGGGAGCGTAGTAGTTGAGGCGGCTGTTGAGGTATCCTGGGCCTTGGTTGTGTAGGGCTTTGTGTGCGTGGGTGAGGAGACGGAAGGTGATTCGCTTGTTGACCGGGAGCCAGTGCAGATCTCTCAGGTGTCCGGAGATGTGGCTGCGACGGGGGATGTCCAGGATGAGTCGAGCTGAGACGTCCTGAATCCGCTGGAGTGTCTTCTGGAGTTTGGCGGTGGTTCCAGCATAGAGGGAGTTGCCGTAGTCCAGACGGCTGGTGACGAGGGCCTGGGTGACCGTCTTCCTGGTCTTGGTGGGGATCCACCGGAAGATCTTACGTAGCATGCGCAGGATGTTGAAGCACGACGAGGAGACGGCGTTGACTTGTCTGGTCATGGAGAGGGATGAGTCCAGGATGAAGCCCAGGTTGTGTGCGTGGTCGGTTGGTTTGGGTGCGCTGCCCAGGGCGGGGGGTCACCAGGAGTCGTCCCAGGTGGAGGGTGAAGATCCCAGGATGAGGACTTCCGTCTTGTCCGAGTTTAGTTTCAGGCGGCTGTTCGTCATCCACTTGGCTACGTCTGTCATCCCTTCGTGTAGGTTGGCTCTGGCGGTGGCGGGGTCGTTGGTGAGGGAGAGGATCAGCTGGGTGTCATCGGCGTAGGAGATGATGTTGAGGTTGTGTTGGCGTCCGATGGCTGCGAGGGGGCTCATGTAGACGTTGAAGAGGGTTGGGCTGAGCGAGGAGCCTTGAGGAACGCCGCAGATGACTTTGGTGGCTTCTGATCTGAACGGGGGGAGGTGGACTCTCTGTGTCCTTCTGGCGAGGAACGAGATGATCCATTCCAGTGCCTTCTCCTGGATTCTGACGTTGCTGAGGCGCTGCACTAGGGTACGGTGGCATACAGTGTCGAAGGCCGCGGAGAGGTCTAGGAGGATGAGGGCCGCTGTTTCTCCATCGTCGAGCAGGGTTCGGATGTCATCGGTGGCTGCAATCAGGGCGGTCTTGGTGCTGTGGTTGGCCCGGAAGCCAGACTGCGAGAGGTCGAGGGATCCGTTCGACTCGAGGAAGGCGGTCAGCTGCTTGTTGACGGTCTTCTTGATGACTTTTGCAGGATACGGGAGCAGCGAGATGGGGCGGTAGTTCTTGAGGTCGGTGGGGTCAGCAGATGGCTTCTTTAGTAGAGCGCTGAGTTCAGCGTGTTTCCAGCTCTCCGGGAAGGTAGCGGTGTCGAAGGAGGTGTTGATGATGTCCCGCAGGTGGGGTGCGATGACAGCGTCAGCCTTGTTGAAGACGTGGTGGGGGCAGGGGTGGTTGGAGATCCGGAGTGGATGGAGTTCATCGTGCGGACGGTGTCTTCGGTGCTGATCGGGGTCCAGGCATGGAGGGTGGTGGTGGGGGGCGGTGGTTCAGTCATGGCGTGCGTCGGTTGAGTGCTGAAGCTGTTGTGTATGTCCGCGATCTTGTTGTGGAAGTAGAAGGCGAGTGAGTTGCAGAGGTCTTGTGAAGGGGTGATGTCGTTGTTTCCGGCGATGGGGTTGGAGAGCTCTTTGACGATGTTGAAGAGTTCCTTGCTGTTGTGTGCGTTGTTGTCCAGTCGTTCCTTGAATGCAGTTTTCTTGGTGGCGTGGATCAGTTGGTGGTGTTTTCGGGTGGCGAGTTTGAGGGCAGTCATGTTGCTCGGTGTTGGGTTTCTGTGCCAGGCTTTCTCGAGGGCTCGGCAGTTCTTCTTGGAGCTCTTGAGTTCGTCGGTGAACCATGGGACTTTCTTGCTGCCGGGTTTGTTAGGCGGGATCTTCATAGGGGCGAGGTTGTCTGCGCAGTTGCTGATCCACTTCACGAGGTCGGTGGCCGCCTGGCTTGGGTTCGTTGCGCTGGTGGGAGGGTTCATGCTCAGGGAAGTCGCGAGCTGGTCGGCTGTGATCTTGTTCCAGCTTCTGCGTCCAACCTGTTGCTGGTGGTGGTGGATCGTGGTCCTTCTGAAGCTGAAGTGGATGCAGCTGTGGTCCGTCCAGTGGAGTCCGGTGGCGTGGCTGAAGGAGATGTCCTTGCTGGAGGAGAAGACAGGGTCAAGCGTGTGGCCGGCGTAGTGGGTGGGGGTGGTCACCAGTTGCTTGAGTCCGAGGTTGGCGAGGTTGGCCAGCAGGGTGGTGGTGTTGCGGTCGTTGTTTTTCTCCAGGTGGAAGTTGAGGTCTCCGAGGAGGATGTAGTCAGCGGAGAGGAAGGTGTGCGGGCTGATGAAGTCGGCGATGTCTTTGCTGAATTGTGTGCGTGGTCCCGGGGGTCTGTAGATGAGGGTGCCTCTGAGGGTGGTCTTGGGGTTGATGTGAATCTGGAAGTGCAGGTGTTCGGCGGGTGCGAGGGTGTCGTCGGTGTTGGTCGTGATGCGGATGGAGTCCCTGTGGATGATGGCGATGCCTCCTCCTGTCTGGTTGACGCGGTCCCTCCGGATGATCTTGTAGCCGTCCGGGATGGTGATGGCGATGTCGGGCGCTGAGGAGGCGTTCATCCAGGTTTCCGTGAGGAAGGCGACGTCTGGGGCTGTGGTGTCGAGCAGGTTCCAGAGCTCGACGGCGTGTCTGTGGATGGAGCGGGCGTTGAGCAGGATGCACTTGAGGTGGTTGCTGCTGGTGCTCGGCTTTGTCGGTGCTGGTGTAGTGCCGGTCCGGATGCAGGTGAACTTGCAGGAGTGGCAGCTGAAGGGTCCGTGGGTGCGTCTCGGGGTGGCTCGATAGCAGCCCGGGATTCGACCGGCGTTGAGTGCGTAGAGTTCGGTGGCGTTGTAGGTTCGGCGGGTGGGCTGATGTCGGCGGGAGCCAGGGGTCCTGGCGCTGGGCGCGGTCCAGGCGCGGACGGGCGCAGACGGGCTTACCTTTGGTGCGCCTTCAGCGCACAATGGGCGCGCCCGCTGCGCGTCAACGCTGCGCGTGCGCACGGTCGCCATTTATGGCGAAGTGCAGGGAGGGAGGAGCAGCTGGGAGGCGGGAGCGGGGAGGGCACCGAAGGAAAGGGGGCGTGTCCACACTCCCGGCGGCGGGAAGCAGGGAGCGGGGCGAGCGCAGGGGAGACTGCACAGGAGGGGACAGCAAACACAATCAAAGGTACAGAGATAGGAAATAAAATAAAATACAATTACAATACAATTAACAGCAAGTGAAAGCGGGAGAATACGAGCAGCGGCGGGGGGCGTGGCCAGAAGCTAGGAAGGCTCAGCGAGGCTGAGAGCAGCGGCAGGCGGGGGGCACACGCGACAGCTGGTGGCCGTGCGGCGCCGGGGTGTCCTAGGAATAGGTCACACTTCACTCTATTCTGCCAGAAGTACATTCCCAATGGCACATTTTCTGTTACCACTTTCCTCCAAACCATCCTGAAATGTCTCTTATGAAATCACATCTGATGTTTCCCATTCTGTGGTAAATCTTAACTGAAAGTTATATTTTCCTGTTATTTCCTAGCCCTGACCTATTCTGTGGTAAATCTTAACTGAAAGTTATATTTTCCTGTTATTTCCTAGCACTGTCCTATTATAACTTTATATAAAAGTTGGATAAGAAGAAGGGCTTGGAGACAAAGTATTGCAACTTTGCATATCCATTGTTTTATATGACACATAAAAGTGGTGGGTTACCTGAGTCCAGGTGCTCGTAAATGTAACACAGGAATCCAAGTAGCACATTGAAGGTGTCTGTAGGACTGTGAGTTGCCTACATCCGGAGGGGGTAGCTGTGATACAGTTTAAAGATAGATTCAAAGCTGTGTCTGCAATGTATGAACAAATTAGAAGAAAGTATTTTGTTTTTAATCATCCGACGTACAGGCTAAGTGCCGTGCTGAAAACTGTACGTTCCTGAGCTAGACAATATTCCCGAAAGCAAGTCAAATGCATCCTTTCACTTATTTTAATATTTAATTTTTAATTTCAGTTTCTGCGTTTTGTTGTATTAGATGCGGAGTTATGCTAATGTTTTTTCCCCTGTGAAGCGGAGCGCGCGGATGTCTGATTGAAGTGGAATCGACACGGTGCATGCTTGAATATTTAAAAATACTTTATTCAACTTAGTGGCAAGTGGATTTTTCTTTATCTAGTACATACTGTTCTCAATATTTGTAATCAGAAGATGCTTCAGCAGTTTGTCAGAGGATTCAGAATTGTCAGCCTGTGGGTTCACTTTGACGATTGTAAAGTGCAGTGCTTGGGAAATGCTCTTCTTGTTCGATCTTTAAATAGACTGCTATGTGCGCTGGTTTGATTTGAGATTCTGTAAAGTGCTCTATGACCCCTTAGGGTATCCAGGCGCTGAGTGAACACTGAGTCCTGCCTATAACAAGGCATGCAGTCAGGGAGCAATAGTGGTATTAAAATGTACATTGGGAGAAGGACCAGTCCTGAAGTAATTTGTCTGTGAAAAAGGCCACTTTATTATTGGAGGCAAGCAGAGCTCACAAGTATTACATTTTTTTGATTTTTAACCATACACTCTCAAGGGCCCTCACGAATTTGCTAACATTGAACTCGAACCCCTTCCGCTCGCCCCTAAACTTTCCCAGGCGTATTAGTACTACAGCCCCTCCCCACTATCCAACAACACAACCTTTCTTTCAATTTCCCCCCCATTGCAACCTTTGTCAACAACTTCTCATTTCTCTCTCTGCCTACACGAGGCCCAGACTTCTTCGTATTCCATCTTCTACTGAGGCGGGAGGTTCTAGAGAGGAGAGGATTGTGCCATAATCACAAAACACACCCTAGGGTGTACCTCCTTTGATATTTTAGAACTTCAAGTGGCTGAATCCCTGGGCTCTTGCCTTTTTCCTACAGCAAATAAGTCCTTGGCTGTAGTGTTCATCTACTGTCCTCCCAGCCATTCCACTGAGTTTTTGTCCACTTTAGGTGATTGTCTTTCTAAACATCTCGTAAAGTATTCCAACTTCTCTGTCTTGGGAGACCTGAACATACATTTGGATAAGGCTGACGATCATCAAGCCTTCTCCTGGACAATATGTCCGCTTGGAATTTGAGGCAGTTTGTGGACAAACCTACTCATTCAGCAGGCCACTTGCTTGACTTGATGTTTTCTAATGGTTGTGTTCAATTTGCAGATGTTTTGAGTAACACTTGGTCAGATCATGCAACAATACAATTTAGCTGGACACTGGAGCGAGGTCCCAGTTGCAGAAGGCTCAATCCTTCATTAACCCATCGAAGATGGGCTAATACGATGGAAACTATGTCCCTTCTTAACAAGAGTGTTCCATCTCTGTCAGGTGCGATTGAAGCAGATGCATTGGCAGTCAATGACTTGCTAGGCAATATGGAAGGCCAGGTTGCACCAATTAGGATAGGTTGGGTGGCCTGAGGCATGCCTCTGCCCCCCATTCACTGATGAGCTCAGATTAATACGACAGCAATGCAAAAGGTTTGAAAGATCTTGGCGTAAGTCTTATCTACTAGAGGATAAAGAACGGTATAAAAGAGAGCTTCATATTTACCACCAGGGAATAATGAAAGCTGAAGCTAAGTTTTTCGCAAACAAAATTGCCATGTCATGAAGAAGTTTTCTAATCCCAGTGCTCTAGCTCAGCCCCTTGAGGCTTCTCCAAAGTATGTTTGCAACTTTCTGGCTTTTTGAGAATAAATGTATTATTGATTCTTTAAATATATCTGGAGCCAATTATAGTGCTGATCTTAGTAGGTCAGTCTTTGACAGCTCCAACGGTATACCCGCATTCTCTGACTTCAAGGCAAGAATCAGCAAAGCGAGGGCTGCCTTCGTTCAGCTAAAGAAGACCTGGAGCACCAAGGACCTGTTGCTGCAAACCAAGACCAGGCTTTTTAGCAACAAAGTAAAATCAGTCCTTCTGTATGGAGCAGATACTTGGAGGATAACAGTGGCTACCACCAACAAAGTCCAGGCCTTCAATCACACTTTTCTGAGGAAAATTCCTGACCTGAATCCCTCAAGTGAACAGGAAAAGAGGAAGGCCATGAAACACCTGACGCAGAAGCCTCGAGCCTGACTTCAAGGAGAGTCAGATTTACAGAAAAGCCCAGGACAAAGATAGCTGAAGAATCCTGGTTGATGGTGTATACCCCAGGAGTGGCAGTAGGCATGAGTCAGTAACCTTTGCACCATGTGGTATTTCTTCAACTTCAGCTGCACATTTCAGCCTAAACATGTGCGTTAGTAACATCGCCCACCAGACAGAATGCTCCATCGTTCAGGTTCCTTACTATGACTTCTCTGAAAGTGATCTCAGTTAATACCAAAGGCCTTGACCACTCTGAAAAAAGAAACACAAATCTGATTATTGCAGTAATCTTACAGAAGATCTAGTATTTCTTCAAGAAACTACAGTAACCTATAAGAAAGCCCTAACAATGAGCAATGGCTGGAACAATGAGTTGATGTGCTCTATAGCGATATCCAAAAATAACAGTCATCACCTTTATTATCAAAAATGTCTGCTTATCCGTAAATGCATCGGACCAAGATAATGAAAATATGTGGCTGATTACCAGATGTAGTGTGTCAGAATTATACACTATACATATCTATGTCCCAAGTGGTGATGTCTCTCTATTTTGGTTCAAAGCTAAATGAATAAATGATGAACAGAATGCTGAACAATGCAAACATTCACCCCAGTCCCAAAGATCTGGGTTTAATCCATCATTATTTTGCTCACCAAGCCACCCCTGGTTTGACCCAATCATATGCAAATCAGTCTTGACCCTGCACCTCTTGGGACAAGTTCGGCCTGAACTGCCAAGCCAGGTGCAACCTGGACTGGAAACAATCATCCTTGGACCAGTTTTGGGGTATTACCCCTCATCAGCCTAGCTAGCTTGAATCCAGTGGCGAGCACGGGACCCACGTCTGAACATACCCTTCCCACATGGCGCAACGAAAGGAAAAGGAACACATGATGGATGAGATGCTGAACAAAGCAAACATTCACCCCCAGTCCCAAAGATCTGGATGTAATCCATCGTTCTTTGCTAACCACGCCACCCCAGTTTGGATCTAGCCATATGGAAATCAGTCTTGACCATGCGTCTCATGGGAACAGTCCAGTCCAAACTGCCAAGGCTGGTCCTCCCTGGAACAGAAACAAGCATCCTGGGACTGGTTTCAGAGCTTCACCTCTCATCCACCAGGCTAGCTTGAATCCAGTGGCGCAGTAAGCATGGGATCCACATCTGGACATGCCCTTCCCACTTGGTGCAGCAAAAGCAATATTCACAAATGACAGACGGAATACTGAACAATGAAAACATCCACTCCCAGTCCTAAAGATCTGGGTTTAATCCATTGTTCTTTTGCACAACACACCACCCCAGTTTGGACTCAGCCATATGCAAATCAGTTGACCCTGCGCCTCATGGGAACAGTCCAGCCTGAACAGCCAAGCCAGGTCCTCCCTGGACCGGAAATAATCATTCTGGGACCAGTTTAGTGGCATCACCCCATATCCTGGCTTGGAAGTTCGGGCTGAACTGTTCCCATGGGGTATACGGTCAAGGCTGATTTGCATATGGCTGGGTCCAAACTGGAATGGCATGGTGAGCAAAAAAACGATGGATTTAGGCCCAGATCTCTGTACTGGGGTAAATGCTTTTACTAATGGCATTTCGTATAGAGGGGCTGAAGGTCACATGTGTAATGTGAAATAGTGGTGTAAGGTCATGTGTAATGTGAAGTACTGGTGTAAGGTTACATGTGTAATGTGAAGTACTGGTGTAAGGTAATGTCATAAGCAAAGTGGGGTTATGTTCTCAGACATTCCTGCTAGTGTGTCTGACTGTATATCAATCAATCAGAGTACTTGTAGAGCGCGCCACTTCCCTGTGAGGGTCTCAAGGCGCTGAGGAGGGGGGGTGCTGCTACTGCTCGAAGAGCCAGGTCTTGAGGAGTCTTCTGAAGGCGAGTAGGTCTTGGGTCTGCCGTATGTGGGTAGGGAGGGTGTTCCAGGTCTTGGCGGCGAGAAAGGAGAAGGACCTGCCGCCAGAGGTCATTCGTTGGATGCGGGGGACAGCAGCGAGGGCGAGGTTGCCGGAGCGGAGCTGGCGGGTGGGGGTGTGGAAGCTGAGTCTGCTGTTCAGGTAGGCTGGTATGGTGTTGTGGAGTGCTTTGTGTGCACGGGTGAGGAGCTTGAAGGTTATCCTCTTGTCGACGGGGAGCCAGTGTAGATCTCTCACGTGGGGTTGATGTGGCTGAGGTGGGGGACGCTGACGATCAGTCGGGTGGAGGCGTTTTGGATGCGTTGTAGTCGTCATAGGTGTTTGGCTGGGATTCCTGTGTAAAGTGTGTTGTCGTAGTCCAGTCTGCTGCTGACGAGGGCCTGTGTCACTTTTTTTCTTCTTTCGGTCGGGATCCACTTGTAGATCCTGCGGAGCATGCGGAGGGTGTTGTACCAGGAGGAGGAGACGGCGTTGACCTGTTTAGACATGGAGAGGGAGGACTCGAGGATGAATCCTAGGTTTTGTGCGTGGTGGGTGGTTGTTGGTGCTGTTCTCAGTGTGGTCGGGCACCAGGAGTTGTCCCAGGCTGAGGTGGTGGGTCCGAGGATAAGTACCTCCATCTTGTCTGAGTTCAGGGCCGGACTGGGAACCAAAACTGACCCCGGCAAAGTGCTCGTCCGGCCCCCGGGGTGAGGTTGGGGGTGCAACTGAGCTCTTTGCCAGGGCCGGTTTTCGGCCGATTTTGTTACAGGGCCGATTTTGCATGTATGCTGCAAAAACGGCCCTGTAACAAAAACGCCCCCCAGTGTCCAAAACCAACCCCACCCTTGCGGCGCACCAGGGGATTACCCGGTGCCCGCAACGGTCAGTCCAGCCCTGCTGTATATGCATGATACTGTGATCAGCTGTGTTGCCTTTAGGGGCTGTAATTGCAATGCATTTTTTAATGAAATCTAAATGTTAGGAGTACGATCATTCTAAAGTGGTGCTTAAACATGTATTCTTGCTGCTGCTGTTAGGTGAGGAACAACCCAGACTGATAGCCCTTAAGATGTATAGGTGCATACTTTATGGTCAGTAGGAGAT
Source organism: Lissotriton helveticus (assembly GCF_964261635.1). Lineage (NCBI taxonomy): Eukaryota > Metazoa > Chordata > Amphibia > Caudata > Salamandridae > Lissotriton > Lissotriton helveticus. The sequence goes on along the minus strand of NC_136065.1, from coordinate 150,159,225 downwards.
GCTTAGTCAGGGTTATGTGTCACCAAGGCAAGTGTACCCATTTTTAATGCTGGTTGACGTAATGGTGTGGGTCGCCACTGAGAGGGTGCCAGTGGGCAGGGCCCATGCCCCAGGTTATGGTTCACTAACTGCATTGGGGGCAAGATGATGTGCATACATGGGAGTGGTGGTACTAGACCCCACCCCCCTGAGTGAGGGGTGGAGATGTCATGCAATGTCACAAAGTAATTCCAACAGCTTATTTATATTTGTAAATTGGTGCATAGTATTGAGCAGTGTGCGTGTTTAATAAATGTACTCTTAGTTTTATAAAGCAAGCGCTCTGATACCTGATATCTTCGGGTCTAGTTTGCACTATATACAACTCTAAAAAAAAAAATGTATGACATTGTTCTGCATTCTGTGCATCAATTGTTCTTTTTGCATCTGACACTTTAATTGACACACTGGCAGCGCAATGGGCTTACCCATATTTACAAGGCCATGTAAAGTCATCCTGTGACTTTTCATGACCTTGTAAGTATATTTCCCTTTCACGCATAACTCTGTGTTTAAGGGGCGTTCCATGGGTGTTGCTGTGGGTGTCCCCAGGCAACATCCATGGAACTTGACGTGTGCCTAGATTTACAACATTTTGTAAACCTGGGACTGTGTCAGATTCCCATGCCTCCCGAGGGGAGGCATAAGGAGGCACAACAAGGAGAAATATTTGTATTTCTCCTCGTTTTCTCCTCTTTCTATGCCTTGCTGCATTCTTCAGCATGCATTGAAAGAGAAAAATGCCTTCAATTAATGTGTTTGTGCAGGAAGGTGTCCCTTCCTACACAAAAACAATCATCACTGCAGCGCAGGCACCCTTGCAAAATTATGCAAGAGTGTCTGCGCTGGTGTGCTGCTGCTGTATGTGCGCCGGCGCAGGGGAGAAGGACAGGAATGCACCGTATCTTGTAGATACAGCACATTCCTGCCCTTTTATTTGACACACGTCAGCGCAGCAGGAAGGCTTTCTGCGCTGCTGTGTGTCAAAATATTGTCAATGAGGACCAAAATTCAAGGCCTCTTTATTGCTCATTCTGAATTCCAGCATGGTTATTTTGTGGGTGCTGCGGCACCCCCTGCACCTCTACTTCCAGCGCATACGGGTATGACGGGAAATATCCTTTACAACGCAACTTTTACCGCGCAGTGCCATTACGATGCAACTTTTACAACGCAAACCATTACAACGCATTGCGCTGGGGGGGCGCTCAAGGATAGGGAATAGGATTAATTTACTGTCCAACACCTTCCCTACTATCCACGGGGACTGGAGTTGGAATAGTAAATTAAACTATTCACTACCCAGCGCCCCAAAGCACTATGTGTTGTAATGGTATGCGTTGTAAAAACCACGTTGTAAAAGCATGCGATGTAAAAGCATGCGTTGTAATGTCATACATCCGGGTATGACATACCTATGGTGAACAAGATGACACCAATTCACTGCCAATGTTATAATACTTTATTTAAATATCCAATTTTCTGACAAGTCACTACATGGGCACACTTCTGCCCAGAGCCAGCCTGGTTGTAGAGCTGTACCGCTGAATTGCACATCAATTAACTCTGTTGAATTAAGCACTCCACCATAGCATCCCTTAATCCGGCTGCCAGGCTGAATGAACCGCTGGATGCTCGCACCTTTTTAATTAATTTACCCTCTTCCTCAGCCGTGTTCCACTCCTTCCCGGCCCTGGAAGCTCGGCTGACTCCCTGGATCTGCCCTGCGCTCCATCATTTTAATAGCTTTTTTTTCTTCTGCAACCTACATTCATTAAATAAAATATTCCGCTCTCTCTCACACCGCCTCCACCCTCTTCTAAAAATTGAAAAATCATTACAAGACCTCACGCAAACTCCCCTGACATCAGTTTAATTCCGTGCGCATAACATGCAGCGCCTTCCCGGATATATTATATAATCAACGCTGTCCTGCCCTCTGCTCCTAATTAAAGCGCCTTCTGTTAATCACCCAGACATTCATGTACAGCGATTGGCGTTTCTGCATAGACCTTAAAAATGACTTCGCCTAAAATGGAATCAATCATTAAAAAAATATACTACGTTTGGTTCCACTTGACTTATTTTGAATTTAATTGGAGCCGGGGTGCTGATGAGAGCGAAACCCTTCCAAGCCTTAACGCGAAACATAATCCCAAACGCCCTCATTCCGTAATCAAAGATTTTATTTCATGTTTTATGTGTTTCTGCCATCCGCCGCGGTTCCTTCAAGGCACGGCCTTTGACTACTCCGGCAGTAATAGGGAGAACATGTAGCGATTTGCAGAAATGATCTGGCCATGAATGAGTTATTACATGCTAATGACGGAGCAAGGAATGTACATGCTTCGGCGGGGGAATCACAGAACAGTTAGGGCACGAAGCAGGGAGAGGGTCCATATAGGTGTCACACTTTATTTCTTTAGGCCACATTGGATACGTTTGTTTGTGTGATTAATGTATTCAGAAAAGGGCCTTCCCCCCCCTGCCCATCCCTTCACTGGCCTCTCCTGCTGCCCACACTCACCCCAAAGCTCAGCATTTATCACCTACCATGCATTCTACCCCAACTACACCAACTCTGGCTGCACTACATTGTCGCAAACCCTCTCACCAGCACAGCTGCATGACAAGGTGGGAAACATCCATTACAACACAGTCATTACATCTCACTGCTTTTACAACGCAACTGTTACAACGCAACTGCCTTTACATCGCATGCCATTACATCGCATACCATTACAACGCATGTCACTTCAACGCATGCCATTACAACACATACCATTTCAAAGCATGCCTTTACAACGCATTATAAGGTAAGTAATGGAGATTTTTTTAGTTTTAGGGTAGGTATGGGTTTTGGGGTAAATGGGAATCGTAATCTTTACCCCTACACTATCCAACACTTTCCCTACTGTGGCACTCACTGTAGTAGGAATAGTATTCTTTACCCCTACACTATCCAACACTTACCCTACTGTTGCACTCACAGGAGTGGGAATGGCAATTTTTACCCCTACACTAGCCAACACTTACCCTGCTGTTGCCCTAAAAGTATTATGTGTTGTAATAGGATGCGTTGTAATGGCATGCGTTGTAAAAAAATCATGCAATGTAATGGTAGTTGTGATGTAAAAACCTTGTTGTAAAAGCATGCGTTGTAATTTTTTGCGTTGTAACGTCATATGTTCGCCAGGGCAGCTCTGCCCTAAACCCAGACCCAAATTGAGAACTTGTCCAACATTTAGCCGCTATATTTTACTTAGAATAATCGATCGTATGTCTATTTGTCTTTGTGTTCTATGTTTGAACTGTAATACAGTGAATTATGTCACAATTGTCTGTATTTTGAGTTTCTGTATTTATGTACGTCCCATAAATTTTGATCTGTACAGCTTTTAACATGAATTTTTATTAATAAAAAATTGAAACATTTTAAATAAATGTTTAGTGCACTGTAGTTTATAAATATATCAATGAGCCTGTTGTAGGTCGTTCTATGACCATGTAAATTGGCTAGGTTTTTGTTTCAAATTTGTATTTTCCCTGCCCTAGGACTTATTGTGCTTTGCAGGGGGTCCCCTTTTGTGTCTCAACCACTAAACCCAGACCTTAACCCCAAGTATTCTAACCCTAGCTGCACTGCCCAATCACGCACCCTTACCCCAGCACAGCTCCATGCCAAGGGAACTCCGTCCTAAACCCAGTCCATAACCCAAAGTATATTAACCCTGACCGCACTGTCCTATCACTCACCCTTACCCCAGAACCACCCATGCCAAGGCAGCTTTGTCCTAACACAGTCCATAACACCAAAAATTCTAACCCTGGCTACACTGCCTTACCATGCACCCTTACCCCAGCACCGCCCATGCAGAGGCAGCTCTGTCTTAGCACAGGCCTTAACCCCAAGTAGTCTAACCCTGGCTGCACTGTCCTGTCACACACCCATACCCCAGCACCGCCCATGCCGAGGTAGCTCTGTCCTAACACAGGCCATCACCCCAAGTATCCTAACCCTGACTGCACTGTCCTATCACACACCCATACCCCAGCACCCCCATGCCGAGGTAGCTCTGTCCTAACACAGGCCACCACCCCTAGTACCATAACCCTAGTTGCTACTGTCCTGTCACACACCCATACCCCAGCACCCCCATGCCGAGGTAGCTCTGTCCTAACACAGGCCACCACCCCTAGTACCATAACCCTAGTTGCTACTGTCCTGTCACGCACCCTTACCCCAGCACCCCCCATGCCGAGGTAGCTCTGTCCTAACACAGGCCACCACCCCTAGTACCATAACCCTAGTTGCACTGTCCTATCATGCACCTTTACCCCAGCACCGCCCATGCCGAGGCAGCTCTGTCCTAACACAGGCCATAACCCCAACTATCCCATCCCTTAGATGCTCTCTCCTACCATTTACCATAACACAGATCTCTGGGCCCTGGTAGCTCTCTCCTACCACACACTCCAGCGGTCATTTTCAAAGGCATCTTGCAGTAAAAGTGCTAAAGCCTCTTCAAAATTCAAAAAGTGTGTTTCATTAACATTCAGATCCTGTTCATCTTAGTACATCAGATTATACCAGTGCATTGAGAAGTATTCATTTCAAAAGTGATAGTTTCCAAACATGAATTTAGAAACATTCATTCTTACCCTCACCTAGCCAACAATTCCAACAGTAAACTAAGAGGCAGGCCAGTTGTTATGTGCACTCTCTGGGTGGCCGGGGTTCCTATTATACATGAAGAACATTAATGTTTATTAAATGTAATTCAGGAGAAGGTTTTGTATAGCGCAAATCCTGAAGTCATGCGTTTGATGTCTTCTTATACGTGATCATAAAAAAAATGAGGGAAGATTAAATAAAACAATTGCCTAGGATCACCCAATATGGTTAAGTGGGGAAGCCGGGATTAATCCCAGGATTTCCGGTTTCATATTGTGCAGTTCAGTCACTAGATGTATATGCTTCGGTTCCCCCTAAGCCCACCTTTCTGCCAATCACCCGACCCCGATCTCCGATCGCCACCTTGACTAACGTCAATGCGGCACTCGATCATATCACTGACCAAACTGTTTGGCCCCTGGGAAAATGTATGCAAGTACCCATGCTATGACCCAAACTAACCCATGGCCTGGCTGTATTATTCCACATCCCCCAAACTCCAATGTGTAACTCATAGGTCTTGTGTCACACACCCAGTGCCTATCGGTGATGGGCAGTAGCATCCTATCACGGAGACTTGTCTGGTCCTAGGAGTAGCGAATGGAATATCGGGGAGACCAATAGCCCCATGCACATGAAGCATCACGTTGCCTTTATAGCACCTTCTGCCCCTGGGTCTATCAATAATACTATTGGCTGGTCATCAATACTGAGCTAGGTATTCAGGACCTGGGTCTTGAGAAATATGGTCTGTGCCAACCCTTGCACCAGGCCCGGTAGACGTTGGTAGAGGCTGGAGCCAGTGGCACAAAATGCATCTTGGAGAGGGGTTTGTTGAGAGGGTGGAGGGTGGTGGCAGTATGCATCTCAACATTTGGTTCCAGGGCATCTCTCGGTCTGACAGGATGTATCGCATGATGTCCATCTCAAGACAATACGCTGTCAAGAAGTCAGGCTTGGATATGTAATTCTTAATATCTTTTTGCTGGCACTTCATCAACAACAATTACTCTGATTTGCAAAACAGCCACACCCACAATCAATGAAGCATTGGAAATTACCGCCCATCACTAGTGCCAGGATTTGAGAAATGACCATCCCAGTCACATCCTCCCTTGTCAACAGAATACTACTCTCTTCATCATATGATGGACAAAAGGACCCAAAGGTTTCAAGATGTTGGTAGTGGTGAATGCCAGCTTCTTTGTGCCCATCCGCTATCACCACCAACTGTAACTGATTTGCTGTGAAATCTAATTTTCATAAAGATACTTGCATTGAGACAGTTGCCATCCACAACAAAGCGAAAATATATTTGGCACACAATAAAGTCAAGCGCAAGAATATCCACATTTAGGCGCTGATTTATATTTTGGCGGTTGGGACGTTGTTCCACCAGGGCGAGGGAGTAAATACTCCTGTCACCCTGGTAGAGGTCCTCATCGTCAAATTTAGAAATGACCATCAAGCTGGCTGTCAATTATAAAGCGTTGGCAGGAAGTGCTATCTCAGCGTTTCCCATCAATGCATCTCGCTGTTGTGTGCAGCGCTGAGTCAGCATGATGCAACCCTGCACCAAACAGTATTCTTTTTTTTTTTGTTTTCAAAAAGAAAATCCCAAAGGAACATTTTCTTTTTGCAAATAAAAGAAGGAAAGTTCCCTCATGGGAGTCATCTCCCGCGCCGGAGGGAGCATTATTAGGTTTTTACTGCCCCTCACCATCAGGGTTTGCCTGGCGAGGACAGAAGGTAAAAAACATTGCTACATGTCTGCCCAACCTGATTGGGCAGGTGGACATGTAGCCATTTCTCCCCTGGCCCTTACTCTATCAGGCCGTCAGAGAGGTTTGGTTGTTTTGGTGATGTAGTCACCACCGTAGCGAAACGGAAGGTCTGCCCGCATTTAAATCAGGTGGGCGGACCTTCTTGTTGGCAATATGTATTTTATGTCAGCTTTGCGACTGAGAATATACTGCCAATGTACAAACGAGGCCCTTAGTCTCACTTTCCTGGTTTAGGTACATGTCTCAAAGCACAATATATTAATGAACACTCAAAATGTCTCCCTCTGAAGAGTTAGGAGTTTTGGAATAGTCTGGGGACAGAGCTGAGTTAAACGTATGCAGCGGGAATGGTGTGATAAACTGAATTACTTATTTATAGTGATAATTTATGATGACCATTGCCTTATCAGTGGTGTAACAAGGTTCCAATGGGCCCTGATGCATGAAAAGAAATCCAGCCCCACCCCCACCAGACTGCATTTTATGTAGTAAAATAAAGCAATATTTACTGTACTATGTGTCCCTCAGGTCTCAGGCCCAAGGTGCAACTGCACCTACTGTACCATTGATGATAACTCCCCAGTGCAGGATAACTCCCTAAGCAATGAGCAACAGCATCTCCTCTAATGTGGTATTGTCAACTCCAAACTAGAATACTCATCCACTTTTCCCTTGAACCAGTGCATTTTTTTTATAGAACCAGTCTATCTAATTACGACATATTGCAATGTGTCATTCCCCTCGACATTCCACCATAGAGGTGAGTGGAGAGAAAAATACTATTGGGCGCAAACTCTTTTGCACAATATGTCATAATCTGACATGCCCATATGTGTTGTGTACATCCTGTTGAGATTATGCACATTTAGTGATTGTTCAACGAGTCTGAATCCTTTGGCATCAAAAGTCAAGTAATGTGTGTCCACCACATTGGAAGAAGCATTGAAGCACTACTTTCTCATGTGGGAGTGGTGGCAGGGAACATCCACTATAGATAAGAAGTAAACAATGGATCTGCAATAGCCAATCATCAATGTAATACCCTTCCGCACCTTAGGTACCGTCCTTGTCATTGGCCAATGCCTTCCTTAGTCTTAAACAGTGCTCTTTCCCATTCCAATTTGTTCGACTCATTGTTGCTGATCAGCAGGGCTGAGAAGATGGACTTAAAACCAGTTAGACATGTGTTGTAGTTCTGCTTTCCAGAATTAATGCAACTTCTGGAGGGGGGGGGGGGCGAGGGGAGGCGGCGCTTAACCACCAATTTCACATGACAGTTGTCCAACCCTTCACTTAATCTGGGGTATCTTGCCCATAGTTCTTCAGTACTCTGTCTGGTATATGGAAACTGCTTCTAGGGTAAGATAAGGGTGTTAGTAAACACTTATAAAAGGTTAGGCAGGACTACCATCTTCAATACAGGAATCTGACCCATAGTCGGGTTAGGAGTCAGTTACTCCATTTAAGTTTATTAGAAAATTCAGACATAACATTGAATGTATTTCTGATAAACTTCATATCTGACTGAGTAATGTTTACTCCTAGGTGATGCAGGTCATTGGAGCCCATCTATGGTCACCTTTGAAAATGTACCCACCCAAGGATCTTACATTTAGTGCCATTCACCTTAAAAGCCTCAGTGAGCTGGAACTCTTCAACAGTCTGTAAATCACGAGAGGCAAAAAAATACAAGGTTGAGTTCCCCTATCATATCATCATATCATCTGCTTACCATGCAATGAGAACAACTTCAGAGTTGCTCCTAATATACCAGTGACCATGAGCCAGATGACAGAGAACTGATTGATGGCCTCCTGTACACAGGATTTTAGCATTGCAAACTCTCTGATTCGGTTAACGCTAAAACTACTGCCTAATCTTAAAATGTTGTATTAATATTCACGACAGGAAAGTGTTTCTATTTGCGAATGGTTTACAACTACCTTTGAGTAGTTGGTATTTACTGCACTATGTCATTTCTGAGTGCTCTAATTATTGCACTCTCTGTTAAATTTCATCAGGTCAAACCTGCTGAAATTACCTGGAGAAAACAATACGTTATTCATACCAACATGCAGATTATGGTGCACTAAGTACCAAAATGTGCATGTTATTCCTCCAGAACTAAGGGCCATATTTTTCAGGTGTGATAAATAGCACCTAGGGCCATATTATCAAGAAAGGGCGATACATTATCGCCGCTTTTATGGGCAGGAAACTGCCTCTAAAGCGGCGATAATGGGCTTGATAATATGCCCTTGTGAATTCCCATAGCAGCCCAGGTTCTGGTGTCAAGCCCATTATCGCCATTTTAGCGGCAGTTTCCTGCCGATAAAAGCGGTGATAATGTATCGCCCTTTCTTGATAATATGGCCCTAGGTGCTATTTATCACACCTGAAAAATTCCAAACCCCAAGGTGCCATATTTAATTGGCTGTGATAAAAACACCTACATCTTTTTATCACACTTAATAAAATCCGACACAGTGGGGTCTGTAATTCGTCAGGTGCGATAAATAGTGCCTATTTTGAGTTGTTGGAGAATAGCATTCTGATTTTAGTGCTTAGCACACCAAACTCTACATGTTACGGTAAATAATGGCTTGGTTTCCCTTGTTAAATGTTGGCAGATTTGACCTGCCATAATTTATTGAGGTGTGAGGTGTTTAAAACAACTGGTAATTATTAAGTGCAATAAATACCAACCTACTAGGAAACCCAACTCTTCAGCCGCGGCCGGTAGTGGGAGTACCGGCCGGGCGGTGACGTGGAGAAGGGGAGGGGCAGGGTGGGGGGCAGTAATGTATGGATTACGGACTTTAAAACGTAAGTAAACATAAAAATAAATAGAACACATTTTGTTGCACACACAGCATCACCAAATGCGACGCAGTGTGAAACTCTTGTGTAAAGCCTGTGTAGTGGTCTGTAAAGTACAACCCACTCGGAATCAGAATCTCCGAATTAGGGCATTGGCGTTTTGGCCCGACCCCACAGCTCTCTCCGGTCGCCTCGAGCATCCTTTCTCGTTTATCATCAACCGAGGTGCAAGGACTCAGAGTCACTGGGTGATTAAAGCAAGAACAAGATGAAGATCGAAAAACCCACGAGGAGGGAAGAAATCAATAAACAAAGCAGGCTAATTATCCTGCATCCTTTTCTTTTGAAAGAAACTCGTTCAGATTTGTAGGAAGTTGGGTTGGTCTGCAGGACCACAAATTCTTTCCAGTGTCTTGTTCAGCTATTAGAGAGAACAGCATCCTCACCTCTTTTTTCTGTTCTCCAAAGTTCATCTTAAGATGAGGATGGAGGAGGGGATGTTAATAATAATAACAATAACAATAATAATAATCTGATATATTGGTTATCATTGAACTGCAATGAGCTGCTGACATCAGCACCAATGGGAAAGTTTCTTTCCATACAAAAAGGCTAGAGGATGTAACCTTACGGCTAGAGCGGTCGATGTCGAAGCTGGGGAACTGGGTTCGAGTCTTGGCAACGATGCTCAACATCCTGTGATTTTGGTCAAATCACTTAATCTCCCCGTGCCTAACAAAAATGAATGTGTCCTTGTGCAACAAAACTGGTGCTATGTAAGTTTGATACCGGATATTTTCGGGTCTAGTTCGCGCTATATAAAACTCTTTAAAAAAAAAGTGAAATTTTCATGAAGGGTTCCAGGCAGACCTTAGAAACCTGTGAAAAGTTATTGTAACAATTTATCAGCAAATGTATGAGACTGTTTCCGAGCTGGTTATGTGAGATTCTATCAAGATGCCCATGTTGGACTGAGGACAGACCATCTAGAGTTGCTTTTGTTCCTGTGACGGAGGAGCAGGGCCTTGCAGGTTGGTGTAGACTGCTCCTATAAAGGTGAGGCCAAGATTGATTTGCATACAGCCTGTCACCCTCTGTAACTGTTCACACGACCTAAAAAATGGGATGGAATGGTCTCCAGAGGCATCCCTGACTCAGACATTCACATTTATCATTTTTATTTCTTTCATTTAGTCTTCCCTAATTTTGGTGGCTTAACAATAAATTGTTGGGGTCTCGATTTCCACTTGTCATGTTATGCTCATCTTGTCATGCCCCTGCCATTTTCCTAGGCTTGGATATAACTGGTACCTCACTAGGGGCCATATACTTTTGCTGAAAGTGCTCTTGCAGAGCCAAAGCTGCAGAGAATTTGAATATGGCAGTTGGGTATCCGCTTCCCCAATGGCTTTGTGGCCAGCCGTTTACCCACCTATGGGCCTGATTATGACGCATATCTAACCGACTGTTTGGCCACCGTCTACGTGGGCCGTTTTCGACCGCCAAGACCGGAAAGTTTCCCCCCTCCGTATTACAATGCAATGGCTGCTACTGCGGTGGTCACATCTACAGTGGAGCACATATCCCCGAATATGTCACTCCAAATGCATACAAAATCACAGAAAACATGTGACTTATACACATATGCATGGCATATGTAGGGAGATGCCTTGTTCACCATGTACCCAATTGCTGGAGTGTGGTGGAATGTGCACAGTCCAATCAATGGGGATACATACCGCATAAGGACGTACCTGGATTCTGGTGACCACAGGATGGTAGTCATCGGGGTGCAGCTGCTCAGGTGGAGGAAAGGATCCACAGCGGAGACCACTGGAGAGAAATGGATTTAGGTAGCTATGCATCCCAAGTTCAATGTTTCCGATGACTCGAGGCAGTCGGCTGGACCACCACAGTCAGGTTGTCAGAAACCCATATCGTATTACAGACGGCAGTCAGAGAACCCTGTACTGTACTATGGATGCTGTTTTTCTCCGACCGCCATCTCTGCGGTTGGAGAAAGGCTGTCAGAGTCTTGCAGCAGTTAGTCGGAGTACCTAATGCATGCATCGTATTTGGCGGTCGGACAGACCGCTTCTGATGAGACTGCGGGGATCGATATTTTCTGACGAGGACTGCGGAAGTTGGTCGCACCGGCATCATAATCAGGTCCACAAAATAGCCCATACGATCACGACAGAATCTAATATGCCTAATTCTGATTAGATACATAAAAAATTATACAAAAAATATAATCAGGTAATTGTAAGGTCTTGTATGTAGAAGGTTATCAAATCATTGACGCACAGGTGCAATTCATGTATAATCAAGAAGCCTATACAAATTGTAATAAGTATCTAATGCAAATACATGATGAATGAATAATTTGTTCTTCTTTATCTGTTGTTGAAGTCGTATTTCAAAGAAGATCTTATGAATGATCAATGTGATGTCCCAATGAATAGGTTTTTTCAATTTTATATTTATGAAGAGGTTTTCATTTCATAGTGATTGTACCATTGTAGCATAACTTGGATTTAGGGTTGATGGATTTTTTGCTTGTCCTTTTAATATGATTTATATTATAAGATGTTTTTCTCATTTCTGATTTAACATACCTGAAGAATCAACTGTGTCGTAAAACACATGTTGGCTGTTTCACTTTTTGATGTAGAATTTGAATAAAAAAATACATTGTCTACAAAAGAATTGATCATCTGTTGAAAGTCTGTCCTCGTATCATATCTTTACTTTTTCCATATGGACTTACTACCGGTTGGGGATCCAGAGATATGACTGTAAGCGCCAGGCATAATATCCTGTAACCCATTTTCTGCACATTGTCTTTAATAATGATAGTTACCGTTATAATAAAGAAATGATATCTAGTTGAACAGAAGTCCTCAAGAACTTAGCAGGCGATTGCCATATAATGCATAGACATTTTCATTTATAAACTCATTGCTCTTTAAATAGTACAGATCTGGGCCTATTTTATCTAATGGACACCACGGGGCACCAAGAAGCAAAGACAGTGTGCGCTATTAGAGTGAATGCGCTGAGCATTCAGTGGAATACAGAGCGGCTGCTTTCAATCTGCTCAGTGTCTGCAGTTTAAAGAGGGACCAGAGCTCCCCTCGCAGGTTGGTGAAGTGAGTGACTGCACCGGCCTGCAGGTGGATATCAGGGAGTCCAAGGGACACCTTCACACATCCAGTGGGCTGCCGACAGGTGACACACTAACATTGCACCACCTTTTTGTGGTGCACTGTGAGTGTGCCCCTATAGGGCTTGTTTGCCTCTGCACCCAGGTGCAGAAAGAATGTGTTTGCCTCATTTGCATGGGGTTACACCCCATGCCAGTAAGGGAACGGCTTTTGAAAATAGTACTAGCACTATATGTGGGCCACCACTATCAGCATTACAGAAAGGGCCACACAAACATCTGCAGCCCCTTCTGTAACCAAATTACCCCTGAGGCGCAAAATGCATGATGCATGCCTGGGGCACAATGAATAATGCAGCCCTGGATAGACAATAAATATTTTCCTGTGGTACCTTGTTCTTAAGGTGTAAAAACATTACCAAATCAACAAGATAAGCACAGTTATATTATCAAAAATCATCTCAAAGGCATATTTGCTAGATTTACCTATTTTACCAACCCATTTAACCATGTCCTCTTTCTACAATAATCACAGTTTAGTACTGGAAGAAAACGTTGTGTAGAAGCAAAAGCCAAATGCAGTTTTTAACTAGAATAAAAAGATTATAAACTTTTTTTTCCTGCAACATAAGTATCATCTTGATATGTAGCCTTGCACTTGCCAGCTTTTTTACTTTCTACAAACTGATAGCTGTGACCCAGTAGCAATTTCATATATGTATATTACACATGGAATTGCATACTTTTCTAACATGTATATTGAATTGTACCATAAATGCTTATTGTATGGAAGAGTTGCTTCCACAATTTCTCTTTGGTAGTCATCCACTACTAAGGTGAAAATCACACCATACATGTTACAAAAAATATTCAAGGATACTGTTTCTGCTTGTACTGTTAATGATTTATCAGGCAAGGGACTTGACCAGACAGACCCAGAAAACTGTACAACCTCAAGAAATCCATCAACATAATGGAGTAGCTGCTCTATTCCTACTCCATTTATACTCATGATTTGACACACATGATCAATAAGTACTAACCCAAAGACTTGTGATACTGGTGTCCAAGGCAAAGTGCTGAAGGAGAGATCCGAAATTGTCTCAATACCACCATTGAAGTCCCCTCATTTGAATGGTTGGAGGTACTTCCTATAGGGATCAACAATTGCACCCCTACTTTGAATGTTTATTAGTCCCTCATCCAGACTTTGTGGCATTAGTAAGTCTCACATTCTAATACTATGATGATCTTTTTAAAACTAGAACAACCTTCCAAAGTCAAGATATCTGGACTTGACAACTATCAAATGGAGGTTAAACAATGACTACTAAAGAATCCCCTCCTACTTAACTCTTCAAAAATTGAAATACTCAGCTGTGGATTCTGGCAAAGTCATAATCCTACATAATATTGGCCAATCAAAAAAAAGCAGCTGCAGACGACATAAAAGAAAAGCCTTGGCATGATTATGGATTCAAAGCTTTAACATGATTTCCAAATCTATAAAATTACAAGAAACTCATTCTATATGATGAGAATACTTTACAGATCCAACCCTACCTAGGACTTTCATACTGGATACAGGCATCCTTGGCCCTACTGATATCCCTTATCCATCAGAAAGCTAAAAGGAGTTATCAGCCAGTCAGCCATTAACTTACAGAGACGACTCCGTCTCGGAAACCACATCCCTAGTTACCAGCGGCAAAGAGAATATCCATCAAAATTGTATGGGGCCCAACCAGTGCTTCATTTATGATAGTTGGTGGAAGAAGTGTAGTGTAGTTCCTATAGTCCCAATAGGCTCTGCGCATTGGAATAATATAAACAGCAGTTTAGAGGTAGGACTGAGGTCATCTAGGTCTCTACTGACTATATTAGACTTAATTAGGTTTGCCAGCTAGCTCAGAGGTCACTAGAAACGTTCTCGAGTAAACAAGGAGGTGTTAGCTTCCCTGAATAGACAAAAAGGGATTAGCTTCTGACAACCGCATAAACATGACAACTTTGCTCCCTCAGAATAAAGAGTATATCTCTAGAGTCCTGTGAAAACAATAGAAAACTATTTCACTCAGTCAATCGTGCATGCTTAATTTCACCAGGAGTGCAGAGAAATAGAGAGACGGGCGTTTTCAATAAAAGTTGTTATTTATTGAGCAGTCTTCTTTCTCATGCAAGAGAAATGAGTTGCCACAATTGCAATACTTATCATGAAGTAAAGTGCATACAGTAAAAGGAGTATTATGAAATAATACTGTAAAAGCATTGATATGGTTTCTTAGCCATATGATACTTTAAAACGGATAAAATATATACATACATAAAAACATTGACTAACATACTCAACTGGTGCTTCTAATATACGCCTACCCCGGTGTACCTTACCTAAGCCTAATGCGTGGGAAGGAGTAAGTAAGTTGCAGTTTAAGTTAAGTTGTTATTTTGCCAAGAATCTGAATGAAGAATTCTCTTAAGGTTTTAGTCAGCTCCGTACCTTGGTTCTAGAATGAAGGAGGTCTTGTATCTCTCTCTCAGGACTCGATCTCCCAGCAACCCGCAAGGGTGACTGGAAACACCGGAGCTGGATTTCTCGGCAAGAGAAAAGACAGCGTCTCTCACAGTGCGTCAATGGGAGGGTCGGCTTCCTTCGGCTCTCGCATCAGCTGGGCTTTGGGCAAGTAGATAGCCGCTCTGCTCCAAACCACCGTGTGTTTGCTTAAGGCAACGTTGGTATATTTATACCTGGAAGGTGCCGGGTTTGACGTAAGGTTGGACATAAGACGTCACTAAGAACTTACAGTTCTTTCTGGACTCCAGGAGTTCTTGTGCAAATCAAAACAAAAGCAGGGGGAATTCACGGGCTGCTGGAGGCTTGGTTTGTTTAAAGAACACGTTGTACTTTCTAGGAGTCTATGGGAGTAGCCTTGCTGTATTTGGACTGCATTGGCTATGCCTAAATATGGACAGGATTCTTATGCCTTTATAAGGATATGTTTTGTTATAACCACATAACGGCATTAATCGGGGATATCTAATTAGGGCCCTAGATAGATTCACAACACCCACTCCACGTATTATGTCAATCATTACTAAATACTAAGCAATACTAAACATATAACGATGCATGTATTTTCCAACCCACCCCAAAATACATAGATTGCATTTGAAATGGTGCATGGTATATGCACGAAAATGAGTATTATACTGTACGTCTTTCAAGCAGTTGTATCATTCAGATAATGCATATATAAATATCGGCTGAATGAATTGCGAAAATTACATTTATGAAATGGCACTTAATACAGAAAAGAAGGTCGAGACCATTTCATCACATATTTATACAATACTGTACATGTGCTAGAGGCTGAGGTAAAATATTGTCTCTAGAGTCTCTAAAAATAGAAGTTCTGTTCTCTAAGAATAGTTCTACTTTAAGCAGAGTACCATGTGTCCAAAAAAGGTAAATATTTTGGAAATGGAAAAATAATTTCGCTTTCAGGGGAAAAAATAGTTCCAATTGTTTTCAGTAGTGTTGTTTATCAAAAACTGAAGGCCGAATTCAGAGTTCAGGGAACGTTGTGTGCTCGTTGTTTTAAAAATTATTCTCTTTGTTAGGGGAGAACATCATATCAGACAGAGTTGCGAAAAAGTGGTCTACAACAGTAGGTGAGAGTTCGACCAAGTTCGAAAATGCTGAAATTGTGCAGATGTGAGAATCATTGCTATCATCGATGTCTATTTATTTTATTTTATTTATTTTATTTTATTTTATTTTAAGAGTTTTCTATAGCGCGAACAAGACCCTTAGGTATCAGAGCGCTTCACATTGAATGAGGCAGTTATGGACAAGCATTGTTATAGTAAATGTTCCCAGTGGTATGAGGTAGTACGTAAGCACCATTATAAAGATAATATCCATTAAAAGTTATACATAAGTTATATATAGAACATGACGTAAGTTTGGTATACAATTAAATCTTAGTGTGCTAGAAGTGATAGTTCCCAGGTGTTTGTATCCTGTGCATTTTTTGTTGCAGTCCATGGCAGGATATTGTGTAGTCCCGAGCCTTGCTTATGGAAGGAACTTACTCATTAGGAAGATCTTAGTTTCCCTCTTAAATGGTGCTGTGTCTGGAATTTTTCTAATGTTTGGAGTAAGTGAGTTCCAGATTCTGGGGGCTGCTCCTGAGAAAGCTCTATCATATGTTTTCTTCTTCCGAAAGATGGCTGGTCTCAACACCAGTCCCTTTGCACTCCTTCCCAGTCTGTTTCCTCCAGATAGTTTAATTTTCTGCGCGAGGTAACTTGGTGTGTTGTAGTGGAGCGCTTTGTGGGTTATGCATGCCATTTTGTCTGGATCAGCAATGCTCACAGAAGGTTGTACCTGTGTGGTGCTGCTTTCATCTCGTACTTCACTGCCACCTAGTCGTAATGGTGAAGTCTCAACGAATGCCGTCATCAGAATAAGTAGCCGCTGGGGACAACACGTTGTATGAGCCGTTACCGAACCAAGCAAAGTATCGGTATTCATAGGTACTGCTGATGGTAGTGTAAGACAGACGTCCAACATGCATTCTTCTCCGCATAGCAGACATCGAAGCACAGGTAAGATGCAATCTTGCCAGATTGGTCTGATTGAAAGAAACCAAGTTGTATTCAGATCTCTTAGCCGGGCTAATCCGAGGACTCCAGTGATTCGGTCTCGGTAGCGTATTGCTGGGGTCGTTTCTTCCATTGTAGCTGGAGTTTTGTCTGTGGGGCTTGCCATATCGGAGCAGAAGGATCAAAAATAAAATTCCTGCTACGAGTCCCAAAAGAAGAGGCAGGCCGCCGAATAACGAATGCACAAAATTCGGGAAGATGCCCAGAACTGTTTCAAAGGGTGCTAACAGTCCCGAAAAAATTGTCTTAAATACATGTGCGATGCCACTGGTATCAGACATGTTTAAAATTTGGCTTAACATTTCTACGAAATGTACGGGGCAATTTGTTGATAATAGGGAATGTATCTCTGCCGCTGTCCTAGCAACTTGCAGATCATACGTCTCTTTGAACGAGGTTAAAGGCACAGTTGTCTGTGAAAGAATAGACTTCATTCTGCTTAAAGTATCAATTCAAATAGAAGAGATATTCAAAGAAGGCCATATTGCAGCCTCCATGTCTGGATTGCCGTTTGGATACAATACTTGCATACAGCAAATGACCCTGGATGTGACGGTTACGAGATAGGCTTTTCCTGGCACCATGCCACAACAGCTGTGGTCACTTATTAGCACGTAGCTGCCGTTGGAAAGCTGTCTGGAAAAAGGCTCTATCTGTGTTGCAGGAGATCCGTGCAGGTGACATGAAAGGTTATTTGATGAACCTTCGCAGGCTCCATGCAAGTTAATACCTTGACACAGAAGTGTACCGCTTAGTGATTTTTTACAATTGTTACCACTAAGGAATACCTCTTTTTTCCCTTCACTATAACATTTGTGTGTATAAGGTAAATTCCAGGTTGATTTGATGTATCCTTTACCCAACCTTTCATACAGGCCTGCTGGTATATACTTTTGGCAATACTTAAACTGGAAAGTTGTTATTGGGATTGTAATCGTTCCATGTATTATCCATTCAATGACAGGTCTCTCTGACATTGTCAATGGTAATCTCTCAAGTTTTTCAATGCTCAGAATCGTATAGTCTGCTCCTTTTTGTGCCAAACTGATTTGTTTATCAGTAAGGTTAAAGATAGAGAATAATGACGTTGTGTTGATTAAACGCCATGGCATGTAGCCTGAACGCAGATTTTGTAATGTCCAGCCTAGCTGTACAATAGAACGCAAATGGGACTGACCATGTTGTAACATTAGCAAGTCCTGCTCTATTATATCAATAGCAGATGATACAATGCTGTCCAGTGAATATATTCTGGAGGACAGAGTCGTTAACCCATTGTCCACTACAGAAAGGGATTTTTCCAGATTTATACGATCAATTTCTCGTATTTTTTCTGCAGTTTCAATTTGCGTTACTTTCCAAACCTAGTTGTAAGCTGCGTATATACCGGCGTATATGAAACGTTTTTGACGCTGTTTGCGAGGTCCCAATATGAAATCTCGCAAGTCAGCACCTTCTTTAAGTAAAATTAAGTGTTGCTTAATTTCTGGCAGTGTGGATTTCTGTAGCCATTTAAGGCAAAGTTTTCCTACACTATATGTTGTAACTATCCCTGGATGTTGCCTCTGGGAATATCTTGGGTCTGGCCTGTTCTGTTTAAACCCCTGTGTTTTGTTCAGGAATCTATCTTGACAGTTATTAGTGTCTGTGGGCCAGATCAACCATTTTTTCCAATCAGGATTTTTTCTGTTTTGGTGTAAAATATGGGATACGTCTATCTCCACATCTGTAGTGCTATTACTATCAGGTATGGGCTTCGGAATAGACGGTTTGTTTAAGTCTTTTATCTTGGCTAAACAAAGACAGGTTGTCTTGAATGGTGTCATTCAGGAATATTATCTGTTCTGGGATCATGCAGGCTCTAAATAATGCTTCTAAACCTTGTTTTTTGAACCCCAGATGGTTTTTGTTTCAATGTTGTTTTTCCAAAATTCAAAACCAAATGTAGACATTTTATCATAAATATTTTCAGAATTAAACAATTTAATATTTGTCAACATTGTTTTCATTCCTGTCTTATTTAACATTTTAAAATAAAACATTTCTGGATCACTGTTGTTAAACCCTGAGAAGTATGTGAATTTCTCATAAAATGTTTTTGAACTGCCTTTTAGCGGTGTTGGACAATGTTCCCATTGATTATAAGTTAAAACATTTCTAGGTTGAGCAGATTTATGCAAATAGTGATGACCAGAGTGGTTAAAACAGTACATTTCTTCATAGTTCGATGAACCCTGTAAATAATCATGTTCTGTAAATTCTGCTGACATTACTAAATCTGACATCATATTATTAATATTTTCAAAGTCCCAATCATCAGAGAAAGTACTTGGTGTCACAAAGTCACTTAAGGAAACCTTAAATTGATGTAGATATTTCAAGAGCTCAATCGGGCCATAGATTTCATAATCCGTTTTGTCCCATGCTACCCCACTGGGTATTGGATTGGCTGTGATGTTCACTGATGACAGTTCTCTTTTTTCGATGTGTGAGGATGTGTGAGGCTTCAGGGCCAAGTTGATGTTCTAACTTGCTGTGTCCATTGTATTACATTTTCCATCAATAAATCTACCCAAACATAAAACCATGATGAGCCAAAGCAGGAGGAAAAGTACACCTAACACAATCCAAAATTCAATCCATGGTGAAATCAGATATGTTTCTTTTAGTTGATAAAAGAGTTCAGTCATTTTTTCTTTAAAACTTTTTGTTGCTGGCGTTTCTTCATGTTCACTTTGATCATCAGAAAAGTCATCAAAATTGATGAAGTAGCCGGATGTCGTTCTGTCAATTGTTGGAATTGCTTCCGGATTCTCATTAGTCTTTGCATTTTTCTTTGTTTCATTAGCATAGTCTGATGGTACATCATTGTAGACTGGTGTTTCTTGATGAACTGTTGCAATTTGGGTTTCAAGAGGCACAAGTTCCATGGCTTTGTTGCATAGTCCTTTTTTATACACTGCAGGTTTATCAAAAGTGATTAGTCTCTCAGTTTGAACCTCTTGGATTGCAGCAAGATTTGGTCTTCTGCTATTTCTTGGGAGTCCACTGGGCCTACTACTTATTATTGGCCACATGATTGTGGTTTTACCAGGTCGATGGAGACAACTCTGTTCTCCTTTTTACCAGCAAGGGCCGGTAGTACTACTGATCTTGTTCCGCTGACAGCCAAGACAGGTACTGCTTTTCTGTAAGAAGGCCCAAATTCCTTCTTCACCGCGATCTTCTCTCTGACTAGATCCCCAATCTTTGGAATCCAGACAGATCTTGCTGGGACAGGTGGTTTCTCTTCAGTGGCTGTTGGCTTTAACTTTATGTAACTAAGACTTCTTCTTGTTTCATTTAAGTCCTGTATAACAGCCAAACGATCTTTGATATCAAAGGCGTTTTCTTTTACCACTGAAGTCTGACAATCTAAGTCCTGGATTTTCATTCTAGATCCGAACAATAGTTCATATGGAGTGATACCTTTTAGAGAATTTCTTGGCAGATTGTTAAGACTACGTTGGACACTTGTTAAATGTTTGACCCACCCATCACCCGAACCTAATACCCTTGCCGTTATAGATTGCTTTATGTCACGGTTTTTTCTTTCCACTACCGCATTTCCCTCAGGATGGAAGGGAGAAGAGTACCGCAATGCAATGCCCATGCTGGTCATGGCCTCTTTGTAAGCTCGAGAGCTAAACGCAGGACCCTGGTCAAAATGTAGGATGCCAATTGCGTGTGTGCCGATAAAGACTCGCAAATCTTTTATAACAGTTCTGGCGTCAGCCGAGCGCTGGTGTCTACATCTTAAGTGAATCTAGACTTAATAATTATGGGACCGCCTTTTTCCTTTTGGATTTTTGCGTATAGATAGTCTGATGCTTTCTAATAGAGGTATCCGGGCTGGTGTCTTGTCCGGTTCCCCACTGCAATCTCTATTGCAGTTCTGACAACTAGTGGCAAAGTTATAAATTTGCACGCACATCCCCGGCCACCAGTATTGTGATTGTAATTCTATTACAGATTTCAAGATCTCTTGGTGCCTCAGACCCTGTCCCATGTGTGCTTCTTGAATCAAGTAAGCCCTCCGGTTCGTGTTTGGAATTACTCTATCCCCCACTCCAGGGATTTGAGCAAAAGGAACGGAGTTTGCATCAATTATGTATTTATTTCCGAGTGGATAGTTGAGAGGTAATGCTGCATAATCGCATTTTAATGAGGCTTTTACTGCCAGCATAGTTTCTCCATCTCTGTGTTTTTTAGAATGCTTTTTTGTGGCTACGGAAGCCGGTTGAACCGCTGCCGCTGTGGCTCTATTAGCCAATGAATTCCTTGCAACGTGAACGCCATCACGTTGATGACTCAGTGTATGTATCACGTGAGTCTTTTGTAGTTCTTTCTGTAAAAGAACTACTTGTTCCCAGAGCTTTTTATGCTTTATTGTGGCACCTGTGTCATTTTTGTAACCGTTTTTGATCCATGTCTGCATGTCATTATTGTAAGATTTGATGCAGTAATGCGAATCGCACACTATTAGTGTGGGGAATTCGCGATCGGCATTTTCAAGCGCCATCTTTAAAGATCTTATTTCAGCTCGCTGAGCTGTACAGTTTCTGAGTGATTCAGTTTTTGTAATTATCGGTCTGAATTTACCTAAGCGCCAGCGACCTTTAACAATCGCGCACGCTGCATTGTAAGTTTGTTTTCCCACAACGTAGTGTTGTGCAAATCTGTCTGTGTAAATCACGTAGCTGTATTGTTCAAGAGGCAGAATTTTGATTGGCAGAGGATATTCATGTTCGTATTCTAGATCTTCTAGTTGTTTCATTTTCGGATCAAAAGCGTGTTTCACGTCTTCTGCAGCAAGATAATTTTACCATTGTATCCATTTTGGATCTAATGCCACAGCATTTGGAATGCGTGGTCTTGTCACTGCCTCAAGGGCTGATACTGCTGTTAAAACAGATATGTTTCTCCCTTGCACTAGGGCTCTTTCTTTTGCTACAGCAGTTTGAACCGCAGTTAGAATTTTTTCAGTTGAACTGAATTTCATTTCAGCTTGTGTGTACAAGTGTGATTTGTAAGCTATTGGTACAGTTTCTCCCTCATTAGAGGTCAGGTACGTGAATCCGCATCTTCCTGGGATGACTCGGATTACAAGGTTGCGTTCATTTGCGCGTGTTTGCAGTTTTGTTTTAGTTAACATGTCTGTTTGTAATGATCTTAAAATTTCTGTGTGTTTCTGAGGCCAATTAATTGGTTTGAAATCAGGTTTTATTAATTCGTAGAGAGGTTTAACTCTCTCTGCATAATTTAGAATGTATGTTCTTCCGAAATTCAGGAAGCCTAGTATTGATTGTAAGTTCTTCAGCGTTTTTGGAGCTTGGAGTACAGCACATTTCTCTAAGAAATTGTCTGCTAGGCTTTTGCCTTCACTTGATAATTCATATCCTAAAAACAGGACAGTTAGATGGGCAATACGTGACTTCTTAAAGTTGAATATATACCCTTCAGCTGCGAACCCAAGTATGATGGTGTTCACTCTTTTTAAGTGAGTCTCCAGGTCGTCGTCTGTAAGATAGATGTCATCGACATATGATAATGCCTCATCATCATACATTTGTAGTAACTCTGTTACCCTTGCTGAGAATAATCCTGTGCTATTCTTGAATCCCTGTGGGAGTCGACAGAATTGTTTTTGCGACCCCATTGTTGAGAAAGCGGTCAAATACCTGCTTTCAGGTGCAATGTTTTGACAAAAGAAACCATTTGAGATATCTAATGTTGTTTTATATTTTTTGCGCACAATGTTATTCATTAGTGCTGCACTGTGTGAGCTTTGTACTGCAAATGTTTTGCAGCAGGAGTTTAGGTGTCTGTAGTCCAAAACTAGACGATATAAATCATCTGGCGTGGAGATAGGAAACAAAGGATTGTTCATTTTTGAAGTGAATGTTTCAAACACCCCCTGATATTCAAGTTGATCTAAGATCTCCCTGACTTGTTTTTTAGCTTCTTGCTTAACAGGATACTGCCTTTGGACAGTAGGTTGAATCCTCATCCCATCCTACATGATTTTTATATAATGCAGGAGTTTGATTTTTAGCTTCTTGCTTAACAGGATACTGCCTTTGGGCAGTATGTTGAATCCTCATCCCATCCTACATGATTTTTGTATAATGCAGGAGCTTGGTCAACTGGCCATTTTCTAGCAAATGTGTATTTTTTATGAATTGGAATTTGATTTGAGAAGGCAGGCATAATCATTTCTTCGCCATGTGGGCACTCCCTGACAAACTCTGGTGGCCAGTCTTTTTCAGCAAGAAGGATATCATAGCCTTTCGAAAGGTTATCCCAAAAGAGACCCTTTATTTTCCTAGTTTTGTCCCCCTCTATACGCGATGTTATTTCGTATAATTTATGGGGTTTGCTAACTCTGGTGTCTGCAGTTTCCACTTGAATGTATTCATTAGTGTCCACTGTCTCCAGAAGATTCATCAAGATCTTGCGAGCTATGGTTACTTCTGCTGCGCTGTCTAGCACTGTCTGGGCCCCCTCTCCGTTTTTCAGTTGTGTCCTCAGAATCCTCGGCATGTTTTATTTTAATACTAGCTACCTTCTTCTTTGGAAAATGTAATTTTTTACTTTGATGAGCAGGTTCCTTGTCTTTGGACTTGACGTGCTCTTCTTTGTGTTCTGACCGTCCTCTTCTTTCCGATTTCTGTGAGGAAGTCTGAAAAGATCGAGAGGGACGTGTATCAATATCTTGATATCTGTCAGGTTTATCCCTATCTCTAAGGTTGTATCTTTTCTCAGAGGGCTCCCTCTGGGGAGACTTGCCTCCTCGTTCTGGAGATCTATTTCTTTGTTGAGGAGACCTTCCTCTGGACTGAAACCGTTTTTCTCTAGGAGTGGATTGTTTATTACCCTCCCAACTCTTTTTTGGAGTATTGAGATTATTTTTAATAAAGGTTTTTTCAGGATTTTCAATTAGTTGGGGTTTTACTGGTTTCCCATCCAAACTATCTCTACCTAGTTCTTCATAGGATTTTTCTATGATTCTGGCAAGTTCAAAAGGTTGTTCTGCTATATCTGTTTCTTTCAATTCCTGGGGGATTGCCACAGATGCTGCTTCTCCTTTTATGTTGGCTAGTAATATAGCTGAGACTTGCTTAAAGTCTTTTAGTAATTTCATACCTAGAGTTAAAGCAGGTTCTGGACCGTATTCATTTTGAATTTGTCTTAGTACGTCTGGTATAACCGCCATGGACGTAATTGTTGATTGATTTTTACATGCTGCACGCAAACCTACTTCACATTCCTTTGCCTATAACCACAAGTATAGACTGCAAGTCCATTGATAGATCTGGGGATCTCTAGTTGGCAGAGGTAGGTACCACTGTCCAAATAGGGACCCTTGCTTCTAGTCAGGGTAAGGAGGAAACACTCTTCAGATAACCCCTGGTCACCCCCTTGGTAGCTTGGCACGAGCAGTCAGGCTTATTGAAGGCAAAGTGCAAAGTATTTGCATCAACACTCACAGTAACACAGTGAAAACACCACAAACTGACTCCACAACAGTTTAGAAAAATAAAGGTATTTTTAATCTAAACTACACAAGACCAAAACAACAAAAATCCAACATACACAGTTCAAGAATATGATTTCAAATGAGTTCTTAAGGTTGTGTTAGAATTATTCACAGTTGCGTCACTTTTTAGCCAACAGTACCTTTAAATGCGACAAAGTTCCAAGTGAAAAGCTGTAGCGGTGAAAAGCAAGTGATGCGTCACTCCTGAGACCCTGGGGAGGCGATGCGACAACCCTGCTCGGTGTAGCTGGCCTGTTGCGGTGACTCCGGTCTGTACGGGGAGGGATGCGATACCTTGCGTGGATTCCGGTGCACAGGTTTAGGTGGAAGCGGCTCGCAAAAGGTATGATGCGACGATCTTCGGGGTGGCAACGATCTCCGGTGCGGCGCTGAGGTGCGGCTCAGTGTCGATCTTCTACTCTCACGGTCCCTCAATGTGATGGCTCTGCGACGACTCTCGCAGCGACGTGATGCGGTCCTCAAGCAAGCGGTGCGAAGATCTCACCCAGTGATAACAGGCTCTGTGACGACACTCGCAGCGATGGTAATCTTCCCGCACCGGACTGGTGCATCCCGCAAACGAATGATGTGACGACTCTGGCAGCGGCAACAGGTGCTGTGACAACCTGGGCCTTCGTAGCGGCGGAAATGTCCTCGCATTGACCGGGATGCGCTCCACAAGCGAGCGATAAACTTTGCAGAAAGTTCTGTTAAATCTTGTTTCCAGCTTCCCAACACAGGTACAACTTCCAGAGGCAACACACATGGGCCAAGCACTCCAGGAAGGACATAACTCTCTCAGCAGAGTTCAGGGGAAGCTGGGGGTGAAGCCCTTTTGTTCCTGGGACTTCTTAACAGAGAACCAGCTCTTCTTTAGGCCCTTGGAGATTCCTTCATGCAAGGGGACACAGCACAAAGCAAAGTCCTTCCAACTGCAGGTCAGTCCAGCAAAGCAACAGCAGGACAGTTGTCCTTCTTCAGTCTTTCAGCTTTCTCCTTGGTAGAGGTTCCTTCTTGATTCCAGGATGATCTAATTTTCTGTAGTCTGGGGTCCTGTACTTATACCCCAAAAAGTCTTTGTACCCTTTGTGCAGGAGGGCTCTGAGCTCGGTCCAAACCAGTTCTGGAGCACTCTGTTTACATGACTCCTTCTTTACTTTCACAGTGCAGAGCAGAAACATCAGACACCCCACAGGAGGTCGAGGCAGCATTGTGGAGGGAAAGCACAGCCCTGGAGCACTTTTTTGACATGATTCCTTCTCTCCTTGCACAGTGCCGGGCAGAGACATCAGACGCACCACAGGGGGTGGAGCCAGCACTGTGGGGGGCAGGCACAGTCCTATTCAGGTCCCAGGTGCAACTCCTCCCTCCCATCTAGATGCAGATCTCTCTCTTCCCCACTGGGCGGACTCTTACTGTCTCCTGGAATCCCCCAGCCCTGTCACTCTCAACCAGACAGTCAATTCACAAACAGTCAAAGGCACATAGGAAGGTCAGACAAGAAATCAGCCACTTTCTAAAAATGCCGCTTTCAAACACAAGATTTAAAAAACACCTTTCCTAAAGATGTGTTATTAAATTCTGAGTTCAGGGATACCAGACATTTATGTCCTGTTAGAACTGGGGGTCTCTAGTTGGCAGGGGTAGGTACCACTGTCCAAATAGGGACCCTTGCTTCTAGTCAGGGTAAGGAGGAAACCCTCTGAGATAACCCCTGCTCAACCTCAAGGTAGCTTGGCACGAGCACTCTAGGCTAACCAGAGGCAATGTGTAAAGTATTTGTACCAACACTCACAGTAACACAGTGAAAACACCACAAATTGACTCCATAACAGTTTAGAAAAATAAAGGTATTTAATCTAAACTACACAAGACCAAAACAACAAAAAATCCAACATACACAGTTCAAGAATATGGTTTCAAAAGAGTTCTTAAGGTTTGCGATAGAATTCTCTAGGTTGCGATAGAATTCTCTACAGATGCGTGAAAAGTTCACAGTTGCGTCACGTTTACTCACAGTACCTTTTAGTTGCAACAAAGTTCTAAAAGCGGAAGCTGGTGCGGTGGAAAACAAGCGATGCGTTTCTCCTGAGACCCTGGGGAGGCTGCAGCAGCGGGCGTGTTGCGACGAATCCGGTCTGTATGGGGAGGAAGGACACTTGTATGGATTCCGGTGCGTAGGTTCCGTAGGAAGTTTGTTCTCGCAAAGGCACGATGTGACGATCTCGTAGGGGCTGAGACGATCTCCGGGGCGACGATGCGCGATCCAGCGATGATCCTCTCTCTTGCAGCTACTCGATGCGATGGCTCTGTGACGATGCTCGCAGCGACGTGATGCGGTCCGCAAGCAAGCGGTGCGGCGATCTCACCCAGCGACGACAGGCTCTGCGACGACACTCGCAGCGATGTTCGACTTTCCCGCACCGGTCTGGTGCGTCCCGCAAACGAAGGATGCGACGGCTCTGGCAGTGGCGTCAGGCGCTGCGACGATCTCGACCTTCGTAGCGGCGTGAAACTTCTCGCACTGTCGGGGGTGTGCTCCGCAAGCAAGCGATGCAACACTTTTCAATTGCAAAAGTCTCTCAAGCTTAGTTTCGAGCTTCCCAGCACAGGTACAACTTCCAGAGGCCCCACAACTGGATCAAGCCCTCTAGGAAGGACAGAACTCTCTCAGCAGAGTTCAGGGAAGCTGGGGTGAAGTCCTTTTGTTCCTGGGAATTCAGAACAGGGAGCCAGCTCTTCTCAGGCCCTTGTAGATTCCTTCAAGACAGGGGACGTAGCACACAGCAAAGTCCTTCCCCTCTCCTTGGCAGCAAAGCAACAGGTCGGTCCAGCAGAGCAACAGCAGGACAGTCTTCCTTCTTCAGTTTCAGCGTTCTCCTTGGCAGAGGTTCCTTCTTGATTCCAGGATGATCTAATTTTCTGTTGTCAGTGGTCCTGTACTTATACCCCTAAAAGTCTTTGTTCTCTTTGTGCATGTGGGCCCTGAGCCTGGTCTGAACCTGTTCTGGGTTTCTCCTGAGTACTTTGTTTTGATGGCTTCTTCCTTCCTTTCAGAGTGAGGGGCAGGGTCGTCAGCCGCCCAGCAGGAGGTGGAGCCAGCATTGTGGAAGGCAGGCACAGCCCTATTCAGGCCCAGCTGCTAACTCCTCCCACCACTCCAGTTGCAAATGCAGTCATTCAGCCTAGGGCTGACTCAGCCAGCCTCCTGGGGCATCCCCAGCCTCTGTCACTCTCAAACCAGACAGTCAATCCACAAACAGGCCAAGGCACACAGAAAGGTCAGACAAGAGAACAGCAACTTTCTAAAAGTGCTGTTCTCAAACACAGGATTTAAAAACAACCTTTCCTAAAAGATGTGTTATTAAATTCTGAGTTCTGGGATACTAGATACTTATGTCCTATCTTGTTCCTATGGGAAGAAATGCTGTTAACCATTGTAGCCAGCATCCCCATGTTAATCTATGGAGCAAGATAGCCTTACAATAGTGAAAACAAAAATGGCTGCCATTCACTACCAGAGCATGTCACCTGCACCAGTAAATGCTCTACCTTTCACATACACTGTACCCTGCCCAGGGGGGTACCTTGGGCCTTCCATAGGGGTGACTAATGTGTAGGCATGGGCGGATTTTGCGAATTGGCAATCCGCGAAATTGCGTATTTACGGATTCGCAATCCGCAAAATCCGCGAACTCTCGCAAATTTTGCGGATTCCTTTTTTTTTTTGTGTTCGCAAGTGTTTCTGCCACTTCGCAAGGGTTTTTTACCAGTTCGCAAACGCGAACTTACTTGTCAGGTAGCAACGGTCGTGACAATGTTGTTTTTACGTCTGGTTCATCACAGCACCCTCTGTTTCACCACTGCCACCCTCTGTTTCTCCACTGCCACCCTCTGGCTCACCCATGCCACCCTATGGCTCACCCATGCCATCCTCTAGTTCATCACTGTAGATTATGGGGGGAAAAGCACACCTGCCCTGCCTCAACTGACATGATTGAATTAGGGGCTGATTAATGTGTCACTGAATTTGAACTTCCAGGCTGGCACCTGCTTCCTTATCTGTAATTGCTTTCTGTTGCAGTGTAATTTTTTTAACAGGACCTTTGTTGTATACTTGTAGCTATTCTCTGAGCCTGCTGTGCGGGTCAGAGCAGGGTCATGGAATTGTTGTAAGTAGGCAACTGAACTCTGAAGGGGCCCCTCATGAAGCACTACAGGGAATGGTTACTAATGATAAGATTGAACTTTTGCACCTGCTGAGTGCTTTCAGTTTTGCAAAAATCCAAATATCCAGCAGCATCCACAAAAAGTAAGCCTTCCAGGTCAAGATCCAAATGAAAGTGACCAGCACATGAGGAAAGCACTGGGAGGAGGCTGCTGGACGGGAACAGGAAGTTGGAGACTGTGGGGCACTTCCTTCCTCCCACCCCCCTCCCCCCAAAGTGGACTCCTTGCAAAGAAAAAGTGCAGGCAAATGTCAACCTGAGGAGTTATTCTGATAAAAACCATAATTTTCAAGGTTTATGCTGCCTGCTGGTGAATTTCTTGTGCGAAATTGCAAATTTTGCAATCTGCGAGATTGTCGCTGCCCGCCGCATCTACGTGTTTGCAAGTGTTTACTCCCGCGAAATTGTATAGTATTCTAGTTGGCAAGTGCGACCAAGCAAAAAATCTCACTTTGATCATCAGAAAAGTCATCAAAATTGATGAAGTAGCCGGATGTCGTTCTGTCAATTGTTGGAATTGCTTCCGGATTCTCATTAGTCTTTGCATTTTTCTTTGTTTCATTAGCATAGTCTGATGGTACATCATTGTAGACTGGTGTTTCTTGATGAACTGTTGCAATTTGGGTTTCAAGAGGCACAAGTTCCATGGCTTTGTTGCATAGTCCTTTTTTAT
This sequence comes from Lissotriton helveticus, assembly GCF_964261635.1. NCBI lineage: Eukaryota > Metazoa > Chordata > Amphibia > Caudata > Salamandridae > Lissotriton > Lissotriton helveticus. The sequence goes on along the minus strand of NC_136065.1, from coordinate 150,129,595 downwards.
ACACTGCAGGTTTATCAAAAGTGATTAGTCTCTCAGTTTGAACCTCTTGGATTGCAGCAAGATTTGGTCTTCTGCTATTTCTTGGGAGTCCACTGGGCCTACTACTTATTATTGGCCACATGATTGTGGTTTTACCAGGTCGATGGAGACAACTCTGTTCTCCTTTTTACCAGCAAGGGCCGGTAGTACTACTGATCTTGTTCCGCTGACAGCCAAGACAGGTACTGCTTTTCTGTAAGAAGGCCCAAATTCCTTCTTCACCGCGATCTTCTCTCTGACTAGATCCCCAATCTTTGGAATCCAGACAGGTCTTGCTGGGACAGGTGGTTTCTCTTCAGTGGCTGTTGGCTTTAACTTTATGTAACTAAGACTTCTTCTTGTTTCATTTAAGTCCTGTATAACAGCCAAACGATCTTTGATATCAAAGGCGTTTTCTTTTACCACTGAAGTCTGACAATCTAAGTCCTGGATTTTCATTCTAGATCCGAACAATAGTTCATATGGAGTGATACCTTTTAGAGAATTTCTTGGCAGATTGTTAAGACTACGTTGGACACTTGTTAAATGTTTGACCCACCCATCACCCGAACCTAATACCCTTGCCGTTATAGATTGCATTATGTCACGGTTTTTTCTTTCCACTACCGCATTTCCCTCAGGATGGAAGGGAGAAGAGTACCGCAATGCAATGCCCATGCTGGTCATGGCCTCTTTGTAAGCTCGAGAGCTAAACGCAGGACCCTGGTTAGAATGTAGGATGCCAATTGCGTGTGTGCCGATAAAGACTCGCAAATCTTTTATAACAGTTCTGGCGTCAGCCGAGCGCTGGTGTCTACATCTTAAGTGAATCTAGACTTAATAATTATGGGACCGCCTTTTTCCTTTTGGATTTTTGCGTATAGATAGTCTGATGCTTTCTAATAGAGGTATCCGGGCTGGTGTCTTGTCCGGTTCCCCACTGCAATCTCTATTGCAGTTCTGACAACTAGTGGCAAAGTTATAAATTTGCACGCACATCCCCGGCCACCAGTATTGTGATTGTAATTCTATTACAGATTTCAAGATCTCTTGGTGCCTCAGACCCTGTCCCATGTGTGCTTCTTGAATCAAGTAAGCCCTCCGGTTCGTGTTTGGAATTACTCTATCCCCCACTCCAGGGATTTGAGCAAAAGGAACGGAGTTTGCATCAATTATGTATTTATTTCCGAGTGGATAGTTGAGAGGTAATGCTGCATAATCGCATTTTAATGAGGCTTTTACTGCCAGCATAGTTTCTCCATCTCTGTGTTTTTTAGAATGCTTTTTTGTGGCTACGGAAGCCGGTTGAACCGCTGCCGCTGTGGCTCTATTAGCCAATGAATTCCTTGCAACGTGAACGCCATCACGTTGATGACTCAGTGTATGTATCACGTGAGTCTTTTGTAGTTCTTTCTGTAAAAGAACTACTTGTTCCCAGAGCTTTTTATGCTTTATTGTGGCACCTGTGTCATTTTTGTAACCGTTTTTGATCCATGTCTGCATGTCATTATTGTAAGATTTGATGCAGTAATGCGAATCGCACACTATTAGTGTGGGGAATTCGCGATCGGCATTTTCAAGCGCCATCTTTAAAGATCTTATTTCAGCTCGCTGAGCTGTACAGTTTCTGAGTGATTCAGTTTTTGTAATTATCGGTCTGAATTTACCTAAGCGCCAGCGACCTTTAACAATCGCGCACGCTGCATTGTAAGTTTGTTTTCCCACAACGTAGTGTTGTGCAAATCTGTCTGTGTAAATCACGTAGCTGTATTGTTCAAGAGGCAGAATTTTGATTGGCAGAGGATATTCATGTTCGTATTCTAGATCTTCTAGTTGTTTCATTGTCGGATCAAAAGCGTGTTTCACGTCTTCTGCAGCAAGATAATTTTACCATTGTATCCATTTTGGATCTAATGCCACAGCATTTGGAATGCGTGGTCTTGTCACTGCCTCAAGGGCTGATACTGCTGTTAAAACAGATATGTTTCTCCCTTGCACTAGGGCTCTTTCTTTTGCTACAGCAGTTTGAACCGCAGTTAGAATTTTTTCAGTTGAACTGAATTTCATTTCAGCTTGTGTGTACAAGTGTGATTTGTAAGCTATTGGTACAGTTTCTCCCTCATTAGAGGTCAGGTACGTGAATCCGCATCTTCCTGGGATGACTCGGATTACAAGGTTGCGTTCATTTGCGCGTGTTTGCAGTTTTGTTTTAGTTAACATGTCTGTTGGTAATGATCTTAAAATTTCTGTGTGTTTCTGAGGCCAATTAATTGGTTTGAAATCAGGTTTTATTAATTCGTAGAGAGGTTTAACTCTCTCTGCATAATTTAGAATGTATGTTCTTCCAAAATTCAGGAAGCCTAGTATTGATTGTAAGTTCTTCAGCGTTTTTGGAGCTTGGAGTACAGCACATTTCTCTAAGAAATTGTCTGCTAGGCTTTTGCCTTCACTTGATAATTCATATCCTAAAAACAGGACAGTTAGATGGGCAATACGTGACTTCTTAAAGTTGAATATATACCCTTCAGCTGCGAACCCAAGTATGATGGTGTTCACTCTTTTTAAGTGAGTCTCCACGTCGTCGTCTGTAAGATAGATGTCATCGACATATGATAATGCCTCATCATCATACATTTGTAGTAACTCTTTTACCCTTGCTGAGAATAATCCTGTGCTATTCTTGAATCCCTGTGGGAGTCGACAGAATTGTTTTTGCGACCCCATTGTTGAGAAAGCGGTCAAATACCTGCTTTCAGGTGCAATGTTTTGACAAAAGAAACCATTTGAGATATCTAATGTTGTTTTATATTTTTTGCGCACAATGTTATTCATTAGTGCTGCACTGTGTGAGCTTTGTACTGCAAATGTTTTGCAGCAGGAGTTTAGGTGTCTGTAGTCCAAAACTAGACGATATAAATCATCTGGCGTGGAGATAGGAAACAAAGGATTGTTCATTTTTGAAGTGAATGTTTCAAACACCCCCTGATATTCAAGTTGATCTAAGATCTCCCTGACTTGTTTTTTAGCTTCTTGCTTAACAGGATACTGCCTTTGGACAGTAGGTTGAATCCTCATCCCATCCTACATGATTTTTATATAATGCAGGAGTTTGATTTTTAGCTTCTTGCTTAACAGGATACTGCCTTTGGGCAGTATGTTGAATCCTCATCCCATCCTACATGATTTTTGTATAATGCAGGAGCTTGGTCAACTGGCCATTTTCTAGCAAATGTGTATTTTTTATGAATTGGAATTTGATTTGAGAAGGCAGGCATAATCATTTCTTCGCCATGTGGGCACTCCCTGACAAACTCTGGTGGCCAGTCTTTTTCAGCAAGAAGGATATCATAGCCTTTCGAAAGGTTATCCCAAAAGAGACCCTTTATTTTCCTAGTTTTGTCCCCCTCTATACGCGATGTTATTTCGTATAATTTATGGGGTTTGCTAACTCTGGTGTCTGCAGTTTCCACTTGAATGTATTCATTAGTGTCCACTGTCTCCAGAAGATTCATCAAGATCTTGCGAGCTATGGTTACTTCTGCTGCGCTGTCTAGCACTGTCTGGGCCCCCTCTCCGTTTTTCAGTTGTGTCCTCAGAATCCTCGGCATGTTTTATTTTAATACTAGCTACCTTCTTCTTTGGAAAATGTAATTTTTTACTTTGATGAGCAGGTTCCTTGTCTTTGGACTTGACGTGCTCTTCTTTGTGTTCTGACCGTCCTCTTCTTTCCGATTTCTGTGAGGAAGTCTGAAAAGATCGAGAGGGACGTGTATCAATATCTTGATATCTGTCAGGTTTATCCCTATCTCTAAGGTTGTATCTTTTCTCAGAGGGCTCCCTCTGGGGAGACTTGCCTCCTCGTTCTGGAGATCTATTTCTTTGTTGAGGAGACCTTCCTCTGGACTGAAACCGTTTTTCTCTAGGAGTGGATTGTTTATTACCCTCCCAACTCTTTTTTGGAGTATTGAGATTATTTTTAATAAAGGTTTTTTCAGGATTTTCAATTAGTTGGGGTTTTACTGGTTTCCCATCCAAACTATCTCTACCTAGTTCTTCATAGGATTTTTCTATGATTCTGGCAAGTTCAAAAGGTTGTTCTGCTATATCTGTTTCTTTCAATTCCTGGCGGATTGCCACAGATGCTGCTTCTCCTTTTATGTTGGCTAGTAATATAGCTGAGACTTGCTTAAAGTCTTTTAGTAATTTCATACCTAGAGTTAAAGCAGGTTCTGGACCATATTCATTTTGAATTTGTCTTAGTACGTCTGGTATAACCGCCATGGACGTAATTGTTGATTGATTTTTACATGCTGCACGCAAACCTACTTCACATTCCTTTGCCTATAACCACAAGTATAGACTGCAAGTCCATTGATAGATCTGGGGATCTCTAGTTGGCAGAGGTAAAGTAAAGTAAAGTAAAGTCCACATTTGTAAAGCGCACAATCACCCGTAAGGGTCTCTAGGCGCTGGGGGCCATCGGGAAGATTAAGCGAGCTATTGCCCAGAGTCACATGGTGCTGGGCTAACCTGCCGCCGGAGCCGGGGATCGAACCGTGGTCCCCAGATTCCAGCGTCAGTCGCCCTGGCCGCGGCGCCACAGGTACCACTGTCCAAATAGGGACCCTTGCTTCTAGTCAGGGTAAGGAGGAAACACTCTTCAGATAACCCCTGGTCACCCCCTTGGTAGCTTGGCACGAGCAGTCAGGCTTATTGAAGGCAAAGTGCACAGTATTTGCATCAACACTCACAGTAACACAGTGAAAACACCACAAACTGACTCCACAACAGTTTAGAAAAATAAAGGTATTTTTAATCTAAACTACACAAGACCAAAACGACAAAAATCCAACATACACAGTTCAAGAATATGATTTCAAATGAGTTCTTAAGGTTGTGTTAGAATTATTCACAGTTGCGTCACTTTTTAGCCAACAGTACCTTTAAATGCGACAAAGTTCCAAGTGAAAAGCTGTAGCGGTGAAAAGCAAGTGATGCGTCACTCCTGAGACCCTGGGGAGGCGATGCGACAACCCTGCTCGGTGTAGCTGGCCTGTTGCGGTGACTCCGGTCTGTACGGGGAGGGATGCGATACCTTGCGTGGATTCCGGTGCACAGGTTTAGGTGGAAGCGGCTCGCAAAAGGTATGATGCGACGATCTTCGGGGTGGCAACGATCTCCGGTGCGGCGCTGAGGTGCGGCTCAGTGTCGATCTTCTACTCTCACGGTCCCTCAATGTGATGGCTCTGCGACGACTCTCGCAGCGACGTGATGCGGTCCTCAAGCAAGCGGTGCGAAGATCTCACCCAGTGATAACAGGCTCTGTGACGACACTCGCAGCGATGGTAATCTTCCCGCACCGGACTGGTGCATCCCGCAAACGAATGATGTGACGACTCTGGCAGCGGCAACAGGTGCTGTGACAACCTGGGCCTTCGTAGCGGCGGAAATGTCCTCGCATTGACCGGGGTGCGCTCCACAAGCGAGCGATAAACTTTGCAGAAAGTTCTTTAAATCTTGTTTCCAGCTTCCCAACACAGGTACAACTTCCAGAGGCAACACACATGGGCCAAGCACTCCAGGAAGGACATAACTCTCTCAGCAGAGTTCAGGGGAAGCTGGGGGTGAAGCCCTTTTGTTCCTGGGACTTCTTAACAGAGAACCAGCTCTTCTTTAGGCCCTTGGAGATTCCTTCATGCAAGGGGACACAGCACAAAGCAAAGTCCTTCCAACTGCAGGTCAGTCCAGCAAAGCAACAGCAGGACAGTTGTCCTTCTTCAGTCTTTCAGCTTTCTCCTTGGCAGAGGTTCCTTCTTGATTCCAGGATGATCTAATTTTCTGTAGTCTGGGGTCCTGTACTTATACCCCAAAAAGTCTTTGTACCCTTTGTGCAGGAGGGCTCTGAGCTCGGTCCAAACCAGTTCTGGAGCACTCTGTTTACATGACTCCTTCTTTACTTTCACAGTGCAGAGCAGAAACATCAGACACCCCACAGGAGGTCGAGGCAGCATTGTGGAGGGAAAGCACAGCCCTGGAGCACTTTTTTGACATGATTCCTTCTCTCCTTGCACAGTGCCGGGCAGAGACATCAGACGCACCACAGGGGGTGGAGCCAGCACTGTGGGGGGCAGGCACAGTCCTATTCAGGTCCCAGGTGCAACTCCTCCCTCCCATCTAGATGCAGATCTCTCTCTTCCCCACTGGGCGGACTCTTTCTGTCTCCTGGAATCCCCCAGCCCTGTCACTCTCAACCAGACAGTCAATTCACAAACAGTCAAAGGCACATAGGAAGGTCAGACAAGAAATCAGCCACTTTCTAAAAATGCCGCTTTCAAACACAAGATTTAAAAAACACCTTTCCTAAAGATGTGTTATTAAATTCTGAGTTCAGGGATACCAGACATTTATGTCCTGTTAGAACTGGGGGTCTCTAGTTGGCAGGGGTAGGTACCACTGTCCAAATAGGGACCCTTGCTTCTAGTCAGGGTAAGGAGGAAACCCTCTGAGATAACCCCTGCTCAACCTCTAGGTAGCTTGGCACGAGCACTCTAGGCTAACCAGAGGCAATGTGTAAAGTATTTGTACCAACACTCACAGTAACACAGTGAAAACACCACAAATTGACTCCATAACAGTTTAGAAAAATAAAGGTATTTAATCTAAACTACACAAGACCAAAACAACAAAAAATCCAACATACACAGTTCAAGAATATGGTTTCAAAAGAGTTCTTAAGGTTTGCGATAGAATTCTCTAGGTTGCGATAGAATTCTCTACAGATGCGTGAAAAGTTCACAGTTGCGTCACGTTTCGTCACAGTACCTTTTAGTTGCAACAAAGTTCTAAAATCGGAAGCTGGTGCGGTGGAAAACAAGCGATGCGTTTCTCCTGAGACCCTGGGGAGGCTGCAGCAGCGGGCGTGTTGCGACGAATCCGGTCTGTATGGGGAGGAAGGACACTTGTATGGATTCCGGTGCGTAGGTTCCGTAGGAAGTTTGTTCTCGCAAAGGCACGATGTGACGATCTCGTAGGGGCTGAGACGATCTCCGGGGCGACGATGCGCGATCCAGCGATGATCCTCTCTCTTGCAGCTACTCGATGCGATGGCTCTGTGACGATGCTCGCAGCGACGTGATGCGGTCCGCAAGCAAGCGGTGCGGCGATCTCACCCAGCGACGACAGGCTCTGCGACGACACTCGCAGCGATGTTCGACTTTCCCGCACCGGTCTGGTGCGTCCCGCAAACGAAGGATGCGACGGCTCTGGCAGTGGCGTCAGGCGCTGCGACGATCTCGACCTTCGTAGCGGCGTGAAACTTCTCGCACTGTCGGGGGTGTGCTCCGCAAGCAAGCGATGCAACACTTTTCAATTGCAAAAGTCTCTCAAGCTTAGTTTCGAGCTTCCCAGCACAGGTACAACTTCCAGAGGCCCCACAACTGGATCAAGCCCTCTAGGAAGGACAGAAATCTCTCAGCAGAGTTCAGGGAAGCTGGGGTGAAGTCCTTTTGTTCCTGGGAATTCAGAACAGGGAGCCAGCTCTTCTCAGGCCCTTGTAGATTCCTTCAAGACAGGGGACGTAGCACACAGCAAAGTCCTTCCCCTCTCCTTGGCAGCAAAGCAACAGGTCGGTCCAGCAGAGCAACAGCAGGACAGTCTTCCTTCTTCAGTTTCAGCTTTCTCCTTGGCAGAGGTTCCTTCTTGATTCCAGGATGATCTAATTTTCTGTTGTCAGTGGTCCTGTACTTATACCCCTAAAAGTCTTTGTTCTCTTTGTGCATGTGGGCCCTGAGCCTGGTCTGAACCTGTTCTGGGTGTCTCCTGAGTACTTTGTTTTGATGGCTTCTTCCTGCCTTTCAGAGTGAGGGGCAGAGTCGTCAGCCGCCCAGCAGGAGGTGGAGCCAGCATTGTGGAAGGCAGGCACAGCCCTATTTAGGCCCAGCTGCTAACTCCTCCCACCACTCCAGTTGCAAATGCAGTCATTCAGCCTAGGGCTGACTCAGCCAGCCTCCTGGGGCATCCCCAGCCTCTGTCACTCTCAAACCAGACAGTCAATCCACAAACAGGCCAAGGCACACAGAAAGGTCAGACAAGAGAACAGCAACTTTCTAAGAGTGCTGTTCTCAAACACAGGATTTTAAAACAACCTTTCCTAAAAGATGTGTTATTAAATTCTGAGTTCTGGGATACTAGATACTTATGTCCTATCTTGTTCCTATGGGAAGAAATGCTGTTAACCATTGTAGCCAGCATCCCCATGTTAATCTATGGAGCAAGATAGCCTTACAATAGTGAAAACAAAAATGGCTGCCATTCACTACCAGAGCATGTCACCTGCACCAGTAAATGCTCTACCTTTCACATACACTGTACCCTGCCCAGGGGGGTACCTTGGGCCTTCCATAGGGGTGACTAATGTGTAGGCATGGGCGGATTTTGCGAATTGGCAATCCGCGAAATTGCGTATTTACGGATTCGCAATCCGCAAAATCCGCGAACTCTCGCAAATTTTGCGGATTCCTTTTTTTTTTGTGTTCGCAAGTGTTTCTGCCACTTCGCAAGGGTTTTTTACCAGTTCGCAAACGCGAACTTACTTGTCGGGTAGCAACGGTCGTGACAATGTTGTTTTTACGTCTGGTTCATCACAGCACCCTCTGTTTCACCACTGCCACCCTCTGTTTCTCCACTGCCACCCTCTGGCTCACCCATGCCACCCTCTGGCTCACCCATGCCATCCTCTAGTTCATCACTGTAGATTATGGGGGGAAAAGCACACCTGCCCTGCCTCAACTGACATGATTGAATTAGGGGCTGATTAATGTGTCACTGAATTTGAACTTCCAGGCTGGCACCTGCTTCCTTATCTGTAATTGCTTTCTGTTGCAGTGTAATTTTTTTAACAGGACCTTTGTTGTATACTTGTAGCTATTCTCTGAGCCTGCTGTGAGGGTCAGAGCAGGGTCATGGAATTGTTGTAAGTAGGCAACTGAACTCTGAAGGGGCCCCTCATGAAGCACTACAGGGAATGGTTACTAATGATAAGATTGAACTTTTGCACCTGCTGAGTGCTTTCAGTTTTGCAAAAATCCAAATATCCAGCAGCATCCACAAAAAGTAAGCCTTCCAGGTCAAGATCCAAATGAAAGTGACCAGCACATGAGGAAAGCACTGGGAGGAGGCTGCTGGACGGGAACAGGAAGTTGGAGACTGTGGGGCACTTCCTTCCTCCCACCCCCCTCCCCCCAAAATGGACTCCTTGCAAAGAAAAAGTGCAGGCAAATGTCAACCTGAGGAGTTATTCTGATAAAAACCATAATTTTCAAGGTTTATGCTGCCTGCTGGTGAATTTCTTGTGCGAAATTGCAAATTTTGCAATCTGCGAGATTGTCGATGCCCGCCGCATCTACGTGTTTGCAAGTGTTTACTCCCGCGAAATTGTATAGTATTCTAGTTGGCAAGTGCGACCAAGCAAAAAATCCGCTTTGCACGGATTTTACGAATTTTCGTCAAGTACGCGAGAGTTCGCGGATTGCGAATTTGCCGAAAATCCGCAAAATCCGCGAGCGAAACGGATTTTACGCCCATGCTTACTAATGTGCACAAAAAGGGAAGGGTTAGGCCTGGTCAGTGGAGTCACTGACCAGGAGGACATGACAGTTCACAGACTGCATGCAGGCACTGCGGTGGCAGGCCTGAGACACCATTTTAGGGCTACTCATGTGGGTGGCACAATCAGTGCTGCAGGCCCACTAGTAGCATTTGTCATCACCAGCCCTGGCACACCCAGTGCACTTTACTAGGGACTTCTAGGCGATACAAATATGCCAATCATGTATATCCAATCAGAATAACAATTTACACAGAGAGCATATGCACTTTAGCACTGATCAGCAGTGGTAAAGTGCGCAGAGTCCTATTGCCAACAGCCACGGGTCAGGAAAAATAAGGGAGCAAGAAGCAAAAAGTTTGAGGATGACCCTGCAAGAAGGGCCAGTTCCAACATGTCCTATCTTGCTCCTATGGGAAGATATGCAGGTAACCACTGTACACAGCATTCCCCATTATAGCCTATGGGCAAGATAGCCTTACAATAGTGAAAAACCAAAATGGCTGTAGTTCACTACCAGAGCATGTCACCTGCACTAGTACATGCTCTACCTTTCACATACACTGCACCCTGCCCAGGGGGGCTACCTTTGGCCTTCATAGGATGTCCAATGTGTACAGAAAGGGGAGGGTTAGACCTGGTCAGTGGGGACACTGGCCAGGTTGACATGGCAGTTCACAGACTGCACACAGGCACTGCGGTGAAAATCCTGAGTCACCATTTTAGGGCTACTCATGTGGGTGGCACAATAAGTGCTGCAGGCCCACTAGTAGCATTTGAATCACCAGCCCTGGCATACTCAGTGCACTTTACTGGGGACTTCTTGGAAATACAAATATGCCAATCATGGATAACGAATTACAATAACAATTGACACAGAGAGCATATGAACTTTATCACTGAACAGCAGTGCTAAAGTGCCCAGAGTCCTATTGCCAACAACCACAGGTCAGGAAAAACAAGGGAGGAAGAAGCAAAATGTTTGGGGATAACCCTGCAAAAAGGGTCAATTCCTACATCCATGCTCATGTGCCTTCTTTAAGGCATACAGTTCAGGCCTCTAACACAACACCAACGCTCAATACTAATTGATTTTACTCGTACTAATACCTTTTCTCCAATGCAGGCACTACAGATATAATAATCATTTATTGAACTGCTCGAGAAAGTGCTTTGAGATGTCAACCAGAGCTAATATATAGCGCTATACTAAGGCTGCAATAAAATGCAATACACTTTTCTGGTCGTTTCAAACCTCAGTACTTGTATGGCTTAGTACTTAGGTAACAGCAACACATGTTTATAGAGCATCCCTTCTAGTATATTCTGATCGTGTTCGTTCAATAAACCAAATATCTTGACACCATATAGAGCATGTGGGACTCTTTATGATAGCAAACACAAGATGATTAATGTAGTGCTGAAACTTTTCAACCACTCACCCCGAGTCACAGATCTGGGTTTAATCCATCATTCTTTTGCTCACTATGCCTCCCCAGTTTTGACCCAGCCAAATGCAAATCAGTTTTGACCCTGTTCCTCATGGAAACAGTTCATCCCGAACTGCCAGGCAAGGTCCTCCCTGGACCGGAAACAAGCATCCTGGGACCGGTTTCAGGGTAACACCCATCATCAGCCAGGCTAGCTTGAATCCAATGGCACAGCAAGCAAGAGACCCACATAAGGGCATAGCCGTGGCCACTTAGGGCGAACATAGCAAATCAATCAATCAATCAATCATGCCATTTGTATAGCGCACTACTCACCCGGGAGGGTCTCAAGGCGCTTGGGGGGAGGGGTATGCTACTGCTCGAACAGCCAGGTCTTGAGTTGTTTCCTGAAGGTGAGATGGTCCTGGGTCAGCCGAAGGTGGATGGGGAGGGAGTTCCAAGTCTTGGCAGCCAGGTAAGAGAAGGATCTTCCTCCGGCGGTGGCTCTTCGGATGCGTGGTACGGCTGCGAGGGCGAGGCTGGTGGACCGTAGCTGGCTGGTGGGCGTGTAGAAGGTCAGGCGGTCGTTGAGGTACTTGGGGCCCAGGTCGTGGAGAGACTTGTGTGCGTGGGTGAGGAGCCGGAACGTGATCCTCTTGTCGACGGGGAGTCAGTGCAGGTTCCTCAGGTGGCTGGAGATGTGGCTGCGTCGGGGGACATCCAGGATGAGTCGAGCGGAGGCGTTCTGGATGCGCTGGAGTCTTTTCTGTAGCTTGGCTGTGGTTCCGGCGTAGAGGGCATTTCCGTAGTCCAGTCGGCTGATGACGAGTGCCTGGGTGACAGTCTTCCTGGTCTCGGTCGGGATCCAGCGGAAGATCTTGCGAAGCATACGCAGGGTGTTGAAGCACGATGAGGAGACGGCGTTGACTTGTCTGGTCATCGAGAGGGAGGGGTCCAGGATGAAGCCCAGGTTGCGTGCGTGGTTGATTGGCTTGGGTGCGGTGCCCAGGGCTGGGGGCCACCAGGAGTCGTCCCAGGCGGAGGGCGAAGATCCCAGGATGAGGACTTCCGTCTTGTCCGAGTTCAGTTTCAGGCGGCTGTCCTTCATCCACTCGGCGACGTCTTTCATCCCTTCGTGTAGGTAGGTTCTGGCGGTGTCGGGGTCTCTGGTGAGGGAGAGGATCAGCTGGGTGTCGTCGGCGTAAGATGATGGACAGAATGCTGAAACTTTCCAACCACTCACCCCAGTCACAGATCTGGGTTTAATTCATCGATCTTTTGCTTACTCTGCCACCCCAGTTCGGACCACGGCATATGCAAACAGGGCCGGACTGGCCTTAGCCGGCACCAGGTGTTTCCCCGGTGGGGCACCAATGTTAGGGCCTGTTTTGGACCCCTGTTTTTTTGTTTTTTTTTACCAAGGGCTTGTTTTTCATAGCTGCAACATCGGCCCCCTGTAATAAAAGCAGCAGCAGGGAGACAGGAGTGGTGCTTCCAACTAGCACCCGTCCCCCCAGGGGGCAGCCAAGCCATTTGGCAGGGTGGTGACGGTCCCCAGTACGGCTGTGTATGCAAATCAGTCTTGACCCTGTTCCTCGTGGGAACAAACCAGCCGAACTGCCAGGCAAGGTCCTTCCTGGACCGGAAAAAAGAATGTTGGGTTCGGTTTCAGGGTTTCACCCCGCATCAGCCAGGCTAGCTTGAATTCATTGGCACAGCGAGCAAAGGACCCACATCTGGGCCTACCCGTGGCCACTTAGGTCAAACATAGCAAGCACAACAAGATGATGAGCGGAGTGCTGAAACTTTTCAACTACTCACCACCAATCACAGATCTGGGTTTAAACCATTGTTCGTTTGCTCCCTATCCCACCCCAGCTTGGACCCAACCAAATGCAAATTAATCTTGACCCTATTCCTCATGGGAACAGTCCAGCCTGAACTTGCCAGGCCAGGTCCTCCTTGGACTGCAAACAAGCATCCCGGGACCGGTTTCGAGATTTCAACCCTAATCAGCCAGGCTAGCTTGAATCCAGTGGCACAGCGAGCAAGGGACCCACGTCTGGGCATACCCTTGGCCACTTAAGGCACACATAGCAAGCACAACAAGATGATGGACGGATCGCTGAAACTCACTCCCAGTCACAGATCTGGGTTTATTCTATTGTTCTTTTGCTCACTAAGCCACCCCAGTGTGGATCCAGCCATATGAAAATCAGTCTTGTCCCTGTTCTTCATGGAAACAGACCAGCCCGAACTGCCAGGCCAGGTCCTCCCTGGACCGGAGAGAAAAAAAATGCTTCCTGGGCCGGTTTTGTTGCTGTGTGCAGAGATGAACTTGCGCCCACTCGCACTGATCCTTCGAGTGAGCAACGCGGTTCCTGAGCATATGGGCATGTTTGTGGACCCGAAGAGCGTAAACGCTTGGTTTAAAGGGACTGTAGTGCAGGAAACCCACTTCTGAGACCAATGACTGGAGGGGGCACTTCAGACAAGGAAAGGGCTAAGAGAAGGCAGAGTACAGCAGCACCAGCAGAGTTGCAATACATCTTTTGTGACCCTGAGACTTCAGAGAACAGGAGGCAAGCCAACAAGCCCTTAGAGAAACTTGGGTTAAAGGATATAGAGTGCAGCAGACCAACACAGCAGAGCAGGTAGCAAAGTGGCAGTGCCTCCTACAACACAGCAGGCAGTAGGCCAACACAGCAATGCAGGCAGCGCAGTGGCAGTCCCTCCTACAGCACAACAGTCTTTTTTCCATGTAGAATGTCCTTGGTTCCAGTAGAGTTCTTTAAGCAGCACAGCAGTCCTTCTGACAGAGGTTCAGTTCAAGATCCAGAAGTGTCTGATTTTAAGGGGTCAGAAACTTAGTACCTATACCTTAAAGTGCCTTTTATGTGGGGGGTGACTACCTTTTACTTACATAGCACCCTGCCCTTAGGGCTACCTAGGTCCTCTCTAAGAGGTAACGTATATGTAATAAAAGGGGAGTTTAAAGTTTGGCAAGCAGTTTTAAATGCCAAGTCAAAGTGGCAGTAAACTGCACACACAGGTCCTGCGGTAGAAGGCCTGAGAAAGGTTTGAAATGCTACTTCTGTGGGTGGAACAATCAGTGCTGCAGGCCCACTAGTAGCATTTAATTTACAGGCCATAGGAATATAGGGTATACCCCTTTAAAAGTGACTTACATGTAAATCAAATATGCCAAACAGGTCTGAACCAAGTATACCATGCTTAAAGATGCAAGTACATGCACTTTGGCACTGGCCAGCAGTGGTAAAGTTCCCAGAGTCCTAAAGCAAACAAAAAAAGGGTCAGAAAAAGAGGAGGAGGAATGCAAAACTTTGGGATAACCCTGCAAAAAGGCCCATTTCCAACATGCTGGAAGATGGCAACTTTGTTGGGTTTGGATTCTTTCAGAAGAGTGAGCATGTTTTAGAAGTGGGAAGGAGGTTTTATCATCAAAGTGAGTGAAATTGTGTTATATGCATGTTTTGAGAACTCTGTGAACCTGTGTGTTGTAAGATTAGAACGCACGGGGAGGCACCATTGTTGATTTTGTGTGTGAAACCTTACAACAGGGTGACATAAGTGATGAATGCAAGATGGATGAGAGTGATGGTACAAAAGTAGATTTGAGTAGGTTCAAGGCTCTCCCAAATCGAGGAGCCCTGTCAAGAAAAGGGCCTACCTTGGGAGGATATTGTACAGTCAAATGCAGGTGTGTATGCAAGGCATAATTTAAGGGTGTTTGAGCATGTTACAACTGCACTGTTAAGGGACTTTGAAAAGGTATAATACCACCCTCCTTGTTAGCCACTGTTTAGTGATAGGAGAATCTAGATTTTATTAAATACGTGCATGCTATGACTATCCTTCCCTCCACACTCAGAAAATGATGGAAACGGTGATAAGAAAGTGACGAGTCTAAAAAATATCTTGGCAAGAGAAGAGAGGCTAGAGAAAAGCAGAAGATTGGGAGGAAAAGTTGGATAGGGACATTGTTACTGATAAGGTGCTCTTTTTCCTTGCAGAGATTTAATAGATGAACGGGAGATTGATCCAGGAATAGGACCAGGCATCAGTTGAATCGAGGATAAAGAAGAAAGATGAAAGCAGCCTTTGTGCCTTTGTGCAGGACACGAGGGGAATGTACAGAGGCAGGGTTGTTTTGTCAGCAAAGTGATGTTTCTAATTCTATGGTTGCTAAGATGTTTTGTAATGTTCTTTAAGTTCTCTGAACAATGTCAGTAACTAGTAATGCACAACAATAGTCTTCGTGTATGTAATAAAATATAGTGTTCCTTTCTCTGAAACTTGGATTACCATTATTTTAGCAAAACACACAAGGTGATGGAGTCTGATGCTGGGATGACTCTTTGCTCCTTATATACATGCCCTTACAGGGTTAGAGTCGGATTTTGTACTTTGCCACTGAGTTTGAATCTTCACCAAGTCTTGGTCCCACGACCTATGCTCGAACTTACAGGGCCATTTAGACATTGGCAAGTCGCAGCACGGTGAGCAGATGCAACGGCCCCAACAGCGCTAGGATGCATGGCTTCACCTTGGGGGTGCCCAGGAGTGGGCACTTCACAAGGGAAGGCCAGGAAGGGTTCCACTGCGGTATGTGTACAGCGCCTTGAGATCCCTTCGGGGGTGATACGTGCGCTATATAAGCACTACATTTACATTTATTTTTATTTACAATGGCCTCCACTTCTGGGTGCAGGACTTCTCAACAAATTTAGAGAAACCTGTCAGGCAGGTGGCTCACCTGAAAACTCTGAACTTTGCTAAGCAGTAGGTGAAGTTTGTTGCATCCTATTAGCAAAGGGTTCTTTTTGTTTTAAAAAAACAAAGTCCCAGAGTAGGAATTTCAGGATTTGCTTCGGCCCTTGTGGGCTGATCAGCGAAGGTTGTCATCTCTGCACCCCTGATGTAGGACAGCTGAGATTATTAGAGATCCTTGAAAGTCAGGCATGGATCAACTTTTATGAACAGTTGCAATGTTTGTTGCATACACACACTATAGTTTTTTTTTGCTTACATTTTCCAAAGATTCTTGAAAACTAGTAACATAATCGCTCTGAGTCAGAGGTAGCTTTCTCCTGGCTCGTGATGTCATTGTTTGATTTCCATGTCTGGGATCACGATACCTTGCATGGTAGTCCTGACATGGGAAATCTAGCATCAGTTTCTCCGCTGTGACCAGTCAGCAGTGAATCCACCTGAGGTGCCACCAGTGTAAACCTGATGCTACATTCACCTCTAACTGAGACAGGGATGGATCCCTGATTTGTGCAAGGGCTTCCAGTCTGTCAAATGATGGGAAACGACCTTACAAGGCGGTCAAAACACTGCAATACATTTACAAGTTGTTACAATGACTTGCACTGGATGGCGCTATAGACTAAGGAATAGTGTGCTTTACTATTCCAACACCTTCCCTACTGTACGTAGGCTGGAGTTGGAATAATAAATCATACTATTCCTAAGTCCAGCGCCCTACAGCGCAAGTCGTTGTAACAACTTGTGTTGTAAAAACAGTGACGTAATGTACCGCGATCTAAATGATCACGTTGTAACATCATACATCCCTAAATGATACCCTTAGCCACTTTTTTGGTTCTTGGTTTCCTGCCCTCAGGTTAAGACAGGAGGCTGTGGACGACAAGGGTTCCACGGGCTAAGATACACAGAAGGTTGTTGCACTAGTCTTAAATGCTGGATGAAGACCATCCGAGTCAGACAAACCAGCAAACTTTAGCCAGTGAGGTCACAACTTACTCATGGATCTTTGGAGCCTTGTCCCTTTCCTCCAAAAGTCAGAAAAATCACTTATTCCGAAGTTTTTCTTGACGCAGTGACACTTCCTCCTCATCATTCCTACAAAACCCAGCTCCTCATGGCAGATGTTTAGGCACCAAGTCTGTCTCTAGCCATGATTGTTTCTAGGTGCACTGCAGTTCACACAGAACTGGCTGGCTGGATGTTTTTCATGGGACCCTTTTGACATGTTGTGTCCCTGTCACAGTGAAGAGGAAGCCAGCAAGATGACCCTGGAAAGCAGTTCCAGTCTTTGGGCATTGGTGGCGATGAGGGGTCCTTTAGACTTCTTTCCACAGAACTTAAACAGAATTCTTCATTCAGGTGTTCTTCCAGGTGCAGGACTTTTCTGAGGAGATGGTGGTAAAGTGCTATTCTTATCCTATGCGCTATCCAGTGTTCGGAGAATCCTAAAGACGCAACCCAGGCAACATTCCAACCAAAATTAAACCTAATTTTTCAGTGCATCCTCTTTCACCTTAATGCAATCCTTCCCAAACTCCATCATTAAAAACTGTCCCGATTCACCTTGCAAGAGCGTGGTGTCACTCCCAGGGCTAGCCCTCTGGAAATGAGGAATCCCACTCTCTCTGTTCTGGGAGAAACTTTCCCTTCCACTGTGAAAAAAGTTCATGGCTGAATTGGTGTCTGACACTTGTGTCCACCTCTGGGGTTACCACTTGAGGGAGACCGATGATGGTTCTTCTTTGTGTTGCAATCAGTTCCTGTTAACTTCCAGGGCTCATCTTAGTTAAGATGCCAATTGTCCGGTATGAAACAGACTTTCTTTCCCTAGAATCAGCTGCATTGTCCTCTAACAGGCCAGGGCTTCAAGCCTAATCAGGAAGTTAATTGCATTCAGGAGAGGAAGGGCGGCCAGCCAAACTGATTTTATTTTTTATTTTCTGTGAGGCAGCACAAAGTCCCCTTTTTACGTAACTTTTCCACTGCACTTATCAAAAATCATCTTACACAAATAAATCAGATTGTTGATAAAAAGTGGAAAACATTATAATTTCCAAGCAAGTTTCCGTTAGTTTCCCAGGCTAAATTGTAAAAAACTATTCTATTGATATTTAGACCAGTTCATTGCATATGTAACTTGGCCTTTACAATGGCAAACAATTTGAGCAACTTTTCATATTATTTAATATTTGTAGGTTCCACTGTTCTGCATCATGCTCCCAGCCCTGTGGGGCAATAGGGCATAATTAGAGGTGACTTATTAAGTATAGTTCCTACATGACAAACTACTTTTCCTTGCATGCATTACTGGGGTGGTTTTAAAACTGCAGTCTATCTAAAACACAATTGTGTTCTTTGGAGCCATATATTTCAATTCTATATGAGGGAGGTATAAAGAAACACTGCAGCACATATATGGCAATTAAAGTCCATTCCCCTGGTGCCCTTCCTGCACTAATTGCCGAAAAAAAAAAAATAATCCTATTGGGTTTAAGCGATTTAAGGGGCTTATTTATAAGCTCCTTGTGCTGCCGGTGCGTCACTTTTTTATGATGCTCCTGCAGCACAGAATGCAGACCCTTGTATACGAGGCCATATAATGCCACTTTGTGTGCTTTTCATGGCCTCGTAGCTATGGTGTAAGGCAATGCAGTGCATTGCCTTACAGTGCGTCAGGGGGGTGTTCCATGCGCGTTGTAGTGGGTTTTCCCATGCAACACCCATGGGTTTTGACACATTCCCAGATTTACAAGGATCTGTAAAGCTGGGAATGTGTCAAAACGGATGTATGACATTACAACGCATGCTTTTACCACGCATGCCTTTACATCGCAGTTTTTACAACGCATGCTGTTACAACGCATAGCTCTTAGGGGTGCTGGATAATGAATAGTTTAATTTACTATTCCAACTCCAGTCCCCGTGGATAGTAGGGAAGGTGTTGGATAGTAAATTAAATCCATTCCCTATCCTAGAGCGCCCCCCAGCGCAATGCGTTGTAATGACATGCGTTGTAATAGTTGCATCATAAAGGCACTGCGTGGTAAAAGTTGCGTTGTAAAGGATGTTTCCTGTCAAAACTGTAACCTCCCCAGGGGAGGCATAAAGAGGAAAAATATCTTTATTTCTGCTTGTTTTTTCCTCTTTCTATGTGTGCTGAATTCTGCAGCACACATAGAAAGAGGAAAACGCCTCCATGGATTATGTTAGTGCCAGAAGGTGACGTGTCCTGCACAAAAGCAATCCTGCAGGCACCCTTGCACCATGGTGCAAGGGTGCCTGCGTTGGCGCTAGACCCCAAATTGTGCTCCTGCTGAAAGGACAGGAAGGCACCACACCTTGTAAATATAGTGCATTCCTGACCCCTTTCGAATTGGCGTAGGGCAGCGCAGCAAAAATACTTACGGACTGCCCTCCATCAATACATTGTACATGAGTCCCTAGGAGTACATGTGTAAGAGAAATTCACATGAGCCTTGACACTGATTGGCTTTGAAACTAGAAGAGGATGGGGCAGCAACACAAAATGATGTCAATCTTCATAATTATGATGACTTGTTCTGAACTGGACTGTAATAGTCTTATAGGTGTGACTACTTTCAGCATTTATTACTTTCAATTGACATTGCTTTTACCCAGTATGTATTTTGCTATGTACATATGCAGATATCTATAAGGGTACTTACATAGTTCAAATCGAGGTAGGGAGCAAGGGAATGCTCAACAGGGGCAAGAGCCTAGGGTTACAATTCAGGCCCTCATTTATGAGGTATTGGCACAGGACAGCACCTAAAGGAATCTCTCTGCACTGGCTTGCATCAACAGAAAAGGGCAGGAAGTATCCATGCGATATGGCATATTCTTGTCCTTTTACCCTGCACCGGTGCACAATGGGCTGCCATGTCCCACCACAGGCTGACTGAACTTGTGCATGAAGGGACTCCTTCCTCGACAAAATCAATCAATTCAGGCAATTTCCTCTTTCTGTGTATGCTGCAGAATGCAACACACATATATGAAGGAAAAAATTAGGAGAAATGAAAACATTTCTCCTTGTTGCGCCTCATAAATCTGAGAAAACTTCAGATTCCATGTGTGTTGCAACACCCATGGAACACCCATGGAATGTCACTTTCACGCAAAGTGGCTTTATGTGGCCATGTAAATGTGCTGTAGCACATTGCGCCACCAGAACGTCAAAAAAGTGATGTTCCAGCAGAACAAAAGTGTCACAAGGAGCATCATAAATGAGGCCCTCAACATCTTACACAAATAGGGCAGATCTCACAGTTCTCTTGTGCTGGGTGCTCGTACTCTTTGCAGTGGTGAGTGTTCTCTTTCTTATTGAAATGTAGATGGGTTAAAGCAATGCTGCTTCAAGTGGAATATTGTTTAAGACTGTGGGGAATATTTTCAAGAGATTATCCCCACTAGAACATCATTTCTTTTTTGACGTACTGGTGGTGATAACCCCCTCACCTTATTTACAAGGCGGCGTTAAGCCACTTAATGTGGCTTAACACCACCTTGTAAATAATGCTCCTATTCATGCAGCACTTAGCGTGAAAGAGGCGGGCAATGGGTGTTGCAATAGGTATTCCTCTTCAACACTTGTTTCTTTTTTAAGTTGCCCCCAATTTATAAGGCTGACATAAATATGGGACAGTGCCAAAGATAAGAGCATGGAATCCGGGTCTTAAACTGGAGCAAAGAGGAGAAATTATTATTTTCTCCTAGTTTTTGCTGTTTCTATGTTTGCTGCATTCTGCAGCATACATAGAAAGAGCAAATCGCTATTAGTGATTGTTTATGTGCAGGAAGGGACACCTTCCTACACATGAGCATTCATTCCTTGTAATGCAGGCTTCCTTGCACTAGGGTGCCTGCATTAGCGCTAGGAAGCTCAATTTAGTGCCAATGCTAGGGGAAATACAAGGGTGCACCGTATTATTGTAAATACAGCACCTCTGCATTTTCAGAATATCAGAGCGCAGCGTTACTAACTGTGGCATAACACTGTGCTCCGCATTCTGTTGTGACTATGCTCCCGTGTATCAAGAAATCTTGCTTTCTGGTATTTTCCTTGCATTTCTTTAGCTCCACTGTGACACTTTCCTGATGTCACCAACCACAGGAGGTGGTTATTTTCTCAGCCCGCTATGTAGGGATGTTGTGATGTAACTAGTCTTGAAGGTTGTGGCGGCCTGAAGTTGGAGCTGAAATAATTCCTTCAGTGTTAGGACGATATGGTTGGATTTCTTCAGGTTCTTGATGTGGTGCTGGATAGGTTGCCCTTCATGGGTGTCAAGGTGATGTCATTAAGGAGAGCATTGCCTCTTTCTAGATTCATTGCAACTAGGGTTTGTTCTATTGTTCTGTAGTAAGCTTTAGTGGCTAAGGGTTTCATTGCTTTACAGGAAAGACAGCTGGTACTATGCAGTCTTGGTTTTCTTTACTAAGTGATCTTTCGATGAGAGTTCTGTGTTGATGGTTAATCCTAATGATAGATGGGGGTAGGAGCAATGTAGTGCCATGTTGATTAGAAAGGCTCGAATATTTATTTGTCTGGTGCTGCTAGGAAACAGAAATAGTTAAGTGTTTATCGGGTGGAGCTTAATTCTGGATTAACTCTAGAGACGTTTTAGTCAATTTCTTGGGCTGGGTACCTTTGAGTCAGAGCTGTATGTCATTGCTGTGTTGATGGATCTTGATGTTTTCATAATCATGGTACTGATGGGGTTCAATATAGAGGTTGAAGATGATGAGAGACAGAATGTATCCCTGCAGGAAGATGTCACGGTGGAAGTTTCTGGAAGCAAGACGCCTCCATTTGGGCAAGCTGGTAGTGGCTGGCAAGGTTAGCTGTAATCCAGTACAGGACTGTGTCACCAAGAACAGACATGGTTCTATTGTGTGGATTAGAACTAGGTGATCAATGACTGTAGACAGGTCAAGAAAGACCTGGATGTATGGGAGGTTGATGTTGTTGATGAAGAAGGTGTCAGTAACTACTTGGAGAGTGGATGTCTCTGTACTTTTGAGAGGTCTAAAGCCAGATTGGCAGTTCTGTATGAATGTCAGATGTGGGATCTTAGGGGCACATGCATCAAAGGAAATTGCATTCGCAAATGGTGCGAATCGCAAAATTCGGCCGTTTGCAAATGCAATTTCCATTTTTGGGATGCATTAACATTTTTGCATTTTTCGCAATTTAAGAAATCGCAAAATTTCGATTTCTTAAATTGCGATTGCATTTCAGGAATCTCAAATTGAGATTCCTTAATCGCAATGCAGCAAACTCTAAAAATTTGCGAATTCGCAAATAAGGGGAGCAAATTACCATGAAGTTGACATTCATGGTAATTTGCGAAAACTTTGAAAAATGCACTAAAGTGCATATTTCAAAGTTCCATTTCACACACACACATGCCCTTGGGTCATGTGAGTGTGCAAAATGTACTTCTCAGCAGATTTCAGTGGTGCAACAGGGTGTCCTTTGGACACCCCTGCACCCTTGAAATTTCATTCTTAATTTGCGAATTTCTAATGGTGAATTGCAAATTAAGAATGTCTTTCCATTCATTCCTGTGGGCCTCTAGGCCCATAGGAATGGATGGGGAGGTATTCCTTAATTGCGATTCTCAATTAGAGAATCGCAATTAAGGAATTTTAGGAAATCGCTATTTTTTTTAGCAATTTCTTGATGCATTGCAGTTTGCAATTCCTTAATTGCGATTCCTTATTTTTCGCAATTAAGGAATCGCAAAATGCAATATTGATGCATGTGCCAGTTAGTTTGTTTATCTTCTCAGTAACAAAATAGTTAATGTCATTGCATGTGTCAATTAACTGAGGGATCAGGGTGGGTGAATAGGTGAATACAGTGAATGACAGCCTTGAAGAGTGACTTCTGTTGATTGCAACGTTAAAGGTAGCATTGTAGAAGGTAGCTTTGGTTTTGATAATCAGGTATATATGTGCTGAGCTAAGAACTTTGATTTAGGCGACGTCTGGGTTGGAAATGAGTCCATATCCATTTCTTTTCTTGTTTGCATAAGGCACACTTGTTCTCTACCAATTCCAGGATGCAGGATTGTGCTAATGGTTTTGGTCTAGTGGACCGAGTGTTCAGTGGAATGCTGGATTTCATTTCACATGGTTTTACAGAGTAGTGTTGCATGCATTGAGGAGCACGTGTGTCATCTGATGTGGCCGGTTGGGATTTTGAAAGAGTTATGAGTGTCTTTTAAAAGGTGTCCACAGAAAAGAATTTAAAGCACGGGCTGTCTGCTTTGCTCATTTTGATTAACCCTGATTCATCAGTGTGGAGGGAAGGATGGAGAAGTTCATATTTGAGGATTCTGTAGCCATACACTGAATTGAGGGTGATGCTGTAAATATGAGAATGAAGATGTTGCCTCTGGAATGGGATGGAATATTCATATCAGCTAGCTGTCCATGGTGTTGCAAAAGGTGCAGAGAGAGTCTTTAATTATCTGAGGTCACCCCTGAGGTTGAAGTCAATGAGAAATATAGGATGGGCATGGTGGTGGAGGCAGGGGTGATGGTGTCAGAAACTTCTTCTATGCAGGTTTTGTTGGTGCTAGAGGGTATGTTGATTAGAATGAGAAATAATGTCTGAAATGGTGAACGTGGATATGGCCAGGTCAAGAGTTCAAATGAAGCGGACCAAATAAAGCTGTGGATGACGATGAGCAGTCCATTTGTCTTGTTTGTGCAGCTCAGCCATTAGCTGCTGCTATGTTATGGTATGTCTATTTGTGAAGTGCACACCTCATCCATGAGAGTACCTAGGAGCTAGATATGGAGGGGTGTGAGTTGCCTGAGTCTCTAGTTTATGTTAAGAGCCATGGCTTCAGTTTCTTGCAGAATTCAAGGACTGAGGAGGTGGCTCAGAAGTGCATAGGGAGGTCATTATAGGCCTTGGGTGTGAGGTTCTAGACAGGGCAGCCGTCGGCTCTGACCCTGTGGATGTGGAGGATGTGGACAAAAAGGAGACCAGAAAATTATAGGTTTCTGGTCAGGGAGTGGCAATTGACCAGGCTATTGAGGTAAGCGAGGCCTAGTTTGTTAAAGACTTTGTACATGTGGGTGAATAGTTTGAATAGTGAATGTGTTTGGATGGGGAGTCATTGGAGCTCTTTGAGGTGCATGAATATGTGTGTGCCGAGGGAGGCATCGAGCGAGCCTGAGTGTGAGTCTGCCATTTTGTATGACCTGAAGTCTCCTGGTTATTTGGTTGTTGATTCCAAAGTAGAGTGCATTACAATAGCCCACTTTGCTAGTGATTAAGGCCTGGATGATGGTTCTGCATGTGCTGATTTGACCGCATTGACTTGCGGTCATTGAGAGTTATATGTCCACGGCAATCCCCAGCTTCTTTGCTTGTAAGGCAAGGAAGGGCCTTGGTTCGAGGTCTACTGACTAACAGGTAGCACTCCATTGCTGAAAAATGCCACTTTTGTGTGGAGTTTCAGACATTTGGTATTTATCCAGCTTGCAACATCAAACATGCATGAGGTGGAACTGGGTATTGGATGTTTCTCTTGAGAGACATAGGATGAGCTTTGTGTCATTGCGATAGAAGATGATGTTGATTCTGTGGGATTGGATGATGCTGGTAAGCGGTGCCATGTAGACATTGAACAGCATGGGACTAAGAGAGGATTCTTGTGGTACTCTGCAGATGAGTTTGTTGTGGCTTGTGTGAAGGTAGATGTGAGCCATGATTCTGTGATATATGTGCATGCAGGTCAGTTTGTGCAAAGATGTCTGCAATACCATGTGTACGGATAGCAGCAGAGGGTGTGTGATACACATGACTAATTGTGATATTGGCAGTCTTGGTTCTGTTCGATGTGCTGGAGTGGAGAGTGTGTCTACATGGTCTGTTTGTGTTTATGAATATGTGGCTCTTACTCTCTGCCCTTTTGCGACCAAACAGACGTCAATCTTGTTAATGCCCACCCTTAGTAGGGATGCCTAGGGAGGGGGTGCCCTAGGAGATAGGCATAAGTAGGGTCGAGCCACCATTGGCTGAGTAGGCGCAGTAGGAGTAGAGGGGTGACTACACACAAGGTTGTGTTTCATCAGCTGTTGTATCAGAATAACACTGTTTATACAATATGGAGTTTAGGGTAGTAGGTTTCGGTACCACACCACAGGTGAGTGCGCAATCCACCATATTTCTCCTGTGTCACATCAGAGGACTTGCTTGATACACTGTGAAATTTTCTGGTATATATATCTAGGAATTTCTGAATTATTCTGGGCTCATTTACACTTTTTATACACCATAGGTAAGAAAATGTGGCATGAGTGGGCGTGTAAACAGGCTGGATGAAATATATGTTATGTTGATAGAAGTTAACTCCTTTCTTTCTCCCCTCTTCCTCCCTGCCAACTTCCCTTCCGCCTTCTATAACTCACCGAAAGGTGTTCTGCACCGGAAGAATCCTAGTAACATCATTGTTCAACATATTATTTCACTGGGGTCACTGTGCACATGTTTTTATAGGAAACGCAATGATATGATATGTCTTGTATAAATTACCTTCATGAAATGATCATGACAAAGTCTTACTAAAATGAATACGGCGGTCTAACAATTGATTGCATGATAATAGCATTAGATGCCATGTGTTAACATATCATGGTCATCCTTTATTGATGTTTGAATGATACCTAGGAGTGCCATGGTTCAGTTTAATCATTTACTCCCAGGCATAATGGGTTATGGCAGTGGTTAATTTGAGCCAGTGGTTTCTAGAGTTTGGCACAGGCACTTAAATGTCATCACCACACTTATGACACTCTGCCACATGGTGGCGCTGCTCATCTAATTTAGAGATGAGCAGAACAACGGTTGTTTATGATTACAATATACATAATACCATAGTTTAGCCCTCAATAAAGCTTTTTAAACTTAAAAAAAATACTAATACTGGCCTCCCAGCAATTCCTTTAGATATGGGGGCTTGGAATATTCAGAACCGTCACATATGCAGGCGAGAGAGATGGTTAGTAATTGTTTTGGTACCGTCATTGGCAGTGATGATGGGGCAATGGGTGGTGCAAGCTGCAGTGTCTCCTGGTCAGGATCCTGACACTTATTGTACAAATTAAGCACTGGGGGCTGCACTTGTAGCAGAATAAGTAGCAGTTAATTAGCCCATGCTCCAGCCACAGGACATCGGAGTGCTCAGCAAACTGTTGCACATAACTGCTAATCATGTCTAATTGGTATAAGAGTCAGTACATATAGAGCATGGCCAATTATGAATACAAGGTGCAGGGTCGGGTACCAGGGATGGCTTAAGACAAATATTGTCCACCTTTCTCAGAATCCATCACCCGCACACTTTCACTTTCTAATTATATCTACACCTTTGTCTCTGGATGGCACTCTGTTGCTTTTGAGCTAGGTACATGTCTTCCAAATATCGCAACTATACATGCATACCGGGCACAGGGTGTGGGCGAAGACTCCTAGAACTCCCTGGGCATACATTCACAGATTTATTATAAGAGTATAGATTAATTGACTTGAGAAGACACTGCTTCATGCCTTACAGGAACCATTCTAAATTTACTTTGACTGAAGTAAAAAACTGAAGCCATATTGGCAAGGCTTAACTGTTGTGATTTAATTTCACAGCGCAGATTTCACCAGTTTTGCACTTGTTCTTGTTATTTTTGTAAGTAATCTACTTGATTCACAAGACTGACAGCCCTTATATACAACCACAAATGGTAATGTCATTTTACATTCTGCACATATGCAATATGTATGTGCCTTCTAGTAACATTCAAGAAAGTCTCAAAGAAATACACTCACTGCTCAGCTGACAGTCAAAACTGTGCATTCTTGTAGTAATGGATGTGTAGGTATGCACTCAT
The DNA here is from genome assembly GCF_964261635.1 of Lissotriton helveticus. Classification (NCBI taxonomy): domain Eukaryota; kingdom Metazoa; phylum Chordata; class Amphibia; order Caudata; family Salamandridae; genus Lissotriton; species Lissotriton helveticus. The sequence goes on along the minus strand of NC_136065.1, from coordinate 150,102,829 downwards.
TAGTGTGCATCTTGTAAATACCACATTAGTGGGCCTCTTAAGAGATCATGAGACACAGAGAACCACAGGGACTGCTCTGTGGGGAGCATGGGATGTGCAGCAGAACACTTTGTGCTGTGAATATGACAAGAAGGATGAGCAGTAGAGACAAAGCAGACTCAGGGCCCCCCTCCTCTCTTCGAAACAAGTCATGTGCACTGAAATACCAAGAGAGAGGGTCTAAATTTAGTAACCTTTTATTTCATTGCTTTTCATTTTTCATGCAGTGCTGCAGGTGCTTCTGTTTCTGAGATGCTGCTGCTCTGGCAATGGTGAGCTGCCTCTGGTCAAACATGTGTATTTCTTCCCTCTTCTGTCTAACCCTGACTCCTATTTCCCTCTCGCTCTCTACCATTATTTGTCTTTCTTGTCTTCATCTTTTCATAATAAGACTCAATTGTAAACACTCATTTAAATATATTGCATGTTTGTCTGACGCATATAGACACATTTAAATTGCATTTGCCTAATGTAGTCGCTTAGCCTTCAGTGGTTTCAATACCCATAATTCACCGGAATGATGTCCTTCACTTGACTTAATTTCAATTCATCATGAGCTTCTCATCGGGCAAATTGCTTCTTTCTAAAGTTGTGAGGAAAAGAAAATTAACTCTTCGGTCTGATGTCATTCATTCAGATGTCATTCAGTGTCAGGTCATTCTCACCATCCAGGCCTTCGTTCTGCTCCATAAGGTATTGCAACCCGGGCACAAATGGAAACAAGCATTGGCAAAACTACTAGGTTTCAACTCTAAACCGCTGGGACAAAGACTTTGGCAAGGCTTGTTTGCATTGGAATTAGCTACTGCCACATTTGCTCTCAGTGCATCATGGTGCATGCATGCACCACAATACAGGCACTTGCATGCAGACACAGATGGACCAGGCATCTTGGAAGTTTTCAAAACCATTCCGAGATGGCCACCAGTGAGGACTCGTCATGAAGCATGAATCATCAAGCATGCGTTTGTGGTGCCACATTGGCAGATTGGGAGAAGACCACCATCTTTTGTGTTGTATTCTTCAAAATGTTTGCCTTCACCACTCGATTTTGATTGCCGAACCCGTTTTAGTTGGCATTAGTGCTCCTGCTAACCAGTAGCAAAGTGTGTGTGCTCTACCTTACAAACATAGTAAAATTGGTAGACCCCTAATTGGCACATTTAATTTACGTATAAGTCTTTGGTTAATGGTACGATATGTGCCCAGCACCTGCAAATTAAATGCTACGTCAGGAATGCTTCACTCATTGTGCCACCCACTAACTACCGTTTTTAATACTGATAAGTCACCCATAAGGTAGGCCCTGCAGGGTGATAGGAGAGGGTGCATAGTATTTAAAATTAGGATGTGTGTCATTGGGTTTTACATGTCCCAGAAGCAAGGTTAGCTCTCCTGTAGACTAACACTGGTCTACCTTATTACACTTAATAAGTGATAACTTTAGTTTGAGAGCAGATAGAGAAATACTTATTCCACTCATTTGAATTGTACTTTAAAATCCTCTATAATGGCAACGTTGGATTTTAAATTGCTATTCTGAAAATGCACGTTTTAGAAGGTTATTAGTAATGCAAGGGGTGGGCCCTATACCAAACAGCTAGATTGGGCCAGTAAATACTAAAAAGTCAAAACATCTAGCTGACCATTTGTAGGCTGCTAACTTTTAGGCAGACTCAGACCAAATTCACAAATCAGTTGATCTATTATATTTAATTCATCCTTTTAAATCATTTCATTTTATGGATCCTCAAGACATAAGTCAGATACACATAGGGGTAGATTCCGATTCGGGAAACGAATCCGTATGACGATTCGTATTCGTAGCCATTTCCGTACGAATCGTACAATACCATACGAATCGCGTAGTAGGATCTGTAGGAAAAGAATGCGTACGAATGTCTGCGAACCGTACGAAAAACGAGGCCAAATCCGTACGACATAGAGCCGCACAGTGAACCGTACGATTCGTAAAACATGCCGTACGACCCGCCAAGTACGATCCGGACCGGAGACCGAGAGCATGATTCGCACAGAAAGCGGCGAATGAGCAATTCGTACGGAGAAGCACACATACACATATGCATCGTACCCCTGCAATCATGGGGGTACACACCGTACCCCTATGGTCTGCACCCCTAAGCACCGTACACCTACACACCGTACACCTATGCTACGTACACCCATGCACCGTACCCCGACGCACCGTACCAGTTCGCACCGTACCCCTGCGATCATGGGGTGCACGGTGCACTCGCGTACCCTGGGGAGTAAGTTTCGCATGCGTTTAGAGTCGAAATGTGCTTTTACGGATGTTTTAAAGTCCCGTAGAGAAAGAGTCGTCGGAGTGTCGTCCTGACGAATCGTACTTGCTGGTTCATATAAAGCTGCCTCGATTGGTACGAACATTGCGTACTGCGTGTTCCGAGTGCGATCCGTACGGTTTCTTGAATCGTACGGTCTTTTGTACGATTCGTACTGAGAACTGCATTGAGTACACATCGTACTACATTGTACGTACGGGTACGGTTGTGCGTTAGAATCGTACGGGAAAAACGCTCCGTACGGCGATTCGGACTGGATTTTACCGAATTGGACCTATAATGTTCACATTTCAAGTTCCACTCTATTTACGGGGGCTCTCTTCAGGGCTTTGAATGGATTCTCTAAAAAACAAATACACTCTCCTCATTCACATTCATCTCTTTACACTCGTAGACATTTTAGGATTATATCTAACTCAAGTAGAGCTTGGGCATCCCTTCAAGGAAGGGTTCTGAAGAGAGCTCCCGTAAATAGAGTGATACTTGAAACATGTTGCCAATTTCTTTACCATCAGGGCAAGAATTCAAATAAGAATATGTAGTAATTTAGGGAAGAATATGTATTGAATGCTGTCCCCCTTTGTTCCCCGAAATGTTTTTTACCCCCGTTGAGTGATAACCTCAGCGTTTCTTAAAGATTTGAACCGTGGGTTACCTTTTTTTCTGTTTTTGGATTGGAAACTATTTCAAGTTATTGTTATTTGTTATTTTTCACTATGTCTCAATTTCGTTTTGGTTTGATGTAATGTGAACAGTATGTGTATCTGACTTCTGTCTTGAGTATCCATAAAATGAAATGATTTAAAATTAATAATTAAATGTAATAGACCAACTGATTTGTGAATTTGGTCTGCCTAAAAGTTAGCAGCCTACAAATGGTCAGCTAGTTGTTTTGAATTTTTAGTAGTTTGAGAAGGTTGGCATTTTTCTGCCTGAACTAAATATGGCTTTCTGTCAGTGTCCATGGTCACATGAAAGTTAATGCCTTTCCTGTGGTGTGTGCTATGTAATCCTTCCAAATGGCCTTCAGTGTAGGGATGGGTGTTCCTCCTTTTGAGCATTATGGCTGGGGGGTTGTACTCAGTCCTTCCTGGGCTTTAAAGCATGACTTGAATGATGTGCCCACCCCCTTCCTGACTTCTGAAGTTGCCACAACTGAACTAGCGACTTTTATCCAGTCTAGCATGACCAGATGACGGTGATTGGTGTTTTGTGCTTCTTGTCACTATTTTTGTTATGCCTGACTGTTTTTGTGCCAAACTACAGAGAGTTAAGCACAGCTTTATTTAATGACATTTTGGTTCACCCTGATAAGGATTGTGAATATTCCTTTAGGTGGGTTCCCACTTCCTTCACAAATAATCCAATTTCTTACCAGGCAGCCGTTTCCAACATGACCAATGTACATGTTTGAACAGTAAATTAAATTGGAAAGAAAGTGCTTGAGAGCACCAAAATGCTAGCAAGTGAGCCGGCAACACTTTGTATCTGCTGGGCCCTTGTAAGAAAAAAATGGGGAGTCGGACTGGGAGGCAACAGATGAATGAGGGAAGGACAAAGTCCAAAGTGCAAAATTCAGGATTCAGTTGGGTGAGCAGGTATCTGACAGCAGCTTACTTACCTGTGGTGTCCCCCAAGGCTCTGCTCTGTCCCCACTCCTTTTCAATATATTCTTACAGCCGCTGGTGGCGGCCCTAGCTAGTTGGGACTGCAGAGTCTTCAACTATGCGGATGACACCCAACTCATCCTCTGTACTGACAACTCCTCCCATGCACATGACCTGGCACAAAACATTACAGTGAATTGGATGACAGCCAATTCACTGAAAATCACTCTGGATAAAACGGAAGTCATTGTGATCCCAAACAGAAACAGCCCCTGGAGTGACCTTTTCTGGACTCAGGAGCTAGGTATCACCCCCACGCCAGTGCTGTTTGTGAAAAGACTGGGCATAAAAATTGAATCTGAGCTCTCCATAGCCAACCAGGTCACCAGGTCACCTTCCCCTCCTTTCAACCTCCTCACTACAGACAATTGTGTCAGCCACTATTGTCTCACGGTTGGATTTTGGCAATGCCTTATATTTCGGCCTCCCCCAGAAACTTATTAACAAACTACAGGTGGTTCTGAATGATGCAGCCAGGATGATTTTCAGGATCTCAAGAAGATCTTATGCCACCCCATTGCTGGCTAAGTTGCATTGGCTCCCCATCAGGCAGAGAGCAAAATTCAAAGCCCTCTGCATCGCCCTTAAAGCTATCTATGGGCAAGCCCCAGCCTACATCAAAGAACGAGTCGAGAACGATGTTCCTGGCCGTATACTGTGGTCTGCCGAGGCCCTCCACCTAGTCCTTCCACACTGCAAAACTGCATCCAAAGGGGGTAGAGCTTTTTCCGTCCTGGTTCCACAACTATGGAACTGGTGCAAAAAAGACCTATAACTTGTAGGCAATCATAGAATCATCTTTTTGTGGACATATCAATTGTTGCATTGTCTTTACAAAAATTACTCCCCTCTTATTAATTATAGGGGCAGTTGGTACATCCTAGAGTTATGCCTTCTTTTAACACTCGCTCGTTCCCTTAAGAAGTAAAATTCAGCTGTGAGACGAAACAAACACACACCGTAGTGTCAAAACTAGGATACGAGGAAAAAAGTGTGTGAGAGCGAGATGGCACCTCACGGGCGCACCACCAACGGAAACCTGGCAGGTACTCACCAGGATTGCCCTGTTCTCATCATTGGCACCATCAAGCTCTTTAAAGAAAAATGTGTCCAAGAAAGACAAAAAAGGGAAAGTTTTTGTGCAAAGAATATGCAGTGAAAAAAGACCACAAGACAACCAAATAGTGTCAAACAACATAGAATCACGCACAACAACACAGATATGCAATTTTATTCTGTCTCTTGTGTTGGGTGTGGGAATTAAAAAAAGTAGGTATGGCTGCTAACTATCAAACCAACACTACTTTACTTGCCGACATGTTTCATTGCCATCAAATTTTCGGCAATTTCCTCAGGGTGTCATGTATATTAAGGCCACTGCATAAGGACAAAATCGTCTTCACAACCTCATTCGGCCATCGTTACTCATACCAGCCGGGAGGGTAGAGTTCTCATGAACTTGAAACCACAGTTTGAGGTTCAACAATCCTTCCCCTTTACTTTGCGGAACGGTGGAAGGCGTCTGGTGTGATATCCACCCATGAACCAACTATGGAACCAACTACCTGAACACCTTCGCAAGCAACCTGCACTGCTCCCATTCAGTAAGCAGCTTAAAAATATTCTGTTTAGAGAAGCCTTAGACACCGTTTAGCACCCTATCTCTGCACTGTTACGGTTCCTCTGGCAGCTCTGAGTTGTTTCTCCAAAGCGCTAAGAAACCTGCCGATGTATAGGCGCTATACAAATACCAGTTAACATTAACATTAAAATGTGGCGGGGAGAAACTGATGAGCAGAGGAGTGGGAGGAAATCTGGGGCACAAATTATAGTTTGCCCTTTCAGAAAGCAGTGGTCTACTGTGAGTGTACCATTTGAAGGACTGTCTAAGGAAGAGCATTATAGGCAGTACCGAGGGCTTTGAATTTGATGCAGCTTCTTACAGGAAGCCAATGAAGTCTCTAAATTTCCTTAGAATGTAATATAGGAATGCCTAAGAGGAAACTAGCTGTGGTGTTCTGTACTGTCTGAAGCTTGTCGAGATATATTTTCTTCATAGTCACATATAGGCCAATGCAGTAGTCTATTTTAGGTTTAACTCTTTTTATTTGAAATCTGCACCTGGAAGACAAGTCAGTCAGCGCAAACATTACATCATCAACAGCAGCCATATACATGAGAAGGGTAAGGAGAAGGTGTAAGAAAATGAGCATAACAGTCCAATACCCGTCTAACCTGTGGCAGCGTTGACCTACAGGGGAGAATGCACAGTGCAAACCAAGTGGAAACACCCCTCCCCTCCCCCCAACGCCCCCTGCCCCTCCCTCCCCTCACCCCCCGTCCAATGCTCGAGTCAATCTCTTCCGGCATCTTCTTGCCGGATCTTGATTCAGAGTCCCCCTGATTTCCCCTCATTAGGCCTCCCCCTCCGGTCCAGTGAGTCGTAACAAGCGGAGATACCGTGGGCATGTAAGTTCTCTGAATTCAGTAACCAGTAAGGAGCGGAACGGTTGCCAAAGCTCGTCAAATTGATCCTTATCCCCGGCTAATGTAAGTGACATCTTCTCCATCCCCAACACACCCCACAGCCGATGAAGCCAACCTGTAGTGGAGGGGACTGTGGTAGTGCGCCAGTGTATTAAGATATTTTGGATCGCAGAGCCTAGGGCGATAGCCATTTGGCGTCCTCTTCGTGAGCCCAGGGGGTATGTCAATGGGTTAGATAGCCCTAGTATGATGTAGGCAGGGAAGCGAGGCAGTTCGGTGTGAAAATGTGCGTCAATGTCGTCGATCACCTGTGACCAGTATGGTTGTATCAGGGACAGTCCCACAAGATGTGCAATAGCGTGCCTATGTGTCCACATCCCCTCCAGCAGTTCTTGTCTTTACTGTGCTCCATCTCACTTATCCGTTCCGGTGTGTAGTACCAGTATGTGGTTACCTTAGTCAGTGTCTCAGTAAGTCTGGAGTGGTATGCTGAGTGTCGTGCTCTGCAGGAGATTTGGTCCCCTTCTCTGTGGCTCAGGGTCCTGCCTAGTTCCCTCTCCCAACGTTCTCTGCCTGGGTTATAAAGATGGGCTGGCTGTGGGTGAAGGAATTTCTAAAGATCAGATATAAGTTTGGTGTCTGAAGTGCGAGTCAGGAGCCGGATCTCTGACAGAATATCGAGGCTGAAAATATCGACAGACAAAATATCGACGCTGGAATATCGAAGGCAAGTATATCGACACCCTATCTACAACATGGTAAGTACAAAAATATCGAAACTAAAATATCGATGTCAAAAATATCGTAATTAAAAATATCGTTTTTTTAAAAAAAACAAAAAAAGGTAAAATTAAGTAAATAGTACTTATATATAATTTAAACTTATGTTAAAATGTGTTATAATGTTTAAAATGAATAAATAATACATATTTACTATTAAACATTTAATTAAAAATAATAATAAAATATATATTATATACTTAATTAATTATAATATATACATAATTTTTTTAATAATTATAAAATATTAACAAATACTACAATTTAAAAATACATAAACACTCATAAAATAATAACATAAATAATAATAAATAATTATATTTAATAAATAACGACAATTAAATATACTTTCAATATTTTTAAAATTAATTAAATACAACATTATGTAACATCTTAAATACATAAATAAATATAAATAAAATTGAATAGCATAAGGGTAAAAATTACTATTCAAACTCCAGAGGGTGCAACAGTAGATAAAGTGTTGGATAGCGTAAGGGTAAAAATTACTATTCCAACTCCAGTGAGTGCAACAGTAGGGAAAGCGTTGGATCGCGGGTATGTAAAAATGACTATTCCCACTCCAATGAGTACAACATTAGGGAAAGCATTGGATAGCGTAAGAGTAAAAATTACTATTCCCACTCCAGAGAGTGCAACAGTAGGAAAAGCGTTGGATAGCGGGTGGGTAAAAATTACTATTCCAACTCCAGTGAGTGGAACAGTAGGGAAAGCATTGGATAGCGGGTATGTAAAAATGACTATTCCCACTCCAATGAGTGCAACATTAGGGAAAACGTTGGATAGCGTAAGAGTAGAAATTACTATTCCCACTCCAGAGAGTGCAACAGTAGGGAAAACGTTGGATAGCGGGTGGGTAAAAATTACTATTCCCACTCCAGTGAGTGGAACATTAGGGAAAGCGTTGGATAGCGTATGGGTAAAAATTACTATTCCCACTCCAGAGAGTGCAACAGTAGGGAAACGTTGGATAGCGGGTGGGTAAAAATTACTATTCCCACTCCAGTGAGTGGAACAGTAGTGAAAGCGTTGGATAGCGTATGGGTAAAAATTACTATTCCCACTCCAGAGAGTGCAACAGTAGGGAAAGTGTTGGATAGCGTAGGGAGAAAAATTACTATTCCCACTCCAATGAGTGCAACATTAGGGAAAGTGTTGGATAGCGTAAGGGTAAAAATTACTATTCCAACTCCAAAGGGTGCAACAGTAGGGAAAGCGTCGTATAGCGTAGGGGGAAAAATACTATTCCCACTCCAGAGACTTCAACAGTAGGGAAAGCGTTGGATAGCGTAGGGGGACAAATTACTATTCCCACTTCAGTGAGTGCTACAGTAGGGAAAGCGTTGGATAGCGTACGGGTATAAATTACTATTGTAATTCCAGAGGGTGCAACAGTAGTGAAAACGTTGGATAGCGTAGGAGGAATAATTACTATTCCCACTCCAGAGAGTGCAACAGTAGGGAAAGCGTTGGATAGGGTAGGGAGAAAAATTACTATTCCCACTCCAATGAGTGCAACATTAGGGAAAGTGTTGGATAGCGTAAGGGTAAAAATTACTATTCCAACTCCAAAGGGTGCAACAGTAGGGAAAGCATTGGATAGCGTAGGGGGAAAAATTACTATTACCACTCCAGAGACTTCAACAGTAGGGAAAGCGTTGGATAGTGTAGGGGGAAAAATTACTATTCCCACTTCAGTGAGTACTACAGTAGGGAAAGCGTTGGATAGCGTACGGGTATAAATTACTATTATAACTCCAGAGGGTGCAACAGTAGTGAAAACGTTGGATAGCATACGAGTGAAAATTACTATTCCAACTCCAGAGGGTGCAACAGTAGGGAAATGGTTAGATAGCGTAGGGGGAAAACAACTATTCCAACTCCAAAGAGTGCAACAGTAGGGAAAGCTTTGGATAGCGTAGGGGGAAAAATTACTATTCCAACTATAAGGGTGCAACAGTAGGGAATGCCAATTAATAAATATTTACAAAATATATTACACATAAAAAAAATTAATTAATTACAATTAAATTACTTCTCACCCTATTCCCCTATAAACCCACAACCCGCTCTGGTACTAAAACATAACATTTAATAAACATTAACATTAATTACCAATTAATTAATTTATCAATTAAATTAATTAATTGCCAATTAATAATTAAATTTAAAATTAATTAATTACTATTAAATTACTTCCCACCCTATTCCCCTATAAACCCACAACCCGCTCTGATACTAAAACATAACATTTAATAAACATTAACATTAATTATCAATTAAATAATTAAATTATCAATTAAATTAATTAATTGCCAATTAATAATTAAATAAAAAATTAATTAATTACAATTAAATTACTTCCCACCCTATTCCCCTATAAACCCACAACCCGCTCTGGTACTAAAACATAACATTTATTAAAAATTAACAATATATACCAATTAAATAATTAATTTATCAATTAAAATAATTAATTGCCAATTAATAATTACAATTAAATTACTTCCCACCCTATTCCCCTATAAACCCACAACCCGCTTCGGTACTAAAACATATAATTTACTTAAAAATAAATGTATTAATATATAAAAATAATACACATATAATATGAATTAATTTAAATACTTAACAAAAACATATAACCCATACATAATAAAAATCAAAAAAATAATACAAATATCGATATTAGTAACATCGAAATTAGTTACATCGATATATATGCTATCGATATTACTAACTTCGATATTACTTACATCGATATAAATGATTTCGATATTACTTACCTCAGGGTCGATATTCTGTCCTACGATATACTTGACATCGATATTCTGTACCTTCGAAATTTTAAACACGATATTTTGGTAGGTAAGAATTTTCAACATCAATATTTTGACTGTGCCCCTCAGGAGCCATCTCTCGTATGGCTGAAAGTGCCGATCGGCTGTCTCCCTCACTTGTGGCTGGAGTGCCCAGTGGCGAACTTGGAGGTAGCGCATACGCTCCGTCTCGGGGAAGTTGAATTCCTGTCTGAAGAGTGGAAAGGGGAGCACACCATCTGGGCCATAGATGTGACAGAGGCAGCGGCATCCCGCCGATCGCTAGTGGGCGTAAGTATCCTTGGCCATACCCGGAGGGAAGTCCGGGTTGTCTACTAGGGGCATAAGCGGCGAGGGAAAGGTAGTGAGGTCGTGTACGATGTTAGTGGCATCCCACACATTTAGTGGGACCCGTGTGATGAAGGAGGCGTAACGATTAGCCGGTCGGGCGGCTTTGCTGAGGAAGGGGATTTCCTGAAGCGGGCGCCCCGCCACTGCTTGGTCCTGGAATAACCAGGGTTTTTCTGACTCCCACTTGCTCCATTCTACCAGATAGCGTAGTTGCGCTGCCTGGAAATATTTGTGTAGGTCCGGTATTCCTAACCCCCCCGCTTCAGGGGCTAAAGTGGTCAGTGCCCTCCTCATTCTCGGCTTTCGACCTTGCCAAATAAAGCGGGCAAGGTCAGCCTGCGTTTGCCGGAGCCATCCCGTGGGCGGCTGGAGCGGCAGTGCTCGGAAGAGGTACAGGATTTGGGGTAAAATGGTCATTTTGACCGCTGCTATTCTGCCCAGCCATGAGAGGGGAAGGCTCCTCCACCGGCCCAATTCATCGCACACTTTCTTTTGGAGCGTGTTATAATTGACTGCTGTCATAGTGGGGAGTGTGGAGGTCAGCTGGATCCCCGGATAGGGTACTGCGTCCAACGCCCATTGGAGAGGAAAGGTGGTCTGCAGATGCGCCTTGGTAGGGGGCTTCAGGGATAGGTCGAGGGCTAACGATTTGTCTGTATTCATTTTGAAGCCGGCTACCGCCGCAAAGGCATCTAATTCTGCCATGCATGCAGGCTAATGGTGTGTGTATAGCCACCAAATGTTATCCCCGTTGCCGTTTTGTTTTGCCGCATCCTCTGGGCGAGCGGCTTCATATATAGGGCAAAGAGCAGAGGCGACAGCGGGCAACCCTGTCTCGTGCCTCTCTCAATGGCGAAGCTCCGGGAGCCATAGCCGTTTACTCGGACCACTGCTGTAGGGAATTTGTAGCAATTAAAGATGAAGGTGCAAAATTTCTCTCCGATGCCAATTTTCTTCAGGACCATCTCTAGGTACGGCCAGTGAACTCGATCAAATGCCTTTTCGGCGTCAACTGCCAGCATCAAACATTCTCCGGGGATTCGGGAAGTCTTTTCTATGAGGTGTGTAACTCTTTTGGTGTGGTCTACTGTTTGGCGGTCCGGTAGGAATCCCGCCTGGTCCGGGTCTATAAGGCCAGGTAGGTGGGAGCCCAGTCGGGCTGCCAGAATGTTCGTGTACAATTTGAGGTCTACGTTAAGTAACGATATGGGTCTGTACGAACCGCATTTGGTTTTGTTTTTCCCAGGTTTTGGGATGACTGAGAGAGATGCCCGCAAGAGGTCTTGGGGGATGGCACCAGGTTCCGAGAAGGTATTAAAAGGACGGGTGAGAATCGGAGCTAATATAGTGCAGAAGGTCCTGTAGAAAAGGGCTGTGAAGCCATCTGGCCCCGGGGCTTACCCCGGCTTAAGTTTAGCTATGGCCAAAATCACTTCCTCAATGCGGATGTCTCTGTCGAGATATTCCGCCTGTGAGGGCGCCAGGGAGGGGAGCGTAACCGAGTCAAGATAACTGGTTGCTGCCTGGCCGTCTAGACGGTCACTGGTATAGAGAGTGGCATAGAATTCTCGAAACGTTTCCGCAATCTCTGCGTCCTCTGTGACTGTAGATCCGTCGGAGCAGGAAAGTTCTTTCACTGTCTGTTGTTGGCGCATGACTCGGAGCCTGCTTGCCAACAGTCGGCCACATCTGTCCCCTCCCGTGTAATAGGAATGTCGAAGCCGCAGAGCCGCGTATTCTGCCCGATCCATATCTAGGGTGGACAAGAGGTATCTGGCCGCTTTAAGTTGTTTCCAAATTCTAGGAGCCCCCGTCCGCTGATGGATTTGCTCCAACTCCCGTACCCTCTGGGTAAGTTTGTCTTGTTTGTGTTGTCTGTCTTTATTCTCTGCCGAGGAGAGGGCTAAAAAATTTCCTCGGATCACCGCTTTCATGGCAGCCCACTGCGTCGCCAGCGTCGTGTCACCGTTAGCATTGTGTAATTGGTAGTCGTTTATCGTGTCCTGAATGCATTTTACTACATCCTTTCTATATAGAAGAGTGTCCCGAAGACGCCAGACCCTGAGGGGATTTGAGGTAGGTCGTAAAGTGAGGGTGGTGGTAACTGGTGCATGGTCTGAGAGTGAGAGCACCCCTATCTCTGTCGAGGTGGCTAGAGCGCAAACTAGGCCAGAGACCAAGAGGTGATCTAGTCTAGCGTAGGTCTTGTGTGCATTAGAATAATAAGAGTATTCTCTGTCATTTGGATGCGTGCGGCGCCAAAGGTCATGAAGGTCTAGCTCAGTTAATCGGTCTGTGCAGTTGGCGGAGAATGCTCCGGTCCGGGGAGAACGTTGTGCCGACCTATCCAGGACTGTGTCAAACACCATATTGAAGTCTCCCCCTAATACGATGTGTCTGTCCGGTGTGACTGTGATGTCGGTGAGGGCTGAGTGCAGAAAGCGCTCCTGGCCGTCGTTAGGACTATAAATGGACCCGATTGTGAACAACAGGCCTCCCAGAGCAAAGCGGTACGCTAACAGTCTCCCCCTTTGTTCAGCACACTTATGTAGGACCTTTCCTCTAAATGTCTGTGGTACTAAAATCGCTACTTCACCGGTCTTGTTAGGGCCCGAGGAAAAGAGCTGAGTTGGGAATTTTCGAGAGCGGAGTCTATGACAGTCGCGTGCTACCAAGTGGGTTTCTTGTAAGAGACAGATGTCTGCCTGGGTGTTCTCTAGTAGGGACAAAATGGCACACCGCTTAACAGGATTGTTGAGACCCCGTACATTCAGAGTTAAGATCTTAAGGGTTGTAGGCAGCATGATGTCTACGGGAAACAAACTGGCTGGTTTGCACGCCCGAGGGGGTGCGGGATGCTGGGACGGGACCAAGACCATTGTGAATAGAACTGAGCACTGGACAACCCACCCACTCACCCACCCATTCCTTTCCCCAACCCAGCCAGCCCCCAACCCAACTGTCCCCAAACTTCTTCCTCAACACTAACCAAGTCCCCCCCAACTCCCATGTCCTCCCACCCGTCCTCCCCATAACAACCCCGTAGAGAAATACTACTGGTAGTCCCCAGACAAGGCTATAGCGTGAAGACATACCCCTTGATAACAGCACCTTACAGTTTAGTCGCTGTGTTATCTGCTACCTCCTGTACTGCTGCCTCCCGTTCCTGAGTGGCTGTGATGGGGTCAGGCCTCGGAAGAGACCTGGAGGATCGTCGTCGCCTCACTGTCTGCCATCCATCTCTGGGTCGCCGCATGGGCCCACCCTGCGATCTACTCGGGGAGGCTTCTCTAGATCCTGCCTCCTTTGGCATTTCAATGTCCAACAATGCACATGTGTCGCGGAGTAATCGGAGTTGGTGTAGTGACCCTTTCCACTTGAAAATGAGGCGAAACGGGTGACCCCAGGAGTATGGTACACCATTGTCCCTCAAAAAGTTTGTGGCTATCCAGAAGGTTTTTCGTTTCTGCAGGGTAATGGCAGAGAGGTCTTGAAAGAGGACTATCGGATCACCCAGGAAGTGGATTGGTTGTTTCGATAGGGCCTCTCTCAAAATACGTTCCTTCAGGGAAAAATCGGGGAGGAAAGCCAGTGTGTCCGGAGGGGGGGCTGGTGCTCTTCGCGCCAGTGCGACTCTATGTGCGCGATCAATACGTATGTCAAACTCCTCGGATTCCCCTAGGATTTCCTGGAATAACTCCTGCAGGTATTCGACAACGCTGTTCCCCTCGGATTTCAACGGGACTCCCCGGACCCGTATGTTGTTCCTCCGAGAGCGATTCTCAAGATCCTCCGAGTGTGCTTGCAGGTCCACCTGTTGGTCTTGAAGACGGAGGATCTCCTGTTGTAGCCGCTCTACCTCCATGCTGCGGGTCTGGTCCGCTTCCTCCACCGCCGCCACGCGCTCCCCCAGGCCATCCAGATCTCGACGCAGCTCCCATTGTTCCCCCGCTAGTTCCTGTTTCGGGGCCTGGAAGTCGTCCCTCAGGGTGTTAAAGAGGGAGGCTAGGAAGGCTTTGGTGATGGGAGCAGTCTCGTCTTCCTGGCCCTGGGGGCTGGCAGGTGTCTTCAGGGACGATGTCACCTGGGCTTTCTCCCCTTTTGGAGTGTTTTTGTGGAGTAAGTCCACAATGTTGCGGGATCCTTTGCGTCCCGTGTGCGCCATATCGCTGGCGTGTGGAATCGTCGTGCGTCCGGACGCGGCACTCTAGGAGGGCGCGGGTGGCACTACGGCGATGTCGGGGGTGGCACTCGCTAGCCCGTGGGTCTGTTGCGGAGTCTTAGAGCTTGTTATGCGTGAGCCACTGGGACCGACAAGCACTCCTGCCCGGTCGTGGGAGCTGAGAGCCGATCCGCGTCGGCCCGGGTCCGTTATGCACCCGTGGGCAGAGGGCAAATGCGATGTCGGGAAGAGGACGTGCGAGGCCCGCTGGTCTGTCTCGGCATCCGAGAACTCGTTATGTCCGAGCCAGTGGGCCCTTCGAGCAGTCCCGCTGGGCGTGAAGGCTGTGAGTCGGACCGTGCCGGCCCGGGTCCGCTGCGCCCCCGTGGTCAGGGGCGGGATGTGGGAGCCCTCCACTTGGGTCCGTAAGTCCCGTGGCTGGTCCGCCGAGGCGGGTGCTGGGCCCAGAAGGCGGCAGGTGTGTTCAGCTCTCTTCCGGGGGTCTCTAGAGCGAACAGTGGCCGCAGGATGTCTCTCAGAGGGGGCCGCTGGTGTCTGTGCTGTAACCACCCCGGTTTGAAAATGGCGCTATGTCGGCGGCTGCCGATGCTCCTTCGCAATAGGCCCAAAGCCGGGGCCTCAAGTTCCAGCCCTCTGCCTGAGGGGTCGAGCAGGTTGGGGGCGCGGGCGTCTCCCCCCTCCGTCTCTGGGGTAAGCCCCTGGCTGGTAGTGCGCAGGGTCGCCCGATGACAGGAGCGTTACAACTCCGTCTGTCCCAGATCTCCAAACGGCGGCAGCGGCCCCTCCGGGACCGAGGTCCAGCCCACCATCTCCGCCGCCTTCTGTTCCGTTCACCTCTGCACGGGCCTAGTCTCCAAGTGACGGGGGCACCTGCCGTCCACCAAGCCGGGGGGTCCGATGTTCCTCTGGAGGGCCCACAACCATTCGGGGTGCAGGAGCCGCCGCTCCGTGTCGTCCTCCTCGAGGGCTAGGCCCAAGCCGGGGGCTCAGGTGATTCAGCGGCCCGCACTGCTGCGAACTGGTGCCCTCACTGCCAGTCCCTTCTGTATGTCGGCCACGTGGAGCCCTGGCTGTCCGTCCGCCGTACCGAGGGTGACAGGGGCTGCGCTTGACCTTCCGATCGCGCTGTACCAGGCTGTAGGTCGCAGGGTTCATTCCAGGCGACGAGCGCACGCGGCCGCCATTTCGTTGATGCACGCCGGCGGGAGCTCCCGCTGTATGCCTCACGGCTCTGGGAGTTGACGCAGCCCAAATCTTCAAAGACGAGGCACCGGAACAAAGCATTGTGTCCCCGCTGTGAAATATATGATCTCAAGGGGCAGATCACTCTATTAAAAAGGCGATTTTGGGGTTCCGGGGCAGGGAGCCTCGCAAGACACGTCTGATCAGGCCGCCATCTTGGCCACGCCCCCCCAGTAGTCTATTTTAGATAGAACTCAGGTGGTAATCACAGTTTTTTGGTGTGCACCGGAATAAAGGGCATGATTTTCTTAACTGTCCTAAGTAAATAAAAGCTGGAGATGGCGAGTGCATTGACCTGCTGCCCAAATTTCAAATTTCCATTGATTATCACTCATAAATGTTTACCTTTGGTCACCAGAATGGGAAGGGAGCCCAATTCTTCACGCCACCAAAAGGGGACCAGACTGGGAAGAGGTTTCCAAACATTACTATCTCTGTTTTACCTGAGTTGTGTTTCAGGCATTGACTACTCATCGATAGACTGACGACCCGCATACAGTCATGGAATTGAGCCAATACTCTGGTGCCATTTTTGAAGGATTACTGGACGATTTGAGTGTTGTCAGCATAGAAAGTCAGAGACTAGTCAAAAGATTTGATCAAGATAGCCAACTCAGTGACATAAATATTGAATAATGTAGGGATGATAGATGATCTCTGAGGGACCCCACAAGGAGGAGTGAAGGAGGAGGATTTGTGATGACCCAAGGCAACTGATTGTAGTCTTTCTGTAAGAAAAGAGGTGAGTAAGGCTGAGGATTTATCTTTAATTCCAAGATTACTCAAACGGTTATTCAGCAGCTTGTGATAGACTGTGTCCAATGCTGTTGACACGAGAGATCAACTATCTGCAAGGTGCTCAATACAGGTGAAGGCTGAGCATAGTAGGGCCTTCTCCACCTAAGGGGCATTGGGTGTATAGAGGGAGTGATCTCTCTGTGGAGGAGTTCTGCACAGGGTGAAGACTGTTCACTGTAGGTTCTTTCCTACCCATGTGTAGTTCATTTGCCATGAGACGTCGTTTATCCGTTCAGTAGAGGGCAAAGGGTCTGTACTTTAGGGGTTTGGCCACCTCATGGGGTACTGGTGTCTGAAGGGAGTGCCTTCCCTATGAAGCGTTGTTCACCGGGCAAATGCCATATGCAATTGGGCCTTTCCCACCTGTGTCCGGCTGATTGCAAACATGATTTTGGCAAACCATGAAGTGTTCCCTACAGGATGAAGGCCGTGCACAGGTAGAACTTGGTTCACCTAAGAGGCTTCTGTATCTGAAAGGGAAATTTGTGCTTTACATGATTCTCTGTCATTTAGTACTTACTTTCATATCTGAAATGATTTACTGGTTTGTAAAGTAATTTGAATGGCATTAAGTTGGGTGATGTCATCAGGGATGTCTGTGTTCGTCGTTGAGCATGCTCTCCACACGGGCTTGTGATGAGAACCAATGCGTTGCGGATGCGTCCTGCAGTGGTAGTTATGAGGGAAAGTGGGCTGCGATACAAAGTTCTGCATCAGGGAAGCATTGTGCCGTGGTGGATCTGAAGCAAAGCTGTGAGGAGATGCAGCGTGCTGCATCAGCTCTCCCCACAGGACTACAGTTAGACTGTCAGAGCGCCTTCAGGTCCACTTCCAAGGGTTCAGGACTTCGGTAGAACCATTTGGGGGACAAGACTCACAGCGGACAGAGTCCAGGTGCTGGGTTGAAGGTAGTTGGTGCCTGTTCTATCCCCAAGATTTCTGATAAGGAGGCCAGCCAACTGGTCCTTGGAGTCACTCTGGTGGTCCTGGGGTCAAGGTGCAGGTACAGTCATTCTTACTGAGGCAGCAGGGCAACAGAGAAGGAGTACTTCTGGCAAATCAGCACAACATTCCTTCTGAGTCTTCCACACGTCTTGAGGTGTACTGAAGAGTTGGGCCTGAGGGTCCAATATTTATACCTGGCACACACTTTGAAGTAGGAGAAGGTTTTGGAGTTTTCCACCCCCGGAGGCGTTTGGAATTTCCTGCCTCCCAGCCCTTGCCTAACGATTGTCTAGTGATACAATAGACTAGCGTCAAACCCTTTGTGAGTGTGCTCAGGCAGAGCCTTTGTGATGTGCAATTGTGGTGGGTGACAGCTCCTCTTCATGAAGTCAGAGATTGACCGAACTGCCAACAGCTATCTTCCCTTTGTTTCACTGTCTGTGAGCAATACACAAAGGATGTATGACGTTACAACGCAGGCTATTACAACGCCTGCCTTTACAACACGGTTTTTACATCACAATCCATTACAATGCATAGCGCTTTGGGGTGCTGGATAGTGAATAGTTTAATTTACTATTCCAACTCCAGTCCCCGTGGACACTAGGGAAGGTGTTGTATAGTAAATTAAACTTATTCCCTATCCTAGAGCGCCCCCCAGCGCAATGCGTTGTAATGGTCTGCGTTGTAATGACCGCGTTGTAATGGTAGTGCGTTGTAAAAGTTTCGTTGTAAAGGTTGTTCACCATACACAAAGACCAACTGCCTCCTACACCTAGTCATGTGACGCAGGATACAGGAAGCAGACACCAAATGGTTGGGACAAACAAATGCCAACGTTCTATTTTTTTTTATTTTTTTACATTTTTATTGAGTTTTTATATCAGCAGACAGACAATGAACTAGATATACAAAATAAATACGCTATAGATTCATCAATTATAAAGCATCAACAGCAAGGTACACAGTAAACCAAACACTAATATAAGCAACAGGATCATTATTGCCCCAACCAATTCTCAATTGATGACCATATTTTGTGCCCAAACATTTTCCGTCTAATACCCTTTAATTTGTACAGAGAAGATTCGAGATGATATATGGATAACAGTTTAGCTTGCCATTTTACAAAGTTTGGTGGTTCCGGGTCGGTCCATTGTGAAGTAATACAAAATCTATATACAGACATGCTTAAGAACACAAAAGCTTCTTCTGCTATCTACCATTTAAACAGTGGGCTCTCTTCTACACCAAATATGACCAGTTGTGCAGTTAATTTTACCCCAATGCCCAAACTTTCCTTAAGAAATCTCTCAATTTCTGATATAAATTTAGACAGTTTTGGGCAAAGAAAAAAAACATGAATCGTGTCTGCAGCAACTAAGTTGCAGCGGCTACAATTGGTCCCCCGTCCGGACTTCCATTTTGTTAATTTAGCTGGCGTGTAGTACAAATCAAATACCGACATATAATGTTGGGATTGGAGAGAACCGGTTAATAATACACTGTTTGCTATCTCCAGACTTCTTTCCATAGTAATTCCCTCTACACCCAGCTTGTCTTGCCATTTCTTCTCTATAGCCAGAAGATCATCTTCCTCCGTTGCCAAAAGAAGTTGATACAAAGAACCCATTTTAGACCTTCTTTTAATTGCTTCAATAATCTCTATTTTGTCTAAGAAAAGCATATTACTTGAGATCTTCTCTTCACAGAAACTTCGAAGCTGAAGATATTTAAAAAAATCTGCACGTTGTACTTTAAACTTGTCCAATAAAGAATCGAAAGAGGCAAAACTTTTCCCCTGAAACAGATCACCCAAAACCCGCACACCCTGCTGTTCCCATCTTACCATCACCTGATCTTTAAAGATTTCAGGGAGAATAGGACATTTATAAAATGGTGTATGCAATGTTAACTTAGTTGTGATTCCAAATTTCTTCTTCAATGCCCTCCAAACAAGACAAGCCGTATGAAATATTTTAAATTTGGTCTTTTTGTAATAACTTGGTTCCACAATTCTGTTCAAACATTGCTTTGCCTGCTGACCCAAAAGCATCTCGTAGATGAAGGGGGCTAGGAATTCCTCAGTAGGGTCATCTGGTAATAGCAAAGCTCCCATATGTTGGAATAATGCTATCCAATGATAAAATTGGAAATTGGGGATACCCCAGCCTCCTCTCTCCCTAGGTAACGTGCATTTTTTAAGAGATCGTCTTGCTCGGTGATATCCCCATAGAAATCTTGAGCACATTCTATGTATGCGAACAAAATAATGAGACGGTATTAAAAAAGGAATAGCACGAAATATATATAAGAATTTTGGGAAAATAAACATTTTCAGTATATTAGTGCGTCCAACCAACGAAAATTTTAATTTATCTAATCTCTCTAGTATTTTATTCGAGGAGACAATTATTGTATCCAAATTGGCTGCAATTATATTATCAACGTTAGCCATAAGTTTTACTCCCAGGTATGTGGCCTCTTGAAGGCATGGCTTGGCAGTTCGGGCTGGACTGTTCCCATGAGGCACAGGGTCAGACTGATTTGCATACTGCCATGTCTGAACTGGGGTGGCAGAGTGGGCTAAAGAACGGTGATGGATTAAACCCAGATCAGTTGATTGGGGGTGAGTGCTTGTATTGTCAACGCTCCGTCCATCATTTCCTTTGGTTTTTCTTTGTTCGCCATAAGTTGGCAGGGTATACTCAGACGTGAGTCCCTTGCTCACTTTGCCACTGGATTCAAGCAAGCCGGGCTGAAGAAGGGTGGAATGCCAGAAACCGGTCCTTGGTAGCTTGTTTCCGGTCCAGGGAAGGCATGGCTTGGCAGTTCGGGCTGGACTGTTCCCATGAGGCACAGGGTCAGACTGATTTGCATACGGCCATGTCTGAACTGGGGTGGCAGAGTGGGCTAAAGAATGGTGATGGATTAAACCCAGATCAGTTGACGGGGAGTGTGTGCTTGTATTGTCAACGCTCCGTCCATCATTTCCTTTGGTTTTTCTTTGTTCGCCATAAGTTGGCAGGGTATGCTCAGACGTGAGTCCCTTGCTCACTTTGCCACTGGATTCAAGCAAGCCGGGCTGAAGAAGGCTGAAATGCCAGAAACCGGCCCTCGGTAGCTTGTTTCCGGTCCAGGGAAGGCATGGCTTGGCAGTTCGCGCTGGACTGTTCCCATGAGGCACAGGGTCAGACTGATTTGCATATGGCCATGTCTGAACTGGGGTGGCAGAGTGGGCTAAAGAATGGTGATGGATTAAACCCAGATCAGTTGACTGGGGGTGAGTCCTTATATTGTCAACGCTCCGTCCATCATTTCCTTCGGTTTTTCTTTGTTCGCCATAAGTTGGCAGGGTATGCTCAGACGTGAGTCCCTTGCTCACTTTGCCACTGGATTCAAGCGAACCAGGCTGAAGAAGGCTGAAATGCCAGAAACCGGTCCTCGGTAGCTTGTTTCCGGTCCAGGGAAGGCATGGCTTGGCAGTTCGGGCTGGACTGTTCCCATGAGGCACAGGGTCAGACTGATTTGCATATGGCCATGTCTGAACTGGGGTGGCAGAGTGGGCTAAAGAATGATGATGGGTTAAACCCAGATCAGTTGACTGGGGGTGAGTGCTTGTATTGTCAACGCTCCGTCCATCATTTCCTTAGGTTTTTCTTTGTTCGCCATAAGTTGGCAGGGTATGCTCAGACGTGAGTCCCTTGCTCACTTTGCCACTGGATTCAAGCAAGCCGGGCTGGAGAAGGCTGAAATGCCAGAAACCGGTCCTCGGTAGCTTGTTTCCGGTCCAGGGAAGGCATGGCTTGGCAGTTCGGGCTGGACTGTTCCCATGAGGCACAGGGTGAGACTGATTTGCATATGGCCATGTCTGAACTGGGTGGCAGAGTGGGCTAAAGAATAGTGATGGATTAAACCCAGATCAGTTGACTGGGGGGGAGTGCTTGTATTGTCAACGCTCCGTCCATCATTTCCTTTGGTTTTTCAACGTTCTAAATGTGGCATTTTCAGAACTGTGACTTCAAATCCAGCTTTATTATTAAAGAGGGCTTTTTTAGACACCAAACTCAACATTCCTACATGCCCCAATTGAAACTTATAATTTATTAGATGTTATAAGTTAACCTAAGGTTATCCTATGAGAGACGCATTCCTTGCAGTAGTGAAAAACAAATGCAAGAGTTTTTCACTACCAGGACATGTAAAACTTAAATGTACATGTCCAATTTTGTAAATGCACTGCACCTGACTTATGGGTGTCTGGGCCTAACCTAGGGGTGTCTTATGTGTATTAAAAGGGAATGTTTAGGCCTGGCAAAAGGTTTTTTTTTGGCAGGTTGAAATGGCAGCTTAAAACTGCACCTCACACGCTGCAATGTCAGGCCTCAGACATGTTTAGAGGGATACCCAAGTGGGTGGCACAGTCATTGCTGCAGGCCCACCAGTAGCATTTAATTTACAGGTCCTTGATACATATGGTACTACTCTACTAGGGACTTACAATTAAATTAAATGTGTCAACTGGAAATAAGTACATTTGACCATGTTTAAAGGAGAGAGGACAAGCACTTTAGCACTGGTTAGCAGTGATGAAGTGCACAGAGTCCTAAGGCCAGCAAAAATGAGATCAGCAAAAATGGAGGAGGAAGGCAGAAATTTTGGGGGAGGACCACCCTCAGGCTGTCATGTCTAACACACCCCTGTACATGAAGTAATCCTTCGATCAAACAGTTAATCTTTGATCGCATTGCTTTCCTCTGTGGATTATATTACCAATATCATAGGCTCAGCTTGCTCCACCAGTGTAAACCTATGAATCGACAGCCTGTTTGCTGAACTGCTGACACATCATAGACACAGTCATCCTGCCCAACTGAGGTAGGGTGACGATTTTCCTTGCCCATGTCAACCAAGAGAGGCATGGTGCCGATGACAGAGAAAAAAGGACGAATGATCCTCACACACAGGGGAACAACTCTTGGTGTGTCCTGTCCAGATTGTTTTTCATTTAGGAAAAAGAAGCTTCCGCTTTGGGTGGATGTGGTTTGCTCTAAACTAAGATTCTTGCATTGAGATTGTGTTCATACATTGTGCCTGCTCAGAAAGCCTGCAGTGCCGGTTGCCTTCACATCACAGATACAAATAAGATGGACAGGTCTCCTCCAGTGCAGCAGAGGCAATAGTCTCCACCCTTTGGTGGACCAGTGGGCCATCTTTGAGGGTTTAACTGACCATGCTCTTTGGGCCTTGCCTGGAGTTTCCATTCATATAGGGAGATAATACCACATGCAGTAAATAGCAATACTTGTTTTGCACTCACCAATATTCCGTGTGAAACTTCCATGCATGTTAAGAGAAACACGGTTGTAAGTTGCCGAAGAAGCTGTCTGCGTTAAGGAAATAACACAGTAAAGTTTCTTCTGCTCAAATAAAATACAAAACGAAGAAAATTGACATAGAATCAAGAAAAAAATAAACTACAAAGTAATAATAACAAAACACACAAACTAATACAGCAGTCACATCAAAACAAGATGTGGTTACGAATTACATCTATTCTGTCTTAAAATGCCCTGTCATGCCACCTTTACATTCCATTTCTCCTCCACACCCTTACGTTTATCTGTCTTTGAATCTATGTATCTCATTTCTCCCTATTGCCTCGCATCCCTCCCCACCCCTCCTCCCCCTGTTCTTCTTCACAATCTCTTTCCTTGTTTACACCACGAGAACGCTTCCCTGCACGAGCTCCCTGGTGAGCAGCGCAGAGCAAACCTCCTTCCAGAGTGGCCTTTCTAATACAGCGGGTTAATCATTACTGTGCTGTTCATCTCGCAGGATTTGATTACAGGTCACAGAGATGGAGGGTTTGTTCTGAACCTCTGTCACTATTCACTCTATACAATGTCTGAAATGGTCAATTACTGGGCTGACCGGCCCTTGAAGCGATACTGTAGGCTCTGGAGAAATGAAACATTTAGGGAACTCTGGGAGGCAGGATTCATTGCACTTCAGAATACACTTATGTGAGCAGAACAGGCATGGAGTTAAATGCAGATATATTTTAAGACAAATGTATGACGTTACAATGCATACATTTGCAACGCATGCCTTTACAATGCAGTTTTTACATCGCAACATCCTTTACAATGCATACATTTACATCGCATACCACTACAACACATTTTTGAAAACTACATTTACAACGCATTCCATTACATCGCATTTAAGGTAAGTGTTGGATGGTGTAGGGGTAAAAATTACTATTCTAACTCCAGGGATTGCAACAGTTGGGCAGGTGCTGGATAGTGTAGGGGTAAAAATTACCATTCTAACTCCAGGGGGTGCAACAGTAGGGTAAGGGTTGGATAGTGCAGGGGTACTATGCATTGTAATGGTATGCGTTGTAATGACATGCAATGTAATGCCTGCGTTGTAGTGACATGCAATGTAATGGATGTGTTGTAGTGACAAGCGTTGTAAAGGATGTAGCGATGTAATGACTACGTTGTAAATGTAGTGCGATGTAATGGATGCATTGTAAATGTTGTTTCCCTTTTAAGACATGGGCAAAGTGGACAATTGCCCAGGGACCCCACTTCCCAAAGAGCACTCTGGTGTTAAGATCCCCCTGGCTCTTTCTCACTTCTGTCTCTTTTTCCATCTCATTCTAGTTCCCACTCTCCTACCTCAAGGTCTGTAACATAGGTTGAAATTGTCATCTGGATATCATAAACAAATGGCCTAAGTTATTTAGACAGGATGGCATACATTTGTACATCTGTACCACTCTCTGCCTTTCAACGTCACTTCCTCTATCCCACCAATCACTTGTTCTGCCTGACCTCACACCTCGTTCTATTTCTCTCTTCTGCTTTGCCTACCTCCTTGCAGCCTACTCTTCACCTCACCTTCCTGTTGCTATCTTGCTTCTCTCTCTAACTCTGTTGTCTCTTTCTATCGACCCTGGAAATCTGGGGTCAGGGGCAGAAGGCTCTTTCACACCAGTGTTGTCATCAGACAGCTGATGGGTTGGGTGGCAGTAAAGATTGAAGGAAATGAGGGGCAGGAGGAGTCCTCTGAGGGGTGTAGGAGGTCTGTCAGAAGAGATGCTGACAGGCGGATGGGGAGAAGGAACAGGAAATAAGGATGGAGAAGGAGGAGAGACACAGAAGATGGGTTCCAGGGGCCTCATTTATGAGGCTGTGGGTCACTTTTACGCCACTGGTGCATCACTTTTTGTGATGCACCAGTTGCGTAAAAAATGCGCCTTGTTGCGCCATATTTACAAAGTGACGCATCAATCTAGATGCGTCACTTTGTAAAACTCTGCTCCACATTATACCTGTGCCAGGTATAATGTATGCAAGGGGGCGTATTGACGGAAGAAAGGGTCCTGGAAGTGACGCAGTGAAATCTATGAGATTTCACTGCACCACTTCTAGGACGCAAATGCGTAAATATCTTACGCCTACCTGATGGCAGGCGTAAGACTGACGTAGGCCCTTTCACATGGGGCTTGCCCCATGTGAAAGGACACATTGCTGGAGTTGCGTCACTTTTGTGACACACTCCAGCAATGCCTCACTTTTGCGCTTACAGATACGTCAGAAATACTGACGTATCTGTAACTCCTTGCGCCATGATGCGTCATAATGTAAATATGACGCATCATTGGTGTCGCAAGGAGGGCGCAGTGAAAAGTGACGCATCGCTGTTTTCACGCAGCGATGCGTCACTTTTCATAAATGAGGCCCCAGGAGCATAGCACTAACAGGGCAGAGAGAAGGGCATTGACCAAGAGGCTGGGGAAGTATGGAACAGTGCAAGGGACGGAAGAGAGTCAGAGGCAGGGAACAGAGGCAGAGATGAGACCAGATGGGCTGGGAGGCCAGCGCCCCAGAGGGCTACAGCAGGGTGTATGAGGAGATTGGTGTGAGGTATGGTGATATGAGTGGGTGGGAAGGAGAGACGGTGGCAGAGCAAAAGAAAGTAACGACTCAGATGGGATGAGAGTTTAGGAGGTTCATATTCGCCTCATTTCAGAAGGCATGGTGGGAGTCTTGGGATAAATTCTTAGTGAAGAGAAGCCGGACAGGGATATAAATGCTGGACGAAGCAGGATCAATGCACGGCGGTGAAGATGTTCGACTGGGGTTAGAGTAATGCATGCACAATCAGGTAATGGGGCGGCTTGCAAGGAAAATGATGAGGAGGGTGGTGTGAAAGGTACAGACTGAGAAGTAGAAAGTTATGGGCATGAATTAGGGTGAGGGGCAGAAGGGGACAGCCACTACGACAGATATGAAGCTGTCTTAGATGGGCATGGAGGTATCACTGGGGGTTATCCACTGATAAACATAGGAGACGATCTAGGCTAGCGAATATGTTGACATATTCAAACTGCTACAGAGAGAAACACACAGTAAGAAAGATTTGAAAGCAGGAGAATGGGAGCTGGCAAAGAGACCAAATGTGCCATCCAAGATAGACACCTTGAAAGTGTGTTCACTATTGACACCAGTATTTTCTAAGAGAAACACTGAGGGGGCGATTCAAGAACTAATATGAGACAAAATCCTAAACTTACTACTTTTGGTATTCACAGAAGGCATTTAGTAGTAGTAAAGGTAGGATTCCTAACTTTACTACTACTAAACTGAGACAAAATCCTTACTTTACGACTTTCGGTATTCACAAAAAGCATTTCAGTAGTAGTAAAGTTAGGATTCCTAATTTTAGTACTACTAAACTGAGACAAAATCCCAACTCTCTGACTTTGGGTATTCACAAAAAGGATTTAGTAGTAGTGTAAAGTTAGGAATCCTAACTTTACTACTACTAAATGCCTTTTGTGAATACCGAAAGTCGTAAAGTTAGGATTTTGTCTCAGATTACTTTTGTGAATTGGGCCCTCAGAGAATAGAGTAAGTCCTTCAACTATTTGGGCATCAATATTATGGTCCACCCACCGAATTTATAGGCTAGTGGACTGTAGTTTGGCAACAGCAGAGGCTACACTATTTCCACTGTGGCCAAACTTCTCAAATGGCCAGGCGGAACAAGGGGAGTCAAAGAACTGACTAATAGTCCACCCGCACAATTTAGATGTGCAGCCATATAGCCTTTTTTATTGCCTATCACTGCCATGCAAACCTTGGCAGTAAGGAGTATTAAAACACTAAGAATGCCCAATGTGCACTGGGAGATGACTCACATGGTGTAGGGGGGCACTGCAAAGACAAAAACCCACTTTGTAGTTTTGTTTTTGAAAATAAAAATAAAAAGTGTTGAAGCTTTACCGCATGGCTCTATCTTGTTTGCTAGAACCATACAGCAAAGTTCCAATAGTATACATTCACGAGAACCGCCTTGACGGCATTTGCTGTGAAAGGTACAAATATCTGTCAGGCTGACGGACATTTCTAAATTTGGCACCGGGGGTACTCTGTCAGGGCGACGGAGTAATTAACTCCGTCGCCCAGAAGGAGTATAATCCATCCACCAAATTGTAAATCAGCCTCTTAGTGTAGCTGATGGGCTATGAGCAGTTGAAGAGTCTATAGGGCTCTTGAAGTTGATTTAAGATAGGTGAGAATGAACAAATGTTTTTTTCTACCGAACTGCTGTCCACATTCATTTGATAAGAAGCTTGCAAGCCAGCAGCTCTCAACTGATTCAAAAGGATATAAATAGGTAGGTATTTGTGTTTTTTCAAGGTCTATAACATAGGTTGAAATTGTCATCTGGACATCGGAAACAAATGATCTAAGTTGTTCAGACCGGATGGCATACATTTGTCCCTACTAGGGAACCAGACGTATTTGGTGCAAGTGATGGAGGTACTGGAAGATTGATGGGGGAAGAAGGCTTAAAAGAGAGAACAGCATTAACACCTCAGGGAAGGGATTTTCTGTGGCACAAAAACGGAGACGAGACACAAAACCATTCCCTTTCTAATAAAATAAACAGCATCACATTTTATTTAGTCAGTGACAGCAAGCAACCGGCTGCTATAAAAGACACATGCATATGCCCAGGGGCGTAGCTTGGCCAGTAAAAGTGGAGGGGTGCAAGTGATATTCAGATTTTACAACAATCACGCTGGCATATCATGGTAAAATACATTTTATTAGAAGCACATCATGAGGGGGGTTTAAGTGGCAGTGGAAAGGGAGAGGAGTAGGGATTGTAAGGGGTACTGAAAACTCATTATTTTCTGAAATAACCAACATGTTTTAAAGTCTGCAAAACAGAGGCGCAAGTGTGTGTACTTTTGTCTGTGTGTGTATGTTAAAATCTGAGGTAAAACCCTGGAGACTCCTCACCATACCCAACTGAAAGCACATGTACCCAACTGTTTATTAGAGTATGTTTATTAGGTGGGTGTAATACACCAAATACTCCCGCTGAAGCAACACCACTGCACATGCCTCTATAGCTGCCTTTACACATTTTCCTTAAGACACAAAGACAACCTAGCAATAACCCAACCAAGCTGAGATGAATTGGGTTCTTTAGCTGAATGGATAGTGCATCCCTTGCCTTCCTGCTGCCCCAAACAAATGTCTGTGTGCGAAATTACGTTTTCAAGGGCTTGTATTAGCTCACAGTTCAGCCCTACTTAAATACTCCTTTTTAGGTCGAGGACCTAAAGGCTGCGCTTGTGCAGTCTGGGGTCGGAGATTTAATGTCTCTTAGTAGCGCTGTAGAACCTGCGTCCCTTCCCCGTCTCTCCTCCAGTGGCTGGCTTCCTAAACGGAGGCCAGCCATTGGAGGAGAGATGCATCACTCCGATTTAGCCCCGTCTTTTTCGGATTTGGGGGCATAAGTTTTGCTGTTCTTTAGACAGTGACATTGTCTGTCACTCAGAACCTCAAAACCACGCCCCCAACTCCGAAAATGGCCGTAGTATTGTAAATGCCATTTTGCGCTGATCGTCTCTGCAAGAAGTCACTGAATACTTCTTCCGACGGTATGTATGCTTGCTTGTATTTTTGGTTTTGTTTCTTTTGATGTAAGCATTTTTTTTGCTAATCTTATGTTTATTCTTTCTTTTCTAGGTCCAACATGGCCCGTGGCGTCTCCCTGCAGCGATGTGCACCGCTGTGCACGGAGTGGTTCCAATATGCGGCTCTTTTGCAGTTTGAGGTAAGCTATCTTTTCGATTTTACTAATCTAATGTTTTTTCTCTCTTTTCTAGGTCCAACATGGCTCGTGGCGTCTCCCTGCAGCTGTGTGCACTACTGTGCACAAAGTTGTTCAGACGGGTATGTATGTTGTTGTTTTCGTTTAGAGGTAAGCCATTTTGTTTTTTTTGCTAATCTTATGTTTATTCTCTCTTTTCTAGGTCCAACGTGGCCCGTGGCGTCTCTCTGCAGCGATGTGCACCGCTGTGCACGGAGTGGTTCCGATACGCGGCTCTTTTGCAGTTTGAGGTAAGCTATCTTTTCGATTTTACTAATCTAATGTTTTTTCTCTCTTTTCTAGGTCCAACATGGCTTGTGGCGTCTCCCTGCAGCCGTGTGCACTACTGTGCACGAAATTGTTCAGACGGGTATGTATGTTGTTGTTGTTTTCGTTTAGAGGTAAGCCATTTTGTTTTTTTTTGCTAATCTTATGTTTATTCTCTCTTTTCTAGGTCCAACATGGCCCGTGGCGTCTCCCTGCAGCGATGTGCACCGCTGTGCACGGAGTCGTTCCGATATGCGGCTCTTTTGCAGTTTGAGGTAAGCTATTTTTTCGATTTTACTAATCTAATGTTTTTTCTCTCTTTTCTAGGTCCAACATGGCTTGTGGTGTCTCCCTGCAGCCGTGTGCACTACTGTGCACGAAGTTGTTCAGATGGGTATGTATGTTGTTGTTGTTTTCGTTTAGAGGTAATCCATTTTTTTGTTGTTGCTAATCTTATGTTTATTCTCTCTTTTCTAGGTCCAACATGGCCCGTGGCGTCTCCCTGCAGTAATGTGCACCGCTGTGCACGGAGTGGTTCCAATATGTGGCTCTTTTGCAGTTTGAGGTAAGCTATCTTTTCGATTTTACTAATCTAATGTTTGTTCTCTCTTTTCTAGGTCCAACATGGCTCGTGGCGTCTCCCTGCAGCCATGTGTACCACCGTGACCGAAGTTGTTCAAACGGGTGTGTATGTTGTTGTTGTTTTCGTTTAGAGGTAAGCCATTTTGTTTTTTTGTGCTAATCTTATGTTAATTCTCTCTTTTCTAGGTCCAACACGGCCCGTGGCGTCTCCCTGCAGCGATGTGCACCGCTGTGCACGGAGTGGTTCCGATACGCGGCTCTTTTGCAGTTTGAGGTAAGCTATCTTTTCGATTTTACTAATCTAATGTTTTTTCTCTCTTTTCTAGGTCCAACATGGCTCGTGGCGTCGCCCTGCAGCCGTGTGCACTACTGTGCACGAGGTTGTTCAGACGGGTATGTATGTTGTTGTTGTTTTCGTTTAGAGGTATGCCATTTAGTTTTTTTTTGCTAATCTTATGTTTATTCTCTCTTTTCTAGGTCCAACATGGCCCGTGGCGTCTCCCTGCAGCGATGTGCGCCGCTGTGCACGGAGTGGTTCCAATATGCGGCTCTTTTGCAGTTTGAGGTAAGCTATCTTTTCGATTTTACTAATCTAATGTTTTTTCTCTCTTTTCTAGGTCCAACATGGCTCGTGGCGTCTCCCTGCAGCCGTGTGCACTACTGTGCACGAAGTTGTTCAGCCGGGTATGTATGTTGTTGTTGTTTTTGTTTAGAGGTAAGCCATTTAGTTTTTTTGCTAATCTTATGTTTATTCTCTCTTTTCTAGGTCCAACATGGCCCGTGGCGTCTCCCTGCAGCGATGTGCACCGCTGTGCACGGAGTCGTTCCGATATGCGGCTCTTTTGCAGTTTGAGGTAAGCTATTTTTTCGATTTTACTAATCTAATGTTTTTTCTCTCTTTTCTAGGTCCAACATGGCTTGTGGTGTCTCCCTGCAGCCGTGTGCACTACTGTGCACGAAGTTGTTCAGATGGGTATGTATGTTGTTGTTGTTTTCGTTTAGAGGTAATCCATTTTTTTGTTGTTGCTAATCTTATGTTTATTCTCTCTTTTCTAGGTCCAACATGGCCCGTGGCGTCTCCCTGCAGTGATGTGCACCGCTGTGCACGGAGTGGTTCCAATATGTGGCTCTTTTGCAGTTTGAGGTAAGCTATCTTTTCGATTTTACTAATCTAATGTTTGTTCTCTCTTTTCTAGGTCCAACATGGCTCGTGGCGTCTCCCTGCAGCCATGTGTACCACCGTGACCGAAGTTGTTCAAACGGGTGTGTATGTTGTTGTTGTTTTCGTTTAGAGGTAAGCCATTTTGTTTTTTTGTGCTAATCTTATGTTAATTCTCTCTTTTCTAGGTCCAACACGGCCCGTGGCGTCTCCCTGCAGCGATGTGCACCGCTGTGCACGGAGTGGTTCCGATACGCGGCTCTTTTGCAGTTTGAGGTAAGCTATCTTTTCGATTTTACTAATCTAATGTTTTTTCTCTCTTTTCTAGGTCCAACATGGCTCGTGGCGTCGCCCTGCAGCCGTGTGCACTACTGTGCACGAGGTTGTTCAGACGGGTATGTATGTTGTTGTTGTTTTCGTTTAGAGGTATGCCATTTAGTTTTTTTTTGCTAATCTTATGTTTATTCTCTCTTTTCTAGGTCCAACATGGCCCGTGGAGTCTCCCTGCAGCGATGTGCGCCGCTGTGCACGGAGTGGTTCCAATATGCGGCTCTTTTGCAGTTTGAGGTAAGCTATCTTTTCGATTTTACTAATCTAATGTTTTTTCTCTCTTTTCTAGGTCCAACATGGCTCGTGGCGTCTCCCTGCAGCCGTGTGCACTACTGTGCACGAAGTTGTTCAGCCGGGTATGTATGTTGTTGTTGTTTTTGTTTAGAGGTAAGCCATTTAGTTTTTTTGCTAATCTTATGTTTATTCTCTCTTTTCTAGGTCCAACGTGGCCCGTGGCGTCTCCCTGCAGCAATGTGCACCGCTGTGCATGGAGTGGTTCCGATATGCGGCTCTTTTGCAGTTTGAGGTAAGCTATCTTTTCGATTTTACTAATCTAATGTTTTTTCACTCTTTTCTAGGTCCAACATGGCTCGTGGCGTCTCCCTGCAGCCGTGTGCACTACTGTGCACGAAGTTGTTCAGCCGGGTATGTATGTTGTTGTTGTTTTTGTTTAGAGGTAAGCCATTTAGTTTTTTTTGCTAATCTTATGTTTATTCTCTCTTTTCTAGGTCCAACGTGGCCCGTGGCGTCTCCCTGCAGCAATGTGCACCACTGTGCATGGAGTGGTTCCGATATGCGGCTCTTTTGCAGTTTGAGGTAAGCTATCTTTTAGATTTTACTAATCTAATGTTTTTTCTCTCTTTTCTAGGTCCAACGTGGCTCGTGGCGTCTCCCTGCAGCCGTGTGCACCACCGTGCACGAAGTTGTTCAAACGGGTATGTATGTTGTTGTTGTTTTTGTTTAGAGGTAAGCCATTTTGTTTTTTTTGTGCTAATCTTATGTTAATTCTCTCTTTTCTAGGTCCAACACGGCCCGTGGCGTCTCCCTGCAGCGATGTGCACCACTGTGCACGGAGTGGTTCTGATATGCGGCTCTTTTGCAGTTTGAGGTAAGCTATCTTTTCTATTTTACTAATCTAATGTTTTTTCTCTCTTTTCTAGGTCCAACATTGCTCTTTGCGTCTCCCTGCAGCCGTGTGCACTACTGTGCACAAAGTTGTTCAGACGGGTATGTATGTTGTTGTTGTTTTCGTTTAGAGGTAAGCCATTTTTTTTTGTTGCTAATCTTATGTTTATTCTCTCTTTTCTAGGTCCAACATGGCCCGTGGCGTCTCCCTGCAGCGATGTGCACCGCTGTGCACGGAGTGGTTCCGATATGCGGCTCTTTTGCGGTTTGAGGTCAGCTATCTTTTCGATTTTACTAATCTAATGCTTTTTCTCTCTTTTCTAGGTCCAACATGGCTCGTGGCGTCTCCCTGCAGCCGTGTGCACTACTGTGCACGAAGTTGTTCAGACGGGTATCTATGTTGTTGTTGTTTTCGTTTAGAGGTAAGCCATTTTGTTTTTTTTTGCTAATCTTATGTTTATTCTCTCTTTTCTAGGTCCAACGTGGCCCGTGGCGTCTCCCTGCAGCGATGTGCACCGCTGTGCACGGAGAGGGTTCTGATACGTGTCTCTTTTGCATTTTGAGGTAAGCTATCTTTTCGATTTTACTAATCTAATGTTTTTTCTCTCTTTTCTAGGTCCAACATGGCTCGTGGCGTCTCCCTGTAGCCGTGTGCACTACTGTGCACAAAGTTGTTCAGTTGGGTATGTATGTTGTTGTTGTTTTCGTTTAGAGGTAAGCCATTTTGTTTTTTTTGCTAATCTTATGTTTATTCTCTATTTTCTAGGTCCAACATGTCCCGTGGCGTCTCCCTGCAGCGATGTGCACCGCTGTGCACGAAGTAGTTCCTGATATGCGGCTCTTTTGCAGTTTGAGGTAAACTATCTTTTCGATTTTACTAATCTTATGTTTTTCTGTCTTTTCTAGGTCCAACATGGCCCGTGGCGTCTCCCTGCAGCCGTGTGCACTACTGTGCACGAAGTTGTTCAGACAGGTATGTATGTTGCTTTTTGTTAATGTTAGAGGTAAGGCATATTTTTATTTTTGCTAATCTTATGTTTTTTCTCTTTTTTCTAGGTCCAACATGGTCCGTGGTGTCTCCGTGCTCCCTTCAGCGATGTGCACCACTGTGCACGAGTGGTTCCGATATGGCTAAGTGTATCTATTTAAAAGTAGCTCTGTCTGTGTGTACCTAAGTTTAGGCTGGATATATGTGTGTAACTCTGTGTGTGTGGCACTCTGTGTGTGTGGCTCTGTATGTGTATTTGGCTCTGTGTGTGTGTTGCTCAGTATGTGTGGGTCTGTGTATGTCTGTGTGGTTCTATGTGTGTAGCTTTGCGTGTGTGTAGCTCAGTGTATGTGTAGCTCAATAAGTGCATAGTTGCCTCTATGTGTGTGTATAGATGGCTCAGTATCTTTATGTGGCTGGCTCACTATGTGTGTTAGGTGACTCTATGTCTGTGGCTAGCTCTGTATGTGTAAGTCAGTGGCTATGTATGTGGATGTCTGTAGCTCTGTATATTTGAGGCTCTGTATGTATGTCTGCGTGATACACTTTATATGTGTGTGGTGCTGTGTTAGTGGGTCTGTATGTGTGTGGGGTTGGCTCGCTCGCTCACTACGTCACTCTCTCTCTCCCTAACTCTCTCTCTCACTACCTCACTCTCTCTCTCATTAACTCACTATCTCTTTCACTACCTCACTATCTCTCACACTACTACACTATCTCTCACTAACTCACTCTCCCTCTACCTCACTCTCTACCTCACTACTCAACTCTCTCTTTCTCACAGCATCACAATATCACTACCACAGTAAATATCTCTCTCTCTAACACACTACTTCACTCTCTCTATATCTCACTACCTCACTCTCTCTACATCACTACCTCACTCTATCTATTTCTATCTCACTATCTCACTGTCACTACCTCACTATATCACGACACACTCTCTCAAAACTTCACTACATCACTCTCTCACTACCTCACAACTTCACTCTCTCTCTCTAACTCACTACTTCACTCTCTCTCTATCTCACTACCTCACACTCTCTCTATATCACTACCTCACTCTATCTATTTCTATCTCACTATCTCTCTCACTACCTCACTATATCACAACACACTCTCTCTAACGTTCACTACATCACTCTCTCACTACCTCACAACTTCACTCTCTCTCTATCTCACTGTAGGAGAGTAGGGTCTGCTATCCTATGGTCACCCCAAATGTTTGCTTTTTGCTTCACTGGTTTATGACTTAATGTGGCTGTGGGCCTGCTAATCAGACCAACAGCCTGCTGTTCTCTCTCTAAATCGTTACCCATGTACTTTAGGTGCATAACGAAATTGGAACTGGTTCACCTTATTGGCCCCTGTAACGGTGTACCCAGGTACCCAGGGCATAGGTGCTTCCAAGGCCTACCAGGGGCTGTAGCATGTATTATGCCACCCCTGGCCTGGCCTCCATATTTGACACAACTGGCTGATCACTCAGCTGGGGTAAGTCGGTGTATCCACCCCTTACTTAGGTGTAGTATGCCTATACCTAACCTAAAATGGACACATATGTTCCTATCAGTCACTCCTATGGAAGGCCTCATCAATCCTGGAGGCAGAGTGCTTGGAAATATGTGAGATGGTGCTCTGGCATGAGCGGAGCCTGTCTGCAGCTTTCGGAACCATGTCCTTTAGCTGTTTCATGATATTGCCATACCATATACTCACTCTTAAGTGCATTATGAACCTCGCGGTTAAATGCTATCTTGGGTTTGGCTTTATCAAAACATGTCGAGTAAGGTGTCATACGAATTGCAATACTACCCCCTCGCCAGTTCTGGCAACGGGGGTAGCATTCCACCCTTCTAGAGGGACACGACATGTACCTAACCTGAACCCCGGTTAAAGTTAAACAGAGCCTCAGCATCACAAAATGGATGCTGCCACCACAGACACAAGTCTGACCTCCTGTTGCTGGGAGTCCTTCCAGCGAGGGCAGCTTGGACAAAGGGTTTCCTGCCTTGGGAGGTGCTAGCACCACCCCAGACAGGATTTTGTGTATTGGGTAGGACAGGGCTGAATAGAATCAGACATGCCTGGGGCACACAAGGTGTCCCTGTGCATAGGCCAGTTCAAACCGGTGCTGGGGCTTTCCAGCCCCAGTCCTGGCGTGAAACTGGACAAAGGAAAGGGGGTGTAACCACCCCCCTTCCTGGTTCCACCCAGAGGAGGGACCTAGTAGGTGATCCGGCCCCCCAGATTCGAATAAGAGTGGGAACAGTGTCCTGAGACTTCAGATCATCCTGAATCAACTTGAAATACAGAAGAAGACTGGACTTCGACATTCTGCTGCTCAGAAGACGGAAGAGAATCTCCCTTGTGGCCAAGGAGTGACCACCCTGTTAACACAGGCACCATCCAGCAACTCGTCGTCTGCTTTGCTGCCGCCTCCTGCCGGAGCCCGAGCCCGGAGCCTGACAAGACCCAGACTCCCAGACTTCTCACAGCCCGATCCACAGTCCCTGCAAAGAAGGGACCCGTGGAGGCACCGAGAGACGTGGGACCGGACCTCTTGGAAGACCCCTGACTGCGTAGCATCAGAGGCACCCTCGATGCTGTGCTTTGGGGTTTGAGAAGCCCCAACCTCGAGCAGCCGTTGCACCGAAGATCAGCCCCCCAGCATCTCCACGATCTGCGTGGGGCCCTTTTGCACCGTGCCACTTGACGCGCCATCCCGGCCACTTGCCACGTGGCTAGCGGCCATCTTGGCGATGAAACCTTCAACTTTCACTGCAGGTCTGGTTGCTCCAGACTTGCCCTTGCTCTGACCTTGCTGGTCCGAGTAACAAGCCTTTTTTGATTCCTGCGTGGCTTGCATTAGTCAAGGCCTGTTTGCTCCAATCAAGTTGCCGACACCGCCAACAGCGAGAAGCCTGCGTGGGACAGCTCGTGACCGACTTCTGGACGTCCTCGACCCCTCGTGTCCACGTGGCTGCAGAGAGTAGCTACACAACATCACCTGTTTGCACCCGACATCGCCTGGTTCCAATCTGGTTCCACGGTAGTCACTGGCTAGTGACTTTGAACATTGTCCCCTCCGCTTTCAGGTCTTCACCTCTACAGATCCACCCTTGGATCCACCAGAACTCTTCACATCGAGCCGCCTGCAGCATCTTCAGCTCCAAGCACCATCAACCTGCGTGACGAAACCCGACACTACTTCGACCCTGTGCACCCGCTTCCTGTGGGTGAGGTAACTCAGCAACGCCGGTGTTCCCACACTGGTATACACCTCTAGTGTCTGTGTCTAAAGTTTCATCCCTCTAGGTCACTCGGAAGGTTCCTTAATAACTAACTTTGTAACTTTTACGCACCATTGACATTGTATTGGTAAAGCGCGCACTTTCCGCACTGCACCCGAGTCCCGCGGGCCTTTCCCGACTCCTTCACTGCTAGTCCCGAACAGCTCCAGCGATTCCCCAGGCCCTAGGCCTCTTCACTTTCCCCATAGTGGTTCTTATACCACTATTTTAGTATATGGTTTAGGTGGCCCCTAGGGCTCATCCATAATTGTGAAACTTTTGTGTATTTTAACTGTGTTTTGTTTTAACGCATTTGCTTCTGTGCTCATAAAGAGTATCAGGGATATTTGTAGAAATAAATCTATATATATTTTCAATATATATCTGTGTGGTGTCCTTTCATTTGGTATTCAAGGGATTGTGTATGGTAAAACAGCTTGCTTCACATGCCTTTACAGAGTTTAGCCTAAGACTGCTTAGTCCATGCTACCCCTAGGATAGCTTGTCTATAAGGTTGACTTTACAACCTGCACCATAAGGGTTGCTTGGCATGGTATAAGGTGATCACTAGAACTAGTGAGCATCATATACCAGGCCAACTTCTCACATTGGTGAGCAGCGGATTGGGATTTGAGCTTGCTGTTGTTTTACCATTACAATCTTTGAAAATATCATTTGAAAGATCATACAGGTACCTGATAGGTACACTAAAACAAGACTAGATATACTTAAGTTCTACTGAACTTAGTTGTTGTAGAGGATAGGGAGTAGCACACCCTGACTACAACTACTAGATAGGTTTTGTAGGAAAACACAAGTGTAGGTAGATTGCAACACATCCACCACACTAGAGCAATGTCTGGAGCAGAGGGATCCACTGGACCAACCTCTGTTGAGAGTGACCCTCCAAGGGCACCATCCAAATTTACTATCTTTCCATTTAAGGAACTGAGGCAACTGTGTTCCATGAGAGGAATCAAAACAGGCCCTACTCCTACAGCAGGACACCTCAGAGAGCTGTTAGACCAGTCTGAAGCTCTAAAGAACCCCAAACCAGGCCTCTCAGGGACTGGAGATGGAGGATCTCCCACTGAAGATGATAACCCTGATGCCCCTGCCCCTGTCATCCAGATAGATGAGGAAGACCAGACCCCTGGGAATTCTCAGCCTGAGGAAGAAGAAGGGGAGGAGGTGGAAGAAAGTGATTCTGATGATGGTGGAGATAGCCAGGTGTTAGTCAGCAGGTTTAACCAGGCTAACCTAAGCTTATTTGGGACTGAAGGTGGGTCCAACCCATTCAGACCCCCAAATGGACTTGACCAGGAGCATAGGAGGAGAAGGAATCACTCAGGTGAGTCCAATACTTCCCATGTTTCTAGAGGTTCTCATGGCAACTCCAGAAGGGAGCTGACTAGCCCTCAGAGAAGGGAACATGAGGCCAAAATGAGAGAGGCTGAACTTAGGATCCAGAGACAAGAATTAGAAGTTGCCCTGGCCAAAGAGAAACTTGCTAGAGCAAGGCAGCCTAGAGAGAGTGGATTAGATTCCACTGGTGGCAGCACTATCCCTAAGGATAAAGACAGGTCCTATGACAATAGAAACCTGAGTAAGATTGTGCCCCCCTACAAAGTTGGGGATGATAACCACAAGTGGATGACTGCACTTGAGAGAGCTTGCAAAGTACAGCAGGTCCCTCAGGAGCAGTGGGCAGCAATCTTGTGGCTCTCCTTTGAAGGTAGAGGCCGAGACAGACTCCTCACAGTTAGTGATGGGGATTCTAGAAACTACCTGGTCCTGAAGAGTGCTCTGATTGATGGGTTAGGCTTAACTACTGAACAGTACAGGTTAATGTTCAGAGATACCCAGAAGACACAGACTCAGGACTGGTCTGAATTTGTTGAATGTGCCACTAAGGCTCTGGAGGGCTGGTTGCTGGGAAGTAAGGTTACAGACTATGAAGGATTGTACAATTTGCTTACGAGAGAACAGATTTTAAATAACTGTCAGAACCAGCAGTTGCATCAACATTTGGTTGACTCAGATCTAACCTCTCCCCAAGAATTGGGAAAGAGGGCAGACAAATGGGTTAGAACCAGAGTTAAGCAAAAGAACCAGAACCAGAACCAGGGTAGTGACCAAAAGAAAACAGACCAGAAGGGTGGGGAGCAGAAAGCTAAAGACCAGAAGTCTTCAACAGGGCCCCAAACTAATACTGAGGGTGGGTCCCAAACTTCCAAGAAGAAGAAGAAAGAAGGTCAAAGAAAACCCTGGTGTAGCTTTTGCAAAAACACCACTCACTGGACAAGTGATTGTAAAAAGGGTGGAGCCCCCAACACTGCAGCCCCTAAGGCACCTGCACCCACTAGTACAGTTAGCAGTGTTGGTCCACAGACTAAAGGGGTAGTGGGTATCACCTTGGGAACTGATGGAGATTCTGACCTAGTCAGAGTCCCCACACAGGCTGTTCTGATTTGTGATGGGGAGATTGATTTTTCCCCTACTGTCAGTCCCAATAATTTGGGCAAGTACATACAGACACCTTTAATTAATGAAAAAGTGGCTCAAGCATACAGGGACACATGTGCCAGTGTCACCATGGTGACGCCTAGCTTTGTGGACCCTGGACAGTACATACCAGGTGATAATTACCTGGTGACCAATGCCAGCAATGTCACTACTACACATAGTGTGGCAATTGTTAACTTTTCCTGGGGAGGGGTAACTGGCCTAAAAAGAGTTGTGGTTAGTGCTGATCTCCCAGTAGAATGTATGTTGGGCAATGACCTGGAGAGCTCTCTATGGTCAGAAGTTGAGTACAGGACTCATGCAGAGATGTTAGGGATATCATCACATGTCCTTGCTGTGACCAGGTCACAGGCCAAAAAGTGCCTCTCTGAACCTCAGGTCTTGGATCCTGGAACAATGGACCAAGTACCTTCCAAGACAAGGAACAGGAGGGTAAAGGCTGTGCCTTCCCAAATGCCTACAAGTGAGGATCAGCCTTCACAGGAAGATGATTCTGAGACCCCTGAAGGAACTGTCCCTATAGAGCTTGAACCTGACCAGGTTGAGTTTCTGGGGACAGGGGGACCTTCTAGGGCAGACCTGGGGCAGGCTCAGTTATCCTGTCCTTCTCTTGAACCCCTCAGACAGCAGGCTGCTGCTGAGGCTGCTGGGAATGCTCAAGGTACCCATAAGGTTTATTGGGATGATGGGCTCCTTTATTCAGAGGGTAGAGACCCCAAGCCTGGTACAACCAGGAGGTTGGTCATACCTCTGCAATTTAGGGGCTTCCTTCTTACCTTGGCACACGATATTCCCTTAGCAGGACACCTAGGCCAGAACAAAACATGGGACAGACTTGTCTGTCACTTTCACTGGCCTCACATGTCAGAAGATACAAAGGAGTTTTGTCGCTCCTGTGTAACCTGCCAAGCAAGTGGCAAAGCAGGTGGTACCACAAAGGCCCCCCTAATACCATTACCTGTGGTGGGGGTGCCCTTTGAAAGGGTGGGGATTGACATTGTTGGACCAATGGATCCCCCTACAGCATCTGGGCACAGATTCATACTGGTGGTGGTGGACCATGCCACCAGGTACACAGAGGCAATTCCACTTAGGACCACAACAGCTCCTGTTGTGGCCAGGGCCTTACTTGGAGTTTTCTCCAGAGTGGGGTTTCATAAGGAGGTAGTATCTGATAGAGGTGCAAACTTCATGTCAGGATACTTGACAGCTATGTGGAAGGAATGTGGTGTTAACTATAAGTTCACCACTCCCTATCATCCACAATGCAATGGGCTTGTTGAGAGATTCAACAAGACCCTAAAGGGCATGATCAAAGGATTACCTGAGAAGCTCAGGCAAAGATGGGATATCCTTCTGCCCTGCCTTCTGTTTGCTTACAGAGAGGTCCCACAAAAAGGTGTTGGCTTCAGCCCCTTTGAATTGTTGTTTGGACATCCTGTAAGAGGACCCCTATGTCTGGTGAGGGAAGGATGGGAGTTACCTCTCAAAAAGCCCAAGCAAGACATAGTGGACTATGTACTTGGTCTCCGCTCCAGGATGGCTGAGTATATGGAGAAGGCATCCAAAAACCTTGAGGCTAGCCAGGCCTTACAGAAGGCCTGGCATGACCAAAAGGCTGTCCTGACTGAGTACCAGCCTGGACAGAAGGTATGGGTGTTGGAGCCAGTGGCCCCAGCAGCACTCCAAGACAGATGGTCTGGACCCCATACAATCATTGAGAAAAAGGGAGAGGTTACCTACTTGGTGGACCTTGGAACTCCCAGGAGCCCCCACAGGGTGCTCCATGTTAACAGGCTGAAAGCATATGTTGACAGGAGAGACATGGGCTTGCTCATGGCTACAGATGAGGGGCAGGAGGAAGAGAGTGACCCTCTCCCAGACCTGCTGACTCAGAATCCGGAGGATGGCTCAGTTGATGGTGTGGCCTTAGATGGCAGCCTCACTGAACATCAGCAACATGACTGTAGACAGGTTTTGCAGTCATATCGACATATGTTCTCCCTGACACCCAGTCAGACTAACTGGTGTACCCATGTGGTGGACACTGGTGATAGTCTTCCTGTAAAGAACAAAATTTACAGGCAGCCTGACCATGTCAGAGACTGTATCAAGGCTGAGGTGCAAAAGATGCTGGAGTTAGGTGTCATTGAGCCTTCTGAGAGACCCTGGGCTAGCCCAGTGGTTCTGGTCCCCAAACCTCACACCAAAGATGGAAAGAGAGAGATGAGGTTCTGTGTGGATTACAGAGGACTCAATGCTGTCACCAGGACAGATGCACACCCAATTCCAAGGGCAGATGAGCTCATAGACAAATTGGCTTCTGCCAAGTATTTGAGCATATTTGACTTGACAGCTGGCTACTGGCAAATCAGGTTAGCTGAGGAGTCTAAAGCCAAGACAGCATTTTCTACCCCCAGTGGGCATTACCAGTTTGTGGTGATGCCCTTTGGTTTGAAAAATGCACCTGCCACCTTCCAAAGGTTGGTGAATCAAGTCCTTACTGGGTTGGATGACTTTTGTGCAGCATATCTGGACGATATTGCTGTCTTTAGCTCCACCTGGGAGGATCACCTGGTCCACCTGAAGGAAGTGCTAGAGGCTCTGCAAAAGGCAGGCCTCACTATCAAGGCAACCAAGTGCCAGATAGGGCAGAGTAAGGTTGTGTACTTGGGCCACCTTGTGGGTGGAGGCCAAGTTCAACCACTGGAGAGTAAGATTCAGACCATAAAGGACTGGACTCCTCCAACTACCCAGACTCAGGTCAGAGCTTTCTTGGGCCTGACTGGGTACTACAGGAAGTTTGTTAAGAACTCTGGGTCCATTGTGACTCCTCGTAATGATCTGACATCCAAGAAGATGCCCAAAAAGGTTCAGTGGACAGAATACTGTCAAAAGGCATTTAATGACCTGAAGAAGGCCATGTGCTCTGCACCTATCCTGAAGAGTCCTGACTACTCAAGAGAGTTTATTGTCCAAACAGATGCTTCTGAGTTGGGAGTGGGAGCTGTGCTTTCACAACTTAATGTAGATGGTCAAGACCAGCCCATTGCTCTCATTAGCAGAAGGCTGACCCCCAGAGAGAAACGTTGGTCAGCCATTGAGAGGGAGGCCTTTGCTGTGGTGTGGGCCCTGAAGAAGTTGAGACCATACTTGTTTGGCACTC
The DNA here is from genome assembly GCF_964261635.1 of Lissotriton helveticus. NCBI lineage: Eukaryota > Metazoa > Chordata > Amphibia > Caudata > Salamandridae > Lissotriton > Lissotriton helveticus. The sequence continues at coordinate 150,060,550 of NC_136065.1, read as the reverse complement.
ACTTCAAGATTCAGACCGACCATAAGCCCCTCTTATGGCTTAATCAGATGAAGGGTGAAAACCCCAAACTGCTCAGGTGGTCCATTTCCCTACAGGGGATGGACTTTACAGTGGAGCACCGCCCAGGGACTGACCATGGTAATGCAGATGGTCTCTCCAGGTACTTCCACTTAGAACATGAAGACACAACTGGTCAAGGTTAGTCTAATGTCCCTGCGTTTGGGGGGGGGGTTGTGTAGGAGAGTAGGGTCTGCTATCCTATGTCACCCCAAATTTTTGCTTTTTGCTTCACTGGTTTATGACTTAATGTGGCTGTGGGCCTGCTAATCAGACCCACAGCCTGCTGTTCTCTCTCTAAATTGTTACCCATGTACTTTAGGTGCATAACGAAATTGGAACTGGTTCACCTTATTGGCCCCTGTAACAGTGTACCCAGGTACCCAGGGCATAGGTGCTTCCAAGGCCTACCAGGGACTGCAGCATGTATTATGCCACCCCTGGCCTGGCCTCCATATTTGACACAACTGGCTGATCACTCAGCTGGGGTAAGTCGGTGTATCCACCCCTTACTTAGGTGTAGTATGCCTATACCTAACCTAAAATGGACACATATGTTCCTATCAGTCACTCCTATGGAAGGCCTCATCAATCCTGGAGGCAGAGTGCTTGGAAATATGTGAGATGGTGCTCTGGCATGAGCTGAGCCTGTCTGCAGCTTTCGGAACCATGTCCTTTAGCTGTTTCATGATATTGCCATACCATATACTCTTAACTGCATTATGAACCTCGCGGTTAAATGCTATCTTGGGTTTGGCTTTATCAAAACATGTCGAGTAAGGTGTCATACGAATTGGAATACTACCCCCTCGCCAGTTCTGGCAACGGGGGTAGCATTCCACCCTTCTAGAGGGACATGACATGTACCTAACCTGAACCCCGGTTAAAGTTAAACAGAGCCTCAGCATCACAAAATGGATGCTGCCACCACAGACACAAGTCTGACCTCCTGTTGCTGGGAGTCCTTCCAGCGAGGGCAGCTTGGACAAAGGGTTTCCTGCCTCGGGAGGTGCTAGCACCACCCCAGACAGGATTTTGTGTATTGGGTAGGACAGGGCTGAATAGAATCAGACATGCCTGGGGCACACAAGGTGTCCCTGTGCATAGGCCAGTTCAAACCGGTGCTGGGGCTTTCCAGCCCCAGTCCTGGCGCGAAACTGGACAAAGGAAAGGGGGTGTAACCACCCCCCTTCCTGGTTCCACCCAGAGGAGGGACCTAGTAGGTGATCCGGCCCCCCAGATTCGAATAAGAGTGGGAGCTGTGTCCTGAGACTTCAGATCATCCTGAATCAACTTGAAATACAGAAGAAGACTGGACTTCGACATTCTGCAGCTCAGAAGACGGAAGAGAATCTCCCTTGTGGCCAAGGAGTGACCACCCTGTTAACACAGGCACCATCCAGCAACTCGACATCTGCTTTGCCGCCGCCTCCCGCCGGAGCCCGAGCCCAGAGCCTGACAAGACCCAGACTCCCAGACTTCTTACAGCCCGATCCACAGTCCCTGCAAAGAAGGGACCCGTGGAGGCACCGAGAGACGTGGGACCGGACCGCTTGGAAGACCCCCGAAACGCTGACTGCGCAGCATCAGAGGCACCCTCGATGCTGTGCTTTGGGGTTTTAAAAATCTCCAACCTCGAGCAGCCGTTGCACCGAAGATCAGCCCCCCAGCATCTCCACGATCTGCGTGGGGCCCTTTTGCACCGTGCCAATTGATGCGCCATCCCGGCCACTTGCCACGTGGCTAGCGGCCATCTTGGCGACGAAACCTTCAACTTTCACTGCAGGTCTGGTTGCGCCAGACTTGCCCTTGCTCCTGTAAAAGGGAGCACCTGCTCTGACCTTGCTGGTCCGAGTAACAAGCCTTTTTCGATTCCTGCGTGGCTTGCATTAGCCAAGGCCTGTTTGCTCCAATCAAGTTGCCGACACCGCCAACAGTGAGAAGCCTGCGTGGGACAGCTCGTGACCGACTCCTGGACGTCCTCGACCCCTCGTGTCCACGTGGCTGCAGAGAGAAGCTACACGACATCACCTGTTTGCACCCGACATCGCCTGGTTCCAATCTGGTTCCACGGTAGTCACTGGCTAGTGACTTTGAACATTGTCTCCTCTGCTTTCAGGTCTTCATCTCTTGAGATCCACCCTTGGATCCACCGGAACTCTTCACATCGAGCCGCCTGCAGCATCTTCAGCTCCAAGCACCATCAACCTGCGTGACGAAACCCGACACTACTTCGACCCTGTGCACCCGCTTTCTGTGGGTGAGGTAACTCAGCAAGGCCGGTGTTCCCACACTGGTATACACCTCTAGTGTCTGTGTCTAAAGTTTCATCCCGCTAGGTCACTCGGAAGGTTCCTTAATAACTAACTTTGTAACTTTTACGCACCATTGACATTGCATTGGTAAAGCGTGCACTTTCCGCACTGCACCCGAGTCCCGCGGGCCTTTCACGACTTCTTCACTGCTAGTCCCGAACAGCTCCAGCGATTCCCCAGGCCCTAGGCCTCTTCACTTTCCCCATAGTGGTTCTTATACCACTATTTTAGTATATGGTTTAGGTGGCCCCTAGGGCTCATCCATAATTGTGCAACTTTTGTGTATTTTAACTGTGTTTTGTTTTAACGCATTTGCTTCTGTGCTCATAAAGAGTATCAGGGATATTTGTAGAAATAAATCTATATATATTTTCAATATATATCTGTGTGGTGTCCTTTCATTTGGTATTCAAGGGATTGTGTATGGTAAAACAGCTTGCTTCACATGCCTTTACAGAGTTTAGCCTAAGACTGCTTAGTCCATGCTACCCCTAGGATAGCTTGTCTATAAGGCTGACTTTACAACCTGCACCATAAGGGTTGCTTGGCATGGTACAAGGTGATCACTAGAACTAGTGAGCATCATATACCAGGCCAACTTCTCACACTCACTACCTCACTCTCTCTCTCTCAAATACACTAACTCACTTACACTCTCTCATTCACTACCTCACGCTCTCTCTAGCTCACTACTTCACAACATCACTCTCTGTTTCTATCTCAATACATCACAACAACTCTCACCCTCACTACCTCATTCTTTCACTATCTCACTCTCTCTATCTCTCACTACCTCACTCTCTCACAAAAAACTCTCACTACATCCCTACTCAAAATATATTTATAACACTATCTCACTCTCTCTCTCCCTAACTCTCTCCCTAACATCACTCTATCTATTTCGATATCACTCTCACTACCTCACTATAACACAACTCACTCCCTCGAAAATTCACTACATCACTCTCTCGCTAACTCACTCTCTATTTCACTACCTTACAACTTCACTCTCTCTCTCCAACTCACTACGTCACTCTCTATCTCACTAACTCACTCTCTCTCTTTCTATCTCACCAAGGGCTAGATGTAGGTAATCTGAATTTACCGATTCTTAAATACCGAATTTTACCGATTCGGTATTCAAAAATCGGTAAATGAGATGTAGGGGAAAAATCGGTATTTTTTACCGAATCGGTAAAATTCGGTATCGTACTTTCGGAAAATACCGAATCGGTAATTACCGAATCGGTATTTACCGAATCGGTATTTCCCATTCATCCCTATGGGCTAAAAGGCCCATAGGAATGCATTGGAAATACCGATTCGGTAAATACCGAATCGGTAAATACCGAATCGGACAGCAAGCAAAAGTGAAACTGAACACAACAGCCAATCAGGTGCAACCACCCTCCCCTTTCCTACCAGGAAGTGGCTACACAGGCAGCTGCAACTAATTAGAAGGTTCTGGAGAGGCAGTTGGAGCAGAGAGACTGGGAGAAGCAGCAGACAGAGTTTGTGCTCTTTTAAAATTTAAACATGGCAAGCAGCAAGGACACAGCGCAGACAGAAAGAAAAAGAAAGCTGAAATTCAGCAGCATGGAGCTCCAGGTCCTTGTGGAGGAGGTGGTAAAGGTGCACCACAGACTGTTTGGAAGGCATTCCCTTACTGTGCCTGAATCAACAAAAAGGAAGCATTGGCTTGACATCCTAGAGAAAGTAAATGCAGTGGGAGTGACCACCAGAGTCATTGAAGATTTAAAAAAGAGGTTTTATGTCCTAAGGAGCCTCACAAAAAAAAAAAATAGCTGACCACCACAAACAGGCCTTGCAAATTGGTGGAGGAAAGAACACAGCACCCCCCCTCACCGACCTGGAGGAGATGGTAGCCACAACCTTGGAGCCTGAAAGCATCCATGGACTGGGAGAAGTGGACAGCTCGGCGAAAGCTGCAACTAGAAAAGGTAAGATGCATGCACAGCAATCCCCCTCACACCCTCATCCATCCCTCACCCCTTGCAGCTAAGTTGCCCCAGTCCCAGTGTGTCTGTGCTAAACAGTAGCAATGCATTATGGTACATGTAGTCAGTTAATGAAAGAGCATGTCACACAGCACTGTAACCACAAAGTAAGGCAAATGAATGCAGACATAATGAAGGGCAGGCAGCATGTAATAAGTGCAACTTCATATGTTTAATTATAGTGGCTGTGAGACATTTGCACCTAGCTGATATGTGCTCATATGTCCACAGGTCACACATCCAGAAGGCAGTCTCAGGAGGCAGAAGGCACGGCACCCGAGAGGGATGACAGTCATGAGCCAGGTCCCAGTGCATCACAGGACACAGGTGTTCTGAGTGGGCAGCCACCTTCCCAAGAACCTGACATCAGTGAAGAAATGCAGGCCTCCCCAAGACCTTCACAGTCCCCACTATTGGTTTCGTCACCCGAAATGCCAGTATCCCTTGAATTTGAAGCACCTGCTGCACACCCTAGTAGGAGGCATGTTGTTTCCCTACTGATTGTAATGGAGACAGCTACTGGTGAAATGGTGGGTGAAGAGTCAAAAAACTTGCCTGAAGCTGACATCTCTGCCACACTGCAGCCCAGCACAGAGCCTGTACCACATACCACTAGACGCCGCACAGTACAAGGAAGGAGTGTAGGTGCACGTGGGGAGGGGTCCAGTGTCAAGAGCATGGCAACAGGCATACATGACATGACCCAATCCATGCAGCAACTGTGCACAAAACTGGACTCTGAAATAACATCAAGGCGCAGGGAGAGGCAGCGTGCAGAGAGAACTGAGAAATCTATCCACCGCCTGGCAACAGCCACATCCCTGCTATGCAGGCGTAGCATGAATAGTCAGGAAGTCCTGACTCAAAACAGCAATCAGCTGACAATGGGCATAGCCGGAATGACCGGTACGCTGGAGGCTCTACTCAATGCTCAAAGTGCACAAACTGCTGCTATTGACGTGCCGGACACTGAAGGTAGCACCAGTAGGAGCAGCACGGCAAGCCCCCATGTTGTAGAGACAAGGAGGAGCAGCAGGCGACAGGGTGAGGGTACAGGCCAAACGCCCAGTGAACAGGGTGAGCCACATACACCTGCCAGTGCAAAGCGTGGCCACAAATGAACAGTTAATACTATGGCCTAGTGCCATTGGACATTCAATTTCTAGATGATAATATTTCTGTTGCACATTTGTGCCATTTAAACCTGCCTAGTGACAATATACAACTACGGAGGGTGGATTCAACACCTGTCTGTGTGTGTTTGCTCACTGTGAGCATTGATGTGACATGCTTACTGTTGCACTTTTGTTCTTTAACATACCTAGAAATATACTAAATAAAACACATTCACGTGCTTTCAATATAGGTCTCTGTCTCATCACTTACTCAGAAATAGTTGTGTGTTATTTCCTCACGTCTGTATCTGCCATCACTTGGTGTTGACACTCCAGCAGGTTATCTTTCAGGCACAGCAATGTCGTCGTCATGATCCTCATAGTCTGACAACTCCACCTCAGTACCCCTCTTTACAGCGAGATTGTGCAACATAGCACAGGCAGCAATGATATTACAGCAGGTGATGGGGGTATACTGCCTTGCACCTCCGCTCTTGTGCAAGCATCTGAACCTGCTTTTCCAGATACCAAATGTTCGCTCAACCACATTCCGTGTGCTCTTGTGTGCCCGGTTATATCTCCTTTGGCTGGGTGTTGAGGGGTTGAGGTAGGGTGTGAGTATGAAGGAGCGGAGGGCATATGCACTGTCTCCTAAAAGGTAATGGGAATACATTACTCACATTCATTCATGTACTTCTTACTGCAATAGGTGTTATAGGGGTCGCACACTGTGTCTTACCTAGGAGGTATCCTTCACCAAATTCCCCTGCAGTCAGCCGTGCATAGATGCCACTGTTTTGAAATATATAGGAGTCGTGGGTACTCCCAGGGAATTTTGCCACAAGGTCAGTAATGGCGAACTTTGCATTGCAGATCACCTGCACATTGATGGTGTGGGTAGACTTCCTATTCCTGTATATATATTCGGTGGCAGCAGGGGGACAAATGGGAATGTGCGTGCCATCAATGCAGCCAATTATATTGGGGAAACGTGCCATCTGGTAGAAGTCAGATTTTGTTTGGACCAGTTCAGCATGGGTTGCAGGAAAAGATATATAATGCTCCATCCTCTGTAACATGGCGTCAAGGAATTTGTGGAAAAACCTTGACAGACTGCTCTGGGTCACCCCACCTACCGCAGCAACCACACTCTGGTAGCTCCCAGACGCAAGCAGGTGTAGGCTGCACAGCACCTGCACGTGGGTAGGAATAGCATGTGCCCTTGGGGTAGTGTGCTCCAACAGTGGGTGTAGGTCCCTGATGAGTTCCGTGATGGTGTCTGGGGCCAACCTGTACCTCTGGAGTATCTCTGCCTCTGTGAGCATGAACAGGGTTATCCTCTGTCTGTACACCTGCTCCTCTCTCTGCCATTCCCTCTCTCCTTCCTCCTGTAGCCGTAGCCGTCTTGCAATTACATAAAATGCCGCCATTGTGCAAGAAGAATTGCATTTTGGGTCCATTTTTATAGGTTGCACCTGTTTACCACCTGATTCCAATCCATGGTAAATACCGACTCTTAAATACCGAATTTCAAACAAATTCGGTATTTCTGAGCTTCCCTACATCTCAATATCCATTTTTACCACTTCTTATTTACCGATTCTGTATTTTACCGATTCGGTAACTTTACCGATTCGGTACAATTACCGAATCGCAAACCGTTGCGATTCGGTAAATTTACCGATTCGGTAATATTTCCGATTCGGTATTTTACCGATTCGGTAAATTGACCGATTCGGTAAATTTACCGATTCAGACGATTTTCGGTCTCCTACATCCCGAAAGCTCAATACCGGTCGGTAACGGCCGAAAATACCCATTTTCGGCCGTTACCGACCGGTAAAGGTCTTCCTACATCTGGCCCCAAGTCACTTTCACTCTCTCTTTCACTACCTCAATCTTTCTCTATCTCACTACGTCACAACATCACTCACTGTTTCTATCTCACTACCTCACAAAATCCCTCTCCCTCACTAACTCACTCTTTCACTACCTCACTCTCTCTGTCTCTCACTACCTCACTCTCTATCTACCTCACTCTCTCTCACTACATATACATCACTACTCCCCTCTATCTATATCACTACCTCACTATCTCACAACTTCTCTCTCTAAAAACATCACTACCTCACTCTCTCACTACCTCACTCTCTATCTCACAACATCACAACTTCACTCTCTCTCTCTCTAACTCACTACATCACTCACTCTCTATCTCTCTACCTCACTCTTTCTATCTCACTAACTCACTTTCACTGTCTCTTTCACTACCTCTCTCTCTATCTCACTACATCACAGCATCACTCTCTGCTTACATCTGACTACCTCACAACATCCCTCTCCCTCACTACATCACTGTTTCAATACCTCACTCACTCTATCTCACTACCTCACTCTCTCTCACTACCTCACTCTCTCTCACTACCTCACTCTCTCTCTATATCTCACTACCTCACTCTCTCTCTGCTAATGCAATAGGTACCACATATGCAAAATATTATGCTGATGCCAACAGAAATGACGATGCCATTTATTTAGGGATAAAAAAAATACCAATAGCTCTACCTATAATATTGCCGAGACCATTGCATTGTAAATGCTTGTTCTTATTCCAGCCAATCCTGATGAAGTAGTCATATATTCTTTCAGTACTCTGCAGGTTTTTTAACATTTAAACAAAGCCAACTTCAGAGAGTCTGGTGCCCTGGGCATGTCATATTTTGGGCCCGCAGTTTGTAACACATTTGAATGTATTTCCCTTTTTTAGATTAATCAAGCCCTCATAATACCAAACCATATTGACTTATATATAACATTTTCTTTAAAGGGCAACCCACAAGAATGGGAAAGCTCAAGCTTTCCGGCATCCATTAGCAAATCAATCAATCACAGACATTTATATAGCGCACTACTCACCCGGAGGGTCTCAAGGCGCTAGGGGGGGGGGGAGAGCTGCTACTGCTCGAACAGCCAGGTCTTGAGCTTCTTTCTGAAGGAGAGGTGGTCTTGGGTCAGGCGCAGGTCGATCGGAAGGGAGTTCCAGGTCTTGGCGGCCAGGTGGGAGAAGGACCTTCCTCCCGCTGTCGTTCTCCGGATGCGGGGGACGGCGGCGAGGGCGTGGCTGGCTGATCGGAGATGTCGTTTGGGAACGTGGAAGTTGATGCGGTTGTTGAGGTAGCTGGGGCCTTGATCGTGTAGGGCTTTGTGTGCGTGGGTGAGGAGGCGGAAGGTGATTCTTTTCTTGACGGGGAGCCAGTGCAGGTCTCTCAGATGTCCGGAGATGTGGCTGTGTCGTGGGATGTCGAGGATGAGTCTGGCTGAGGCGTTCTGGATCCGCTGGAGTCTCTTCTGGAGCTTGGCGGTGGTTCCGGCGTAGAGGGCGTTGCCGTAGTCCAGTCGGCTGGTGACGAGTGCCTGGGTGACCGTCTTCCTTGTCTCGGTGGGGATCCACCGGAAGATCTTCCGTAGCATGCGCAGGATGTTGAAGCATGACGAGGAGACGGCGTTGACTTGTCTGGTCATGGTGAGGGAGGAGTCCAGGATGAATCCCAGGTTGCGTGCGTGGTCTGTCGGTTTGGGTGCGCTGCCCAGGGCGGGGGGACACCAGGAGTCGTCCCAGGCGGAGGGCGAGGAGCCCAGGATGAGGACTTCCGTCTTGTCTGAGTTCAGTTTCAGGCGGCTGGTCGACATCCACTCGGCTACGTCTTTCATCCCTTCGTGAAGGTTGGCTCTGGCGGCGGCGGGGTCGTTGGTCAGGGAGAGGATCAGCTGGGTGTCGTCGGCGTAGGAGATGATGTTGAGGTTGCGTTGGCGTACGATGGCTGCGAGGGGGCTCATGTAGACGTTGAAGAGGGTGGGGCTCAGCGATGATCCTTGAGGGACGCCGCAGATGACTTCGGTGGCCTCTGACTTGTACGGTGGTAGTACCAAAAGCATTGCTAAAACCATTTATTTTTGTGCTAGGCTCTCGATTTTTGGATGTGGCGGTGACAAAACTTTTGATTATAATAAAATTGCACACACGTATGCTTACTTACAGGGGATTTTTAGTCACCCTTCTTCATCCACTGGTCCACTGTTGTGTCATTCACGTTTTTGCTCCACCCACCACATTAAACTGAATGGGGCACATTGTCAGCCTTCTTCAGTCATTGGCTCACCTCACTCTGAATATTTGTTTGGCCAATCAGTGATCTTTAGCACCACTACCAAAAAGAAATTGGAGGGTCTGGAGACAAGAAAGGACAAAAAGATAAAAATAATAGCGAGACAGGGGAAGTAGAAGAAGGGTTAGTGATAAAAATGATGCAGAAAGATAGGGGAGGTATGGAGAGACCTAAGGTAAAGAGAGAAAGGTGAAGTGGTCAGAACGATACAGAGAGGTATAATGATGAAGAAGTATGAAGATGAAGGAAGAAAGGAAAGTAGTAAGGGTTAGAGTGAGGAAGAAAGATATGGGGAAGAAAATATATAGGGAGGGTGAAAGCTAGATACAGAGATTTGAGAGGCAGATAGAGAGGTACGGTAGACGGAGAAGGGGTGGAGGAAAAGGGAGACCGAGGCAGACAGGTAAAGATGTGAGGGAGTGTGAGAAGTAGAGACATGCAGGATAGAGAGAAAATGGTGAGGCTGAGAGAGGTGAATAATGAGAAGTGAGGTACAGAATGACAAGTGGGGTGAAAAGATCAATGAGGTAGTCAAAGAAAGGGGTAGATAAAGAAGTCAGATGTTGAGAAGGGTGGCAGTTCAGCATTGAGTAAAGTATGTAAAGAAAGTGAGGTAAGTCTCTCCCTCTCGCCTCCGACACATCGCTATTCCTATACACCTCTTCTCTCTTCAGCCAAGCTCCCACCTATCTCCCTCCCCTCTCTTGAGTTACTGGTTGTTCTTTACACTTCCGCCCTCTTTTACCTTTCCTGGATTGCCACTCTATGGGGCACATTAGGATGGCGGGCGGGCTTTGCCCGCCCGCCACCCTATCGGAAAACGGGACCGCCCGCCTTAAGGGCGGGGGTCCCAGGGGTGCCATTAGGATGTGCCCACCACAGTGGCGGGCACATCCTCTATTGTCAGCATTGTGGCGGGCGGTGCAGAGAGTACCGCCCGCCACAATGCTGAAAATGCATTGCAGCATTTGCATAATGAAAGCGGCAGGCACCGCGCGGTGCCTGCTGCTTTCATTATGCAAATGCAGGGGGTTACCATAGGTACCCCCCCGTGTGTACCCCCCTAATGTGCTTCACTCTGGGGGTCCGCAGGGGGCCCCCAGAGTGAAGTCCGCCTGCCTTTCGGCATTGGAAAATGACCATTATAATATGGCTGGCGGTGTCCCTTTTCCGCCCCTGCCGCAAGGCGACCGGGGCGGAAAACAGGCGGGCAGTGTTTCCCACCGCTGCGGTCCCCTCCGCCATCGTAATATGGCGGGGGGGAATACAGGGAAGGATGGCGGGCGGATTGCCCCCGGCAGGCTGGCGGTGGCTACCGCCAGCCTGGCAGGGGCAATCCGCCCGCCATCCTAATGGACCCCTAAGCCTCACGTCTGCTCCAACAGCGCTGACAGTGGACACCTCAATGATCCTGCCTCTGGTGACGACAATAATGGACCTAAAGCAATGCCACTCTTGCCATGAGTTGCCAGCTTTTTGTTTTATTATTATTATTATTGGAGTTTTATATAGCACGAACTTGACACTAAGGTATCAGAGCGCTTTACATGAGCACCACTTACGTTACAGGCGGACAAATTCATTTTTGTTAGGCACGGGGAGATTAAGTGAGTGGCCCAGAATCACAGAATGTTGAGCGCCCCTGCCAAGACTCGAACCCGGTTCCCCAGCTCTGAGGTCGATCGCCCTAGCCGTTAGGCCACATTCTCTCCCCCAGGGTGCCTGCCACCAGTAGGACTAGCTCCTTGACCATCACACCCAGTATTCCTCGAGTCCCTCTTCTGTTGTTCCTTTTCCGTGTTCCTTGGCATTGGCTCTCTGGTGCTGTGCCTTCCTCTATAAACAGCATGCCATCCTCGCTAATCATCGCCTGGTGGCCCACTCCTCTGAATCTCCTTTGTTTTTCTTCATTATCGGCCTATGGGTCTGCCACCACCCTTGAGACCCAGGACTACCTTAGTGTGAGGCATGGCATGCCCTTAGCTCCTGCTTTCGCATCTGCTGCCTTATTAGTTACTGTGGAGGAATTCTGTGCCCACGCAATAACAAAAGACTACTTGGCCACTCTTTACTAAGGGGTGACCCTCTACTGCCCTGGTGGTACCACCACTTCTCCAGTCCTAAATAAGGAGGCACATGGCAGCACTTCTGCTCAGACCCCTTACAAAGTCCCCCCTATTGGGCTTACCTAGTTCTTCAGGCACCTCAGGAGTCTGTCTATGTGCAGGTGTCAACCTGAAACTGCACTAATGCACATCCGAGGCAATCTCTACCTAGGGACACTGGAATTATGCGGCAGGGTTGACTAAATTATGCTGCAAGAGCAGGCAAGTTTTGCAACATAATGCAGCAAATTTTGTGATAGCATTACTTCATTATTTTGACATTCATAACTCATGATAGCACTGCCTGCAAAGATTTAAGGTGATTAGTACCAGTTTAACAACAAAATACAGCAATAAACAACTTTTCTGATGGCCTTCCACTGCGCAGGAACAAGTTACAATAGTTTTTAGTAACTTTTGACCCGTTTGAGTTAGAAACATTTTTTTTAAACATCTGCAGATGCAGCAGAAGATGGATTATATGAAAAATGCGGCAAGTTTGTAATTCAATCAATCAATCAATACATTTGTAGAGTGTGCTACACACCCGTGAGGGTCTCAAGGCGCTGTAGAGGGGGGGGCCCTATTGCTCGAATAGCCAGGTCTTGAGGGGTTTCCTGAAGGTGAGATGGTCCTGGGTCAGTCGTAGGTGTGCGGGGAGGGAGTTCCATGTCTTGGCTGCCAGGTAGGAGAACGATCTTCCTCCGGTGGTGGTTCTGCGAATCCGCGGGACGGTGGCGAAGGCGAGGCTGGTGGACCGGAGCTGGCGGGTGGGGGTGTAGAACGAGAGGCGGTTGTTGAGGTATTTGGGGCCCATGTTGTGGAGCACTTTGTGTGCGTGGGTGAGCAGCCTGAACGTGATCCTCTTGCTGACGTGGAGCCAGTGCAGGTTTCTCAGGTGGGCGGATATGTGGTTGTGGCAAGGGATGTCGAGGATGAGTTGTGCGGAGGCTTTCTGTATGCCCTGAAGGCGTTTCTGCAGTTTGGCTGTGGTTCCTGCGTATAGGGCGTTCCTGTAGTCCAGTCGGCTGGTGACGAGGGCCTGGGTGACCGTCTTTCTGGTTTCGGTGGGGATCCACCGGAAGATCTTTCGGAGCATGCACAGGGTGTTGAAGCAAGAGGACGAGACTGCGTTGACTTGCTTGGTCATCGTGAGGGAGGAGTCCAGGATGAATTATGCCGAAAAACACAGCAGCTGCATAATTGCATAATTTAAATGGACCTGTCTCTACCTCTTCACTTGACTGAGTTGTCATTATTTCCAACATGTAGAGGTATTAGATAATCTCTCACGGTATGTGCGGCTTTGGAAAGATGCGGTGGCCACTTAGCCACCAGCATCTGACGCTGTCGCTTTGATGCTCTTCACCTTATGCCCAGCACGGAGAGGGCAAGTATTTTACCTGCTCACTTGAACGGGAGAGCACACCTTCGAGATACATTGGTGAAATTTAATCCCTTACCTTGCAACCCAGAGACCAATCACAGGCTCCTCAGCTGTACCAAAAATCTTATAATTCTTGTCAAATCGCTTTGCCCGACATGTGCCTCATTGTGTAAATCTGTGTAATGTAGTAAATATGTGCAACTATGTACATTCGTATGATGGAACAAATGCCTCTACTATAATGCTGTCGAGGACTGACACAATTTCATTCTTCATCTGCACACTTCCCATTCTGTGTTCTGTATTCTGGTTCCATCTAGGCCACATACACTATATTTGGATTTGTATAGAGCATCATGTTTGAGCAGCTTCTGCTACAATAACATTTTTATTTGTAAAGTGTTGTGCCTCTTCTCGGAATTAAGTTAAAGTGGCTATATAAAACACCTATCATACATTAACTTATTCAGAGTAAGATATAAGAATTACCATATAAAAGCCGCGTGTGAGTCTGAAAATGTCCTCAAGTGCTTCCTGGCAGATGGGATGCGACTGAAGTGCACCTTACAGTATCGGTCAAAGATCACACAATGGATACAGTGACTCTGGGGCATATTACCAAGGGCCATTATCGCCGCTTTAGCGGGACTTTTTCCCGCTAATGTGGCGATAATTTTATAGCCCTATTACCAAGCTGTCGCTAACACCAGTTAGCGACAGCTTGTAGGCGATAGCGGGCATTTAGGGGCCCACTTTGCATGTCAGCGATAATTATTGCTAATGACATGCTAAGTGGGCGTGCCTAGATGTTAGCAACTGTTATTGTTATTGTTGTTATTGTTAACTTAGGTTTCTATAGCGCCAACTCACCTACAGGTCTCTAGGCGCTCAAGACCGATAACAACAGCAGTGATTAAGAACGTAAGCAAGGCAAAAAAGAAAAAAGGCCAATAGTGCAACTTATTTGGATGGGCCAAAGGCCTCCCTAAATAAAAGAGTTTTTAACAGCTTCCTGAAACGCAGGAGATTCGCTTCTCTCCGAAGTGATTCTGGTAATTTATTCCATATCTGTGGAACCAGAACCGAGAAAGATCTCCCTCCTTTGGTTTTTAGTTTATATCGAGGGCAGACCAGTAGCTGGGAATCCGCAGACCTCAAGACTCGTTTGGGAGTGTAGACCTCCAAATGTTCTTTGATATAGGCAGGGGCTAGCCCATAAATAGCCTTGTGGGCCGTGCACAAGCTCTTAAACTCCACCCTCTGCACAATAGGGAGCCAATGTAGCTTAAGCAGTAGAGGAGAGGCATGGGTTCTTCTAGGTAACCTGAAGACCAGACGCGCCGCGTCATTCAGGACCACCTGCAGTCTATTGGTCAGGATTTTAGGCAAACCTAGGTAAAGGGCGTTCCCGTAATCCAGCCTCGAGATGATGGTAGCAGAGACAACCATACGGAGTACGGAAAAGTAGAGAAGAGGGGCCAACTTGCGCAGCTGTCTAATCAAACCAGTACACATCCCTACTACTGAGGAAATCTGACTGGCCATTGACAACTCATTGTCAATCTTAATACCGAGACTTTTTACTTTATCACACGGTATTGGTGAGGGACCTAATTCCTGGGGCCAATATAAGTCACTCCAGGGTGAGGCAACACTCGAAACCACCGAAACCTCAGTTTTTTCCGGGTTTATTTTCAACAGGTTTGCAGTCATCCAACCAACCGTGTGTCTAAGAATGTTCTGGGCATTCGTCTGCGCCAGAACCGTGTTGTCAACGCTCAGTAGCAACTGGGTGTCATCAGCGTAGTTAAACACACGACCGCCCATGTTCACTAGAGAGTCAATCAATGGTTGGAGGTAGAGGTTGAATAGTAGCGGGGATAATGCGGAGCCCTGAGGGACCCCGCACTCCAGAATACCCACCTCGGAGATACAATCCCCCAGTTGAATCCTCTGCGACCTGCCTGTCAAGAAGGATTGAAGCCATTGATGGGCCGAACCCCTTATCCCGAAAGTGGCCAGTCTGTCCAGTAGCAGGGAATGGCTGACAGTATGGAACGCCGCCAATAGGTCTAAAAGTATCAGGGCGCTCGGTTTCTTACTGTCAGCCATACCTCTCAGCTCATCCAGCACCGAGAGCATCACCAACTCGGTGCTGTGATGTGCACGAAACCCTGCCTGACGCTCCTGGAGTAGATGATGTGACTCCAGGAATAAGGAAAGGGACTTCAACTTCAGCTGAAAACAGTCGCTAACATCGCTATCGCCTATTACCTACAAAGGCGTAGTTTTGGAAATATTCGTGCTAAGCGCGAATATCTCCAAAAGCTAACACCTGCCCAGAGCAGTTCTTAGCCATGTTATCCAATGGGAGGTGGATAACATGGCTAAGAGCATTGTCACGATAATGTGTGAATATAGCTGTATTTCCAGCGATATTCACGCATTTCGAATGATTTTTATCGTTTCTGAGATAAACCTTGATGATAGCAAGGTATCTCAGCGATAAAAATCGTCGTAGCGCGGCGATAACATTATTCCCGCTAACCCTGCTTAGCGATAAATATCGCTATTGCTAGGTAATATGCCCCTGAGTTACTTATGACTTCCTACCCAGAGCCTAGAGTAAAAGCATCCCTTTGACCACTCTGCTCTGTCATGCGAACGCTTTAAACGCTGCTTAGGCATGTCACCTAGAACAGCGGTATGTCTCTCCAGTAGTGGGACAGGAGGGCTGGCGTTTTCATGTATAAATTTTAAATTGTCAAACATGATTAGAAACAGTAATTAATTTCTGAGATATCGTAAGAGGAGTTTGCTTTGACAAATGCGTTTCCGTGGTGTTGTGCAATTTGGCAGCGAAATGTTTGTGAATGCACCGCTGTGCATTGATGGCTTTCACAGTTGGGTTTTGGTTATTTTTCTGTCAGGTGCAGAATTAAAAGGTAAAATGATACATATTCATGTCATTTAGATTTGAACTCCTGCAAACAAAGAACACAAATCTATTTCTATTCCCAGCTGGTGGGTCGTCGAGGCCTTCGATTAAGCAGATAGGTAAATTGTATTATGCAATTTAGATGAACGATCAATATAATAAATACTAGCTGAATAAATGAATACTGATTATGAAAAGAAATGACCGATCAACTTACAAAAAGTAATTTAGATGAAAAATCAATATAAAAACTAGCTAAATAAATTAACACTGATAATAAAAAGAAATGACCAATCAACTTACAAAAATAACCAACCAACTTAAAACAAGCCAGTTCTTCAGTAGATACAATTAACGTTCATTAAAGCTTTAAAATTCTCTGTGATGACACTAAGGGCCATATGTATCAAGAAAATTCGCAATCGCAAAGGCCGAAATTCGCAGAATTTCGGCCTTTGTGAATGTGAATTTGCTAAATGGAATGTATGAAGCAAAACTGGTGAAAAATAAGGAATCGCAAAATTTGCGATTCCTTATTTTGCAATTGCATTTAAGGAATCGCAAATTTTGCGATTCCTTAAATGCAATGTATGTAGCAAAAAAAATTAGCAAAATGTCCTTAAGGAATCGCAAATTACCACCAACTTCTAGTTGGTGGTAAGTTGTGAATTCCTTGAAAAATGCACATTTTTGCATTTTTCAAAGTTCCATGTGACGCACATACATGCCCTTAGGGCATGTATGTGCGTCACATGTGCACCCATGCATATTTCAGGGGTGCAATAGGGTGTCCTTTGGACACCCCTGCACCCTTAAAATTATTCTCAATTTGCGATTAGCAAATTGCGAATCGCAAATTGAGAATAACTTCCCATTCATTCCTATGGGCCTCCTGGCCCATAGAAATGAATGGGAAAGTATTCCATAATTGCGATTCGCAATTTGCTAATCACAATTAAGGAATTCTAAGGAATCGCAAAAAAATGCGATTTTGTACATACATACCCATTTGCGATTCTCAAATAGCGATTTCTTAAAAATCTCTATTTGAGAATCGCTAATGGGTATCTTGATACATATGGCCCTCTATTATTTCATCTGGTCCCATAGACCCAAAGCCATTAGCGAGTGAAATCTGATGTACATCTGTTGGGCATGGCCCTTCTCAATGGATTTCCCTAGAACTTTTTTGCTTTTTCTTCATGGTTTTTGCTGACTCTCTTTGCATGGCCTTAGAACTCTGGGTGCTTTCCCAATGTATTGCAGTGGGAAAACGTGCACGCCCTTCCTACAAATGCCAGGAAGGGGTTCTTATGTAATTGTTGTATGTGCTGTGCCTAAGAATGCCCAGTAAAAAGGTACACCACATACTGGGGGCAGGTGTGGCACTGGTTAATAGTGGGACACAGCAATGAGTGTGGTACCCACCTTAATAGCTTGACAAACATTTATCAGGCCGCAAGCCTGTGGGGCACAGTGGTGCCTGTGCTTAGGTTGGCATTTCTAACTCATTAGCCAACCATGAGCGGGCCTTTCACCACCACTGGTGATATTGGTAGGTGAAAGGCAGGACAGGTACACATGGTTGTTCCATGCCCAGGTAGTGAAGAACAGCCTTGTGGAAGAGGTGTGGTGCAGCGGCCAGGGTGCCTGACTTGGGAATACTGGGTTCACGGTATGATCTCCGGTGGCGGCGGCAGGTTATCCCAGCACCATGTGACTCTGGGCAATAGCTTGCTTAATCTTCGTGAGGGCCCCCAGCGCCGGGACACCACTTCAGAGGTAGCTGGGCGCTTTACAAATACTTGTATTTTCATGACTAAGGAGGTCAGCTCTGCCCATGGGACAACACTGGGGTGTTGCAGATTCTCTTATAGTGGCCTTAGAGACCTGGGCACTTTCTCTCTGTGAATGCGGGGAGAAAGTGCAAGCACACTTCCTACACATATTAGGAGGCAGGGCTGACATGGTGTTCCTAAACATAGGTCAGGTGTGCCATTGCAGGCCTGGGTGTGCGCGCACTTGCACCTTTGACGTTTTAAATAAGTGTCCCACCTGCCCTTGTATGCTGGTGTACGTGCACTGGCACCTATGGTGTTTTTAATATGTGTCCAGCCTACCATTGCAGGCCAGTGTGTGTATGCTTGCACATATGGGCATTTCAAACGTGTGTCAAACCTGCCATCCCAGGTTTGTGTGTGTGCAATTGCACTTAGGCTCAGGTTGGCCTTTCCAAACCACAAGCCAGTCCTGAGGTGAACTTTCACTACCACTGGAGCACCCCTACGGTAAGTCCTGAGGGGTGAAGCATGTGGTAGGTGAAAAGTAGGGCAGGTACACAGGTGTGTACTCTGCCCAGGTAGTGAATAATACCCATGGGTGTTTTCACTACCTATGAGGTTTGCTCTTCCCTTAGGTTAACATTGGAGAATTGGTGACATTACTTCAGGCTGCAGTAGTAGATTGCAGTGAAGCAGCATCATTATGTTTTCTATAATTTGATTCACAATGAAAACCCTCTCCTGTGGTAAAGGTGTATTTGGGTATCTTGTTAGCTTAACGCCTGTCACTTTGGAGGCTAGGGGAGGACCTCTGTGACTTCCCCAGTGACAGCTATAAACCTTGGGCATGCATCTGGAACAACAGACCTCTGTCATTTGTGGGCTGAGATGGATAGATTGGAGGGAGAGGTTTTGACACTTGTTCTGGGAGCCAGATCATAGCCCCACTAAAAATTAATATCTGTATTCCACTGCCTCATGACAGGCAGGACTGACATTTCGAGGAGACATCTGTGGTTCAAAGGGAAACCCTCTGAACCATCCCCACTTCAAAGGCACACTACAGTATAACTACTGATGTCATATTTCAGCAGGGTAGAGACACACGTGTGGGTTGTAAGACCGGACAGCCTGGCGATGTGCGCCCTGCCAGAGGAATCTGTTGTGCACAAGTAGGATTACTGCCATTGAAAAGGACTGTGTGCCCTTTCTGAATTTTGGCTTCCCAGGGCCGACTACCCAATGCTGTGTGGCACCCTGATGTGTGCTCTCCAAGGGCTTGCATGTCTTGTCTCCTGTTCTCTTGTGGAGGTCTCAGGGACATCAAAGACCTCCCGTGAGGAACCCACACCAACTACCTCTGACATCTGGAGAGCGGTGCCTTCTTACGTGCCCACAACGTCTGCTGAATTCCAACTGGTAGAACTCCGTGAGCTTGGAACTAAGCACTGTGCCTGGAGTCTGGATTGCCTTGTGCGGAGCCCCAAAAGCACTGCTTGCATCTAAGAAGAGAGGCCCCTACATCGTTGGAACTTTAAAGTGCATAGGTGTCTTGGTGGTGAGCGGTGTCACTGGTTGTGGGATCCAGAGTGGCACACTTCATCGATCGTGCCGCATCTCTCATGTGAAACATGCCGACTGCGCGCTATTGCTTGTGGTGATCTATTCACAGGTTGCGACCCTCAGAGGCGAGGGCGTACCACAGTGGTGTAAGAAAACTCGAAAGGGACCCCCTGCAAAGTACATGCAGGGGGCATGACACTCTACATCCAGTTCAGAGCTCGCAGGCCAGGGACTCAGTGTTGGAGGGGGCCCCTGACCACAGGGGTTGCGAGTGCTTCTCTTACGCCACTGGCCATAGTAGTGTTCATTCTACCCCTTGTGGCATTGCTAGACTTGCACCTGTGTGTGTGACCAGAACTGTCTGGTGCAACTCGGAGCAACGCACACCAGACATTGAGCCTAATTTCCAGGGAGTTACTGAGTTTGAGACTCTTCATTGTGTGTGACCGTATCAAAGTGCGGCTCGTATCAACGTGCACCAGATGTTGTGCTCGGATTGCCTGGTGCGACTCTGATCAATGTGTGTTCTGTGGGGTGCCTCCTTCTTCCGAGAGTACTCCCAGCTTCATTCTACAATCATCGATTGTTCCTTTTGGGCCCCCAGTGCGAGGGACCAACTGTCCTCTCTCCAACCGGCCCGATGACATTGTGTGCCAGGTACTATTGCCCAGATCTGGTGGTGATAGTGATTGACTGCGCTGAAGGAATGCTTCAGAAGTGATCCTAAAGAGTGTCAAGAGATAGTGTCACCTCCCCCCTGTGCTTCGCACAACTGGGCTGGTGCCAGAAGGCCCATTCTGGAACTCTTTGGAGTGCAGACTATTTCCCTCAGCCCACTTCTGCTCCGCATCCTGTGGGTAAACTTCGCCAGTGGTGCACAAACCCTCATTTGACGGCTGCCTCCTAATTAGTCCTGCTATACTCCCAGCTTCTTTCCTGGGACCCTGACTAAGTGTGACTTTGGCCGTGTGCAGCCTAGCATCCGGTGGAAGGCGGGTTACCGCCAATGCATGGGTGTAGGGTAGTTGGGTGAGTTGAAGGGTGGCGGGAGGCTTGGGCCACAGGATCTGCAGTGTGCTATCAATTGACCTGCTGGATATCAGGGGCTTCGTATTACGGTACTGTGTGCGTTTGTGTGGTAGCTTGTTCTGTATGGACCTGGCTGATATCCGTTGCACCACATATCAGTGCTGAGTGAGTGTGTGGGAGTGACAGTCTGCAGACCGCCTGTGAGTAACAACACTGGCCAATGGGGTTGCTTTATACCTTGATATCTTGCCAGAAGAATGCTACGTTTGACATTGGTTTTACGCGTGCAGCCTTGGCTCGCAGGGCTGCTTAAAATTATTATAATTCTCTCTATGTACATATTTCTGATACTGTTGTGACCTGGGGCCAAGGTGGGGATAGGTTTGACAGTATGTTGCACCTGCATACGGGTACTGGGTGGAAGGGGAAGAATAAGGGGGCATATTAGCAAAAACCTCGTTAAAATGATCACCTTTTTAGCGGCAGGCGATAATGGGCTTGCCAATATGCGTTATAGAATTCCAATAGAAGCCCAGATTAGATGTGCAGGACATCTAACCTGGGCTTCTATTGGAATTCTACAACCCATTATAGCTGTTTTAGTGGCAGTTTCCTCCCGCTAAAACGGCGATAATTTTAATGAGGTTCTTGCTAATATGCCCCTAGGTTCTTCACAAGTGTGCATACTACTGATGTCATGTCAACATGGTTTGAGCCTAATACTGCTAGTAATAGTTCCACATGTGATTTATGTCCAGAAATACATGATGTTCATGTTGTGTTGATTATAGTGTGTGTTGAATACAAATGTTATTTACATACATAACATGTGAATCCTCTTTTGTGATGCTAAGTGTAGTATTGTGAGCTAGTGCTGTGCCAATGCTCTACCCATTGCCTCTGTAATAAGCCTGACTATTCAGTACCAAACTACCCAAGGGTGAGCACAGGTTATACAGTGAGTGTAATCATCCACCCCAGATGGGAGTGGTAGGTTCCGCCTGGCTAGGGCATTGCCTCAGCCAACCAGAAAGTGCCAGTTCCAACAACATCCAATTATTTTGTTTATGGCCCCAGAAAAGCACGAGGAGCGTTCTTGTGCCCGTTTCGCGAAAAAGGGAATTTAGGTACATAACCCTCAAATCCTTTAGGAAAGGAAATAAACAAAAAATATGAGCTATTTTTTCGGAGGTGGAATTACTGAACATTTTCTATTCGTATGTACAGGATTAGTCCATTACCCTCACACTGTAGAAGTGGGGTGTATAGTAGTCTGAAACATAGAAAGGCCTTTTTTGTCCACTGATCTAAGTTGGACTCTAAATAAGATTGCCGTCTATTTATAAATGTCTAATGCATGTAAAGACAATTCTTATAGTTAGTTGCAGCGACCATGTCACTGTCACATGATACTAGTTTCAAATAACTTTTGGGTAAGAGTTTCCTAGCAGCCTTGGGAAGCAACACTATGATACAAATTGGAGGCAGGTGATCATTTTCCAAAGTTTTAACTGAGCTTCTGTGGCCAACATTCTTGTTCTTGGGTGTAATTTCAAGTCTTTTCTAATAAAGCCATTTAATACGGACAGAGGTGTATAACGACAGTCACATAATTAGTTAGTACAGCGATATGGCTTAAAACTGCTAAATGACTGACACTAAATTCTAATCTATTCTGAACAAGCAGTGTAGAAAGTCTTAAATTAAAAGCTTGCCAAACAATTTAAATAAAAGTGGCGTTTCAGAACTCTCTCATTTTTTGGTTAAAAACTATGGCCCAATGTAAAAGAATTGAACAGATTTCCATCGTTATAACCATGATAGTAGGGTCCATTGATGCTCCCCTGTATAAGTATGCAAAGCGTGCAATTGCTCGAGCCGTTAATATCGTTATATTCACGATCAGCTCTTTATAAAACAATCGGTTTAATTTTTAATCAAAAGTTACTCCTAAATAAGTATATTTCATGACTTGTTCTATTTTCTTTTCTAATTAACTCATTTAATGACGTTACTTTGGTTTTACAAAACTTTATAGAAAATGCATTCTCTATCAAGTATTTTCCTAAGTGTTTTAATTCTTTTTGAAGACCAATCTGGGTTGTGAAAATAATGATGAGGTCATCAGCATATATTAAATGTGAAATTCTTCTGTTACCAAATGTGGGTTGATCTCCTTCATATTGATTACGAATTTGGGTTAAATCAGTAATGTAAAGATCAAACAAAAAAGATGTCAGTATACATTATAATTGTTAACTTTAAGCATTAATCTTTGACCTTGGATAATTTAGCTTGTGTCCTAGTGTTTATAGGTAGTGTGTGATTGATACCCAATAGAGATAACTTTGACCAGAGTTTATGCCTAAAAACCTTATTGAAGGTGGTAGAGAAGTCCACAAAACAAATGAACAGATGGTTTCCTTGTAATTCAACTAAAGTAGGTAAAACAAATATATTATCCATGGTCGAACAGTTAGATCTAAAACCGGTATAGTTGATTAGGATATGTTCTTCCGCATCAGACCAGCGTATCAAATGTGACAAGAGATGTTTGGCAAACAACTTGCCACTTCTAGCAGACCAATAAGACAATAGCTGCTAGGGTCTTACTTTGGACCCATTTTATAATGTGGTCGGAGGTGGGACTCTTTCCAGGTCCGTAAGACTGGACCATTTAAGATTGCTTGATGGAATGGTAAGGAAATAATATCACTCCAGTTTTTTAGATCTGTTTTGATGTAATGCAATGTAATGTATTTTAAGGTGGTTTTGTAGAGTGCTGCTTGTCACCCATGAGGGTATCCAGGCATTGAGCAAGTGATAGTAGGTGTGTGGTGAGGCTGTGTCTGAGTATAGGCATTCTCGACAGTCCCACAAGAAGACTAATTGAAAAACCAGGTGGCAGATTTACAATATTTTGACAAAGGGCCGCGCCACAAGCTTTCCAGCTACGCTGCACTACATCAAAAGAAAAGGGCAGGAATGCTCCATATCTACAGGATATGGCACATACGTCACTTCTGCCAGCGCCTGTGCATAAACCGCATCCGAGCGCCAACGCAGGCCCCCTTGCACCATGGTGCAAGGCTGTCGTTGTTGCTGGCATGATTGTTTTTGTGCAGGAACGGATACCTTCCGGCACACAAATAATCAAAGGAGGTATTTTTTTAGTTCTATATTTGCCTCAGATTGCTGCACATTTGTTGCAGGAGGAAAAACAAGGAGAAATGTAAAGATTTCTCCTTGTTACTTCTGCTTTGTGAAGGTGTTATTTTTGACGCTGCCCCAGATTTACGCTTTGTTGCAAATCTAGTGTCAAAATCCATGGGTGTTAAGTGGGAAAACCCACAGCAACAACCATGGAACACCCCTTCCATGCAGGTTAAGGCATTGCCTTACTCCATATTTACAAGGCCATGAAAAACCCTGCAGGGTGGCTATGCGTGGCCTTGGAAATATGGGCCAGCACACTGTGCCACAAAAGTGATGCTGTGATGGTGTAAAAGTGCTGCACGGGCATTGTAAATATGCCCCCAGGTTTTCAGCTTCGTGTGGAATTCAAGCAGTGAGCAGTAGACTCTGATGTGTTGGGGAAGGTTTATGTTTATGTTTGGTGATTTTATAAAGTGCATGGCTGCCCAAGGGCTTCCCAGCACTGAAAGAGAGAGGTTCTGGCAACGGTTCAGGTTGGGTAATCATCATGGGAACAACCATGCCTTGAGTTTTTTCCTGAAATCTAGGTATATACTTTGTGGGTCATGGACACTTTCTATGATTTGAAATTCTAAACATTTGTGAAAGTTTTCGATTGAGTAGTTGCTCCTGATGTGATATTTATACTTGTGACACTAGTGCAAACTGACTTAAGCCCCAGGAAACACCAATTGACCCCGCTTCCTCTGCATCCAGGCGTCCCTACTTCTAGTGAACTGGCAGCCTGGCAAATGGTGTAAGAATTATTACAGCCACAGTGCACCCCCTGATTTCTTCTCCCAATAGCAGTCTGTGGGCTTCTTCCTTTTCCTTTGACATAGTATACATCCCCGTCTTCCACTTTGCCTGACATGTACTGTTTACACCTGAATAGAGGCAGCTTTAGTTGCAGCCACGGCCTGTGGAGGGAGTTCCGTGGGGCAGAGAGGCGGGGTGGGGGAGGGGCAGGGTGGGGGATACTAAACACGGAACATTGATAATTGCAGGTAAGTAAACAATTTAATAAATAAAACAAATTTCGTAGCGTTCCCTGCATTGCAAAATGCGATACATCACGCGCTACGAAATTCATTTTATTTATAAATTGTTTAGTTACCTGCAATTATCCATGTTTCGGTGTTTAGTACCCCCACTGATCTTGAACCGTTGAAATTCCTTGGCTTGCCGCTTGGGTGTGAAGTGCAATGACTTTCTGGGTACTGGCAACATACTCCAAACTAATATTGTGGCAGTCAGCAGCTGGGTAGTGTACTGAGTAGGTTTTCAGTTCTTGGACTTAGTAAAGGATCAACATGTTGGTCAGCCAGTGAGGGAAATATGCAGAATGGCAACTGATGTGTATGGTTCAGGTTGGCAGGGTGTGTTGGAGTCAGCCCTTCCAATCAATTGTCCACTTCCCGAAGCACTAATTACCGGGTGCTGTGCAGAGCGTAGTCTGCATGCACTTCCACAAATTTATGCTATTCAAAACACAGTGGGATGCCTCAGGGTGTAAGGGGATATGATTATGCTCAGCCTCTTTGCTGAGAGAAGGTATGAGTCCCATCCAAATTACCCAATAATATATGCTTTCGAGTCCCCTTGCAGAAGAGCCCCAACAGTCAGAGGTCTATAAAGGTGGATTGTGACTGCATGAGGCATCTTCTAAAAGCACACTGGGCACATGAGCATGACAGAATGGATACCTGCATCAATGCTCAAAGTGGACACCTGCCTCCGTCACCCAGTTTTCTTTTCTGTACAGTATCTGTACAAAAGAATGCAAATAAAATAGATCTCAATTTATGACTTACTAATATACCTAATGTCATCATGCAACACCTCAGTGGAACTCCCCACACACACACAGACCACACACAAAACCTCAGCATCATCCTGGACTCCTCGCTCACCATGAACCACCAGACCAATGCCGTCTCATCATCCTGCTTCCACACGCTATGCCTGCTCTGAAAGATCTTCAAGCGGATCCCCACTGAGTCCAGACAGACGGTCACCCACGCACTTATCAGCAGCAGACTAGATTATGACAAAGCACTCTATGCCGGCATCACCCAGAAACTCTTCAAGAAACTGCAGAACATTCAGAATGCCTCCACCAGACTCAATATCCCCTGCAGCAGCCACATCACCAGCCACCTGAAGGACCTCCACTGGCTCCCAATCAACAAAAGAATCACCTTCAAGCTCCTCACACACACCTACAAAGCGCTACACGACATGGGACCTGCGTGCGTCAAGCATTCTTATGCATTCCACGCACCCACCAGAGACATCTGCTCCACCCAACTGGCCCTGGCCGCCATTTGACGTATCCGCAAGCCCACGGCCAGAGGAAGATCCTTCTCCTACCTCGCAACAAAGACCTGCATCATTCTACCTCTTCACCTCAGGCAATCACTGTCACTGCCTCAATTCAGGAAGGATCTCAAGACCTGGCCCTTTGACTGCACCACAGTGCCTTTGACGTATCAGCAGTCCTGCCGCCCAGCGCATTGAGACCCTTGCGGGGGAGTAGTCGCGCTCTACAAGACTTTTTGATTGATTGATTGAGTGCCTCGCTCCCACTCCTCAATTCAGCATTCACATACAATGATTCATTGTTCCCAGAGTATAAGGGCCAGATTTACCATTTAATCATGCAGCGCAGTCCAGCAGCTGCAAATGCTGTGCTGCGTGAAAAGGAAAGAGGAGAGTGCCATATTTGCAGAAAAATGGCAATCTCCTCACCTTTCCCTAGCGCCGGCGCTGAAATCAGCTGCTCTGTGCCACTGAGACAGCTTTGCGCCATGGTGCAAGAGTGTCTCCTTGAGTCTAGCATCGGTTTTGTACTGAAAGGGTACCCTTCCAGTACAAAATACTGACTTTAACCCTTATCCCTCTATGTATGTGAGCTGTAAAGTGCAGCACACGTACAAATTCTGGAAAGGAAGGAGAAATGATAGTATTTCTCCTCTCATGCACCTATTTCAAAAGGGTGCAGTTTTCTGATGCTAAACCTTGTGTACTTTATTTAGTAAATAGGGTTTAGCATCAGAAACCTTGGATGGTGCGTGGGAATATTTATGCTCTACCCATTGAACGCCCCCTTGGTGCTAAGAAATTCAAAGCAGCGCTATGTGCTGCTTTGCATTACTTTCACATTTAACGCTGGAAAGTAAATCAGAAAAAAAGATTTTGCGCCCATTTGCATCACTTTTGGCGTAAAACCTTGGTAAAGCTTAGTAAATTTATCCCTAAGTGTTCAAGTGCCGAATCAGAGCCAATCAATGTGCACATCTGAGAGATGAAATCACTATCTGGCACATGCATCAACCAAAATTGCCCCTGGTAAAATAGCGAATCGGTAAAACAGGTCGTTACCGAGCACCAAACCTGAAATCCCAATGCATCAACCCCAATTCCGAATAAAATAAAGAATCACAAATAAACCCACGCGCTAAATTACTGAATCGCAAAATAGCGATTTGTTAATACCGAGAAAAGCATCAGCCCCAGGAAATACCGAATCGCAATAAAAAAATTGCAACAGAATGCATACAAAATCGCAAATACTGAAAATTCCCTAAATCGCTATTTAGCATGAGCAAAATAAGGGGAATCTTTACCAGGAGGTAAAGTTGGTGAAGGGAGAAAAAATAAATCCTACAGGGGGATACAATCAGAAACCCTTTAAATATGCCACTGGAGACCCTGTATGTCATCCAAAATGGCTGCCCTCTACGTGCTTGCTAGGAGGATGAGAATCAATGCAGCAGCACAGCGCAGGAGGAGGATCCAGGAGAGGGTATTCAGGGTGCGCATCACATTGTTGGGCCAGAATGAGGACCAAATCTATGACAAGTACAGACTGAATCGTACCATGATCATGCGCCTCATTGCTGACCTGGAACCACTACAGCAGCACCAGATCCGTGGACCAATGCCATCCCTGCCCACGTCCAGGTCCTATGCAGCCTGCACCTGCTGGTGTCTGGAAGTTTCCAGGTGGTTGTAGCGGTTGCCGGAGGCGTATCGCAAATCGCACTTTCACACTTCTTCAGCAAATTACTAGATGCCATGCTGACAATGATACATACCCTTTCCCACAACCCCACAGCAGTTGAACCGGACCAAACAGGACTTCTACCAGGTGGCACAATTTCCCCATGTCATAGGATGCGTTGACTGCATGCATGCCCCGTTCTGTCCCCCTCAGCCAACGAATACATATTCTGTAACCGGAAGTCCTATCACTCTATAAACATGCAGGTCATGGGCAATGCCAAGCACATCATTACGGACATTGTAGCGCAATTTCCCGGCAGCACACACAACGCCTACATATTCAGTCACAGTGGCATTCACAGGCGTCTGCTCAACGGTGAATTTGGAGAGGGACACCTACTAGGTACATACTTACGCCTAATCATTAACTCCATCATCACATATGTAATTGTATTCATTCCGCTAACCCTTTGCTCCCCACCCTGCAGGTGACAGCACATACGCCTTGTGTGAATAATATCACCTCACTCCCTACCTCAACCCAGCGACACCTCAGGAGCAGCGCTACAATGCAGCACATGTCAGTACCAGGAATGTGGTAGAGCGAACCTTTGGTATCCTCAAGAGTCGCTTCCAGATCCTACACAATGCAGGAGGTGCATTGCAGTATAACCCTGTAACCCTTCCGGATAATAGCAGTGTATGCCATGCTGCACAACATTGCCACCAATAGAGGTGAACGGAGATGACAACTTTCATGCTGAGCAACCCCACCACAACACCGACAGGCACATGTGCCAAACACAGCTGAAAGTCAAAGGAGGCGGACATACATCACACAACATCACTTCAGAGACAGGTAAGAATGAGCCATCACTACATTTTCTGGTGTGCAAATGTTTAATACACATGAGCACTTGTCAAGTGAATATGAATAATACGTCAACATGATGCAAACTCAAAACATTGTGAATGACACATATCCGTTGGCATCACTGGAGTATCTTGACGAAATGTAGTTGGCCCATGGTTACATCACCATTGCCAAATAGCTGGTAGTACATGGCTATTTGCGCCTTCCACATACCCCCAGCCTCCTGTCGCGTGACTCCTCTACATCACCACGATGTGTGTCGGTGGCTGTAGAGCTGCGCGAACTGCGCCTCCTATAGCTGGTCTCCGGCACAGAGACGCTGCTGACGCTTGATGCCGCCTCACTCCCCTCCTCCACTCTCAAATTGCTGGCACTAAATGTCCCAGACTGCAGATGCTCTGCTGCAGTGGTCACCTGGCCCAAGGCCTTGGCCACATCACCACAGTAATGACCCAGGTTGACCTGCAGTGACACAGACCTGCGTGACAGTACAACTGTGCTGTTGCAGAGCTTGGTGATGGCCCGAATAGATGCATTAAAACGGAGCAAGTTCTGGCGATGCCTCCTGCGCTCGCTGTGTTGCCAAGCTAGGACAGTATGGGTTAGCTCCTCTAGGCACTGTTTGATGTCTCTATTCCCCTCTGCTACGGCTGTGGTCATTTGACGCACAGCGTCTTTGATTGTGCACATGTTGCTTGCCAATTTTACTATGTTCATGCTCCTATGTGTCTCCCCTGCAGGCGCTGAACACGCAGCACCTGGGACTCTACCCCACCATAGCCATGTATAGGCTCTTCAGATCCCTCAGCAAGTCTTCCCAGGGGCCTGTGCCGCTTTCTGACTCGGACACGTGCTGGTGTTGGAGCTGGTGGAGTGACATGTGACTGGCGGGGAACATTTGTGGGTGCTGGCCTCTGCTCCGTCTCCATCACCTGCAGGGAGGGGACATTTGCCCTGCATCTTGGTGGTGTTGTCAGTGGTGGTGGTGATGGTGTTGATGTCAGTGGTGGTGGTGGGGGTTTGGATTGACGTCCCTGCGGAGTCTCTCCCTTGGTCCCTGACGGTGTTTCATATATGATGAGGCGTTCGCTGTCATCAGAGTCCACGAGTGATGCATCTGTGTGTGAAACAGTGCATTGTTATTTTTATTTCAAACTGTATCTGTTAATCATTTTTAATACTTTCTACTTCATGAATGACATATTTGGACAGACTGTTAGCCCTGTGCTGCTGGTCTAATTTCTTGCACATTGGGGATCATACATGCACACTTGGATGACATGTCTACAACTCCCATGATGCAACACTTCTGTGAGGGTATATGTGTTAGGCACTTCTACCTGTACACTGTTATTGGCCTGGGGGGATGGGCATGGGTATACAACATGCAGCGTATCAGCACAGGCATGCACCTTACCTTGTTCTCCGGTCGCTGCACCGGAAGTGTCCAATTGGGTGACACCTACTACTGCCTCAGGCCCAATGGTACCCTCGACGAGGTCCTCCAGAGCTGTGTTGGGAGTGACTTTGGATGTCTCCCCTCCTGTGGCAGCTGCATCCTTCACCCTTTCAGCGATTTTCTCCTTCACCCTTTTACTGAGGTAATACCACCTCTTCTTCAGATCGTCTATGCTGCGGTGCGTGACTCCGAGTGCATTCACCCACTCCTTGATGCGCAGCCAGATCGTGCGCTTCTCTGCCTCAGGCACCTTGAGTGACAGCTTTCCAAACAGCTTGTCATGCTTGCTGCTCACCCCCTCAATCAAAAGTTCCAGTTCCTTGTCAGAGAACTTTCTCTTCCTCCTTCTGGGCATGTCTGCACTTTGGGGTGCATCCTTGTCCATCCTGGTTTGCTGTGATGTTGCTGGTTTGTGAGAGTTGAGTTTCTCTGCTCAGCTCCTGTGCTCTGCCTCCTTATCTGAGCTCCTCAGTTCACTGAATGAAGCATGGGCTGGATGACTTCCTGGTTGTGATGTCATCAAACTGCTTCCAAAGCGACCCGTTTTTGCGATTTTGCTAATACTGAAATTGCTAATACCGATTCGGTATTTGCTAATTCGGTATTTGCTATTCTTTATTTTGTGCTTTCGCTATCATGTTTTCGGTATTTTTTAACGATTTTTACCGATTCAGTAAAAAACAACGAATCTGTTGATGCATCGCGAAAAACAAATCCTTATTTGCGATTCCTTATTAAGGACTCGTTTTTCTGAATTTTGATGCATGGGCCCATATGTGCCCCCCCCCCCCTAATTGGCAAGTGACATGCAAGAAGCATTCATACTGATGAGGCTATAAAATAAGTGATCTTAGAGTGGCTAGGCTTTGTAAAAAATACATGTAGACATCTGAAGAAAAAGACTTGAATCCCAGGTGGTGGCTTTGAGTAACATTTATTGAAATAAAGAGATAGCACATGCATTGCACCACCATCTCCAGAACAGCTCTCTACCAACTGACACCAAGGACACTGGCACAGCACATCCCAGAGACAACAGAGCAGAATGGAGCATAGAATCTTAGTGTTGCCTTCTCTCGAGTTTGGTTGTATTACTATCAGAACTGTCTACTTTACATTGTTTACTGTGTGGCCCATTTCCATGAAGTGGTTCACTGAAGGTGCTATAGTTACTTTCTTACGATTTCTTGAATTATGTTGAACAATTCTTTGGCATTGACTTATGTTTTCCCTTTGTGTTCCAGATTACAGCAAACAAATGATGGACGGTATGCTGACAATGCAAACATTCTCCCCCAGTCAAAAGATCCGGGTTAAATCCATTGCTCTTTTGCCCACTGTGCCACCCCAGTTTGGACCCAGCCATATGCAAATCTGCCTTGACCCTGTGCCCCATGGGAACAGCCCAGACCGATCTGCCAGGCCAGGTCCTCCCTGGACCGGAAACAAGCAACCTGGGACCGGTTTCAGGGTATGTCACCCTTCTTTAGCCAGGCTAGCTTGAATCCAGTGGAACAGTGGGCAAGGGACCCTCGTCTGGGCATACCCATCCCGTCCATCAATATTTCTTTTGCATATGTCTCCCTTAGTGGGACGGGTATGCCCAGATGTGGGTCCCATGCTCACTTTACCACTGGATTCAAGCTAGCCTGGTTGAGAAAGGGTAATGCCCTGGAACTGGTCCCAGGATGCTTGTTTCTGGTCCAGGGAGGACATGGCTTGGCAGTTCGGGCTGGACTGTTCCCACAAGGAACAGGGTCAAGACTGATTTGCATATGGCTGGGTCCAAACTGGGGTGGTGTGATGAGCAAAAGAATGATGGATTTAACCCAGATCTTCGTGACTGGGGGTGAATGTTTGCAATGTCCAGCATTCCGTCCATCAATTGTTTCTTTTGCACATTCTAGATTAGACACTGATTAGACTTATTAGGACAATTGTGTCCTGAATAAGCACCACGATGATTTTAACTAGGTTAGTGAGCTCAATCAATAAAGTTAGTTGACAATGAACATCACTAAACCTATTTTAAACCACTCTTGTGTAACATTAGTCTTTGCACACTAAAAACCATTACCTGCATACCCCCACTGCATCACATGGCTTCTACAAAAGATCTCCGGAAAAGAGCCCCTTCGCAGGTGCCTGTCGGGCATGCAGCATCGGCCCAAAGAAGAGCTAGCCAAATGATGAATTATGACACCTCTTACGGTGTTTGAGGGCACTTGCTCTTATCAGAGCCCTTTCCCCATACTGGAATAGTAGCATCTTTTCCCCCCTTTGTCTCCTTCCTCTTACTTCATCCTTAGGAATGCACACAACTCCCCATTATATGGTTTACTCATGTTAGGAGCAAGTGTGCTGGACCTATAAAAAAAAGCTCCTGGTTCCTCTTGGTAGAGAGAACCTTAAAACGAATGCCCATGTAATAACCTTCAACACTGTATTACTCCCTTCTTTTATCTGAGCCTGCAGAATTAGCCAATGACATGCCTCATTTCTGTGTAGTATTTTCACCTTTTCAGAACTTAAGGAGGTAAAGGCGGTTTAATAAACACTGACTTTCAGTTTCAGATTTGTGACTGTGAGTCCCTTTATTGTTTCTTTAAGTTCCTAAAGGAGTGAACAACCCTCCAATCAGCATGAACCAGACTTAAATTTGAGGGGTGATTCTTGTATTTCTGGTGGAAATGTGGTGTACTGTGGTTCCTTAACTGCCACTTCAGAAAGCAGAATTTAATGTGCACGTATTTTCATAAACACCCATTTCTCAATGTGAGATTGTGCTGTGGGCAGTGTCCGCCTGCCGCACAAGCTCCCATAGAGAAATAGTGCATTGCATCGTAATCAGGTGTGCGGCACAGCTGACCTATAGTTGGGCGGGTCCCTCAGCATCGAAATCAGGCCGTAAGTGGTGAACATGGAAGGGAATTTTAGGCATGAGTAAATCTTGCATCTGGGTGAGCCTGAACAAGAGCTTACTTCTTGGTGAACCTAACAGAATACTGATGCATCACATTTCAGTGTTGGTCAGGGGCCATTACCACTGCAAAGCTCACTGTGCATGCGTCCACAATCATATCACGGTATTGTTATGTTATGTTATGTTATTGGGGGATTTTATAGCGCTCAGCTAGTCCGAAGAGTGTCCCGACGCTTAAGATCCTCACAGGCACAGAATGAGGGGCGAGCAAAGGCACTTACTGAACAAAAAGCTGAGTTTTGAGATTTTTCCTAAAAGCCAGCAGATTACCGTTAGTTTTGAGGGACAGAGGTAGAGCGTTCCACAGCTGCGGTGCGAGGCGTTTAAAAGAGCGTCCACCGCACCGAGCACGGCGAATCGCAGGAACAACGGCCAAGGCCTGAGTGGAAGATCTAAGTGATCTGGAAGGTAGATAGAACATCATCCGTTTCCGGAGATACCTGACACCCACGCCATGCAATGCTTTAAAAGCCATTGTTAGCGTCTTGAACACAATACGCTTTCTGATTGGGAGCCAGTGAAGAGTTTTGAGCAGATCACTGGCACTGGCTCTCTTCTTGAGGCCGAAAATGGCACATGCTGCAGAGTTCTGGACGACTTGTAGGTGTGCCAGGAGGAACTCGGGAAGGCCCAGATACAACACATTAGAGTAATCGAGGCGCGAGCCTATCAGGGCCTGTACCGTTACTCTTCTATGGTCCAGTGACAGTAGGGGCAAAAATGTCCTAATCATCTTTAGGATGGCAAAACATTTGCCAGCCATGCCCAGAACCTGGGGTTTGAGAGAGAGGCTGTTGTCGATCTGTATTCCCAAATTTTTTGCGACCACCAAGTCGCTGGCGGGGGGGAACATGGCTGCAGGCCACCAGTCTTTCCACCTGGGGTCCGAGGGGCAGCCGAAGAAGAGCACTTCCGACTTGTCGGAGTTGCACTTGAGGCTGTTCTGTCCAAACCAGTTGAAAACAGCCTCAAGGCAACCTCTGATGTTTACACCATCAAAGTCGGAGTCTCTGTCGCACGTGAACAGGAGCTGGGTATCGTCAGCGTACGACACAATCTGAGCCCCGCGAGCCTCTGCCAGTGCCGCCAAAGGGGTCATATAGATGTTAAAGAGAGTTGGGCTCAGAATAGAGCCCTGAGGAACTCCCACCTCCAGTGGCGGCATTGTGGCAGAGAAAGGAGGAGCCCAGATCGTTTGTTGCCGATTAGCTGGAAAGGACTTGAACCAACTAAACACCGACCCCCTCAGGCCGATTTCCCAGAGTCTAAAAAGGAGACGGTCATTGGGGACGGTGTCGAAGGCCACCGAGAGATCAAGCATTACCAACATGGCTTTACCTCCACAGTCCAGTGTTTCCTTGATGGCCTCAGTGACTTCAAGCAAAGCTGTTTCAGTGCTCAAGTTGGAACGAAACCCGGATTGCGACTGGTGAAGAATATCGTGTGTCTCAAGAAAGTTTGCGAGAGTGAGATGGGCATGCTTCTCCACAGCTTTTGCAAGTGCTGGTAGAAGGGAAATAGGTCTGTAATTTGCATGGACCTTGGGGTCTAGGTTGTTTTTTTTTTTTAGGAGAGGCAAAATCAGGGCCTGTTTCCACGGCTGAGGGACCGCCCCTGTGCTAAGGCAGAGGTTAAGCAGCGGATTAATTAAGGGATAAAGCACAGGAGCCATCTGGGCGAGGAGTTTAGCGGGGCAGGGGTCTAACGGGGAGCCAGATTTTAATTTAGAAAGAAGGTCCAGGGAGGCCTGAAGGGTAAGTGGTGGAAAGTTCCAAAGAGCGGGACCTTCAGGGTTCGAGAGCGAAA
Organism: Lissotriton helveticus; assembly: GCF_964261635.1. Lineage (NCBI taxonomy): Eukaryota > Metazoa > Chordata > Amphibia > Caudata > Salamandridae > Lissotriton > Lissotriton helveticus. Next base: position 150,025,751 of record NC_136065.1, on the reverse strand, counting down.
GGGGCAAGGGCACTTCCTGTGCTCCGGCCACACCGGCTGCAGTGAAAGAGGCCTGGATGGTCTTTATTTTATTGGTGAAGAAGTTGGCAAGCTCGGTGATCCAGAGCTCAGAGTGCAAGGTCCTGGGGGTGCACCAGGAAGGGGAGATGAAATCCTTTACTACCCTAAAGATTTCTTTGCAGGAGTTGGAGGCTGTTTCGATTCTTTTCGCCAAATAAGACTTTTTACCTGCGGTAATGGCGTGGTGGTATTCTCTAATGAACTCTCTATAGGCTTCCTTAGAATTAGAGTCATAGTGCCAGCGCCATGCTCTTTCGGCTTTTTTGCATTGCCGCCGCTTCTCGGCAATCGTAGAGGAAAACCAGGGGGCGGATGCTTTCGCGGAATTGGTCCGAAGGGCCCGGGGAGGAGCCAATTCATCTAATCGTTGGGTAAGCCAGATCTGCAGGTGCTCGAGGTCCGACTCCAGCGACCCTGTCAGCTGGCATGGATGGATACGAAGGGCCTGAGCCAACATGGCAGGGGAAACCCGATGGAACGCTCTGACATCTTGGGCTTGGCCGACATGCCCATTGGAGGAGCCCTTCTCGACGTGAGTGATCTGAAATTCCGCTAAATAGTGGTCAGACCAAAGAACCGGTACAAGAGAGGACAGGTCAATAGGGATCGTGGAAAATACTTGGTCTAAAATATGACCCTTACAATGCGTAGGGGCCAGGAGATAAGGAGTGAGCCCTAATGAAGAAGTGATGTCATTCAGCTTAATGCTGTCTGGGGCATCCACAGTATCCATATGAATATTAAAATCTCCTAAGAGGAGACAATGTTTTGATCTAAGACAGAGCGTGGATATTATAGAGTGGAGCTCTTCGTAAAAGGAGCCCAACGGGCCCGGAGGCCTGTAGACCAATAGTAATTTGCATGATTGGTGTGGCGACAGGGAGAGCGAGAATCCCAGAGTCTCGCAACCCTGAATGTTGTCCGTGGGTAAAACTGAACAGGCCATGCGCCTGTCAACCACCATGGCGACCCCGCCCCCCCTCCCAGTGGCTCTGTCTTTCCTGAAGATCACGTGGCTGGGGGGGATTGCAGTAGCAATATCTGGTCCCGAGCCCTCTCCCAGCCAGGTTTCAGTCAGAAAAAGACATGAGGGTTTTATGTCTGTCAGTAGATTATAAACATCCAACGCATGCTTCCCCACGGACCTAGTGTTAAGTAGTAGGCAGTTACTCTTGTTGGAAATGGGTTGAGGAGAAGAGATGACACCCTTACCAATGTATGCAGCTTTTAACAATTTAGCTTCTTTCTACTGTGCACAATATGACTTCTCTCTACTGTACAATCCTTGTATCAGTGATAGGTGTACCTTGGCATGAAAAAAAAAATTCTCCGGCTTCAAAGACTACACCCAACAGACGTGCACCATTCTAACCATGCTTACAGGCTCTGGCTTGCAATCGCTCATGGACAATGTAACCGCAAATGCAGCACACCACATCAGTAAGTGTTGCAAATACCACACTACATAACAATTGAGTGTCCAAAGACTGTAGGCACTTGAGACTCATTTAAAAAAAGTATATTTAAAGGTGTTGGAATATTGTGTCAGAATTTCAGGACAATTTGTAATCCTCAAGAGGAGCATAGTTGACAGACCCAATCATCCACTTGTTCCAACCTATACAGTAATGCTAAGCTTAGGAACCCTGTGGAAAAATTAGGTAAGGAAAATTACTCCGAAGACACTGAATGTAAACGGTACACACAGCAACCTAGATCATCTCAAAACCACTGCTCAGATATTGTGAATAAAGAAAAGCACAATACACAGTGAGACTTATGCAATACAAAACATACAATTGTTAGTGTATGCAGTTCCAATGGAGTCATAAGACTTACCTCCCTGTGTATGAGGAAAGGCAGTAACTAGGTCTAGTTCTACTTTGAATCAGGCCTAGAATTGAATAGCCAAGAAGAGGCTCCACCACCGCTGAGATGGAGGAAGATGGTTCACCAGAGAAGTAAGCAGGTAGGTGATATAATTGCTGAAGGGTGTAACATGCCAAAGGAGAGGCTGCCATAATGGTGGGGGTAGCACCTAAACAGAGTAGCAAACACAAAAAAACTGTACTAAGCAAATGCAGGATTCTACAGATAAGCAGGATGTATCACAGGGAGGAATGGCAAAGGGTCTGTATGGTCACTGAGCTGGGGGAAGCAAAGTAACACAGGCGCTGGTCTGAATGCCGAGTGACAAACTGCACAGTAGCAAAAGAGCTGAAACAACTGAAAGATGTTGCCAGGCATTGATCAAGAGTCTAAACTGGAGCTACGTGGTCGGTGTCTCCCAGAAACTCCACCCACAACCCAGAAGTGTCTGTTAAGCCAATCTACAGAATACAGGGGCATATTATCAACAAATAGCAATATTTATCGCTAAGTAGGCTTATCGGCAATTTTTTTATCGCCGCGCATCACCGGATTTTATTGCTTAGATAACGTGCTATTAGCAACGTTTATCTCAAAAGCGATAACATTCCCGGTGATAGCGGCAAAATCCGTGAACATCGCTGAGAATACAGCGATATTCACGCATTATCGCTAATAGGGTCTTAGCCATTATATCCACCTCCCATTGGATATAATGGCTAAGAATTGGTCTGAGCAGGCGTTAGTTTTTGGAGATATTCGCGCTTAGCGCGAATATTTCCATCGCTACGCCTGTGTTGGTAATCGGCGATAGCGATGTTAGCGACTGCTTTCAGTCGCTAACAGGTTGGGTACGCCCACTTTGCATGCCATTAGCGATAAATATCGCTGACATGCAAAGCGGGCCCCAAACCGCTTGCTATCGCCTACAAGCTGTTGCTAACTGCTGTTAGCGACAGCTTGCTAATAGGGCGATAGAATTAATGCCGCTTAGCGGCCGAAAACGGCCACTAAAGCGGCGATAATTCCCTATCACCCCCCTTGATAATATGCCTCACAGTTCCCCATATTCTCCAATCCCAAAATCTTCTAAACTTTCCTGAGGGCTTAAAGCCTGCATCTTTGAGTACCAGCCCTTCATTGGGGAGATGCTTCCCATGAATCCTGACATGCTCTCTTACTCTCTCTATCTCTCTTGTTTACTCTCTCTCTTTCTCTCTCTCTCTCTCTCTCTCTCACTCACTCTGCATTTCTCTGATTCATCCTCTTTCTGTTTCTCTAGCCTTCTCTCTCTCTCTCTACCATCATACAGCATGGGGATAAAAAATATGTTGCACATGTGACAGAATCCAGCAACTTTCATTTTTGTAACTTATTTTTAATAATCCAATTAATCACTCTCAGCAACACCAATCCATGAAGCAGGTAGACCAGTCCAGCTGTGTCTCTGGGGCAGTTTCTGATTGCTAATTAATGATTCTCCACTCTGCACCTTGGGCACCGGTAATACCTGTGCTGTACAGAGACACACAGAGATACAATGGCATTGTGACCAAATGTAGACCGTGGAGAACAGCATGCATTTCAAATTCCTGCTGATTTTCCTATTATAGTGAAATGCCAACTTTCACAGAGCAATAATTATGGTTCGCATAAAATATTCATTTACTATGTTTCCAACATTTTGGAGGAATAGACTGCATATTTTATTGGCAAAAATACTCTGAAGCCATATATGACTTGCTTTTGAATGCCACAGAACCATATGCTTGATGTACAGGTTTAATTTCTATACAAAAGTAAAATTCTAAGCTTGTTTATCACACCAACGAAAACAAGCCACACTCATTTGTTTGATTTGCTGACACAGGTCTATTGGATCAGGAGTGTTTGTGGATGTGTGTGTGCTATTGTGTTCCATTGAATGATTTGAGATATATCTTCTTGTACTTGTGTGATTATTAAGGCTCAGGCAAAAGGAACTAATAGAGAGGTCACATAAAGTGGTGGCAAATAGCGCTCCAACAGTTTGTGACTGCTCTACGAGCCCCTTCAAACTGAAGGGGTCATATGACAACTGGCCTAATGAATATTAATTAGGCAAGTCACTATTTGTGGCCCAATGTGAGTTTGGATAAAAACAAAAGGATATGGCTGTCAAGGAACAGAAGATCACCATCCATGTGTCGGCCTTCCCATAAGGGAAAAAAAAAATGTAAACAGCTTTCCATTTTCCATAAACAACCAACTGCTGCTTTAAAAAAAACTTAGGGGCTGATCAGGGCCGGACTGGCTACCGGGCAGTTAGGAATGCTGCCGAGCTAGGGGGTGATTTCGTTAATGGGGACCTGCGTGAGCTAAACGAAATTCGTTTTGCTTTCAGTATTTCGCAGCACACGTAGGTCTCCATGGATGAAATCAGCCTCCACTGCAGTAAAATCAGGCAGCAGCTCGGCAGCATTCCTAACTGCCCGGTAGCCAGTCCGGCCATGGGGCTGATTATGATAAGGCCAGTAAAGGCTCCGACCTTTAGGGCTGCATCATAATGGGCCAGTCGGTTTCCTTTCCGACGGCTTATTATGATGGATGAGGTTAGAAAGTAAACCGGATGGTCTTTCCGGCTGGCTTCCGACGGGCTCAGAGAGCCTGTCCACCAGTCGGAATCTGGCCTGTAATCTCAAGGGCAGCTCTTTCCGCCCTTGAGATTACGATCACGCTTTCAGACACGGCTTCCATGTTGGTCTGTCCAACATAGAAACCATGTCGGAAAGCGTGTTAGGGGGCCCTTTGGTGCATGGCCTCCGGTTGGAGGCCGAGGGGGCACCATATTGATCCCTGTAGTGGTTCGGTCGCATCCTAATGGGGAAGTCTGGGCTGCTGACCAGGTGCCTGTCAGTCCCATGATCAAGTCGGTGTTAGGCGCAAGTAATTCCGCTCAACATCATAATGAGACCCTAAATGTTACCCATTTAGGAAAACATCTAGGGGGAGGCTGTGTGGTCCTCTGACCACTTCCTCCACCCGCATGGTCCCAAGACCGATTCTTAAGTGGAAACTGTCTAACAGGGACAGGTCACCCTTTGCGAATCTCTCACCCTCTCCTTTGAGGAGCTGGTAACAATTGCAGTCATGCACCCTTCATACATTCTATCCAAAGCAAAACTAGGGAGGGAACGCTGCTTAATAATCGCAATTTGAGATGAGCCAGTCAACCCATTTCACAATTCAGAACTGCTTTTCTGACTCACAAAACAGGTTTAATGTGTTCCCAAATGTCAGTTTGCAGTAACAAGTCTTGTGAGTTTCCAAATCTCAGAGGTCCTCATTTGCAATCTTTTGGCATAGGGCAGCACCGCAAGCCTTCCTGCTGTGCTGCCCTACATCAAAAGAAAAGGGCTTGAATGTGCTGTATCTTTGAGATACAGCCCATTCCTGTCCTCTTACCCAACGCTGGTACACAATTGGCTGCCACGGGCCAACGCATACTCCTTTGTACCATGGTGCAAGAGTGATTGCATTCTGTGAATGATTGTTTTGTGTAGGAAGGGGCACCTTCCTGCTCAAAAACAATCAATGGAAGGAATTTCCTCCTTCTATCTGTGCTGGTGAATGTAGCAGATATTGGAAGAGGAATAAATTAGGAGAAAAAGCATTATTTCTCCTCATTGCATCTCTCTTACACCTCCCCTGCGGAGGCGCAGACTTTTGACGAATTCCCAGGTTTACAGAACGTTGTAAATCTGGGAATGTGTCAAGTACCATGGTGTTACGTGGGAACACCCACTTTAAAGCCCATGGCATGCCTCCCCATCGCAGTGTGAGGCAATGCAGCAACTTGTGCTGCGTTGCCTCACACCATATCCACAAGGCCATGAAAAGCAACAGGGTGGCTTTACGTGGCCTTGTAGATTTGGCACCGCACTGTGCACCGCCAGAATATCAATAAGAGTGACATTGCAGCAGCGCACATGGGCTTGTAAATAAACCCCAGAGGGCCTCATCTACAAGGAAGTGATGCAGTGTGGTGCCGCAAACCGTTCCGCTGTGTCGTACTGCGTCATTTTCAAAGCACAGGGATGCATCGTATTAACAACAATATGGTGCATCCCTGTGCTTTCCCCTGCACTGGCGCATAATTGGCTGCCATGTGCCAGCGCAAGCACCCTCAAGTCATTTTGCAAGGGTGCCTGCTCTGTGGGGATGATTGTTTTTGTGCAGGAAGGGACACCTTCCTGCACAAAAACAATCATAAATCGCATCTTCCTCTTTCTATGCATGCTGCAAAAAGCAGCACGCATAGAAGGAGGATAATACGAGGAGAAATAAAAGTATTTCTCCTCATTGCGCCATTCCTTCACCTCACCTGGTGAGGCATAGGATTCTGATGCATTCCCAGTTTTACTAAATATTGTAAATCTGGGAATGTGTCAGGCTCAATCATGGATGTTGCGTGGGAACACCATCAGAAACACCAATTAAACGCCCTTTCATGCACAGTAAGAAAAAAAAAAAAAGTAACGTAAAGTAATGCGTGAAAGGGGCCCATGTTTACATGGCCAGCAAATGTCACACAGAATGACTTTACGTCAACATGTAAATATGGGCAAGCCCATCACGCCACTGGTGCGTCAAGAAAAGTCATGCACTGGGTGCTCAATGGGCTTGTATATAAGTTCCTGAGTTTGGAACTACAAAATGGCCTCGTACATTGGGCCATGTATGTTCGTCAAGGGGAATCGGAAGGACTCATGACTGTTCAGAAGAGGGCTCCATTGTCGTTGTCGATCACTCTTGCTTTGTGCTTTTTACCTGGTTCAAAATTGTAACCCCAAGAATATTTGTAGATAGATTTACTGAACCTATTAGTGCTTAGAGGAATGTCTGGTTTATGAGGTGCAGGACTATCAGTCGTCCTCTTCAGTACTAGCATTGTCTGATCTTTAGCTTTTGTGCAAATGTGTGCTTACAGAAGGCAGCTTTTATTTTTGGACAGTTTTTTGTTTATTATTTTTATTGGCACACATAAACACAGAAAGCACACAGTCCCATGCAATATTGAAGATTACAATGTTCGTTAGTCATAGCATTGACGCAGCAATTAGATAATTAAAAGGATACAAAATTACAAACAGCTTTTAATGCTTTGGATATGTAGTTCAAAAACCTGCTATATGCTGCAATATGTCACAGTAAATGCAAAATATCAATAAAAATATGTTTTAAAGAAAATACAAACAGCTTAAAGTGTAAATTACAGTAGCAAATTGGTTATGTTATCCGAGTACCGATTACAGCATTGCGTCCATAAAGCAACATGGGGAAAAAACAAAAAAACATGACTTGGAAGAAGCAGAACAAACATTTCCTAATAATATACATAATCGTTCCCTCTGTCTTTCCTGAACAGCGACAGCAAAGTAGGAGTGTTGTTTCATTCTATAGTTTGCAGTGCTGACAGCACACTGTGGGTGTCGCGGCAGAGACTTAATGGAAGTCTGTGTGTGATCTACCTGGATGGAGAATCATGGCTGCTGCTGTAAGCACAGGGAGGTGTCATTGAACACTTGTAGTAGACAAGGGGTGAAGTTGGATATAGAGTGATTATGGGGGTAAAGGAATGCAGTACACCTAGCTGCTGGAAGGGTGTGCTGATGTACGATCTAAGGTACCCAGATGGTCATATTTGAGCCTGCAGCCTGAACCTCGGGTAAATGACTAGGTGTAGCTGGCAGTGGTCTTTGTGTATTGCTTGCAAACAGTGAGACAAAGGGAAGATAGGTGTTGACAGGATAGGCTTTTCCAGGTTAATGAGGGGGAGGAGCTGTTAGATACTTCACTTGCACTTCACAAAGGTCCTGTATGAGCACTCTGAGAAAGGGGTTGACACTACTCTTTTCTGACCGTAAACAAGCTGGGGCCAGGGGAAGGAGGAATGGGATGCCTGGCATATCAAGGGGGTGGAAACCTCTAGCAGCTTCTTTCACTTCAAAGTGGGGACCAGGTATAAATGTTGGACCCTTAGACCCAAATCTTCAGTACACTTTTGAACCTGTGGATGACTCTGCCGGGAAGAAGGACTGCTGTGCTGCTGAAAGGACTGCCACTTTGCTGGACTGGGGCCCCGAAGGACTGTTGCCCTGCTGTGCTGCCCTGCTGCCCTCTTGCCTGCGTGAGATAGACTGGAACTGCATTGCAAGACCCAGAACCCCAGAGTGACTCCAAGGGCTAGTTGGCTCGCCTCCTGATAAGAAGCCCAAGGGACAGAACATGCTTCCAACAACCTTGACCTTGCACCTGGACTCTGCCATCAATGAGTCTTGCCATCCCAAATGGTGCCACCCAATCCTTAACCACCTCATTGACTTAGGCACAAATTGGAACGCAGCAGTATATTCAGTCCTGCTGTGTTGCTCTGCATAATCTGGGTGGCAATTCAAAGTGTAGAGCATGCACTAGGCATTGTCCTTCCTACAGAAGGGAGCAGTTGAGTCACACAAACCACAGGGCAGAAATCTAATCCAACAAATAAAAATAACTTGCAGAAAATGTCTTGCAGGAACTGTGAAAGTACTTGATTTTAAAAACTGTACGGAAAATACGCTGAGCAGATATCTCGCTTGACTTTTGTATGTGAGGGCATACGGCCTATGCAATTTTTATACAGGTGACCATCAAGCTCATGTCACATAATACATGCCGTTTCCTTATAAATTAAGAGTATTGCACATAGAAAATAATTTGCAGGTTCTTCCACAACTGCTAAAAAATCCTGGGAAACACTCAAAGTTCTGATGGGGTACTAATATTTCTGAGCCTACTGGAGTACACAGGGGAAATATATCTACAAAGAACAACTTATGTATGAGCCTATAAAAAAATAGAAAAAAAATGCACACCATGCAAATATTTGTGCCAGAGGAGAGGCAGTGCTAGTTTTAAAGCTACGACTTAGGCCCAGATTTACTAAAGCCCTCCTCCAGGTTTGCATTACATTTGTAATGTTTGCATAACTTTTGTAATGCAAACCCGATGCAAACTATTATTCTGGGATTTTTTATCAACTAAATCAGATTTGCGTTGGATAATATCCTAATGAGAGGCAAAGTTGTGCTATGCGCTACTCTGCATTAATTTGCATCAACGGGCATTCTATAGATGGTGCATGCAACCACCCTTGGGCTTTGATGCAAATCCCTGTCTCCAAACATTGGTAGATAGGAATCTGTGCCAAAATCTTGCCGTCCCTGGTGCTGGCCTAACGAGGAGAAATGTTACCATTTTTTCTCATTTGCCCCTCTTCGCATGTGTGATGCATTGTACAACAGACATGAAAAGTGGTTAAAGACTTAAAGTATAGTTCTTTTTAGCTGAAAGGGATCCCTTCCAGTACAAAACCTATGCGTCAGAAAAACGCACGCACCGTTGCACATGGGCCATGGTGTGTGGGTTGACTCATGGCTGCCAAAAGTGTGCCTGCGCTGGGTGAGATACGAAGCTTTTTTTCTCGCTCCCCTTTGTCTTTCACCATTTATGTGCCAGTCATGAGTTCATCAATTCGTGTGTGCTACTAATAGCATGTCAAATATGGCGGCCCAGCATGGTTGCTCAGATATGCCAGAGTAGTTCGGAAAATGCCAGCCTGTCACGGTGATGACTGATGCTCAGAAGAGTCAATGCTGCTCATTGAAACAGCTCTCTGTGTCAGGTGGATGCTGAGGATGCCAGCTCAATCCTTCAGCATGCCAGGGCTGATTCTGGCTGTCTTATTTTACAAGCTCATGACCGGGTTAGTGTTATCCACTAGGTTGCATATGCTGCCATACTAGAGTGGACACTGACCCTACATAAAATATACAACTTTACCAAGCAGTCTCTACATTGCCCCAGTATTTAGAGTGGCCCTGCCAAGCCAGATGCATGTGCTGGAATTCAAAGCATCGTTTTCATACTAGAAACCTCATTTCTGTGATACATAAGTTACCTTCGCCATGCCAGAATCCATATTCATTACAGTATCATCGTCATATCAGAAAATAAACTGCCCCAATATGAAAAGGTTCAATGGCAAGCAACCATCCACATCCCCCCACCTGAACAGCATTACTAGCAACCATTCTAGATTCCATGTTACCCAGATGTGTACCTTAAAATTCTAGCATTGATATTGCACGCGTATCTTCCACCACTGTCGTGCCAGAATCCCAATTTCCCCAGTACCTACATAAAGTTCCGGCATCACTGTCAACTCACTATCAGACCCTCCCACCCACTTCTGTATCCTTTCATACCTCTTGTACTTATCACCAGAATCTGCCTAGCTGGGGCTGCATGCCCCGGGTAAACAGCCTTTACAACGAAACTTTTACAACGAACTACCATTACAACGCAACTTTTACAACGCAAACCATTACAACGCATTGCTCTGGGGGGCGCTCTAGGATAGGGAATAGGTTCATTTACTATCCAATAACCTTCCCTAGTGTCCACGGTGACTGGAGTTGGAATAGTAAATTAAACTATTCACTATCCAGCACCCCAAAGCGCTATGCGTTGTAATGGACTGCGATGTAAAAACCGCGTTGTAAAGGCAGGCGTTGTAATAGCCTGCGTTGTAACGTCATACATCCCATGCCTTGCCATCAATGACTGCTATGGAAGCAGTATCTCCAGTTGCTTATTTTTCAATTCATACATTGAGCTAGGGGAGAAAGTGGGCCACGTCTACGTCCTGGCAGGGGCTACAAGTTTATTCAGAGTTGGTTCATTCCAGCCCACTCCCACGTGACTGCTACCCGTAGCCTGCAGCTAACTGGTGGAATGTTGCAATGCCTGAAAAGCATGTTCCAGACCACCATAGGCAGAGACATTATAAGGCATGGGTAAAGTGGGCTTTGGCCCAGGGTCCCAGCCTTTCAGGGGGCCCGATAGATCCAGCTCAGTTCAGCAGCAAATCTTTCACTAATCACTGTTGTGTCCTGCTGGAAGCAGTCTAGCGTTTTTAACCTGCTACTCCCACTTATCCAACACAGGCATCAGTGGTCAGGTGACTCTGCCAAGAAAAGAGCCCGAGTGCACGTGCTTGAGGCAATTTCTAGTAACCATCAGCCACAAGCATCAAGCGATTTAGGTATCGCAAACGGTGCGAATCGCAAAAATCGGCCGTTTGCGATTCCTAAATCACTATTTGGGATGCATCAATCCAAAATACAAGAATTTGCAATTTTTTTGCGATTTCTAAAAATGCGATTGCATTTAAGGAATCACAATTTGCGATTCCTTAAATGCAATGCATGACACCTAAAACAAATTGCGAATTCGCAATTAGGAGGAAAACCTCATGGTAATTTGCGAAAAAGCTGAAAAATGCAATTTTGTGCATTTTTCAAACTGTCATGTTGTGCACACACATGCCCTTAGGGCATGTGTGTGCACAACATATGTGCATAGATTGATTTCAGGGGTGCAACAGGGTGTCCTTTGGACACCCCTGCACCCTTGAAATCGCAATCTCAATTTGCGATTAGTTCATTGCGATTCGCAAATTGAGATTGTCTTCCCATTCATTCCTATGGGCCTTTTGGCCCATAGGAATCAATGGGAAGGTATTCCTTAATTGTGATTCGCAATTTGTGAATCGCAATTAAGGAAAAATAAGGAATCGCTAAAAAAATTGCGATGTTTTGATGCATTGCCGGTTGCGATTCCTTAATTGCGATTCCTTAATTTTCGCAATTAAGGAATCGCAAACGGCAACAATGATGCATGTACCTGCATATAGCCTGGGTCTGCAACTATCCTTTACAAAGTATGTGGACCTAGAGCCCACAACTTTACAATGACCTTGAATAATTCTTAAACCCGTTGTTTTAAATACTGTTTTCCTTTCATTTATTTTAATGTGGGTGATGTGTGAAAGTCTATTACATACATTTTGCAGAGAAATATCTGAAAATTAGATGTACACATATTTAGAATTTGGACAAGCATGCATGTGCACTCTCAGTGACCTAGCCAGAGAAGACATGAAAGCTAAAATTGGATCATAAATTCAAAGCTGTTCGGAACAGGGGCCCCTAAAAACGTTTGGCCCGCGGCCCCCAAAATCCTTAAGATGTCCCTGATCATAGGCATAAAGGTCCACTTCAAATAAAAACAGTCTCTTCTAAATAAAAAAATGAAGATCACCCACACCTACCCAGTAATATGCAAATCAACAACTCATATAGGAAAATATTGCCACCATCTAAATCAGTGCAACAGGCACTGGCTCAAGAGCCGGTACTACATTATTGAAACATAGTGGCCAAAGGGACCAATACACTATTTCACGCTGTCTACACTGGGGTGCTTAAAAGAAGGAATAACCTACAAACATATATAAAATATAAAAATGTAAAAAACTGCACCTTTCCTTTCTTTATATAAAAACATTGTGAAAGCCTTTACATTTTAATGGAATTTTACAGCACTATAAGGCGGAATCTGAAACGGAGAGCACAATTATAGTGCCTTATTCACAGTACAAGGAACCTGGGTAGGAGTTTACAACCAAGTTTAATATAGATCTGCAGCTCTTCACAGATTTCAATCAGACAAACAGGCCTTTGTTAGTTTTCCCTTAACAAGTGTCAGGCTCGCCTATTGCACACAGAACGCGAGAACAGCTCATAGTTAGTTCAATTTGACTCTGCCTATATGTGTTAAAACTTTAATAAAACCTCACTAATATTTTCTCAGTCTAAAAACATATATTATGTATATATTTTTGTCTCTTATTTACATGTTCAGTCGTCTTTCCACAAATCAGTGGTGGGTGGGCAGCAGCCTCAAACTAACTCACAAATGCAGCACAATCCTCCGCATTATTGGAACCACGTTGGAATGGCATAATTTTACTGAAAGTGCTCCGGCTAATGCGACATAAGCACTTTGTCAGCAGGGGCATGGCTTCAGGGGCGGTATTTGGGGTGTTACACCCCCCTAACACTTGTATTTTCTGATGAACAGTTGGGTACAGGTGCTTTCAGTCGAATATGGTGAAGTGGCTGTAAGATTTTACCTGGGATTTTTGCAAGCACACTGACAAAAACACACACTCTCTCTTATCTGTTTTGAAGGCCCTAAAAACTTGATTATTTTACACAAACTATTGTGTTTCTCTCCCTATACGCTCTTATCAATCCTCATCCTCTCTCTTTCCACTGCCTCTCGAGCACCTCTCATGAGCCCAGCTTGTCGTATAATGTATTTTTAATAGTATGTACCAGCATGATTGTTGGGAAATCTGAAGCTCGCTAGGGGTGGTCGGTAAACCTCGCTCTGCCAGCGCCGTTCACTGAGGGGCATATTACCAACAACTAGCGATCATTATCGCTGTGTTGGCTTAGCGGCAATATTTCTATCGCCGCCCTTCACCCTTTTTTATCGCTGAGATACCTTGCTATTAGCAAGGTTTATCTCAGGAGCGATAAAAAACAGGCGAAATGCGTGAATATCGCTGTCAATACAGCGATATACATGCATAACCGTGACAATGCTCTTAGCCATGTTATCCACCTCTCATTGGATAACATGGCTAAGAACTGGTCAGGGCAGGCGTTAGCTTTTAGAGATATTCGCGCTTAGCGCGAATATTTCCAACACAACGCCTGTGCTGATCATAGGAGATAGCGATGTTAGCGACTGTTTTCAGTCGCTAACATCTTGGCAGGCCCACTTTGCATATCATTAGCGATAATTATCGCTGACGTGCAAAGTGGGCCCCTAAAGGCCCGCTATCGCCTACAAGCTGTCGCTAACTGGTGTTAGCGACAGCTTGGTAATAGGGCGATAAAATGATCGCCGCATTAGCGGGAAAAAGTCCCGCTAATGCGGCGATAATGGCCCTTGGTAATATGCCCCTGAGTTTTTGTCAACCGCCTTACACTTGGAGGGCTGAGTTTGGAAAAAAGTCCGCCTATGCCGCTTAGCAGAGTTTACCTGCACCCCCTCCACCACTACAGTTTGTAGTTGTTCTCCTGCATGTTATAAAACTTCATCCAGTTTAATCACCAGAGACACACCTGTGTACCTTGCACGATTTTTTTTTATCAGAACTGTTTTTGAGTCCTCGACTGCAAACTGGTGTTGGTTTCAACCTTCACGCTCTGTGATGTCACGCTGCTGTTGATTAGGAGATCGCAAAAAATTCAGTACAGAAGTTAACCTGCACAACCATGAGCTGGTGTGGTTCGTCTGTAATGGCTGTAGAAAATGAAGAAATACTCTGACAGTTCATTAGGGGTGAGGGAAGAAAGTCTACTGTATAAAGGAAGTGTCTGCGATTTGCAAATGGATGCCATAATTCATTTATTTCCCTGTTCACCAATGGATGAAGTTCTGCCACAGGGCACCTCGTAAAAGATATTTTCCTGTCTAACCATTTTCAGGCAGCAGCCCTCAACTCCAAAAATGCTACACTGGAAGTCAATCCTTTGTATTTCATCCAGAAACTCTGTACCCACTAGTAGAGACAGACCACCATGTGACGCACCATGTGACGCACAGCACACTGCTCTGCACTGCAGTTCAGCACTCCATGCCCCCTCTCTTCGCACACACACCCTTTCCCTCTTCAGCTCCACCATTGCCTGCCCTACTCCACACACAGGCGTGCAGGCATGCATAAGTTCAGCCACTGTATTCCAGCACTCCCTGCCCATTCCTTTATTCCCCATACACACCGGTGCTGGCAGAGCAGTTCTCGTCAATGCCGTTGCCCTACACCTCCTCCTAGCTCCCCCGGGCCCTCACACACACACACACAGACATCAATCTTCACCAGCTCACCCATCTTCTGCTCGCTGCGCCGGTGGGCAGACCCGCTGTGCTTGAAGTTACAATGTTGTGTTTTACTAGCTGAGCTCAGCAGCTGCTTGCTTCCTGCCGGACTGACACAGGGCTTCACTCACCACTGCTTTCAAGCAGGAACTAGGGCTGGTCTCTGCCTGCTTCGAGGCCACCGACGTGGAAGGGAGACACTTTACCCTGGAGGTTTCCAAAACAGTGTCCATTTTGACCTCTGAGGCCTCCTCAGAGGGAGCCCCGATGATGGCCAATGATTACCCCTTCAACCTCATGGTGAAGAGAGTCAACTGTGCCCTGGACTAGAGGTGCAGATGGTCACCAGCCCCCAGAGAGAGACCATGGTAAGCACCTGCATATGCCTACTTAGCAGCCACCTCCTGCTCCTGGGGAATGCTCAGTTCACACATTTAATGTAGGAGGCAGTAAAGATTAGGGGTGGGTGAGTGGAGCTACTCTACCCACTTGCGGAACGCTGCAGAATTCAAAATAGTGCAACTCCACGAGCTCCGCACACCCCTAAACCTCACACCCACCCAATGTTACTGACCAAGCTACGCCCCTGTTTGTCAGACCACACTACCTTGTGCGAGAGATCCAATGAGAGCGATGCTGATACCTATCTCTAACCACATCTAATAGTGATGAGATACATAGGAACAGAGTGATGGTAGAATGAGGGGAAAGGGGAATGGGATAAGAGAGAAAACATCCCTCTGACTTGTCTCTTCTATGGATCACGTATATCTGCAGGATGCAGTTGTTATCTACAAGATAAAGACATATCTTGGTGAGTGCCTTTACTCTAGCAATGTCTCTGTTTAACCCACTCTTCATACTTTTATAGGTAACTGGTCATTCCTAAAAATTAAACATACAAAAATAAGAACTTCAATTACATAAACATGCAGTAGTGCTAGCAAGCCAGCAACCAAAGTGGTCATTGCCAGCGGAGGCTCTGTGGGCCCGGCATAGAATCCATATAAATCTGCTGTTCCAGAGAACACCCCATGTTTGGATTAAGCTGCTGTGCTGCTGTATGTCACCGTCACCACTATTCCTTGCCTTATGGTCTTATTTTGGCCTGAAGGAGAGGCACATACCTTAATGGCAGCCATGAGCCTCATATGGATAGACAAGGAGCTGCCTGGAGGTGAAACTAGGACCTTTAAATTCAGGTCCAGAAGGTTGCACAGATTTGCTCATTGAAACTGGTGGTGGAGGTACATCATGATGCCACATCTACATGAAGCAGAAGTTGGAAGGCGGGTGATGCAAAATGATGCACAGAAAATCTGGGCGCCTCCAACTACTGGTGTGGTACTCAGTGCTTAATTTGTAAAGAATAAGTATCAGGAACCTCATCAGATGGCAACTGCAACTTGCAGCACATATTGCCGCTACCAGTGCTGCCAATGAGAGTACCAATATGACTAATTATCATCACACTCCTACAAGTGTGAGGATTCAGCCTATTTCATGCTCCCAATGCTATAAAAATGGTTGTGGCTACAGGAATTAATCATTTTTATTGGATATTGAACAAATATACAACTGCTGACGTCCTCATCTCTTAATTAGATATAAAGTACCACCATGTTGCAGACTGTCATAAGTCCCAGTGTTGACAATTAAGTGCTGGGTCCGGGTAGTAGAAACCACTGACTAAAATTAAGCATTGGCGGTACTCAAGAGCTGCTGAAGAGGGAGAGGGTGACATGGTGCCGGAGAACTGTGATTGTGGGTCTCAGCCTGAGCCTCTGCCTGTGGCTGGTGGGAGCAAGGACATTGTGTGGCTGGCCTCATCATGAAACACATCTACTGAAGGTGAGGAAGTGGCTGTGATCATACCAAGTGGGATTCCTGGTATGACAGCCCACTGGAATTTCTGAGGATAGTAGAGGTGATCATGCCATGGGGCGTCCCTGACTAGCACAGTGATTCACCCTGACAGCCAGTAAATGATGCAAAAGCAGGAGGCGCATGGTCTTGTCGGCTTCAAGATGGCCACGCCTTGAGTGCGCTCTGCAGGCCGAGTGCACTATCTGAAACAACCCTGGTGGAACAGGGCAACTTCCCGGTGTGCAGCCAGGTGCACAACTGTTGGAGCAGCTGTACCAGGCTGAGACCTCCCCGGCTGGCGGACTTGCTGTGGCAACCAATTAATGGCTTGAGGCATACCTGACCGCTGAAGCTGAAGGAGGAAGGCTGTGGATGAGACCGAGGGTGCTGAAACGCTGCAAGGAGTCAAGTGAGCCGCAAGGTGATTGCACACTTGGAGGAGCTGGCTAAACAGCTCCCGGCCCAACCACTTTCCTGCTGAGAGATCCGACCTGTCTGTGGCCTTCCCAGGCTACGGACTGGGGTGGAGAGCTTTGCTGCGCAGTGAGGGCCTCGGCCTGTACACGGATGCGTGCGTGCCGGACCCGGGCAGAGGGGCTGCTGGAGAGAGCTGAGGCCGCGGACTTGAAACCTGTACTGGACCTGATCTTCGGAGTCCTGGACGTGAACTGGTGAGACCGGCGGCGAGGTGCATGATTGGAGGCTGCTGACTAGGCTGGTCCTGCCCGTGACTGAGTGCCTCGGGTCGCATGTCGGAGTCCGTTACTGCCTATGAGGACACCAGAGGCTACAGTGAATGGTGCAGAACCGTGGGCAAATAGGTGAGGAGGAGCCGCACTTCTTGGGGAGGGGACGAAATCCCATACACACTGGGCACCGATGCAAGATTGCCCTCACCCCCCACTGACGACCTTTGAGACTTGTGAGAAGCCTGCTCCTCTTCCCCCCCTCCGAAGCCGACCTTCTCCCTGATTGATGATCCTGTTACTGTGGGGAATGCAGGAGACCAAGCATAGATGAGGGCGATAGCGATATCCGGTCTATTTTACTGTACGTCAAGACAAGCCTGCGCTCAATAAATGCTAAAGTTGACAACCTCATGACCCGACTAGATAAGATGCATCAGAAAGTTGAGGCACACAACAACAGAATAACGCAGCTAGAATCCAGCGTGTCAGACTCCGAAGACGCGTTTGCCTACGACTGCCAGAAGATGTTAAAAAGGGACAAGGTGCTGGAACTATTGCGCGCTAAGAAAGAAGATTTGGAAATCCGTTCCAGACGGAACAACATCCGAATCACCAGCATACCAGAGTTACAGCGCTTACAAAAATGGAGGATTACCTCGAGTCCATGCTGGGCGAATTGTTTCGCCCAGTACTCTCTGAGATGTTTATTGTGGAAAAAGTGCACCGCTCGTTGTGTTAGTGGCCTCTGTCAGGGTCCCGGCGAGAATGATAATCGCCCATTTACTGAACAATCACGACAGAGATGCGTTACTGTGCAGGGTCAGGGAAATGGAAGAGGTCAAACATCAGGGCAACATCTTGTCTTTCTATCCTGACTTCACTCTATCGGTCCAGGCCGCGAGGAGAGAATTCCTGCCTGCCAAGAGCCTCCTTCAACAGCTGGAGATCTCCTATGCTCTCCTTTATCCGTTATGCTCTCCTTTATCCGTCCAAACTCCATATCACCTGCAGAGTTTTTCACCGACCCCGAGGCTGCTCACCTATCTAAACCAGATCGACAAGGAAATAAAGAGATCTGCTGATACATCTGAATGGCAGGAGGGAGGAAGATCCAGCGACAATTACTAAAACCAAGCCCATAACGCAACCATAGTTCTGTAATAAACTGTGAACTATGGGACAGCAGTCATACTGTGCTGCACCGGGGCTGGGCTGCCTGGAGAGGGTGGCAGACATGTGATACTACCACTTTTGTCTTGTTCACCTAAATCACAGCAACACTTGATCACCTGAACGCTGAGTCAGGGGTTTCTGTCTGATGTGACCATGCTCTCAAGGGATTATTCCCCGGCCATTGTTTCAAGTTGAGGTATTCTAATGGGGTTGGGCCCATGTCTCAACCTGTTTGGGTGTTAGAGTGGGTGGGGAGGGGGAAGGGGAGTTTCAGTTTGGTGGTCACCGACAAGCTCAGTTAAAAACAGCGCAGCACGCGGGAGTCGGGGAGGAATCACGGTGGGACACACATCACAACAGCTTGTTGGGTTTAGTTCCCGTTCTTACCCTAGATTTGTGCATGCAGGACGCCAAACTTACCATTTTTAGGCAGATGCTGCAAACGGACCGTTTGCTCTATAGCGTAACACACCACAGAATGACAGGATAGCTATCTACCATTAGCATGACGACAGTGACAAGCTTAACATGAAACATATGGGGTCTAAATGATCATCAGAAATCCAGGCTAGTGCAAGCATACCTGGCCGACATGGGGTGGATGTGTGCTTCCTCCAGGAGACAAACCTGGTTACCGCAGATGCTGCCATCTTCGGGCCAGGTGGTGTGGAACGAACTATGCTTGGGGGTGTCCATTTTGCTAATAAGGGGTCTCCTATGGTATACACTACACTTGATCATTGAGAAGACAGGAAGATATGTCATATTAGTGGGCACACTCTACGAACAAAAGCTTATTCCGGTTGCCGCCTATGTTCCCCACACGGACGACCCTGATTTTTTTCTCAAAATCTGGTGCCAAGTTTTATATTACGTTTAGAGGAAACAATGGTTCAGGGTTGACCTCAGCAGGTCCAACTGAAGCGAACCCTGAACCATTGTTTCCTCTAGACATATTCTAACCCCAGGTTCGCATTCCGGGGCACCCTTGTTCTCCCTTACTAAGTTTTATATAATGCCTCCCACCCGATTGTGTGTGGAGGAACGTCAATGTAGCACTGCAGGGAAACCTGGACCGCTCTAGCGATAGACAACAACATTCGCTCTCAGTGGAATTTCTCATTACACTTATCGCCGGCAACGCACTAGTAGATATATGGTGCCACAGACATAACTCACAGTGCGACGGGACATGCTTCACCTCTTTGCATTCCTCATGGCCTCGCATTGACAATTGGCTGGTGTTGAGAGACATCCTCACCTGGGCTAGAGGAGTGGCGCACCAGCCGCTCACACTGTCCAACCACTCACTGGTCCGATTGAAACTGCAGATCCTGCAGACTCTTCCTCCGGTGTACCTGTGGAGGCTGCCCCTACGGACCCTGCAGGATGGGTGTTCAGGGCGGAGATTGAGGTGGCCATTACTGAATTTTTCAAACTGAACAAATGATCTGTCTCCTCACCTTCTACACTGTGGGAAGCTTTTAAAGTGATCATTATAGGTACCTGCATTACCAAGCAGGTGGGTGTACTGAAAGCAATAAGAGGATCCCTAAGGGAATTGGAATGCTGAAAGAAAGTTACAGCCATAATCCTAGATTGGAACCGCTGGTTGACATACAAGCAAAGCTAACAGAATATCAGACTGAGGCTGACAGGGAGGTCAAATGAATGTCTGACAAAATATAGAGACATAATATCGAGGTACAAAAATATCTGAGCATTAATATCGATGTCAACAATATCGACATCCTATGTCCAACAAGGTAAGTACAAAAATATCGGGGAAAAAATATTGATGTCAAAAAATATAATTGTAAAATAAATAAATACTTAAAAATATAATAAACATAGTTAAACACATGTTATATTTAAAATTAATAAGTAATATACATAATTTAATAAAAAAATAATTAAACATATACATATAATATATCATATATACTTACTAATCAGTTTTAATAATTATTTTAATCAATTATAAACAATAAAAAATATTAGAAATTACAAATTCCTTCATACACATAAAATATTAACAGAAATAAAAATTTTATAATTATGCAAAACAAATTAAAAAAAATTAATTTACTTTTAATCATTTTAAAATTAATTATATACTACATTAGCTAAAACTATACAAAATATATTAAATAACAGAGGCAATAAAATAGTATTATAACTCCCCCCAAAAAAACAGCAGTAAGTAAAGTGTTGGATAGTGTAGAGATAAAAATTACTATTCCCACTCCAAAGAGTGCAACAGTAGGGAAAGTGTTGGATAGCGTAGGGGTAAAATTTACTATTCCAACTCCTGAGAGTGCAACAGTATGGAAAGTGTTAGCTAGCTTAGGGGTAAAAATGACTATTCCCACTCCAAAGAGTGCAACAGTAGGGAAAGTGTTAGATAGCGTGGGGGTAAAAATTACTATTCCCACTCCAGAGAGTGCAACAGTAGGGAAAGTGTTGGATAGCTTAGGGGTAAAACTTACTATTCCAACTCCAGAGAGTGGTGCAACAGTAGGGAAAGTGTTGGATAGCGTAGGTGTAAAAATTACTATTCCCCCTCCAGAGAGTGCAACAGTAAGGAATGTGTTGGATAGCGTAGAAGTTAAAAATAACATACCTATAAATAAATTAATATTTTAAAATATTAAAAAAATTAATCATTAAATAAATCGAAACTATTTACAAATACCAATACATAATTTTTAAAAACATAATTACCAATGAATAATTAGGTAACAATAAATTAATAATAAATACCAATTATTAATAATGAATTACCAATGAATAATTAATCACTAATAATATAAGTAACAAAAACAATTAAGTAAAATAAATGATTACTTAATTACATTTAAATTACTTCCCACCCTACTCCCCTATAAACTCATAACCCGCTACTGAACATAATTATCAATTAATCAATTGATAAAAATTAATTACAAATTAATAAACATTAATTACCAATTAATTAATATTGATTTATAATTCATAAAAATTAATATTTTATTTAGTATAATTACATTACTTCTCACCCTATTCCCCTATAAACACACAACCCGCTGCAGAACATAGTTACCAATTAATCAATTAATTTAAATTAATAAAAATTAATTACCAATTAATTAAAACTAATTTATAATTCCTAAAAATTAATAATTAATTTAGTATAATTAAATTACTTCCGCCTTTTCCTCTATAAACCCACGACCCGCTACAGTAGTAAAATACAAAATTTCATTAAATTACATTAAAAAAACATACATATTAAATACATAATAATATACATACAAATCATATAAAACTTGATATTACTAACATCAATATCAATAACATCGATATTAGTAACATCGATATTACTAACATCGATATTAGTAACATCGATATTACTAACATCGATATTGACAAAATCGATATTACCTTCGAAATTCTGTCCCATCGATATTAAAAATATCGATATTACTTCCCTGCTATATTCTGTCCCTTCGATATTTAAACATCAACATTATTGTATGTCGATATTTAAAAATCAATATTTTGTCCTCCTACCAGGTCAAATGTCTTGGGCGGGAGGCAGAGGCGCAACCCTACGGGGAGGGGGACCACTCTAGCAAGACCCTAGATGGGCTGTTACACAAACCACACGCCTTGGAGTATATCTCTGAGCTGCAGGACAATGACGGATGTTTGATCACATCCCCCAAAGACCTTCCATCAGTTATGTCCTCTTTTCTCACCCGGCTATACTCTGCCGGGGGGACGAATGATATGGAAATGCTGCAAAGCTAACTAGTCCATTGAGCTGCTCTGGTTGTCCCCTGCTCACCGTGAATACATGGACACTCTGATCACACTGATGGAGATGGCACAATTAATATCAGGCCTCCCGGGAGATAAAGCTCCAGGCTAGGGTGGACTAACGCCCGCATTCTTTAAGAATATGCAACAATACTCATTCCCCATCTCATAGAGATGTACCACGACTCGGTGTCAATAGGCAAATTCCCCCCCACCCTCCACAAAGCGCTCATTATTACGATATTAAAACCAGACAAGCTGCCAGAACTATGCGACTCCTATAGAACCCTCTCTCTCATTGATTTAGATAACAACATTTAAGTGAAGATCCTAGCCAACTGCCTGCAACCCTTGATGCCATTAATAGTGGGGCCCGATCAGTCTGGGCTCATACCGAGGAGAGCTACATCTCACAATCTCTGCACCCTTTTCATGGTCATGCACCACCTTAGCCCCTCCCTGCCAGCAGTGGCGACCCTGTTGGATGCCACAAAGGCCTTTGATTTCCTTGAATGATCCTTTCTCTTCCCCCTGCTGGAGCACCTAGGCTTTAGCGCCGGCTTTCTACAGAATATCCGTATTTTGTATAACATTTCTACAGCGAGAGCACAGCTTAATGGAAGTACATCGGATCCATTTGCCATTATGCGCAGAACTAGACAGGGCTGCCCACTCTCCCCCTGCTGTTGGCGGTGGCCATGGAGCCGCTGGCGGCTAGGCCACAGCAACATCATGCCCAGAGAGGGATTGGCTTCACCACGTGTGGCATGGTGGTATGAATGTATGTAGACGATATTGCCCTATCCATCAGCAATCTCAGGGAGAACCTCTCACCAATGACCCGGGAGGTAATTGGCTTTGGTGGCCACTCAGGTGAACTGGAGCATTTGAAATCCTCGCATTTCCTCAGTCATGCGGTGGGTTGGGAGCACCAGACCTTCAGCTGTATGCATACTGCGCCCAAGCGAACTTTAATACATTTTTGGCTACACCCGATGACGTTCCAGCCACATGTGGCAGTGGAGTGTGATAGCGTGGCCTTGTGGCCCCTGAGAACTGCATTGTTACAAACCTACACAGCATGCAAGGGGGAAATTCACACAGTAGAGTGTGGGAAATGGGCGTGGAACGGCATTCGTAAGCGATGCGGAGCAGAGAGCTTATATGCACCATTGGTGCCAGTGACAGGGAACCAAGCCCTCCTCCTCGCTGCAGGACAGAGGCGTGGCACAGCACGCAGACACTCTGGGGATACACACATTTGCTGAAAAATATCCTGGAGACTCCTTCCTGCGCCATTCATTGGCACAGAGGAATGGCGAAATACTTTTTCTGACACATTACTATACTATCAACTTAGAGCGCCCTGCAAAGGCCTACACAGCACATTCCCGGCTCCGCCTCTGACCAACACTACAGTAGAATATACACATACATCCACAATGCCGCAAAAGCTCATAACATGCCTCTATTCCATGACCAAAGCCTCTTCCCGACTGGACACTTCATGAGTGCGCAGTGCCTGGGAGGAGAACATAGGACAGGAAATACCTGAGGAAGACTGGCTTTACTGCTGCGGACAGACTGAACGCCTATCCACTAACTGCCATCTCTGATTGATCCATTTCAATTACTTGCATAGACTATTGTAGGAACGCTTATTCTTCAGTTAGGCACACTTGAATGACCACACAAAGACTTGGTTGTGGTTTAACTTCTTTTAATCTCGGAGCGCCGGAGCTACGCGGCTAGCAGTGCCGAGCTCGGCACCAAGGACAAGATGGCCGCCTTCCGGTTCTGGAGAGGACCTTCCGGCTCCGGTCTGTGGGGAATAAACTAGACCGTCACCACATATATACCGAATGCCTGCGCATCTCCACAAAGTAGTTTCGGTGGAAGATGCGGCTTGTGTACGCTGCTCCGTGCGGGCTGCTACATTCGCTCATTTGGCCTGGGCGTGCCTACAGGTATCATGATACTGACAGAGCATAGGTGCAATAATTGCTGATATAACTGAGGCCCCCTTTTCACTGACACCTAAACAATGCCTGCTTGGCTTTGTTAAGGACACTCGGGACACGCATCATAGGCTAATTGCATTACTGCTGGTGCTAGCTAAGCGCAGAGTGGCAATACATTGGGGCAGAAGCCCACACCCACAGCGCAGGTACGGCTGAATGATTCAGCGCAATGCCAGACACAATTACCTGCCTACTGAGATCTTATGCCCCCCTGATACCACCTCGTAGATATATGGGAACCCCTGGTGACCTACTTGAGACATAATAATGTTCCTGCGACACCCTCAATCAAGGCTGGCTCACTAAACCCCGAACCTGCCCCTGATGGCCCCACAACTTCGGGAGCAGATGCCCGATTTAAGCTCCTGATAGGCACATGCTAGGCATCCTTGAGACGCCCGGGAATAAAATAGCTTACTATGACATGTGTCAAAAAAGTGTATAGACACACCTCAACTGGTAATTCCTGCCATGCTGGGGTTTATTATTCTTGAGGCGTGTGCTAAAATTGTAACAATATGTCTGTAACACCACCATGACTTTTCTTACCTGTATGCACAAGCGAAGTTAAAAAAAGGTTTAAAAAAATGTATGCAAGAGCAAAAATGTGTGAGTGTACCATTAGGGATGAGGTGTACAAGACACACTATAGCGACCCTACTAGGGACGTTAAGTTGTATAACACTGATGCTGGTGTCTGAAACTCCGGCTGGCCTACAGAACTTGGTGGACAACTTTGCAGCCTTCTATGCAGAATGGGGCCTGGAAATACACCAGGGAAAAAACGAATTTGTGTTCACAAACCCACATAAGATATTTAAAGGATCTATCAAATTGGGCAGCTGCACTCTGGATAGTGTGTTTGATATTGATTATCTGGGCATTAGGCTAACATTGAATATATCCTGGCTCCCTCAAGTGAGGAGAAGTAGCTTAAACTTGTGACAACAAGCATCTTGGATACTGAGGCTTTACAACTCAGTAAAAACAAGGCAGCTATCTCAGCCCTTAACATCTATCAAATTAAGGCAGTAGGGAGTGCCCTATATGGGGCTGAATTGTGAGGTCACACTAAGCTGACAGCCTTGTTAACAAAACTATTTTATAAGATCCTTGTTGAATCTGCCAAAGTACACACCATCGCTCCCTTTGTTGTTGGACATTACAACCTACTACGAGTAAGGCTAAACTAAGGCCAATGCTATACTGGCGGATATTGAAGTCTACCCCGGTCCTTGAAAATTATTTTAGTGTTTTCAAGGAAATAGCTGACTTGGACAAGCGTAAGAGAATAAAATGGTTAACCAACTTAAAGGCATCCCTGTCGCAACAGGGCTTAGATGGGTACTGGGAAAGTGAGATCCTGCAGAAACCTTCAACTAAAGATTATGTAAAGGAAGCTTATTGGGCACATAACCATGGAATGGAAGTAAGCAGCAAGGTTCTACGAAACCTCACCTCAGATTTTATGATCTTAAAAAACAGAATATCAAGTTTTGATATGGTGCTCTTGTCAATTGGTTGTGCACTAAACGGAAAGGCATCTCCAATTTGAGCAATGTGTGTCCAGTATGTCTCCAGGCAGATGAAACAGTACTACACTATCTATTTTTTGTCCCGTCTATGGGTGCCAAATGAAGCAATGGATTTTGCCAATTTGTAGGCAGCTTGGAAAAAGGCAATGCTACGTGGCACTTACAATCTTGCGCTGTGAAACAAAAGAATCGACTGCATATCTGTTGCCCAATTTATTACATTGGAGTTGGTCTATAAGAGCATAGTCGTTGAGCTGATTTTAATGGCCTGTCTCTTCTCACTCCCTTTATGATACCCCATGGAGTGTCTCTCACTGTGCTGTAAACAGATCAAAGAAGGGTTATTCCGCCTGTTGCACTTTTTGACCATCATTCGTTGTACGCAGCTATGTATGACGAAATTTTTTTTTAGCATTAACTGCTTTAGTATATTACTGTTTTTAAAGCCAACTTCTCCCCCTCTGAGAGCTGGACAGGGGCATTAGTCTACCGCCCCCCAGGTCCTAAAGGAGATTTTGCGGACAAACTTGTGGACTTGATAGCCACAAACATCCTCGCAGCGAACAACTTCCTGCTATTGGGGGATTTCAACTTTCATGGAGAATTATCTTCATCCCCAGAAGTGAGTAAGCTCCTCACGGACCTTGAGCAGTTGGGGCTCTCGCAGAGAGTTAGAGGATCCACGCACAGTAGGGGCCATACATTGGACCTAGTTTTCACTAATATAGGTTCTCTTAGTTTTGACCCACCAGCGCCTCTTACCTGGTCGGATCATGCACTGATCAAATTTACGATGGCTCCCACCTTACCGACTCCGCCTGAGCAGGCCATTGGATGCAGAAAACCATCTATGCGCCAATGGAATAAGCTGTCCTTGCAAGCCTTTGAGGCAGAATTCAAGGCGTTACCCCCGCTGAGGTATCAGGAAGTATCAGGGGTACTGAATGAGTTCGGGCGGGTCTGAATTGTGTCTTGGACACCATTATACCCGCTCTGCCTCGGGCTAGATCTCCCCGGGTTCGCCATTCAGCCCCCTGGTATTCGAGGAAGCTCAAACAGGAAAAATCGTTGTGCAAAAGGCTGGAGAGACAGTGGCGTCAGTGTAAGTCCATATAATCTAGGGCGCTTTTCAAATTGACTCTGGTATCTTATCACCCGACTTTGAAGGCAGCCAGATGTCGGTATATAGTGTCACAAATCGAAAGAGCAGATAATTCTTCTAAGGCATTATTCGATATTGTGAAAGACTTCACGTCACCGGATGCCTGTAAACAACCAGTAATTGAATCGCAAGAATTATGTGACTCGTTGGCCTATTTTTTTTCAGCAAAAAATTGAAAAAATATATGCCAACTTTCCTTCTCCTAAACAGGACCCCACTTCATCGGAAGGGTGTGCGGAAGGTTACTCTGACCAGGTTGAATGTTTACTGGAACATTTTACACCTATCTCCCTTACGGAGGTCCTTAAAGCCTTGGAAACAGCTAAATCGGGCTCCCTGGCAGACACTTGCCCCCCCAAGGTTATGGCACTTTTGGCAAATGCTCTGGCCCCTTCGGTTCATAAGATTCTTAATCTTTCTATTTCTGAAGGCATGCTTCCATTCGCATGGAAGGAAGCTTTTGATCGCCCAATACTGAAGAATGCCACAGCCGATCCTCAGGACTTGGGCAACTATCGCCCCATTTCCTTGCTCCCTCTTTTGGGAAAAATGCTGGAAAGCTATACTAATCAACAACTAAATAGACATCTTGAATCAAATAATTTCCTGGACCCTTCACAATCTGGGTTCAGACGGGGCTTTAGCACAGAAACAGCCCTGCTGGCCATAACAGATTCCTTGAGGATGACTACAGAGGAGGATCGGCTATCCTGGTCTTGCTTGACCTCTCCGCGGCTTTCAAGTTTAGTTTATTGTTATAAAATGTTAATAATGTATTTAGGCAATGTATTAATTTCTGCACAGGTTAATTTCAGTAGGTTTGTTAAGTAAAATAGCATTATTATATTATTTTGTAATATTTAGCTGTGTTTTTGCTGACTTTAGTGTACTCAATATTGTTTACTTTTATATATTTGACAGTTTATATATTTACTTAAAGGTAATGCTATTTTAGTTTCCAATATTTGTGGTTTTGATATTAGTAGAAATAGATATTTTTAATGGAGATATTTTGGTCATTGATATTTGTGTTTGTAATACTTAAGTATACAATGGCGATATTTTTGTAAACAATATTTTGTTTTGCAATACTTTTGTGGATTAATATTGTTTTCAATGATATCATGTCATTGATCCTCGTATTGGTGTATCTTGACCTCTCCTCAGCATTCAATACAATAGGTCATGACATTCGAATTCCAAGGGTGAGAGTATTTAGGATTGATAGTATTGACAGGGACTGGCTAAAATCGTATATTAATATTAGGACACTGATAGAAGAGCTTTGTTCACATGGGGCCGAGCAAATGACGTTTAATCACGTTTACTCATGACATATCAGAGGGTTTAATCTTATCTACCCTTCTTTTTAATATTGATAAGCACCCTCAAGCAGAGGAAAATCATTGTCTGGCAGCTCCCTTATATATGTACGTCAATCGACAATGATACCCAGCTGGTATTTAGTGTGAAGAAGTCCCAGACTCAATTAGCAACCCTGTTCCAACTTGAACAACCGCCTCCGTTTCACCAGACAATGGATGGCAAATAATTGCCTTAAACTGAATCCGTCTAAACCAGAAATCTTGCTTAAAATCAATCTGTAGTTTAGACTTCATTACGACTTAAAACCTTTGTTTAAAGACCAAGGGGCCTTATTTTGAATGTGATGAATAATTACTCTGTCACAAACATGATGGATATCTTTTTCACTTTATTATAAGTACCATAGGTTATAGTGCACTTGTAGTAAGGAGGATGGGATAACATGTCCCTCAAACTCTAAATCAGGCCCAAGTATACCAAGGCAGCAAAGTTTGTTACTAGCAACTGACATGCTTACAAATTTTACTAACTTTCCTGGAAGTTAGTAACATTTCCCACATGGCAGGTTGAACACGTCAGAGTTAAATTCCTCCAAAGCAACCTGATCATCTCTCTCAGAGGAAGAATTTCAGCAGGCTGAGAGCACAGCCTCTTATCCCAAGATTAAAGAGCCGGACAATCAAGATGTTATGATTGACTGTATGAAAAAGCAATGGAGAGGTCTAATAGGATTAACACCCCTCTAACTATGTGCACCCCTGAATCTGAGTTGTGTAGAATCCAAGGCCCTATTTATCTCCGAAAAGGACATAAGTCTGCTAATTGGAGTGTGGGGAATTTAACCTCTTAGAGTGGTGGCTCTGGGAGAATGGTCTTGCTAGCAGGTATAAAAAAACGGAATGGACATGGAAAACTCTGCAATATATTATGGTATTTATTCTTCCAGGTTTGAATTCCGAACTCTTGTACACATGGGCGGGAAGTTTAGAGATTTTTAGTGGTGAATAACTGATGTTAGTAACTGTCTGAATTTCTTCCTCTTGTTGAGGCAGAAACTGTTTTCTTTACAGTAATTTATTGTAATTTTAAAATGAATTGTATCTGTTTGAATTTTACACGTAGCCAAGGATTATTTAACAAAAGAGAGTTTGGCCCTGTAGCACACTGCACTTTTTTGGGGTGGTGGGATTTTTAAAGGTGTTCTGAAGTAAATTTGATCTCATGTTTAGTCTTATAATGTGTACAAATAGGTCCATTCTTATGAATTCTTCTTTTTCTACCAAGTCCTTGTTTGGTTTGTCTATGTGTGATTTCAATAAATATTTAAATTCTTGCATTTAAATAAATGTTGACTGGCAGAACTTTGCAGAACTCAAAAATGATCAGAAAGTTTTATTTTACCACTAATTATTTTTTAGCTCAATGCTATCCATTTCTCAGACTTTGCAAGATGAGGGAACCCAGCAGGATGTGGCGTTTACAATTTAACATTGAAACATATCTCTCTAATTGACTCATTAGTCTGCCAATATGCCTTCATTGAATTACACTGGGGAGATGAACTTTTGCAATAAGAATGAAGAAAGCTAATAGCAATGTACACTTGTCAATCAGATATCCAAACTACATGAAAATTAGGTTGCACCATGCAAATCACCTTCTATGAATATCGAGTTACAGTGGTCTCATTTTAGTTCTATATTTGAAACTAATTTAATGCACTATATGAATAAGAATGTGCATTAGCTTGACAATGGTTTGTGAACAGTGTTCACTGAAACGTTTATAAATAAATTTGTAAGTCTTCAAGATGCATCATGTAACTAGTGAGTTGATCTAGTGAAAACTAAAGGAAAAAAGGTCATAAACAATGATGCAGGTAATAAATTCAGGCTGAGCAGCTCTGTTCAAAAATACACAATGCTGCAATGTGTAAATGGGAGAAAATAGTGCAGCGCCATATTTAGTAAGAGTTGCATGCCAAGAATGTCATCAGTGGTGCTCACACTGGAACTGGCATGTTAGGGGGATGCTGACGTGTTGCACCATGGCGCAAGCATACGTGAGCATTGTGTTGCATGACAGTTGTACTGGAAACTCACCCTCCACACAAATATCTACTTGCAAAACAATAACCACCGGGTGGCTAGCCACTTAAAATGGAAAATGTTGTGGAATTTACAAATGTCAATCAGGGAAATATCTTGCCCGTTGTTTGAACTTGGCGCTAGAATTCCACACAAAGCCAGGTCATGGGACTTCAGTAAATCAGGCTGAGTGTGGAATCCTAGAGGTGTTTGTGTTGTTCCCACCTTGTTACTCCTCCTTTGCGTAGATAGATTATCATGTTTTCATGGATAGAGGGTACAATGCCATTTAGTACTGCACTTTTAAATGCCACTAATAACGTTAACTCTGAAATATTGTGTGTGTCAAGGACAATGCAAAATGTTCTTGTTTGACACTAGAAAAGACTAGAAAATGTAACTGGAAATTTGCCAAGAGACCTGTAAAGGTGCAAAACAAATTCTGGAACCATAGATGGCCTAAATATCTCTGTGAATGGGTCATCTTTTGCATAGTTATCAAAATACTCTCCCAGCGAGGTTGACACAGCCTCCTTCTTCAATACGAGTAGGGCATCCAGAAGATTTGGGGGCCCACTTCCTAAAAATAAACAATGTGGATAATGCCTTCTTTCATTCAAGAATGAGGTTTGTTTGTCTGTAGTCATGGTTATTTTTTATTGGCAACTAAGTGCCTTACAGTGGGGTATTGCTAAGCACTAAGTTGTCTCTCAAACCTTGGTGCTGAGAGAGCGGGAGCACAAAACCGGCTCGCAGTGTGGTGGGCATTGCACCATAGTGAGTGGACCCGAAACCACTGGTGCTGCGAGTTTGTATCACATTGAAAAGTGAAGGGTGGCAGCATGTGCTCTCACCACGGAATATGCTTGTTTTATTTCCTGCTCAGCCCGTGCCATGTAAGAGGCGTTTCAGTGTCTGTTTAAGGACATTAATACCCGCTGTGTTGTGACATTAATCACTTGCTGTGTTGTTTGTTTGTTCAATGACATTAATCTCACGCTCGTTGTTGCTTTTTGCAGAGTCCACAGTTACCACCAGTGCGGTTTGTGCTCTCACTGCTGGTCTGTTAAAGGGAGGGCTGGAGGCCGCTTGCAGCATTACATACCAGAAGGGACTTCTGGCCCTCTGTCCCCGCCTCACACCTGCCTACATAAACAGACTAGGTGTGCTATTCAGGCAGCCCAGTGGTCTGTTTCAGAATACTTTTGCTTTAAAATTCACCATTTGCCAATCCTTTTCCAATTTTCTCTTGAGAGGAGGACCCAACCTGTACCCACTTTTGTTAGCTTTGCTTGCTCACTTTGCTTGCGGCTTAAAAGTCATGCCCAACATTTACGCCCCACTGCTTTCAAATGTCACCAGCCGCCACTGCTTTAAAAGTGTTTATAACGCAAACTTTGAAGCTTTTTCATAGTATTCACAATTGTCTTGTGGGAGGAATTATTGAATGCATCACTGGCTTTTCAATTGAATTTAGTTATTTTACTGACATATATTTTCAAAGACGGGGTGCTTCTGTTTACCTTTACTAAAATCGAGACTTGCTCAGACTTCAACAAGATTATGATGACTGCCCACGAATACTAACTCGATCACATGTTTTTAGCCATGGCCTTTATTTTTAAAGCAAAGATATATACTTCTTTGCGGGAGCTCTCAGTCCGCCCTTTTCATCCATTGGTCTGCTGTAATGTCATTCACATTTTGCTTCAGTCCACCACAGCATGTAGCATGGGACACAGGGTCAGTCCACTTTAGTCATTGGCTTCCCTGAATGTGAGTGATGGCGTTCAGCTCTTGCACAATGTACACATCCGCACAATAGGTAGTGCCCTTCATTGGCAGGGATTACTGATGCAATGTGTTCTTTTACAATAAAATATATGTCTGTTGGCTGTTAGATAATACTTGTTTTCATACAATGCATGCATCAGTACAATAACCCATTGACAACAAAAAAAAGCATCAGCAGAGCGAAAAGGTCAGTAGTCAACACCAGAGTTAGTGCTTTGCAAATGCTTGTTTTTTTAATTGTTTGTACAAAATGCATCTGCTAAAATATTTACCTTCACTGCAATAGATTTGATGGTTTGCTGCAAAATGTATATAAGTTATTCATTTGTAGAAATGAACATAATTAACAGAATTGCTGCAGGCGCACACTGTTAGCAGTTACTTAATTTATTTGTCTTGTCCCGGACCTGACAGCCAGTAAAGAAACTTTCCCTAAAATTCGTTATGCTATTTAATGTGTAAAACATTTTAGAGTAGCATTACAACAAAAAATATGAGAATATGATTTAGGAATAGTTTGAGCATTACACAGAAAAGATTCTGCACAAGTTAATGTTGCATCATATTTGCCACCTCCACTCCTTATGGCCAAAGCATCTTTGGCAGGAGTAAGGTTCTGCTGTCTGTACTATCCTGCTCCTTTGGCAAAAGAATATTGTTTTTCTTTAAAATATTGTAGAAAATGCAGCATAAAATAATAAGCTAATAAACATAAGGAATCTTCATTCCACATTGGATACCCAATCTAAAACCAAAGCCGAATCAAAAAGAAAACTGAGATAATTACAAAATCTATGAAGTACAAATCAGGTTTTTATATGATGTGACATTTCCACCCAATCATCTGCATTTTTATGTTTTCACTCATCGTCCAGAAATTTAATAAATCTTAGATCACTGATTGAGCTCAAGCTCTTTTCACGAGGCAGCAAAGTCATTACAAGGTATTCCGCTATTGCTAAATTTATATAGATGATTTGCTGACTGAGCTCAAACATGATTTTAGAGTGTGTGATAATAAGATCCGCTGTATATCTTCTGCAGGGTTCTAGAGTAGCACAGCTTCTGATTCTGAAACCTTTGGTGACAAACAAACATGTGCAGTCAGTTGCACCCACAATGTTCAGCAAACCAACAAACTGATTAAATCTATTTTTCATTTATCAAGTTTACTTGTGTTACATGAAAAATAAATCAATGCCCATATTACAGTCATTAGCTTCTGCTGTTAGGAATCTTTGAGTACATGCTTTCCAGAGGTCGTGTCCAGTGTTGCAGGGACATGGTCATATTTCTCAAACTCCAAACTACAGACATTGGGGCCTGTTGCAAATAGCCCAATGGGGCTGAGAAGGTGAAGGAGGGTGCAGTCACAGGATAACACAGAGCAGAAGTTCTGGGGCAAGGTGAAAAGAGCCAGAACATCATGTGAGAGCCAAAACATTCGAGAAAAGCCAGAATTTTCTGGAAAGATCAAAAAGGGAGGCACAGAATTCTACTTTTCCTGACAACAGCGGTTGATGGATTCACTATTCTGGTTGGGTAGTTCCCGCCATTTGCGTTCCTGCACTCTTTTTTCTTATGCTCCCCTTCGTTTTTTTTAGGAGGGCGGAGCAGCTTGGGTTAACCCTTACCTCCACAGACTCTGAACTTCGCCTGCTATCATCAAAGAACTTTTGATCCAAAGTCGAACTCTCCAAGTCACTCTGGCACCTGGTGTCTCTACTATTGGAGGCAGACCTGTGTATTTGGTTCCTGGATTGTGTCCTGGTCATCTGGGGTTAATCACAGCCTCTCAGGTTACATACTTAGGTAAGTCATACTTGTCACCATTTGTACTGTGGTGGCACCCACTGAGTAGGACGGGCGGGGGTGGTAGCAAAATAAATGAAAAATAGACTTACCATGCAGCCCGACCGCCGCCTCGCGTCATCTTCTTCTGTTCCTGCTCGATGCAGGAAGCACACCCAGGCTCACCTAAGCCAATCACAATGCTGAATTGCTGCGTTGTGATTCGTCTGAGGGTCATGGTTCGGCGCTCAGACAGGATGTGGGAGCCTGTGCATGTTCCTCACGAGGCTGTGTATTACTGGCTGGTGGGGAACATTCAAAGTGCTCATAATTGTTTGTCCGGCCAAACTGTCGGGCGCACTTGGATGCCCAACACTCTTCCCTTGCTGGCTGTGACGACAGCCAAGCCCCACCCGACCCCGTAAACGTGCCTGGCAATGGAAAAATAAAATGATAATAACGTAGTGTTATTATCATTTTACTTTTACTTTTTTCACTGCTCAAAATGCAGTGGGGCGGCGCTCCTCTGCCTTAGCAGAGGAACCGCCACTGCTGTTGTATACAAGTACATTTAGATTAATGGTACCATATTTTATAGGATTACGGGTGTGATCAGTCAGTCAATGCAGACTGCTGCACACCTTCTATCAGTCTGTGCTTCCAAGGTCAGCATGCTCAGATGCTCAGGTGGTGTTTCTTTTCTCTGTGCCTCCCTTTCCCTGTATAGTCAGTACAGATTCTAAAGTTCATTACAGATCATATTTGATTGAAAGGGGAAAGAGTGGGGTTAGCATCAGGGTTCCTGGCCTTAATTGCAGAGAAAGTTTGACACATTGCATCTTACTAGGAAACAGTAGCTGATGCCTCAAAAATTTATTGGAATCAGCCTGTTACACAGAACTGTAACATTGCTCGAAACTCTGCCGAGGGGGAACTGCTGTGTGATTATTGTACTTAGCCTCCAGTTTTGTTTTAATGAGACACGAAGCAAAGAGAAGCTGTGTGAACCTTTCAAATCAAGGACTGGTCTACTGTGAAAATATATAAGTGTTCGTTGTTCGTTGTTCTTGTGTCATGCCTTGTGTTTTCATGGGCCTCTTCCATTGTCTCAACCCTTCTTCTTGTTCACAAATGAAGATTCATTTTCCTTCTCTGCCTTTGCTGAAGACCTACAGGCACATGCATCAATATTGCTTTTTGCGATTCCTTAATTGCGAAAAATAAGGAATCGCAATTAAGGAATTGCAAAATGTAATGCATCAAGAAATCGCTAAATAAATTGCGATTTCTTAATATTTCTTAATTGCGACTCGCAAATTGCGAGTCGCAATTAAGGAATACCTCCCCATTCAGAATGAATGGGAAGACATTCTCAATTTGCGATTCGCAATTAGCGAATCGCAAATTGAGAATGCGATTTCAAGGGTGCAGGGGTGTCCAAAGGACACCCTGTTGCACCCCTGAAATCAATCTGTGCACATAATTTGTGCACACACATGCCCTAGGGGCATGTGTGTGCACAACATGAAACTTTGAAAAATGCACAAAAGTGCACTTTTCAAAGTTTTCGCAAATTACCATGAGGTTCAACCTCATGGTAATTTGCTCCCCCTAATTGCGAAATCGCAATTTATTAAAGTTTCATGCATTGCATTTAAGGAATCGCAAAATTCCTAGTTCGGTAATGATCCAGGCAACCAGACTGGAATTAGGCCTAACTGCATGGAATGTCCAGGTGCAGTTGAGTCTCCTCAGATTCTGGAATCGTTTGGGGCTGGGGGAAGTCACAAAGGTGTCACAATGGTGCATGAAAGAAATCCAGACCAGTGAGTTAAAATGGGCCAAGGCAACAAGAAGTAAACTCCTGGCCATTTGTGACCACTTGAATGTGAACATTGACCCAAAGACACTTCAAATTAATGTAATAAAGAGTGTACTTAAAGTGCAGGGTAAAGAAATTTCTAGGGTAACAGACTACGACTATTTGAGAAAGAAAGACTCCGTAAAATTTATGAGTACAGGCTGGGAGAAAGACTTAAGCTTTCCATACGTAGATTTATTACTAAACCGTTGGTTAAGAATAGAAGTACTTAAATTAAGAATAGGTATTAACCCGATCATTATAAATAGTGCAATAAAAGCAGTTTTAACGCATCCTGATGGCAAATGTGTTTGTAAGTTAGGAATGAAATGTAATATGTTGCACATTTTATTGGATTGTCATATATTTTTAAACTTACGTAAACAGTTCCTTCGCCCGATATTTTAAAAATATGATGTTAAGGAGCGTTCACAAGCACGGGAGCTTTTAGTTGATATGGAAAATTTAGATATTGCGATAGCCATCGGGAAATTTATGCAGGGCGTTTATAAGTTCCCTGACTGGCTGGAGGCTTAAAAGTAGCCAATAGCTCTATAATCCAAATGAATGTTCTGTTTTAAATTGTTCTAAATGTAGTTTTTAGGATAATATGACTTTTTATTGTTAAGAATATGAATTTGTGATGTGTAGATTTTATATGATAAAGTATGAACTGTGGTTTATAGATCAAATGGTCTAAATACATTTTATTTTTGACTTGACTTGATTCCTTGACTGCATTCGCAATTTGAGAATTCGCAAATATTTGCGAATTCTCAAATTGCGAGGGCCTTCACCCTTCATGCATTCCAAAAGCAGATTTTGCGATCGCAAACAGACGATTTTTGCGATTCGCACCGTTTGCGATCGCAAAAACCCTTGATGCATGTGCCTGCTAGAGCGTAAACATAAATTCACCCACCAAAACCATCTCACAACAATGCAGAATAGTCTATCTCCTGTGCTGCCTTCTCAGTCCCTTCACTGAACTGACCTTAAGAGCCTGTTTCTCACTTTCTCCCTTGATGCTCCTGAGCTCTCTGACCTGAACTTGCTTCAGTCCCTGCCTCCAAGAAATCTGGAAATACATGTTGTCCAACTCCACTTCTCAGCATCAAAACACATAAACTGACAATTTACTAACAAAGCAACCTGGT
Organism: Lissotriton helveticus; assembly: GCF_964261635.1. NCBI lineage: Eukaryota > Metazoa > Chordata > Amphibia > Caudata > Salamandridae > Lissotriton > Lissotriton helveticus. The sequence continues at coordinate 149,988,740 of NC_136065.1, read as the reverse complement.
TCAAATTTTAGAATGACGAGTCTGTGTCAGAGAGAGAAATAAATACCAACAAAGAATATGAAATTAGTAAATTCATGACGACAATTTGAAAGCAGCCCAAAGTGACATATAAATACGAAACAATGGCATAGCTATCCACCTCATCTAATTTAGGAATAACACTTGCTTACCTGCCGCATCAAATTCCGCACTCGTAAATGCCGTTATCATGGGCATGCACTAAAAAAAGACACAATGGTTCAACAAATCAATCGTGCAATTTCTACCAAATTTACCAGTTTAATATAGTATCTTATTTTCCATACCATTTGTTACTAGTTGTATGTGTAATTCTTGCTCCGGGTGTACTCCTTAATGAGAACTGCGTTTTGCAGCTGAAACCAGAGTTGTCATCAAAGAGGAAAGAAAGAAAGTTCAGTTTCCATATCTACCACAGAAGCTCAGTCTGCGTTTTCTTTGACTTTTCATCTCTAAAGAAACCCGCATCCTTAAAATGCACTCCCTGCTCTTGTAGTAGATCTACAGACTTTTCCTGTCTTTCTCCAAGGTCACTTCCTATCTCTGGGATCGAAAGCAGTTCACAAAACCGAAAGCAGTTTAAGTAGCAAAGGGCCAGATGTATCAAGATACACTTTTGCGATTCTCAAATAGCAATTTTTAAGGAATCGCTATGAGAATTGCAAAATGGTATGTATGTAGAAATTCGCTATTTTTTAGCGATTTCTTAAAATTCCTTAATTGTGATTAGCAAATTGCTAATCACAATTAAGGAATAATTTCCCATTCCTTTCTATGGGCCAGGAGGCCCATAGGAATGAATGTGAAATTATTCTCAATTTGCGAATCACAATTTGCTAATCGCAAATTGAGAATAATTTCAAGGGTGCAGGGGTGTCCAAAGGACACCCTGTTGCACCCCTGAAATAAGCATGGGTGCACATGTGGTGCACATACATGCCCTAAGGGCATGTATGTGCATCACATTGCACTTTGAAAAATGCAAAAATTGGCATTTTTCAAGAAATTCGCAAATTACCACCAACTTGAAGTTGGTGGTAATTTGCGATTCCTTAGGGACAATTAGCAATTTTTTTTTGCATCATACATTGCATTTAAGGAATCGCAAATTTTGCGATTCCTTAAATGCAATCGCAAAATAAGGAATCGCAAATTTGCGATTCCTTATTTTGCACTGAAATTTGCTACATACATACCATTTTGCTCAAATGGCGTTTGAGGACCCTTTTGAGCTTCATACATCTGGCCCAAAATGACTAATGTGAAAGCTGTCAACAAGACAGAAATTAACGCCTATTTGAAAATGAGGCAAAAGTTAGATCGCATCCATAATAAACAACGGCCCACATGCATCATTGTGTCTTTTTGCATTTCTTAATTTGCGAAAAATAAGGAATCGCAAATTAAGAAATGCAAAATGATATGCATCAATATTTTCGGTATTCTTTTGGGATTCGGTAAAAATCGCATTTTTACCGAATCCCAAAGAAATACCGATTTCTTAACTTAATTTTCGCAATTCCCATTGATTCCTATGGGCCAAAAGGCCCATAGGAGTCAATGGAAATTGCGAGTGGCACTTAGAAAATTTCATGGGTGCAGGGGGGGGTCCAAAGGACCCCCCGATGCACCCCTGAAATGTATTTTTCGCATCATGTTGCACACACACATGTCCTAAGGACATGTGTGTCCGTAACATGAATGTTGAAAAAAAACCATTTTACACATTTTACACACTTTTTCCAAATTTACCGAGTGGTTCAACCACTCGGTAAATTTGGCACCCTATTTGCGAATTTTCACTTTTTAAAAAAATGATGCATTGCTTTTAAGAAATCGCACATCTGCGACTTCTTAAAAGCACCCGCAATTTTAGAATTCGCACACATGTTACGAATTCTAAAATTGCTTCATGCATCCCAAAAAGCACTTTTGCATTCGCAAACGGCCGATTTTAAGGAATCGCACAGTTTGCGAATACAAAAATGCTTGATGCATGTGGGCCAACATCTTTAAAAAACACATGCCCACACAAACTTTTTTGGTGTTAGCAAACAAAAGCAAATAAGACAACCTGGAGGCACTGTATTTAAATGTGTGCTCTCAAGTGCCAGTGAGCTGCAGCGTGGAAGACATTTCCTCCCAAGGTCTGCGCCGGGCTGTGCCCCGTTAAACATGATTGACACGCCGGGCAGTTTGCTCTGCTTTTCCGTCATCTCTGCCGCAGGCGCAGAAATGGAGGGGGAAAACATTTTATTAACTCGTACACCTCAATATAAATTTCCCCAATCAGGGTATACATTTCACACCATTACACAAAGTGATTTTATATTGCATTCCTGGAGGTTATATGGCTGCGGTTGCTTAGCAACCTGCGATGATGGTGGAACCTGGCTTCTCTCTGGACAGGTGCGTACACTTCGGCAGGCGGCGTTTTCGCCGAGAAGAAATACTTTAAAACCATAAGTCTTATTTTAAAACAAAAGGCTCAGGTTTCTGCTACACATTAATGAGGAAGTGGTCATGGTATGAAAAATGTATCATTCTCTACGAGTTGGGCTGACTGCGCTTACTTCCGATGGGTGAGTTATCAACCATACAGAGGAATTGTCAATACATCGGGAAGTATGCAAAGTCAATGCCATGTCATAAATATATAAAAATACGCATGTACGAGCGACTCTTGAGAAACTCTATTTTCGCTTGCATGCCCTCTCCCTAAAGATCCGACCCCGTACCTTCTCTGTACACAGTAAAATACAGAAGCCGCTGAAAGGCCTGCCATGTTTTAAAGGGTTTATTTCACTCCAGGGGCTGTGAAAAACACTAAACCCAAAATTCAAAGGCAATCGATATAACCGCTCTAGTGAATTATAGCCTTAGATTACAGTGCAGGTCTGCAATGATCTTTATATTCTATGAAGACACATATTTGGGATCAAATTTATAAGTTTTTGAACGTACCTTTTTTCTGCTAGCACATGAGGCTGCAGTGCAAATTGTGAACTGCCTCAATGCCCAAGAGAAAACTAGGTAAAAATAGCTGAGCATTTCGTTTAAGAGCCTCGGATTTTTATTGGCTGTTCAGCTGTCACTACATTCCAGTGTGTTGGCCAACAGGGCAAAGGATTGGCGGTTCAGATCCCACTACATGCCAGTGTGTTGACAAACATGGACATGATTGGCTGTTCAGCTGTTCTTACGTTCCAGTGTATCGACCACCATGGCAAATGATTGGCTGTTCAACGCTCACTACATTCCAGTGTGTTGAAGAACATGGCAAACGATTGGCTGTTCAGCTGTCACTACATTCCAGTGTGTTGGTCAACAGGGCAAAGGATTGGCTGTTCAGCTCCCACTACATGCCAGTGTGTTGAAGAGCATGGCAAATGATTGGATGTTCAGCTGTTACTGCCTTCCAGTGTATTGACCAACTCTGAAAATGATTGGGTGTTCAGCTCTCACTACATTCCAATGTGTTGACGAATATGGCAAATGATTGGCTGTTCAGCTGTTACTACGTTCCAGTGTATTGACCAATCAATCAATCAATTAATCAGTACATTTATAGATCGTGCTACTCACCCGTGAGCTTCTCAAGCCTGCGGGAGGGGGGTGGGGGGGGGGAGTTGCTACTGCTCGAAAAGCCAGGTCTTGAGGTGTTTCCTGAAGGTAAGAAGGTCCTCGGTCAGCCGTAGGTGTGCAGGGAGGGAGGGAGTTCCATGTTTTGGCTGCCAGGTAAGAGAATGATCTTCCTCCGGTGGTGGCTCTGCGGAGCTGTGGGACGGTGGCGAGGGCGAGGCTGGCGTAGCGTAGCTGGTGGGTGGGGTTGTAGAATGAGAGGCGGTCGTTGAGGTATTTGGGGCCATTGTCGTGGAGTGCTTTGTGTGCGTAGGTGAGGAGCCTGAATGTGATCCTCTTGTTGACGGGGAGCCAGTGCAGGTCTCTCAGGTGGGTGGACATGTGGCTGTGGCGGGGCATGTCGAGGATGAGTCGTGCGGAGGCGTTCTGTATGCGTTGGAGTCGTTTCTGAAGTTTGGCTGTGGTTCCTGCGTATAGGGCGTTTCCGTAGTCCACTTGGCTATTAGAGGGCCTGGGTGACGTTTTTTCTGGTTTCGTTGGGGATCCACTGAAAGATCTTATGGAGCATGCGCAGGGTGTTGAAGCAGGATGACGAGACGGAGTTGACTTGCTTGGTCATTGTAAGGGAGGAGTCCAGAATGAAGCCCAGGTTGCGTGCGTGATCCGTGGGTTTTGGAGCGGAGCCCAGCGCTGTGGGCCACCAGGAGTTGTCCCAGGCGGAGGGGGATTGTCCGAGGATGAGGACCTCGGTCTTGTCTGAGTTCAATTTCAGACGACTGAGTTTCATCCATTCTGCGACTTCTTGCATTCCATCCTGGAGGTTGGATTTGGCGGTGGCTGGGTCTTTGGTGAGGGAGAGTATCAGTTGGGTGTCGTCGGCGTAGGAGATGATGTTGATGCTGTGTTTGCGAGCGATGGCGGCGAGGGGGCTCATGTAGATAATGAAGAGGGTTGGGCTGAGCGAGGAGCCTTGGGGTACGCCGCAGACGATCTGGGTGGCCGCTGAGCGGAACGGAGGTAGGCGGAATCTCTGGGTTCTGTCGGAGAGGAACGAGGTGATCCAGTCCAGGGCCTTTCCTTGGATCCCTGTGTTGAGGAAGCGGGATATCAGGGTGCGGTGGCATACGGTGTCGAAGGCGGCCGAGAGGTCTAGGAGGATGAGAGCGGTTGTTTCTGCGTTGTCCGTCAGGGTCCTGATGTCGTCGGTGGCTGCGATGAGGGCGGTCTCGGTGCTGTGGTTGGCTCAAAATCTAGACTGGGACGGGTCGAGCGAGTTGTTTACCTCAAAGAAAGCAGTCAGCTGTTTATTGACAGTCTTCTTGATGAAGGGAAGTAGAGAGATAGGGTGGAAGTTCTTGAGGTCTTCGGCGTCCGCTGTGGGTTTCTTCAGGAGGGCGTTGATCTCTGCGTGCTTCCAGCTCTCTGGGAAGGTGGTGGACGTGAAGGAGTTGTTTATGATGTTCCGGAGGTGGGGAGCGATAATGATGTCGGCTTTGTTGAAGATGTGGTGGGGGCAAGGGTCAGAGGGGGAGCCTGAGTGGATGGTGTTCATGATGTGGGTGGTGTCTTCAGTGCTGATTGGGGTCCAGGCGCTGAGGATGGTGGTGGGTGTCGGTGGTTTGGTGGCTGGAGGCGAAGTCTGGGGTCCGAAGCTGTCATGTATGTCTGTGATTTTGCGGTGGAAGAACGTGTCGAGGGAGTTGCAGAGGTCTTGTGATGGTGTGATGTCGTTGTTGCTGGCGCTGGGGTTGGTGAGCTCTTTGACGATGCTGAAGAGTTCCTTGCTGTTGTGGGTGTTGCTCTCTAGTCGCTCTTTGAACGCCCTTTTGGTGGTGCGGTGCAGCTGGTGGTGTTCGCGGGGGCGTTTTTGAGGGCAGTCATGTTTTCAGGGGTCTGATCGTGGCACCAGGATTTTTTGAGGGCTCGGCAGCATTTCTTTGAGTGTTTGAGGGTGTCGGTCAACCATGAGGATTTCCTGTTGCGGGACTCTCCTGGGGGTTACATCAGTGGCGTGAGGTCGTCGGCGCAATTGGTGATCCACTGTGTGAGGTTGTGGGCTGCGTTGTTGGTGTCCACTGTGTCGGCTGGCGGGTTCTGGCTCAGTGATGAGAGGAGCTGGTCTGTGGTGATTTTGCTCCAGCATCTGCGGGGTATTTTTTCGTGCCGAGGTGAGATGTCATCTTTTTTAAGGTGAAGTGGATGCATCTGTGGTCGGTCCAGTGTAGCCGGGTGGAGTGGCTGAAGGAGACATGGTTGCTGGCAGTGAATATGGGGTCGAGCGTGTGGCCAGCTAGGTGGGTGGGGGTGTTCACCAGTTGCTTGAGACCGAGGTTGGCGAGGTTGTCGAGCAGGATGGTTGTGTTGTTGACGTTGTTTTTCTCCAGGTGAAAGTTCAGGTCCCCTAGGAGGATGTATTCTGGTGAGGATAGGTCGTGTGGGCTGGTGAAGTCGGCGATGGTTTCGCTGAATTGTGTGCGCGAGCCCAGGGGTCTGTAGAGAAGTGTTCCTCTAAGGGTGGTCTTGGGATCGGTGTGAATCTGGAAGTGTAGGTGTTCGGCAGCAGAGAGCGTGTCTTCGTCCTTGGTTGTGATGTTGACGGTGTTCCTGTAGATGATGACGATTCCTCCTCCGGTTTGGTTGACGCAGTCCTACCGGGTAATCTTGTAACATTGCAAATGATTGGCTGTTCAGCTGTCACTACATACCAGGGTGTTGACGAAGATGGCAAATGATTGGCTGTTCAGCAGTTACTACGTTCCAGTGTATTGACCAACATTGCAAACGATTGGCTGTTCAGCTGTCACTATATTCCGGTGTGTTGACAAACATTGCAAATGATTGGCTGTTCAGCTGTTACTACGTTCCAGTGTATTGACCAACATTACACATGATTGGCTGTTCAGCTGTCACTACATTCCAGTGTATTGACAAACATGGCAAATGATTGGCTGTTCAGCTGTTACTACGTTCCAGTGTATTGACCAACATTGCAAATGATTGGCTGTTCAGATGTCACTACATTTCAGTGTGTTGACCAACAGGGCAAGACTATCCATTCACTCAGTGACCGGCAGAAGGACAACAATGATACTACCGTCACTAAGTGCGACTTGTGTATTGTGTAGTGAAAAAGAAAACCATGCAAACTGGCGCACTGCGTCTGACAAGGTCTTTTCTTTCTCCAAATATTTTCAAAGTTAGGCAGATGATACACAGATGGTGTTTCATTTTCCACAAGATCTGATAAAGGAACAGAAGAGACTTGCTGAACTATTTGATAAAATTGCAGAGTTGAATGAACAAAAGATAGCTTTGCCTCAGTGAGGGTAAGTCCCAATTTCAACTCATTGGAACAGACTTATGAATAAGAAAGAATGCATCGTCTTTTGCCTCACATATGATCAGACACTCAGAGACCTCAGTAAATGATGAAGTAAATACTCTGTGGGGCTGTCTTTTGTTCTACTATGGTGATGGTAAGTATACTGCACCATCACCTTCTGAGAGTGCTGCATGACTCTGAATTGAGGCTCCGGTAAAGCCCTGAATATCTGAGATAACTATTTGTGCATCAACAACCAATGAGGGACCTAATACCATCCTCAAAGAAACTGCTAATTTAACCTAACCTCATCGGTAAATGGCAAGTGGTAGATGAATGAACGAATGAATGAATGAAGCGCAGCTTTCACTCCGAGGAGCATCTTGGGGATGAGAAACAGGTGAAATGAGGTATAGAGGAGAGTAGTCTCAGAAAGCGAACCGTCAGATAACAGATCAAACCAGAGTATCTGGAGCTGCAAAAATCCAAGTTTTCAACATAAGTCTCAGTTGGGTGGGCAGGTAATTCCAAGCTTTTGTTCCAAGAACAGCCATTGACTTTCCTCCTCTGGACGTCAGGTGAAAGCGGGGAGATGCAAGAAAATTTCCAGAAGACAATCTCAGAGGACATTGGGTAACATATGGTTTAATTCTCGTCCTGAGGTATTTGGCTCCAGTTAGCCTGATCATTCTGAAGGTAATTACTAGGATCTTAAAGAGGATCCTTTTGTGTATTGGTAGCCAATGCAGGATATGGAGTGCCTCTGAATCTGAAGACCACCTGGGTAGTTTCAGTACCAGTCGGGCCACTGTGTTTTGGACAGTCTGTAGCTTTTTCAGAGTTCATTTCTTTGCTCCTGTGTACAGACTGTTACAGTAGTCCAGGCGAGCCAAGATTAAGGCCGCTGAAACTGTCTTAAGAGCAGTAGCTCGAAGAAGATAAAAAATAAACATTTGAGGGTTTTTTTCCTATGAAAGCAGGCGCCGGACACCGAGAGTACTTGCTGGTGGAAGGACAGTGAAGTGTTGAAACTGATCCCCAAGTTCTTAACAGTATCCACTGTCTCAGGCGGGGGTGCTGTGTCAGTCGGCCACCACAGTTTGGGAGTGAATATGTTATATTAAGATATTCTCCCATGTCTCAATCTCTTGGTGGAATCCTCCGCAGGAGGCCCTCATCCTTTGCAACTGCTTCCTTTCATTCAGAATGACCCTTAGCACAGCTGTTTTAAGCCATTCCCCTCCTTCAAGCTCCTTATTTTAAACAGCTGTTCCTGCAGCCATTTTAGCACTCAAGACTCAATGGGATGTATTTGTTACTTTTGCAAGTATTTTTGATTGAATCACTGAATGACACCATATTTGACCATTATCTTATGGAGTTGGAGCAAGTGGACCGAGGAATTTAAACTCCCAATCCCCATGAATCTCCCCATGAATGTGATAGACCCTGCGCACAGCCTAGGTTTAGGGAGCAGGCTACAAGCTGTCCCAGCTGCCTGGCTTGTGCAGACTCTGTTCCCAATGTGTGACATGATCCCCACAGCTAATACGAAGGAGAGGGGAGTAGAAGACAGGCTCATTGCAGACAGACCGCCACGGACTTTGGAATCCTCGATCCGCAGAAGAAAATACTGCCGCAATGAGACTTACTGGGATCGGAATATTTGAATCCCTTACCCAGCCATTGACTCCTTACGCCCCGAGGAAGCCCCAGGCCGGATGGCCAATGTAAAGGGGTGAAACATGTGTTGGCTATAAATGTTCTCACTGTGCTACATAACACGACAAAATAAATTGGAATTGACTCCAAAGAACATTTGATTTCTCTTACTCGTTCTGATAAATCTACAAAAGTGTTAACAGAAGATCCAACTAAAGACAGGGAGACTGGAGTGAGGTGGAGCCAATGGAGCTAAAATTCTAACCTAGACAAGTGGCCACTTAATCTAATGGGGAATGAAACAAGACTGTGTGGGAGCAACAAAGGTTTAAGGGTCTCAAAAACAGACAAGACATTAGCGGCTTGACATCTGATCAGTTAAAAGTGTCTGAATGTTTTGACAAAGGCATGGGAACACCAGAGACAAAGGGGCCTCTTAGGATGACGAGCGGACTTTGTCTGCCCGCCATCCTGTCGGACAACGGGACCGTCCGCCATAATGGCGGGGGTCCTGTCCTCGGAATTAGGATGCACCCGCCACAATGGCTGGTGCATCCCACATTTTTAAAATTAGGGTGGGTGGTGCTGAAAGCACCGCACGCCGCAAAGCTAAAAATGCATTTTGTGCGTTTCAAAGCACAACATGACAGGCACTGCGCGGTGCCTGCCATGTTGTACTTTGAAACGCAGGGGGGTACCATAGGTACCCCCATGTGCACCCCCCATGACCCCTTCACCCTCGGGGCCTGCAACGGGCCCCCAAACAAAGACCGTATGCCTTTCCTGCCGCCATGGAAAGGCATAGGACCGCAGGCATCGAAATATGGTTGGCGGTGTCTTGCAGACACCGCCACCATATGTATGCACTTTTTACGCCGGTCGCCTTAGCGGCGGACGGTCTTCCCGTCCGTAGCGGAATCCCCCAGCAATCCTAATGTGGTGGGGGGTCATTTCAGTGAGGATGGCGGACGGATTGCCCCCGCCGTGCCGGCGGTGGCTATCGCCAACCCGGCAGGGGCAATCCGTCCGCCATCCTAATCGGCCCTAATGTTTGGATGCAATTGAAACCATAAGTGGGGGAAGGTGCCTGGTCAATGTGTGTCCTGCTATATAAGACAATTGGGACTGACACGTTGATCTACAACCAGTGATCAATCCATCTGATGCATAAGGCAATTGGTATGGGTAAGGAAGGTGATGAACGTCTCAACAAGGGGCCATGGGAAAAAAGCAACATTATAGTATGTTGGGGAATATCTGGACCAGGGAAGCCACAATGCAATGTAAAGGTCAAATTTGTACAAAAGGTATCTGCAAAGATGTTTAATCCCAAATATAATTAGTTGCTTTTAAAATATTTTGAGAATTATGGGGAAAACTCGGTACACTGACACATACATGGTTAAAAGGAGCCAAATCTAAAGTTCCATAGATTCTAGGGATAATTATGTCATCTAGGCACAAGAAGCAGAGATTTAAATGGAAAGATAAACCTAATCATGGCATCCTCGAAAAGAGAAGTATTTCAATGTGAGTATGATGTGGCCATGATATTTAGAGTTTAATGCAAGGCTGCTGTGTTAAATTGAAATTTGCTGATCACATGATTTGGGGGGTGGGCAGATCAGATGTGCCCACATTGCAGAAGCCCAGTCAAGACAGTACCAACGATCTGTTCTATATTTTGGTTTGCGATTGAAAGGTGTTAGAAATGGTTTCTGGTTGGCTAGGGTATACACCTAAGCCAGGCAGAACCCACCACTCGAGTCAGGGTAAAGGAGTTACACACTCAAGATGCTCACCCCCTTAGTAGCTTGGCAGAGCAGTCAGGCTCATCTCAGAGGCAATGTGTAGAGTGTATGGACAACACTCTCATGCAACAGTGACACACTAGGCACACCACAGGAAAAAGAGTCCACACAAGGTTATAAAAAAAACATTTGCATTATTCATAACAACACATTAGGCCACAATCACATAAATCACTGTGCCACTAGGCACTCGTCATGATGTCACATAGATTAATTAATCACCTTAGCATAGGGCAATTTGTCATAACACATGTTGTTCACTGATGCAATGCTCATACAATGCACACATCACCAAAACAGCATAAAAACATCATGCATAAACACCATCACTGCACACATAAGGGGCCTTCCCGATAGTTGTAAGATATGAGCAAGAACATCACAACATAATATCAGGGCATGAATATGAAACAATTAGAGTAAGTCATCACATAAAATTTCAACAGATCCCCCTATGAATGTCAGTGTACACACTCCAGGTAGGAAAGTGTCTAATTATAGACACAGCCCACCTAACAGTCACCATATATCCCCCTTACTGTGGGGATCACGAAGTTAGGTCAGGCAACCACAAAGAGCAGCCTCTGCACTCCTGCTATGTGGTATACGAGCTCTGGGCCTCTCGGGCTACTGGGCCATCTGCCCAGCTACTATCAGGAGTACAGCAATTAGCGCTCAGGATCGAGTCTTTAATACTCCTCCTATTTCCAATTGAGGGGCGGGGGCCTCTGTCGAGGTTTACCCCAAGATGCTGATCCCCTACTTACTTGCCAGTCACCCCAGGCAGCCACTGACCATACTTCTTCTCCCGGGCTCGGGTCTCAGCACCCAGCCTGCAGGATTCTTCTAGGAGGCTTATGACGGGGCGTCTTCGTGGGCTTCTAGGGGCATGGCTGGCCTCCGCCATCTTCCAACAGTGGCAGGAACTTGCTGCTTGGGTGCCATCTCGCAGCTCGGGACTTCGTAGCAGAGCCCCGGCTGCAGATCCTCAGAAACGATGCAGGGAACTGCTCAGGCCACAGAGGAGAGTGCTGTACTGCCCACGTTGCAGGGCAAAAAGCACTCATTTCTAGTTTTAGCACAGAGTGAGCCCACTCCTTGGGCAACAGAATTAAAAGTGCTCTGAGAGCAACCACTGAAAAAATAAAGGGACCAAGAAGCAATCACCAGTGCTGTTTTCTCCAATAGAGGGCATTCCCCTCGTGCTGGGCTCCTTTGAGGGCACTGGGGGCATGCAGTTTTAGGAGACCAGGAAGAAGGTCAGAACATAGGGTCCTTGGTCATAGATGCAGACCCTCCAGCAGATCAGCATAACAAAGAAAAGTCAGAGTGGCAGTTCCCTGGCAGCACATCAATCCTCTGATGCAGTCTGTAGAGCCACCAGCATCTGGTTACAAGTACCACCCAGTGTCCTCTCATTTTCATGCGGTCACAGCCCCTGTATTTATAGTGCCAAAGTCTTTGTTCTGGAGGCAGTTCAGACACCTTGGAGAAGTCCACAGCACCCCCCATTCACATTGGAAGCCCTGGTCCCAGACACACCACAGGGAGGGGGGGGTGATAGCATTGTAGAAGGCAGGCACATCCCTATTCAGGTGCAGATGTAACTTTTCGCACCACTCCAAATGCAGACCAGGCCTATTCAGGTGCACGGGAAACACCTCCCGCAATTCTAAATTCAGCCAAGGTCTATTCAGCCTAGCAAGGAAGGCAGGACACACCACAACCTCTCTTGTGACTATCTAGAGTTAATGCACTACCCCTCTCTCCTGTCAGTCAAAAGCAGCCGGTCAATACACATCCAGGCAGAACACAAAGACTCATAGGCACACAGAAATGCCCACTTCTAAAAGTAGCATTAGTAATATTAAATCTGCTTTCACCAATAAGCAGGATGAATCACTACAATTCCAAACATACCAAACATGGCCATGCTACCCTTCTCAGATCAGAAATTACCACTGAAACACATATCAGAGACTCCCCCATACAAACCTATGAGAGGGCAGCCTCACAGCAGTGAGAAACCAAAATAGGCTGTTTGACACTATCAGGACATGCCTCACAGTTAAGGCACATGTTCTTCCTTCTACCTACACAGCCCTCTTCCCATTGGGCTAGCTAGGGCCTACCGTAGGGGTGACTTATATGTAGTAAAAGGGGAGTTGCAGATGTGGCAACCACTTTATATGCCACGTCATTGCATCAGTAAACTACACAAGCAGGCCCTGCAGCGGAAGAGGCCTGAGACAGGTTTGAAAGGCTACTTTGGTGGGTGGCGCAAGCAGCACTGCAAGCCCACCAATAGCATTTAATTTACAGGCCCTGGATATATAGGACACCACAGTACACTGGACTTACAGGTAAATGAAATATGCCAAACATGTGTAGACCAATCTTACCAAGTTTAAAAGAGAGAGAACATGCACTTTAGCACTGGTACAATGGCCAGAGTCATGAAACCACCAACAACAGGTCAGAAGAAACACAGGAGGAAGGCAAAACGTTCTGGGATGACCCTGAAAAAAGGGCCAAATCCAACAGAAGGTTTTTGAGGTACTTAGATATATGAAACCCCATCGCATTTCTTTCTATGTTTTTGGGATAATACTATTTGTGTCTCCATTCTTGTGATAATGGCTGCTTGACAGCATAAGCGAGTGGTAAATAAAGTCCGTTGCCTATCCCTTGGGCTTACGTGGGTCCTCCTGCCAGCCTAGGCGCCCCGGCCTATCAAGTTCCCTCCCTCCAGTCGTGTCAGCAGGTCCCTACCATACAAGCTGGACAGGGCAGAGTCCCGGCAGAACTGCCACAATAGCTCATCCTCGAGTGCTGCTTCTTTCTCTTCAGATACCAACTCTCTTCTCAAGCCTGATTCAATTGGTCAGTTGCAATACGAATGGCGCACAAGAGAGAGCAGACACATACATAAACCAAATCCTTCATGCTGTCCATCTCCCTGTCATTTAGCCTCCTTTATCAAGTTTCTCTTAATATCTTCAGCCAAAATCAAACAAAGCAGCGTTCCAGAATATCTATTGTTGGTAATTGTTTGTGATGGAGGACTTTGAAAAGAGAATTGTTTTATTTCTCTATGGTGGAGGGCCCCTTTAAGGTCCTGGTCAGGAGACATCAGTGCTCCTCTCAGTTGAAAGTATTCCATCTTTGAAATCTGCTCCACTCTTTTGCTGCCAGTGGAAACACATCTCAATTGGTGGCAATTTCATTAACATGAGTAATCATCACTAAAGTAAAATAAAAGGCTTTTAACATGGTGGTAAGTGCACCTGTGGTTTTACAACATGCAAAACTATAGCCAGCTGCCACCAATGATACTAACTTCACATGGTTTCAAGAAGTGTAAGAGGAGCAGTTTGTGCTAAAAGTTCATTTTAGCTCTTTTCCTTTACCACAATGAAACAAACAGCAATTTTAGCAGCAGGAATATATGTGTTATGCCAGTGGTATTGACACGGAATTTCTCCACTGAGTCTCACCTCTGGACTGAAATGCATTATCACCAGCTGTAATGTGGATTAGCTGATATTAATACCTACCAATCAATATCACTCACACTGCTCTGGTGTGATAATATTCACAGCACACACAGCGTGTATGTAGCTCCAACAGTTTTTTGTGTGCAATGGGGTGCTTTCAGTCTGTCACGCAAAGGCAGTTAGTCAAATGGGTCAGATAACCCCCACTTTATACCAAATTCTCTATTGTGCACTTGTTTTGTTCCTTACACCTGTAGAAACTTATCAATGCTCTAAATAAAGGAGAGAGTGAGAATAAAGAGGAAAGCCCATCTGTTATATTGAGGACTGGAGCATGGTAAGTAAAAACTTCTTTATTTTTATTTTTCCCTTCATTACAATATCTTTAATGAGAATGAGTTGTATACCATTAGGATTTATAAAGAACCCTCACCCACCAAACTAGTTGGTGGCATGCTTTATCACTGGGTTCCCACCTAAGATGCAGAGTGCATCTTAGGTGGGCTACAACGCCTGATTACAGCGAAGCTGGTTTCTTTTTGTGACTTGGTGAATTAGTGAGTGAATATTAATACTACCTTCAGGATATCTTCCCTTAAGAAACATTTATTTATGGATTCATTGGGTAGGGTTAACAGCAGTGATGGATGTGTCATGAGAAATTAGTGATATCTCACATCCTAGTGTTAGGTCGACATGTTTCAGCCAATGACGAGTGCTCTTTTGAGTCAAATGGCTTTCTCCAGGACCGAGTTGGTGCTAGCGACAAAACCCTATACAGTGAATGCACGCACAGTAAGGCATGTGTATGTAAGGTGGCGCCTTCATAACAATTTTCACCCAACTTCTTATTGTATCTGAAAAAGTTGATTACAATGAGAAAGACATTATTCATAAATACATGGTAGTTTAAAACAATGATGAGGGATTTCCAGAGCAAGTGCGGCGCGCATGTGCTGTGCAGCATGCTCATCATGCAAATGAATGAGCTCTTCCAGTATAGTAGGAATGTGTGTGGTACTCAAGGTGCATGAAACTTGATAAGCACTTCCGAAATTGTAGGCATGCGTGTGGTATTCAAGACACATGCCATTTTCAGTTAATATAAAGGACATATTTGTGACATATATGTCAAAGTGCCCATTCCTATTGCTTGCAACAACAATCATGTTGCGACATACGAGCACTTTATTGAAGTCACCCTTCGACAAAATGTGTCCAGTCTATTCAAAAACAGTTATGGTTGATACTCTAATATTGCAGAGAAACTTGTGACACACATTCAAACAATGCATCATATTTCAACACTTCAAGTGAGACAGAATCACATGTATGACCCAGGGGGACAGTGTCATTCCCCATCTGTTGCTCCCTTACATCATCTTAAAATAAGTGACATACGTGTGGCACACTCACAACTGTGTGTCAAACCATCAGGCAAAATGTGATACGCGATAAAGAGAACCCACGTAAGATACACTCGGCAGCCTAGTTGGGAGCCTGATGATGAAGCACGCCACCGACTAAGTTGGTGGGTGAGGGTTCTTTCAAAATCCTAATGGTTTTCCTGAGATTTTAGTTAAAGACATGAATGGCAGTTGATTGGAACGTATCATTGCTCATAGGTCAATGTCAGTCAGTCAATCAACTTTATTTGGTAAAATGGCATAAAAGTTATAATTAAAGCATCAGTTAAATTTTCTAGACAATTCTTTAAATATATACAGGAATAAAAATGTAACCATCAATCAAAATACAATTTCACATCTTTTTCTCATTGATAACGCTGTACAGATACAATTTAATATCGCAGAGCTAATTTCTTGTGTATCAAGGTGTTGTAAGTATAACATACCCAGCTTGTGAGAACAAATACCAGAGGACTGCAGGAATGGAAATATATACTGTTTATGTTGGGTACTTAAAAAAGTGGAGAACAGAGTAAAGTGAATTGTGCTTTGTTGAGACGTATTGTCGCAAGTACATTTTGTCAGATTACCGTGGTGGTGGCATTCTCTATTCCCAGCTGTAGTAATAAAACACTACTTGACGTGGGTTCCACAATAAGTTTATTGGTACAAGATAATACAGGTGCTCCCAGCTTGGCGGCTGTCTCTCACATCAACATTCTATCCCGCGCTCCCTGAGGCAGAGCGGACCGTACCAAGTAGGGGGAGAGGAGAGGGGTGTGTGACGGGGGAGTAATGGCTAGTAAGGATACAACACACCTTCCCCCCTAAAGGGAACAGCGGAAAAGAGAGACAGGGCTCCCCAGAGAAAGGCAGGGGAGAGCAGTAAAAGAGAGAATGGGGAGGAAGAGAGAGAGAGAGGTTACAGACTAAACAGCGAACGCAGAGGAACAAGAGGGAGAGGGTTAAGAGGAGAGAGAGAAAGAAACCACGGCATAGGAGGGGAAAGATGGGCAAGACGAGCCCCATAAGTAGCTGCAATGGAACAACAGTGAAAGAGTGTAAGGGTATTCCCCCCAGGCCCAACCGGTGTAGTACCGGGGAGAAGGAGGGAGGTAAAAGGGTTGAACAGTGTTCTAGGAAACTATGAGGGATGGATCAAACTTTAGGAAGAACACTGGGGAGGGACAGGACGAACGAACTCTGGAACAATGGGGTGCTGGGTTCCACTAGGTCCCACCCCTGGTCCTGACTATAGGGGGAAACCCCCCCGGGGGTGACATGGAGAAAGCAACAATGGAAGGAGGAGGTGGACCTCCCACCCCATGCCCAAGAAGGAAATCCCCAAGGGGTGGATCTGAGTCGAGGGCAACTGTACAGGAAAAGCTATGACCCACCATTGACCTAGGTGAGGAGCTAACAGGGGGGCTGGGACGGAAAAGTCCTGTTCCACAAGGTCCCGCCCCCTAAACCGGCTGTAGTCACAAAAGAGATGCGTAGTTTGGAGTGGCAGAATCTTCCCAATACTCAGACACCTCAAATGCCACCCCACTTTACTCTACGACAGTCTCAGTAACGAACCTAATGGCAACGAGTCCCGCACTTGTCCTACTAGTCTTTCCATCTTCCTCTAGAGGGATGATACTGGAGGTGAAGTTCAAATTTACTATTATGAGCAGTACTTGAGCCAGGACCCAGCTCGGCCACACCATCTGGCACACTATGTCTCTCTTACCACGTCATCAATGGGGTCCGGTCTAGGACGTCTTTTGTCCTTCATCCCTTGGCCCTTACCCGACTCCAAGCCTTTATCGGATTCCTTGTCAAACTGCTCCCGTTGATCCGCATTGGCCTCTTCAGCCCTGAGTCCGTCCCCTTGTTTCTTCACGCGTTTATCATAGGAGAACTCAGTAGAGATTTCTGGGACACAAAGCTGGTGCTCACTCCTATGATCATAGAGTGAACCCTTCTGACCTGACTGGACTATATGTGGGAAACCTTTTATTATTTTCTGCACTATCTTGCTCTCTCTCTCTAACTTCCCACTGTAGGATATTGGTAGGTATTTACCTTTTCTCTCACTTTTTTGTCCAACACAACTATTGTCCTCTTCTCTTCCTTGTACACTTTTGGCCACACACTCCTCCCTCATTTTTGTCTTGAATTCAAACGACGTGGTTTTTGGACCCATCTCTTTGCAATTGGATATGTTACTCTTACATTTTATCCTTTTCCATACTTTAGCTGTGGGACTGATGCCTTCTCCTTTTCTTCCGAATTCTTCTTCTTCTCCAACTATACCTTCACTGTTTTTTCTCTCGTGTTTCTTACGTATTTCTCTCTCATCCACCAAACCATGGTAAGATTCTGGTTTTTCTCTCATTTTGCACTTGGCTGTATTTTCCACACGTTCTTCAAAACTTACTGCACATCCACAACCGCGTTTTCCTCTCAGTTTGCACTTGGCTGTATTTTCCACACGTTCTTCAAAACTAGCTGCACCTTCACAACCGCGTTTTCCTCTCATTTTGCACTTGGCTGTATTTTCCACACGTTCTTCAAAACTTGCTGCACCTTCACAACCGACTGCCATCTCTGAAGGCGGCTTGAGGGCCACCAATGCGCAACCCTTGGTTACACTCATGCTTAGCTCCAGTGCCTTCTCCTTCATTTGTTCTTTTCTTCTTCCCTTGAGGGATATTCTCAATTTCTTTTGATCCTTCCACCCTAGCATGGTGGGTCCACTTTCTGTTACATATATGGTACTCCTAGTATACTTTCCCTTGTACATTAACTCCATGACTAGGTATCCTATTACGTTGATGTCCTCCCCTGTATATGTCTCCGGGGATATGTTAGCCTCTTTCAATTCGTTTCCATATTTTTTAGCTAATTTTTTATTCCAGTCACTCTTGCTTACCCCACTATGAGGCGATCCTGAATCTAATAACATATCTGTCATCACTCCTCCAATGCAGATAGTACACCCCTGGTTGACTTTACTTAGCTTTCGCTCCTCGTTGCTACCCATTTCTTCCTTGAAAACTTCTTCCCTTTGTACTTTTTCCAATGAGGCATGTGCATAGTATTCATCCAACACTCTCAAGATATCCTCATAAATATTACTGACTGTCCCTTTCATGAATGTTTTTTCCATTTTGTGGTACATTTTCCGCCCTCCAGTTCCTAGACTGTAAAGCAATACTTCAGCCTTTTCCTTAGGTACAAGGGATACTGCCTCTTCCTCAAGAACTGTAATGTAATTCTCAAAATATTCTTTCCATTCACTCCATTCTGCAACGTTTTCCTCATCCCTCTTCATAAACAGCACTGGTGGCAGAAAATTGTACTTCTGGCCCCACTCCATGTTAAATGCACAGCTGTATTTTGGAAATCACGTGAAAATATTTTATCCTCCTAATAAGAAATATGGCGATAAGGGTGAGCTCAGTGGGACACACTAGCGTCCCCAGGACAGTCACAAAGGATGTGCCAAGAACAGCCACTGAGATTCTACTTTGAAAGTCACTCTCCAATTTCGCTTACTGTTTCATAGCTTGACTTTCCATGATCCCTGTATCTGCTTTGCTCACGCTGTATGTGGGTTTGGGACTCTTGAACACCCTAATTCTCTTATGCAACGGGATGCTTGTCTCTTTTACGTCGAGCTGCTTCACAACTGTATTGATTCTGCCACAGGATTTCCTTGCACTATCAGCCTCTATTAGGTTTCCTCACGCTGCCACACTTCACTGCCACTCTGGGGGTTTTTTCTCGGAACCACGTGGGTTGCTACACCCCCTCTGTTCCTCTGAATTCTCTTCAAGCCGTTTCCATGCGCTGTCAAAGTTCTGAAATTTTCCTCACGCAGCTTCAACACGCTGCTACGGTTAAGTTTACTACATAGAACCCTGAGGTTTTTGCCACGCTACTGAAATCTCCACACACCGCTTTGAGATACTGCCTCAGTTCTTAATTTTCCTTACGCTGCTTCAACACTGCTGCGGTTATTTTGCTTCACCGAGCCCTGATGTTTGCCTGGTTCCCTCAGTTCCCTCTGAATCTCCTCACACCACTAGCCAGCGCTGCCTCATTTCTGAGATATCCTTCTGCCGCTTCTACACGCCGTTTCGAATAAGTTCACCATACGGAACCCTATGTTCCTTAGAACTCACCTCTCTCCAACTTCTACGCGCTGCCACAGATCCAATTCACAGGTGGCTATAGGGGGGGGGGGGAAACTCCCCACACAGATCGTCTTCAGTAGTTTAGACCGCTCAATGTGCTGGCACAGATAATCTTCATTCACAGGAACAGAGGCTCGCTACACACCCTGTTCCACTGGTTTATTATTTTATTTCCAACCTTTTTCCTTCACACAGCTGCCATGCACTGCCTCCATACAGTATCATGAGACTTCGGCACCATATGTTACGCTCAACGCGCCTCACAGAATTTCAGAGGCTCAACACAATAATGCAGTCCAGCCTGGGTCCCCCACGGTTAATCTCCTTCCCCCAAATGAATATGTGAATCCTACTTGATTCTCCGAGATTTTCCATTACACGCCTCCATTACTACTGGGAGTCCAGGGAAAGCATCATCCCAACGCTGTCATTCACTCATGCCTCGAATAATTGTCGCTCACCTCAAATCAGTTCCTTTCGCGTTGCTTCAAATGCGACTTTAATACACGCTCCGCTCACTTCACCTCACGCAGCTTCAAGGTCTAACCACATAGACCTGTACAGTTCTGTGACAAATGGAGACTTATGCCTTACTTCATTTTCTCATGCTCCTGCGCGCAAATGGCTCCGGTATCACTGTGCGCTGAGCTCTACGCGTCGCTTTCTCTTAGAAGTTTCTATCACCTGAGAAGTTGCGACAAGAAAGGGTAAAGTTCTCCTCACTGACGCCGTCCTTGCCTTCTCGCTCCGCCTCTACGCCTCCTGTGCCCGGCGTGACACTCGACTTGCACACTGTCGCGTTGGAAGAGATTATGCTTCTGAGTCCTCCTCCTCACACCCGATAGCAAAACCGGAACTTCCTGTCGACGACTCGGCGGTTCCTCGGTGAAAGACCAGCCCCGTCTTATCACACACTTGAATTCCCTGCTTACGCAGACAGCATGACAGCCTTCCGCTCCACAGAGGGGACCCACTGCGGTGCCAAGAGACGCCCCTTCGAAGCCAGGAACGGAACACCTTCGCTACAAGTCGTCCGCTTCAATCAACATCGTCTGCTTCATGCACTGTCTCCCTTTCATTACCAGCAAACCGCTGTTCCGACTCTTCAATCCCCACAGGGTAAGTCTTCCTTTTCAAAGTTTTCCTCCGCCCAAGCATCAAATCAGTCCAGGGGGGAAACACCAACTGACCCTGGCTCAGCTCCACGTCCTCGTCGCCAAAATGTAGTAATAAAACACTACTTGACGTGGGTTCCACAATAAGTTTATTGGTACAAGATAATACAGGTGCTCCCAGCTTGGCGGCTGTCTCTCACATCAACATTCTATCCCGCGCTCCCTGAGGCAGAGCGGACCGTACCAAGTAGGGGGAGAGGAGAGGGGTGTGTGACGGGGGAGTAATGGCTAGTAAGGATACAACACCAGCATTGTGGTGGGAGGTGCTCACAGCGATCCACGATCCGCCGTACATCCTGATAGAACCCTTATTTTCTGACATATAGGATGTGGATGCTCTCTGCTTCATGAGAAAACCTAGATGTTCACGTCTCTAGTCTATTCTATTGCAAGGAAAGAGAACTTTCATTGACTATTGAGAAGCCAACATTTGGAATGTATGTGAGACTAACCTCAGCATGTGAGATGCAGTATATAAATATCTTTGTAGCTGAATACAGTTAGCTGGCCTCTACATACAAAAACAAAATGGGGCAATAGAGAAGAAAGATACTTGAATGCTAATGGCCATGTCCTTTCAAGGTCTTCTTTTCGGACAAGTCTTTTGTTATGATCTGTCTTCTGGGGATTGCTTAGAGTTTTTTCAAATTCACAGATCATATCTATTGTAGTATGTGTCACCCAGAAGGAGATTGAGTAAATTGTGCATGCGTTGTTCAACAGCGAGCTTGTGGTTGTTATTTCTGTTTCTGATGACATTTTACAATCCCCTACAATCTCTTAACAAGATTTCCTATCTATTTTCAGCAAAAAAGATTAAGGAGATTACATGTCTATGCTTGTATGCCATTCTATATGTAGATGCATAGAGTACTATTTAGGTGGTTACCAGTAGAGGCGTGAGGGTCTAGATTTGCTAATGGAGTAAACACACAGAGTAAAAAAAAAAAACAAGATTTGGCAAAATGCATATACTTGTTGCAGCAACAAAGTGGGCACCTACTGCTGGCCAATCATCACTGTTGACTTTGCTGATGCTTTTACAGCTGACGCGGTACAAAAGGGGGTGGTGGTGCTCACTTTGCCACTGGATTCAAGCAAGCCGGGCTGAAGACGGCTGTAATGCCAGAAACCGGTCCTCGGAAGCTTGTTTCCGGTCTAGGGAAGGCATGGCTTGGCAGTTCGGGCTGGACTGTTCCCATGAGGCACGGGGTCAGACTGATTTGCATATAGCCATGTCTGAACTGGGGTGGCACAGTGGGCTAAAGAACAGTGATAGATCAAACCCAGATCTTTTGACTGGGTGTGAGTGTTTGATTGGTTCAGATGCTCCGTCCATCACCACCCCCTTTTGTACCGCTTTTACAGCTGAGGCAGAAGCATTGGGAAAGCTAGTAGCATTGGGCAACCATCTAAATGAAAGGTGATGGCCAACTTAAAACAGTACAACAATGAAGTATACATAATACTCCTCGGTTTGAACTGGGGGTCTCTAGTTGGCAATGGTATACACCTTTGACCAAATAGGGACCCTTGCTTCTAAGTCAGGGAAAGGGGATTACACTACAGGATAATCCCTGCTCAACCCCTTTGTAGCTTGGCACGAGCAGACAGGCTTATCTCAAAGGCAGTGTGTTACGCATTTGTGAACATATACAGTGATACAGTGAAAACACTACAGATGGACACAACACAAGTTTTATGAAAATAAGTATTCTTTTATATAGACTTATCACAAGACCATAACCAACAAAAATCCACAATAGTGTACTCAATAAGAATTCTTCAAGATGGTAGAAATACTTCAAAAATAGGCTATTCACTTAAAATGAGTCTTTAGCAATAAATAACCACAACTTGAGTTCACACAGCGTCATGGTCAAAGAAATCCCATAGTACATCGAGCCCGGAGTCAAAACAGACCCACAAATAACAGTACCTTGGAAAAGCGAAAAAAAAAACAGCTCACGGCGTCGGGGAGATGCGGCGTTGTTGGCGCGTGGTGGTGTCGGTTTCTTGCTTCGGGGGAGATGAGGCATCGGGACCTGGATGCTAGCGTAGGGAGACGCGTGGGTTCCTGACCAGAGAGGAGGTAATGTCATGATGGCGCCAAAACCACGGTTCCGTACGATGTCACGATGTCGATGGATTCTTGACCACCCACTTCGACGATGTCACGATGTCGATGGATTCTTGACCACCCACTTCGACGATTAGCTCCGCGATGATGTGGGCTTCGGAGTCGATGCGGCACAGCAGCAGGCGTCGGGCTGGAATCGCAAGTCGGAGCAGCGCTCACGGCTATGGCAGGCTTACGAGGTCGTCGCTGGTGTCGATGTGGCACCGCGGCCGGCACCGGGTCTACGCTGCCAGTCGGAGCAATGCTCACGACTTTGGTGCAGATTACGGTGCCGCTCGCCGATGTCGGTATTGCAGATTGCTTCTGTAGCACTAGAAAAGCAAGTTCCAGATGCAGGCAAACAGGAGGGGGGAAAGTCTGGTATCCCTGAGACTTCGGTCAGGAGGCAAGCTCAAATCAAGCCCTTGGAGTAATTTTCTGCAAGATGATGAAAGTTCTTTAAAAGTTTCTTCTCCTTTCCTTGGCAAAAAATAAACCACTGCAGGCCAATCCAGCAAACAGCACACTGGCAGAGGGGCTGTCCAAACTCCTGCAGCTTCCTTGGTTCTTCTCCTTGGCAAAAGGTTTGTTTTGTTCCCAGAAGTGATCTAAAGTCTTGTGGTCTGGGTCCCTATATTTATGCTCAAATTATCTTTGTTCTCTGAAGGCAGAGAGGCCTCTGCCCAGTCCAAACCAGTTCAGGTTAGTCCTGGAGCACTTTGTTGACAAGACTCCTTCTTTCCTTTCACAGTGTAGGCCAGGAACATCAGACAATGCTGGCACCACAGGAGGTGGAGCCAGCATTGTGGAGGGAAGGCACAGCCCTATTCAAGTCCCAGGTGCAACTCCTCCCACCCATCTGCATTTAGATCTCTCTATCCAGCACTGTGCTGACCACCCTGTCTCCTGGAATCCCCCAGCGCCTGTCACTCAAACTCCAGACAAGGAATACACAACCTAGCAGAGGCAGGCTTGGATAGTTAGGCAAGAACATTACCTACTTTCTAAAAGTGGTATTTTCAAACACAGAATGTTAAAAAATCTTCACTCAAAGATATATTTTATCATTCTGAGTTCAGGCATACTAAACTCGAATGTCTACCAAGTTCACTGAGTCAGTTAGGATTAAAGATGCAATAATCAAACTGCCCATTCTGTCCTATGGGGGCCAGGTAATCTTGCAATAGTGATAAACGAAAATGGCTGTAATTCACTATTAGGACATGCAACACACCAGGGCATGTCCTACCTTATCCTTACAATGCACCCTGCCCTTGGGCCTTCCATAGGGGTGTCTGATATGAAAAAAAGGGAAGGTTTAGGGACTGGCAAGTGGGTGCACTTACCAAGTCGACATGTCAGTACTAGATTGCACATCGGCTCTGCAATGGCAGGTCTGCAAGCCCGCCAGCAGCATTTGATTTACAAGCCCTGGGCACACATGGTGCACTGTACTAGGGTCTGACAAGTAAATCAAATAACCCAATCATGGAGTCACTAATCAATACATCAATTTAACATAGGAAGCACTTGCACTGTGGCACTGAATAGCAGTGGCACAGTGCCCAAAGCATCAAACCAGCAAAACATAATAAAAAACAGAGGAGGCAATTAGTAAAAAATGGAAGGGAGACTCACGCCAATGAGACCAGGTCTAACATCTTCCAAGATGGTTGCAGATCCCACTGCCTTGGCCAGTGTTCATGAAGCAACTGAAAAAGCAATGGCAAATCCAATACAGTAAGCGCTGACAATAGTGGTAGTTGGCAATCCGTGGTCTTCCTTATTCTGTCCACATTTCAATGAGTAGCTAAGCCACAGGGTCAAAAGGGAGAGGGAGGAGAGCACTGTTAAAGCAGCCTGAGACTGCTGCAGGGAAAGAGCAAGGGCAATGGAGCCATATGTGGGAGAGAAAGAGAGAGTGGTAGGGTATGAGAAGCAAGTTCAAGGGAGATTGAGAGGGGTTGGCGAGGGAAGACTCCAGAATAAGGGAAAAAAATGAAGGACTATGCACTTCCATTAAGTGCAGAAAGTCAAATGCTATAGGAAGCAGTGAAAGAAAAAATAATTCCTTGTCTTTAGCAGTGAAATGATACTTTGTCCATTAAAAAAAGAGGGTGAAAGCAAACTCCTTTAGTAGCTGGATCATTACAAGATTAAGGAGTTAAACCATTGAATCAGGAGCAGATAATTGGAGTGGGCAAGGGAATGGAACCAACGAATCATGAGCAAGGGACAGACCCAGAGCCCACTTTAACCATTGGTTGCAAAACTGGCTGTTGTGAAACCACAAAACAAGAAAAATGTATACCTAAACTGCAAATTAGATCTTTGCACCACAACAGAAGGAAGAAAGATAAAGCAGACCATAGAGATTACCAGGAACACAGAGAGTTTCATTTGCTAAGTTTAACACTCTATTTGAATCACAAAAGTGGCGCATAAAATGCGAAATAATTTTAACTAATTTACTTTCCAGCACTAAACTTGCACCGCCGAGCATATTGTGAGTTGCCTCAAAGTCACTTTTTTCATGGTGATGAGATCGCCATGAAAGGGTGGCGGTGAGGCAACAAAGGGGACCCTAATAGGACCCCCTTGTGACTCTGGGCCTGGGGGTGCATGCCGAGAGGCACATGTTGTGCCCCCTGTAAATATGCACCCCCTGTTCCTTCATGGTGTGGCATAAATGCAGTCATTGCTTTGAGAGCCTTGGTCTACCTATTAGGCTCTTTTATGAGCTTGACAGACTGCCGCACTCAGACCGCCACAGGACCGCCCACCAGACCAGGAAATTAATCCAGATAGGTCAGGCGGTTGCAACACGGTTGTGGCGGTCCTACAGCGGATGCCGCATTGCACCATCTCCTGTGGGAATGTCAAACTCGCAAACAGGCCCTTAATCCCTCGTTTTGCACAATGCTTTTAAAATCTCCAATTATTTCCATACCTACCTAACTATTGGCCTTCAGCACTCCTTATTCCAACCCCAGCTTCCCACAGGTCATTTTGATTTCCCCCTGATTAAGTCCTTCCCAATGTTCATTACTAATCTGAAGTGTAGGGCCCAGATCACTCAGATGCTGCATTGTGGTCCTGCATTGAAGGGCTTGCCAAATTCCAACATAAAACATTCCATTCGACATTGCTGGCAACTTTGCTCTCTAATACACAGAACTGAGCCCACAAATAATGATGCATGTTTATTGATATTTAATAGATTGTACTCCAACAAGCCCATGGGATCTTGTTGGTGATGCCTGGGCCCTCCCATGTTGGCACCCTCTTCAAGGGAAAGGTGAGCCAGGGGTGTGAAAGGTGTCAGTATGCAGGAGTTCTAGGAAATGATGTATTACAGGAGATTCAAGGATCTTTTCATCAGATCCGTGGTAAATGGAGCACACACCGACTTGGCATTTAAGTACAGTAGCCTTCGCTGATGCAGATGGCGCTACTTGATGGAAGGTAGAGGAGCTTTCTCCGCCTCATTACATTTGTAAATTTGACACATTTCTGATGAATCCCTCTCCAAAGGATTTATTAAAGAGCATTTTCTTTAGCGCCTCAGTTAAAAAATGACTTATTTTATTTTTCCAGGCTTGAACTAATCCACAAATGCTACACATTGAAGAAATTGAGTTGGTTCACTTGGATTGTCTCAGAATAAAAACAGGATCACTCAGTCACAAACCCTTTTTACACACTTAATTGAAAATAATTAGTTTTCTACTACTAAAATTAAATTATTGTTTGCACTCTTAAGTTGAAGAAGTAGTTGAATTTTTCTAAAATGGAACTCATCGGATATTCGCTTTCATCCAATTTGATGGACTTTCTAGTTGGAGAAAATTTGTGTAGGGATACTTAAATCAAGAAAAAATTGATTTGTTTTTCAGAGTATGTGGGGAAGAGAAACTCTCTGTTTACTAAGGGAATGTAGAGGAGAGTTTCTCTCCACCTGCTAAAATCGTGCACCTTTGGTGAAATAATAGAAAACTAAGGGCCTCATTTATGAGAAATGACGCACCGCTGCGTGAAAGCAGCGATGCGTCACTTCTCAGTGCGCACTCCTTGTGACATACTTGATGCATCATATTTAATGTATGACGCATCATGTCGCAAGGAGTTACAGATACGTCAGTATTTCTGATGTAACTGTAAGCGCAAAAGAGACACATTGCTGGAGTGTGTCAGAAAAGTGATGCAACTCCAGCAATGCGTCCTTTCACATGGGACAAGCCCCATGTGAAAGGGCCTGTGTCAGTCTTACGCCTTCTGTGAGGCAGGCGCAAGATTTTGACGCAACGGCGTCCTAGAAGTGACGCCGTGAAATCTCATAGATTTCACTGCGTCACTTCTACGAGGCTTTTTGCCGGGGAACGCCCCCCCTGCATACATTATACTATAATGTAGCGCAGGCGTTTACAAAGTGGTGCATCTGCTTAGATGTGTCACTTTGTAAATAGTGCGCAACAGGAGGCATGCTTTACACCGCCAATGCTTCACAAAAAGTGACGCATCGGACGCGCAAAACTGACGCAAGGCCTCATAAATGAGGCCTTAAATTCATTGCAAGGTTCCTATCTAATAATACGCCTGGCAAATAGTGTCTTGACGAGCAGTCTGCCAGAAATAGATGAATGGGCTCACAAACATCACAGCCTGCTATGGTCAGGGGACTAATTCATCAGGAGATTTACATTATTTTCAATCAAAGAGAAACAACATTCCTTGAAATTTTGTAAAACTGTTGGGACTTACCCAAAGCAGGCACATAGGAATGTCTGTTTGGTGGAACAAATCGTACTGTGTGTAACTAATAAGTGCAAAGTGTCTCTGTAAGTCAGTGTTCAGGTGATCGGTGGTAGAGTAAATACGGGTTTATTTATTATACCTTTAAGTCGTGGGGAAGTTGAGGTACAGCAGAAAACCCACTGAGGCCTGTACTTTTAATGTAGACATCTAAATGGCAGGGTTGATGGACCTTCATTTCATTATAGTAATTTCAGTGATACATCCTGACTCAGTATAAAAGAAAAACGATTAATCTTTCCTTCAACAAACCCACGAACAAATAATTGACCTGCTTTCATGTCTTTGACGTTCATAAATAGAGGTAAGTACATCTGTAGCAGCTGGTACAAAGGTATGGTGGTGTTTAAACTAAGACTGAATCCCACACTTCCATGGACGTCAATTCACCAAAATGCCAGGGGTAGCGGAAGTGACATTGCATGCAATTTGACCTTTACTTTGATTCACTCACACACAAGCTTACACATAACACCTTCACCCACTCTCCCACTCTCACGCACATAAAAACACTCTCACTAGGAAGCATGCTTTATATATACATTTACGAGCATTTCTTTACTTACCTTAGCTTCCAGATAGGGTCAAATTCCAGGTAATGTACTCCATTGTTATTACACTAATAGTGAATATTACTTTTATTCACTATTTGTATAATAGGAAAAATGACAGAAACCAGGCAAGTAGGGCTCCAACCAGCACCCATTAGGAAGAGCTACCCCTGTGTTCCACTTCCAGGCACTGATTGTGCCACCTTTGAGGCTAGGGGGCTCAAAAGCAGTGCCGAGGGTAGCCAGGGGTTGCAGTTGCGACCCCTGGCGACTCTAAATGACGTCCATCCACGCTTCCCAGCTAAAGAGATACCACATTTTGCAGGAGAGGCGCGTGGGATGAGGTTAGGGCTGTAGTTCCGCCACATAGGTCCTTCCCTAATTTAGAGTGCCATGCTATATCATGTTTATTAGGCTTCTCTATTAGTGCATGCAGCACTAAGGAAAAAGGAACACAGAATGGACATACAGTTCTGCTGTGACATATGCTGCCCGTTGCCTCAGAATCGTGAAAAAATGGTCGTAGGGGGTGGTGAGACTTGAAGAATTAAAGGGCCAGTCATTAGAAGTATCAGAGATCACCGCACATATGGCCTCACAGTGGTTGGGTAGCGTGAGAGACTATGTGGAGAACAATATTGGGTAGGAGAATATCTCTCATAGCATAAAATGAGGCTGGGTTACCCTGGAAACAGGATACAGAGGCGTCCCGAGATAACGGTGTCCTTGTTTGTAGGACAACTCTCCAGAGAGATAAAGACAGATTGTAGAAAGTGTAGAAACATGCTTCCAAAATGGCACATTGTTTAATAGCAGTGGAAAATGAGCTTGTGATATCAGGCTGGGTCTGTATTAGGGTTGGGAATAGCTGCATTAAATATTTCAAGGAGAATTGTACTGAATAAATAGACACAGGGAGTAGTACCCAGAGGCAACTTATACCTATCCTCGCCAGCCTCAGGGCTTTGGGGTCTGCACCAACAAAGGCGTAATCGGAACAAGGGAGCACTCCTAATTCACAGGAGGAAATGAATGCATAATGTAAGTTAAATCAGAGATTGTATGTGTGAACATGCTGTGCTTTTGTGTAGTTTGCCTTGCATTTGCTATGTAAGGCTTTCCACGTCTGCTGTAGTCTGGGGTCTATTAAGAAGAGTCTAAGCCTATATTCTGTATAAACTGTCTGCATTTGTCCACTCACTGCAGCAGCTACTGGCGTGGGACTAGGCTACCACTACTTCCTATTAAAATATGAGAAAATGCCCTTCTTGTGAGCTCCAACTCTCCCCTTTCAGTCAACTCCTTGCTGCAGGTGAATCTGGCCGCTGCTTGCTGCAGACCCATATCGCTTTTAGTTAAAAGTAGAACATAATCACTTTCAAAATCCTATGTAAAATATGTCTAAAAAACTCAAACCTCACTTTTTAAATTTAAGAGACGGGGAACAGTGTGCCTATTCAAGCTACAGTACCTAATGAGAGGTGTGCATTACCTGACACTCACTTCGCACATCTGCCGCAGCTCAAAGTCTGTTCATACATTTAGATAGTCAGTCAGCGGCGGCTCCTCTGCCAAGGGGGAGGAACGTCATCCCACTGCTCTGTGAGCAGTTCAAAAAGGAAAAATAAAATTATAATAACGTAATATTATTATCAATTTATTTTCCTCTACTGGCCTAGGCGGGGGAGGGGTGGGCGGGTCAGGGCAGAATGAGCTGACCAGAGCAGGGCCCAGGGGAAGAGTGCTGAGCACTCTCTAAGTGCGCATGACAGTTTGGCTGTCCGTCTTGGGTGGGCCAAGTAGTCATGCACACTTTGCATGTTCTCCATCGGCTGCATTGCACATCCTCGGAGGAGAACATGCACAGGCTCAAATTTCCCGACTGAGCACCAAACCACAGCGCTCAAACCAATCCTGACACTGCTGACAGCAGCGTTGTGACTGGCTAGGGGAACCTGTGTGCTTCCTGCATGTCGACGATTGAAGAGGACTGAGAGGCGGTGGTTGGTCTGCAGGTAAGTGGATTTTTTTTTATCTCCCTCACCATCCCCGTTAAGCAGCAGCCGCCACTGCAGACAGTGGAAGGGTATCTGTTGGTCTGCTTCAAAGGGAGCACTGAAATGGCCAGGCAGCTTGGAGAGTCCCTGACTGGGGAGCTCAACCTGCACATTTAGCACTGTCAGAACTGCATGTACTTAATTCTTTTCAATAAGAGGCCAGGGTAGACCCAGTGTCTGCAACAACAACCAGATACATTCCTTGGAGAATGGTAGTAGGAAAGCAGTGATCTCTTTAAAACTAGATGGGCTGGTCTGTCTGTAATGGATTGAGCAGGCAGGAGTAGAAGAACTACTGGGCATTAGAGTCCTTCTGTGATATCTTAGATTGTAGAATACAACACACTTTGTGATAGTTCGGGCACTATGTAAGCAGGAGAACTGAATCATTTTGGAATTAAATCAAAAGAGGTGTTTCTTGGGAACGCTCAACAAATTTTCTTGGGGTCACCTGCCCATAGTATGCTAGCTCCCAATTTTTTAACCTTAGCGTAGTCCACTGGCACTTTGAAATTTGTTTGTAACACTTGTTAAAAAGAAGTCACCCTATATGATCCAAGAAGAACATCTCCTGCTTGCCAGTACCCAATGACAATTTGGTTTAACCATGGAGCAGAATCTTGGTGTTGAGGTTTTTTCAAGAACTGGAAATCCTGTTTTCCTGATGCCTGCCACCCTGGAGCAGTGTAATGCAGCGATGTGTGCTGCATTGCATTACTCTGGATTTATCAAGCCATGCAGGGCCACACCAGGTAGAATTGCTTTGCTTGATTAATCTGACTTAGTGATGCATCACCCTTGCACCCCCTTGCAAGGTGCAAGGACGATGCAATTCAATTATAAATATGCTCCTGTGTGTTCGTGAGCTGCAAATGTCTTCACCCAAGAGAATGCTGCTGAGCACAAAAAATGGTGTACAGGTGGACGACCTCCCAAAATTTCAGCCCCGATAACCTGTTACTGTTGGAATGTGGTTCATTAGTAGTATCAAGTAGGTACCTTCCACTAGTAATAAGGCCACACTCACAATATAAGGTCCAGTGCAGGTCTCAATAAATTATTCCCTTGCTCAACCCTTAGCTGAGAGCAGGCAGGCTTAATTTAGGACACAGGTGTGCAAAGCATTTAAAAACACCAATACTCTAAATACGCAACCCAATATAAAAATCCAACACCAATTTATAAACATAGGAAGCATTTTTATGATTAAAAGGACACCAAAATGGCAAAAATCTAATATAGGGAACTGGAGAAATGAATTTTTGAAGAATAAACACTTTCCAGTGCCTAAAAGAAAAAGCGCCACTCTGGGACATCTGGCCGTGCTTGATCGCGACAAAGTCAATGTTTCAGGCTGAATGCGATGAAGCAAGCAAGGGTCAGATACACTTAGCGGTAGGGCCTGGTCAAGTTTATACCTTACGACTTAGGGCCTAATTAGAAGTTTGGCAGTCCAATGGACCACTGAACCCTTGGTGGCAGTGCAGCCCCCACAGCACCGGTGGTCCGACTACCGTATTCTGAGCTTGGTGGGCGGACCGCCACAGGACTGCTGGAACCGCTGGGGATCATATATCCCCTGGCAACGTTGCAGTTGTCAGAGGCCGCAATATGCTAACAATGCCGATGCAGCCCCGCCGAGCATAATATGAGCTGCCTCACTGCGACCTTTTCCACAGCAGTGAGCACCCCATGGAAAGGGTGGTGGTGAGGCAATTCAGGAGCCTCTCAGTGCAGGGGGTGCATGCGGGGGGCATATGTTGTGCCCCCTGCATGCTTACACCCCCAGTTCCTGAACAGGAAGAAATTCACTACATGGTGCATTTCTCCCTGTGCAGAAACGTGCTGTGGCGCTCTCACCACACTGCCTTTCAATAGCTCGCCTTAGAGTCTTAGAAAGGAACAGCTGTGGGACAGTTGCAGCATGACCGTCTGCCAGGATTCAACTTGTAATCCGGCGGGCTGTCTGACTACGTGTTTGGCTGTCTCACAGTGGGGCACTGGCATGCTGGCCAGATAGGAGAAAGACATTCCATCCCATCTGGCTAGTTAAATGCGGGGGGCAACCAGTAGCTCCTTCTGCTTGGATTGTAAGTTCTTGACAGGGTGATCTCGTAGGAGCCTCTGACATAGATACTCAGGGCACTTGCCCAGTAGGGCTTTGCAGACTAAACAGCACATTTTGAAACTTATCCTGCTTTTTACTTGCAACTAGTGGAGAGATTTTAGGTGGGGAGCAGACGCTGATCTGGGTGGTTGATTACAGATCAATCGAGCTGCTGTGTTTTGGATGAACTGTAGTTTAGACAATAGAGACTCATTTGCTGAGGCAAGTAACATGTTGCCATAGTCTAGCCATCTCATGGCAAGAACCTGTTCCAGGGTCTTCCTGCCAGATAATGGAAGAAATAGGAAGACTTTCTTCAGTAGGCACAACATGTAAAATCATGTGCACATTGTACATTGGAGTTTCTCTCTCAAGTTCAGATCCTGATGTGACTTGATTCCTAGGTTTTTCACTACCTTGCTAGGGATGGGGGCATTGCCTAATCATGGTGGCCACAAGTGTGGGGTCCACAGGGTTTGGGCTTTCCCAAACAACATAATCTCCATTTTCCCAGGGTTAAGCTGTAGCAAGTTATCTGGCATCCATTTTACAATCGCTTTCATGCCC
The DNA here is from genome assembly GCF_964261635.1 of Lissotriton helveticus. NCBI lineage: Eukaryota > Metazoa > Chordata > Amphibia > Caudata > Salamandridae > Lissotriton > Lissotriton helveticus. The sequence goes on along the minus strand of NC_136065.1, from coordinate 149,955,864 downwards.
TCCGCGAAGCTGCCCTTAACTTTGTCAAAGTTCTTAACAAAAGACAAGACCAGCTGTGTATCATCTGAGTATGACAGAACCTCAAAGCCATATGTTCTGGTAACGTTTCCGAGAGGAGCCACATAAATGTTGAACAGTGTGGGGTTCAAGAAGGACCCTTGAGGAACCTCTTTATCAGCTTGCCGAAGGCTTGGCTTTGAAGGCTCCCAGCGAGACGCACTTCGTTCTGTCTTTGAGGAAGTCCTGGAACCAGGCCAGGGCAGGCCCTTCAATCCCATAAATTTAGGAGTCTTTGGATTAGCTTAACATGGGACACAGTGTCAAATGCTGCTGATAGTTCTGGGAGCGCAAGCATGGTGGGTGTACCCGTGTCTAGCAAGCACCTGTTGATATCTGTTACGGCCACTAGTGTCGATTTAGTGCTCTGCTCTAAAACTAGATTGCGAGGGATTCAAGATTGTATTTGTTTCCAGATAGTTGGTCAGTTGTTTGTTGACTAGGTTTTCCAGTAGTTTGCCCACACATGAAAGGAGTGAAATGGGTCTATAGTTTGAGAGAATGGATGTGTCCATGTTGTTCTTTTTTTAGATCGTATGATCTGTGGCCACTTCCAGGCTAAGGGCACTTTTGCTGATGTAATAGACTGATTGAATAGTGATCTAACTGTCATGGTAATTTGTCTCACCATTAATACTCTGAGCCTGGGAAGGCAGTGGTCCATGAGTAACCCGGATATAACTCTTTTGAGCCCTTGCTGAACTTGTTGCCGAGTGAAGATTTGGAAATTGTCCAGCCTGGAGCCCTTGGTGTTCAGAGAGCTCATGCTGACTAGTTCAACAGTGGATGAAAGCTGTTTGTTGGTAAAGTTTTGGTAGATCAGTTTTATCTTGTCATCAAAGTAGTCTGCAAGGGAGTCTCATAGGTGCCAATTCACAGAACTAATCTAAGATAAAATCCTAAACTTACTACTTTTGGTATTCACAGAAGGCATTTAGTAGGAGTAAAGTTAGGACTCCTAACTTTATTTATTTTTATATTTATTTTTGGTATTTATAGAGCGCGCAGCTACCCTAACGGGGTGTCCCGGCGCTAATTAGACAGACAGCACTTGGCGCAGGTCAAGGGCAGACCTAATCCTGGTGGCAGAATAACCAGGTCTTGAGGGACTTACGAAACTCACATTTCGACTGGATCAGGCGGAGGTGAAGTGGAAGTTTGTTCCATCGTTGGGTGGCACCCACCTCAAAAGTTTTGCCTCCTGATCTAGTTTCTTTTAAATCTGGGGGTGACAAGCAGATGTTTGGAATTAGATTGTAGAGCTCTAAAATGATTGTATGGGTGGAGTCTTTTTCTAAGGTAGGCTGGTCCTAGACCTTTAGCTGCCCGGAAGGTCAGTATCAGTGCTTTGAACTCGATTCTTTTGGTTATGGGGAGCCAGTGCAGATTCCTCAGAAAGGGGCCTTATGTGTTGTCTGAGCGAGATGCCGCAGACCAATCGGGCTGCAGCATTTTGGACCGTCTGGAGTCTGTGACGCAGGCCCTCTGACAGACCCAGGTAAAGTCCATTTGCATAGCCCAAATGTGACGTAATAAGTGTATGGACCACAGTTTTGCGTGTATCGCTGGGCAATATCCCTGAGACATTTTTTGAGGGGGTCAAAGGTGGCAACGGATACATCATTAAAGGTAAATAAAAGCTGGGTATCATCAGCGTAGGATGTTATTTTGATTCCCGATTTCTAAATCATTTCGGCCAACGGGGTGAGGTATATATTAAAAAGAAGCAGACTTAATGCTGACCCTGCGGGACGCCCTATTTAAGGGGTCTTATAGTGGACATGTAGGGATGGGTTCGAACCTGTTGCTTGCAGTCTGAGAGGACGGAAGATAACCAAGTAAATACTGTGCCCTGGATTCCTATGGACTTCAGGTGGTTCAGAAGGATGGGATGGGAGACGGTGTTGAATGCTGCAGACAAGTCTAACAGCACTAACACCGCCTTGGAGCCATCATCTAAAGCCCATTGTGTTGAGTCAGCCATTTCAATAAGGGCTGACTCTCATTGTAACCGGAGCGAAACCCAGATTGAGAGTCATGATGGAGATCTCTGGACTCAATAAAACTGACCAGTTGTTGATGGACCAGCTTCTCCAAAATCTTGGCCGGCACAGGTAGGAGGGAGATGGGACTGAAGTTACAAGGGGCCTCTGGGTCTGCGTTAAATTTTTTTAGGATGGGGACTAGGAATGAGTGCTTCCACGCTGTCGGGTAGATACCCGATCTCAGTGATGAGTTCCAAATAGGATTTAAATGGAGATTGAGAAGTCCTGCCAGGGCCTTGTATTGTTTAGCTGGCCAGGGGTCGCTAGGTGAGCCAGACTTGCATTTATATAAATCCCGAAGAGAGGTTTCCTTTGAAATTTCAGTGAATTCTGCGAGTACCGATGACGGGGTCTGTTCCATTATATGTTCTTCAACGGTCTGGTGGTCGTCATGTAATTTGGAAAAGGAGGTATAGATCAGTGCAATTTTATCTTCGAAACATTCAGAGACTTTGTTACATAAAGTCTGTGAAGTAGGATGAGTATGAGTCAGTGCCTGTGGATTGGTAAAGGATTTGACAATCTTAAAAATCTCTCTAGAAGAGTTCCTAGCATTGTTAATCCTTTCAGATAGAAAGGCTCTTTTGTTCACTATGAGTAGTTTGCGGTATTCTTTGAGAGCTGCACGATAGTCAGCCTTGCTTTCTACAGAATATGTAAGTCTCCAGCTTCGTTCAAGAACCTTGAAGGCAGACTTTTTTTGTCTAAGCTCCTCAGAGTACCAAGGTGCTGAGGGCGACGATCTGGGGGATTTTACCAATTTCTGAGGTGCTAGGGCGTTGAGAGCTGCGCCCACCCACTCGTTAAATTCGAGATGCTAGACTCAAGATCGTGTGCCGGGCCGGGTTAGAATCCTTCATGTAATTGGATAATCTTTCTGGGGAGATTTTGCTCCAGTTCCTTCCAAACTTATTAGGGATCGAGGTAGGTTTATCAGTATGGGTAAGCTGAAAATGGAAGGGGATAAGAAAATGATCGGACCAAATTACTGGCCAAGGAGCCTGAACCGTAATGTCGGGAAGGTTAGAGCATATAAGATCCAGCGTGTGGCCTGCTTTATGTGTGGGGAGGGAAACTAATTGCGTAAGGTTGCATCCTGCTAGGGTGGCAATAAAGTTAGAACTGTGTGGGCAAGATGCGTTGTCCACATGTAAGTTCAGATCTCCCACTAATGTGAAGTTAGCGTACCGTATGCGCGCTTGAGTGATATAATCGGACAAGGCAGGCAAATGGGTAGGGCTAAAGTTAGGAGGTCGATAGAGCATGAGTTCGGAGCAGGAAATGGACGCGGAAAGCTTGATGCAGAAAGAAAGGCCTTCTATACAATCAATCAGCTCAAAGTGAGGTGACGTGATCCCCCATATAGTTTTGTAGACAATAGCCACACCTCCCCCATGTTTCCCGTTTTTTCGATTGGCACATAGAATACCTTAGTCTTTGGGAATAGCCAACGTCAAAGTTGGATTAGTGTCATCCCGAAGCCAGGTTTCTGTCAGGAATAAAAAGTGCCAATCGTTATCTTTGATGGACTGCAGGATATAAAATGAGTGTTTAACCAGGGATCTACAATTTATTAACCCGGCCTTAGAGCACTGTCAAGGGGGAGGAGGAAGAGTGTATGGTATGGCTCCTGCCCAAACTGGAGTTGTTTAGAGAGAAACCACAATGCAAGCATACATATTTCCTCTCACTCTCTCCGAGTGTCTGGGTCTTAAGGTGTGGGCACTGATTAGGCCTAAGAGCAGTCATAGCAGTATGGCTGTAGGAGATCCTGCGAGGAGTGGGGGAACGGGCAGCATTTCTGGCCCTGGCCACAGTCCAGGCCCGGACGGGCGCAGACAGGCTTGCATTTGGCGCGCCAGCAGCGCGCCCGCTGCGCGTGAGCGCCATGATGCTTTTTAATAGGGAGCTGGCTTTGCAAGACTAGAGCGCCACCCTGCCACAATGGCTGCTCTAGGATGCAAGGACCGGAAGTGAGGAAAACGTCCTGAATTGACCCGCCTCGAAGGTACTCCCTCCACACAAACAGCACAGGTTAGCTGCGGTGGACAGGGGAGACTAACTTTGAGCGAAAAGCGTAATTTGATATAAAATAGTGCAATCTGAAGTTCGATTAAAGTTGTTATAAACAAAGGTTAAAAAGTACCGTAATAGTTAGTAGCGAAGCGCTAGCGCAGCCAGGTCACTTGTGAGCCTAAGGCTGACTGTCTGCTGCGCGTCGGTGCCCTGATGCTTTTTAATAGGGAGCTGGCTTTGCGAGACTAGAGCGTCACCCTGCCTCAATGGCCGCTCTAGGACGCAAGGACCGGAAGTGAGGAAAACGTACTGAATTGACCAGCCTCCAAGGTACTCCCTCCACACAAACAGCACAGGTTAGCTGCGGTGGACCGGGGAGACCAACTTCGGGTGAAAAGCGTAAGTAGATATAAAATAGTGCAATCTGAAGTTCGATTAAAGTTGTTATAAACAAAGGTTAAAAAAGTACCGTAATAGTTAGTAGCGAAGCGCTAGCGCAGCCAGGTCACTTGTGAGCCTAAGGCTGACTGTCTGCTGCGCGTCGGTGCCCTGATGCTTTTTAATAGGGAGCTGGCTTTGCGAGACTAGAGCGTCACCCTGCCTCAATGGCCGCTCTAGGACGCAAGGACCGGAAGTGAGGAAAACGTACTGAATTGACCAGCCTCCAAGGTACTCCCTCCACACAAACAGCACAGGTTAGCTGCGGTGGACCGGGGAGACCAACTTCGGGTGAAAAGCGTAAGTAGATATAAAATAGTGCAAACTGCAGTTCGAGTAAAGTTGTTATAGACAAAGGTTAAAAAGTGCCGTAATAATTAGTAGCAAAGCGCTAGCGCAGCTGGGTGCCTTGTGAGCCTCAGGCTGACTGTCTGCTACACGTCGGCACCCTGATGCTTTTTAATAGGGAGCTGGTTTGCGAGACTAGAGCACCACCCTGCCACAATGGCCGCTCTAGGACGCAAGGCCGGAAGTGAGGAAAACGTCCTGAATTGACCAGCCTCGAAGGTACTCCCTCCACACAAACAGCACAGGTTAGCTGCGGTGGACTGGGGAGACCAACTTTGGGCGAGAAGCGTAAGTAGATATAAAATAGTGCAATCTGCAGTTCGATTAAAGTTGTTATAAACAAAGATTAAAAAGTACCGTAATAATTAGTAGCGAAGCGCTAGCACAGCTAGGTGCCTTGTAAGCCTCAGGCTGACTGTCTTTACAACTACTAAATGCCTTCTGTGAATACCAAAAGTAGTAAGTTTAGGATTTTATCTCAGATTAGTTCTGTGAATCATCCCCATAATTCCTACATAGCCTGGAGCGGCTGTGAGCAAGCAGAGGGATGAGTAAAATCTTTAAGGACTTTGAGCAATTCCTTGCAGGAATTATCCTCTTGATCGATGTATTTTTTCCAGGCTTTTTTAATGCTACAGTGGTAGCCAGAGAGTGCCTCCTTCAAATTTGGACATCTAATTCATATTTGCGAGTCCTGCGTTCCTCCAAACTTTTACCTATGACTTTCTCGACTTTCAGCTCTGTCGTATACCAAGGTGCCAAAGATTGGAGAGGAGTGTTAGGCCGCTTTCTTACTGGTGCAATTTTATCCAAGGCTAGGTTCATGGCAGACTGATAGTCTGCCTATGTTTGGTTGACTTCGGGGACTTGCCTGATGATGGGGGTTGAGAATACCTCTGAGAAGGAGTTGGGGGAGACATGATGCCATCATCCTGTTGAGTGTTTATTACCAGGTTGTCTCATACTAAAGTACCAAGAGTTAGCAATCTGGAAACAGATAAAGGCATGATCAGTCCAAGAGTGGGGGAGGGGATGGGTTACATAGTAAATCGTTCGCTCACTCTGTGTTAAGGGAATCAATAAGAGAGACTTTCACAGTATCTTTATACAGAATGACAATGTCCCTCCTGGTCTCCCTTCTCTATCTACTTTGATCATTCAATAGTTGTTTGGGAGAGCAAGCGTTATTGCAAGTATAGAGCTAAGGTTTAGCCAGGTCTCCGTCAGAAATATCCACCTCAGGTTTGAGCGAAGAGAGGAACTTCCAGCATTCTGCAACATGTTTTGGTAAAGATCTTACATTGCATAAAAAATTGTTAAGGGCATGAAGGGAGCCGGGAAGCAGAAGAGATTGCAGCTGATCTAAGGGGCCTGTTCTTCCTATTGAGTAAATCAGGGTCTTGGCAGTCATTGTGTCTCTAGACCTCGTGTCAGACCAAACATCGTGTTTGCAGCTGTATTTACACATAGGACAGCTCATGGAACCCTCTAACATTAGAGGAAAGTTCCAGTCACAGTTTACTTTCATTAATGAAAGAGATGGGCATCTTTCCCATATGTTTAGTAGGGTCTTGTGGGAGTAGGTGACTGTGGGGGAGCTGACCTTTGAGGGCGGGGGAGCATGTGTCCTTGCTCCTTTCGCGCACCGGTGGTGACCCGCTGCACGCCTGGCACGTCATCTGGTTTTATTCTGGAGGTGCGGTAACTAGACCGCTATCCTCCTGATAGTGGCATGCGATCAGAAGTGAAAATCCTTACTGTGACTACCTAGGCTAAATTGGGCACGCCGCAGCTGACTGGGTAGTCACTTGAACGATAGGTAAGTTAAGTAGAGTAAGCAGACTAAAACTAAGTAACCAGTAAGTGTTTCTACATACCTTCCCCTTATTACTTGTAGTTAGATTGCTTATTGTTCTTAAAGTAAATCACTTTGGCTACTCCACCACCATCCTGCCTTTTGCTCTGCAGCTGCAGATCTCCTCCCAACAGATGTCCTTTGTTTCTATGCAGGCCACTTCACACCTTATCATAATCAGGAGAGGCTGCTGGAAGGCTGGAGTTTGGTTCATCAGAAAATTAAGTTCAATTACTTCTTTCTGTGATTGTTATAGTAAATCTAACCTTGGCAAGTAGTTGAATTAATTCTATAATTTTAATACTTTGAAGTAAAGTCTAGCTACCTCCTATCATTAGTTATACCTCATTAAAGTATTTCTATGTTAGCCTATAGAGCAAATGTGCTACAATAGGGAAAATATAAATTGGCAGTTTTTCCCCCACAGGGGAATATACCTCAGCTTTTCAAATGTCCCTGCTTGTAGTTACACAGCACCTAACCCCTGGGGCACTTAGGGGAGACCTTAGCGGCGACGTAAATGTAACAATAAGGTTGTTTAAGACTTATGGAGTACTTTTTAATCCAAATCTGGAGCAGAAGAAATTATTTTAAAGCTTTTAGGCAAAAGGCACCCAAAATAGTAAAAGCACCAATCAAAAGTTACATTTGACTGAGACCTAAACACAATTTCAGGTCGACTACGATGGAGCGGAGGTTGGATGCACAAGGTGGGTCAGTGTGAAGTACACTGCCAGCCACACCGATAGTCTGCCCATTCTATTTAGATGGTCAGACCGATTATGATTCAGCCAGTGTTTTTTCCGCTTGCTTCGTCAGTGGAAACCTTACACTGATGGCCTGACTGACTTAAGGCCTTCAGTTTAAGTAAATCTATTTAGAGTAAATGGACTAATCCACTTTTTTCTTTTAGGGGACCGCCCAGAAAAGCCTGGTGGAACTGAATTAAAAAAAAAAAGGAACCCCACACACTGGGAGAAAAGCTCCCAGGGTGTCAGGGTAATTGTTTTGTTTTAAAAACAAATTCTTGACTTGGGAGTTTTCATCGGCTGCATGAAACATGATGGCCACTCAACAAACTTTGAATGCCTTCAGAGCAAAATGTGTGGTGGTGGCTCTTCTGAAAACATAGAGCTCTCCACCAGGCAGTTGGAGATCTCTAAATACAGCAGGCAGCAGTCCACCAGAGTAGCTGAGGGCATTACCTCTGCTCACCTGATGGATAGTAGGTCACCCACCAAGACTTAAATGAGGCAATTGGTCTCTGAAATTTAAAAGCAAAATCTGGCAAGGTCCAGCTTTGTGGTCAGCAAGGGTCCCTCGAAGTCAGATACATTGTCCTCGAGTTCCCACTGAATGAAGCCATTGATGTTGGCACTAAAAGCTTAGAGAATGAGAAACCTACATTTTCTAGCCGCTGAAGTTGCTTCACAGGTCAATTAGATTTGCTGTCTCTCCTGGTTATAGATTTTTCCTTTAGATTTACCCATTTTTTGGTAAATTTTAATCTTCCAGTGGGGCAATGATGTACGCTGTAGCTGGGCAAGGCTCCACAAGAATGGATATTTTCACTGTGAGGTCTGTTGAACCAGTTTACAGAGCAACAAAAAGCATAGAGGGAGATGGACCAGCTTTTCTTGCCCACCTTGTGTGCAACCTCTCTGGGCATGCTTATCCATGTCCTCAAAAATGGAGAAAAGTACTTAGTCCCAACTTTTTCAAAGTGATGGCAAAGATCTTTGTTACCAGTCCTGCATCCCCTCATGGTGGGCTTTTAGGCACTAGGGGACATATTTATGGGTTTTGTGGCACAGGGCAGTGTATAAAATCTCCTTGCTGTGCTGCCCTGTGTCACAGGGAAAGGGCACTAATGCATCGTATTTATCCAAAACAGCTCATTTTTGTCTTTTCCCCTTGCATGCTACCATACTGCGACTGAAGCCTGGCTGTCTGGGGGGGTACTCTGAATGAATAGGAGAAGCCCTCCTACTTGTCCCTTGTTCTGTCTTTCCTTTCACAGATAACTAATCCCTTCTAAGGGTTAGGAGTTAGCACCCATTTGCTCCTCCAGGGCTCAGAGACAAGCTATTATGCACCGGTCCAGATTCATTAACTCAACCAGCCAATGATGTGTACTCCAGCTTTACAGGGCCTGAGATGCATAACTAGTTGTAGGCCAGTTTTGGTGCAGGCCACAAAAAGAAGATTTTTACAAAGTTAGTTTTCCATAAAAGATACAAAAAAATAGGATTTCACCATTAAATCAAATTTTGAAAATATAATAAAGAATTATCAAGTATTTTTAAAGCATTGTCCCAGTGCAAACATGGAAAAGCCTACCAAAGCTTACCCAATGAAATTAATATGTAGTGTGCACTATTCTCACAAGACAAAGTCACTTTTCCTTGCCATTTGTCAATGCAGTACATGTAAACTGCAGTCCAGCGAGTGCACAGTGGTGCTGGAGGTAGACAGATATTTTACCATATATGTGGGTGGTGTAAACACACACTGCAACCCACATATGACATTTAATTAAATTTAAATTACGCTGGTGTTTTTTGAGAAACTTCATGTTACACTTGTTATGCAAAATTCACCAAATTATACATTATGCTTCAACGGGTATTTGACCACTGGTCATGGCAAAATTTTAACCCATAAGTGCGGCAGCAATCAGAATGCGAGTGGCTGTTGTTTGCGACAACCGTGTTTTTTGCCCTATTTTGTACCTTAAAATGCATCCTTGTGACAAAAAGGGATGCATTTCCATCTAAAATGTAGTACTCTGTGAGTGAGCGATGAGTCTCTGAGTAGGTCTGTGAGTGAATGCATGAGTCTGTGAGCGAATGTATGAGTCTCTGAGTGGGTCTGTGAGTGAGTGCATGAGTCTCTGAGTGGGTCTGTGAGTGGGTGAGTGAGTCTCTGAGTGGATCTGTGAGTGGGTGCATGAGTGTTTAAGTGGGTCTGTGAGTGGGTGCATGAGTTTATTAGTGGGTCTGGAAGTGAGTGCATGGGTCTCTGAGTGGGTCTGTGGCTGGGTGTGTGAGTCTGAGTGGGTCTGTGAGTGGGTGTGTGAGGTTCTGAGTACATTTGTGAGTGGGTGGATGAGTCTCTAATTGGGTTTGTGAGCGGGTGTAAGATTGGTTGATTGGGTCTGTGAACTGGTGCCTGAGTCTATGGCTGGGTATGTAAATGGGTGTGTGAGTGTACTGAGTAATCTATGCTTTGCCCTCTTCTGCTCTATTTTGCCTTTTCTGCTTGTTTTTCTCCTCTCTGCTTTGCCCTCTTCTGCTCGGTTTTGCCTTTCCTGCTCATTTTTCTCCCCTCTTCTTTGTCCCCTTCTGCTCTGTTTTGTCTTTCCTGCTTGTTTTTCTCCCCCTCTGTTGTGTCTTTCTGCTCATTTTTGTGCTCTTTTTTAGCCTTTTCTTCTTGCTTTTCTGCCCTCTGTTTTCCTCTTCCTACTCATTTTCCTGCAGTCTGTTTTGTCTTTCCTACTCATTTTTCTGCCCTCTGTTTTATCACTTAAAAGCCCTGGGGACAATCACCTCTCAGGAGCTTTACTAATATTAAGGAGGGGGGACATGCGAAACCCCCTCCATTTACCTCCAAAAACCCCTTGGACAACCACCTCACCCAGGTTTTATTTTTACCAAAGAAGGGGGACTGCACAGCCACCCCCTGGGGCATTCATATGCCCAAGGCAGCACCACCTCACTGGGGCTAACTTAAAAATTATGCTGGGAGCATGCCCCTCCCCAGGGCTAAATAATTTCTTTAAAGTGGGAGGTGGCCAATGCGGCCCCACTCTACTGCCCGAATGTGCCCCAGGGACCCCATCCTACAGGGTTCGGTCACAAACAAATGGGGGAGGGTGCCACCCTCCCCTATCTAATTGTGGCCCCAGGGACCCCATCCCCAAGGCCCAGCCTCTTCATCGTGGATGCCCTGGAGCCCACCTAGGGCACCTCGTTATCCTCATTGGGGACTGCACGGGGAGCCTCAAGGCCCAAGCGCTCCCTGCCTGCTCCCCGCCTCCTGCACGAGCCGGTATTGCTCTTACACACAGGGAGCTGCTAAACATGCAGGTCCCTGTCTGTGAGAGCAATCATTTTGTCTGTTTGCCTGCCCTCCTGACAGCGGGCAGGGATACAGATGAAACTCTGCTCTCAGCAAGAGTGAGAGCGAAGTTAGTGTTAGAGCGGTCAAAGCTCCAGCCAAGTCAGAGCAAACAGCTATTTACCGGGGGTGGGCACCCCAGAGCCTAGCAGGAGCCAATCCTGGTGGTTGGCAGTCTCCCAGGGCCATTTCTGTGCATGGGCTTGCCCCTGGGAGTTGGTGGTCCCTGTGGAAGGGGGGGGGGGGGAAGCTTCCCATTATTATTGATCATACAGGCCTCGGAAGGTGGTGGTCCCTGGGGTTCTCAGGAGTCTGTGAAGCCCACGCCAAATCATTTAGCACAGGGTGTGATGATCCCAGTGCTTCTTTGAAGCCCAAGAGAGGGGGTCCGTGTGGCCCCCCTCCATGATTTAAAACAGAGCCCCCGGGACATGTTGGTCCCGGGGCTTCTTAGGAGCCCAGTAGGGGGGTCTGTGTGGCTCCTCTCTAGTACTTATAAAAAAGTCCTGGGGAGGTGATGTCCCCAATGAGCCTTAGGAGGGGGGGGCCTTGCGCCCCCTCTCCCAAGATCTGGCTCATTTAAAAACAAGCACAGGAGCCCACACTTATTGTGTTTTTGCCGCAAATGTGCATATTTTGTGAATTTGCGGATATTTCTTTTTTAAAAAGAAGATGCTTTTTTACCCTGCAGAGTCACAAGATGGCTGCCTATACTTCCTGGTTGGATTGGTGGTAGCAAATCAGAGCTCTGCTGATCTCTGCATGAGCTTGCTATTATTCACGTATTGGCCGCAATCGTAGATATACAAATTTGGTTTTCCTTTAATTTCTCACAAACTATTGAACAGATTTCAACAAATAACTGAAAACATGATCCGGTAACCAAATCTACCTTTCTGCCAAATTCGATGTAATTTGCCCCAGCAGTTCAGGCTGTAGTCATGTTCAAAGCTCCTATGGGAGTTAACGAAGGAAGAACACTTTTTTTATACCCCCTTTTTCTCTGGCCCGCTTGACAAATCACCCCAAAACTTTCCATACCCAACTAGAATCAAAGGAATTCTTTTAGGAAAAATTTGAGAAGATTTGTCAAACAGTGCCAAAGAGATAGGCAACTCAAAAAAACGCTTTTCCATGTAAGCATGGTCCTTACTATAACTACCTACTGGCGACCACCAGTAGGTAATATAAGCATATATATATAAGCATGTTAGTTAGTCATATCGCAACAGTAGGCATTTCATTTGTTTTGGATATATAAACATCTACATTAATATAGGTGTGTGTGTATATGTATACATATTCACTGATAAAACCAGAAGTTACAGGGTCTCTATAGGTCCGCTGACTTTTTACTCATACAGAACCATAGAAATTCAGTGGTTACAGTTATACTTATAGTTATACTTATGTTAAGCAACTATGTGTCGTTGCCTTAAGTTACTTAATGGCTGCATAAGTTATAGTTTCTTTACATAAGTACAGCTATAAGTATAACTATAACTATAACTTTTATGGTAGAGATGTTCTGTTAAGATCACATTCTCGTTTACCGGTAATACAATTTGTAAGTGTCACAAAAGATTTGATGATGAATAAAATAGTGAGACAGATAGTAAACTCTAATTGGCACATCCTCAATACCTCAATGACACAAGAAACAAAACTGCCAAAACCTCTATTTGCACATCGTCGAAATGAGAACATCAAAGACATGATTGTACACTCACGCTTTACTAAAGGTCCCGGTTTGGTTCAAAAAGGGGCACGGTATCGCCCCTGTCAAAGGTACATTCAAATGTAATCTATGCAAAGCATGCAAGACTGTTATTATTATATCTATTTTTATTCTACATTTCCTAAACCTACCTAGCCTGCCTATTCCAAAGATTTTGGAATTACTAATAAATTATAATGAATGATATTTGCTTCTAAGTTCCAATCTCATTCACAATCTTTCTCAATCCCCTTTGGTGGGCCAATTCACTAAGGCTGCATTTTGTCTGTAAATGCATACATGGACGCATGCATACACCAAATTAGTTGGTTGCTTGTCACTGTCCGGGATACACAAAAGGTTCTAAGAACTGAAGTGAGAGGACGTGCGCCGCTAAATACAAATACTAACTACCACTATCTTAGTGACAGGACAAAGGAAAGGAGTCTCTCTCTAGTCTGCATTACTTAAGTTCTCACATAATTAGCCTAGACGAGCCCTGAGTCACCAAAGAATTATGATTAGGTAGCGCCGAGGACCTGTCTAGAATAACAATCATATAATACAAGATTTGTAAAAGTAACTTACATACATGTGAATAGCATGCTTGCTATTTGGGAAAAAATATTAGCAATAACATAGCACACACAATGAATAATAATACAAATAATGAGCTACCCACCAAGCCCCATGACCTCAACCCCTAGCATGTCCAACAGGTCCTGCTCTCGGTCCATGATGTCGGACCACCAATGCATCAGCTTATTGTGCATGTGCCGGACTCCAGAGCAGTGCAACACAGCCCGGCGCACCCTTGCCCATTGCTGCTGGTTCTCCCAGAATCTGTATCCGGACAAAGGCCTGCTGCCAGGGTGAGGCGGAGGTGGTGCTGGAACAAAAAACAAGCGCTGCCACCTCCGAAAACAAGGCGGCTGCTGCCTTTTTTGGGGCATCCTTCTCTGCCATGATGCTGGGGGGAGGGGCAGAAAAGAGAAAATGTAGAAAATATATATTTTTTTAAAGAGAAATAAGAGGGAAAGTAGTAAAAACAATTAGGAAGGAAGTAGAGAGAAAAAAATAAAGTGCAAAACTCACCATAACACACAAAACAGTAAAAAAAAAGTACACAATTAGGAAGAAAGAGGGTAAAATAATAAATAAAAAAGTTCAGAAAAAAGTTTTAGAAATCAAGGATTGAAAAGATTGAAGAAGGATCAAAAAGTAGACCCCAGCACCATAAACAAAGTAACAATATGGCCGCGCCCATTCTCAACTGCATGGTGCACTTCACATGATATTTCCGCCTCACAACCCCATCCGCGGGATTGTCCCGTGAATGGGTGGTAAAAGCAATCCCGCCCGCTTGCGGAACTCTGCGTAGCACGGTGGAGCATTTTTGTGGCTTTGCTAAGTTTCGCGTAGCACTGCTACGAGAACTGTGCCCACCCTTTTTCTACTCCAATAATGTGGTAAACAACGATGTAGATTCCGCGTTGGGCTGTTGTTTTGCTGCGAACTTTTCTGCAGCTCGTAGTTTGGCAGCTTATTATGGACTGTGCAAACGTCTTTCTATACCCTCCTCCCATGATATAAATATATATCCTTGGGACGGTTCGCCTAAGAAACCTGTATTTATCACTCAACGGCCCGATATGATATATTTCCCTACTCTTGGCTAGGAATACTTACAATAGCTCTGGGTCTCATCATATTGATCAGAGTTCCTTGATTCAACTTGACTGCACAATTGGAAGACTGACCACTTATTACATTTGCCCTGACGAAGCTCCTGCTGGAGCGAAACGCGTTGGCTGTCTTGTGCACCTTGAAAAATAAGAAAATAAAAAGAAAATACTATTTTGGAATAAACCTTTGGCTCCATTGATTCACTTCAAATTTGGTGCTGCCTCCATTTATTCTTAACGATGTAGAAAGAAACAATCACATGTAGTTTACACAAAACTTTATTAAATAAGTTGTAAGTAATAATGATAAACATTGCATTGTGTGGATTATTGAAATATACATTTGAACAAAACAATTGTGAATTTCTGGAGAAAGATGATGGATCTGCTTTATCTACAGGGTGTTGGTAGGGAGAAGTTTTTTTTTATATAAACACAATATGAGTTTCACTTACCTAATGTCAGTGGCAGCCGATACTGATAGGGCGTGGCGGGCAGGGGGCTAATGGGTGTACAAAAATAATAAAAAAATGCACCTTATCGCCGCATCTCTCTTCCGTCTCTCCACTGGCCAGAACAGGAAGCACCCAGGCTCCCCTAAGCCAATCACAACACTGCAGTGCAGAGTTGTGATTGGTCTGAGCACAGTGATTCGATGCTCAGACAGGCAGTGGGAGCCTGGGCATGTTCTCCACCCAGGCTGTAGTACAGCCTGGGTGGTTTGCATGACTGTTTGGCCAGCCCAAGATGGACGGCTAAACAGTCATGGGCACTTACAGTGTGCCACTCCTCTCCCCCTGCACTTCTGTCATCAGAGCAGCAACGTCCGCCAAGCTGCGGCCGTAGGAACTAATAAAATGATAACTTGTGTTATTATCATTTTATTTTTCCTTTATTTTACTGCTGCAAAGCAGTGGGGCAGCGCTCCTCCGCCTTAGCAAAGGAGCCGCCTGTATACTTAACTTTTTGTTGTAATGCCATGCGGGGTAAAGGCATATGCGTGGAAAGACTTGAAGGGTAAAGCCAATGTGTGGTAAAGGCTTTGCATGGTAAAGGATCCATGGTAAAGGCATGTGTGTGGTAAAGGCATTTGTAATTTGTAATAGCCTTCATGAACAGTTACCACCCAATCACATCTGTGACTAAATGGTGCCTTTGTAGAAACCAGTGTCAGTCTCCTAGCAGAAAGATGCAACCTTTACTTTATGACTGCTGGTCTTATAGGTGGTCTCTGGCTGCCTAGTATGGGTGTAATGGAGTCCCTGGAGCCCCCGCGGTGCGAGGGGCCCCTAATGTTTCTTGTTTTGGCATGCCATTGCATGCCTTGCAGAATGCAGGCAATGGCATGGAATAAGAAATAGTTAAACGCTTGAGAAAGTGGTTCTGCTTTACTGAGCAAGCCCCTGCAGTGCAGAGGGCCCCACCCGTTCACGGGACCCCCATTGAGCCCATTCTGCAGGAAGGGGCGGCACAATTTTGCATTTCACCACTGAGCGTAGACTGCAGCATGGAGTGTGTGGGTATCATCTGGTGGTAGTTGGAGAAAGTGAACCTTCGGCTGTTGAGGATATTTTTGGTGAATGTATCCTTTTTGTCCATGTTTGTCTTCCTTACCCTTTGCATTAGGCGTGCGCTGTGTTTTTACTATACGTGCATAGTCGTATTAAGTCAGTAAACATTGCCTTTGGCGCTGGCAATCAAAGATGTCACCCAAACCGTGGAGGCATAGTAGAAACGCCCAGCCCACCTCTCCTATGATGAGTTTCCCACCCAGGATATTGAGGTGGCAGGGAAATCTAGAGCAGGAGATGGTTGCATCCTGCAGCACCCCTGCTGCGTCCAGGTAAGAAAGAAGTCCAGGGAGGGCAGAGGAGGACGGTGAATGAATGAATGAATAATGAATTTATAATTTATACCGCGCTCGAAAGCCCGGGGGCGTCTAGGCGCTACACCGGAGGAGAAATACCAAAGAATGAGAAATCAGTGCATGAAAAGCCAGGTTTTTATTACCTTTCTGAAAGAGAGAAGTGTTCTGTTTGGGTGATACCATAATAGATGTTGTTTCAGGTAATCAGGTCATGTCCCCTGGAGGGCTTTAAAGGCCAAACATAAGGCCTTAAATTCCCCTCTTTTTTTCACCGGCTACCAGTGAAGATGTTTAAGGCCCTGGGACACCGACTGGAACTTGGGGATGTTCAGCAGCATCCTGGCAGCCGAGTTTTGAACCCGTTGAAGCTTAGCCAGATGTTTTTTGAAGACCCGAATAAAGGGCATTACCACAGTCCAATTTGGCTAAGGGCAAAGATGTTGCAAGGTGGGCCCGAGGATTGTCCCTCTTTCATCCTCCTAAAAAACTGATATGGGTCCCACACACATTGTGCCCTCTTCCACACATAACTCTCTTCTTTTAAAATGTATTAGTTTATGTGAAACAAGGAGGGATTCGGTTATCAAACTGGAACCCTCTCCCAGTCAGAAGGCATTGCTTTGAGCGATAATTTGTGTATAATTATTCTGCAGGACGTGGCATTCTTGCAGGCGCAGGTGCCCCATATGAAAGGAGGCGAATGCAAATGTGAAACCAGGCTGGGACTTCAAATAACCCCAAGCTCACCCCAGTGGAGAAAGACAGGCAAAGACGCATGAAGAGAAATGCGAGCAGCAAAGACCAATTAAAGGTGAAATACGGAGATCGTTAGCTGATAAATTACTGCAGAACAAAAAACTAATAAAAACGCATGAAAACATATTTTGCTTAACATAATGAGGGAGGATTTTTACTGCATGCTGACTGAGTGCAGCAATTTACACAGCGCGCTCGCTCCCGCCCTCTCGCGCTTTCTCTTTTTTTCGTCTTTTAATATTCACCACTTCCACTCTCTCGCCCCTCGCCACCCCTCCACCTCCCGTGTCTTTGTCTCTGGTTTTGGGGATGAGTAGTGGTGGACAACCCCATCTTCCTCGGAGGGGAAGGGCGAGAGGAGGGAGGGAGGGGGGATAGTTTTGAGGCGGTTGAATAAAAGCAGATGGAAATTACTCTAATACCTGTGATTTGTTATGCGACTGGGGAGAAACACGCTCTAAGAATATGACATACGCCGCCCGACCTCCGGGTTGTGGGCTGAATGGCCGTGTATGACGAATGAGTGGTTCCCACCTACACTGGATTGCGTACTGATACAGGTGGCAAAGTTGTACTTACTTACATTTCCTGCAATAAAAATATATAAAAAAAATAAAATAAAAAAAAATAATTAGTATTGAAGCGCTAGTGCAGCTAGGTGCCTTGTGAGCCTCAGGCTGACTGTCTGCTGCACGTCGGCGCCCTGATGCTTTTTAATAGGGAGCTGGTTTGCGAGGCTAGAGCGCCACCCTGCCACAATGGCCGCTCTAGGACGCAAGAACCGAAAGTGTGGAAAACGTCCTGAATTGACCAGCCTCGAAGGTACTCCCTCCACACAAACAGCACAGGTTAGCTGCGGTGGACCAGGAAGACCAACTTCGGGCGAGAAGCGTAAGTAGATATAAAATAGTGCAATCTGCAGTTCGCTTAAAGATAAACAAAGGTTAAAAAGTTCCGTAATATTTAGTATTGAAGCGCTAGCGCAGCTAGGTGCCTTGTGAGCCTCAGGCTGACTGTCTGCTGCACGTCGGCGCCCTGATGCTTTTTAATAGGGAGCTGGTTTGCGAGACTAGAGCGCCACCCTGCCACAATGTCCGCTCTAGGATGCAAGGACCGGAAGTGAGGAAAACGTCCTGAATTGACCAGCCTCGAAGGTACTCCCTCCACACAAACAGCACAGGTTAGCTGCGGTGGACCGGGGAGACCAACTTCGGGCGAGAAGCGTAAGTAGATATAAAATAGTGCAATCTGTAATTTGATTAAAGATAAACAAAGGTTAAAAAGTACCGTAATAATTAGTATTGAAGCGCTAGTGCAGCTAGGTGCCTTGTGAGCCTCAGGCTGACTGTCTGCTGCACGTCGGCGCCCTGATGCTTTTTAATAGGGAGCTGGTTTGCGAGGCTAGAGCGCCACCCTGCCACAATGGCCGCTCTAGGACGCAAGGACCGGAAGTGAGGAAAACGTCCTGAATTGACCAGCCTCGAAGGTACTCCCTCCACACAAACAGCACAGGTTAGCTGCGGTGGACCGGGGAGACCAACTTCAGGCGAGAAGCGTAAGTTGATATAAAATAGTGCACTCTGCAGTTCGCTTAAAGTTGTTATAAACAAAGGTTAAAAAGTACCGTAATAATTAGTAGCGAAGCGCAGCCAGGTCCCTTGTGAGCCTCAGGCTGACTGTCTGCTGAGCATCGGCGCCCTGATGCTTTTTAATAGGGAGCTGGCTTTGTGAGACTAGAGCGCCACCCTGCCACAATGGCCGCTCTAGGACGCAAGGACCAGAAGTGACGAAAACTTCGTGAATTGACCAGCCTCGAAGGTACTCCCTCCACACAAACAGCACAGGTTAGCTGCGGTGGACCGGGGAGACCAACTTCGGGCGAGAAGCGTAAGTAGATATAAAATAGTGCAATCTGCAGTTCGATTAAAGATAAACAAACGTTAAAAAGTACTGTAATAATTAGTAGTGAAGCGCTAGCGCAGCTAGGTGCCTTGTGAGCCTCAGGCTGACTGTCTGCTGCACGTCGGCGCCCTGATGCTTTTTAATAGGGAGCTGGTTTGAAAGACTAGAGCGCCACCCTGCCACAATGGCCGCTCTAGGACGCAAGGACCAGAAGTGAGGAAAACGTCCTGAATTGACCAGCCTCGAAGGTACTCCCTCCACACAAACAGCACAGGTTAGCTGCGGTGGACCGGGGAGACCAACTTCGGACGAGAAGCGTAAGTAGATATAAAATAGTGCAATCTGCAGTTCGCTTAAAGTTGTTATAAACAAAGGTTAAAAAGTACCGTAATAATTAGTAGCGAAGCTCTAGCGCAGCTAGGTGCCTTGTGAGCCTCAGGCTGACTGTCTTTACTACTACTAAATGCCTTCTGTGAATACCAAAAGGAGTAAGGTTAGGATTTTATCTCAGATTAGTTCTGTGAATCATCCCCATAATTCCTACATAGCCTGGAGCGGCTGTGAGCAAGCAGAGGGATGAGTAAAATCTTTAAGGACTTCGAGCAATTCCTTGCAGGAATTATCCGCTTGATCGATGTATTTTTTTCAGGCTTTTTTAATGCTATAGTGGTAGCCAGAGAGTGCCTCCTTGCAATTTTGACGTCTAATTCATATTTGCGAGTCCTGTGTTCCTCCAAACTTTTACCTATGACTTTCTCGACTTTCAGCTCTGTCGTATACCAAGGTGCCATAGATTGGAGAGGATTGTTAGGCCGCTTTCTTACTGGTGCAATTTTATCCAAGGCTAGGTTCATGGCAGACTGATAGTCTGCCTACGTTTGGTTGACTTCTGGGACTTGTCTTATGATGGAGGATGAGAACACCTCTGAGAAGGAGTTGGGGGAGACATGATGCCGTCATCCTGTTGAGTGTTTATTACCAGGTTGTCTCATACTAAAGTACCATGGGCCTTATTTATGAAGGCCTTGCGCCGCCAGTGCGTCACTTTTTCCCATGTTAAAAGTGACGCACCGGCGACGCAAGGCCTTCATAAATAAGGCCCCAAGAGTTAGCAATCTGGAAACTGATAAAGGCATGATCAGTCCAAGAGTGGGGGAGGGGATAGGTTACATAGTAATCGTTAAAATTTTAACAAATCTCATCTAGAGTGCGGCCGCCTGTGTCAGTGGGCCCTAAAATTTTGATAAAGGCCCAAGGCCTCTAACTCTGCTATCAATTGGTACGTGTCTGTGTCTAAAGAGTCATCAAAGTGATAATTGAAGTCCCCCTATAATATAAAGTTTTGAGCTGATATCACATGGCTGGCCTTGCTTTCAGTAAGATGGAGGCTAAAGTCTTTTTTTGGCCCTTTACGGCGGTAGAGCAAGGCTTCATTCCAGTGCGATGTAGTGGAGAATGCTATTTTGAAGACACTCATTTCTGCTCACTCATCAATAGGAGAGACTTTCACAGTATCTTTATACAAAATGGCAATGTCCCTCCTGGTCTCCCTTCTCTATCTACTTTAATCATTCAATAGTTGTTTGGGAGAGCAAGCGTTATTGCAAGTATAGAGCTAAGGTTTAGCCAGGTCTCCGTCAGAAAAATCCTCCTCAGATGTGAGCAAAGAGAGGAACTTCCAGCATCCTGCAACACGTTTTGGTAAAGATCTTATATTGCATAAAAAATTGTTAAGGGCATGAAGGGAGCCGGGAAGCAGAAGAGATTGCAGCTGATCTGAGGGACCTGTTCTTCCTATTGAGTAAATCAGGGTCTTGACAGTCATTGTGTCTCTAGACCTCGTGTCAGACCAAACATCGCGTTTGCAGCTGTATTTACACATAGGACAGCTCATGGAACCCTCCAACATTAGAGGAAAGTTCCTGTCACAGTTTACTTTCATTAATGAAAGAGATGGGCATCTTTCCCATATGTTTAGTAGGGTCTTGTGGGAGTAGGTGACTGTGGGGGAACTGACCTTGAGAGCGGGGGAGCATGTGTCCTAGCTCCTGTGGCGCACCGGTGGTGACCCGCTGCACGCCTGGCACGTCATCTGGTTTTATGCTGGAGGTGCGGAAACTAGACTGCTATCCTCCTGATAGTGGCATGCGATCGGAAGTGAAAATCCTTACTGTGACTACCTCAGCTAAATTGGGCACGCCCGCAGCTGAATGGGAAGTCACTTGTAAGATAGGTAAGTTAAGAAGAGTAAGCAGACTAAAACTAAGCAACCAGTAAGTGTTTCTACATACCATCCCCTTATTACTTGAAGTTAGATTGCTTATTGTTCTTAAAGTAAATCACTTTGGCTACTCCACCACCATCCTGCCTTTTGCTCTGCAGCTGCAGATCTCCTCCCAACAGATGTCCTTTGTTTCTATGCAGGCCACTTCACACCTTATCATAATCAGGAGAGGCTGCTGGAAGGCTGGAGTTTGGTTCATCAGAAAATTAAGTTCAATTACTTCTTTCTGTGATTGTTATAGTAAATCTAACCTTGGCAAGTAGTTGAATTAATTCTATAATTTTAATACTTTGAAGTAAAGTCTAGCTACCTCCTATCATTAGTTATACCTCATTAAAGTATTTCTATGTTAGCCTATAGAGCAAATGTGCTACAATCGGGAAAATCTACATTGGCAGTTTTTCCCTCACAGGGTAATATACATCAGCTTTTCAAATGTCCCTGCTTGTAGTTACACAGCGCCTAACCCCTGGGGCACTTAGGGGAGACCTTAGCGGCGACGTAAATGTAACAATAAGGTTGTTTAAGAATTATGGAGTACTTTTTAATCCAAAGTCGAATTTACCTATAATGTAATTTTAAAAGCAGTCTGCAAAGCAGGGCTGCCTTTAAAATGACAGCAGGCACACTTAAGTGTATTAAATCTGCTGGTCCTCTAAACCTACATGCCTAACCATATAATTGGGGCTTACAGATAGGTTGTCATTGTAATTACAACTAAATACCAAGGGCCTCATTTACAAGAAAGTCTAGCAGCACAACATCACAAGCCCTTTGGCTGCGCCACGCTGCAGCACTTTCAAAGCACTGGAATGTGTCACATCTACAAGGATATAAAGGATCCCTTTCCTCTCCTTGAGCTGGTGCACAATTAGCTGCCATGTGCCGATGCAGGCATCCTTGCACCATGGTGCAAGGATGCCTGAATCATGGGAATGATTGTTTATGTGCAGAAAGGTGTCCTTCCTGCACATCTGAAATGGTGTTTTTCAACTGCATTAGCACACATAGAACTTGCAAAACGTCACTTTTTAATGATTGTTTATGTGTACGAAGGGACACCTTCCTGCACATAAAGAATCATAACAGGTGATTTCCTCGTTCTATGTGTGCTGCAGAATGCAGTACGCATAGAAAGAGGAAAAAGCAAGGAGAAATTAATACAATTCTCCTCGTTGCACCTCCCTACACCGTAGCATTCAGACGGATCTCCAGGTTTATAATTTCTCGTAAATCTGGAAATGTGTCAGGTTCCATGGGTGTTGCGTCGGAACACCCAGAGCAACACCCATGAAGCAACCCTTTCACGCAAAGTGCTGCTTGTTAGGAAGCCAGCACTGCAATTTGAGCCCTCACAATTGCCAATGAGACTACTGGCTCACTGACCAGAGTTTCTACACGGTTTATATTCTATAATTTGCATGCAACAATGTGTATGTCAGCAATCCATCTATGGACTGGTTTCAGGCTGTCCTCGTTCTCTGCAGTTATTAATTAGCCCCATAGTGGTCAGGCTACAGTGCTTGTCACCTAAGTTCAGCCAGAAGAGACTGTAAGACTGGAGTTTCACTGACATAGAAAGCCAAAACAAAAGCAGTTTGCTTCTCCAAAAACACTGCACTAATAACTCTGGGTTAAGAATGAAGAAGACAAAGCACAGGGACTGTCCCTACACATCAAATAGATGTCTGTCTCCATTCTTCTTTTGGCAGGAACCTGGTGCACTTCAAAATTACCTCAGAAACATTCTACAATCTACATCTCTGTCTGGAAGGCTCTCTCCATGCTCCATCATGTGTACCATCCACACACAGGGGATCCAAAGTTAATTCTTCCCTATATATTGAAGTACTACAAATATACTCAAAGTAACCATTTTATACATACTCAATATGTAGATGGCACATACACTCTCCATAAATGTTTCTGCACCCTCTTCAGAATACCCTAGTTGTTGACAGTCAAATGGCATTTTAGAAAAGGCAGGCACTACAGGTTACAGCTCATAATGTATTTCTAACAGAGCTTAGTGTGTGAGAATCTTTTATGGAGGCTCAACACAAAGCAGAGATCCAAACCACAGAGATCAGAAAGAAACCAAACAGGAGTTTTCACCAGTTCAAATCCATTTACCCAACAAAATAAGCATGACAACTGCCTTATCAATCAAACAAATTTAAATGCCAGTTATGACACATTGCTAGGAGTGGGCGATACATTTGGGATGGGATATCCACAACAACTTAATAAATTCACTCTGGTTATGTCAAAACACAGTTGTCATAGAATCTCTGCACAAGCCAGAGTAGCTATGGCACAAGCAGCAGGTAATCCCAGGAGGAGTGAGCAGTACCAACAATTTTAAAGTTAAGAAAGCAACATAGTAAAGATCCCAAATTGACCGAGAAAAACGGGACAATATTAATTAACAATGAAGCATCAAGATCATTAAAATAGGTTATGTGGAGCAGAAGAAATTATTTTAAAGCTTTTAGTCAAAAGGCACCCAAAATAGTAAAAGCACCAATCAAAAGTTAAATTTGACTGAGACCTAAACACAATTTCAGGTCGACTACGATGGAGCGGAGGTTGAATGCACAAGGTGGGTCAGTGTGAAGTACACTGCCAGCCACACCGATAGTCTGCTGGATGGTGAGGGGAATTCACCCTCTTCCACTCTGACTCGTGACCCACGGATTATAGGGGATTATTACCAAATATGATGCTTCATGTTTGTTACAATTTGTCAATCATAAGTTTAGGAAAATTATGGCTCTGTTCTTTTGATTTGACCTAGCTGTGTCTCAATTGTAGTAGCTGTACGTGTTAATTCATCAAGCATGTTTTGGAAAGTTATTATATATTTTTTAATGACTCACTACATTATTAGACTAAAATATTTAGTATTACATATATCTACTATGTGTTTTATTCAGCATAGTCAGAACTAGGTTAGATTAATTTGATCGGCACCAATCTAAGATGGCCGCCAATACAAGAATCGTTTAAACATCTTTTAGCGTATTTCCATGTGGCACAAATTAAATTAAAATTTTGTTCCTTTGAACATGGGTGACACTGAAGTGGGGTAATATCATGGATTTAACTGCTTGAGTATTACAGTGTAGTACACATCGTGATTGCCCCAACCTAAGATGGACGACGCAGATCAGTCGAAAACGCGTCTCGAAGTACATGAAAGCTTTGAAAAATCAGATTTAAATATAATCGAAGATCTGCTATTATGGGCGAAATTTGTTGGGACATTGATTCTAGATACACGATAATTCGGGCGGTATAGATGTTGCAGGACATGTGTTTAGTCCATTAATACTTTCTATGCCCCGAGCGGCGTCTTAGGAGCCGGGAATTCACAGCGACTCACAGGTTCCGGTACTGACAAGGATTGATCGTAGGCAGACGCTAAAGGGAAAACGGTGAGCGTTAGGTGTAATATCCCACTTCGACTGGGTTTCTTTCAGAATACCAGCGCCTTTTTGAAACACCTCCTTTGTGTTTAATTTCAGCTGCTTGAGAATTTGAAATACGGAACAAATAACATTTATCGGCATGGTGCCATTAATGTGGGCGAAGATGATATCCCTTTGAGTGTTTAGACTAGAAGACAGGTAACAATCCCTTTAGTTCCTCTCAGGATATAACCTTAGTTTTCTGATTTATGTTAGCGGGGAGGTGGTGACCCTAAGATTTATATATATTTTTTTCACCACCATTTTTACAAATAAATACTCCCCAAACACAGGACACTGATGCTCCGACTCCTTGATGAGAACGCAAGGACCTAGCTTTGGTCTTTTTAGTAATACTCGACAGCCATTAGATCCAGAGGTTGGATTTTGATAAGACTCCATTGTTCATTTTTTATATTTTTTATAGAATTGAAATTACCCGTCTCCAGTGGGATTTATCACCACCCCTACTCATTTGAGGGTAAGCAATTTGGAATAGACTTGGGCATGTCTCTTAGACATATATATGTCTGGCAGCAGTTTAAGCATTTATTCATCTCCTTTATAGGGTCATCTATATTTCCTTGGTTGCCCCAGTTCTATTGTCCTGATGAAGACTCGCATGGCCCAGGCATAAATGACCGTATGGCCCTAAGACGAGTCGAAACGTCGACGCTTTTGAAAAAAACCTGGACCCCTTTTGGTTTTTATATTGTTGTGCAAATATTCATGATATAAATTTATCTTGAAAATTGATGAGAGAGTTTGCTCAAGTAATTTAGAGGCCAGGTTTCATAGGACGGATAAATGTGGATCCGTTTATGTTCTATTAATTCATCTGAATATTTTATATCACCATCCTTTGAATTTCCCTTTTCTTTCTTATCACTATACACATCCTTTTGAACCTCTTTGCTATGTTGCACGCTCCATTTGGGGCAGCCACTATGCTCTGCAATGCTTTGCAGCTGTGAATTATGGTATTTGTTTGACCTAGAGACAATGGATTAAATATATTGCTCTTGTTGATGCTGTTGTCTAAGCCCTTTTTATGAATAGATGCATACATTGAATTGAGCTGATTAATGTGTTTATGCTCCAAAACTTGTTTAATTCATGATTGTTTATTGATTAACTAATTTTTCAAATTATAGAGGTCTTGGACCACTGTTTTCGAATATCGCTTGATACCCAGGTCCGGTACCTTTTGGGTTACCCCATTAATTTAATGGTCATTTTATTAAGATGGGCAGACCGATTATGATTCAGCCAGTGGTTTTTCCGTTAGCTTCGTCGGTGGAAACTTTACACTGATGGCCTGACTGACTTAAGGCCTTCAGTTTAAGTAAATCTATTTAGAGTAAATGGACTAATCCACTTTTTCCTGTTAAGGGACCGCCCAGAAAAGCCTGGTGGTACTGAATTAAAAACAAATGAACCCCACACACTGGGAGAAAAGCTCCCAGGGTGTCAGGGTAATTGTTTGGTTTTAAAAACAAATTCTTGACTTGGGAGTTTTCATCGGCTGCATGAAACATGATGGCCACTCAACAAACTTTGAATGCCTTCAGAGCAAAATGTGTGGTGGTGGCTCTTCTGAAAACATAGAGCTCTCCACCAAGCAGGTGTAGATCTCTGACTACAGCAGGCAGCAGCCCACCAGAGTAGCTGAGGGCATTACCTCTGCTCACCTGATGGATAGTAGGTCACCCACCAAGCCTTAAATGAGGCAATTAGTCTCTGAAATTTAAAAGCAAAATCTTTAAGTTTGGCAAAGTCCAACTTTGTGGTCAGCAAGGGTCCCTCGAAGTCAGATACATTGTCCTCGAGTTCCCGCTGAATGAAGCCATTGATATTGGCACTAAAAGCTTAGAGAATGAGAAACCTACATTTTCTAGCTGCTGAAGTTGCTTCACAGGTCAATTCGATTTGCTGTCTTTCCTGGTAATAGATTTTATCTTTAGATTTACCCATTTTTTGGTAAGTTTTAATCTTCCAGTGGGGCAACGATGTAAGCTGTAGCTGGGCAAGTCTCCACAAGAATGGATATTTTCACTGTGAGGTCTGTTGAACCAGTTTACAGAGCAACAAAAAGCATAGAGGGGATACACCAGGTTTTCTTGCCCACCTTGTGTGCAACCTCTCTGGGCATGCTTATCCAGGTCCTCAAAAAGGGAGAAAAGTACTTAGTCCCAACTTTTTCAAAGTGATGGCAAAGATCTTTGTTACCAGTCCTGCAGCCCCTCATGGTGGGCTTTTAGGCACTAGGGGACATATGTATGAGTTTTGTGGCACAGGGCAGTGTATAAAGTCTCCTTGCTGTGCTGCCCTGTGTCACAGGGAAGGGGCAGTAATGCATAGTATTTATCCAAAACAGCTTATTTCTGTCTTTTCCCCTTGCATGCTACCATACTGCGACTGAAGCCTGGCTGTCTGGGGGGGTACTCTGAATGAATAGGAGAAGCCCTCCTACTTGTCCCTTGTTCTGTCTTTCCTTTCACAGATAACTAATCCCTTCTAAGGGTTAGGAGTTAGCACCCATTTGCTCCTCTAGGGCTCTGAGACAAGCTATTATGCACTGGTCCAGATTCATTGAATCAACCAGCCAAGGATGTATACTCCAGCTTTACAGGGCCTGAGTTGCATAACTAGTTTCAGGCCAGTTTTGGCGCAGGCCACAAAAAGAAGATTTTTACAAAGTTATTTTTTCATCAAAGATACCAAAAATAGGATTTCACCATTAAATCAAATTTTGAAAATATAATAAAGAATTATCAAGTATTTTTGAAGCATTGTCCCAGTGCAAATAGGAAATAAAGAAAACTAGGCTTGTTCATGGAAAAGCCTAGCAAAGCTTACCCAATTAAATTAATATGTAGTTTGCACTATTCTCACAAGACAAAGTCACTTTTCCTTGCCATTTGTCAATGCAGTACATGTAAACTGCAGTCCAGCGAGCGCACAGTGGTGCTGCAGGTAGACAGATATTTTTACCATATATGTGGGTGGTGTAAACACACACTGCAACCCACATATGACATTTAATTAAATTTAAAATATGCTGGTGTACTTTGAGAAACTTCATGTTACACTTGTTATGCAAAATTCACCAAATTATACATTATGCTTCAACGGGTATTTGACCACTGGTCATGGCAAAATTATAACACATAAGTGCGGCAGCGATCAGAATGCGAGTGGCTGTTGTTTGCGACAACTGTGTTTTTTGCTCTATTTTTACCTTGAAATGCATCCTTGCGACATAAATGGATGCATTTCCATCTAAAATGTAGTACTCTGTGAGTGAGCGATGAGTCTCTGAGTAGGTCTGTGAGCGAATGCATGAGTCTGTGAGCGAATATATGAGTCTCTGAGTGGGTCTGTGAGTGAGTGCAAGAGTCTCTGAGTGGGTCCGTGAGTGGGTGAGTGAGTCTCTGAGTGGATCTCTGAGTGGGTGCATGAGTGTCTAAGTGGGTCTGTGAGTGGGTGCATGAGTTTCTTAGTGGGTCTGGAAGTGAGTGCATGAGTCTCTGAGTGGGTCTGTGACTGGGTGTGTGAGTCTGAGTGGGTCTGTGAATGGGTGTGTGAGGTTCTGTGTGCATATGTGAGTGGGTGGATGAGTCTCTGATTGGGTTTGTGAGCGGGTGTAAGATTGGTTGATTGGGTCTGTGAGTTGGTTCCTGAGTCTATGGCTGGGTATGTAAATGGGTGTGTGAGTCTACTGAATAATCTATGCTTTGCCCTCTCCTGCTCTGTTTTGCCTTTTCTGCTTGTTTTTCTCCTCTCTGCTTTGCCCTCTTCTGCTCGGTTTTGCCTTTCCTGCTCGTTTTTCTCCCTCTTCTTTGTCCTCTTCTGCTCTGTTTGGTATTTCTTACTTGTTTTTCTCCCCCTCTGTTTTGTCTTTTCTGCTCATTTTTGTGCTCTTTGTTTTGCCTTTTCTTCTTGCTTTTCTGCCCTCTGTTTTACTCTTCCTGCTCATTTTCCTGCAGTCGGTTTTGTCTTTCCTGCTCATTTTTCCGCCCTCTCATTTATCACTTAAAAGCCCTGGGGACAATCACCTCTCCGGAGTTTTACTAATATTAAGGAGGAGGGCCATGGGGAACCCCCTCCGTTTACCTCCAAAAACCCCTTGGACCACCACCTCACCCAGGTTTTATTTTTACCAAAGAAGGGGGACTGCAAAGCCACCCCCCGGGGCTTTCATATGCCCCAGGCAGCACCACCTCACTGGGGCTAACTTAAAAATTATGCTGGGAGCATGCCCTTCCCCAGGGCTAAATAATTTCTTTAAAGTGGGAGGTGGCCAATGCGGCCCTACTCTACTGCCCAATTTTGCCCCCAGGCACCCCATCCTACAGGGTTCGGTCACAAACAAATGGGGGAGGGGGCCACACCCCCTATCTAATTGTGGCCCCAGGGACCCCATCCCCCAAGGCCCAGCCTCTTCATTGTGGGTGCCCTGGAGCCCACCTAAGGCACCCAGTCATCCTCGTTGGGGACTGCACGGGGAGCCTCAAGGCCCCAGCGGTCCCTGCAGGCTCCCCGCCTCCTGCAGGAGCCGGTATTGCTCTTACACACAGGGAGCTGCTAAACATGCAGCTTCCTGTCTGTGAGAGCAATCATTTTGTCTGTTTGCCTGCCCTCTTGATGGCAGGCAGAGATACAGATGAAACTCTGCTCTCAGCAATAGTGAGAGCAAAGTTAGTGTTAGAGTGGTCAAAGCTCCAGCCAAGTCAGAGCAAACTGCTATTTCCCCGGGGTGGGCACCCCAGAACCTAGCAGGAGCCAATCCTGGTGGTTGGCAGTCTCCCAGGGCCATTTCTGTACATGGGCTTGCCCATGGGAGTTGGTGGTCCCTGGGGTCATATATATCTCAGGAGAGGGGGACCGCTTCCCATTATTATTGATTATACAGGCCTCGGGAGGTGGTGGTCCCTGGAGTTCTCAGGAGTCTGTGAAGCCCACGCCAAATCATTTAGCACAGGGGGTGATGATCCCAGTGCTTCTTTGAAGTCCAAGAGGGGGGGTCCGTGCGCCCCCCCTCCATGGTTTAAAACAGAGCCCCCGGGAGATGTTGGTCCCGGGGCTTCTTAGGAGCCCAGGAGGGGGGTCCGTGTGGCTTCTCTCTAGTACTTATAAAAAAGTCCTGGAGAGGTGATATCCCCAATGAGCCTTAGGAGGGGGGGGGCCTTGCGCCCCCCTCTCCCAAGATCTGGCCCTTCCACTGGCTCATTTGAAAACAAGCACAGGAGCCCACGCTTATTGTGTTTTTGCCGCAAATTTGCATATTTTGTGAATTTGCGGAAATTTCTTTTTAAAAAAAGATGCTTTTTTACACTGCAGAGTCCCAAGATGGCTGCCAATACTTCCTGGTTGGAGTGGTGGTAGCAAATCAGAGCTCTGCTGATCTCTGCATGAGCTTGTTATTATTCACGTATTGGCTGCAATCGTAGATATACAAATTTGGCTTTCCTTTAATTTCTCACAAACTATTGAACAGATTTCAACAAATAACTGAAAACATGTTCCAGTAACCAAATCTACCTTTCTGCCAAATTCAATGTAATTTCCCCCAGCAGTTCAGGCTGTAGTCATGTTCAAAGCTCCTATGGGAGTTAACGAAGGAAGAACACTTTTTTATGCCCCCTTTTTCTCTGGCCCGCTTGACAAATCACCCCAAAACTTTCCATACCCAACTAGAATCACAGGAATTCTTTTTAGGAAAAATTTGAGAAGATTTGTCAAACAGTTCCAAAGATATAGGCAACTCAAAAAACGCTTTTCCATTTAAGCATGTTCCTTACAGTAACTACCTACTGGCGACCGCCAGTAGGTAATATAAGCATACATATATAAGCATGTTGGCTAGTCATATCGCAACAGTAGGCATTTTATTTGTTTTGAGTATATATACATCTACATTAATATAGGTGTGTGTGTATATATATGTATACATATTCACTGATAAAACCAGAAGTTACAGGGTCTCTATAGGTACGCTGACTTTTTACTCATACAGAACCATAGAAATTCAGTGGTTACAGTTATACTTATAGTTATACTTATGTTAAGAAACTATGTGTCGTTGCCTTAAGTTACTTAATGGCATAAGTTATAGTTTCTTTACATAAGTAAAGCTATAAGTATAACTATAACTATAACTTTTATGATAGAGATGTTCTGTTAAGATCACATTCTCGTTTACCGGTAATACAATTTGTAAGTGTCACAAAACATTTGATGATGAATAAAATAGTGAGACAGATAGTAAACTCTAATTGGCACATCCTCAATACCTCAATGACACAAGAAACAAAACTGCCAAAACCTCTATTTGCACATCGTCAAAATGAGAACATCAAAGACATGATTGTACACTCACGATTTACTAAAGGTCCCGGTTTGGTTCAAAAAGGGGCACGGTATCGCCCCTGTCAAAGGTACTTTCAAATGTAATCTATGCAAAGCATGCAACACTGTTATTATTATATCTATTTTTATTCTACATTTCCTAAACCTACCTGGCCTGCCTATTCCAAAGACTTTGGAATTACAAATAAATTATAATGAATGGTATTTGCTTCTAAATTCCAATCTCATTCACAATCTTTCTCAATCCCCTTTGGTGGGCCAATTCACTAAGGCTGCATTTTGTCTGTAAATGCATATATGGACACATGCATACACCAAATTAGTTGGTTGCTTGTCACTGTCCGAGCTACACAAAAGGTTCTAAGAACTGAAGTGAGAGGACGTGCCCCGCTAAATACTAGTACTAACTACCACTATCTTAGTGACAGGACACAGGAAAGGAGTCTCTCTCTAGTCTGCATTACTTAAGTTCTCACATAATTAGCCTAGACGAGCGCAAAGTCGCCGAAGAAGTATGATTAGGTAGCGCCGAGGACCTGTCTAGAATAACAATCATATAATATAAGATTTGTAAATGTAACTTACATACATGTGAACAGCATGCTTGCTATTTGGGTAAAACATATTGGCAATAACATAGCACACACAGTTAATAATAATACAAATAATTAGCTACTCACCAAGCCCCATGACCTCAACCCCTAGCAGGTCCAACAGGTCCTGCTCTCGGCCCATGATGTCGGACCACCAATGCATCAGCTTATTGTGCATGTGCAGGACTCCAGAGCAGTGCAACACAGCCCGGCGCACCCTCGCCCATTGTTGCTGGTCCTCCCGGAATCTGTATCCGGACCCAGGCCTGCTGCCTGCTGCCAGGGTGAGGCGGAAGTGCTGTCACCTCCGAAATCAAGGCGGCTACTGCCTTTATTGGGGCATCCTTCTCTGCCATGATGCTGGGGGTGGGGGGCAGAAGAGAGAAAATGTATAAAATATATTTTTCTTAAAGAGAAATAAGAGGGAAAGAAGTCAAAACAATTAGGAAGGAAGTAGAGAGAAAAAAATAAAGTGCAAAACTCAGCAAAACACACAAAACAGTAAAAAAAAAGTACACAATTAGGAAGAAAGATGGTGAAATCTATACTAATATAATAAAGAGAGAGCCCAAACCTTTGAGGCGGGTAATCTCAGGAACCACAGCACCAATCACAACACCCAATACAGCGTTGGAAAGGGCAGTTGCAGCAGAAGGACATAGGCTATGCAGACACCCACCATATACATTTAAAAGGTAAAAGAACCGTGCCAGCAAAGTAGTCTCTTGTGGGCGTGTCTGCGTTGTGCTCTGGGCGTGTGCTGGGGGCGTGACAAACGCTGGGGGCGTGTGGTACGTTCTGCCCTTCATGTCATGTCTCATATCGTGTGCTGTGGCCGTGTGCTGGGGGCGTGGGAGTGTGCGGGGCGCGGGATTACGGGAAAAAAAAGCGAGCGTTGTGCCCAATATTTCATTGTTTTTTCTTCCCAGGTTCTGTACATTCCAGCTCCGGGTGTCCACCCTGCTCCCTTTAAATACCCCTGCACCCCATAATCATAACCCACTCTTACTCCTTAAAATACCCCAACACCCTTAAACACTAACCCATCTTAACCCTATAAATATACCCTGTATCCCAAAACCCAAACCTATCCCTAAACCCTAAAAATACCCCTGTACCCCAAAACCCAAACCTAGCCCTGAACCCTATAAATACCCCTGTACCTCAAAACCCACATACCCCTGAACCCTAAAAATACCCCAGTACCCCAAAACCCAAACCTAGCCCTGAACCCTAAAAATACCCCTGTACCCCAAAACCCCAAACTACCCCTGAACCCTAAAATACCCCTGTACCCCAAAACCCAAACCTTGCCCTGAACCCTTAAAATACCCCTGTACCCCAAAACCCAAACCTACCCCTGAACCCTAAAAATACCCCTGTACCCCAAACCCCAAACCTAGCCCTGAACCATAAAAATAACCCTGTACCCCAAAACCCAAACCTACCCCTGAACCCTAAAATACCCCTGTACCCCAAAACCCAAACCTAGCCCTGAACCCTAAAAATACCCCTGTACCCCAAAACCCAACCCTAGCCCTGAACCCTTAAATACCCCTGTACCCCAAAACCCAAACCTACCTCTGAACCCTAAAAATACCCCTATACCCCAAAACCCAAACCTAGCCCTGAACCCTAAAAATACCCCTGTACCCCAAAACCATACCTATCCCTAAAGCCTAAAACTACCCCTGTACCCCATAACCCGAAACTATATCTGAACCCTTAAAATACCCAAACACCCCAAAACATATACCTCAGTACCCCAAAACCCCTATACCCATACTTACCTTATCCAAACATTTTTTAAAAAACATGCTTTTACCAATCATGCATTTACAACGGATTTCGTTGTAAATGTATGCATGGTGAAAGCATATAAAATGTAATGCCATGCGTTATAATGGCATTGCGGAGTCATGGTACTTTCGTAATGAAAGTATGCGGAGTGATGGTATGCGGAAAGAAAGTTGCGGAATAATGGGTGTTTACCCTCCCCCGGTAAGTACATTGGTGGCACCACAGCCCACATCTCCAGCAACATACTCATATTTTTTCACCACCGATTTGAAAAATGCACAGGTCTCTCTCATTGATGGCCAGCACCGACATACACTTTTAGACACACCTCCCGCCACAAGTTCTAGAATTGCGAACTTTAGAGCTGGGGAGTTACGTTCGAATCTCGGCATCAGCTCAACATCCTGTGATTCCAGGCAAATTGCTTTGTCTCCCCGTGCCTACCACAAATGAATGTGTTCTTCTGTAATGTAAATTGTGCTCATGCCATGTTGTTGAGTTCGCGCTATATAATATTGCAAGGAAAAATAAAGTAGGGAAACTCGAGTTCACACACTACTGAACGCGCACTCTTAAGTGCATCAGCAGTGCACTGTGAATCAGAGCGTTTCACAGCCCTGTCACAGATAAGAAATGCTATCAAAACAAAATCCTACAAAACAATATACTACTGGCCGGCAGCAATTCATACCCGGACAACGTCGGGACGGGCTGCTAGTAATAAATAAAACAGTTCAGAAAAAAGTTTTAGAAATCAAGATTGAAAAGATTAAAGAAGGATCAAAAAGTAGGCCCTAGCACCATAAACAGAGTAAGTAACAATATGGCCGCTCCCATGCGCAACCGCATGGTGCAGTTCACATGATATTTTCGCCTCACACACAATCCGCGGGAATGTCCCGTGAATGGGTGGGAAAAGCACTCCCGCCTGCTTGCGGAACTCTGCGTAGCACGGTGGAGTATTTTTGTGGCTTTGCTGAGTTTTGCGTAGCTCTGCTACATGAACTCTGCCCACCCTTTTTCTACTCCAATAATGTGGTAAAAAACGATGTAAAAAGAAACAATCACACATGTAGTTTACACAAAACTTTATTAAATAAGTTGTAAGTAAATAATGGTAAACATTGCATTGTGTGGATTATTGAAATATACATTTGACCAAAACAATCGTGAATTTTTGGAGAAAGATGATGGATCTGCTTTATCTACAGGGTGTTGGTAGGGAGAAGTTTTTTTTTATATAAACACAATATGAGTTTCACTTACCTAATGTCAGTGGCAGCTGATACTAATAGGGCGTAACAGGCAGGGGGCTAATGGGTGTACAAAAATAATTTAAAAATGCACCTTATCGCCGCATCTCTCTTCCGTCTCCTCCGGCCAGAACAGGAAGCACCCAGGCTCCCCTAAGCCAATCACAACGCTGCAGTGCAGAGGTGTGATTGGTCTGAGCACAGTGGTTCGACGCTCAGACAGGCAGTGGGAGCATGGACATGTTCTCCACCGAGGCTGTGGTACAACCTGGATGGTTTGCATGACTGTTTGGCTAGCCCAATATGGACAGCTAAACAGTCATGGGCACTTACAGTGTGCCACACCTCCTCCCCCTGCTTTTCTGTCATCAGAGCAGCAACGCCCGCCAAGCTGCCGCCTAGGAACAAATGAAATGATAACCTGTGTTATTATCATTTTATTTTTCCGTTATTCCACTGCTGCGAAGCAGTGTGGCAATGTTCCTCCCCCATAGCAGAGGTGCCACCTGTATACTTAACTTTTTTGTTGTAAAGGCATGTGGGGTAGAGGCATATGCGTGGACAGACTTGAAGAGTAAAGCCAATGTGTGGTAAAGGCTTTGCATGGTAAAGGATCCATTGGAAAGGCATGTGTGAGGTAAAGGCACTTGTTGTAATGTCATACAACTATGTAAAATGTGTTAGTCTTCAGGAACAATTACCACCCAATGACATCTGTGACTAACTGGCACCTTTGAGGAAAGTTTCCTAGCAGAAAGATGCAACCTTTACTCGACTATGACTGTTGGTTGCGTAGATGGTCTCTGGCAGCCTAGCAGGGGTGTAACAGAGGACCTGGAGCCCCCGCGGTGTGTGGGCCCCCCAGGGTTTCTTATTTTGGAGGAGCCCCCCCACCCTCTAAGCCATGCCATTGCATGCCTTCCAGAATGCGTGCAATGGCATGGAATAAGAAATAATTAAACGCTTGAGAAAGCCATTCTGCTTTACTGAGCCAGTCCCTGCAGTGCAGAGGGCCCCGCCCGTTCACGGGACCCCCATTGAGCCCATTCTGCAGGGGGGGGGGCATAATTTTGTATTTCACCACTAGCATGGAGTGTGTGGGTATCAGCTGATGGTAGTTGGAGAAAGCTATCCTGCTTCTGTTGAGGATATGTTTGTTGAATGTATCCTTTTTGTCCTTGTTTATCTTCCTTACCCTTTGCACTAGGCGCGTGCAGTGTTTTTACTATACGTGCATAGTCGTATTAAGTTAGTAAACATTGCCTTTGGCGCTGGCAATCAAAGATGTCACCCAAATCGCGGAGGCATAGTAGAAACTCCCAGCCCACCTCTCCTATGATGATTTTCTACCCCCAGGATATTATGGTGGCAGGGAAATCTAGAGCAGGAGATGGTTGCATCCTGCAGCCCCCCAGCTGCGTCCAGGTAAGAAAGAGGTCCAGGGAGGGCAGTGGAGGACGGTGCAAGGTGGGCCCGAGGATTGTCCCTCTTTCATCCTCCTAAAAAACTGATATGGGTCCCACACACATTGTGCCCTCTTCCCCACATCATTCTCTTCTTTTAAAGTGTATTCGTTTATGTGTACAAGGATGGATTGGGTCTTCACACTGGAACCCTCTCCGAGTCAGAAGGCATTGCCCTGGAGCGATAATTGGTGTATAATTATTCTGCAGCACGTGGCAGTGATGCAGGCGCAGGTGCCCCATATGAAAGGAGGCGAATGCAAATATGAAACGCGGCTGGGACTTCAAATAACCCCAAGCTCACCCCAGTGGAGAAAGACAGGCAAAGACGCATGAAGAGAAATGCGAGCAGCAAAGACCAATTAAAGGTGAAATACGGAGATCGTTAGCTGATAAATTACTGCAGAACAAAAAACTAATAAAAACGCATGAAAACATATTTTGCTTAACATAATGAGGGAGGATTTTTACTGCATGCTGACTGAGTGCAGCAATTTACACAGTGCGCTCGCTCCCGCCCTCTCGCGCTTTATCTTTTTTTTGTCTTTTAATATTCACCACTTCCACTCTCTCGCCCCCTCACCACCCCTCCACCTCCCGTGTCTTTGTCTCTGGTTTTAGTTTCTGTGTGCCTTTGTTTTCTTCCCTTATTCAACGTTCTGTCTCCTCACTCTGCGTATCACCCTTTCTTTCTCTTTCTCCCTAATTATTCCGTTTCCATCCACTCTCTCCTCTTTGCAGCTCCATCTCTCTTTATCTCTCTCGCCAGCCCCTTCTTCTCCCTCCAGTCTTTCTCGTTTTCTCTCTTTTTCTCTCGGTCCGTCTGCTCCTCTCCAGTCTCTCCATCTATCCACGACCTCTCTCGCTTTTCTATCTCTGTCTCTCGCTATGCCCTTTTCCTCCCTTCCTCCCTCTCCTGGACTCTCCCTTGCTCCATTGCTCTCTCCACCTCCCTCTCCCTTTCTGCCCCATCTTTCCACTTATCTCTCTCGCTCTTTCTCTCTATCGCTCCCTCCTTTTCTCTCTCATTCACTTTTTCTTCTCTCTTTTTCTCTCATTAAATTGCTTTTTACCTCCCTCCCTCATTTTCTTGTATTGTCACTCCCTCCCGGTTAACCCGTAAATATTATGAATCAAATTCTAGGAGGTCACGGTGAAAGAGGAGTAGAAAGGGGCGCTAGTTATCTGAACTCCGGAAATAACTTCTATCACGTCCTGGTTCCATGTGATTTTATCCCCACTGCTTGCTATAGCCGGACTGTCCCCCTGTATGTGATTTATGCAGCGGGGGGGGGAGGGGGGGGGGGTATGCAGTGCAAACCTAGCTACGAAGCAAAGGCTCACTCTACAAGAGCTGGGGTTACAATCGTTAATAGCCAATAGACTACGTAAAATAAGGGGAACCAAGAAAGAGCGGAAAGGGGGTTGCATTACAGTCTCAAATGGGACAG
Organism: Lissotriton helveticus; assembly: GCF_964261635.1. Taxonomy (NCBI): domain Eukaryota; kingdom Metazoa; phylum Chordata; class Amphibia; order Caudata; family Salamandridae; genus Lissotriton; species Lissotriton helveticus. The sequence goes on along the minus strand of NC_136065.1, from coordinate 149,918,373 downwards.
AATTGATGGGAAGGCAGAAAAGAAGATGGGGAATATAGTAAGACAGAGTCAGTGCGCGGCAGAGAACCAATAGGGCTGGAGTATTCCTTTCAATGGGAATTAGGTCACCATGGACTTTATGCATCAAAGCACTTCCTAAATACGTTGAGGCACATTTACAAGCCCCTTGCAACACTTTTGCCTCATTTTCCCCATGTTAAAATGACAAAAAAAGTGGCGCAAGGGGCATGTAAAGCTGCCCCATAGAATGGGTAAAACTCTTTGGTACATTGGGGCTCAGGTAACTACACCACTAATCTACTGTTGCATTAACCCTTCGTCCCTCTTCCCCATCCCAGTAATTATAAGTGAGGTGGAACATATGTCGGAGGCAAGAATCCTATGTTAAAAATTCTAAAAACTGAAGTGACTGCTTGGAGGAAGTGCATACACTTCACAGTGTATGGGTTGCAGTGTGTTTTTACATCATCCACATATATTTAGAAAGCATAGGGCTGCCAGTGGCATCACTGCTCTGACTGGAATGCAGTGTAATGCCACTGCAGTAGCATGTGGCATGAAAAAAAGTGGCTTTGCCATGTCAGGAAACATATTTTTATATATTGATAAGTCACCCCTAATTTTAGTCTCCAAAGCGCACAAGGGAGTGTGCATATTATATAAACATGTGGCACATTATTGATTTAAAAAGTGTGTCCTCACTGTGATTGAAGGTTAAAAAGCTAGTTCTGTGTAGTTCCAGCTACATTTCCCATTACGCAGGTCTAGGTGTGATTAAAATATTTACCATCGTCACTTAAGAAAATGTTTAAAAAAATTCAACCCTATTTTCCACTTAAGCACGAAATCCGATTTAATGCCAAAATCCAGGGGCATATTACCAAGCAATCGCGATAAAATTATCGCGATTGCTTGGTTAGAGACAAAAATTTACCGCTGAGCTGCAGCGTTTTTTATCACAAATAAACCTTGGTATTACGAAGGTTTATTTGTTTATAGCGATGTTAGCGACTGTTTCCAGTCGCTAACATCTTGGCACGCCCACTTTGCATGTCATTAGTGATAAATATCACTGACATGCAAAGTGGGGCCCAAGATGGTCACAATCTCCTACTAGCTGTCGCTAACTGGTGTTTGCGACAGCTAGGTAATAGGGAGATAATATTATCTCCGCTTTCTTGGATTTTAAAGCCCAAAAAAAGCGGAGATAAACCCCCTTGATGATATGCCCCCAGTTTTTATTAACTTGAGTGGAAAAGGGCTGTTTGAGCCAGAAGTACCTTAACATCATTTCTGGCACTCATCACAACCCCAGAGCTTGGAAACGTATGCTTAGTTGAGAGAAGACACAGCTCTGACTCAGCCTGCTCCCAGCCCAGGAAGAACAGGGTGGTGTTAACTGCAGGCCACTTAGTAGGAATTAGCCTTCTAGGCGGAGTACAGCACAGCCAGCAGAACAAATGGCAGCCTTATCACTTCTTTTTATTTGCTGATTCCAAAGGGGGAGGACAGGATCTGCTCCCATTCATGCCAGGAGCCTCCTTGAGCCTTTGGCTCTGGCCATGTCGAAGGAGAGACAGTTCTCACAGTGTCATGTGTTAGTCAGGCCTCTCTAAATAGGGGAGTGGCTAGAGAGATGGAGTAAGGTACACCTAGTAGCAGATAGGATTGCCACTCTGAAACAGGGCTCCTTCGTAATATGGACTCCTATTCAAGGAGATGGACATTGGTCAGAAAGTAGCCTGAATTGGGTCAGAAAAGTATTTACATCACTGGTAATTGCAGGGATATCATTGGCACCTCACCACCTCTGCATCAGAACATTCCTTTACCTGGGAAGACTATACCTGAAGAAGGCAAGCCTCCTGGAGAAAGAAGGCTCTTTACACCTGCTTGAAGAGGACTCAAGGACTCCTGCTGGAACTGCTCTGCACACCAAAGGTCAAGTGATGGGCCTCCTGTTTGCCTGGTCAGGGACAGAAAAAGCAGGACCACTGCCTCCCAGAATAGCAGCCGATCCTAAAGGAAAGGACACTTCAGGAGACCTGGCTGAAGAAAGATGTAATGCCTGAAAGTAGGTCCCGAGGGAAGAAATGACCAGAAAGTAAGTAATTTATTGATCATGTGTGAATAATTAAAACCATTACAAGTCACACAATTCATATAGAAACAGATTAATTTCTACAAAATTCAATTAATATCAGTTCATTCGAATGTTAAAGCAGCTATTATGAAGCTAAAAGAGGATATAAAATAAATAACAAGCAAAAAAACAGCTGTTAACACATATACAAAAATGGTCAGGTTCAGTCCACAAATTGTCAACGCGGTGTGGGCCAGCTGTCTACTCTCCTGACCAGAAAGAATGTTCCAAGCAGTTGAAGATGAGTGGGATTACGTCATTTGTTTTACATGTCCAAAGTGTATGCATAGGGAGGTGGAGGGATGAGGAAGAAGTAAATCAGGTTCACCCATTTCAAAGCTTTTTGAAGTGCTGAAAACAAGTTCAGCTGGACCTCGCGGGAAAGGAAACCGTCCTTGTGGAGATCTGCCTTGTTACTGCCTTCACTGTTGCCCTGCTGGACGATTTCTAGAACTATCCAAGGAGAAAACCGTGATTGAGGGCAAGGTGGCAAATCTAATTGACCAACAATCTACCTTAGTGGCTACGAAATCCAGGTTCCTCCAGCTCAGAGCTATTGGAACCAAAACCAATAATTTCAATAGGAGCTAAACAACAACATCCAACTTTGAGGGATGTTTGCCAGACACAATTTTGCACCACACCATGCTGAAGGATTCTGACTACCATTTCAGAGCACATGTTAAAAGGCATTAACTTTTACTGGGACAACGCGCTTCGTAGTTTCAACCTGTGCTTTATTGCAGTTCACCTGAAACAATGCCTAGGTCCCGGTCAACTGCAAACTGTTGTTTTATAATAACTCTTTACTTTTGTAGGCTCTCTTTGCCATAACATTTTTAAAACTTCCCTCTCTGCTGCCCCCTACCCAGTCCTAATAATTTAGTGTCTTTTTGCATAGTTTACCTATTTTCCTAAATTGGTTTGGGATATTTGTTCTGTTGTTTTCATTAGTTTAACGTTGTGCAAATAACTTGAGCCTAACACATGCTTCTCTATAGATTGCCTGCTGCTTGTTTCATAGATAAAAGGGGTTAGGGAGAGATTCTCTAAAACTGTGATTTGGCCTCACCAAAGTATGTTAATCAAGTTAGTAGTAGGTCTTGGCAGTGAACTCCACTCCACTTGTGGAGGTTTGCTATATAAGCACTCAGTGGAGCACCCAGAGTTCTGAAAAATTCCACTCCACCTGGTCGCGACCGCTCAATTTGAGAAACCATCCATTCAGGTTAAGGAAGCTGCCGCTTGAGTAGAAAATCTACTCAAGTGGCAGGAAGAAGCAGCACCCTCTTGCGCTGCGCACGCTGCCATTTGTGCTGAATTTCCGGTTCGGGACAAACACCCGGAGCTAAAAATCAGTGCGAACGGCGTGACCTAACGCACTCCGCCGCTTCCGGAACTCCACATAGCGTGGGTGAGTTTTTTTGCTGCTTTGCAGAGTTTTGCGTGGTGGAACTCCGCTCACTTCGCCCAGGCATAGTTGGTAGGGGTCACTTCCTCTCATATTAATAGCCTAGTTTCTGACACTATATATACCACATTCCCTCCTGAGTTTCCCCTTGCTTTGGGCTTGAAACTCTTGAGGCGGTATTTTTATGAGTTGTATGCCTTGCATTGGCTTTGGATTGGTAGGTGTATTTTCTGTAAAGCCAAAGAGTGTTTTTTTCTTTGGTGTTGCTCATGAGTTTAACACTGGCTTCCAATATTGATGTTTGGTTGCAACTCAATAGTATGAACTATATGCAGGTCATGGAGTAATGAGAATTACCAGGAAATCATCAGGGAATTCCACTTGCACATACATAATCCACTATAAGGATATTGTAAGCAATCCACTCTACTTCTAGAAATGACAGAGGAAATAAGAGGAAGCAATTGCAGGTCAGGTTTTGCAGTGTGGAGCAGAAATCCAGTCACCGTGGGCACAGAGGGTTTTGGCCTTTAACAAGACTTAAGAAGGCGTAGATAACATGATATATATTTAGGTAGAAGCAAAATGGAAGTTAAGATGAGTCTGAATTAACATACATACGCCTAATCCTATTTGAATGCACTGCTAAAGTTTTGGTAACGAATATGGTACATAAAAATTAAATTCCCTGCTTGTCCAAACAGGACAGAAATTTAAATAAGTGGTCCCAGGGAAGCCCATGAGATGCGTGCAAATGTGCTGGACGCAACGCACTTTTTGCAAAGCACTTTCAAGTTAGGACAGTCGATTTAAAGCAGTCATAGAACCAAAGACCATTCTAAATTCCTGAATGAATTTATCTCAAAAAGACAAATCTCTTTCTGTAGGTGGGCCCATATTAAGCCTCAGACTTTGACCTAAACTCTGGACTAATTACAATGAGAGTCTAGTGATTAACATGCAGAACTACTAGCATTTATTATGCCTTGTCAATGTTTGCATTGTGATTTTTGCAAGCGGTAAAATCACTATAAGCTGAGGGGAGTGCTTGTGCGAGAAGGCTCTGGAATTTTAAGAAATCTCACTTCCGTCTTTGCTATGTTCAAATAATGCAAACGAGATGTCACCAGCAATCTAAGGAATAACTTATAAAGTGCTCTACCGTGCTTCTGCCTTAATAATTCCCCAGCTTCTGAAAGAGCACCTTGACATAATCAGAGACAGAGTGGCCACCCTGTGGACATGGCAGTTCTATTTTTCCAGGTATTCCTTTCCAAGATCAAATGTTAGCAGAAGAACAAGCCAGTAAATTGTTGACCAGATATTTCTGCAGTTCCTTTTTTTTTTTTTTAAATATTGCAAAAGCCTATTCACATACATCCAATTAAAACAAGCAAAGGACTGGTTGTAGGAAAGAGTGAAAAAAAGCAGGTAAAACGTGCGGTAACAAGTGAATTATTTACTACTGCTGCACCACATATTGTATCCCATTTGTCTGTATTTAGCTATTCATTCTAAGTAGCACAGGAGCACTGTGAGGAAATCACACCCTGGGATAAATCCATTACCTCCCCTTGTGGTTTAACTTTGAGGGCTATTACTGCACAATTCCAACCTTCTGAAGTCAGACTGGCGCATTAACTTTGAAGCACATGAAAACATAGGGGTATATTATCAAGGGGTTTATCTCCGCTTTTTTGGCTTTAAAAGCCAAGAAAGCGGAGATAAAATTATCTCCCTATTACCAAGCTGTCGCTAACACCAGTTAGTGACAGCTAATAGGAGATAGCGACCATCTTGGGCCCCGCTTTGCATGTCAGTGATATTTATCACTAATGACATGCAAAGTGGGCGTGCCAAGATGTTAGCGACTGGAAACAGTCGCTAACATCGCTATCTCCTATTACCAACTTTTGGAGATATTCGCGCTAAGCGCGAATATCTCCAAAAGCTAACACCTGCCCTGAGCAGTTCTTCACCATGTTATCCAATGGGAAGTGGATAACATGGCTAAGAGCATTTGCTCGATAATGCATGAATATCGCTGACTTTTCAGCGATATTCATGCATTGCGGCCGTTTTTTATCGCATTTGCGATAAACCTTGCTGATAGCAAGGTTTATCTGCGATAAAAATCGCCGATGTGCGGCGATAATGTTTGTCTCTAAACAAGTTAGAGACAAAAATTATCGCTAGTTGTTGGTAATATACCCCTTAGTTTTTCCCATAAACCTCCTTGTCTATTTTCCTTGTGCAAATTCCTCCAGCTAGAACCCGGAGGAATGTATGGACGGAAAACTGAAGAGTGCAGAACATTTTCACTCTTTGGAATCGAAATAGGCCCAAAGGGGAAAATACTGCATTGAACCTCTCACCCATCCCTGACTATAAGTCAATGAAATGCCTGATTCCGGAATTCAGCATAAATAATTACCTATACATTCTAAGAAGGACCCTGTGGAATGGGTTATTACCAGCAACATCTATGCTATCATACCAATTTCTAGCAATAATTCCCAATTTGTGGGCCTTTTTCTGGGGAGTTCTCATGGTTCGACTAGACAAATGTGCAACCTTAAAACCAATGGTAATTCTGCCTGGGGTAATTTTTTTAAAGAAGTGAAATCTAGATTCTTACAGCCTACTCTTGTTGCACCCAAATCTGGAATTCTGAGTAATTCACAATAAGGGCCTGCAAGGGTGCCCCAGCTGGGCACCACCAATGACAAGAGAAAGAACAAGCATTTACAATGCAACGGTTTCGCCTTTCACAGACTGAACCGAGAGACTTTGTTTGCATGTTTTTGTTTCTTAGACGGACTTAGCTGGGATTACTTTTTTTGTACAATGCGATGCTTAATAATATGCCTGCTTATTATAAGCTCTTTGAATACAGCAGAATGACACTTCACTCGTGTGCTGCAATAAGTTTGAGCTCCCAGAGTATGGAAGCATAACCGATGAATTGGTCACAAAAAAACCCAACACAAAAATGAAGTAGCATGAAAGCGCTTTTATATATAAAGCGAAAGAGTCAACAAGGGAAAGGAAGCACGCGGGGGAGGAAACAACTAGGAAGGGAGCAACAAGCAAGGTAGAGCGACGCAAACGAGGGAGAGAACACAGGGGGAAGCACAGGGGCAAGAGAAATATGAAGCACGGTAGGGAGATCTAATCCTAGCACCCAATACTTGTTTCGTGGCCTGAAAACCCTCATGGGGTTGTTCGCTCATCTCTTGTACTGGGGCACCCCTTTAGCAGAATCCACTGGGTGAGTCGGCCACATCTACTCTAATGCCTCCGGGGACACACAGGACTCCTCATACACCCTACAGCTTGTTACTCAGCCTATACTATGACTACCCAATTTTTTCAGGGGGTGTGGGGCGGCAGGGCGTTTGGGGATAGTTTAATTAATTTGTTGCTACCATTTTGTGGTCTTGTTATCCATGCTAATGCAACGCACGTGGTGCGCATCTCATACACTGCTAAAAGTATAAATGTATCAATTAATTTGGCATTATAGAACTGCAATGCGACTGTTGTATTCTATACTTGAAAAACCTGGTGAGAGAGAGCCACACAGGGTACAGCGGAAGAGAAATACGGGTGAAAGCGCGTAACATGGAGATGGGGGAGAAGCAAAGGAGGGAGACCGCTGGAAACATGCAGTTTCATGAACCACTTAAGCAAAAAGAAACAAGCACTCACCTGAGGAACAACGGAGGCCCAGCACGGAGCGGGCATTTCGGCAACCCCGCCCACGGCCATGTGCGCTCGAAAAACATGAAGCGGAAGGTGGAGGGAGCAGGGCAGGCCGAGCAACTCCATTGTCTGCCGGGTGACTCATCTTCCGCAGCCCGGGTTAGGAGAGCCAGTGTTTGGAGAGGGAGGCGGGGTGGAGGGAGCAGGGCAGGCCGAGCAACTCCATTGTCTGCCGGGTGACTCATCTTCCGCAGCCCGGGTTAGGAGAGCCAGTGTTTGGAGAGGGAGGCAGGGTGGAGGGAGCAGGGCAGGCCGAGCAACTCCATTGTCTGCCGGGTGACTCATCTTCCGCAGCCCGGGTTAGGAGAGCCAGTGTTTGGAGAGGGAGGCGGGGTGGAGGGAGCAGGGCAGGCCGAGCAACTCCATTGTCTGCCGGGTGACTCATCTTCCGCAGCTCGGGTTAGGAGAGCCAGTGTTTGGAGAGGGAGGCGGGGTGGAGGGAGCAGGGCAGGCCGAGCAACTCCATTGTCTGCCGGGTGACTCATCTTCCGCAGCCCGGGTTAGGAGAGCCAGTGTTTGGAGAGGGAGGCGGGGTGGAGGGAGCAGGGCAGGCCGAGCAACTCCACTGTCTGCCGGGTGACTCATCTTCCGTCGTGGGACCCAAAAAAAATGGCGGCCAGCAACTCCTGATTTTTTCAGATTGGGGGCGTGTTTACAGGGGCGGGAACGGCGCACAGACAACGGGAGGGGGCGGGAAAGGGTAATCAAAAGGCAGAGCACTCACCTGGGAACGCCCAGGGAAAAAATCTCGGGAACGCCCCCGAATCTGGTCTGGCCTTGACGGACAGATCTCTGTTCCAATGGCTAGCCTCCATTTATGGAGCTAGCCAATGGGACAGGGGGGCGTATTCCAGAGTCCTTACTAAAATCAAGAGATTTCTCTGGAGGCGGAGCTAAGAGCTCCGCCCTCCAGCGAAACCTAAAAAGGGAAGGAGAGGCAGATAGGCAGTTGCGTTGGAGGTGCTACAGCACCCCCAGAAAAAGTTCAAGAAGTTTATTTTGAAAACTGGCAATAAAAGGCTTCTGATGTACATTTTTCCTATGAGCACTTGATGCGTGTTCCATGACAGAACTGCTGCTATGTGGTTTTTTTACCTTTCAGATTTCTGTCGACTTTTCCTTCACTGACTGCAATGTTGTATCTGAAATTAGTGACCACAATGGTCTGCTACAGAACAGTGTGAAAGGAGGCAGTACATTCTGTTAACACACCTGTAGATTAGATTAGATTAAAACACTTGACTGTGTAAAAAATACGCTTTACATATACAAATGAGGCCTATTGCTCTTAACCATGTAGTGAGAGGATAGTAAATATTTTAGTAGGATCCCAAAAAAAAAACAGTTTTATTTGGTCCGATACAGAACCATTGTCTTATTGTCTCTCTCTTTCTCAAATGTGTCCTACATTTTATTACAAATTTAATAGACATGCACTCCTAAAACCACTTAACTTTTTAATAAAAGGAGCAAGCTTAATGTATTAATGCAAATGATGCTATTCATCATCCTTCATACATATTTGTAGTTATTTAATGGAATGAGAAAGCAGCGAATTAGACTATTTCCATAAAATAACTAGGTTTAGCTGAGAACCCGCCTCAATGGTGTTGCTTTACAGCATCAATGATGTAAAAAGCACCATTCCCACCATGGTGTGATTGTCATGCCTCATTTCTACTGCTAACAATCCTCCAAAGCAATACCACATCATCTAAATATGCAGAAACTGCTGTGATTCCACGGTATCTACTTGTAAGATATGTTGGGCTATGCCTTCTCTGCCAGGTCACCCAAAATATTTTGCCTTCTCCCCTCCTTTTTGATGAATTCCTTTTTGCTAGACTCAGAACTCTGTGCACCTTACCACTGCTGATCAATACTAAAGTGATTGTGCTCTCTCCCTAAAACATGCTAAAACTGTCCTACACCTGATTGGCATGTTTAATTTACTTGTGCATTCCTAATAAAGTGGCACAACATGTACCCAGCACCTGTAACTAAAAGGCAACTAGTGGCCTGAGCACTTATTGTGCAACCCCCTAAAGTATATCCTTAAAACATGTCTTAAGCCTGTCATTACAGCCTGTGTGAGGTGTTAAACTGCCAATTGGATTGAGAAGTGAGACTGGGGAGCCCTAAACTCATCCCTTTACGGGCACACATATAGTTGTCTTCTTATGAGAAAGACTTCCACTCCAATTTGTTTCTAAGAATATATTTTTTTATTGCTTTAACACTTTGAGTTTAGAACTATTCGAACATCTTGTCTGTGTCGTATTGACAATTCTCAAGCATGTTATTTCCTTCAGGCAATGTCACGATAGTATTACCAATGCATTTCGGGCATTACAATCATGCCCTTCATCAGGGAGTCGACACTGCAAAAACGTAATAAATTACCATTACTATCAAGTGCACAAAAAGATATAAAGCAAGGATAATATCGTTTCAGCATTACCAACTTGCACAAAAAACATAACAATGATAAATAAAGATACAATTGAAATTATGGAAGTGATGTGTTGCAAAAAAAAATTCACGTGGTGAATAGGTAGTAAAACGGTGTGTCACTTACATGCCTTTCATAGTGAAGTTGTACTAATCTGTGAAAAATAGACGAAAAAGGACCAGCCAGACTAGACCCATTGCCAGGCCTAAAACCCCCTTTTCAGTACATATAGGTCACACATAAGTTAGTCCCTAAACAGCCCATAAAGCAAGGTCCATTGTATTGAAAAAGTTGACCATGTACCTTTAAGTTTTACATGTCCTTGTAGTGAAAAACGGATACATTTGTTTTCACTACTGTAATTCCAACCTCTCCCGTAGGATAACATTAGGGTGCCTTAGTACATTTATCAAGTAATAATGTTTGTTTTGGAGCAGGTAGACATACCATGTTTGGTGTCTGAGGAACTGTAGTTTAAAATCCTATTTAATGGTAAAGTTGGATTTTAAGTCACAATTATAAATATGCCACTCTAAGAAAGGTTGCAATTTTTTGTCCTGACAATTTAGCGCTCAGCTCTGGAAAATAAAAAAATTTAGTATTTAATACCTGTACACATTGATAACATTTAATAAGTTCAGTTTTCCACTCATTAATGCGAAAATATCAGAACTCAAGCATCTCAGAGGAGTTTAAAGGTTATGTGAACTCCCCATGTGAAAAAGAAAAACCCCTGCACACATCATGTGAATACATTGATGGTGATTGATGTACCACCAGTATTTATTATTACCAGTTTGTGTCTTTTAAACTATATTATGACGTGTTGGGCTTTCACGCACAGTGTTCCCATTAGAGTTTTCCAGGACATAGTGTCCTTTGAACCTTATCACCACAGACTAGGCATGTCTGAGGAGGGGTCTCTATAGGTTTAGTGACTACAACAGGAACCAATAGCATAGTTGTGGGTGAAGTGGTGGGCCTTGCTTCTGGGGGTGTAGGAGGTGATGGCGGCTCCAAGTAGTCTTGTGATTTCAATGGGAAGAGCAGATTTCCTGTGAGTGAGCCTACCTTGATTTATTCTTTTTCCCACCATTGGCGCAGACCAGAAACTATTGAAAGGGTGGGACTGGTTGGTACCCAGAAGTAGTTAACCCCCCCGGGTGTTCTCATGATCCCCCTATACTGTGATATGCTATATGGCATAGGTGGGGGAGGGGTACTGTGATTTTTGAGGTCTTAACCCTGTAGGGGTCAAATTTGATTTCAGAGTGTCCCCAAGGTATTCCTATGTGCCATATGTATGTACTTGTGAGATAACGCATAGTGTTTATTAGTGTACGTGTAAATACATGCACTTTTCCTTTTTTTAAAGAAAAATGCACTGACTTGACAATCATTCATTGAGTATTGTGCTACAATGGCGTGCTTAGTTTCCTGTAAGGGGAAATTGTGGACCTGTTACTTGCACCGGCCTCAAAACCTGCACAGCGAATGGGGGGGCATATTATCAAGGGGCTTTATCTCCGCTTTTTTGGCTTTAAAAGCCAAGAAAGCGGAGATAAAATTATCTCCCTATTACCAAGCTGTCGCTAACACCAGTTAGCGACAGCTAATAGGAGATAGTGACCATCTTGGGCCCCGCTTTGCATGTCAGTGATATTTATCACTAATGACATGATAAGTGGGCGTGCCAAGATGTTAGCGACTGAAAACAGTCGCTAACATCGCTATCTCCTATTACCAACTTTTGGAGATATTCGCGCTAAGCGCAAATATCTCCAAAAGCTAACACTTGCCCAGGAGCAGTTCTTAGCCATGTTATCCAATGGGAGGTGGATAACATGGCTAAGAGCATTTGCTCGATAATGCAGGAATATCGCTGGGGCATATTACCAACCAATAGAGATAATTTTTGTCTCTAACTTGTTTAGAGACAAAAATTATCGCCGCACATCGGCGATTTTTATCGCAGATAAACCTTGCTATTAGCAAGGTTTATCGCAAATGCGATAAAAAACGGCCGCAATGCATGAATATCGCTGAAAAGTCCGCGATATTCATGCATTATCGAGCAAATGCTCTTAGCCATGTTATCCACCTCCCATTGGATAACATGGCTAAGAACTGCTCCTGGGCAAGTGTTAGCTTTTGGAGATATTCACGCTTAGCGCAAATATCTCCAAAAGTTGGTAATAGGAGATAGCGATGTTAGCGACTGTTTTCAGTCGCTAACATCTTGGCACGCCCACTTTGCATGTCATTAGTGATAAATATCACTGACATGCAAAGCGGGGCCCAAGATGGTCACTATCTCCTATTAGCTGTCGCTAACTGGTGTTAGCGACAGCTTGATCTCCGCTTTCTTGGCTTTTAAAGCCAAAAAAGCGGAGATAAAGCCCCTTGATAATATGCCCCGCTGACTTTTCAGCGACATTCATGCATTGCGGCCATTTTTTATCGCATTTGCGATAAACCTTGCTAATAGCAAGGTTTATCTGCGATAAAAATCGCCGATTTGCGGCGATAATTTTTGTCTCTAAATAAGTTAGAGACAAAAATTATCTCTATTGGTTGGTAATATGCCCCCGTATTTCTTAAAAGAAACTATTTGGAACCATTGTTCTGTGCTCTAAATGAGCACCAGTGTACTTTTACTTTTGTAATCTCGTACATTACACATATTTCCAGCCTTATTGCATGTTTTGCTATATTTTGTTCCCTGTCATTTGGATTTCTCCTTTGTTTCATGTAATATAAAGTTTGTGGAGTATATGCAACCCATGCATTGATGCATTGTGAAGGTTGCTAGCGTGTAATATCATGAACTAATATATAAGTGTACATTTGGACCAAAATGTCACAGTCCTGAAGCAGACGAGCATGCTTCAAATACACCATTTGCACTTTTGTCATTATGATATCAGATGGTGCACTTTTCATTACTGAATATGTGCTATAGCCTGGAGAGTTGTTTTCTAAATATTTAATATCATTATCTTACTAAGCTCGCAAAATCATTGGCCTCGTTTGTATTAGCAAAATCTGTCTTAAAGAATTGTCTCATATGGTTGAGGAATCACACCATATGTCCAACAAGCAATTAACACACAGATGTGTGTCAACATAAATGTTATTGCAATTATAAAAGCGGCTATTGTATCAGTGAGTTTAGTAAGTTAGTATGTGGAAAAGAAACACCATTTTGGAAACATCACAGTATGAAGTGCACCAGTGCACATTCTGACACCACAACTACAGAAGCACAAAAATTGTACTTGACCTGAGTCACTACTAAAGGTAGGTGGGGGGTGAGTCAGAGAGAGGGAGAGATAGAACTAGGAAGAGGAAAGGAAGGAAACATAAGAGAAAGGGAGATAAACTACAAGGGATTGAGAGAAAGTCATGAAGAAAGAGCGAGAGAGAAAGAAGAAGCAAAGAGTTCCAAAGAAAGAATGGGCAAGAGAGTAAGTGGAAGAGAGAGAGAGAGAGAGAGAGAGTAAATGAGTGTTACTGTATGTACACGGTACATGTCTGCGGTTTAACATTGACAAACGGTGAAGGCTCGAGCGCACTTTTAAAGCCCTCTGAGTCACCATTATAAGCTTCCCAGCCAGTGGGATGCCAGTATTTATGACAGGAGTACAATCTGAATAAATGTATGAAATAAAAAACATTCATAAGTAAATTCGAACTGAGCCAGAAACATGCTGTAAATATTTATTTGATAGCAAGGTTGTAAAATTGAAATATTTACTAGTTGCACTGTAAGTAGCCTCGGTACGTATAATTTAACCCTTTCTCCGGCCTTCGCTTTCATCCTTAATGCTTTAGAAGGCCAAGAGGTTTTAGCATATTTTAAAGAGGAAATAGACAAGCAACCGCACAGATGTAAACACCATAAATAATGTAATCCTATCATAAGCTACTGGGCATTTTATTTCCGGAGGCACAAATTAACATTCACACATTTAGTAGAAAAATGTTGTAACTGGCTCAGATGTACGCATTTACCATACGCTAATGGGCTTCTATTCACTGTAATCTGCAGCCCTAATTAGTCACGCTGAAGTCGCCTAACCCAGCTCTTGCGTTTGGTTGCTTCTGCATGTAAATAAATCAGTCTGGGGCGGAGATCACACATCTGAGCTAAACACATTGATTTCGTTTAAAAAACCTTTTTATTGTTTGTTAACAAGTAACAGAGACAGTTTCGTTGCATTATTGCACATCTTATACTTGTGACACACTGCAATATTCAAATTATTTCATCATACCTAAGGTTGAGGTCGAGAAAAGGCGGTGCAGTTCCTGTAGCAATGGACTAGATGGCAGAAGCATTTGCGAATTGCAAATCAGTTGTAAGAGGATTCACTACTCAAAAAAGCGGTGTTTTGCAATGTAAGAAAATCTCATTTAGTTTATTTGTGGTGCAACCAGTTTACGAATCACATTTTTTGTCACTAAATTTTGCGATTCGTAATTATAGAATCTGTGATTGCGATTCGCAAACTGTATGTTGAGGGCTGTCGCGTTAAGTGACTAGTCACAAAAAGGCCTATTTGTAGATTCAATTTACCACCAATTCAGTTCAGGTGGTAACTGTGGTGTTGGACTTGGCCCTTTTTACAGGGTCATCCCCAAACGTTTTACCTTCCTCGTGTTGTTCTGACCTTTTCTTTTTTGCTTGAGGACTCTGGGCACTTTACCAGTGCTAAAGTGCATGTGCTCTCTCCTTTAAACCTGATATTTTTGGTTTACACCTGTTTGGCATATTTAATTTACTGGTAAGTCCCTTGTACGGTGGTATCCATAAACCCAGGGCCTGTTAATTAAAGGCTACTAGTGGGACTACAGCACTGCCTGTGCCACCCGCAGATGTATCCTTTTAAACCTGTCTTAGCCATTCCACTACACAGCCTGTGTGCACTGGTTTACTGCCACATTGACTCTGCATTTAAAACTACTTGCCAAACCTAAACTCCCTTTTTACTACATGTAGCTACTAAGGTGGGCTCTAGGTAGCCCTATCAGCATCGTAAAGGAACTCTCCAACCCCAGCTCCAACACCAACGACATCCCACCGTCACAAGACCTGTACGACTCACTGGCCACCTTCTTCCATCGCAAGATTGCAGACATCCACGACAGCTTCCACGCCGTCACCACCCCGTCCACCACCGACACCCCCGCTCCCACGACCACCACCCGCACCAACCGCCTGCTCACCTGGACCAACATCAACGACAATGACACCATCAAGATCATGAACACCGTCCACTCCGGATCCCCGGCAGACCCCTGCCCACACCACATCTTCAACAAAGCCAGCAACACCATCGCACCCCACCTCCGGAAAACCATCAACATCTCCTTTGAGACAGCGACTTTCCCAGGGAGCTGGAGGCACGCAGAGAACAACGCCCTACTAAAGAAACCCAAGGCGGACCCTAAGGACCTCAAGAACTTCCGACCCATCTCCCTGCTCCCGTTCCCGGCGAAGGTCATCAAAAAGGCCGTCAACAAACAACTGCCCAGCTTTCTCGAAGAGAACAACATCCTGGACCCGTCCCAATCCGGGTTCCGCAGCAACCACAGCACCGAAACTGCCCTCATCGCCACCACCGACGACATCAGGATCCTGCTCGACAATGTAGAAACCGCGGCCCTCATCCTCCTGGACCTGCCAGCCGCTTTCGCCACAGTCTGCCACTGCACACTAAGAGCACGCCTCCACGACACCGGAATCCAAGAGAAGGCCCTGGACTGGACCTCCTCCTTCCTCTCCGGGAGAACCCAGAGCGTCTGCCTCTCCCCCTTCCGCTCCAAAGCCACTGAGATCATCTGCGGCTTACCTCAAGGCTCATCCCTCAGCCCAACACTGTTCAACGTCTACATGGCACCGCTCGCCCACGTAGCCCGACGGCACGACCTAAAAATCATCTCCTATGCTGACAACACCCGCCTGATCCTCTCGCTCACCAAGGACCCCCACACCGCCAAAACCAACCTTCATGAAGGAATAAAGGCCGTCGCCGACTGGATGAGGAACAGCCGACTGAAGCTGAACTCGGACAAGATGGAGGTCCTCATCCTCAGTTCGACCCCCTCGGCCTGGGATGACTCCTGGTGGCCGACAGTACTAGGAGCACCCCCCACACCCACCGACCACACACGAAACCTAGGGGTCATCCTCGACTCCACACTCTCCATGGCGAAGCAGGTCAATGCCATCTCCTCCTCCTGCATGAACACCCTCTGCATGCTTCGCAGGATATTCAAGTGGATCCCCACTGAAACCAGAAGGATGGTAACCCAGGCCCTCTTCAG
Source organism: Lissotriton helveticus (assembly GCF_964261635.1). Taxonomy (NCBI): domain Eukaryota; kingdom Metazoa; phylum Chordata; class Amphibia; order Caudata; family Salamandridae; genus Lissotriton; species Lissotriton helveticus. The sequence goes on along the minus strand of NC_136065.1, from coordinate 149,902,272 downwards.
CAATAAACTGGACTACAGCAACGGACTCTACGCAGGAGCCCCAGCCAAACTCCTGAAATGGCTCCAGAATGCCTCCGCACGCCTGATCCTCGACATCCCCCGCTGCAGCCACATCACACCCCACCTGAGAGACCTGCACTGGCTCCCCATATTACGAGAGGATAACCTTTAAGCTCCTCACCCACGCCCACAAGACACTCCACGACACCGGACCAGCGTACCTTAACAGGCGACTCAGCCTCTACTTCCCTGCCAGACAGCTCCGCTCCGCAGACCATGCCCTCACACCGTCCCCCGCATCCAAAGAGTGACCGCAGGAGGCAGATCATTCTCCCACCTCGCCACCAAGACTTGGAACACCCTCCCCATCTGCCTACGGCAGACCGAAGACCTCCTTACCTTCAGGAGACTCCTCAAGACCTTCCTCTTTGACCAGTAGCAGCATCCCCCCCCCTGCGCCTTGAGACCCTCACGGGTATGTAGTGGCCTTTACAAATGCTTGATTGATTGATTGTTTGATTGATGGGCAGGGTGAACATTTGCCTTTATTGTATGGCAATTCCTGGTAGTGACAAACAGCCGATTTTGTTTCTCACTACTGCAAGACCTACTCCTCCAATAGGCTGGTATTGGGAATAGCCTTATATATGTTTGTGTGATAGTCCCTGATCTGAAAGGAGTACCGCTGCCAAGTTTGGTATGATTAGAATGATAGTGCTTATGGCTCTTTGTGTTTGCAGCCTGACTCCAATCTGAGTCTGGGCCAGGTTAACAGATACACTTGGGCATACTTTCCAAACAGCCATTACACAGGAATGATTGGGTGTGACAGGGTACGTCTGCATTCATCTGCATACTGATGGTCTTCCTGGGCTGGGAGTGAGGGGCAGTCACACTTTACATTTGAATAGGCTGTGTTCTGCCCTCACACAAAGGGCTGTTTCACCCCCTACTGACTTATGGAGCAAGAGCTAGGGTTGAAAGGGGATTGTTGCATACTTCAAGGTTCTTTTGAAGTTCCCCTTGAGCAAAGACACTTTTGGAATATAAGTACAGGGGGTCTGACCCATTTTAGTTTTTAGACCCTGCGTGAATTTTGGAATCAGTGTGTATGTTGTAACCTCTCCAAGTATTCTGCATTCCGTGGGTGCCGTGTCACAATCAGTGCGTGGTGAACTCTGCAGTTAGCCCTGATGGTGCCTGAGGATCAGCATACAACTAAGAGCCTCAAGGGATTTCCCCAACAGTCCTTTCATCGTCCACGCCACCTCCTCAACTGGCGAGAGAGTTGCCACGGAGGCAAAGGGAGTTTGGCGTCATACCCTGCAGGAGTTGCCTGAAAGGTAAAGCAAGGAAGTCCGCTGTCATCCTGCTGTGGGAGGGGCCCAGCGACGGAAGCGGTGCCTGCCCTCTACTGCTGGAGTTCTGTCCTGCGCGGACTGTCCAGCAGGTGGGAATGCAGCCCCCACCTTTCCCATGCGAACTGAGGAGGCAGGCCATGTCCCCGAGGGACCATAACGCAGGTACTGTTGTACCTGCAAGTGCCGCCTTGAGTTTCCCGGACCTTATGGGCCGTAAGAATTTACTGTAGATGTTTGTGCGCTCAAAGGAATTGGCAATTACAATGTCATGTTCTCAGGTGTGGGTGTTGTAATAAAGAGGAGTACATGTACCTAGCACCTGCCTACTTTTTGTGAGAATGGTGCCTCTGCACGACTGAATCTCTCATATCTCTACAATGTGGGGGCTTAGCAGCTGCACCTTTTGTAAGCAGGCAGTTGCCTTCATCTTTCTTGTATGCGGGGGGAACTCAGCGAGGTATCCCCACTAATCCCTGCAGTTTGTGTCCCTCCTCCTGTTGGTCCATACCTGGGGGGCACTTATTCCTGGAATTAGTGGCATTATGGGGTGAGTCCTCAACAGAGGACCCCCGCTCCTGCACTTACACATTCAGAGAACTTCCAGAAGGACCCTAATTCATGTAGTCGGTATGCCAGCTTTCCCGTAACCTACGGTTGTTGCTGATTACTGTATAATGTGTAATAGGAGCACAGGAGTGCTGTGCCCTATACTATTATGGTGATGAATGTGCTTTATTCATGTCCTTTGCATTTCATGCACTGATGTGCTTATGTATACTGTTTTGATTCTTGCACTGCTCAGAATAACTAGTTTACTTTAGGATTTGCATAATATGCTCAGAATCCATAACTTATGTTGCTTTGGTCTATGATTTATGTATATTATATACTATATCTATACTACTATTATAAAGAGAGAGCTGAAACTTTTGAGGCGGGGAATCTCACGAAGTACAACACCAATCACAACACCCAATACAGCATTGTAAAGGGGAGTTGCAGTAGATGGACATAGGCTATACATCTGTCCACCATATACATTACAAAGGTCAAACAACCTTAGGGGTAAAGTAGTCCCTTGTGGGTGTTGGCGTTCTGCTGTCAGCGATGGGCGTGTCAAAGTAGCGTGGGGGGCAGGCATTTACAAAGGGGCGCGGCTTTCACAAGCGCCCAATCACGCTATATTACTCAATTCACTCGCCGGAACATTGTCAGCCTCGGTTCTCACAACGGGCAGGCTTCAAGAAAGAGGCACGGCTTTCACAAGCGCCCAATCACGCTACATTACTCAATTCACGTGCCCCGCTCCGTGTTTGGGTGCGTCTAGCGTCGGCGGGAGCGGACACTAACGCGGTGTGTGGCGTCTAAGTGCCCAGACAACGTTGGTATGGGCGGGAGCGGACAATCATGCGGTGTGTGGCGTCTAAGTGTCCGGACAACGTCGGGACGGGCGGGAGCGGACACTGACGCGGTGTGTGACATGTAAGTGCCCGGACAACGTCGGGACGGGCTGCTAGTTTTTATAGAATCCTGTGTAGGGTCCCTTTTGTTGTGTATTTATTGTGCTACTGGTGTGTGTTGCGCAAATGCTTTACACATTGCCTCTGATGATAAGCCTGTCTGATCTGCACCTATCTATCACAGGGTGAGCACAGGTTATCTTTGGTGTGTAACTGACTTTCTGTAACAAGAGTGATGAGTTCTACCTGGCATAGATGCATACCCTAGCCAACAGAAACCCCATTTCTAATATGTGCAAACTATAAACACTGTCCCAGAATGTATTAGGGGGTTTCCACAATAGCTGCATTGTGTGTGAATGTGAGGAGGATGCAAATACTCTCTGCTCTGCAGAGGAGGAGGCGGAGACAGGCGAGGATTTTCAGGGTCAGGCTGACCATTTTCCAACAAACTGAGAAAGAGAATTTTGACAAATACAGGCTAAGTAGCACTGTATTATTGGAGATAATTGCACTTTTAAGGCCACACCTAAAAAGAAGTATTCTGTGCAATAATTCTATCTCCACCCATGTTCAGGTATTGTGCTCTTTACACCTTTTGGCCTCAGAGAGTTGCCAGGGCTTGATTACTGTTGCTGATGAGATTTCTAAAAGTGCACTTATGCGTTTTTTTGTCCATATGCCGTGCTTCTCCATAATAACCGCTACATACACCTACCAAGAAATGCACAGGATATTCAAACTACTAAATTTAAATATTACAGGGTTGCAAAATTCCATGTCATGGGGTGTGTAGATGGTACACATGTTCCTATTTGTCCTCTATCGCCAAGGGTGTCATTGAGAGGACAATTGGATTGCTGAAAACCTGTTTCCGGTACCTACATAAAAGTGGTGGTGCCATACAATATGCTTCGGAAACTGCATGCAAGATAGTGGCAACGTGTGCCATTCCAAATAATATAGCAACCAGGAGAGGGCTACATATTACCGTGTCAGTCTCAGATTCAGAGGAAGAAAATCCTGAGCCATCTGTTCTTCAATCAACAGATGAGATTAAAGCAGTGGAGGGGAGATGGCGACAGGACCACATTGCCAACAATTACTTTTCAAGATAAGCCATATGTGATAGTACAATGAAGTAAAGTTTCTAAGTAAATTACCCTTTATTGTCAGATTTATCTAAAGTGTTCATTAACACGAAGGCGAAGCATACCACATTTTATACTGTATATCAGAAGGCCAGATGTATATTCTACATTTTATATTTTAATAAAAGTTTTTAAATCAAAAAAATAAAAATAAAGTGTTCATTAAAACTATTAACATTAACATGCAAATGATACATAATGTCCACATCCAATGTCAGTTAAATCAACAAAAACACAAACATACTAGACTATTGGTACTTCACATCTTGTGCCCTTCAAGGCTTCTTACAATCGCGTCCTGAAAGTGTTTTGCCACATGTTGTGCAGCAGGAGCACAGCTGTTGCTGCATCATAATGATTGTGCATTTGTTGCAGAGATGCTGCTGACACTAGAGATTTCCCCACCATTTTGAGGTTTAGCGGCTAACTCAGAGCAATATGGGCAATTTATAGTGCCTCAACTGCAGAGGCAATGTGCCCTAGGTCCCTTGAGACTTCACATCTAAAGTGCCACATTTCCACTTGGAGATTTACTGTATTTCTCAATAAATTTCCAGTGGCATGTCAGGGGCAATCTCCTAATTTCATGGGTTAGCCCATCCATTCACACTCCAGTGTTCCTTTCTCTATGCCTTTGATTGGTATTACCCTCCATCATTTGTAGGCATTATTTCTCATGGGCATAGGGGAGGTTGCCCAATTTGTTGTCCATCTTTTCTTGATTTTTAGCCAAGTGATTGGCAACATTATTGAAAGTCAAATGAAAAATTGCTACATGTGTTACAGTTTTTTTTGTTAAGGATTTGTAATTGCTTATGTTGCAGATGCTGAATTTGCAGAGTGAAACCATCCAGCCCACCAAACAACTGTTGATTTTCTGTTGTAACTTATGACAACTATGTTTGCTTGCCATGAGACACCTTACTGTGCAGAGAGCAAGCATGCACCGAGACACGCTGCTGTTGTGGCCTCACAACTATCAGCAAAATTGGACTGTGAGCTTCTAGGGCATCATCCTCATGCAATGATGGTGGCTGTGGGAAGTATGAAGCACTACTGCAGTGACATGAGATGTGGTTGGCTGACTGTCTATTTCAATGGGATCTTCCACCACCATCTGGGAGTCATTCTGTCTATTCACATTTGACCCATTGCTGTCTTCCTCAGGTTGATCTGTTTAAAGAATACACTTGCAATTAATTTTGGTATGAGTGAAAGCACTTCTTACTATATGCTATTATTTTTTTAATACATTTCTAATGCTGACAACAGTAAGTCAATTAATGACTACATGTTCACTACTGCATTACGATAGTGGTTTTACAACTGTTTGCTATAGTCCCTGTATAATGATATCTCATTGATGCATGTAGAAGACATTTTTAGTTCAAGAAATATGTAAATAAGAAATATTTTCTCTTACTTTGTGATGTTGCAGAAGCATATGTATAAATGCTTGCAAAACCAAAAACTGCCTCTGGCTCGAAGGTAGTCTCCATCATCACCCCCGGTATAGTGGGTGTGAGGACAGTAGAGGGGCCATCTTCTGTTGCCCGGGACACACTCAGCCAAGTCACAACTTTTTCCTTAGTGTGCGACCTTAGGTCATTCCACCACTTCGTTATTTCTTCCATGGAGAGCTGCATTACTCCTACCTTATTTATTTTCTGCTGTATATCCTGCCATATACTCTTTTATGTGATTCTGGAACAGTCATTGAGGACTTTCCAAACAGGAGGTCATGGTTGTTGCACCTTTCCTCATTTACAATCTGAAGTTATTATCCTGAGAATGTAAGTTTTGTTTTTCTGCTCCTAGACTCCTCTCCTGCTTCTTGGCTGGTCATTGCCATCACTGATACATGTGTCTTGCTGCTCCAAATCGCTACTTGACCAGCCAATTGTGCACTACCTCCTCTTTGGCGGCTTTGCAGGCTTGTAATGAGGAGTAAATCCTGGTTTTGAGCTCATTACCCTGAACCAGGAACTGATTTTCTATATTTGCAGTTGCATTCGCAATTTGCAACACTGTTTGATTTTTTGGTAAGCATGTATTGCGAATTAAAAAATAAAGAAGCAACTACGTTTCAACTCACACATTCTGGCTGCTACTCCTACATACGTTCTGATTTGTGATTTCCTAATTGCAATTCACAAACATTTACAAATAGCCCAGTGTTTTCTCAGATACATGAATTTGGAATCTGCCAATACTACCATCCTTTGCCATAGATTTTGGTGTTTTTTTTTACAGTCTGTGGCTTTGTACACCAATTCTTCCGTTGTGGTGCTAAAGTTCATTTCACTCATTCTCTCTCTTCTCTTTGGAGCAGCCTACAAGCGCCAGTGTTTGGCAATGTCTCTTTTGCTTATTTGCAAGCCAATTGCAATAACGACTCTGGTGGTGCATGGCCCATTCAGTTATCCATAATTCCCAGAAACGTAATTGTTTGGGTTTAAAGCAACCTCCAGCTGCACTACCTCTCCCAGAGTGTATACTATCTTCTGCCAGTATTGGGAAATTACTGGACATTCCCGGGTTATATGGAAATATATGCCCCTAGATTGTTTGCATTGTAGGCAGTGTGGCTCTAGGGTTTTTACTGGGTTGTGATAAAACCTATAGATATATTTAAACTCAATCAGTCTCATATGGAAGGAGCTAACCATTGTTCTCATGGCTACTTTGGCCTCTGTCCATTCATCACCATCTATTGGACCTACGTCATATTCCCATTTTTCTTTCAGTGAAAGAAAAAGGTTTAATGAGAGATATAATCTTAAAATACCTTTATTTCCCAATTCCAGAATCACTATGCAGCCCTCTAATGAATTATATTTGGGGACCTCCTCTAGTCTACTGCATTAATGATCTAGGACATTCCTCAGCTGTAACAAAGACTTGGGAATTATGCAGTACAAATTCCTCTACCAATTCAGTGTATGATTTGAGGTGGTCTCGGGACCAGAAATCTCACAGATTTGATATAACCTTGCCAATCATTCCAGATGGGCAAGCCACGATCACTTCTAAAGTGGGGTTACCTTAGTAAGGGTGTGTTCGACTTGGCCATTTTTGCAGGGTTATACCCAAACTTTTTGCTTCTTCCTCCTATTTTTTCCTGACCTGTTGTTGTTGGTTTTAGGACTCAGGGCACTTTACCACTGCTAATCAGTGCGAACGTGCATATGCTCTCTGTGTAAATTGTGAACATGATTGGTTACCCCTGATTGGCAGATTTGATTTACTGGTCACTCCCTAGTAGAGTGTACTGAGTGTGCTAGGGCTGGTAAATCAAATACTAGAAGTGGGCCTGCAGCACTGATTGTGCAACCCACACGAGTAGTCCTGAAATGGTAACTTAGACTTGCCACCGCACTGTCTGGGCACAGTTGTTAACCGCCATGTCGACTTGGCAAGTGCACTCACTTGCCAGGCCCTACCCTTCCATTTTCTTACATGCCAGTCACCCCTAAGGTAGCCCCAAGGTACCCCTGCCGGCAGGGTACGGTGTATGTGAAAGGTAGAACATGCCCTGATGTGTGTGGCTTGTCCTGATAGTGAAATACTGCCAATTTCGTTTTTCACTTTTGTAAGGCTATCTGTCCCAACAGGAAAGCATGGAGTTAATTTATAACATCTTATAACTATAACTTACCACCAGGACCAGATACGAAAATAAAGTTTAGTATGCCTGAACTCAGAATCTAAAGATGCATCTTTTAGGAAAGGGGATTTTTACCTTCTGAGTTTGAAAATACCGCTTTTAGAAAGTAGCTATTTTTCTTGTTCAACCATCCTGTGTGTCTCTGCCTGTTTGTAGATTGACTGTCTGGCTTTGGAGTGACAGGGGCTTGGGAAGTGCAGTGGGTCCAGGAGTCTGGATGAGTCAGCACTAGGTTGAATAGGCCTGATCTGCATTTGGAGTAGTGGAAGGAGTAGCACCTTTCTCTGAATAGGGCTGTGCCTGCCTTCCACATGCTGGCTCCGCCCCCCTGTGGTGTGTCTGGAGGCAAGGCTCACACTGACAATGGATGTTGTTGTGCACTTGCAGAGTGCCCCCCAGAACTGCTTTCTACTGGGCTCAGCGCCCCTTGCACAAAGAGAACAAAGACATTTTGGCATATAAGTATCAGACCCAAAACCCCCAAACTTCAGACTACTTATGGCATCAGGAGAAACGTTTGCCAAGGAGAAGAGCTGGAGAAGCTGAGGAGAAGTACAGCCCTTGCTATGTGTCTGGGGTTGGCCTGTAGTTGCTGTTTCTGCCAAGGAAAGGAGAAGGACTTTGCTGTGTGCTGTGTCCCCTGCTTGACGAAAGTCTCCAAGGGCTTGAGTAGAGCTTGCCTCCTGTTTTGAAGTCTCAGAAACACAAAGACGTCACATTCAGCTCTCCTGAACGTCCTTGCTGGGGGCACTGACCTGCCAGGAGTGCCTGTGACTGTGTGGGGCCTCTGGAGGTTGTTTCTGCTGCTGGGAGCTGGAAAGCAAGGCAACAACAAGAAAATTGACGCATCGCTCTTCTTTTGACAGTTTTTCCGATGCAACGGCGTGGTCCGAAAAGAATCTCCCCACACCGCTGTGCTGCTGCTGAAACCGATGCAGCGAGGGATCACGGCTGAAAAGGTTGACGGAGCGACTCTCGCCACCGCTGCATTGTTCGCCGCTGCATCCCAGACTTCCACGCATCGTCCCTGTGCGGTAAATTTGCCCCGACCCATCACCGGCGGATGGGAGATGTCTCAGAATCGACACATCGCTTCCGCCTTTGGACCGGACCCGACGCATCTCTCCCCCATGTACAGCGGAACTGTCGCAACGCATCCACGAAGGTCTCAGGAACGACCCATCTCCTTGTTTTTCGATGCTTCTCATTGCTGCAGCTGTTTGGCTTGGTGAATTTTGTCGCAACAACAGGTACTTTGAAAGAAATCACGCATCCATAGTTTCTATGGACTCAGTTGCAAATAACTTTTGAAAGTCATTTTTCTAATACTTGTATGTTGGATTTTTGTCATTTTGATCTTGTGGAGCTTAGATAGAGAAACTTTATTTTCCTAAACTGGTGTGGTGTCCATTTGTGGTGTTATCACTGTGTTACTGTGAGTGTTGGTACAAATACTTTACACATTGCCTTTGGGATAAGCCTGTCTACTTGTGCCAAGCTACCAAGGGGATGGGGAGGGGTTATCTAAAGTGTGTATCTTCTTTACCCTGACAATAAGCAAGGGTCCCTATTTGGACAAAGGTACCTACCTCTGCCAACTACAGACCCCCATTTCTAACAGGGTGCCATGCCATTTGATGTATCTGAACACTTCGCGAGCGCAGACTATTTCAATCCTGGTGACAGAGGGCAAGGCATGAGGCATTGCTGTGCAATACAGCAGAACCATTGGATCATACTTCAAAAGCATGTTTAGCTCCAGCCTTAGCATTGAATCATGCCTGTCTCTGTGCAGCTAGTCACTCTCCGGTATTAAGTGTGAGGCCAAGTCATACATTTTAATAGCTGCCTAGCCCAGGCCTGCTTCACACATACCCTGCATATACTTTACAAAGTAGACCAGTGGAGTTTCGTTTCTCCATAGGAAAGCCATGAACAAGGATCGGAGGTTCCCAAATAAAGTGAGAGGTAGTGGAAACGGTAATTCTGTGGCGCACATTCAAATCTCAGCAGGGAAATTTTTAACAAAGCCACTCTCGCCATGACCAACAGTGAGAAGGTTGCCCATGTTTTAAATTTTTGTTCAGCTTTGTAAGCAGGGGATTGATGATCAACTCCCAACATATGTGGCATGTGTACATCTCCATGCATAAGTATCACAAGTGGTCTCCCGCCTTCTTTATGCGGGTGCTAGTCAGACAATAAAGGCAGTCCTCAGTAAGATGCACATATGTGCTTTTCTTTCAAATCAGCATCAATGAGGAGGCAACCCGATAAATCGGTAATATTTCTATGAGGCGAGGGGTCGAGCTGTTTAATTACTGCACACAGAAGACTATGTCACCTGTACACAGGGAGACTTTGTCCTCCTTACTGTTGTCCTAAGACACCCAGAGCTGCCTTCTCTGACATGTATTCTCGGCTGACACTCTTTTTTCACACTGGTGAGTGTTTTCTTCCAGCATTATCCACATACATGTAGAAAGTGCTGAACTGCAGTCAAGAGACAGGTTCCATTACAACATTTGTTTGCAAAACAATAGTTGCAAGCATTTGTCTAAACCTCCACATTTTGACAAAATCAGTATAGTTGAACTCCAGAGGCAGCACTACCAGGGACGGACTGGGATGGGGCGCTATGACCTGCACTGCTCAGCCACCTTATCTGGTTTCAATATGACCAAAATTGTGGCTCTTCGGAGATCAATAGGTAACATTTTGTCTTGGAGGGCTATTTGGAATAGTTCTGTTATTTGAGCAGCTAGCAACGAGGAGCATTGCTTGAAGAATTTGATGGCAATGCCATTGGGGCCTGGGATGTTACCGGCTGGCATTACTGTAATGACTGCTGAATCTATGTTTCTATTATCAGACAATCTCAAAATACATGGATCTATTTCCATTTCTATTTCCCTGACCTCTATATTATGAGTTTTTTATTTTGACATTTTGCAAATGAGTTACCTTATCAATACGTCATGTTATGCTATGTTACGTTACAATATGTGACACTCGGTTTACAAGATATATTCTGTTCTTGTGTAATCAACAGTCACCAAATAGGTCTCATGGCGTTAGGGTGAACCACCCTGTCAGACGGACATCCAAGCCAGACTCCCAGACTCACGTTGAACAGTTGGGTTGGCGGATGTACCTTTGGCTAATTAGCCCAGGACAGATGCAGCAAATTCTCTATCCTCTGTGGGTTTCTCAGATGAATATACTGAACTACAGGACCACAGGTTCGATATAATACAATATTGTTTTTATTACGTTCCACACTTCTAGATAGGGACTGATTGCAGTAGCTACTTGTTGACCCTGATGACGGCCACAATACTCTGATAGTTCCAAAGGCCAAAACATGTTGATCGTCCACTAATGCAGTTGTCTCTAATGTCGGCAGTTGCATTATCATTCTTTTTGTTTTTAATCATGTCACAAGGTAGTTGAATGAAGCTTGCCATATAGCTAACCTTGTAGCCAGTTTTAACCACTTTTCACTCCAGCACTGCACCTCACTCAACATACACCACGCTCACATAGGGTTTTATAATTACCCTCCTTGTTAATCAAAAACATCCCAGTGCTCCTCCCTCGCAGTGAGGGGGTCGTAGCCTGCATTCAGACTAGGTTCTTGACACGAGGGGGCACCCCTATGATGAAGCATGACACCTCTGGTGTGTGAGGGGAACCGTCCTTAAAAGAAATCCCCCTCCAGTACATGGTTGACACTTGTGCCTCACACTCTTGCCTTGGACCCGTGGGCTCTTTTTGTGATAGACATTACGAGTGGGGAGTTTGCCCATGCAGATCCTTAAATCTTCTCCTAGCCCCCCTGGTGTGTATTCTTGTACCATCTCACAGCCATCTGTAAATTACATTATGTCCAAGGCGTAAGTTTCAATACACAAAGAAATGTTCTGAGAGAAAAAAAGTGCATGTTCCATAAGGTAAATGATTTTAAGTTCAAGGGGACAGAACCAAAAAGCTGCTGCCACCACTGTGGACTTCTTGTATTTCAGAGCCGCGAGCAAAATAGCAGCCATATGCCGAAGATTATGTTTTAGGAAGTATTAAAATGTATTCTTAATGAAGACAGGAAAAGAGCCAAAAATGGGATCGTGTAAAATACAAAGATGTAAACAACAAAGAACAGTGAAGGGATCTCAGATTTTGTGTAACATGCATACAATTAGGAGATTTAGTGATCAGGAGAAGACTGATTCTGCTCTGTCTGGAGTCTCGGAAATGTATATGTAGGCAATCCTGTGTAAATGGTATTTCATAGCCTGGCGTGAAACACCTGGCCACTGCCTTATTAAGTCTTTTGCTCAGCTGTCATAACTGAGAAGAGCAAGCATGTTGGACAAAGTGCTGGAAATTTGAGGAAATAAAGTTTGGTTGGCATCAAGTTTAATCCTGAAACTTAACACTGAGGTAACAGGTTAGAGAGAGACCCATTTCCAATGGCTAATAATTTCCCAGTATAGGATTGTTATAATGCAATCAGAATTTCAATCATTCCACATTTAGCTTCAGCGCATGGTCAAAGATCGACTCACAGACTAGGTTCAAACTATGTTGGGAAGATGCTTCAGGTGAAACATCATAATGTACAATATATTAGAGGATTGTAATCTGCATGTCAGCATCGTTTATATATAAACTGAATCAGTAGTGGCCCTTGGAGGTAGCGCCACATTTGACATTTCAGCGCGCACAATGAAATTCGTTTTATTAATTTATTTGTTTACATTACTCCGGTTGGCCGTGAGCCGGAGTTTACTACCACCCACCCTGCCCTACCGCCCCATGGCACTCCCTCCACGGGCCGCTACTGAACTGAATCCAAGGCTGTGTATGAGTTGGACCAGTTGGCTGGTTTATATGTTAGAAGGTGAGGAGAAAGAGCTAGACCCCAAGGAGTCCCCACACCCAACATACCATAATGTACAGGAATAGGTAGTAAGGATGACCATCTGACAGTAATCAATGAGAAATGAGCACATCCTGCCCAGTACAGTTCCTATCAATATGCTTCCTCAAGATGGCCTGGCAGAATGGAGTGAATATTAAAGTTAATGATGCAAAGTTACACTTCTTTGCCAGGTGCACAGCGAGTAGCGAGATTTTCGCAGATGTAAATGGTTGAAGCGTATTACTACGCTCATAGAGGGAAAACGTTGTGCAGAGGCACTTGTAAATACACAACATGGTTTTTTGCCTAATTATTGTGAATGTTTGTGAAGACATGGGGTTTTTGAACTATAAATCTAATGGTATTGTTTTTTATTCGTAGTAAACCCCTGACGAAGAGCCGCTAATGGCTTGAAATGCATTGGGTACAGTATCAATTATAATTGAGGATGTTTGGAGGACTCGAGTGTGCCCAGAAAAAGGCCCGGATGGGCATATCTGATACATGCGAAACATTGATAAACACCTGCAAATTACATGTGTCATTACAAGAACATCAAATAAATGAACGAAAAACATTGGAACAGTTGGAATTATGTCTTTTTGTGAAATTGGAAAAACTGAAGATTTACATCTGCGAAAATCTCGCTACTTGCTGTGCACCTGGCAAAGAAGTGTAACTTCGCTTCATTAACTTTAATACTTACGTATGCATGACATCAGGGTGGATCACGTGGTCAAGGTTGCACTCAAATCTATAAACTGGATGAATTATGGTCAATGATGGAAAGATCGGTGCGCACTGTACCTCTTGTTTACTGAATAATGGAGTGAATGCCTGGCAAGACTAAAAGAATCCTGTACATATCGCCCCAACATCTAGTACTGTTCTCAGCTCACTGAGTCCTGCCAGAAAGAATGATCTGATGCTGTGACCTGGATGGAAGCCACTAGCCATTTGCATAAATGCCACACTGCTTGACTGGTTGCCACTCTCAGAGCTTAGCTCATAAAAGAAGTAGTGAGATGAGTTAAAAATTAAACAGCTACAGAGAGCTGGAATTCACTGTTTTTTAAACAGGTAGTTCCTGACCAGCCTCAAACTGACCAGGGACACTATGAGCTATGGAGAAGCATTGCAAACTTGTTCAGAGATGTCATGATTGCAGGCTCAATATCCTACCATATGAACATTAATAAGGGGAATGTGGGAAGATTATCCAAAGCCATAGAGTAAGTCAGTGAGCTGTGTCATCCCAATGCCGCTACCAGTCATTGAACAACCCAAATTTGCCTTTTGTGTATCTAGTGAGCAATAACTGCCATACTCCCTCACCCCTGAAAGTATCTTTATTTGAAGAATCCTTGGATCCTCCTCAATATTTGTAGGTGGGTAAATGGTTACCACCTACATGCATGTACTTTGCCAGAAATTGCATACATGAGTGATATGCAGTCCAGTTTAACAATCAGATGATACCTGTTGGGTTCCCAATATTGCGGACTGGTGGAATGCCTGACTCCCAAAACGGGCCTGGTTAAATGCTCAGTGAAAAACATTACTGCACACTTGACCATTCATGGCTGGCAATGTATATAAACACATCTATAGAGATTCATGGTGCAAGAGTGCTTGCGTTGGTGCTAGACAGCACATTGTGCACCAGCTTTTGGAAAGGCAGGAACGTGATGTACAATGTTCAGTATGGTGCATTCCTGCCCTTTCCCTATCCCAGGTCTAAACTGGGGAGGCATGGTGAGCAAAAGAATGATGGATTTAAGCCAGATCTCTTGACTGGGGTGAATGTTTTAATTTGTTCTACATTCCGTCCATCAATTGTGTGTCTTTTGCTTTCTCGCCCTAAGTGCCAGGTATGCCAAGACGTGGGTCCTGGGCTCACTCTGCCACAGGAATCAAGCTATCTTGGCTGAAGAGGGGTGAAACCCCGAAACCGGTCCTAGAATGCTTGTTTCCAGTTCAGGGAGGACCTGGCTTGGCAGTTTCGGCTGAGCTGTTCCCATGAGGCACAGGGTTAAGACGGATTTGCATATGGCCAGGTCTAAACAGGGGTGGCAGGGTGAGCAAAAGAATGATGGATTTAACCCAGATCTCTTGACTGGGGTGAATGTTTTGATTTGTTCTGAATTCCATCCATCAATTGTGTGTCTTTTGCTTTCCCTATCACGCAGCACAGCAAGGTGACTTGCTGCACTGCTGCTAGATAATTATAAATATGCCCCTAAGTACGGAGATACCACAATATAACTTTTGCCCTAAAGTTTAGTGAGCAATTGAAGGATACAACGGTTACATACCTATAGCACACCTATATGGTGAGACATCTTAACTCTGTTCAACTATAGTATGTCAAGATAAATGAAATAGGGACGTTTTATACCATGATCTGAAGAGTGTGAATGTGTGCTCAATTCCATGTAAGAAGTCTGGAACTGAACTCCAACGTTTGAACCCCTAGACCTCAAGTCTATGTCAATCCATAATTATTACATTAGGACTGGCCTGCTGGTAAAGGTTCCGTCTAAAACTTAAATGTATCCTCGTATTGGCATATGTGGGATGATCTTGTCTTGGGGATAACTTGTTGCAATATACAGTTCAGACTTGTAGCTAAGAGAGGAATATTTTATACATTAATGCTCAGTCCCACTTATAGACAGCTCTCCAAGGGCCAGATGTAGGTAATCCCAATTTACCTATTCTTAAATACCGAATTTTACCGATTCGGTATTTAAGAATAGGTAAATGAGATGTAGATAAATTTTTGGTAAAAATTACAGCCGAATCGGTATTTACCGATTCGGTAAAATGGGGTAAACATTCAAGGGTGCCAGAGTGTCGCTTTGACACCCTGTTGCACCCCTGAATCGTGCTTGTGTGCAGATGTGGCACACATACATGCCCTAAGGGCATGTATGTCTGCCACATGGCACAGTTGAAAATGCACAGATTTGCATTTTCAAAGGTATTCGTTATTTACCACCAACTTATAGTTGGTGGTAAATAACAAATCCTTGCAGGTGAAAAGCACTCCTACATTTCAGATTCAGTAATTTACCAAATCGGTACTTAAGAATTCGGTAATTTACCCAAATTCTTAAATACTGATTTGGTAAATTACCGAATCTAAAATGTAGCCACCTACATCCCAAATGCCTAATACCGGTCGGTAACAGCCGAAATTCGGTAATTTCGGCCGTTACCGACCGGTATTAGGGTTCCTACATCTGGCCCTAGGTCCCCATAACGTGATCAAAACATTCAGTGAATTACTTTGTGAAGTCTGTTTCATGTAGTCCTGCAGTCAGTCACTTAAGGTTATTGCTTTACTATGCCAGACTTCAAAAGACATTAGGGGCCAGATGTAGGTAGCCAAATACCGGTCGGTAACGGCCGATTTCGGCCGTTACCGACCGGTATTTGGCTTTTGAGATGTAGGGGGATTGCAACAGGCCATTTCAGTAATTTTACCGATTCGGTAAATATACCGGTCGGTAAATTTACCGACCGGTATTTTTACAGAATCAGTAAAATTGAGATGTAGGTGGGACTCTTCTGAGTCCCACAAGCCCTACAAATTCGGTATTTTACCATCAAATTCAATTTGATGGTAAAATACCGATTCAGGTGTGCATGCATATGTGTGCATGCACACCTGTGCCATATGACAGGCAGACCTGCCCTTAGGGCAGGTACACCTGCCACATGACCCCCGAACCTTTTTTGGGGGTGCTAGAGGGTGTCAAAGTGACACCCCCTGCACCCTTGTCAAAATCGGTATTTACCGATTCGGTAAATACCGACCGGTAATGCCCCATTCATTCCTATGGGCCTCAAAGCCCATAGGAATGAATGGAGCATTACCTGTCAGTATTTACCGAATCGGTAAATACAGATATTTACCGATTCGGTAAATGGAACATCTGGATGTTCCTACATACCCCCCCTTCTTATTTACCGATTCTTAATTACCGAATCGGTAAAATTCGGTAATTAAGAATCGGTAAATAAGTTCTACCTACATCTGGCCCTAGATGAACAATATAGGGCATTAGCTGTGCACTATTTGAGAGTGTTTACAACAAAGCTATACATGTCAGTGTAGTTTAAAAACGTACTACTCTAAAATCTGTGATCCAACTTTGATCTCTATGTCAAATCACTTTTCCCTGTTGCCCTGCTTCACCTGAAAGCCAATCATAGAGTAGCAAACATGAATTGATAAGGAAGTGGCAGAATATTACCTAGCTCTCCTGGGTATTTTGAACTGTATGAGTCTCTGAACTAGGATAGGTAAATGAGATGTGGAGAATGGGGTTCGACCTTGGCTGGGGTTCAGGGCTGTGAAGTCAAACTCAACTACCCTTTTGAGTTTGGCTAAGAATGCCATGTGTGAGAAAAGCAATGTAAATGACTCTTCTCAAAGACTGGCTTCACTATAGCAGGGCTGCCCATTAAAGCTTCTGATTTCTGCCTGTCAGTTTCATTTGTGAGCTTCCAGTTTATCAGGATCCACCGAGGGGTTGGGAGTCAGGTCAGTGCTGCTCATCCTGAGGATATGATCACTGCAGTGCTAAAATATGAATGATTGTTTTGCTGCCTGCCTTCTGTGATGCAGTTATTGGACTGCCCAGGAGAGCAGAAAGAGAGGGACATTGTGCAGCGAGATTTCTCATTTTATATAGAGTGGCATAATGAACTGTGAGCCAATAGAGAGCTTTGAGCAGCTGCTCTTGCAGGAATAACAAATCCTGCTGCTATGTCTGCAATTTTGTGAAAATATTGTCTGCTTTGTTTCAAGCACAAGATATTAGAATATCACAATAGAGTCAATGTAGGATCATAATCAAATCATATGATGATGTGTGGATTTTCTGATAATAGCAAGCAGGTAAACTACAACAAAAATGTAAATGGCTTCCAGTCCTAAAGGTGCCCAGTGTATGTTTATCCTTCAGTAAATTCTGGGGTGATGCATCAAGCAGGAACCGATAAGAAAGGGAGGGGTCCCAAAATGCATGTTCCTCATTCAATTTTCAATAGGAAAATTGAACAGCAATTCGGCAAAAACTGCTGAACGTAATTACACCTGCAAGCTAGATATTGGTCCCGAAAGAGTGCCTTTCAAGATTTGGTGTAATTCTGTTCAGTAGTTTAGAGAAATGAATATTCAAAATAGATTGATATTTAACACCACTGAGGATCCGAAGAGCCAACAGTTCTTGAGATTAGATCTGATTAGCTGCCACCCATCAACAAAGATGTGGTGGTGGACACTTTAGGACTCAGGACGCAGACCCTTGTCCTGAAAAAATGTAAATAAAAACATATAGTGGGGGCAGGGTAGGGATATAATGCCGCTCTAAGCCTGGAGGACGGGGCCCCAGAAGGACATGCACCCGTGACCAAAAACTATTTTTTTTAATGTTACCACAAATTTGCAGTAGACCCCCCATCACCTCAGCTGAGCAAGGGCCAGTGGGAGTGTTGCAATCATTTTCATAGGAGAGGTGGGCAGGCCTCCCCAAGTCTCCCTAACACCTCATACCTGTGACCCACAGTACATGAAAGTAGAGGGGGGCCCAGCTCCCCTCCCCAAGCCTGCCAGAGGCCCCAGGAACCCAATCCCCCAGGCTGATTCTAATTTGAAGAGGAGTTGGGTGAGAAGCCCCTACTCAAGCCTCGAAAGCCCTGGGTACCCCATTCCATCGAGCTTCTATTTTAAAAGAGGAGGGAGAAATGCGGCCCCCTCTCCAAACCCCAAAAATCCCCAGTGAATACACCCCTTAGGGCTGCTATTATAAAAGGAAAGGGGGGTGTGTGACTCCCCTCCCCGAGCCTCTGAAATTCGAGGGGAGCCTATCCCCTAGGGCAAGCTCAATGTCTGTGTCTAGGGGACAGTGTCTAGTGGAGATCACCACTGGGATGATGCTTCCCTGCCTGCGAGAGCACGGGCATGGAAGACTTGTATGATCCCACTCGAAGAGAGCTGCAAAAATGCTCCTACCGGTGGGAGCACACATTTTTTTCCTGCCTGTGCTCTTGCATGCAAGGAAACTAAGATTGCTCCTGCCCAACCAGAGCAGAGATAAAAACCTTCTCCGGTCGGGCGGGGGCAAAGCCGGCACCCGCTGCACCCAGGATGGGCGCATGAAGGGGAGCCAGCAGGCTGCAGAGGCCATGGGCTTCCCCCTGTGATCTCTAAGGTTGTGTGCTCTAGGTTCCCCGGGATGGGGTCCCCAGAGGCAGTATTAGCTCAGGGAGCGGGCCGCCTGCCTCATCCCCTACAAATTAATTTCAGTCCTAGGGATGGGATCCATGGGGCCAGTGTTGACTCAGTGAATGGTGCCGCAGGATCGAATGTGTGCCCATGGGATGGGGTCCCCGGGGCCAATGTTGGCTCAGGGAGGGGGCCCCACACCACCTCCCGTTTAAATTATTTGCCCCTGATGATGGGGTCCTAGGGGACAGTATTGTCTTAGGGAAGGGGGATGCAGGTCCTCCTCCCCAATAAAAAAATTATTAATAATAATTGCTGGCTCCCACTGGTATCCAGAATACATGATGAGAGGCATCAGAAGCTATCGAAGAGTGAGGGAACAGAAGATCTACCTGAACTCCTGTGCTAGTCAACTTCCCAATCGGAACATGGAACCAAGGAAAAAAGGATAACAGAGAAGAAGGATTAACCACAACAGAAAAGGATACAAAAGAAGGACTCTTTTTTGGGGAAAGAGAAGAGGAAGAGAAGACGGACAGGAACAGGAGGAGGCAGTACAAAGAGTGGAGCCAACTAGGGAGAGAGGAAAATGCCAAAAGAAGAGCATGAAACAGAGTTGCTGAGTAGGCGAAGAAGAGCCAATCCATAAGAGAGTGGGATGCCAGAGACAGCAGCCGAGAGGGAGACTGAGGAAGATTGCCTTTGAGTTATTAAAGAAAAAAGATTTATGTACATCTAGGTACGTGAATCCTCCACGGATCCCACAAAACTCGTGGTGAGAGCTGATTGGCTGCTACCACTTCAACATTTAGGGGCCGTTTCCGATTTCGCCCAGAAGGGCTCCGAACCATGTTCATGCCCTTCCGACCGAATCGGTCACTGCCGGCCGGATTCCTTTCCGATCGAGCCATTCCGATGGGCTCGGTCGGAAAGGAATCCGACTTGGATTTTCGGATTGTGGATGACAGGCTCGGAGAGCCTGTCTGCAGTCCGGAAATCCTCCAGTACTCCCTCGGTCATCTCCGACCGAGGGAGTACGATGGCAGCTTTTCACTGCCTTTTCGTGCCGGTCTGTCCGGCACAAAAAGGCAGCCTGAAGCTGTCTCTGGGGGCCCCAGCACTGCCCCCATGGGTGTGAGGTCATCAGATGGCGGTCCGGGGCACCTATGGTGCCCCTCCGTTGATCCCTGCACCCGGTGGCAGGCACCTTGGGGTGCCGGCCACAAGGTGCATGGATGCACTGCACGCCTGCTTTCTACATTGCAAGCATGCTTTCCGGTCGGAAAGCATGCTTGCATTGTAAGGTGTGCGAATGCGACCGAACCCTGTTCGGTCGCATCATACTAGCAGGGCTGTAACTGACGACAGCAGGTCGGTCAGTTACAGCTCCTGCCCGATGTCGGACGGACTCAGGTCCGTCCTACATCGGAATAGGCCCCCAAGTGTTGGCAGCCATCTTGGGACTCTGGCTCAGTTGAAGTCTCAAAAAATACACAAAGCAAAAACAGAAGGGGACCGGGGAGAAATACCCTGACCCCCTAGGCCTGGTGGTGGGGTCCCAATTATTTAAAATATATTTTACTGCAAATACGCAGTGGATCTGTGAATCTGAGGCAAATAAAAAAAGAAAAACTAAGTATTTCACGCCACCTGGTTGTGCCAGGTCCTGGGGCAACTTTTAAATATAATTGGGGGCATGGGGCATACTTGGTATCCCCTGGGACACTTTCAGCCCCAACGTCCCCGTCCCCCAGGGCCTGGTCTTTAAAACTGAGTGGGAGAGGGGCATGCACCCCTCTCCCAGGATGATTTTCGCACTAAGACCTGGCTGATTATAAGTTGGGGAGGGGCCATGCAACCCCCATCCCCTGGATGATTTTTGCCCCGGGGATCCCATCCCCCAGCCTTTAAAATGAATTGGGGGGCACGCGGCCCCCCTCACGGACCAATTTTAGCCCTGGTGGCACCATCCCCCATGACCCAGCCATGGTCTTAAAAGGGGGAGGAAGGCACAGAGCCCCCTCCCTAGGTTAAATTCTGCCCCAGGTACCCCATCCCTTTTTGCCTGCCCATTTTAGTGATGGAGAGGGGGGACCCTTGCTCCCCTCCCCAGGCCATTTTTGGCCTTGGGGATCCCATCCCCCAAGAAGTCCTGGCCATTAAAATTAATTGGGAGGGGGCATGAAGACCAATTTTGTGCCTGGCTGATTATAAGTTGGGGAGGGGTGTGTGTCCTATCAGGCAGATGTGAGCCCTGAGCACATATTCCCTGGGGCCCGCCTTTAAAATTAATTAGGTGGGGTCCTGGGTTGATTTCATCCCAGGGACACCATTTCCCAGGTCCCCGCCTTGGTTGTAAAAGGGGTAGGGGGCACGCAGCACCCTTGTCATGCCGATTTCTGTCCCAGGAAGCTGGTCATTTGAGTAATGGAGAGGGGGCCACTTGCCTCCTCCCCAGGCTTTTTTTTTAGCACCAGTACCCCATCCCAGGGAGCCCAGCCACAATATGAAAAGGAAGGGGACAGTGCAGCCCTCCTCCTGGAACCATTAATGGCCCTGTGGATCACATCCCCAAGGGCCAGCTCCTGCTATGTCCAGGGTTGACCACCCCCAGGACAGAGCTCACTGGGTGGAAGCAATTTCAAAGCAAGAGCAAACGCAAAGTCCGCTCCCAGCCTGGAGATGTCAAAATACTAACGCTAGTTAGAGTTATCTCAAGTAACTATAACTTGTGTCCCAAAGTAACACGCGCCCTCACCATGCACTGCTAATGACTCCACATATTACATCACTTATAACATCTTCTATGACATCATTGATATTATCACTGAAACATTTGCTGTAAATTTATTGATGGAAAAACTGTGCACGGTGGGGGTGAAAGTTATAGTTACCCTAGGCATAAGTTAAAGTTACTTGAAATACTCTTAACTAAAACTGCTGAATTTCTAAGGTTTTGTGTGTGTAAAATCTGACTCTAACTATAATATCCCTGTAACCTTGTTTTTTTCAGGGAATTTCTAAGGTTTTTTTAAATTCTATACCTTCCTTGTATGCTGATTCGCTGATTCTTTTGAACATAAATTGTACTACGATTTGACCCATAAGTTCAATTTGCCAATATACATTTTCACAAGTTTATGAATACATTTTATTCACCCATTCATTCTTATTATATATTTTAAAACAAAAAATGTAATAATTACCACCTAGCACCAAGCCTTTCTTTTTTAAATTAATTTTATGGATCCGCAGATCCATTGTGAACCCTTGAACAAATAAGGGGTCTGTCACTTATATTGCACACAGTAAAAACGAAAACAACAACATATTTAATACAAAGATATGCTATTGAAATTTCTATAAGTGTATTACTGCCTGTGTGTGGGTATGTGAGTGGCTGTGTGAGTGGCTCTGTGAGTGGCTGTATGGGTGTGAGTAGCTGTGTGAAAGGATGTGTGGGTATGTAAGTGGCTGTGGCTGTGTGGCTGTGTGAGTAGCTGTGCGTCACTTTGTGGGTATGTGAGTGGCTGTATGGGCATGATAGTGGGCGTGTGAGTGGTTACATCGGTCTGTGAGTAGGTGTGTGAGTGGATTTGTGGGTCTATGAGTGGGTTAGTGAGTGGCTATATGGATGTGTGAGTGGATGTGTAAATTGTTGTGTGTGAGTGGGTGTCTGAGTGGGTATGTGGTGTCTGAATGTGTGTGTGACTGTGTGTGTGTGTGCCTGTGTGAGAGTGATTTAAGGGGTCTATGAGTGGGTGTGAGGGGCAGTATAGGTGTGTGAGTGTGTATGAGAGTGGTTGTGTGGGTGTGCAAATGGGTGTGGGTATGTGAGCAGCTGTCTGGGTCAGTGAGTGAGTGGGTGAGTAGTTTTGTGGGTCTGTGAGTGGGTGTTGGGGTGAGTGAGTGTTTGTGTAGGTCTGTGAGTGGCTTTGTGGGTGTGTGGGTGTGTGAGTGGGTGTGTGAGTGTGTATGTTATTGGTTGTGTGGGTGTGGAAGTGTGTGTGTGGGGATGAGTGAGTGAGTGGCTGTTTGGGCCAGTAAGTGGGTGTGTGAGTTGTGTTGTTGGTCTGTGAGTGGGTGCATGGGTGCGTGAGTGGTTATGTATGTCTGTGAGTAGGTATGTGAGTGAATTTGTGGGTGTGTGAGTGGGTGTGTGAGTGTCTATATGGGTGGGGGAGTGGGTATGTGAGTGGGTGTATGAGTGGTTCTCTAGTTCTCTGAGTGGATGTGTGAGTGACAGTATGGGTGTGTGAGTGACTGTATGGATGTGTGAATAGGTATATGACTCTATGGGTATGTGACATTCTCTGGGTCTCTGAGTGGGTATGTGAGTGGCTGTATGGGTGTGTGAGTGGTTGTGTGGGTGTGTAAGAGGGTGTGTGAGTGTGTAAGTAGGTGTATGAGTGCCTGCATGTGAGTAGGTGTGTGAGTGGTTCTATGGGTCTGTGAGTACATGTAAGAGTTACAGTAAGGGTGTGTGAGTGGGTGTGTGAATGGCTCTATGGAAATATAACTGGGTGTGTGGCTGTCAGTATGGGTGTATGAGCAGTTTTCTGGGTGTGTGAGTGGCTATAGTGGTGTGTGAGTAGGTGTGTGATTGGCTGTGTGGGTCTGTAAGTTGGTATGTGAGTGGGTTTGTGGGTCTGTGAGTGTGTCTGTGAGTGGCTATACGGGTCTGTGAGTGGGTGCGTGAGTGGGTCTATGGATGTGTAACTGGGTGTGTGGCTATCTGTATGGGTTGTGAGCAGTTTTCTGAGTATCTGAGTGGGTAAGTGAGTGGCTGTATGGTTGTGTGAGTAGGTGTATGAATGGCTGTGTAGGTCTGTGAGTTGGGGTGTGAGTGGGATTTTGGGTCTGTGAGTATTGGTGTGTGAGTGGGTGTATGTGGTTGTGTTGTGTGGGTGTGTGTGATGCTGTGTGTGGGATGTATGAGTGCTTTTGTAGGTCTATGAGTGGGTGGGTGAGTAGTTCTTTGGGTCTGTTAGTGGATGTATGTGTGACTGTATGTGTGTGTGAGTGGGTGTATATGTGGCTGTATACATGTGTGACTGGGTGTGTGACTGTGTGATTCTTTTCTGGTCCTCTGAGTGGGTATATGAGAGGCTGTATGGGTGTGTGAATGGGTGTATGAATGGTTGTCTGGGTGTGTAAGTGGGTGTGTGAATGTGTAAGTGGGTATGTGAGTACCTGTGTCTGGGTGAGTGAGTGGTTCTCTGGGTCTCTGAGTGGATGTGTGAGTGACTGTATGTTTGTGTGAATAGGTGTGTGAGTGGCTCTATGGATGAGTGAATGGGTGTGTGACTGTATGGGTCTGAGAGTGGTTTTTTGGGTGTCTGAGTGGGTGTGTGAGTGGCTGTGTGGGTGTGTGAGTAGTTCTCTCGGACTCAGAGTAGATGCAAGAGTTACTGTATTGGTGTGAGAGTGGCTGTATGGATATGTGACTGGGTGTGTGAGTGGTTGTGTGGATTTGTGTGAGAGAGTTTGAGAGTGGAACTATGAGTGGGCGCCTGCGTTTTTAAAATTGATGTCTGGATCCTCAGATCAGCCATGGATTCACATGGGGCCATATTGAGTGCTTTCCCCACAATTTCTACCCCATTAGGGGTCCATCACAAACCCCTCTATAAGTCCCATGGGGTCAGGGTATCTCTAGCCTGACCCCTTATATGCTATTTCTTCTTTATTTCACCCAGCCGAACTGTGTCCTGATTCACAAAATGGCAAGCACAAGTTTCCTCTCAGGTTATGGTCAGCCAATCACGGCATTGCTTTTGGTGAGTGGATCCGCGGATACTCCGCGGTGGATCCACAGTGGATCCACATCTTTAGATATGCATAAATATTTTTTTAATAACTCCAAAACTACTGAACAGATTTACACCAAAATACAAAACACACTCTTTCTGGAAAAAGACCTAGCTATCTGCCAAGTTTGGTGTAATTCTGTTCAGCAGTACTGGCTGTAGTCATGCCTAAAACCTTTATGGAAAATTGCATGGGGAAAACATGTTTTGGGACTCCCCTTTTTTCTGAGCCCCCTCTTGACGAATCATCCCGAAACTTTCCAGACTGTAGCCAAAGTGACTGGCACACTATTTTTGAAAATTTCATTAAGATTTGTCAAACGGCACTAAAGTTATTAGCAAAACAAAAAAAGCTTTTCCTGTGAAAGTCAGGCCCTTACTATAACTAACTACTGGCAACTTCCAGTAGGTAATATACATAACATATATGTATATTACCTACTGGCGGTTGCCAGTAGGTAGTTATAGTTAGGACCAAATTTTCAATAGGAAAAGCGTTTTTTGTTTTGCCATGAACTTTAACACCACTTGATGAATCTTTGCACATTTTTACGAATGTCTGCTGCTGTGTTGAAAGTTTTGTGGTGATGCAAGTGGGGGTGGAGAAAAAAAGGGGGACCCAAAACACGTTTCCTTCATGTTATGTCTGTGGAGAAATTGGTTCAGTAGTTTGAAAGATATTTAAGTTTAAAATATATAGATATCTGGGCGCTCCAAATCCTACTGAAATTTGATTGGCTGCCAGCACTTCAACCAGGAACTTGGCATGAAGCTGAGTCTCAAAAAAGTACAAAATAATGAAAAGGGAGCAGGTTAGGAATACCCTGACATCCCAAATATGGTGGGGGGAGTCACACGGGAAAACTGCAGGGACCCAGCAGGGGTTAAGAGCATTTTTTTTTAAGTTCATAGGCAGGCGTGCTGGATCCGCGAATCCCACCATAAATAGAAAAAAACTGAAGCGCCGCCTCCTTGTTTATAATTGGCCCCCGAGTGGGCCAGATCCGTGGGGCATTGTGTTAATAAAGGAGCGGGCACATGAGCTCCCCTACTGGGGCCTATTATGCTGTGGGGCCCATAACCTCCCTGGGGCTTCTTTACTAATTAATGTGAGGTTGGCCCATATGGCCTCCCCTCCTGCCCCGAGGACTGGCACCTCTCCTGGCCTTCTTACATTTTAAAAAGGGGTGGGCCTCTCAGAGCCCACCCAGCCCTGGGGGCCACTACCTCTCTGGGGATTTAATTTTGAAAAAAAGCAGGGGCCACGTGGACCCCCCACAGCCCCAGGGATTGCCACCTCCCAAGGGCTTTTCCAAATTTGAATGCGGGGGGCTGCATGGCCCCCTCCTGCAGTCTCGGGGACCATTTTCCTGGGGCAAATGACAAAAATGGAGGGCGGACATGTGGCCCCCCTCCTGAAGTCATTCCCGTTAAGCCATAGTAAACTCTGCTCTGCTACTAGCAAGCAAGAGCCTAAAAAATGCTCTTGCTTACCAAAAGCGGAGCAGAATTGCTTTTGGACAGGGGGAGCTGCATGTTCAGCAGCTCACTCTGTCCAAAAGCAATGCCAGCTTTCACAGGACATGGGAACCAGCAGGGGGCCCTGACCCCGACCCCTATGGTCCCCATCAGTGACAAGTTGGTGTCCCACACTAGAGACTGGGCCCCAGGGGATGGGGTCCCTGGGGCCAAAATCGGCCCCAGGGACCTTCAGTAAGCCCCAAAGAGCACAATTGATGAAAGGACTTCAGAGGCCAGGATCCCTTTCTCCACCACTCTGCAAATGACCCTCCTGGTGCACTACTGCTTGGGAAATGAAGTCCCCTTGGCTGATGAGGACCTTGGGGCCAAGAAGCCCTCCTGTTACCTCCAGTAAGTCCCTTACAGCAGGAGTCCTGAGAGCTGGTCAGAGGCCCTGCCCCCTTTCTCTACCACTCTGCAAACACAACTACAAGTAAAAAAAACATAGAAATTCACTTAAAAAAATCAAAGGTTACGGGGACATTATAGTTAGGAAACATAATTGAAAGGCCTTAAAAATTCACTGAAAGAAACAAAGGTTAAAGGGACATTAAAGTTAGGAAATAGAATTAAAAAACCTTAGAAATTCAGTGAAAAAAAATAAGGTTATAGGGACATTATAGTTAGGCTGAGGTTTCCCTTGAGCAAAACCAGTGAAATTCAGCAGTTAAAGTTGCCGAAGCTAACTATAACTTATGCCCCTGCAATGCACTGCTTATGACGTCACACCATACATCACTCATGACATCGCCAGTTACACCACTGACTGGGTCCCCAGGTTAGGACAAATCCGATGAGTCTTGTCTTCCGTCCCTGCAGCCCAAGAGGACAGAGTGCTGCTATCCATGGGCAGAGTCCGGGCCCTTAATAGATGAGGTGGATCCTAAGTGAATCTGGCGCCCCTAGACTCCTGCTTCCTCCACAGCTGGGTATGGATAGCATATATTATAGTCTTATAGCCCACCGTAGAGGGCTATAACGGCTATTAAAGGCCCTCTCCAGCGTTAAAGGCCCTGAGCCGAAGGCGAGGGCCTTTAACAAGGGAGAGGGACTTTAATAGCGGTATAGCCCATCTACGAAGGGCTATAAGGCTATTAGAACATTATGTCACTAGAGGACAGGATGTTCTGACAAAAAAGAACAAAGCCTTATGGGAGCGTGAGGGTATTGGAATCCCCACGGGCTCCCTGAAGCCTTTGTTCACAGCCAGAGCTATGAACAAAGAAGCATTGGAATGCTGGAGATCCAGGCTTATACCAGCCATTATAAGCCCAGAGCACTCCATTGTTTTCAATGGAGCTCCCAACATTCCAATGTTCTAATATAATATAGTATACATTCTTGGCACTAGCTTAAACCTCAATCCTGCCTTATATACACTTGATTTGTTAAATATCTGACCATACGATCCAGCAGAGGGCGCTTAACATCCATTGTTAATTTTGAGGATAACTCAATCCGTAACTCTGGCCAATGAAAATGTGATATAATATATTCCTATGATTTCAATAAGATGATATACCCTTACACTTAAGTAAGAGGGATTGGTATCCTCTAAGATAATTAATAAATCCGAAGGCAATATTTCATAATAATATAATTAGGCAGGAACAAGATATAAGAAACTCTGGAGGATTTTATTGATCACAGCTGTGTCATTATATTAAGGTAAAGTTTTACATTTTATTGACAAATCATTATGTATAAGGAGGGGAAGAGAAAAAACATCTGTGCCTTAACGTCTGAAAAATACATTGTTTTGAAATTGGTATTTTATACTAACACAGGGATTTACATTCGACTGACAAATTATTTTGTATACATTGAAATAATAATATCTGCGCCTCAACATTTGAGAAATACATTGTTTGTACATTTGCACTTTATGTTTCACGTTTGACTCACATTGTGCACTACATATACCAGAATCCTACGGGAGGAATTGACAGGAAATTATGTTATCTTAATTGGTATTTACCAGCTGTTCCGAATGAGTTTGCATCTACCGGTGACCAAGGTCTTAGTAAGACCGAAACGCGTAGGGGATTCATTGGTCTCTGTAAGATGGAATAAAGGAAATGATTTACCTTTACTCGTGAGTGCGATCTGGCTTCTTTCTGAAGGTTTATGGCTGATGTTAATATGGCGTGGCTCTGCCGTTGTGATGGACCTGCACCGCAATAGAAGCGCCATTGATATCCAGTGAAAAAAGGAAACTGCTTTTCATTGTAAATATATATATTCTCACGTTTTCCTGGCTGGAGGGCACAGAATGAAGGGAGCGCACCCTCAGGCACGTTTCATCACTATTTTATTTCCATTCAGACATATGAGTATAAATTAACGACTCAACGCGTTTCGATCTGCCTTCAGACCGTGATAACGGAATCTCAATATATTTATGTACATATACTAGGTCTGGGCGGAGCTCGAGGAGTTTCACTCCACGGAATTCTGTAGAGTCATCGAAAATTCTGTGTAATTCTGCGCAGGTCTGCAAAAGTTCCCCTCTATCATGGTCATTTAGGACCATCCGTGTCATTTTCTGAAAGAGGGGAAACATTCAGGTCTCTATCTAAACACTTTGCATGCAGTGAATGCATTGCACCTCCGGACCCGGCTGTGGAAGAAGCAGGAGTCTTGAGGGTCCCCATTCATTTAGAGTCCACCTCTCATATATGTATATTCATAGAAAAAAACATAGGTTTCAGGGACGTTATAGTTAGTTGGGCATTTCACTCGTATAAAAATTCGGCGTTATAGTTAGTAGAGCTAACTATAACTCGCGCCCCCGCAATGCACTGCTGATGATGTCACATATTACATCACTCATGACATGCTCAGTGACATAATTGATGACATCACAAATGACATCACTGATGACATCACTGGTGTGGGCCCCCTTCTTTTAGCATTTTTGGGGCTCTGGCAACCCCACCCCCCGGGGCATGACCCCTTTTTTTATAAAAATAAAAAAATAAAAAACAGTAAGGGTTTCGGCCCGGGGAGCCAAGCTCCTGGGGCATGGCCTCCTTTATTATATTTATGTATTGGGAAGGGTGGCTGAGTGGCCCCCCTCCCCTAGGCTACCATTGGCTTCAGGGACCCCTGTCGTTTTATTTTTTATTTAAATGGGAGGGGGCGAGTGGCCCCTCCCAGACCACCTCTGGCCCTGGGGACTCCATCCCCGGGGTCGCCCCTTAGTGTTGGGGCCCGTTGTGGAAGCCCCAATGCGCCCACAGTCCCTGCCGGCTCCCTTCCTCCGGCGGGAGCCGGCATTGCTTTTGAGCAAGGGGAGCTGCTGACATGCAGCTCCCATTGCCGAAAAGCAAATCTTCTTTGTTTTTAGAAAGCTAGAGCAGGTTTCCTGCTCTCTCATCCAAAAAAGCAAAGAAGGAGTTTGCTATGACTGAGGAGGAGACGTGCTCCCACCCTGTCATAGCAAATGGCAATGTCCCAGGGGTGGGCACCCCGGGACATTGCAGGAGCCGACACTAGGGGGTGGCGGTCTTCAGGGCCATTAAGGGCTCCTGGAGTTGGGCTGCGTGTCCCCCATTATTTGTAAAACCCCAGGGAGGTGGTGGTCCCCGGGGCCTGGGGTCCGTAATGGACCCCTGGATTCAAATAAACAGTGCCCCGGGAAGGTTGTGATCCCGGGGGCAGTGTGGGGGGCTCAAGCCCCCAGACAGATTATTTATTTCAGCCCCAGGGAGGTGGCATCTCCGGGGCTTGCGTGGGCCTCAAGGCCCACCAACATATTTTAATAAAGCCCCTGGGAGGTGGCAGTCCACAGGGCTTGGGGGTCAATGAGGCCCCCCTTTTATTATAAAGCCCCAGGGAGGTGGAGGTACCTGGGCCTGCGGGGACCCCCGCTACAATTATGAGGATTGCCCCCGGGACCTGGCCCACCCAGGGCCCGGGCTTTAAAAAACGAAGCACTTCAGTTTTTTCCATTTTCGACGGGGTTTGCGCACCCAGTGCGAGCCGGCTGAAAATGTAAAGTCGCCATGAGCTGCATTTCAGAGAGGTATAAAAAGGGGCTTGGCCTTGGAAAACCTCTCTGCAAAGCAGCTCTGTACCACTTCCAGGAAGTACCTGGTGGGCTAGTTGGCCTCCAGGGACCCTCAGGATTCAAGGGGACCTAATCCCCCAATTTACAACGTTCTAGGGGGCATGTTTGCACAGTGGTGCAGGGATAGGGCGGGCATGAAATAAGAAGTTAGCAATCCTGCTGTGTGGGACTTACTGGTGGTAATAAAAGGGATAGTTGGCCCCCAAGGTTGACGTTGGGGCTAACCACTCCTCCAGTAAATCCCACACAGTGGGATTGCTAAGAGGTGTTTCGGAGGTCTCGCTCACCTTTCTCCACCACTCTGGAAATGCGACTGGTATGCTATAGTTAGAAATTAGCATTTAAAAAACCTTTGAAATTCACTGAAAAAAACATAAATTTCATGGGCTTTATAGTTAGAAATTTGCATTTAAAAACCATTGAAATTCACTGAAAAAAACATAGGCTTCAGGCATGTTATAGTTAGAAATTAGCATTTAAAAACCTTAGAAATTTACTGAAAAAACTTTCAGGGACGTTATAGTTAGTTGGACATTTCTCTTGTAAAAAATCATAGAAATTCCCCCGTTATAGTTAGTTCATATAACACGCACACCCGCAATGCACGGCTAATGACGTCACATTTGACATCAATCTTGACATGGTCAGTGACATCACTGATGACATCTCAAATGACCGCTGATGACATGACTGATGACATCATCCACATGAAAATCTGATGCACCTCCTCACACTCTAATATAAACTTTGATACACCCACTGTAAAATACAGACTACCATTTTCGAAATCATAGACACACCAATACCAGTTACTACATACACACTCACTGATTCCTAGGTCTACACATACATTCACACATTCACCCATACAGTCACTCATACATTCAGTCACTCATCAATACAACACTATCATATGCACTCAGACACCTATACAGACACTCACATACCACCACTCATCCAGAGTTACTCACACACGTAGTCAGTCATGCAAATAATCAATCACATTCCCATTTACTCACCTATACAGTTATACACACACCACATCACTTATTCAAACAGAAACAAACGCATGCTTACTCTCTAAAAGAATCACTGATACAAGTACACACTCATCCATACAGCCACTCTCACAATAACTGACTCTCACTTATAGTAATTTATATACTTCTCTAACTCTCACATGCACTGCCTTTTACATATGTAGTTACTTGGTGATATACCATTGAGACATCCGTTCACTCACCAACATACCCATACACACACTCACCCACCCATACAGCTGTTTCCACATACACTCTTGAACCCATACACATAGTGAATCAACCACTCAAATATCTATGCACAGTCACACACCTCCCACCCACACACTCTCAGGCAACCTATTGATAACCCATATAGGCACTCATATAGCCACTGACCAACCCATGCAACAGCTTATACAACGACAGACAGACTGATACAGAAATTCACACAGTTTAGTCACTAACCCATGCATTCAGTAAGACACATGTAATAACTCACTTAAACAGTCACTCACTAAATCCTCCATCCAGACTCTTATACACCCACTCATTCTTAATACACCTTGGCATATACATAATGCAAATTTAAACTTTAAAGTAAAACACAGTCACTGGATGATGTCATCAGTAATGTTATCAGTGATGTCACTGACCATGTCATGGTTGATGTAATATATAACGTCATCAGCAGTGCATTGTGGGTGTAGCTAAACTAACTATAACAGGGGAATTTCTATGGTTTTTTTTTACAAGAGAAATGTCCAACTAACTACAACGTCCTTGTGAACCAGTGAATATATATATATATATATATATATATATATATATATATATATATATATATATATATATATATATAAATATATATTGCAAGGCTCGCCTTCAACAAGACGAAAAGACGAGGAAGACCCAGATTTAGTGCAAGTTTTTTAAACATTTATTTCTGTGCTTGCCATATCGTCACGACGCGTTTCGGCAGATCCCTGCCTTGATCACATGACAACAGTATCGTGAGATACACCTTCATTTAAAGTGATAGTGCAACAATAGGCATAGAAGAAATACCGTCAGTATTTTCTCATTTTACATTTTTGTATAATACTTGATCCAAAAATCTGACAGCATTTCTAAATTAGATAGCAATTGGAAAATACATAATACAAAATTTGTTATATTTTTAAATAATGGTTTAAAGTGACATCCGTGCTTAAATGCAGTATCTTTTGGCTTCTGTATATCCAATGGCCAAACTCCTAATGGTGTACCGTTAGTTTAGCAAAATTGCTTACAACTTTTGACACTTCACCTCTGTCAATACCAAAATATGAATCTAATATCACGTTTGATATCCAAACCATTATTGTTTGCGTTTGATCTAAATGCCTATAAAATATACACAGTGCACCCCCAGAACCTAACCCTTAAATGAAACATTTCTTATGTTATTATTTTGTGCATATTTTTCTTATTTTGTTTTTTTTAAATTAAAACCAACTAACAGAAAAGTGCTCCCTAAACAAGTGAATAAGACAAAAAAGTCATCAAGGAAATTACGTGCAGCCAAAAATGATTAATATAAGAATTATATATACATATAATGCACTGCAGAGACCACTATAGCTTGAATTAAGCTTGTAAACTAAGAAAACAGGATTTCCTTAATTTAAACGACAAATTTTCATATTCATAGTCATGAAAGATTCCCACAATTAATCAAAGTTACCAATCAGTACTCCATCAATTAATTCATCCATAAATACAATACAAATCTTTGTTAAAAAATCGCAATATAATATTAAGCTATAGTATCAAAAAAATATATATATATCTTTCTATGTACAATGTAAAAAATGTTAAACAAAATTGCCTATTTCTTTTCTTATATACAAAGTTTGATGATGTTCTAGTCCTGAAGGCATATTTTTCTATGTGATGGAAATGGAACGCGTTGGTACCCAAATCATTTGTGTCAGTATATGTTTGATCTATTAATCCAGATAGGTGTACAGGCCCTCACTCATATTTAAACCATTTAGTTGTTTTGTATCTAATAGGAGAATATAGTGAGTCTCCAATCTGCGCAACATCCCCTCTCTGTCCCCTCCTCTTCTTTGCATCGGTACCGTATCTATCAGGAAATATCTCAGCTCTTTAGGTTTTCCCCCATGCACATCATGAAAGGGACGGGCCACCGGATAGCTCTGATCGTAATTATTGATTGCCCTTATGTGCTGTAATATACGTCTATGGGCCGGTAACTTGGAACTTCCTACATATTTCAAATTACAGCTACATTCTAACACGTATACCACATACTCACTTTTGCAAGTAAGATGGTGTTTAATACTTTGTGGTATCGTGTTAAAGGCAGTAAGATAAGAGGTCCTATTTACTCCATATGTGCAGGCTTTGCACTGAGGGCATTTATAAAATCCCTTTCGTGCCAAAGATAGACCTGTGGAATCCTTATACTCAGGACTGCTTTTTACCAATACGTCAGCCATGGAGGTGGCCTTACGATATGTGATTGCCGGGAACTCTGGAAGATAACTACCTATCACAGGGTCATCCTTCACCACATGCCAAGTACGCTGAATAATTTTACGTAAATCCTTATGCTGTCTGTTGTAAGTCAGAATCAGCCTAGGGGGTATTTGAGTTGTTTGGGCATCAGCAATCGCTGACTGCCTACGATTGACCGTATTTTCAATCAGTTCCTCCCTTGGTCTTACAATGGATTTGGCAATTGCGGCATCAATCACTTTTGTACCATAGCCCCGTTCTAAGAACCTGGCCTTGCTATCCTGCTGATGCTTTTTGAGTTCCTCCTCCTTGCTACATATCCTACGTAGCCTAAGCATTTCCCCATACGGGATGCTGTGTATGAGGTGTCTGGGGTGTGCGCTAGTTGCGTGTAGCAACGTGTTTCCTGCTGTCTCCTTTCTAAACAGGGTTGTACATATCTTATTGTCAACTATATTTACTGACACATCCAAAAAGGATACCTGACAGTTGCTTATGTTGTGCGTCAAATGTAAATTAATGTCATTGATGTTAATCTCTCCAATGAAATCCATGGCTTCTTCTCTTGTACCTTTCCACACAATTATCAAGTCGGTTATCTCCTAAGTGTTTGTTTGCTTCGATAAGGTATTCAGAAAGGGGCCACAACACAATATTCCCTCCTTTGTCCGAATTTCTTATTACCACCTTATCTTCTTTTTTCAGTTTGTCAACTAATAGACCATATTTAATTTCTTCATTTGAACGTAGTCTTTTTGTGGATTGGATTCTCATATTTAATTTTTTCACTTGTGCCACTACAATTTCATTGAAGACATCTATCGAATCTTTCATCATGACTGGCACAAATTTAGACTTGATTTTAAAAGGTGTTTCCGGTTTGGTATTACCAAGGCTGCGTACTTCTTGTGAAGTCAAAATTGGGAATGGTTCTCCAAAGATCTCTCTTTCCTGTGACGTTTCACCTTGCGGCGCCGAGTCAGGTAGGTTGATGATACTTTGGGCCGCAGCCAAAGTCTCAAAATCACTAGACGACAAATTGGAATTTTTGTTTCCTGTGTCACACCTGGCTATATTTTTTGATTTGCCCCTCGTTTGCAGCTTGTGGAATTTCTGGAGCTTTAGTTTGCGAATAAACCGGTAGATGTCAGCTCTAGTTCGTGTATATTGGAAATTGGATTCTGGGCAATATGATAGACCTAGGGACAGCAATTGCTTCTCCGCCACTGTGAGGGTTACTTCGGACAAATTGATGATGGTATTGGCATTTGTTCCCACCTCCACCATGTAGTCTCTTCCTCCTCTCATTAATTTTAATTTTTGTTTTTCTTTTTCCATGAGCTCCAGTTCCAACTTCCTCGCACTGTCGCGTTTCCTCTGGGCGGTCCTCCTCTCCCTCCTGCTCCTGGTGCGCCGTTTTTTGCCGGCTGCACTGTGGTTGCAGATCGTAAAGTCTCCCGCCTGCTCTGCCGTATATATTCCAGTTCCTCCCCATCGTAGGTTTAATGGCATTACTGTTTCCCTCTCCTTCATCTGAGCCACTTTCTGTGTATACACTTGACCCCGAGATTGAGGAGGTTTCGGGTGCAGAGCTCGCTGCTTGCTGGACTGTGCCAATAGGGTGATTAGGCATTTTACCTGCATTCTGCCTCACCACATCGTATTTTCTCGAAAACGTGAAAATCCTTCCATTTTCATATTCCTCCTTGTCTCGTCTGAATTTTTACGTTTTGCGCACTCTGTTTGTAAGCGTTGTTCCATTTCTTGCTCAAACTTGTCTTTGATTTCTTGTGAGTCACTAAGCGCCTCTTTTTCTCTGCGCAGTAGATCGATGTTCGGCAGAATTTTTTCGCGGTCAGTCTCCGTGTGCCTTACTAGAATCTCCACCAACCTCCTGGATTTATCTAAATTGCATTCTGCCCATTCAGCCATTAGGCGGGTGTTTGGTGTGTCGTACTTGGGGGCTATCATTATCCTAAGCCCTCGAGGTATACGATTAACATCCAGATAACCACGTAAAGATTTGGCCTCCCACCATTTAGCTGTTTCCTTGCGCATTAGTTTCTCAAGAGCTTTATATTTGTCTTTTATTCTTGTCCCTCCGGCAGCAATGTTTAAGTCGGTAACTGTCTCTGTCTGCTTTGGCTGCACTGCCTCGTCAGAGAACATTCCTGCCGCTGCATGTTCGCGGTTCTTTACTGCTGCCGCCGACATGGCAAAATTGCACATATTAGTCTTTGCCGCTTTTCGCCACTGTTTGCTTTACGCACAGATATCGGGCTTTTTTTTTTTTTTGCCCGTAGCTACTTGGGCGCACACCTTCTCACCTGCTGTTTGTTTCGGACTTGCTTCACACCCAGGGTCCGTTGCCGCTTACTCCAGCTGCCGAGCTCCCAGCAGTGCATTGTGGGTGTAGCTAAACTAACTATAACAGGGGAATTTCTATGTTTTTTTTATAAGAGAAATGTCCAACTAACTACAACGTCCTTGTGAACCAGTGAATATATATATTGGTGTACTACAGAGGCATCGAGACCCACTGGGGTAGATGGAATATCAGTAGCAGGCTCACGGACTACAACATCCATAATGCCTAGCCTGCGCACGCCCACAGTGGCGGGACTGAGTAAATGAATAAAGCATTCCTAAATGCTCCGATGCCTCTGTTACCTTTCTTGCATGCCATTGAAGAAGAGCTACGGCTTGAAACGCGTCTGGCTTTCTGTGCAAGTTGTAAGCTGTGTACTTTGCTGACTGCCATGACCTTTGGTGTGAGTGCGGCCAAACCCCTCCAGGTGCGACTTCCTAAGTGGGGACACTTTGGTTTTGTGCATATAGCGGCTCGTCCGGCCGCAGGAAGTCCCGCCGCATACCTAGCGGATCCATGCGCTTGACACCACGAGCGCTTACGGAGTGAAGGGGGCCTCGCCTTTGGATTTACAAAGTGTGCCGTCAGCTCTGTTTCACATCTTTTGCCCACTTGGATTTATTTTGGCAAGTACACGACCACTGGGACTGCTGGTGTACTACAGAGGCATCGAGACCCACTGGGGTAGATGGAATATCAGTAGCAGGCTCACGGACTACAACATCCATAATGCCTAGCCTGCGCACGCCCACAGGGGCGGGACTGAGTAAATGAATAAAGCATTCCTAAACGCTCCGATGCCTCTGTTACCTTTCTTGCATGCCATTGAAGAAGAGCTACGGCTTGAAACGCGTCTGGCTTTCTGTGCAAGTTGAAAGCTGTGTACTTTGCTGACTGCCATGACCTTTGGTGTGAGTGCGGCCAAACCCCTCCAGGTGCGACTTCCTAAGTGGGGACACTTTGGTTTTGTGCATATAGCGGCTCGTCCGGCCGCAGGAAGTCCCGCCGCATACCTAGCGGATCCATGCGCTTGACACTACGAGCGCTTACGGAGTGAAGGGGGCCTCGCCTTTGGATTTACAAAGTGTGCCGTCAGCTCTGTTTCACAACTTTTGCCCACTTGGATTTATTTTGGCAAGTACACGACCACTGGGACTGCTGGTGTACTACAGAGGCATCGAGACCCACTGGGGTAGATGGAATATCAGTAGCAGGCTCACGGACTACAACATCCATAATGCCTAGCCTGCGCACGCCCACAGGGGCGGGACTGAGTAAATGAATAAAGCATTCCTAAACGCTCCGATGCCTCTGTTACCTTTCTTGCATGCCATTGAAGAAGAGCTACGGCTTGAAACGCGTCTGGCTTTTTGTGCAAGTTGAAAGCTGTGTACTTTGCTGACTGCCATGACCTTTGGTGTGAGTGCGGCCAAACCCCTCCAGGTGCGACTTCCTAAGTGGGGACACTTTGGTTTTGTGCATATAGCGGCTCGTCCGGCCGCAGGAAGTCCCGCCGCATACCTAGCGGATCCATGCGCTTGACACCACGAGCGCTTACGGAGTGAAGGGGGCCTCGCCTTTGGATTTACAAAGTGTGCCGTCAGCTCTGTTTCACAACTTTTGCCCACTTGGATTTATTTTGGCAAGTACACGACCACTGGGACTGCTGGTGTACTACAGAGGCATCGAGACCCACTGGGGTAGATGGAATATCAGTAGCAGGCTCACGGACTACAACATCCATAATGCCTAGCCTGCGCACGCCCACAGGGGCGGGACTGAGTAAATGAATAAAGCATTCCTAAACGCTCCGATGCCTCTGTTACCTTTCTTGCATGCCATTGAAGAAGAGCTACGGCTTGAAACGCGTCTGGCTTTCTGTGCAAGTTGAAAGCTGTGTACTTTGCTGACTGCCATGACCTTTGGTGTGAGTGTGGCCAAACCCCTCCAGGTGCGACTTCCTAAGTGGGGACACTTTGGTTTTGTGCATATATATATATATATATATATATATATATATATATATATATATATATATATATATATATATATATATATATATATATATATATATCCTCGCTCCTCCGCACCTTTTTCAAAAACGGGACACTCGTAGGTGGGTGCCACTGACACGGTGATGCTCCGTGTAAATATAGCGCTCAAAGGGTTCCCAGCCGGGAAGAAAAATAGCAGCACTCGCTGGGTTGTTTCACAGCTTCAGTTTATTCCCAACGCTTCACAAACGCGTTTCGGGGTTCTCCCTTCTTCAGTGTGTTTACCTTATGTAAACTGAGGCGACATTTTTAACCACGAGTAACAGATATAGAAAACAATGTAGGACTACTCGCCACAAGTGTTAGTGGGCGCCATCTTGTAGTGTGCAAATCCCACAATAATAAATACATATATAAACCTTTCTATACATATCTACATCGCTATATACAGTATATACATCAATGTATTTACATTTTATGCAATCGCCCAACTTTGCGAGATTCTGTAAAATGCCAGAATTAGTTTTAAAGCACACTACTTCTAAAAATATTGCCGTGGATCGGCCAAAGGCGATTCCTATATACGGAACCGCCATGTCTCGGAGTGGCTTGCTCTCCTGCAGGACCGCTCAAGCATCAACATGGTGTACCACTAAGCCCCCACTCACCGGGCTTTCTGGGAATAGTTTTTGCCCACAGGCTGGAGCGGCCCGCTCTACAGGGCCACTCAAGAAGAACGGGCATGACTGCCCAGGTGCCTCACGAGCACCAACAACGAAAAAGAACGGCCTCAGCCCCACTTGGTGCAGGCTACTCAGGTTTCCTTCAGCATGGCTGTTTCCTCCGGATGGCTCTACTTCCTTCCTCGTGGCCAGGAGCAAAGCACCGACGAAGCCCCTCGGCCGCCCCCAGCAGGCTCGCTTCTCGGCTGCTCTCATCGAAGTGTTCCTTGCCTCCTCCGGCCTCCTCCAAATGACTTGTGGGGCTTCCCTTTCCGCTCGGGAGCCCTGCCCACAGTCAGGTGCGACCCTACCTGACTTCTTGGGCACTGCGCGATCGCGACGGCCGTGTCGCCTCTGTGTCCTGGGTCGCGGCGGTGATTCTAGGCGGTGAAATGCCGGGTGGGCTCCTGCTTCCAAAGGCAGATGCGGAGTGGGCACCCGCTGGAGAGCACAAACACTCGCTCCTTTTAAAAGAATGCAGAAAAACACAGGTGGGCTCCCGCTTCCAGATAAAGGCTGAAAAATGCAGGGTGGGCTCCCCCTGGCTTCAGGAGAGCATGGGGGAATCCCACATGCCGGGAGTCCCTTGAGTAACTAGAATATAGTGCTCATGAGGCCCTAGAAGCCAGGAGAGCAGTCAGGCAATGTTGGGCAAGATCAGCACTAGAAGGGGGCAGACGCTTCTGGAAGGATCTTTGGGGAAACCAGTCCCAACTGGGTTTGGGGGAATGTAGAGCACTTTGTTTACCAGGCTTCCCTCCTCTCTTTGTAAGCTGGGGCTTGATAATCAGACACACCACAGGGGGATGGAGCCAACATTTTACAAGGCAGGCACAGACCTATACAGGGACAGGGGACTTCTCCTCCCACTACTCCAATTGCAGATCTCCTATTCACCCTGACACTGACTCACCCTGCCCTCCCTGGAACCACCCACGCCTCACCAGCCCTGGTCTCTTATAGAACGAGACATGCAATACACATCAGGTAGGTAGGCACACACCACAACCTACTAGACGATTTCCAATCCGGGTTCAGGCCTGGGCACAGCACTGAAACCACAATTCTCCACATCACGGATGATGCCCTCCAAGCCCTTGACCAAGGCAAAACCTGTCTCCTAATCCTTTTAGATCTATCCTCAGCTTTCGATACGGTCAACCAAAAAAAACTTCCCAAATGCCTCAAACTCAGGATGGGATTGAATGGCTCAGTGCTCGAATGGTTTGGTCCTTCCTCCAAAACCGCTCCCAGAGATTCTTAATCAACGGTACCCTGTCTGCTCCCTCTCCGATCACGGTTGGAGTTCCCCAAGGTTCAACCCTGTCCCCAACCCTCTTCAATCTTTACCTTGAACCGCTTGCAGAAGTACTACGCTCCGCCAATATCTCCTACCACATGTATGCCAATGACACTGAGATCTACATCAAAATCTCCTTTCCTGAGGAGATTTTTTCCATCAATGAAGCTTTGAAGTTGACTTTCCAATGGCTCACCTCTAACCAGCTCAAACTAAAAGCACAAAAAACTGAATTTCTGTTAATCTCCCCACCCAAAGCCTACCCTGACATTCTGGGATGGACTAAGTCGATCACAGCCCTAAACTGCCCATCGACCATAGTGGACCCTGCCAAATTCCTTGGCAGGACTGCAGCCTGAATATGCGTGACCACATCAACTCGATGGCCAAAACCGCCAGGTTTCACCTGGGCTATCTAAGAAAGTTAAAACCTTTCCTTGACACTCCTGACCTACAAAATGGCAGTACAGGTACTAGTTATCTCCAGACTCAAATATGCATGCTCTACCCTTTCTGGCCTACCCAAGATTTCCCTGACCCCCTTAAAAGCCTGTCTCAACGCTGCAGCCAGACTCCAAACAGGATCAAAAAAAGTCGACCACATCTCACCACATCTGAAAGCTCTGAACTGGGTTCCTCTTGAGGCCAGAATCCAACTTAAACTGGCATATATCACTCACAATGCTCTATACTCTAAATCCTCTGCATTTCTCGCCCAGAAACTCATGGTATTCGGAGGAGCCAGAAACTCCTGGTCCCCCAGAGACCTCTTGCTCCAGCCTTCACGCTTTTGAAAGGTAAAAACGTACAATCGTGCAATCTCTGGAGCCGCAC
Source organism: Lissotriton helveticus (assembly GCF_964261635.1). Taxonomy (NCBI): domain Eukaryota; kingdom Metazoa; phylum Chordata; class Amphibia; order Caudata; family Salamandridae; genus Lissotriton; species Lissotriton helveticus. The sequence continues at coordinate 149,861,308 of NC_136065.1, read as the reverse complement.
CAAGAATATGGAACTCAGTCCTGCCTGCCATTAGAAGAATTCCGTCTCCGCTTTAAAATGATAGCCAAAAACTTCCTAATGGGCAAATTCCTCTCCTAATTCTGGCATTGCATTCACCTCAGCGACCTTGTTTCTATTCTTTTACTACCACACCTTGGACTGACGTGATGCTATCCACCCGGCACCTCCGGGCACGCCGCCCTTAGACTTTTGGACCTTCATTCTTGTTAAATGTATGTACCTGTTTTCTATTCCAAATGTTCTACCCCTACCTAAGTCTTTTGTATACTACCTGTTAACCCTGTAAAGCGCTCTGCTACCCGAACAGGTCAAGTCCGCTCTCTATAAAACACAAATAAATAAATAAAATAATAATCTGCATACATGGGTGAGCTGGCATTAAACACATGATGAATGATTCTGGTGTACTCCATGCTGATGAGTGAAGTGTAATATGTTGAGATGAGGTAAGCATATAATGTGTAAATATGGGTGACCTATATGTGATTTGGATTTATAAATGACCCTTGAGTGATCTGTATGAATGAGTTATCTGCTTGTACTCTGTGGAGATGATGCATGTGTATTGTGGAAGAATGGGGTACCTTGTGCAAACTGTATGGATGAATGATTCTTGTTTAATCTGTAGGGGTCTACGGTCACTGCATAATAGGCACTAATGAACAATGATTGTGCAATCTTCAGAGGTAAGTGATCCTTGTGTAAACTGTAAGGATGAGTGATCATTATGTCATTCTTACAACTAAGTGACCCTTGTTTAACATGTAGGTATCCTGATGCAAATTGCAAGGGGTTGTAAGGAGTACTAATACATAACAGTAAATGATCCAAATATTTCCTGTAGCAATCCTCGATCCAGCCGTGGTCATAGCAATGCATATTGTTTGTGGGGTGACATGTCCTAGAGTCAGAAGCAGATAGATCAGTGAGTTATCTATTAAAATCTGTACATTACTGAGTGATCCCAATTCCTGTTGGTGCAAATAGTATAGTCTGCTGTCATCTAAATCTACAAAATCAAATTTGTGCAGCAGAATAATATGTGAGTTGAGGTGTACACTTGTATAATTGTATGTTTGTCCTAGTGCTTTGTGTGTGTGCAAATCAGGATAGGTGTATGTGTGTGGGTGTGTTTCTGTGTGTGTCTGTGTCTTCTGGACGTTTTGTAGGTATATACCTTTTTCTAACGAGAAAATTCACAAGAACAATGATACATTCAAACCTCAACACAGTTGTCATTGCCCAGCCTATAATTCCATCTTTGATGAGGACTCCTGGTAAGAATTAGACACTCTCCCTCAGCATCCGTTCCTTTTGGCCCCTCAAGATGATACACTTCAGGTACAGATCCAGACACAAGACTACGGCAACTAGTCAAGTCAAGTCAAAAGATACTTTATTCGGCAAATAAAAGCCATAAAGGCAGACAGTTAAAAACATATTAAGAGACTTTAAAAAACAATCAATATATTTGAGAAGAAGAAATTGCACATATCCCATCATACAAATGTTGTGTATCCTAAGGTAAATCACTTAACAGTTAAAATTAGACCTCACTACATAGAGTCAAGACATAAATACCAAGACTAGGGGTGGGCGGGCAGCTACGCTCCGTCCACGGAGCCTGCGTAGTGCCGTCTGCTACGCATTTTGCGGTGCGGGCGTAGTAGCCGGCACTACGCATGCTCCGTGGACGAGCGTAGCTGGCCCGCCACCCGCCTAATGCTCCGATGCCTCTGTTACCTTTCTTGCATGCCATTGAAGAAGAGCTACGGCTTGAAACGCGTCTGGCTTTCTGTGCAAGTTGTAAGCTGTGTACTTTGCTGACTGCCATGACCTTGGTGTGAGTGCGGTCAAACCCCTCCAGGTGCGACTTCCTAAGTGGGGACACTTTGGTTTTGTGCATATAGCGGCTCGTCCGGCCGCAGGAAGTCCCGCCGCATACCTAGCAGATCCATGCGCTTGACACCACGAGCGCTTACGGAGTGAAGGGGGCCTCGCCTTTGGATTTACAAAGTGTGCCGTCAGCTCTGTTTCACATCTTTTGCCCACTTGGATTTATTTTGGCAAGTACACGACCACTGGGACTGCTGGTGTACTACAGAGGCATCGAGACCCACTGGGGTAGATGGAATATCAGTAGCAGGCTCACGGACTACAACATCCATAATGCCTAGCCTGCGCACGCCCACAGGGGCGGGACTGAGTAAATGAATAAAGCATTCCTAAACGCTCCGATGCCTCTGTTACCTTTCTTGCATGCCATTGAAGAAGAGCTACGGCTTGAAACGCGTCTGGCTTTCTGTGCAAGTTGAAAGCTGTGTACTTTGCTGACTGCCATGACCTTTGGTGTGAGTGCGGCCAAACCCCTCCAGGTGCGACTTCCTAAGTGGGGACACTTTGGTTTTGTGCATATAGCGGCTCGTCCGGCCGCAGGAAGTCCCGCCGCATACCTAGCGGATCCATGCGCTTGACACTACGAGCGCTTACGGAGTGAAGGGGGCCTCGCCTTTGGATTTACAAAGTGTGCCGTCAGCTCTGTTTCACAACTTTTGCCCACTTGGATTTATTTTGGCAAGTACACGACCACTGGGACTGCTGGTGTACTACAGAGGCATCGAGACCCACTGGGGTAGATGGAAAATCAGTAGCAGGCTCACGGACTACAACATCCATAATGCCTAGCCTGCGCACGCCCACAGGGGCAGGACTGAGTAAATGAATAAAGCATTCCTAAACGCTCCGATGCCTCTGTTACCTTTCTTGCATGCCATTGAAGAAGAGCTACGGCTTGAAACGCGTCTGGCTTTTTGTGCAAGTTGAAAGCTGTGTACTTTGCTGACTGCCATGACCTTTGGTGTGAGTGCGGCCAAACCCCTCCAGGTGCGACTTCCTAAGTGGGGACACTTTGGTTTTGTGCATATAGCGGCTCGTCCGGCCGCAGGAAGTCCCGCCGCATACCTAGCGGATCCATGCGCTTGACACCACGAGCGCTTACGGAGTGAAGGGGGCCTCGCCTTTGGATTTACAAAGTGTGCCGTCAGCTCTGTTTCACAACTTTTGCCCACTTGGATTTATTTTGGCAAGTACACGACCACTGGGACTGCTGGTGTACTACAGAGGCATCGAGACCCACTGGGGTAGATGGAATATCAGTAGCAGGCTCACGGACTACAACATCCATAATGCCTAGCCTGCGCACGCCCACAGGGGCGGGACTGAGTAAATGAATAAAGCATTCCTAAACGCTCCGATGCCTCTGTTACCTTTCTTGCATGCCATTGAAGAAGAGCTACGGCTTGAAACGCGTCTGGCTTTCTGTGCAAGTTGAAAGCTGTGTACTTTGCTGACTGCCATGACCTTTGGTGTGAGTGTGGCCAAACCCCTCCAGGTGCGACTTCCTAAGTGGGGACACTTTGGTTTTGTGCATATATATATATATATATATATATATATATATATATATATATATATATATATATATTATATATATATATATATATATATATCCTCGCTCCTCCGCACCTTTTTCAAAAACGGGACACTCGTAGGTGGGTGCCACTGACACGGTGATGCTCCGTGTAAATATAGCGCTCAAAGGGTTCCCAGCCGGGAAGAAAAATAGCAGCACTCGCTGGGTTGTTTCACAGCTTCAGTTTATTCCCAACGCTTCACAAACGCGTTTCGGGGTTCTCCCTTCTTCAGTGTGTTTACCTTATGTAAACTGAGGCGACATTTTTAACCACGAGTAACAGATATAGAAAACAATGTAGGACTACTCGCCACAAGTGTTAGTGGGCGCCATCTTGTAGTGTGCAAATCCCACAATAATAAATACATATATAAACCTTTCTATACATATCTACATCGCTATATACAGTATATACATCAATGTATTTACATTTTATGCAATCGCCCAACTTTGCGAGATTCTGTAAAATGCCAGAATTAGTTTTAAAGCACACTACTTCTAAAAATATTGCCGTGGATCGGCCAAAGGCGATTCCTATATACGGAACCGCCATGTCTCGGAGTGGCTTGCTCTCCTGCAGGACCGCTCAAGCATCAACATGGTGTACCACTAAGCCCCCACTCACCGGGCTTTCTGGGAATAGTTTTTGCCCACAGGCTGGAGCGGCCCGCTCTACAGGGCCACTCAAGAAGAACGGGCATGACTGCCCAGGTGCCTCACGAGCACCAACAACGAAAAAGAACGGCCTCAGCCCCACTTGGTGCAGGCTACTCAGGTTTCCTTCAGCATGGCTGTTTCCTCCGGATGGCTCTACTTCCTTCCTCGTGGCCAGGAGCAAAGCACCGACGAAGCCCCTCGGCCGCCCCCAGCAGGCTCGCTTCTCGGCTGCTCTCATCGAAGTGTTCCTTGCCTCCTCCGGCCTCCTCCAAATGACTTGTGGGGCTTCCCTTTCCGCTCGGGAGCCCTGCCCACAGTCAGGTGCGACCCTACCTGACTTCTTGGGCACTGCGCGATCGCAACGGCCGTGTCGCCTCTGTGTCCTGGGTCGCGGCGGTGATTCTAGGCGGTGAAATGCCGGGTGGGCTCCTGCTTCCAAAGGCAGATGCGGAGTGGGCACCCGCTGGAGAGCACAAACACTCGCTCCTTTTAAAAGAATGCAGAAAAACACAGGTGGGCTCCCGCTTCCAGATAAAGGCTGAAAAATGCAGGGTGGGCTCCCCCTGGCTTCAGGAGAGCATGGGGGAATCCCACATGCCGGGAGTCCCTTGAGTAACTAGAATATAGTGCTCATGAGGCCCTAGAAGCCAGGAGAGCAGTCAGGCAATGTTGGGCAAGATCAGCACTAGAAGGGGGCAGACGCTTCTGGAAGGATCTTTGGGGAAACCAGTCCCAACTGGGTTTGGGGGAATGTAGAGCACTTTGTTTACCAGGCTTCCCTCCTCTCTTTGTAAGCTGGGGCTTGATAATCAGACACACCACAGGGGGATGGAGCCAACATTTTACAAGGCAGGCACAGACCTATACAGGGACAGGGGACTTCTCCTCCCACTACTCCAATTGCAGATCTCCTATTCACCCTGACACTGACTCACCCTGCCCTCCCTGGAACCACCCACGCCTCACCAGCCCTGGTCTCTTATAGAACGAGACATGCAATACACATCAGGTAGGTAGGCACACACCACAACCTACTAGACGATTTCCAATCCGGGTTCAGGCCTGGGCACAGCACTGAAACCACAATTCTCCACATCACGGATGATGCCCTCCAAGCCCTTGACCAAGGCAAAACCTGTCTCCTAATCCTTTTAGATCTATCCTCAGCTTTCGATACGGTCAACCAAAAAAAACTTCCCAAATGCCTCAAACTCAGGATGGGATTGAATGGCTCAGTGCTCGAATGGTTTGGTCCTTCCTCCAAAACCGCTCCCAGAGATTCTTAATCAACGGTACCCTGTCTGCTCCCTCTCCGATCACGGTTGGAGTTCCCCAAGGTTCAACCCTGTCCCCAACCCTCTTCAATCTTTACCTTGAACCGCTTGCAGAAGTACTACGCTCCGCCAATATCTCCTACCACATGTATGCCAATGACACTGAGATCTACATCAAAATCTCCTTTCCTGAGGAGATTTTTTCCATCAATGAAGCTTTGAAGTTGACTTTCCAATGGCTCACCTCTAACCAGCTCAAACTAAAAGCACAAAAAACTGAATTTCTGTTAATCTCCCCACCCAAAGCCTACCCTGACATTCTGGGATGGACTAAGTCGATCACAGCCCTAAACTGCCCATCGACCATAGTGGACCCTGCCAAATTCCTTGGCAGGACTGCAGCCTGAATATGCGTGACCACATCAACTCGATGGCCAAAACCGCCAGGTTTCACCTGGGCTATCTAAGAAAGTTAAAACCTTTCCTTGACACTCCTGACCTACAAAATGGCAGTACAGGTACTAGTTATCTCCAGACTCAAATATGCATGCTCTACCCTTTCTGGCCTACCCAAGATTTCCCTGACCCCCTTAAAAGCCTGTCTCAACGCTGCAGCCAGACTCCAAACAGGATCAAAAAAAGTCGACCACATCTCACCACATCTGAAAGCTCTGAACTGGGTTCCTCTTGAGGCCAGAATCCAACTTAAACTGGCATATATCACTCACAATGCTCTATACTCTAAATCCTCTGCATTTCTCGCCCAGAAACTCATGGTATTCGGAGGAGCCAGAAACTCCTGGTCCCCCAGAGACCTCTTGCTCCAGCCTTCACGCTTTTGAAAGGTAAAAACGTACAATCGTGCAATCTCTGGAGCCGCACCAAGAATATGGAACTCAGTCCTGCCTGCCATTAGAAGAATTCCGTCTCCGCTTTAAAATGATAGCCAAAAACTTCCTAATGGGCAAATTCCTCTCCTAATTCTGGCATTGCATTCACCTCAGCGACCTTGTTTCTATTCTTTTACTACCACACCTTGGACTGACGTGATGCTATCCACCCGGCACCTCCGGGCACGCCGCCCTTAGACTTTTGGACCTTCATTCTTGTTAAATGTATGTACCTGTTTTCTATTCCAAATGTTCTACCCCTACCTAAGTCTTTTGTATACTACCTGTTAACCCTGTAAAGCGCTCTGCTACCCGAACAGGTCAAGTCCGCTCTCTATAAAACACAAATAAATAAATAAAATAATAATCTGCATACATGGGTGAGCTGGCATTAAACACATGATGAATGATTCTGGTGTACTCCATGCTGATGAGTGAAGTGTAATATGTTGAGATGAGGTAAGCATATAATGTGTAAATATGGGTGACCTATATGTGATTTGGATTTATAAATGACCCTTGAGTGATCTGTATGAATGAGTTATCTGCTTGTACTCTGTGGAGATGATGCATGTGTATTGTGGAAGAATGGGGTACCTCGTGCAAACTGTATGGATGAATGATTCTTGTTTAATCTGTAGGGGTCTACGGTCACTGCATAATAGGCACTAATGAACAATGATTGTGCAATCTTCAGAGGTAAGTGATCCTTGTGTAAACTGTAAGGATGAGTGATCATTATGTCATTCTTACAACTAAGTGACCCTTGTTTAACATGTAGGTATCCTGATGCAAATTGCAAGGGGTTGTAAGGAGTACTAATACATAACAGTAAATGATCCAAATATTTCCTGTAGCAATCCTCGATCCAGCCGTGGTCATAGCAATGCATATTGTTTGTGGGGTGACATGTCCTAGAGTCAGAAGCAGATAGATCAGTGAGTTATCTATTAAAATCTGTACATTACTGAGTGATCCCAATTCCTGTTGGTGCAAATAGTATAGTCTGCTGTCATCTAAATCTACAAAATCAAATTTGTGCAGCAGAATAATATGTGAGTTGAGGTGTACACTTGTATAATTGTATGTTTGTCCTAGTGCTTTGTGTGTGTGCAAATCAGGATAGGTGTATGTGTGTGGGTGTGTTTCTGTGTGTGTCTGTGTCTTCTGGACGTTTTGTAGGTATATACCTTTTTCTAACGAGAAAATTCACAAGAACAATGATACATTCAAACCTCAACACAGTTGTCATTGCCCAGCCTATAATTCCATCTTTGATGAGGACTCCTGGTAAGAATTAGACACTCTCCCTCAGCATCCGTTCCTTTTGGCCCCTCAAGATGATACACTTCAGGTACAGATCCAGACACAAGACTACGGCAACTAGTCAAGTCAAGTCAAAAGATACTTTATTCGGCATATAAAAGCCATAAAGGCAGACAGTTAAAAACATATTAAGAGACTTTAAAAAACAATCAATATATTTGAGAAGAAGAAATTGCACATATCCCATCATACAAATGTTGTGTATCCTAAGGTAAATCACTTAACAGTTAAAATTAGACCTCACTACATAGAGTCAAGACATAAATACCAAGACTAGGGGTGGGCGGGCAGCTACGCTCCGTCCACGGAGCCTGCGTAGTGCCGTCTGCTACGCATTTTGCGGTGCGGGCGTAGTAGCCGGCACTACGCATGCTCCGTGGACGAGCGTAGCTGGCCCGCCACCCGCCTCCCTCCCGCCCTCAGTAAATACCCCCTTCAATTGTTTAAATAAGTTTAAAACCACTTACCTGGTCCGCGCGCGTCCCGGGGCTCCCTCGTCTTTTTCAGTGCGCGTCTTGAACCCTAATGCGCATGCGTGGCCGCCCGCGCATGCGCATTTCTCGCTAGAAATGCGCATGCGCGGGCGGCCACGCATGCGCATTAGGGTTCAAGACGCGGGCACTGAAAGAGACGAGGGAGCCCCGGGACGCGCGCGGACCAGGTAAGTGGTTTTAAACTTATTTAAACATTGAAGGGGGTATTTACTGAGGGCGGGAGGGAGGCGGGTGGTGCGTAGTGGGGCTACGCGAAGTGCGCAGGTGGGCGTAGTTTCTCGCCCACTTTGCGTAGCTTCGCGAAGCCCCACTACGCTCACTACGCCCAGGGTTAACCAAGACGCTCATAAAATACAACAAATAAAATGCCATAAATATAATTTCTTAAAAAGGACCCGCATAATTAAACATTTAAAAAAAACTACTCAGGAGTGTATATAATGCGGTAACCATGTTTAAAGAAATGTAGCATGACTACTGCAGGGACATCTTCTTCCTAATTCTTAAGGCCCCTAGCAGATAGCTTGCAACCCCATAACACCACAATGGGAGAGGATAGCAGCTGTAAAAATAAAAATGCAAGTCTTACTTGGACAAAGTTGGCTTCTCTAAGTAAGGGCAGTATACATTTTTTGCGCAGGGGGGCATAAGATTGACAAAAAAAGATAAAATGCAAGGTATCCTGCTCCAAAAATGTGGCACTGGGGAACAGCTTTAGGGCACCTAGCAATGAATATCCCTTAGGGAAGGCTACTATCCAGGGTACCTGGTTCAGCCTAAATCTAGTTAAAATGAAGCGATGTTGCACGCAAGAGACCAGTGACAGGTAGGGATATAACTGTGGGGACAGACTTACAGTGACATGCCTTCTCACTGACCGCTTGGCTACTTCTGTGCCCTCCCTAATCACCTGCTGCCTTGCCTGAAATTTCATATCAAGGCAGCCCAACCGCTTCATTTGCTCCCTAATATATTTTAGCCATGGAATATGTAAGGCCCCCTTATGAGCAATACAGTCCGTTATAACCAACTGATTAAATGAAGTGGTTGTGCTCGACCACATCCTCAACCAACGTATCAATGGTGCAGAGGCAATATGGTCAGAGATGTACCCCATGCCAAGCTCTTCGTGCAGAATAAAGGCAGGGGTACTTGAAGGAACAGCAAGAAGGTCACGCATTAATTTGTTTTCAACTCCCTGGATGTCACTCACATCCTTATAGCCCCATACATCACACCCATGTGTGGCCATAGGCATACATTTTTCTTTGTAAACCTTAAGTAGGGCAAGTAATGGTTTAGACCCCAACCTTTCAACAAAATTCAACACTGCCTTAACTGCTCTAGCCAGTATGTTCTTTTTTAGCTTTCTTTGTGGGACTCAGGTCCCATGGTTGTCGAACAACACCCCCAGATAAGGGAAGGTGGACACTTGCAACAGCTCTGCCTCCTTACAATAAAATTGCACTTAGCAGCCGTTTTACTGCCCATAGTCATGGTATGAGATTTTGAGAAATTGGTGGCTAGGTCACGTGACTCCATGAACTCAATAAAACATTTAAAAGGTTTTGTAGGCCTTCAGCGGTCCTTGTAAACAATACTGCATCTTCTGCGTATAAATGTGTGGGGATCAATTTAGCCACCACTCTTAGGATGTCTGTAGTATTGCCTGAGAGGAGATCCCCTAATTTAGTTATATAAAGTGTAAACAACAGAGGGGCCAAAATGCATCTCTGATGGACCCCTCGCTAACCTCTCAGTAGTCCGTCATGCTGCCATCGTCCTTAAACCTTATCGCTGCTGTAGTGCTATTGTGGGCGGAGTGTAAAAAAGACACCAGATACAGGTCCATACCCAGCTCCCCCAAAAACGGCCACAGTTTGGATCGATTAACAAGATCAAATGGGGATGTTAAGTCCATAAATCCCTGGTGCAGGGTTACCCTCTTTGCAATAGTATACTTCCCGACCACCAAATTCAGATTAATACATTTGTTGAGTGTCCCTCTGCCTTACCTAAAGCCATACTGTAGGTCATGAATAACATTAAAATCTTCTAGCCACGATGTTAGACGATTCAAAATCCCCTTCCCCATGAGTCCAAGAGCGAAATAGCTCTCTAACAGGCAGGATCACCCCTTGAGCCCTTTTTAAAAAATAGGAATAATAATAGCCTTCGCCCACGAAGATGGAAAGCCACATATGCTACCCGCATTAAAGACCCGTGCCAGTATTGTAGCCGAGACCTGAGGGTCCACCTTCTACAGGTCAGCTGGCACCCCATCCGGGCCCGGAGCCTTTCCCCCAGATGTACCAAGGATGGCTCTATGAACCTCAGCTATATTAAAATGGAGTGGTACTCGACCTAAACTAGGCTCCCCTTGAGACTCCGATCCTTTCAGTTCATCACCTCTGTACACATTCCCCAAAAACTCAATCCACCGTTCAGGGGCTCCGATACAATCTGTGCTAGCATTTATAGTGTCAGAGAAAAATGGGCTATTAAATACCGCCTATAACTTACTACTGTCTGAGAGTATGCTCCCTTGCCCAAGGTCCTCCCAGGCCCTTTCCCTGATGGATTTATTCTTCTCATGGACTGCATGCTTACAGACCCTCCTACAAGCCCTAATCTCACTCTCGTCCCTCGGGATTAGTCTAAAAGCCAACATTAACGTCTTATGCGCAGTAGAGCAGGTGCCATCGAACCACCTGTTCGCCTTAGATCCCTCACCTCGAGATGGAACAGTTAGGTTAATGGTTATTCGATTAGTTATTATTTCAAAAGCATCTAGAACAGCTCTATCCTGCTTGTTGATGTCTGTGCATGCTGATACCTCAACTGCACACTCCGCATACATATAATCTAAAAACATTTACGGAACTACCTTCCCCACTTCAGTCTACATGATTGGTCCTTGGTGTAATATAAGAATTTGGAATACCCCTACTCTCTACTTCCATAAAAGCACCTGAATACAGTAGTTCGAGCACAATGGGATTATGATCACTGAAATTGCTCCAGAGAACACTTAGGGGTCTATTATGATGTAGGGCGGATCGCCACCGCCCGCATTGCGGTGGCGATCTACCCTAGATGTTGTGTGTGTGTGTGTGTGTGTGTGCATACTCTTTTATAGCACACGGCTACCCAAACGGGTGTCCCGGCGCTTTTGCAAAGAGATCAGAGACCGGTGTATCCATTCAGCAACTCAGGTAGTCGGGACGATCACGCAGAAAAGAGCAACGTCTTTAGCTCCTATCTAAAGGTAAAGAGACTATTGGCTTTCCGCAAAGAGATCGGAAGCCCATTCCAATGGAGGACCGCTAAATAGCGGAAGGACCGACCACCCATCCGGACACGTTTGATGGACGGGACCACAATCGTGGCTGATGAAGCCGATCGCAGCATCCTCCTTGGAGCATAAAAGGCCAATCTCTTTTTGATGTACGCAGGGCCTACAGAATGCAGGGCCTTGAAGGCCAAAGTCAGAGTTTTAAAAATAACTCTTTTAGAGATAGGGAGCCAATGTAACTCCTTAAGCAAACTAGAAGCTCTGGCTCTGCGTGGGAGGCCAAAGATTGCCCTTGCAGCAGAGTTCTGGACTATCTGCAATCTTGCCAGCAGGTATTTCGGCAGACCTACATACAGGACATTAGCATAATCAAAACGTGATCCAACTAATGCCTGCACTACAATTCTCTTATATTGCAGTGATAACATCGGTAAAAATTTTCTGAGCATTCTCAGGATGCTGAAGCATTTCCCTGATAATGCATTGATCTGAGATCTAAAGGACAGATCTACATCGCAGACCACACCAAGATTTTTGGCCTGCATTGATACCGAGCCGGGAGGAAACATGTCCTGAGGCCACCAGGATTTCCAGCATGGGTCCGGAGCACAGCCAAAAAAAAGCAACTCAGACTTGTCTGAGTTGCATTTTAGGCTATGCCGTTGGAACCACGCAAAAACGGAACCAAGGCAGTCCCTGATTTTTGCCCCATCAAACGCCTCTCCCTTCCTGCACGTGAACAGGAGCTGGGTGTCGTCAGCGTAGGATATGACCTGGGCACCAAAAGCCTCCGCCACCGCCGACAGAGGGGCCATATAGATATTAAAAAGGATGGGGCTCAGAATGGATCCTTGAGGAACCCCCACCCCTAGCGGCGGCATTTCAGCGGAGAACGGTGGTGCCCAGATCACCTGTCGGCGGTCCGACAAAAAAGATCTAAACCAGTCCAACACCGTCCCACGATCATCCTCCACCCGCCTCCCATGCCTCCCACCATATTATGATGGCGGGTCGACCTGACGGAAAAGGGTTGCATATGGTGGTGGTGTCTTCTAGACACCGCCAACCATATTTGGATTCCAGCGGGAAGCAGCCTGTGGATTCCTGAGTTGGGGGCCTGTAGCAGGCCCCCAGGATGTTGGGGGTGGGAGAGGCACATAGATGATACCTATGGTACCCCCAGCATTTGCATGCACAAAGTTACAGGCACCGCGAGGTATCTGCCATGTTGTACCTGCAAATGCACACAGTGCAGCCACAGCATTGTGGTGAGCGGTGCTGTGAGCACCACCCGCCACAATGTTGTGCATGGGGGATACCACTGTGGCGGTGGCATCCTAATTGCTGGTGCGGGACCGCCGCACCAATGGCGGGTGGTCCTAGCACCTCTAGGGTGGCGAGTGGGCATAAGTCCGCCGCTATCCTAATAGGCCCCTTCATTTGTAGACTGCAGGAACTAAGGATGCAGAGATCATTACAAAATCAATAATATTATTGCATCCCCTCTCGGTGAAAGTGGGATTAGGAGTATTCTCCCCTGTGTGCTCTAAGCAATGCAGATTGTTTACTGAAAGAAACCCTTTTAAAAGTTGACCTGATTCTGTATGTTCAACATGTGTAGTTGGTTGTAGGAAATCCTCATAAGCCTTAGTAGAGATAGAGTTGAGATTATATATGTGGGTGTTAAAAGCACCCAAGATTATGGTCTCAAAATAAGAGTGTTTAGTCATTCTGTAGGTATCAAGAAAACGCTCCAGGGCCGCTAGGTGTTCTAATGCAGAAGATCTGGTAAAAGAATGGTAAAAGTTAACTAAGCAAATGTTAAAAAAACAAACAGAGTCCAGTGACCTCAAATCCTCTGTATCCCCTAATATTAAACAAATAATTATTGCACCTCCCTCCCAGAAGCATGTTCTAAATGCATGCCACACTGTGCAGGAACAGGGGTGCAATTCCAGGGGGGCACAACATTTCCCCCCCTGCATGCACCCCGAGGCCAAAGAGCTGCATGGGGGACCCTTAGTTGCCTCTCCACCACCCCAGGGGCGTAACAAACACCCCCGCAGGCCCGCGGTGCGGGGGGGGGGGGCCCAGTCTCCAGTAGATGAAGGGGGCCCCTCAGCTGAGCTCTCCGGTAGAGAGCTGTCTCTCTCTCTAAAGCAGCTGCTGCTGTCTGCAGCCTGCTCCTCGCTCCTCGCGCTGCTGACCTTTGACTGAAGAGAAACAAAGTATCAACTTCCATTGTTTCTCTTCAGTCAAAGCCACAAGCCAGGCCCGGAAAGAGGAGGGGGTGGGGGCCCTAAAATAGTGCATTCTCCTCAGGGCTCTATTCCTTTGAGAAGGGAGGAGGCCAGGGCTGTGAGGGGTGGGGGAGGGGGGGTTGTCAGGGTTTGGGGGCCTACATGGGCTGGTGACCTCTTAATGTGATTGTGTCGCCCTTAAAAAACTGCTTCCCTGCCTCCCCCCTACAAGTTATCTAAAGACACAATTACAATGCTGAAGCTGGCTCTGTGTTTCCACATCAGCATTTTAAAAGCATGCATTGCTTACCTTGTCTGGATGATGTCAGCCGGCTCGACTACGCATGTCTAACATGCGAAAGTGAAAGCGATTTGCACATCCCTCTTGAGTGGGCCTCGGTAAATGTGGAGAGCTGGCATGCTGGTATGTGGCGAAGACCAGTGTTCTGCTATGTGCTTGTGCACAGGTTGGCCCATGGTGAATTATAATTATTAGAAAGAGCGCTCCAGATGCAGAAGCCCTTCCTCAGCCACCAAGTTTGGGACAAGAAAAGAGACAGTGAGTAAGTTTATTTTTATTGTTGAAAGGTGAAACAGAGGTCTGGCGGAATGGGATAACGGGCCTGCAAGTAAGGGAAGATTATCTCTGTTCACACAGCTTGTAGGTCCTTTCTCCAACATACGTGCCTGTGTAATATAGTTTGTAATCACTGTGACATTTTTAAGAACTTTTATACATAATAGAAATTGTGTTTTCTGACAAGTCATGGTTCTTTTAAACAAAATAAAATTTTAATTGCTTGCTTTATCGTAGTCAGTTTCACGCTCACCCTGACATCTGTTTAAGTCCTCCAAGTCATTTGTTATTCTCTCGGTGTACCAAGTCAACCTTCCCTCTGAGTTCGGTAAGCTGAGTTACGGTGACAGCACATAGATGTGTCAAAATGGCATTTGTACAAACATTCATTTTATTGTGAGAGAAAAGCATCCTCATTAAAACATGAATGCATGTGAGGGTGATGTGCTCTCTGCCCACCCTTGTTTGGGCGATATATTGTTGGTAGTTCTTAGTATTTAGTGTGTGTCCTGGCTTGGGATGGTGGCCCTTTCCTTGTATAGCCAGAGTACATATGGATACTGGATGAAAACGGCAAACTGATAGTAGAGCACCTGCCATGCATTTACTAAAAATAAAAAGCTTGTCTATTAGGTCAAAATTATTTTGTTCGAAGAAAGTGATCAGCTTACGTTTTGGAGTCCAGGCGGAGGGGGAGAAGGATGCAAGGCAGAGGGGAGAAGGGTGCAAGGCAGAGGGGAGAAGGGTGCAAGGCAGAGAGGAGAAGGGTCCACGGCAGAGAGGAGAAGGGTGCACGGCAGAGAGGAGAAGGGTGCAAGGTAGAGAAAGGTGCAAGGTGGAGGGGAGAAGGGTGCAAGGCAGAGGGGAGAAGGGTGCAAGGCAGACGGGAGAAGGGCGCAAGGCAGAGAGGAGAAGGGTGCAAGGCAGAGAGGAGAGGGGTGCAAGGTAGAGAAGGGTGCAAGGCGGAGAGGAGAAGGGTACAAGGCAGAGAAGGGTGCAAGGCAGAGAGGAGAAGGGTGCAAGTTAGAGGAGGGTGCAAGGCAGAGGGGAGAAGGGTGCAAGGCAGAGGGGAGAAGGGTACAAGGCAGAGAAGGGTGCAAGGCTGAGAGGAGAAGGGTGCAAGGCAGAGGGGAGAAGGGAGAAGGGTGCAAGGCAGAGAGGAGAAGGGCGCAAGGCAGAGAGGAGAAGGGTGCAAGGCAGAGGGGAGAAGGGTGGAAGGCAGAGGGGAGAAGGGTGCAAGGCAGAGGAGGGAAGGGTGCAAGGCAGAGGAGGGAAGGGCGCAAGGCAGAGAGGAGAAGGGTGCAAGGCAGAGGGGAGAAGGGTGCAAGGCAGAGGGGAGAAGGGTGCAGGGGAGAAGGGTGCAAGGCAGAGAGGAGAAGGGCGCAAGGCAGAGAGGAGAAGGGCGCACGGCAGAGAGGAGAAGGGTGCACGGCAGAGAGGAGAAGGGTGCAAGGCAGAGAGGAGAAGGGCGCAAGGCAGAGAGGAGAAGGGCGCACGGCAGAGAGGAAAAGGGTGCAAGGCAGAGGGGAGAAGGGTGCAAGGCAGAGAGTAGAAGGGTGCAAGGCAGAGAGGAGAAGGGCGCAAGGCAGAGGGGAGAAGGGTGCACGGCAGAGAGGAGAAGGGTGCAAGGCAGAGGGGAGAAGGGTGCAAGGCAGAGGGGAGAAGGGTGCAACGCAGAGGGGAGAAGGGTGCAAGGAAGAGGGGAGAAGGGTGCAAGGCAGAGGGGAGAAGGGTGCAAGGCAGAGGGGAGAAGGGTGCACGGCAGAGAGGAGAAGGGTGCAAGGTGGAGGGAAGAAGGGTGCAAGGCAGAGAGGAGAAAGGTGCAAGGCAGAGGGGAAAAGGGTGCAAGGCAGAGAGGAGAAGGGCGCAAGGCAGAGAGGAGAAGGGTGCACGGCAGAGAGGAGAAGGATGCAAGGCAGAGGGGGAGAAGGGTGCAAGGCGGAGAGGAGAAGGGTGCAAGGCGGAGGGGAGAAGGGGAGAAGGGTGCAAGGCGAAGGGGAGAAGGGTGCAAGGCAGAGAGGAGAAGGTTGCAAGGCAGAGAGGAGAAGGGTGCAAGGCAGAGAAGAGAAGGGTGCAAGGCAGAGAGGAGAATGGTGAAAGGCAGAGAGGAGAAGGGTGCAAGGCAGAGGGGAGTAGGATGCAAGGCAGAGAGAAGAAGGGTGCAAGGCGGAGGGGAGAAGGGTGCAAGGCAGAGAGGAGAAGGTTGCAAGGCAGAGAGGAGAAGGGTGCAAGGCAGAGAGGAGAATGGTGAAAGGCAGAGAGGAGAAGGGTGCAAGGCAGAGGGGAGAAGGGTGCAAGGCAGAGGGGAGAAGGGTGCAGGGGAGAAGGGTGCAAGGCAGAGAGGAGAAGGGCGCAAGGCAGAGAGGAGAAGGGCGCACGGCAGAGAGGAGAAGGGTGCACGGCAGAGAGGAGAAGGGTGCAAGGCAGAGAGGAGAAGGGCGCAAGGCAGAGAGGAGAAGGGCGCATGGGAGAGAGGAAAAGGGTGCAAGGCAGAGGGGAGAAGGGTGCAAGGCAGAGAGGAGAAGGGTGCAAGGCAGAGAGGAGAAGGGCGCAAGGCAGAGGGGAGAAGGGTGCACGGCAGAGAGGAGAAGGGTGCAAGGCAGAGGGGAGAAGGGTGCAAGGCAGAGGGGAGAAGGGTGCAACGCAGAGGGGAGAAGGGTGCAAGGAAGAGGGGAGAAGGGTGCAAGGCAGAGGGGAGAAGGGTGCAAGGCAGAGGGGAGAAGGGTGCAAGGCAGAGGGGAGTAGGATGCAAGGCAGAGAGAAGAAGGGTGCAAGGCGGAGGGGAGAAGGGTGCAAGGCAGAGAGGGGAAGGTTGCAAGGCAGAGAGGACAAGGGTGCAAGGCAGAGAGGAGAATGGTGAAAGGCAGAGAGGAGAAGGGTGCAAGGCAGAGGGGAGTAGGATGCAAGGCAGAGAGGAGAAGGGTGTAAGGCGGAGGGGAGAAGGGTGCAAGGCAGAGGGGAGAAGGGTGCAAGGCAGAGAGGAGAAGGGTCCAAGGTGGAGAGGAGAAGGGTGCAAGGCAGAGAGGAGAAGGGTCCAAGGTGGAGAGGAGAAGGGTGCAAGGCAGAGAGGAGAAGGGTCCAAGGTGGAGAGGAGAAGGGTGCAAGGCAGAGGGGAGAAGGGTCCAAGGTGGAGAGGAGAAGGGTGCAAGGCAGAGAGGAGAAGGGTCCAAGGTGGAGAGGAGAAGGGTGCAAGGCAGAGAGGAGAAGGGTCCAAGGTGGAGAGGAGAAGGGTGCAAGGCAGAGGGGAGAATGGTGCAACGGGGAGGGGAGAAGGGTGCAAGGCAGAGAGGAGAAGGGTCCAAGGTGGAGAGGAGAAGGGTGCAAGGCAGAGAGGAGAAGGGTCCAAGGTGGAGAGGAGAAGGGTGCAAGGCAGAGAGGAGAAGGGTCCAAGGTGGAGAGGAGAAGGGTGCAAGGCAGAGGGGAGAATGGTGCAACGGGGAGGGGAGAAGGGTGCAAGGCGGAGGGGAGAAGGGTGCAACGTTGAGAGGAGAAGGGTACAACGGGGAGGGGAGACGGGTGCAAGGCAGAGAGGAGAAGGGTGCAAGGCAGAGAGGAGAAGGGTACACGGTAGAGAAGGCTGCAAGGCAGAGAGGGAGAAGGTTGCAAGGCAGAGGGTAGAAGGTTGCTAGGCAGAAAGGAGAAGGGTGCAAGGCAGAGAGGAGAAGGGTGCAAGGCAGAGAGGATAAGGGTGCAAGGCAGAGGGGAGTAGGATGCAAGGCAGAGGGGAGAAGGGTGCAAGGCAGAGGGGAGAAGGGTGCAAGGCAGAGGGAAAATGGTGCAAGGCAGAGGGGAGAATGGTGCACGGTAGAAAAGGGTGCAAGGCAGAGGTGGAGAAGGGTGCAAGGGGGAGGGGGAGAAGGGTGCAAGGGGGATGGCGAGAAGGGTGCTGCAAGGCAGAGGGGAGAAGGGTGCAAGGGGGATGGAGATGAAGTTAAAAATGTGCCCCCCCGGAAACATTTCTGCGGATGCCCATGGAACGCACACTACTTTGTGAGAGAGAGTGGAGAGAGAGAGGAGAGAGAGAGAGTGGAGAGAGAGAGAGTGGAGAGAGAGAGTGGAGAGAGAGAGTAGAGAGCGAGAGTAGAGAGCGAGAGTGGAGAGAGAGTGAGGGTGAAGAGAGAGAGGAGAGAGAGAGTGGAGAGAGAGTGGAGAGAGAGTGGAGTGAGGCAGTGGAGAGAGAGTGGAGAGAGAGTGGAGAGAGAGAGTAGCGAGAGAGTAGAGAGAGAGAGAGAGACAGTGGAGAGAGAGTGTAGAGAGTGTAGATAGAGTGGAGAGAAAGACAGTGAAGAGAGAGTAGAGAGAGAGTGGAGCGAGAGAGTGGAGAGAGTGGAGAGAGAGAGAGTGGAGAGAGAGAGTGGAGAGAGAGAGTGGAGGGAGAGAGGGTGGAGAGAGAGAGTGGAGAGAGATAGTAGAGAGAGAGAGTGGAGAGAGAGTAGAGAGAGAGAGTGGAGAGAGAGTGGAGCTAGACAGTGGAGAGAGAGAGAGTGGAGAGAGCATGGAGACAGTGGAGAGAGTGAGCGAGAGAGTGGGGAGAGAGTAGAGAGAGTGGAGGGAGACAGTGGAGAGAGAGTGGAGAGAAAGACAGTGGAGAGAGAGTAGAGAGAGAGTGGAGAGAGAGTAGAGAGAGAGAGAGAGTGGAGAGAGAGAGTGGAGGGAGAGAGAGTAGAGAGAGAGAGTGTAGAGAGAGAGTGGAGAGAGAGTAGAGAGAGAGAGAGTGGAGAGAGAGAAGAGAGAGAGAGTGGAGAGAGAGTGGAGCTAGACAGTGGATAGAGAGTGGAGAGAGAGAGAGAAAGTGGAGAGAGAGACAATGGAGAGAGAGAGTGGAGAGAGAGAGTGGAGAGAGAGAGAGAGAGAGAGTGGAGAGAGAGTGGAGCTAGACATTGGAGAGAGAGAGAGAACGTGGAGAGAGAGAGTGGAGAGTGGAGAGAGAGAGTGGAGAGAGAGAGTGGAGAGAGAGAGAGAGAGAGAAGAGAGGGAGTGGGGAGAGAGCGAGAGAGTGGAGAGAGAGAGGAGAGAGAGAGTGCAGAGAGAGAGAGTGCAGAGAGAGAGAGGAGAGAGAGAGAGAGGAGAGAGAGAGAGAGAGAGAGAGAGTGGAGTGAGAGAGTGGAGAGAGAGAGGGAGAGAGAGAGTGGAGAGAAAGTAGAGAGAGAGTGTGAAGGGAGAGAGAGTGGAGAGAGAGTAGAGAGAGTGGAGGGAGACAGTGGAGAGAGAGAAAGTGGAGAGAGAGACCGTGGAGAGAGAGTGGAGAGACAGTGGAGATGGAGTGGAGAGAGAGAGAGAGAGTGGAGAGAGAGCAGAGACTGACTGACTGACTCAGAGACTGAATACCGACTGACTGAGAGACTGACTGGCTGAGAAACTGACAGAGAGAGAGAGCAAGACTGGCTGACTAAGAGAGTGACTGACTGACTAACATAGAGAGAGAGAGACTGATTGAGAGTGAGACTGGCTGGCAGAGAGAGAGACTGACTGAGGTAGAGAGATACTGACTGACTGAGGTAGAGAGATACTGTCTGACAGAGAGAGAGACAGAGAGAGAGGCAGAGACTGACTGACTGACTGAGAGAGATAGACTGATTGACTGCGAGAGAGACTGACTGACTGAGAGAGACTGACTGACTGAGAGAGACTGACAGAGAGAGAGAGACTGACTGAGAGGGGGACTGACAGAGAGAGAGAGAGAGAGAGAGAGAGAGAGAGAGAGACTGCCTGAGGTAGAGAGAGAATGACTGACTGAGAGAGACTGACTGACTGGGAGAGAGAGAGACTGACTGGGAGAGAGCGAGACTGACTGACAGAGAGAGAGACTAAGAGAGAGAGACTGTGAGACTTACTGGCTGAGAGAGAGACTGGCAGAGAGAGAGAGACTGACAGAGAGAGACTGACAGAGAGAGAGATTGACTTACAGAGACTGACAGAGAGAGAGAGACAGAGACTGACAGAGAAAGAGAGACTGACTGACAGAGAGAGAGAGACTGACTGACAGAGAGAGACTGACTGCGAGAGACTCACAGAGAGAGACTGACTGACAGAGACTGACTGACACAGAGAGAGACTGACAGAGAGAGAGTCACTCACTAAGGGAGAGAGAGACTGACTGAGAGAGACTGGCTGACTGCGAGAGAGAGAATGCCTAACTGAGAGAGACTGACAGAGGGAGAGAGAGACTGTCTGGAAGACTGATTGACTGAGAGAGAGAGAGACTAAGAGAGAGACTGACAGACAGAGAGACTGACTGAGAGAGAGACTGACTCACTGCGAGAGACTGACAGAAAGAGAGAGATAGAGAGACTGACAGAGAGAGAGAGAGACTGCGAGAGAGACTGACAGACAGAGGGACTGACAGGGAGAGAGACTAAGAGAGACTGACAGAGAGACTGACAGAGAGCGGGACTGACTGAGAGAGAGAGAGACCGACTGACTGACAGACTGACAGAGAGAGACAGACGGACTGACTGACAGACTGACTGACTGACAGAGACTGACTGACTGAGAGAGACTGAATGACAGAGAGAGATAGACTGACTGACTGCGAGAGAGAGACTGACTGACTAACAGAGAGAGACTGACTGATTGACAGACTGACAGAAAGAGAGAGATAGAGAGACTGACAGAGAGAGAGAGAGAGACCGACTGATGGACAGACTGACAGAGAGAGACTGACTGACTGAGAGAGACTGACTGAGAGAGAGAGAGAGAGAGACTGTGATGGAATTGGGGTCACAGTGTGTATGAAGCTATGCAATGCCTCTTAAAATTGCTATTGTCTTCTAATAAAAATGTATTATGAAAATGTGCTCTTTGTAGTTACATCTGCTTTTGAAATACTGCATTGTCGCTTTGTCTAATGATTTAAAACAGAAACGAGAAGGAGCAGTGGATGCACTTTTGTCAAAACTGAACGATGAGTGGGCCCGATGTTGTATATCATGACAGGAGTCTGCATCAGGAAACCCACATAAAATTGGGCAAACTTCCCCGGTCTACCGATGGCAGGGACCCTGTAATGAATGGACCACCACCTATGACAGCCTGCGGGCAGACAAAGCCCAACCTTTAACTCCACCATCCAGTGTTACTTATAACGCCTGTATTTGTGACAGTGGCGTATAAATCGCCCGCATCCCCTGCAGTATGGCGGGTCGCTGGCCTGAAAGCTCTAGACTGGCACGGAGAATGGGGGGGCCCCCTCCATGAAGTTTGCAGGGGGGCCCCCTCAAGTTTCGTTACGCCACTGCACCACCCTTTACATTGCAGGCTCACCTACATGGAAAGAGCGATGAGCTCAGAATGCGCTCAGTGGTGCCACAGTGGCACCACCAGAGTATTCCTGCTCTTGACCACTCTGCGACCACCGCAGGATCCTGTATCCCGGCAGATGCAGAGTTCCTGTGGCAGACCGACTGCCACACTCGTAATACTGAAGGCGGGGGTGGTTAGACTGCCATATCGAGTATGCGGGTCCTATGGACCTCTGCACTAGTAATAAGACCCTTCATATTTGCGAAATTCCTTTTGACTATCCCAGTTCCAGAGATTTGTCTGTTAGACAGCATACTGCAATTTGAAATGTGCCAACATGCTAAATGTGACCAGTTTATATTCATTCACATTATTACCTTTATAAAACTTGGATGTCTTTTTAATTGAATACAAAAAGCAATATGCATGCTTAATAATGATGGATGATTCCCGCAGCATGTTTTTTATTGTTTCTCCAAGGAGTATTCTTCAAATGTGGATTTTCTTTATATAAATTACATAGTTTAAGATTAAATAAATTCAGTCCTTAGAAACACACATCAGGATTGTGCTTCTTTTTCTCACCAACACCTACACATTCTGCTGCTTGTATCAAGGGACCTATAATAAACTTGCATTATATATGATGGGTAAGTGTTTCAGCATACAAAGCATGTATAATTTGATATTAGTTCATGAAGCTTCTTGTTCACTGAAACTGATACATTTGTTAGCAGGATACACATTGTGCCTGATTTAATGAAAACAGCTCTCAATATATACACACAAAGATTTACATCTACATGCGGATACAGATTCATTACTTTTTTGTTTTCTCCAATATTCCCAATAGTGCTCCTGGAATGCAACAACAGGCACCGGTTTTTGGACACATTTTTGGGAACGAGACACTTTATTCCGACTACTACTCCTGCTATGAGGTGTCCTCCAGAGCAAAGAAGGCCGCACAGGAGCAATGGATCCCTTTGCGCAAACCCACATGTTTTTCCATTTTTCCTCATGGAGAAACCCCCTTTTCCTAAACCCCCAACAAATGTGGGGGTGATTAGTTTGGCCTTCAGTCCTCAAAATAGAGTTACTTCACCCCTTGGCTGGAGTAAATAGCTGGCCATTTCAGTGGTGGGAAGGTGCTGAATTGCATTTTGGAGTGGCCAGAAATACTACCATGGCCAACTGCCTTTAAAATTCCCTCTTCCCAATAGTTAAGTGGGATTTACTAAAGCAAATTTCCCCACACACATCACGGAGCCGTGCATATTTGTTTTTCCATGTAGGCCTGCCAGTAATGGCATTTTGGAATCCTGTTAGACATAAGAAAAGTAAACTAGGTTGTAAACTTATTTTTTATGCCCAGATTTACCAGAATTATAGTTGAGTGTACAAACTGGCATATGTCAGAATTAATATATTTTTCAATTAATAATAGCACATATCAATGTTCACTTCTTTATGCATTTTCACAATGAGATCTTCAGATATTGAACAATAATGGACAATAGTCACTACACGAGACACGTGTTATGCTCATGGGTATACTAAACATAATCATTCAGGTAATTTTGCTTGTTTTGAAGCCACGGCAGGTTTGTATACCATGGTTCAGATGGTGCCACTGCCACAAGTCACCAATCCCATTATGGGCCATTCCAGTTATAAAATGAAACAGTCCAGCAGCATAACTGTCACTTTTTGGGAAATCTTGCTGCCCTCTCGCTGCTCCTAACACCACCCTGAGGCCTTAGCCAATCGGCCGCAAGGGAGGAGGAGCTTGAGGTGAAGCCTAAGTTCAAATGCCGGCAATGCCGCGGGAGCGCAGCGGACGTGCCACTGGCACGCCGAAGGCGCACCAAAGGCAAGCCCGTCTGCGCCCGTCCGCGCCCCGACAAGCCCAGGAGCCAGGCATTCAGGACCTTTAATCAAATACACTTCAGAGGAGCTTAGGTCCCTCTCTAACAAAAACCCTCCGCTCAAGACGGCTATCAATAACTGTCTTAAAGCTAAAGGTATTTTCCATATACACAGCTCCCTCCCTGCCCCTCCCTGTACTCCTCATTACTCCCGTACACCTGCACCTATCACTCTGAAACCCCCTGCCCTCGGCATCTTGTACCTCAATACACGGTCCCTTGTCAAACACCAGCTCGATATTTTTCTATTGCTATCTACAGTTAAACCAGACATACTCCTACTCACCAAAACATGGCTGACTCAGGATTCCATCGCCGATATCTTGGCCGCGTTACCCCAGGACTATTATATTCTACAGGCAATCTTCAGGTAGACCTGGCTGGGGAGTTGCTGCTATTATATTGAGACATCATACTTTTACATGCATCTCGCCTTTGGATCTGCCGGCGGTGGATAATCTAGTCATCAAATTAGACTCTAGTTCTGGTGCCCTTATCTTTGTTATACTCTACCGGCCCCCTCAACTCATGCCTAACTTTTCCATTTCCTTATGTGCACAGCTGGCTAATTTAGCCATGAACTTCACGAACATCTTATTCATAGGCGATCTGAACTACTGGCTTAATGACCCCTCTGGCGGACCCCACGCCACAGATCTCCTTGACATGCTTCTGAATCGAAATTTTGTCCAACATATCCACTCTGCTGATCACATTAAAGGTCACGCACTGGACCAAGTCTGGTCTATCAACCTTTCTTTGACAGATCTGAGCATTTCTCCTTGTATATGATCGGACCATTATTTAATATAATTTAATATCAATATGCCCTCAATGCCCAAGAACATCTCTTTAGGGGGCGGAGTCACTAGAAAGTGGAGGGCTTTAGATAGGCAAGCCTTCTTGGACACACTGACCAGCACAGTACCTCCTCTTAACTCAGATGTTAATGCCATGGAAGCTAGCATTTCCTCCTGGCTATTGTCGGCTAGTAATGTCCATGTTCCACTTACGAAGTTCACTCGTACCCGTCACTCAGACTCTCAAAAATGGTTCTCTGCTGAAATAAAAAAACAGAAACTCAAGCTCCGCCGAAAAGAAATGGAGATCACTTTACTCTCCGGTAGATAAACTTCAGTACTCTTTGGACCGTAAAGAATATAAAATCGCTATTCGGGGCGCCAAAGCCATCTACTTCTCACAAAGAGTATTAGACTCCCAGAACAAGTTGAATGAAATCTTTTCGATAGTTAATGTTCTCTGTAACCCAGAAAGGATCCTCCCAAAACAAATTCCCACTCAAGATACTTGTGACTCCCTTAATAATTTCTTCCTACAGAAGATTGCGATTATTAAAGGTAGTATTTCAACTACAACGGTCAGAGACCCGAAGGATAACCTGGTAATCAATACTTCTACCCTAGAAAATGTTCCTCCTATCAGCCCCTCAACGCTCTCGGACCTACTGATTCGTGTCAAATCAGGCTCTCCCAATGACTGCTGCCCCCCTTACATCATTAGGGATGTTCTCTCTCATTTACCATACAGTGCGCTACCTCTCCTCAACCAATCATTGATGCAGGGTAGAGTTCCTTTGGCCTTCAAGAATGCCAGAATTGTCCCCCTACTCAAAAAACCTGGGGCTGACCCCGCAAACCTCCTCGCTAACTACCACCCCATCTCCCTCCTCCCTTTCCTGTCTAAAATCTTGGAGGCACACGTGACCAAATGCCTATCTAATTTTATAGAACTAACAGAATACCTAAAGCCGCATCAGGCAGGCTTTAGGCCGTCCCACTCCACTGAGGCGGTAATCCTGACCTTATTGGATTCTATGAGAGCCCATGCAGACAGAGGTGTCGCCCAGGCATTGGTGTTATTAGATCTGTCGGCCGCCTTTGACACGGTCGACCATAAGATTCTGTTGGACCGTGTCAGACAGGCCGGCATCCTGGGTGTTGCCCACAACTGGATTGGTTCCTTTCTCTAGGGCAGAACTCAGGCTGTTCGTCTTACTCCGTTTACTGGCCCCAAATTGGCAACCGCATGTGGAGTTCCACAGGGCTCTTCCATGTCGCCCCTTCTTTTTAACCTGTACCTCCGGCCCCTGGTCCATTCTCTAAAAAATATGACGGTCACCACCTTCAATTATGCGGATGACCTCCAGCTGGTCTTTACCCTGGACAGCTCTACCGATTCCATCCTCAACTTTCAAACTATCATGCTCTATATTCTGAGTTGGATGGACCAGAACCATCTGAAACTCAACCTGGGCAAGACTGAATTAATCCTGCCCGGGAAGAGTGCACTTGTCTGGGGACCCCACTATTGGCCGGCACAACTGGGCCCCTCCCCCTCCCCTTCTCCGTTGGTAAAAAGCCTAGGGGTCACTATCAACGCTGACCTCTCTCTTAAAGGTCAAGTGGGCGCAGTGGTCTCTTCCTGTCTATATCAGTTACGGAGGATCAGGAAAATTGCCCATCTAGTTACTCACTCTGTTTAATACAGGTTGTAATTGCTTTGGTTCTGTCACGTCTAGATTTTTCTAACTCCATTTACCTGGGCTTCCCTCTGGGCCTACTCAAGCGTCTCCAATTGGTTCAAAACCAGGCCGCCAGGCTAATTCATAAACAACCTAGATGGTCATCTGCCAGACCACTACTGGATAAACTTCATTGGCTCCCTCTGGCCCCACGCATCGCCTTCAAGACTGGGTGCATCATCTTTAAAGCTTTGCACGGCAATAGCCCAAAATTCATTAGTTGCAGAATAGTCAGACACGTACCCTCTCGTAACCTCCGCTCGGCCCATCTTCAGCTCCTGTTTGTTCCTACTTTCAAGCTTAAACGCCAGGGGGGAATGTAGGTTTTCTCATCTCGCCCCATCATTCTGGAACTCTCTACCACTTCCAATCCGGATGATCAATAACCTCCTGTTGTTCAGAAGATTGCTTAAAACTGGGTTATATGAGCAAGCTCTCGGGTGACTTCCCGCGGTGTGACTCCTGCCTGATCAGCGCCATGAAACCTCTGGGTGGCCGCGCGCTTTATAAGTTTCGATTATGATAAGATAAGATAAGAACTGACCGAATGTGCACGCTGATACTTAGAACCTTCAGCTCTTATATCAATTCAGATGCCTCAGGCTACCTTCCTTATTGTAAATATTTCATCCTATGGGTCCCTGCAGGAGATGGCTATTTCTTTGCCAACTTGTCCAAGGTGCACATCTGTATCTCCTTCCTGGCTCTTCGGGAATGTAGATCAACCATTACGTTTCCATTTGGAGTTAATATTTCCCTATAAGATGGAGACAATGAAGTTCCATTAAGGCCAATACTTCACCTTCCGGAGAGTCGATAAGGGATTTAGGAGTGCTAGGGAGGCATAATTTGAGGCATGCTTTCCATGCGGTGGATGATGGCAATGAATGGGCTGTGTATCTCCTAACATCACAGGACCTTCCCTAGTGTCATGGAGGGTTTAGGGGTGATGACAACATTGTAGACTCTGACATATATGCAAGGGGCATCTGCAAGCTCAACTGTTCTTTCATCTGACATTAGAGGATGATGGGGCACAGAAAGAAGCATGGGCAAAAATGATGGGCATGCTTGTCATGGAAGAACAAGAGATACCAAAGGGCATAGTTGAATTATAATGTCACAGCTTAGTTTGATACAGGTAATGTGTCCTGGATATGAGCTGGCAGGGTGTACAATACAGATACTGTGGGCAGGGTTGCACAAGTCGTAGTGCCCTACTGATCAAGAAATGAGCTAGACATGCAAATCACTGATGGCCCGCATCCAGGTGGTGGACACAGTTGACCTGTGAGGAATCAGAATCAGTTTACAGTGCCACCCCACTTTTTGACTCCTTTTTGACCACTAGATGCTGTTTGTCTTACTCTAACTGTGCCCTTGCTCTGCTAACCAGACCCAGGGCCTCTGCTCAGTGTGAAAAGTATATGGTAAGTTGATATAATTACAACTGGGAATGACAGACCCCTGTAAGTCCCTAGTAGATAATAAGGAAAGGGGGGGATTCAAACTACCTACAAGTCACTAGTATATAACAGGGCAGGTAAGTTTAGAGTCCCATGAGAGTTCCTGCACTGGAGTGTGCACTACTGAGGTGACTGCTGTCATTTTAAAAGCTAGTCCTGCATTACAGGCTGCTTTTACATTTAAATTATGTACAAATTCGACTTTGGATTTAATGGTACTTCCAAAGTATCAATCTACCTTACTTTTACATATGTCACCCCTATGGTCTCCCCTGGGTGCCCAAGGGGTAAGGTGCATTTTAACTAGAAGCAGGAACAGTATAACTGTTTTTTTTTAAAGAAAAGCCCTGGTGAGGGGAAAACTGCAAATTTCGTTTTTACCCCATTGTGGTGAATGGTTCCATAGGCTAATATTGTAATAGTTTATTGAAGTATAAATATTGTTAGGAGCCATGTGAAAAATACTTCCATATATCACACAAATTTTTTAGATAAACCAAACATTTGGCCACTGGATGATTTGTAATAACTATTACAGGAAAGAAGTGATTAAAAGGTATTTTCTGTTAGCCAAAATCCAGCTTTCCAGTGCCCTCTTCTGATTGGCCAGCCTTTCCCAGACTGAGCCAGAGTAACTTGATGAGGTGAGGAGTGTCCTGTCAGAGTAGACAATTGATAATCCGTGGGCGGAGAAGTACAAGCTGCAGAGCAGATGGCAGGAAGGGGGTGAGGGTTAGCCAAACTAGTATTCAAAGGGAGAATGTCAATTTAGGACAGCACAGCCGCCACCCCACATTTAGCTTTGTTAGCCACATAGGAGCCCCAGTAATTAAATTATATTGAGGGTTGGAAAATGAAAATTAGCCACATAAGTAGGTTGGATTAGCCTGATACAGCTCCTCTGGAGAGACTTTCTCCATGTTGAAATTTGTGAGAATGGTGATTTCTGGGACAGGAACATGCCACTCTTTGGAGGAAGTGGTCAAACACTTGGGTGGCACCTTGCATCCCATTGGTTGGGGTGTCGCCCCTCTGCTTGACACCCAGTAACTGTGAATAAATATGAGTAACCTGCATAGCTTCTCAGATCTGCTGCCTGAAGAGACAGGAAGAAAAAGCTGCCCTGCTGACTCCCTGGCCTACACCGAGACGACTGCACTCACCAGGACTGAACCAGCTGCACACTGTGGGACTCAGCACCAGAAGGACTTTGCCTGACTCTGAAAGTCTAAGGAGTGGACTCCCTGAAACCTACAGGTTAAAAGAGTCCACCTGCATCAAATCCCCCAAGATTCCCCATCCTGCAGTGCGCCCAGTCTACCTTTAAGGATTTGGCCGGGTGCTTTGTGGGAATTGTAGTCCAGACATTGCAAGGACCATCCAGGAGATTGCAGACCCTTGGATTTGTGTTTTGGACACTTTGAACCCTCAAGAGGAGCGTCAGGAAGAAGTTCCAGAAGTTTGAGCAACTTTTCAACAAGCTCCATAAGGTGACCGACCCGACGTCAAGACTCAAGTCGACTACCTTTAACTGCGACTTGGCCTGGTTTTCCTGTTCATCTCACTGAAAGCTCGGGAGCTCCAGACTTCCAGGCTATGACTGGAACCTCGCAGAAAGTCAAGCCAACAATCCCGCACTGAATCCAGCCTGAGGAAGTGCCATGCTCGACCTTGAGGGGAAAAACTCCAGAAGAACGACTACGAACGTAAACTTTTGACCGCAGCCTCCCACTTAGTATATTTGTCCTTGGCTCCATCACAGTCGGTCTCAGACTGTGACCCTGTCCCGGTCAAGCGCTACCAGTGTTTTTAAGCACTAAAAAGTGTTTAGTCTTTAAAAATTAGATTGGATTTTCCCACCTTGGAGTATATTTGATCATACAATTATAATAAATTGGAGTTGGATTTTAATTGTGTGTTGTGTCTTACCTATTTAATGTATTGGTGTTTATAAAATGCTTTACACACCTATCTCCTAAATTAAGCCTGTCTGCTCACTGCTAGCTACCAAGGGTTGAGCAAGGGATCCATTTATTGAGACCCTAACTGAACATTTAATTGTGTTTCTTGCCTTATTACTAGATCACTACTTATCACTACTAATAATCCACTTTACAACATGGCCAGGGTAGGATCCCATGTGTGAAAAGAAATGGAATGGAATCCAGGCTGAAGCAGCTGTGCTAAAGAGGCCAAGAGAAAGAGTGTGCCAATGGTGGTGTGCAAAAGAGCAAATTTGTACAGGACCTACAACAGAAAAGAAAAGGTGAAGAGGACTAAATCTAGAATGCACTGTAAATCAGCATCCTTCGTCAAATACGAGCATGGGGAGCAGATTACCACCATGAAATGAGGGCAGGAAAAAGTCACACAAAAAAAGTTTTACTCCCACACATGACACTAAGGGCCATATGTATGAAGGTACCCATTTGAGAATCTCAAATAGCGATTTTTAAGAAATCGCTATTTGAGATTCGCAAATTGGTATGTATGTAGAAAATCGAATTTTTTTTTGCGATTTCTTAAAATTCCTTAATTGTGATTAGCAAATTGTGAATCGCAATTAAGGAATACTTTCCCATTCATTTCTATGGGCCAGGAGGAATGGGAAGTTATTCTCAATTTGCGATTCGCAATTTGCTAATCGCAATTTGAGAATAATTTCAAGGGTGCAGGGGTGTCCAAAGGACACCCTGTTGCACCCCTGAAATATGTATGGGTGCACATGGGGCACATACATGCCCTAAGGGCATGTATGTGCATCACATGGCACTTTGAAAATGCAAAAATGTGCATTTTTCAAGGAATTGGCAACTTACCACCAACTAGAAGTTAGTGGTAATTTGCGATTCCTTAAGGACATTTTGCTAATTTTTTCATACATTGCATTTAAGGAATCGTACATTTTGCGGTTCCTTGTTTTGCACCAGATTTTGCTTTATACATACCATTTAACAAATTCGCATTTGCAAAGGCCGAAATTCTGCGAATTTTGGCCTCTGCGAATGCAAACTTGCTTGATACATATGGCCCTAAGTCTTGGTCAACCGGAATCCTATACTTTTGTATGCCAGTCACTGCCATTCTCTTCACAACCATATCTACTGTCTGGATCGGGTCTGTGTATCACTCACTACCAGAACAGATAGGTTCCCCCTATGTTACTTGCCCTGATTTTTTTAACATTGGAGTTTCTTTCTCATGCACCTTTAGGATGCTGTCCTTTGACTGTCCTATGACCCTGTTCTGATGACTACCTTGGTAAAATAAAACTCTGGGGCCAAGGTGTTACATTTTCTTCTTGCCAATCTGTAACTGCTCAGACATGGTCACCTCTCAAAGGGCAAGTAGAAATATCAAAATCACCTATCCACAGAATGGCCCCCCTATCTGGGTGTCTCTCGCAATAAATAGGTAAATATTGACCCAATTCACTTATCAGATCAACAGGATAATTCGTGAAAACATTTAAATAAAAGTTAATATTTAAAACATCCAAAAACCCAGGAAATTGCAAGAGCAAAACTTGACAACAGGGAGTACACAACACCTTTTTTAACTTTCAAATTGCTTATTCTAATAGAAGTTAGTACCCCTAATCACCACTTTGGCCTGCCTGAAGTGGATGGTGGGGCAGCTCTGCAGAAGGATCGAAACTTGTTAAACGTGAGAATCCACAAGGGCCCACTCTTGGCAGCATACTATGTCGTGCTTATTAATTAGTTCCAGCCAGTCCTCATTATCAAGCTTTTTTCTGATTCCCACTTTGTTCTAAGATAGGATGCAAGGACTATCTGGCCAAACTGTGTCAACTATGATAGTGCGTTTGGTCGAAGTCTTTCCCTTGCAAATCTTGAGATCAGCATCAGAAGAAGGGGAAGAAGAAGAGTTAACTGCAGATGCAGCCGGTCATTCTAAGTCTGACATGCATGAAAGGGGAGTGAAACAGGTTTCATGAGCAAAGGAATTAAAGGGCTGAACAACTGGATTGAGGCCTGACCCTAACATGTTTCGAGCCCTCGTTAGCATGGTCTAGGGGCGTTAAAAAAAGCCCAATGGGAGCGCATGAATCTTACATACCCTGAACACACGATGATCCAATCGACATAGTAGTTCATTTACGAGGTTGGGATTCCTGAAATTTCCCACCACACAATTGCACCTTGAAGATTTAGAATAGCCCACCCAGCTGACCCTCCTAACCATAACCATGCGTGCGGTGTTGGATGTGGGTCAGACGGCGGCGCTTGTATTATTAGACCTCAGCGCCGCCTTTGACACCGCCTCTCACCGCATTCTGCTGCACCGCCTGGAGGAGATTGGCATCGGGGGGCTTGCTCTGCAGTGATTCCACTCCTTCCTCGACAATCGCTCTTTTTGCGTGGCCATCCCACCTTATCAGTCCAAATTCCATCCTCTGGCCATGGGGGTTCCGCAGGGATCCTCGCTGAGTCCCACGTTATTCAACCTATACGTGAGACCGCTGGCTGAGGTCGTAAAGCAGTGGGGTTTGACTATGGTCTCATATGCCGACGACACTCAGCTGGCGGTTACTATCAGTGGGGATGTGGAGCGGGATGCCCCTAGGTTTCAGAATGGACTGAAGGCGGTGGCCAGCTGGATGACTGCCAACTGTCTCCAGCTTAACGCAGGAAAGACTGAAATCATGATTGTCGGTAAGAGAGCGGAGCTCTGGGGGGACAGGTGGTGGCCTTCGGAATTGGGGCCGTCTCTGACTCCGGTTTCGGAATTAAGAAACCTGGGAGTTTGGCTGGACTCTAGCCGTAATTTTGTTGGCCATACAAAGAAAACCGCGGCCTGCTGCTTTGGTGTTCTTCGGGGCTTAAGACCTGTTCTCAAATTTTTTGATGCCCCGACCAGGCAGCTGGTGATTCAGGCGACGGTGATCTCCCGGCTTCATTACGCCAGCTCTCTCCTGGTGGGGGCTAACCAGGCAGAAATCACTCGCCTGCAGCGCGTCCAAAATGCTGCAGCCAGAGCGATAGTTGGCTTGCCCAGATTTTGCCCCGTTTCTAACACCCTACGTTCCCTGCACTGGTTGCCGGTGAAGATGAGAATCCATTTTAAGGTCTTATGTTTGGCCTTTAAAATCTTGAAAGGCTCTGCCCCCCAGATCCTGACCAACCTCTTATCTTTGTATGTTCCGGCACGCTCTCTCCGATCCCTGGGCCAGGCTCTCGCCGTGGTACTCCGGTTCAAGCTTTGCCGAGCTGGGGGCCGATCTTTTTGAGTGAGAGCTGCAGCCATCTGGAATTCTTTCCTGGTTGAGATCCGTCTGTTGGAGGACCTTCTGCAGTTTCGTAAGGCCATTAAAACCTTCCTATTTTAGTTTTGCCCCACAGTTGTTCATTCTTTTCTGTCCTTGCTTTTAGCGGTGTTGTGTTCTACCTTGTCCTGCGCCAGGACGCTCATTTGCTGGAGCAGCTGTGCGTACGATAAATGTCCGTAACATAACATAACATAAGAATTTCATCCACCGGGTCTAACGACCATCCTGAGCTCAATTTCCATCAATGGGCGACTTTATTATTTAAGCCATGCCAGTCTTTGTGCACACATGTGGTCCCAGGAGTGACATCTTCGAGTATGATGGCATGTGGTGTGCACTCAGATCCGGACACTTCTGGCCCCATCTGTGTTGCTCTTTAAACCAGCATGCTTGTGAGAGTGTATGTCATTAACTACTGGGGTAGGAATCTGGGGCTGTGGATGTGTTACCGGGTTGGTAATGGGTTAGTCAATGAGCGTGAGAGGGGGATTGGCTGGTTCTAAATACAACTGGCCACTTCCAAGTATGACTGATACAGCCTCAGGATGAAAATGAGTTGCACAAGTGTGATCAGCCTGTAGCAGCCTTTTGGGCATTATCATCGGGTCGTTTCTGCTTAGCCGGTGGAAAATGTTGTGCTTCTGAAGGAGGGCTGCTTAAGTTAACGATAGAGGAGTACTAATGATTCATGAATGATGCATGGATTTGGGATGATGGCAGGCCATGTGAGTGTTGCTGGTCGAGAGGTAGAGGAAAGTTCAAGATTGCTATTCACTGTC
Source organism: Lissotriton helveticus (assembly GCF_964261635.1). Taxonomy (NCBI): domain Eukaryota; kingdom Metazoa; phylum Chordata; class Amphibia; order Caudata; family Salamandridae; genus Lissotriton; species Lissotriton helveticus. Next base: position 149,827,815 of record NC_136065.1, on the reverse strand, counting down.
TTATTCAGGGTGTCTGCCTGTGGAGGGTTAGTAAGCCCTGGCGAGTCATTGGTCTCAATTAGCTTTTGGACAGTGTCAACTCTGTGGCCATTGCTCCCATAGCTGATGGCAAGTAGGAGGTAATTGGTGGGGTCCCCTTGACTCCCAATTTCCTTTGGGTGTCAAGATTCTTTTTCCCTATTGTTATATTTAACGGATAGCCAACAGGAGAGTTATAGAAAAAAAGGGCCTTCCTTAAATTAATGTAGACTTTAGGGGCTATCACAAATGTCCAAGGACCCAGGGCCAAGAGTGTGGGCCCAGCCCCGCCTCGTCCAACCAGACAGGTGCAGATGGGCCCAGCCTTCGCTGCGGGAGAGTCTTTGCCCTTAAGAGGGCTCAGGTAGCCAATCAGCACCGTCAAGGCCACTTCCTGGCAGGTACAGTGCTGTGGTGCCTCCTGGGGGTCAGAGTCCCATCATGGTGGTGCAATGATCCACTGAACCATTCTGCAATGCGCGGGGGTCTCTGCTCTTAAAAGGGCTCAGGTATGCCAAAAGGTACTGTTGAGGCTGCCTCCTGATGGGTAAAGTTCTGTGATGACTCCTGGTGGATGAAGTCTCCTCCTCGTGGTGGTGCAAAGATACACTGAATGACATACCAGATACAAATGTGTCCTTCTACATTTAGTAAAATGCACTTAATTCAAATAGTTATAGAGTCTTGTTTTTGTTGATTCTTTGATATGCATTCTTCTTCATGTTTCTAATGCCCTGGAGGAAGGATCAGAAGATAACTGTATCTTTGCAAGGTCACTTCCTCTGGATAGGGAAGGTTATTTATATAATTTAAATGTATCTCTGTTTTATGTATAATGTATAACGCAGTACCATTCATCAGAGTTGGAGTCAAATTCATTTTCCATGTTATGTGTTTTCTGTTTTACCACTGGACATTTTGATATAACATTTGTTTCACTCCATGCCCACAGTGCAATTTTTCCAATTTGAAAAGCGATATAACATGCTGGTTTTGTGATGTTTGCCAGTTGTTTTTTCTCTTTACTCAGAAGCTCAGTCTCCACATTGGTCTGTTTTTTGACGCAATTCAAATTCACAGTTTGCTCTTTGCCTTTACACTTAGAAATAGTTTTGCATTATTTTTCCTTTTGTTAGACCGTATCTGGTTCTGGCTAGTTAATTGGAATAAAGACTGAACACTTTGCTAATTCCCAATATTTTGCATTTTGGGCGTTTATCATATTGATTTGAACTGATTAACGAGCTATTCTTGCCTCCTGTAACGAGTTTGAATTTTAAAGAAATAGTAATGGTTTTGACTTTCAACCTTGTCTGGTGGAAGGTTCATTAGTCTTGGTTAATTTCTATTGTGGGGTCATATTCCTCAGGGAATCACAGAAGACCCCTGCTCCTGAAAATGAGCTCAATTTAGTGTCAACTGTTTGGGAGAACAAATTAGCACAAACAACTGCAGGAAATCTTGTTGTTTGCAGTTGGGTTCTCTTAAACGGTTTCCTCTTCCATGTGCCTTTCCTAAACATAGAAAATAGTTTTACAATTATATTGGTATATCTGATATTTTTGTAAGAAGACACTGGGGTGCTCTTAAAACGCTCAGGTTCACTCTAAGTCAAATTATGTGTGTCTCTGGTCAAAGCTTTCTCTACTCCCATTTGAAGCAAAACTACAATAAGAGGTTAGAAACAGGAATGTGACAATTCAGGACAGGCCTGGGTGTAAAAAGTAAAACAACCATGTTCCTGTCTTAAAAATGCCAGATTTAACACTCTGTGTAAGGCAGTTGCTATTGTTCCTTGAAAGTTAGGCCCAGTTGCTTAGTGTTCTGATCACCAGGGCAAAATAAGCGGTATCACCATTTACGATTAAAAAGCTATCATGAGCGTAGGTGCAGTTTGAGTGTCTACAGCAATCTACAAGTTTCCAGAAGTGCACTTTTGCTCAACCCTTTTTTGCTAACTCCAGTTAAAAAAAAGGTAGACATGTCATAGTCACAGTTAGTTAATAAACTAAAATGGAAATCATCATTCACATGGGCTTTTTGTATAGGCTGATAGTGTGACTTTTTAAAAGTACCCCCATGTCTCCCTTCCAGCTAGTCTGTACTGGTAAGACAAACAATATGCCTTCTTACTGTAGTTGCCCCCTCGCCCCCAGGCCTACAGATAATTGCTCTTTTTACACCTTCTTCTAGACGGGAGTTGACAACTGATGCTTGTGGAGGGGCTCTGAGTACAAAAGCATTCCTAACAAGTCTGCCTGTTAGTGGGCATCCATGACAATTTCTTCCTTTGAAGGAAGAGAACCGTAGAGACTTAGAGGAGCCCTTTACCAAAGGGGGTGAGTTTTCTGACCCCTTTTTGTTGGCTTTTAGGGCTCTGCACACTTTATCACTGCTCATCAGTACTAAAGTTATTTCTCCTTTAATTATGGTAAAGTTGTCTTAATCCAAATTGGCACATGCAATTTAATTCTAAGTCCCCACTGAAGTGCTACTTTATGTACCCAGGGCCTGTAAATTAAATGCTTCTAGTGGGTCTGCAGCACATATTGTACCACCCACTTAAGGAGCTTTTCTAAACAACTGCATTGCAGACTTAAAACTGTATTTCAATCTGGCAAAATAAATCTTTTGCCAGGCTGAAAGCTTCCTTTTTCATACCTAGTCACCCCTAGGTTAGGCCCTAAACAGCTCATAGGGCCGGGTACAGTGTATTAAAAAATTATTTTTAGCCTTCAAATGTTTTGGTAGTGAAAAACTCATACATTTATTTTTCACTACTGCATGGCCAACTTCTCACAAAAGATACAATTTGGTTTCTTATTATAGTTAATAAATCATAACTTTTTATTGGGAGCAGGTAGTAACATTGAGTTTGATGTTTAAAGAACTGTGTTTACAAAACCTCTTCATTAGTGAAGTCAGATTTCAATTCACTGTTCTTAAAAATGGGGTGGATGATAAACTCTGCTCTGCTGATGGAGCTCATGGAGTTTTGCACAGTCCGAGTTACTCTTGTAATGCGGAGTTCCGGCAAAACTCTGCCAACTGCCGTGAGGTGGAATTTTTCTCACACAGCTCGCCAACATTGAGTTGGCACACAAACCTTTGCATCTCCCAGCACAATTTTTGGGTGCTAAAATGGCACCCTGTGAGATTTTCTCAGAACACGTTAAGAAAGTTGCTGCTCGAGTAGAAAATCTACTCAAGCAGCAGAAAGAAACAGCCCCTCTAGCATGTCATGTGGTGCCATTCACACAGAGTTTTAGCGCAGGACAAGGTCCCAGTGCTAAAAGTCAGGACAACATGCTGAATTCTGCCTGCTCGTAGAACTCCGCAGACTCCTGCTGAGTTTTTATTAAGCCTGGGTGGTGAACTCCACTCTGTTTGCGGAGTTTGCAGAGTTACTCTTGTAATGCGGAGTTCCGGCAAAACTCTGCCAACTGCCGTGAGGTGGAATTTTTTCTCACACAGCTCGCCAACATTGAGTTGGCACACACACCTTTGCATCTCCCAGCACAATTTGTGGGTGCTAAAATGGCACCCTGTGAGATTTTCTCAAAACACTTTAAGAAAGTTGCTGCTCGAGTAGAAAATCTACTCAAGCAGCAGAAAGAAACAGCCCCTCTAGCATACCACGTGGTGCCATTCACACAGAGTTTTAGCGCAGGACAAAGTCCCAGTGCTAAAAATCAGGACAACATGCTGAATTCTGCCTGCTCGTACAAATCCGCAGACTCCTGCTGAGTTTTTATTAAGCCTGGGTGGTGAACTCCACTCCGTTTGTGGAGTTTGCAGAGTTTTTTCACACTCCGCGGAGCTTGCAGAGTTTGCGGAGTTCCCAAAAACTCTGCTCCGCGTAGCAGAGTGGAGTTTTTTCCTCGCTTGCGCTCGCCAACAATAAGTTGGTGAGCATGAGTAAGGAAAATCTAACTCTAAACCACTTCCCAGCATGAATCTCAACGCGAGCAGTCGCAGATGGTCGCTACCGCTTGCGTTGAGAAACCTCCTGTTCACATTGAGGAAGCTGCTGCTCACGCAGAACTTCTACTCGAGCGGCAGAAAGAAGCACCCTCTTGCAGTCTGCAATATGCTTTTTGCTCTGATTTTGCAGTGCAGGACAAACACCCGGCACTAAAAATCAGTGTGAAAAGGGCGAGGTAACCCACTCCCGCGTTCGCGGAACTTCACGTAACTTCGCAGATCTCCACTCAGGCTTAATTTTTATTTTACTCTGCGGAATCCCATAAAGTGAAAAGCCCCAACTTCCGCCCACCCCTACTAAAAATTACACTTGGAATTTTCGTGTCCCAACCATTTGGTGCCTGCAGCCTATATCCTGGATCACATGACTAGGTGTAGCAGGCAGTTGGCCTTTATGTATTGCTCCCAGACAGTGAGACATAAAAAGTAAAACCTAAATTAGTGTTGACCATAGAAGGACTCAACTGATTTAAAAATATCATCCGATACTAAACCAACCAATAATATAAAACTATAAACAACTTCAACTAATACAATCAAACAAACATTGAATCAACAATATAAAAGGCACAATAATTAAAAAAATTAAATACTTCAAAAACGACAAATGTTGCAAGACGAAGAAACTCTTCTGGTTTCTCTCAACAACCAAACCATTAAAGAAATATATATATCTGAACAACTACATAACCAAGTAATTCTTATATTTAAACTAAAACATAACTGGTATGAAACTTACAAACAGAAAAAAGCAAATAAATATTAATACACTCTTCAAATTTTAACTTTTTACTTCAAAATAGAAAAATCTACAAATTCTAAACCGATAAACAAAGTACTATTTAAAATGTAAAATGTAACTCATGTTTTTTTTCATTCAACATGAAAGAAAGCACCTACTCACCTTAAAATATATTCAACTGGAAATCCATGGGAAGCATCTCAAAATAAAATACATGTAAGTATACAAAAAGGTAGTAATTACATTTTTTAACGTTATTAAGAAATGTGCAAAAGTTAAAGCATAACATATATTTATACTATTACACTACTTACATATACAATGACAGAGGCCACCAAAATGATCACTTCTGTCATGCTCATGCTCTAAATGCCTAACCTGTGATCTACAGCAGTAAAGAAATACAAAGCAGTGTTGAGGCAGTATCTGTATAAAGAGACATGCTCATGCTCTGCATGACTGTCCCACGAGCTACAGCAGCAAAGAAATACCAAGCAGTGTTGAGGCAGTATCTGTATAAAGAGACATGCTCATGCTCTGCATGACTGTCCCACGAGCTACAGCAGCAAAGAAATACCAAGCAGTGTTGAGACACTCTCTGTATAAAGAGACAATAAGGAAATACCAAGAAGTATCCATACACTATTTGTTTATTCAGAATGCTTGAAGTGTGAACACTATTTTATGTAAACATTATTGTGATTATACATGCTTTAGATAACACATGTGTTAATATCATGGGGCGAACGATGGAGGAGTAAAGCACATCTCACATATGCCTAGCAGTAGCATGCATGTTTGGAATGCAATTGTTTATGATTTGTTGATGTTTCTATTATTTTGCTATTGCAGTGCTTTGGTAAAAGCGAGATCTAGCGAGAGCACACCATTGCAAGATCTTGTGAGACTACCTGATCATGACTGCCACCTTGGAAAAAGCTGTTCTCTGTAAATAGTGGCCACACTCTAAATCGGATGCTTGCAGTGCAGTGATCCTAAGCAGCACTAGCCTGAGTTTGGAGCAATGCGGTTCCTGGCTTCTGACTCAGAGTAAGAGAATACCGGTTCTGAATTCCTGTAGAACTGCACTACAGCCTTCCTTTGTCGAGTAAAGCTCCCTCTGTAGCTGCAATTCGATGTGTGGGCCATTTTGTAAGATCGGACATCATTGTGTTGAGTCACATACTTAAAGGTGGCAATTCCTTCTATGCAAGATTGCGGGAGCAGACTGCATGTTGTTGTGCCGCATTATTAAACAACCTGAAATTGTTGTTTGAGCATATTGTGAGAATCGACTCCATGTTATTAAGCCACATTGTAGAAACCTAAGATTCTTGTCTGTGTAGGAAGGGACTACCTCCAGTTAAGCCACATTTATGAAAGCACAGTGACTATTAAATATACTGCTTTGCGAAACCATTCCACCTTGAAAACACTTGATTCTATATTTTGAGCCGTCATGCCATATCAAGGGGTATGGAATTGCTTGTACATTTCTATGTTATAGTATGATGTAAACTCTATGTTCAGCATCGAAAGACTACCTTGCTTTCTGCATAATACAGTATAAGGAAAATTCTTACCACATAACAAAGCCTTTAATACATCACTGCAGGAATCCATAAGGTATGAATTCTCCTTCCTTTTCAGGTAAACCTTGATGTAGGGCCTTATTAGGAGTACGGCAGTCCACAGGACCACCTTACTCGTGGTGGCTGTTCGACCAACGTCACCACTGTGAATCCGCCTGCAGTAGTCAAAGTGTCGCGGTCAGACCATCACATGACAGCTGCGTCCACCAGGGGTCCAGGATCTCGCAGTGGTTGAACAGTGGAAGGGGGTAGCAATATCCTGGCGATGCCGGTGTGGTACTGCCACACATAATAGGAGTTGCCCTTCAACCACCCCTTTTATGGCAGTAAGCCCAAAATGAAATGGGTGGCGGAGAGGCAACTAAGGGGGCTCCAACATGTTGTGCCCCCCTGGAATTTGCACTCCAGTTCCTACATGGTGTTTCATGCATACCATAACATGCAGGAACTTGCTGTAGGTGCTTTCATGGGTGTGTCTGCAGTTAAGGCTCACTTATGAGCCGTATACAGCCGTCATCACGAGACCACTGTATACGCTGCAGATTACAGTTGTTATCCATCAGGAGGGCTCTCAACGGGCTGAGCGGTCCTCCTCTTGGCACAGTGGTGGCAGGCTGACAGGAGGGCTGTCAAACTGGTAATAATGCCTTAGTATCTAATAATAATTGAGAGACAGAGAGTAGTATGTGCATACAGTCCAGGGATGTTAAACTTACTAATTGCAGGTTTCATATTGTAATGGGTCCCTTGAACCCTTTCCACCATCTAGCTTCTCCAAACCTCTGGTTTATAAATCCATCAGAGTTAGTGCTGCTGGAAGGTGGGCATTTGGGGGTTCTACTCCTGAGGAACTGTGAGTCAATCAATCAATCAATCAATCAAAGCATTTATATGGCGCACTACTCACCCGGAGGGTCTCAAGGCGCAGGGGGGAAGGGGTCCGCTACTGCTCGAACAGCCAGGTCTTGAGCTGCTTCCTGAAGGCGAGGTGGTATCACAGCTGCTGGAAGCGGCGGCACTGGCGGGAACGAGGGGCAGCCTGAGCTCACTCCCGAGGAGAGTGCACGGTGCGAGGGGGTGACCGGCCCAATGGGACAGAGGTCACTCATTGAGTCTCTCATTTCACAGAAAAAAAGCACTTACTAAATCACATGGGCTACACATACAGCCAAGAATGTGTACGATTAGAAGCTGTAAAATGTACATGTACTAAATATTATTCTAATGTATGCTATGGAAGGGCAACTACAAAAGGTGATGTTGTAATACATGTAAGAGAGCACAACCACCCCAAATGTGACATAAATACAAGTGAGAGAAATGTTGTAAGGGGTGCCGGGATGCCCCTTAGCTGGGGCAGCTGCGCGCTATATAAGCATCTATAACATAACATAACATACGAGAGGTAAGCACTAGCTCCCAGGAACCCAAAAGAACAATTCTGAAAGATATACTAGCAAGAGTCCTCAAACAAATAACAGGGCAACTACCATCGATCCCCACTTTAAAACATTTAATTGCACAAACTAAAAAAGCCACCAGTGGATGTATTTTTTCATGCGCCTGTGACAGTATCAAACCATGTATTCAAATTCGCAGAGCAGGTCAAACCAGAAAACCAAAGTTGCCAAAAATGTAACTTCCTCAAGCAAACTTGAGACCTTGTACAAGTTGTATGGAAGTTCTATGTTTCTTCGCCGATGCTCCCAAGGCCCCAGACGTTTAGGAAAGTCCTTGGGACCCTGTGACATGGGTTTCCACATCCAGCCAGGTCCACTTATCGCTGATTTGCTGGCTTTCATTCAGGGCATTAGGACAAAATATTGAAAAAATAATATTGTGATCTAAAAATATTGTGTCAAGAATATCTGACATCAAAATATCGTGGACAGGAATATCGAAGGTAAAAATATAGTATTTAATGTTGTTTTTAATATCGTTGTAAAAAATATCAATGTAGAAAATAATCTAAGAAAGCTGTGAAAAGCCTTGGAATCCTCATCGATGAGGATTCATCTGTTACATCTCAGATAGGTGCAGTGACTTCATCTTTCTTCCTGCAATTTCAGAAAATTAGAAGATACTTCACCTTCAAAGCGATCATTCAAATTATAATCGCCTTAGTTATGTCCCTAATAGATTATGCCAATGCTCTTTTCATGTTACTCTCCTTTGACCTAACTCACAGACTGCAAATAGTAAAGAACCAAGCAGCTAGGCTGGTCTTTCGTCGCCCTAGACATTGCCACACCAAACCCATGAGGGAAAAACTACATTGGCTCCCGGTAGCTCAGAGATCCATCTTCAAAACTGGCTGTTTAGTCTTCAAATCCCTTCATGGTAAAAACCCAGCATTCATATCTTCCAGAAATCAGCGTAATACCCCTAATCGTCTGCTTAGATCAGCACACCTAAATCTATTAACTGTTCCTATAAGTATAAGGAAAAGGCTGGGTGGGGGCAGGTTTTCTGTGACTGCTTCCCACACTAGGAACACTTTCCCCCTTGAGATGAGATCCACTGTGAACTATGTGGGCTTCAGGAAAAGCTTGAAAACTTTGCTGTTTAATCAAGCCTATGGCTAACTACTTTTTATTGCAGATGCCTCTCTCTACCTCAGCGCCAAGAGGCCTTAATGGTGCGCGTGCGCTTAACAAGTACTTTATAACATAACATATAACATAACATGCCGGATATGATGGGGTGTCTGTGAAGACCACAGTGACAATAACACTACTGTGGCTGCAACTTTCTTTCACTCTCTTCCTAATGTCCTCCTTTTTCGTTCCTATGTGTATTATCTTTACTGTACACCAGTTGCAGGGGTATAAATGGACAAAGGAGGGATTGAGGTATCGTCAGTGTTCCCTCAAGACCAGGATAACCCTTGACCGAAGGTTAGTGTTTTACCATGAGAAATGGAATGTAGCTTTTTGCCATTGAAAATGAAAGTGCCCGTGTCTTAGGCAAACAGTATTTAACTGTTATATGCCCTTTTTAGCACCTCATTATGCATAGCTCCTGAAAATGCAGCAGAAAGTGATAAAATAATAGCTATATGTCACAATATTTCCATGCTCTTCAGCCATTCATTTAAAGCTTCGAAAATCTCGAGGAAGCTGTAGAGAGTTCATACATACCCCTGCACTTAGAAATAAAACACATAGTAGTTACGTAGACAGCAGCCTCAAAGAAGAACACATGTGCAACTATTCTTGCTCTGTGATATTGGGCTGCAATGTATACCTGTATGCGCTTTTCTCAAGAGGATCTCGCTAATTGTTGGCTCAGGAAGACATAGTTGACACCTAAAATGTATACGATTAAACTTCAGTGACAAATTATTGGACAAGTGCATTCTTCGTCAACCGCAAAAGAGGGCCAGTGGTGGAACAGGCAACACACGGCCCCAAAAGAGCTGTTGAATCAGCTGCCAGCACCTGTAGAATATCAATTGAACTTTAAACCTATACAACTATTCAGGGACCTCAGTGATTACATTTAAATTCCATCAGTTTACCCTCAAATCAAAGCACCATATCGGGGAATACATATCAAAGTGTGTACTATTGGCCGTCTCATAATTGCAATAACTTGAACAGCCGTAGATCTCAATTAGCCTAAAGAAGAGGTAGTACAGGAGTGCATGAACACAAATATTCATTTTGTTCTGGATAAAGAGCCATTGAAATATTCTTTGGGAAGCAGAGCTGAACCAGACTTAGAGAGACTAGAAGGCGGATATCTGGTGTGACCTGAAATATTGTATAGAGAAACAGCGCTGAACCAGACCTCAAGAGACTAGCAACCAGTTATCCGCTGTGACCTGAAATATTGTCATAAGAAACAGAGCTGAGCCAGACCTAAGGGACTAGCAACCAGTTATCCGCTGTGACCTGAAATATTGTCATAAGAAACAGAGCTGAGCCAGACCTAAGGGACTAGCAACCAGTTATCCGCTGTGACCTGAAATATTGTCATAAGAAACAGAGCTGAGCCAGACCTAAAGAGACTAGCAACCAGATATCTGCTGTGACCTGAAATATTGTCATAAGAAACAGAGCTGAGCCAGACCTAAGGGACTAGCAACCAGTTATCCGCTGTGACCTGAAATATTGTCATAAGAAACAGAGCTGAGCCAGACCTAAAGAGACTAGCAACCAGATATCTGCTGTGACCTGAAATATTGTCATAAGAACGAGAGCTGAGCCAGACCTAAAAGGACTAGCAACCAGATATCTGCTGTGACCTGAAATATTGTCATAAGAAACAGAGCTGAGCCAGACCTAAAAGGACTAGCAACCAGATATCTGCTGTGACATGAAATATTCTCATAAGAAACAGAGCTGAGCCAGACCTAAAGGGACTAGCAATCATATATCTGCTGTGACCTGAAATATTGTCATAAGAACGAGAGCTGAGGCAGACCTAAAAGGACTAGCAACCAGATATCTGCTGTGACCTGAAATATTGTCATAAGAAACAGAGCTGAGCCAGACCTAAAAGGACTAGCAACCAGATATCTGCTGTGACATGAAATATTGTCATAAGAAACAGAGCTGAGCCAGACCTAAAGGGACTAGCAACCAGATATCTGCTGTGACCTGAAATATTGTCATAAGAACGAGAGCTGAGCCAGACCTAAAAGGACTAGCAACCAGATATCTGCTGTGACCTGAAATATTGTCATAAGAAACAGAGCTGAGCCAGACCTAAAAGGACTAGCAACCAGATATCTGCTGTGACATGAAATATTCTCATAAGAAACAGAGCTGAGCCAGACCTAAAGGGACTAGCAATCATATATCTGCTGTGACCTGAAATATTGTCATAAGAAACAGAGCTGAGCCAGACCTAAGGGACTAGCAACCAGATATCTGCTGTGACCTGAAATATTGTCATAAGAAACAGAGCTGAGCCAGACCTAAAGGGACTAGCAATCATATATCTGCTGTGACCTGAAATATTGTCATGGGAAATAGAGCTGAGCCAGACCTTAAGGGACTAGCAATCAGATTTCTGCTATGACCTCTATCCTTGAATTGTGTGTCTGTTTCATATTAAGCATTGGTGACAGAAGGACCTCTCTGTCAACTGGACATATTGAGACCCTCAGCATCCCATAAAATGAAGAGTCCTTTGCAGCCAGAGGTCTCTGCTGAACCAGAACAAGCACTCACATGCCCACTGCTTTCTTTAGGTTAAGTAAGAGCCTGGCTTTAGCACACCAGTGCTAGGTGGAACCAAACTACAATGAAAGAAAGGCCAGAAAAAGAATGCTTGTTTTGTTAGGGGACCATGAGTGCTCCTGAGCCCTAATGCTATTTTTCACCAGTGTCAATAATCCTGGTACCATTTCTGGTCACCGTCACACTATAGTTGCAGAAAACAAACTATCAAACACAATTGATATAAGAGCGAAGATAGGAAAGCAACAAAACGGTAAATTCAGGAAAGGTAAAGTATCCAAATAAGGGGCATATCATTAAGAGGGGGTGATAATTATCGCGCAGCACACTTAGCGCTGGGATAATTATCGCCACCCAAATCTGAGTTTTATCGCGGAGATAGCGTGCTATCAGCAACGCTTATCTCCACAGCGATAAAATTCATAGTGCAAGCTGCCCAACTGTGTGATTATCGCTGGCAATCCAGCCACAACTTTTGGCGATAGCTTGCGGACAGGGCCTCACATACTTAGCCATGATATCCACCTTCCATAGGATATCATGGCTAAGTCAGTTTCACAGCAGGTATAAGGAAAGTAGCGATAACAGAGGTTATCGCTACTTTTCTTATCGCTTAGCGACATTTTTCCCGGTATCCTGTGGTGGAACGCCGACTTTGCATCTCATTAGAGATGCAAAGCTGGGCGTTAAGGCAAAGGGCGAAGAAGCATGGATTCACGTGTTAGCGTGACCTTGCTAATAGGGCGTTAGAATTATCGCATCTTTTCGGCCGAAAACGGCCGCAAAAGCGGAGATAATTTTTTAACGCCCCCTTGTTGATATGCCCCAAAATTCCTAGGGCATCCCATTCTAAATATACCCTAAACTATTCAGGTTATCGCAAAATGTGCTTGTACTGCCATATCCTAAGATTTTATTAAAATCTAAGTGCCACTCTTTAGATGTACATTAAAAAAAATACTGAATCACAAACTGATGAACTACCGGAGATTGCCAGGTCCAGGCTTTCATCACTATTAGCAGGCTTACCGCTCTCAAAATATAAAACATTTGTAATATTCTAGTTCTGTTGTAAAACGTTCCTCTGCCCTTACGACAGAGTTGCCCCATAAAAAATATATGCAAAAACGATATATTGTAACTTTTGTTTTGTTTACTTTTATGATTATGATTATCACCGAAAAACGTTTTATGATGATATATGGTAACTACTCAAAGGAGCTTGCAGAACGTAAACTTATAAGTGTTTTAAACTATTGTATGGTATTCCCAGCAGATTTTGCTAAAAGTTCAGGTTTTCTTACTAATGTAGGAATGCAATGATCACCTTTAGTAATGCCTGTGAATGGATGCTGTTGGGTTTTAGAACTATACAGAAATGCCCTTTGTTTTTGGGGCAACAGCACTGGCACGATTAATGTCATACATCCGGAAGATGCAATTTTTGAGGCATGTGTGGTAGACATTCTGCTAGGAAGAAGGCCAGTCTTCCTTTAATGGTTAAGAACACAACAAAATCGTAAGAACTGCTGTTGGGAAAATGACGGTAAGGGTTAAATGTAGATCAAAATTGGAATAGGATGGGAAACAGCTATTAAAACACGGCTGTTACTACACAACTCCTTTTACTATGCATTCTTTTACAACACATATGCCTTTACCACGCAAATATTTACAAAAAATTAACGTTGTATAGATATGCATGTTAAGGGCATATGCTTGGTACTGGCGGTAAGGGCATATGCGTGGTACACGTGCCAGTGTTAGAGGCGGCAGGCCTGAGAGCAGAAGTCAGCCTGGGACCAGGGTTCAATTCCCGACGCGGCAGGGTCGTGGACCTTGGTCAGCAGACTCGATAATTCTCGCTTCGGTGCTTACTCTAATCAGGGGTTCCACTCGGCAACTCTGGGCATTAGCTTGCCTAATCTCCACAACGGCCCCACCAATTCCGGGGATGCCTGGCTCCACCTTGGGGACTCCCAGCAAGGGACCATCCCACAGGGAAAGCCAGGACGGGTTCCCCAGAGTTATACAGCGCCGGGACGCCCCGTTGCTGGGGCAGCTGTGCGCTTTACAAGTATACTACATTTACATTTACATTTACAAGTGTGTGGTAAGGCCACATGTGTGGTAAAGATGCCAGCGTGGTTAAAGTGATCTGCGTCAATAGAAGAAATGAAGAGACCCTTCCACTTCCTCTTTACGACCTGCACCGCACCTGAAGAGATGCCTGGTCGTCGTTGAGAGTGAGGTAAGGGGGATTGGACCTGTGGCGAAGGGGAGTCGTTTTAGGGCTTGGGGGGGGGGAGCGGGGCATGGTTTTATGGCTTTAGGGTATTAATAGAAAGGACTGCAGGGTCATGCAGGGGTCCTGTTTTAGGGTTCAGGGCAGGGGACGGGTATTTTTAAAACTGCCTGGGGGATGGGGCAGGTTATGTAGGGGTACTGTTTTAGGGCTTAGGGAAGGAGACGGTATTATTTAGGATAGGCTAGAGGCGGGGGGGGGGTCACGCTGAGGTCCTCTTCTAGGCTCCAGGGCAGGGGTATTTGTCAAAAGGGCTGGGGGCCAGGAAAGGATTATGACGGTGACCAGTTTTAGGGCTCAGGGCAGGGGTCAGGGAAAACCTTTTCTACGCATATGCATTTAAAATTCATGCTTTTACAACAAAATTTGCTTTAAATGCATATTCATTGTTAGAAAATGCATGGTAAAGGTCATGCGTGGTAAAGGCATTCAGTGTGTACCTCACAAGTGGTAAATGCTTGCAGTGCAACAGAATGTGTTGTACCTTCATACCACCATCTGCAATTCAGTAAAATGTTAAAATCTCTAGCAAAGCAAATATGCTCCACAACAAGTAGACAATCTTGGATTATTGCATGTTGGGCAATACATGTACAACCAGGGTAGGAGTAAAAAGGTTCCAGGATGTTAATCAGACGTCATGACGTCATGTCATCACAGCTATGTATGAAACCACATGTATAATTTGTGCATTGTGTAGCACTGGATGTAATATTTTACATCTTCATATCATACATAACCAGTGTACTTACATAGACTAGACCACACTGACTATATACACTACTATCCATTCAGTTCCGGCCTTTGCAAATGGTTAGGTGTGGTTAGGTGTGAAACTAAGTGTAAATATGCACTGTCAAAATAGTAGAAATAGTAGATTCCTGCAAAATATCTTTAACCCAATGGAGCACAACAGTTCTCATATACCTGGGTCATCATACTATTGTCATGATGTTAAATATATGTTAAAGCAATATAAATCAAAAGGTAATTACCTAAAAAAAAAAGTAAATTGACATACTACCAACAGTTAACTCAGTAAAAGGACATGTAAGCTTACTTGAAGTTATGTAGGTTTCCAAAAGTTCCTACAATGTGCCCCTGAAACCACTACACACTTCTTCAGTGAAAAGTGGGATCCAAGCTAGTTGAAAACAGCCATAACAGCTCAGGAATGACAGCCTAAAAATCTCAGAGATTTTCAAAGTCACAAAACCTGAAACATGTAGGAAAATCCATACTCAATTGTTTCAAACTTCATCCACCTAGAAACTACTGATGCTTCATTGTTTAACATGCTTGGAAAAGGAGGGGAAGTGGGTAATTACTGGCTTCAGGTAGCTTTTTTCCCACTTATGCAATTGTATTGGACAGGGACTATTTCAGTGCTTTATGTACTCGAAAGAGTGCATTTACTTGTTGTATTTGAATCTGTAATATTGTTGACCCAGGCAGGTCGCAGAGGCTTCTCTAGAAAAGATTTTAAGGGATGCCCAAAGGTGGGGAAAGTTCAAACTGAAGATAATGTGAAGAATGTCCCTGAGCACATGTCTATTTTTGTGTAATATAGGCATGCATTTATACTGAAGGTTAGGACTGTAGGTGTCTCAAATGTTAAGTGCAGATCTTTGCACAGAATATTAATATGTTCTTTTATCGCACTGCTTATGGAACTAAGGGTCAGATTTACTAAGCCCTTGTTTCACGCAAGAGCAACACAAGCGCTTAAGTGAGATTTACTAAGCCATGAAAAGCCACCTTGCATGACTGTGTGGCTTAGTGGCTCAGAAGTTATACTGCAGATATGAGGACTTGGACAGCGAAGGTCATCCGGGCTGTAATGCTAGCATGGAAAATCTACATGTAAACAGAGACCACAGTTGACAGGGTCTATGAGACTACATGCCCACATTATTATTTGTTTTTAAAAACAGGTCCCCATGTTTTTTGTTAAAATGCAAATGTTGAGGCATCTCTGGTTGAAAGTGAAGTGAAGAAGGGGTAGGGTCACTTGTGTAGTGAAGCCAAGCGCGGGACAGACAGCTGTAGAAGAAATAGGCCTTCTCACTAGGGTAATTTCTACCTGAAAGAAATGTAAATGTGCTCAATATGTTAACCATCAAATGTAAAAACTGCTTAGGAGCCAGTGTATGCTTTAATTGAGTGTCATGGTGAAAAAGATGTATTATTTTTGAGAGGTAAAGTAAGGTGTTATCAGTCAAGTTCTGCAATTTGTCCTCTAGCAGACACTTATAAAAATGCTGGCACTTGATACAATCTTACTAATTCTAACTGAAATGTATACTTTAAAACATTTGTTTTATTTTAAACAATTATTTTGCTGCAGCCTATCATATACAATTCTAAAATAATGACTTACATATTGACATTGCTTAATGTCACAAGCTGGGATCTTGTAGCGCTATAAAAGTACAACCAGATTCAATTCTGTGACTCTCTAGTGACTTCATGTACACATACATATGTATATTAAATAAATAAAGAACTGTTGTTCTGCTCATCTCTAAATTACATAAACAGAGACACCATGTGGCAGCTCTCATAAGTGCTGGTGTTAACAATTAAGTGCCGGTGGCAAGCACCGGAAAACACCAGCTTAAATTGATCACTGTAGTGATCACATTAGCCAATTAAGATTTCATAACCTAAAACAGTGCATTTCTCACTAAATTTGTATTGTGTTTTCATTTAACGCCTGAGCATTATTTTATATGCACTTTCCTAATGTGAAAAAAACAACAAAATAGTTAAAGAATGGCTTTTAGCCTGCTACCACACTCAATCACCTCTGCCCCCACGGCACTTAGGGCCTAATTACGAGTTGTGCAGTCCTTGGAACCGCCAAACCCATGGTGACGGTCCCTGAACTGCCAGACTGGCTGTCTATGTGCCGTATTACAAGTACGGTGGTAGGACCACCAAAGGACCGCCACAACCATCAGGGATCCCTGATCCCTCTGCGGTTGGCACAGCACGGTGAGGCTGTAATATTCTGGTGGAGCTGATGCGGCACCACCAAGCATATTATGAGTCTCCTCATTGTGACCCTTTTTTTATGGCAGTGAGCCTGCCATAAAAATGGTGGCAGTGAGGAAACTAGGGTGTTTCTGTACACGGGGTGCATGCAGGGGGGCACATGTTGTGCCCCCCTGTAGATTTGCTTCCCCTGTTCCTGGATGGACAGAAATGTACACCATTGTGCATATCTGTCCATGCAGTAATGGGCTGCGGCTCTCCAATGATGGTGTCTTTTTAACACCTTCAGCGCGGCGCGAATTTTCGCGCTGTGCTGTAGGTTCTAATGAGCCAATGGGCTCATGACGGAACGGTTCCGTCATGAGCACAGCTCAACCGACGCTCATGACGGAACCGTTCCGTCATGAGCATCGAAGGGGTTAAGGCTCTACTATGAGCCTTAGAAAGGCACCACCGTGGGACTGCTGTTGCAGGACTGCCAGCCAGCATTACAACTTGTAATGCAGTCGGTGGACTGACTATGGGGTTGGTGGTCTTGGAGCGAGGCGTTGGTGTGGCGGCACACTTCAAGACCACCAAACTCATAATCAGGCCGATAGTCTTAGAGTTTCCATGTTTTTTATACAGTTTCAAATGCTGCTTGTAAATCAAGTCAGCCTGGAAATGTGACATATAAACAAGGTTGCATTTCCAGGGCATATTCATCTACAAATCTTTGCAGAGTCATTTGGCCCCCTCTAAATACAGCCACAGACTCCCAAGTGGGAGTGTCCCAAAGTTTGAAGACGTCTGTAATACAGGCTCCCAGTCAGGCACTTAGGTGTCACGTAATGCTTTTACTGAGCATGTGTAGACGCACATGTGGTACAAGACGTTACTTGTGCCTGAAACTAACAAGCATTTAGCATAATGCAGGAGCAGGTCCTGCTAAATTGGGAGTCTCATGCATCATTTTAGTTGCTTGTTGGTGATAGCCTACTAGGATGCTGAAAATGATCTCCGGATTCTATCACAGGGTTTGCTCAGTTTCTAGAATGCCCAATCTAGACCTGATTTGTTTTATTGACAATTTGGTGATGGGCCACAAGGAAGGTCTAGGAGGAATGCAAGTAATGCACTATCACCACCTGGTCCCACCCTAGTTATTCCATTGCAGGCAGACTTTGCAGTGCATTGTGCACATATTGCTTCCCTATACTTACGCTGTCCGGTTTTGGTTTAAACCTATAATAACTGATACAATCCCACCTAAAGGGAAATAGCCCTCACCAGTGTAAACATATAAAAACTGAAAAAACACCTGCAGAACCACAAACTAAATGCCAATCAAATGGAAATGGAGAGTGAGTCATTTTTTTCTTCCTGAAGGGACCAATACAATGTAACTTTGTTATACAAGCTAGAAGCAAGAAAGACTGGACTAACATTATTCTGCTTGAGTTTTGTTGTTTAGGGATGTCACTAATATACTATTTGTTCCTCCTTTTGCTTTTGATCACTCAGGAGCGCCGGGACACCCCGTTGGGGTAGCTGTGCGCTATATCAAAATGCACTAAATAAATAATAAATCAATTTTTTCGTTTTGTAGTCTTTGGTCTAAAGATGAAGGGTTTAGAAGCATGTTTTAGATCTTATTTAACTATCTTATATACTATAGAGAATCAGGAAACATCAAAATAATATTTGACATTGTGGCTGCTTTTCGAATCTTTCACTGATAGATAAAATGGCTGGTTTCATAAGAATTTTTCCCAATATGTGCTATCACATTTACCTACAGAGAATGGATAAAAACCCATGATACATCGGTCCCCAGTTTCTAGTCAGTATTGATAGTAGGTGAATTGCCAACACCTCAGGCTTTAAACATTCAATACAGGGTATAGTGACAAGTATATGTGAAAAGAGTGCTATCACCAAGCATCTGGGATAGTGGTGAAAACATGACCCCAGACTTTTGGAAAACATGGAAACCAATGTTATTTGGAATGCTGCTGCATAAAGGTTATTTCTAAGTTCAAAAAAGATTGGAGTGATATTGTTTGTATTTGCAGTGATTCAGCTATGTATATGAAAAAGCTGTGTTATGACCTGTCAAAATCGATACCTGAGCTGAATTGCTTCCCTGTAATAGATCCTTGCCACTTGTTAAATGATATGCTGAAAGCATCTTTACAATCTTCAGAGTTAATGAAGTAAGCTATTGACTTTTTAGTCCATTCTTGTGCACTGTTTTGTTATGTGCGGGAACTAAAATGCAAATATTTCTCGCTTTGGAGGCATCAAAAAAAGAGTCATCCCAACTGTGTCACTTAGCTGATGGTTGTCAGTCTTAGGGGCTGTGAATGCTAATTATCCATGTGGAAACCATTTACAGAATTGATGGTGCCAAAAGGCAAGAAATGTGAGGATCTATTGTCGCATATTGATAATGATGTGAAAAAAAGTACACTCTACTGCATTCTTAGATTTTTACAGGACAACATAACTGCTGTAGTGTACATAATAAAACAAGTAGAGTCTAAAAACACCCTGGTCTGCGAAATGTTCAGCATAATTGGTCTAGATGTGAAACATCTCCTTGAGAGTAGGATGGGTGACATCATTAGTGACTTTGTCACTTCAACATGTTCCATGTTAGAGTGCTTGCCACTTGGTAAGCAAAGCAATTTTGACAAGCAATTCAGGAACTTTAATTTTACAATGTATGAAAAATGGCTTGCAATGATGTATAGAAGTGTCCTTTCACCAACCATGGCATTTGAAGTCGATGAAACCTCAATGTGCAGAGTTTTCTCTGTAGTTTAAAAAGTGTTGCTTCATTTTTGACCGCTTCAATAACTCTAAGGCAGCCACGGCCGGCAGTGGGAGTACCAGCAGGGCGGTGACGTGGGGAGGGGGAGGGGCAGGGTGGGGGGTAGTTATGTATGGATTACGGAGCTTCCCAGGTAAGTAAACATTTAAATAAATAAAACGAATTTCGTTGAGTGCACTGCATCCCCAAATGCAATGCAGTGCGCGCAACGGAATTTGTTTTATTTATTTAAATGTTTACTTACCTGTAAAACTCCGTAATCCATACATTACTATCCCCCACCCTACCCCTCCCCCTCCCCACGTCACCGCCCTGCAGGTACTCCCACTGCCGGCCGTGGCTGCTCTAAGGGCATAAGCGCCCAGTTCAACGCAAATGCTACCGAACCTGCCCAGAGAATCACAGTCTTCAAGTGCACCACTATTGGCATTGAAAGCTATGTCAGTGGCCAGAGTTAGCAAATTGTGTACTGGCCGTGTTGGCGTTGCCCTTCTCACGTGCCAAAGTTGAGAAGGCCTTTTCACAGAAAAAAGTTTACATGGAAAGGCAAAAGTGAGCGCACATGACCAAAGACTCACTGAAGAAGTATTTTATGGTGTACTACAATTAGTTTGATTTGCAAAAATGTATTTCGACCTCTTATACTCTGTCCTTACATTGTGTATATACCACTGACTATCAGTGCAGTAAGCAAGCAATAATAAAAGCAAAATGTTCCATAAACACCGGAAAAACGCTGTTTTTGTTGTTTTTAATGGCGTGAAAATGTGTAACCACTGATAACGACTGTTTTTAAGGCATTGAAATCACTTAAAAGCACTGAAAAAAAACCACAAGAATTTATCAAAAATAGAAACTGGAAACAGGAAAGCCTACCTATATCTTGGCATATGTCACTCCGCCTCTTGGTGACATAAGACAGAAAATGTATTTCCTTGTTCAGGGCTTCAGCAAGCCGCAACGTCCTAATCTAGCGTAGTGTTTGTATGTCTTTCATTGCCTGCTCTGTGCTGGAGCATGCACTTTCATTCACTACTTTCAGTTGTCTCTCCTGCTCATGAGTGGCTTCAGACCTACATCAGTTCTGTAACTTAAGGTGGGGGCCAATTCAGATCTCTCCTCTGTCTTCCAGTCCGACGATCATGGCTGGTGAGGTCTGTGATTGGCCTGTAACTATACAGATAAAACTTAGCTTTGAAAGGAGTCAGTGAATGTTTTGTAACAGAATCAGGGAGCATTGTGACCTGTTCACCGTTGATATTTTTAGACCTCAGTTACTTTCTGCTGCACATCTATTGTATTTACTACATGATTCATATAGGTAAGGAAGGTTGTGGGTAAGCCTCTTGCTAATATTTTGATGGCTTTGTTGCATAGTCCCTACTTCTGATTTAATGGCTTTCCTCCCTATTCTGGAATTTGTAGTGCAGAGGAGTAATTCAACCTCGCAGTGTTTGATTGGGTAATGTATCCTCACATTGGTGATGCCAGTCCTTACTTTGCAATGTATTGGAGGAACTATTTTCTCTCCCTCTTTCCCTGTTCTGCCTCCTCCTGTATCCCCTTCTGATTATCCATGTTCCAACTCCCTACCCAGAGTCCTCCTACACTTTCATCATCCCTGCTTATTCGGCACCCATGGTATCCTTCAGGCTCATTGGGCAGCCACCTTAAAATGGCTTTTTGATCATTCATCTTGAAATGGGTTTTGTTTTACTTTAACAAACCCATTCAAAGATGGCAGGCACAGATGCAAGTGCATCTATGATAGCCACCTCTAATGCATATTTATCTGGGTTATATTTTAATTCATTTTGTAATATTTGAACCAATTCCATTAAAAACTGACTGCCACCGATGAGTAAGCATCCAAGACGGCCATCTTTGTATGGGAGTTGTTTAAACATAACAAAATACATGCAAAGATGGCAGTAGAAGATGCTGGTGCCTCTGCAGCAGTCTTTAAATGGATTTTATAATATTTAAAGAAATTATAGCAAGATGGCTGCCCTGGTCATTTGCTCATTCATGGCTGCTATAGACAATGTCAGAAGGAATTGTACAGCTTTTACCGCCAATACCTATTGGCTTTGCTAAACCTTGTTTATTTTAGATGTAGGTAATTAGCAATGAATTTTATTGAATTGATGCAGATTATGGGAAATATTGCCTTCTTTAAATAAAAATTGCCTTTTAATAAAAATGATATTTGTATATATTTGAACTGAGATTTACGGTAGTGTTTAAAACTTTTGATGATTTCATTTAAAATGAGAGGCCTAGATCAAGGTCAGTAGAGACGATAATGGGAAAACCTAAGGTGAAATGTTAAGTGAAATAGTACTGGGCTAACTTGAGACTGCGGTGAGTCAGACAGAGTTCTGAGCTTCACTGGGTATAATAAGGTCAAGGGAGGCAGAAGCAGCACATCCCACTTTTATTGTGAACTTGCAAAGTATCAGAACTACGACTTTGGGGGCATTAAGGGGGTTTATGGAGGATCACAGAGCAGGCAGTGGTCTTCATTATTCTGCTGTGGCTTCACTCCATGCAATGGATATGCCGCTGCGGCCTAACCTCTGAGTATCTATTAGAATCCAGGTAAGTCCCACGCTGTGATTCATACCCTGTGCCTCATGTCTACAGTAAGGCTATGTTAAGATTCAGGGAACCAGGGGAGGGAAGCTGAGCTCATTAAACTTTAGCATGCCTCGATCCAACATTCAAGAAAGAACACTAAAACCAGGGAGAAACAAGCTGCAGGTTTCATGGACTGAATGACAATTCATTCTGTGGCGAAAGGGAGAAAATAAGGAGAAAATGCAACATACCTCGACGGCTGTGAAACCATAACCATGTTTAACAGATATGATGCCATTTTACATAGATTTTCGGATGGAGTGTGCACATGATTGAATATTAGCTGGTCATTATCAGACCGAGTAATAGGAACTTATAAAGGAGGAATACGCTGTGTATACTGTGCAAACCCTACTGGATGCTCACTTCCAAGGAAGAGAGGATATTTAAGTGTTTCACCCTGTTGACTTTATAGCACATGTTTCTTTTTTGGTCTGCAGTAAAGACAGCTTCAGCTACCTTGCCTGCCTCATGTTTTTCAAAATAAATCATACGAAAATAAATACATATATAGATGCACCACATCAACACTCTTTTTCCATTGGTTTCTTCAAATGTCACTCAGTTAATGGTCCCTCCCTCCTTAGTCCAAAATAGAGATGAATGAATATTCAGTTTGAGTGGCTGTATTTTTTCTATTGCACGTGTATACACACACAATAAAAAAATAGTACTCTATGAGTAAAACTATTTTGAAGCATGTACTCACCACTGAATGCTAGTACTTATGTGCAACAGGATCATCAACTAATGTCACAACGTCCAAGACATTTATTGTAATTTACTATGCTGGCACATGACTATCAATCAGAGCTGGTGTATTTCTTAAAATAGCAATAATATATGAAAGTGTTTGGTTGAAACCACACTCTGCCAACTTTGTGATTGAGATATAGATCTGAACAAACTAATAATTTTAGATGCTTGTAGTTCCCACTGGCTAGTAGTTTTACGTATAGTAGGGTGACATCAACTATGTCCATAACATTCAAGACATTTACTGCAAGTTGACTCATCACTATCAAATAGTTTTGGTGTGTTTATTTATCCTTTAAAAATGAGCACAAGGCATTAGAGTAGGAGGAGTGACACAAATGTCCAGGCTGAAACCACAAATCTCAGCTTTCTGACTGACATTTCAACCAACAGTATCTGACTTGAAGGAGACCTTTAGTAACAACTTGAAGCACTGCAGCAGCTTGGCAGCTTGGCTGCCCTTGCACTTCTTTCTGATGCACTGGTGTTGCAAGTACATGCATTCATTGTGTGCAAACATTCCAATATGTTAGAGTAATTCTGTAAGAGGTGTGCAGTTGTCACCCTCCACTGGGGGACACATGCTAATTCCTAAAAAGAAAGGAAAAGTTTCATTGTTGGAAGTAAGTCCATGGCAAACATGATTTTGCAGATTTATTTATTTTTTATTGCTGTTTTTTAATGAAAACTTAGACCTAGGTGCAAAGCAGAGCTGTATGTTTTTTTTAAAGATGTCAACATTTTGTACCTTCTGCATAACTCTTCCCAAGTTTATGTAGACATGCGGGAAGAGCTATGGTGCCATTGTACGCATCTGTGAGAACCTCTGTAGTAGTGTAGTGCACCAAGCTTTCCATCTTCACTGCACTATTCTGTGTAGATCTCTATTGGTAATATAGCACAATTGCAGCTTTCCATCTCTTTTGCAGTGAGTATTCTATGATGATCTGTATTGGTAGAATAGTGCAGCTGCAGCTTTCCATCTCCGCAGTCCTTCATTACCCTTGCCTGTGAGGACCTCTATTAGTAGTACATTGCAACTGCAGTTTTCCATTTCCATTGTGCTTTCTGTGAGCATCTCATTGGCTAGTAAAGTTGTGGTTGAATAAACGTCCCACAAGTAATGTTTATGAAGAGGCTTTATTGGAGCATTCACACACCAAGAGCAAGGAAGCACAACTGACAAGAACACTCCATTGAACTTAGAAAACATATTGAATATTAACATAATGGGAAAAAATAACGATAATTGCGATGAGTTTGACTGTCCACTACTATGCACCTAAGCTGTAGTAGAACACTTGACAATTAACATTCTAGTCTTACAATCTAACTATCTACATTTACACCATACCTTCCATCTTAAAAAAAAAGGGTGCAATAAGAATATTGATGTAAAAATATTGACTTGCACAAATATCGAGGTACAAATATCGCGGGTCAGAAATATTGTCAGACAAAATATCGTGGTCAAGAATATCGATTTTCGTTAAGTAATATCAATGTAAAAAATGTCGAAGTCTTTAATGTCATTTAAACAATATAGGGCCAGATGTAGGTGGGCAAATACCGAACGGAAACGGTGAAATTCGTTAAATTTCACTGTTACCGACCGGTACTTAGCCATGCAATACCGATTCCTTATTGGCCTTGCATTTAAGAAATCCGTAATACCGATTCCTTAAATGCAATGTAGGTAGCACTTAAAATAGTGCACCTCAGCCTTAACGAATCGCTATTTACCACCAACTTCAAGTTGGTGGTAAGTAGCGTTTCCTTTCAAAAAGCAGTTTTTTGCTTTTTGAACTGTGCCATGTGGCACACATCCATGCCCTTAGGGCATGCATGTGTGCCACATGTGCACACATGCACATTTCAGGGGTGCAACAGGGTGTCCTTTGGACACCTTGAACTAGCTCCCGGTATTACCGATTCGGTAGTACCGAATCGGTAATGTCGAATGTCTTCACATTCATTCCTATGGGCCTCCAAGCCCATTGGAATGAATGGGTAGGTATTCGTTATTACCGAATCTCAATTACCGATTCGGTAAAACCGAATATTAAGAATTCTGTATTTTTTACCGAATTCTTGCCTACATCTGAGATACCGATTTCTAAATACCGAATAGGTAAAATTCGGTATTTAGGAATCAGTATTTTACTATTACCTACATCGGGCCCATAGCTGTTAAAAATATCGATTTTGTATTATTGTTATGTATTTTAGTATATATTTTATATGTGTGTGATGTTTGCTTTTGTATTATATGTGCTACAATTTTAGTCGTTTTTTTTTAATTGAATTTTGCGTTTTTAGTTCTGTAGCGGGTTGTGGGTTTATAGGGGAATAGGGTGGAAAGTAATTTAATTATATAAAATGAATTTATTATTTATAGTAGTTATTTTTTTTATTTTTTTGTGAAACTTGCGTTTTTAGTTCCGTAGCGGATTGTGGGTTTATAGGGGCATTGGGTGAGCAGAAATTTATTATATAAAATGTATTGATTATTTATTGTGTTATTAATATTTTTTTATTTGAAATTTGCGTTTCTAGTTCTGTACCTGGTTGTAGGTTTAGAGGGGAATAGGGTGGGAAGTAAATTAATTATATAAAATGTAGAAGAATTTTTATTTATTAATATGTGTTTAATTGTGATGTTACAGTGTTAAATGTGTAAATTAATTTATTAATAATTGTTTAATATTTAGTTGTGAAATAATTTAAATTAGTTAATTAGTAATTAATTATGGGAATTATGTAGTTAATTTTAGGTGTGTGTTGTGTTGTTTATAGGTGTAAATGGTGTAAAGGGTGGGAAGTAATTTATTTTTTAATAATGAATTAATAATTATTTGTTAATTATTTTACATTTATTAATTAGTAGGTATTTATGGTAATTGTGTAAATAATTGTAGGTGTGTGTTGTGTTGTTTATAGGTGTAAATGGTGTGAAGGGTGGGAAGTAATTTATTTTTTATTGATGAATTATTAATTATTTAATTCATTTAAATTAATTAATTAGTAATTAATTAGGGTAATTGTGTAATTAATTTTAGGGGTGTGTTGTGGATAATATAGTGTTAAAGAATGTGTACCTAATGAATGTTTATTATCTTGTTTTATTAATAATATATTTTAAATTCATGAATAAATATGTTAATTATGGAAACAATTTTAAGTAACAACGTTGATGTCTTTTTTTATTGGTTTTGTGTTATAGGGTAGGAAACAAAATAAATATATTTAGGTTACAAATAATTTGTTTGTTTGTGAATATTTGCCTCCTATTAAATAAATATTGTTTATAGATGTATTTATTACTTTTTAAATCATATGTGTACCTTTTTGTATTATGTAATTAACATTACAATATGTGTTCCTTTAAATGTTTAATATATTTAATTGTGGATTTTTAAAATATTCTTTCTTTATTTTTAAGATTATTGAATTTATTTTAATTGTTTAAATGTTAATAGTAATGTTTGTTTCTCTGCTATCCAATAGTTTCCCTACTGTTGCACTCACTGGAGTGTGAATAGTTTTTTTTTTTACCCTTCCGCTATCCAGCAGTTTCCCTTTTGTTGCACTCACTGAAGTGGGAATAGAAATTTTTACCCTTTCACTATCCTGCACTTTCCCTACTGTTGCACTCACTGGAGTGCAAATAGTACATTGTATCCCTTCGCTATCCAGCACTTTCCCTACTGTTGCACTCACTGGAGTGGGAATAGTACATTGTATCCCTCTGCTATTTAGCACTTTCCCTCCTGTTACACTCCCTGGAGTGGGAATACCCCTCTGCTATCCGAAATTCTCCCTCATTGGAGTGCGAATGATAATGTTTACCCTTCCGCTATCCAGCACTTTCTGTACTGTTGCACTCACTGGAGTACGAATAATAATTTTCACCCTTTCGCTATCCAACACTTCCCTACTATTGCACTCACTAGAGTGGGAATAGTATTTTTTACCCTTCCGCTATCCAGCACTTTCTCTACTGTTGCACCCACTGGAGTGGGGGATAGTAATTTTTTACCCCTCCGCTATCCAACACTTTCCCTACTGATGCACTCATTGCAGTTGGAATAGTAAATGTAATTTTGCTATCCAAAATGTTCCCTACTGTTGTATTTATTGTATTGCTAAATTTTAATTTTGTTTTAATAGTTTAATGTTTTCATTATTGATAGATTTTTTAAATTATTGATATATGTATATATTTTATTTTTATATAATTTAAAAGGTAAAAAATTAAATAAAGATAATAGTTAATACATTATTTTAACGAAACATATGTATATGTATAAATTATTTTGTTTTTGTGTTTATATTTTTTAAAATAAGTTTAATTTTTATACTTAGTTAATATGTATATTATATTTTATTCATTTTGTTAAAGAGAATATAAATGTTTTATATATTTAACATATGTAATTTTATTTTATTTATATTTTTAAATAAATATTTTTTGCATCTGTATTTTTAACTTCGATATTTTTGATTCAACATTTTTATACTTACTTGTTTAAGTATAGGGAGTCGATATTTTTACTATCTATATATTTCATTTGATATTTTTACCATCAATGATTTTACCATCGATATTCTATCAGTGTATCAAAAAGAAAGACAAAAAAACTATATTTGACTAGAAAAACTAGTATCTCAAATTTTGTAGATAACACTCTGAGGGACATTAGTATGGCGGGCAGACTTTGTCTGCCCGCTATACCCCTGGGAAACGGGACCGCCCGCTGAGGGTGCGGCGGTCCTGCACTTCCAATTACAATGCGCCGGCCACACTGGCGGGCGCATGGCACATGGCGCATTTGTGACATTGCGGCGGGCGGTGCTGAAAGCTCCGCCCGCTGCAATGCCACAAAGGCAGGCAGGTTGTGCCTTTCAATGCACAATGTGACAGGCACCGCACGGTGCCTGCCACGTTGTACATTGAAATGCATGTGCACCCCCCAGAGTCCCTGGGGGCCCGCAACGAGCCCCTGCATGCAAACACAGCCTGCCTTTCCGTGGCGGCAATGCCACAATGGAAAGGCATATTCCCGCCCACACCGTAATATGGCTGGCGGTGTCTAAGAGACACCGCCACCATATTGAACCCTTTTCCGCACGGTCGACTTGTTGACCGGGTGGAAAAGCGGCGGACGGTCTTTCCATTCGCCACAGACCCCGCAGCCATAGTAATATGGTGGGGGGTCTTTGCTGCAAGGATGGCGGGCGGATCGACCCCGCTGGGCCGGCGGTGACTACCGCTGGCCCGAAGCCATCCTAATGGGGCCCTCTATTTCTTTTTAAAATCTTCTACTAGGTAATGATCTATCTAAAGAATGTCCAAGTGTTTCAACATTTTTTACATTTATGGTATCACTGGCAAAATAAGGTTCATTGTTGCTATTGCAATCTCTGTGGGCAGAAACATTCTCTTTGGTCAATCAGAATGTGCTCCACCAATACACATTGCTTAATAAAGCAGATGCCTTTCATAGTTTCACTACTTTAAAAACTTTAGAAAATGTATAACACCCCTTTTTCACATTCATAGGTAATTTAACTTTTACTTTGTTCCCCAGACTCAAATGCTTTTGTTCACAAACATTCACATTCGTTATATTTTCCTTTCTAATCAGAATTAACATTCACCATTTCATAAATGTTCTTAAGCTCAACCATATTATTCTTTGTATTTAACCAACTGGGGGTTCAACTCCTATCTTGCTTTCCTTCCCTTAAGCAACAGAAAAGTTGGAAATTTTATTGTACAATGCAGGTTTAATAATATGGCCAAATCGGTTCTACTACATTATTCTTGACATCAATGCGTAGCTTAAAAGGCAATTGAATATTTTCTACCAGAGTTGTATTAAATCTTTCAGCTAAACCGTTCATATTTGGTGAATACAATGATGTTCTTACATGTTTAATATTTGCTTCTTAACAAAGGATATAAACGCACTTGAAGTAAACTGTGTGCCATTGTCCTAAACTATATACTCAGGAAATCCATTGCTCCTAAACAATTATTCAATGGCTGTGCTAGAACCAACTTGTGAAACATCTACCCACTTTGAAAAGGAATCTATCACCACTAGTATGAAGATCATTCCACTCAAAATGCCTTCATATGGACCTAATATATCACTAGCTCAATTCTTCCATGGCTTCTCAGGAACAAAAGAATGTAACAGGGTAATATGCAGTGGCTTAGGCACCATGTCTGACACAGGGAACAACCTTTCACAAAATTAATAACATAAGTATCCATGTACGTCCACCAAAATTGATCTCTCATTTTCTTAATGGTATTAGTTTGCCCAAAGTGCGCTAAATGAGGAATTGAAAGCTATTTTTTCTGATACCTACTAGCAAAATAAATGACTCACCTCTCAAGCTCAAATCATCTGCAAGTGTTAGTTCATGTCTGACTTTCCAATACAACACACACAGTTCTTTGGATAAATGCTTATCCAATGGCCAACCTTTATTAATATATTCTTTCAAAATGTTCATCATTTCATCTTCCAAATAGCATTTATCACTCTTTCTTAGATACCACTTGCCCCATAGAGAGTACTGCATCCTCAACAGTTACTACAACACAATCTTCCAGCGGAAACAGGTCACACACACGTTTAACATTTCCATCCAATCTTGACAAATAGCCTGCATGAACATTTTGCACTCCAGATATATTCACTACACTAAAATTATATTCATATAACTTTGCCAGCAATCTTACCATTCTAGACGATGCATTTCCTGCTCCATTTTTGGACAACTATGATATCAAAGGTTTGTAATGCATTTTAAGATTAAAAGGTTTACCCTACAAGTAGGTCTGAAAGTGCTCTGCTGCCCATGCACTTCATAGAGCATCTCTTTCAATAGTAGAGTATTTTGTTTCTGTTAAGGTGAGTGGCCTAATTGCAAAGGCAATGGTACTTTCAAAAACTCCTTTGATTTGGCCTGACACTCCACCCAGCCCTGTGGCACTAGCATCAACTGTAACTAGATTGTGAAAATGCAGCTGGTGGTTTGTATCCAATAATGGCTTTCTTGACTGATTTGACTTCCAAAGTAAGCTCATTGGTCCACTCAAAATGAACGTATTTTTTTAATATCAACTGTAACTGAAGTACAATATTAGCAAACCTACTCACAAACCTTGAATAATATTTGCATAGCCCCAAAAATTATTTAAGCTGAACTTTATTTTGAAGTTCTGCTATATTTCTAATAGAGTCAAAAAATTCTTTCTTTGGAGGCATGCCTGTGCCACTGATTTGGTGCTCTGAATTAATGCTGATGCAAACAATTTACACTTATAAAGGTGAATTGTCATTCCCTTTTCTTCCAAAACAGACAAACCTTTGCCTATAGTTTCACAATGCTTATCAGCAGACTCTGAATATACCAAAAGGTCATCCTGGGATGCCACCACCTCATCCATGTTCCCAAAGAGACAATTCACCAATGACTGAAACACTGATGCAGCGGATGACAATCCAAATGGCATTCTGACATACCTAAACGTACTTTCCAGCAATATGAATGTGGTGATGTGTCTGGCGGCAGGTCAGGAAAAGGCAGGGTCTTGTGCACTACAAAGACTTTCCTTTGAAGTTATCCTACTTCAAAGGCAGAAACTTGTACATGTACTCGAGCTAGGACTCCATATACTTCAGAACATTTCGGGACTAAGAGGAGATTCGGCCAGGAAGAAGAGCTGGAGAAGCTGTTGGAGGGGAATTGCTACTCTGCTTGTTGCTGGTTTGTGGTGGCCTACTGCTTGCTGCGTCTACCTTGGAGAGTGAAAGGACTGGACTTGATTTTCATCATCCTGCTTACCAAGGTTCTCTAAGGCCTTTTGTGTGCTTGCCTCCTCTTAACAAGTCTCAGGGCCATCAAAGACTTCACCTGTAGCCTGTCAACTCCTCTGCTGGGAGTTCTGACCTTCTAAGTAGTGCCAATTCCAGGCACCATGAGGCACATAATTAACACCAGCAACATCCATATTATAGAAGGCGATGCACAAGCTTCTGCTACTACTTTTGTAATACAATAGTGCCCAGTGCTTTAAATGGGCAGGTACTATCAGGGACTCAGTTCACTTCTATATTTTGGAAGGGGAGTAGAGGCACTAATCAGCACTGGTGTAATGTTTTTAATTCCAAGAGTACCAGTTCTTCTCATCAGAAAACAAGTACTCTGGGATAAGAAGTAGTACCTACACGTTCATATTTCCATTTCAAGCACTGATAGTGCCTTGTGGAACACAAAGATAGAGCAAACGCCTGTTGCATCCCCTGGGCAATTTCTATAAATGTTCCCAGGATCACTCCCATAAGTCTACCAAACTGAGAGATTTCTAGGACATACTACTGACAGCTTTGTGCATAAGTGCCAGAGGTCAATATTCCCAGCAGTAATGTCAGATAGATTTGTGAATCAGTCCCAAACTAATAGGATGATTCACAAATATGTCTCTTTAGGGATTACTGTCGCCCATCATCCCCATTCAAGTCTTTTGTTGCATCCTTGCATACGTCTTCACATTTTATATACATTAATACCCACATGCATACAGTGTCCTGGAGAAAGAGGACTAAAGAGTGCATACATGCCAACCCTCTCGATTGAGGTGGGAGACTCCTGATTTCAAGGCTAGTCCCCTGCCTCCCGATTCCTGCATCCAAAGCCTGATTCCTCGAAGGACTTCTAATGTCGGGGACCAGTCTTGTGTAGCTCAGATTATGCACTGCCAGTAACCTGCTCCTACAAGCAAGTGCACAACATTTTTGTCATGCTTTATCTTCCTGCCATATTGCTCTCTCTGTGCTCCTCACAGGTATGGAAAATAAATTAAATTTGAATTTCTGATTTCGACCCTGCAGCAGCCCACTTGCAAGTCCCATACATGCTGATGCAGGCCGTAATAGAAGTCCATGGGAGAAATACATTTTCTCAATTCCTTTTTTTAAATCCCCCAATTTCCTTTTCCAAATTGTTGGCATGTATGAGAATGGCCTTGGGTTCAGGAAGGCTTTTAAAAATCCTCAACCCTGGGTGCAATGTACTTCTGGCTGGAAGTGGTGCCTCAGATGGGTGGTCGTCATCAGGTCCGGCTCTGGGGCAGTATGATTGGTGCCATAGCACCAGGCACTGACTTGGGGTGGGGGGAGCCATGTATCAAGTATCTTATCGAAAGCCCCTGATGCGACAATCCTTGTCTCCTGCAATTTTCAGTCATAAATAAAAATGTCAAGATGACTACAGTAATTAATGTTCTTCTTGGAGAGAGATCAGAGTTTTGTCTAGTGGAAGTTTAGACTCATTGTAAGGTAGCGCAGAGGGTTGATATACCTGCTGCAAAGAATGTGCACCATGTAAGATCACAAAGTGCATATATAAGGTAAATAGGTCAGTGGTTACTGCTTTTGTCAGAGAGACCCCTTTGTTACTTGCAGTTTGCAAGTTAAAATCTTAAAATAGAGCAGTAAGCTATTAACTGTCCTCAAAGAGCTGCATGAAAACTGCAAGGTATAGATTAGAGCTATATGTTTTTTGCAGAGTCTTTCATTATCCTAATCTGGCAAAAAGGGTTCATTTGGGTGGAAATCAATTCTTATTATTAACCCCTTCGATGCTGGCCCGTTTCCGGCGGTAAACAAACAAACAGGGCGGGGCCGTGACGAACCCCAGCCGTCATCAGCACACGAGCACCGCGGAGCGTGACGGCTGGGGTTCGTCACCAGCATGCAAGGGGTTAAAGAGAAATCCAAACCATGGTGTTACCTTTAAGATTCTGAATTTGTGCTTTTCCAGACCAAGGACTCTTAAACTATACAGCCTACCAGTATGGATGACATCTGACACCTTGTAGTCCTCTGTGTTATGTAACATTTCCTGTACAATGAGTTACACAAGTATGATTGCCTCTGTGCAAAGTGTGTGTGATGTACTCTGAAACCTTACATTGATGTGAGTGGCGCTATAAAACTAAATGAATCTGGGAGACAGTGGTTATGGAGACTTGAGGGGCACTGTTAAATGATGGTAGTGAGAGAATCTGTGGCAGAGGTGGTCATTGGGGGGACGCCAACAAACATTGTGGCACAGGGCGTCACCAGCGCTGGGCCCTGATTGTCATTATGGGACCAAGAGGCCATCCTCTGCCTGTTCTTATCAGAGCACCTCCTTGTTCTGCACAGCTGTGAAGAGAAGGAAAGTACTACTGCAGGAATCCAACACAATTCAAAAGAAAATGTGAACTGGAACGAAGCACTGCTTGCGCCATGAGAGTTTGGGATAGCTTGGAGGACCGGCCCGCCATTTTGGGCCATATGTATCAAGCCAAATTGACTTCGCAAACGCCGAAATTCGTAGAATTTCGGCGTTTGCGAATGCAATTTGGACTAATGTTATGTAGCAAACAAATCTGCTTGAAAAATAAGGAATCGCAAAAATTGCGATTCCTTATCTTGCGATTGCATTTAAGGAATCGCAAATTATGCGATTCCTTAAATGCAATGTAAGAAGCCCCAAAAAATAGCTAATTGGCCTTAAGGAATTGCAAATTACCACCAACTTCTAGTTGGTGGTAAGTTGCGAATTCCTTTCCAAATGCATATTTTTTCATTTTTCAAAGTGCCATGTGACGCACATACATGCCCTTAGGGCATGTATGTGCGCCACATGTGCACCCATGCAGATTGTAGGGGTGCAACAGGGTGTCCTTTGGACACCCCTGCACCCTTGAAAATATTCTCAATTTGCGATTAGCAAATTGCGAATCGCAAATTTCCCTTTCATTCATATGGGCCTCCTGGCCCATAGAAATGAATGGGAAATTATTCCTTAATTGCGATGAGCAATTTGCTAATCGCAATTAAGGAATTTAAAGGAATTGCTAAAAAAAGAGATTTTCTACATACATACCATTTTGCGATTTCTAAATAGCGATTCCTTAAAAATCGCTGTTTAGAAATCGCAAAACGGAATGTTGATACATATGGGCCCTAGTTATTTATTTCCGTTCGCTCGCCTGTCTGGAATGAGTTAACTTTTGGCAGGTGAGGAGACTGCAATAGAAAAAGGTGAAGATTAAACCTGACACTGAAAGCAAAAGAAGGTTATTACATGCAGGAAAGAGAGTGGCCTGTGGCGCGGGGTTGCTTTTAAAGCGCCGAAAATAGGTCGACCGCAGGGGGCGCTACCAGCACTACATGCAAGCTGGGCCACTCTGCATGAGGTCTAGTTTTACGAACAGTCTTTTTATTTTAAATTCAGGCTGGAAGAAGAAAATCAAAGAGGGGAACTGCAACGAGAGGAACAGAGAGATCTCCAAGGGGTGAATGGGCGGCGGGGAGCAGGAGGGAGCGAACACGCACTGCTCTGACTAGGAAATGCAATTTCTCAAGGAAAGGACGAAGTCGTGAGAGGCGCTCGTGTATTTCCCATTGATCAGGAGCTTCAGAGGCTTATGAGTGGGCAAATGAGGCGGGCACGGATCTCGCAGGCGCGCAATGCCTTGCAGCAGGTGTTTCCCACATGGCACCCATTTATCAAACAGTCAATGGGGGCAGCCGCCCCCCCCCATCAGATTTGCTGCTGTGCTGGAATGTTCAATGTTTAACTCATTGATGTGTATTTATAACAATTAAGGTCGTGGCCTTTCAGGGCCAGACTGGGAACCAAAACTGGCCCTGGCAAAGTGCTTGGCCCCCTCCCCACCTCCCCCCCAGGGGGTTGGAGGTGCCATCGAGCTCTTTGCCGGGGCCGGTTTTCCGCCGATGTTGTTACAGGGCCGATTTTGCAGCTATGCTGCTAAAAAGGCCCTGTAACTAAATCGGCCCCCAGGGGCCCAAAACCGGCCCCCACCCGTGTGGCGCACCAGGGGATTGCCCGGTGCCTGCTACGGCCAGTCCGGCCCTGTGGCCTTTGTGTTATCACATTTACTCCCATTGCTGAACGGCACGAAGATCTGCCTTTGACTCTCGAGGTAGTATCTGACTGAGCCTTTGTGTGAATGCTTCTGCACTCACCTCTGTGCATTTAGAACCATGTCGTACACAGTAGGGTGACCAACTGGCATGGGTGCAAATTCAGGACGGTGAGTGTAAAAATTCAGGACAAAGGGTCAAAATTCAGGACAAAATTCAGGACAGAAAGTCAAAATTCAGGACAAAAATTCCAGGCAAAAGGTACGTTTTACAGACACGTCAGAGTAGGTCACACAATAGTATAGAAGTAAGTAAATACTTAACATAAACTGCTTGTCATTGTTGGATTAAAAATAAAATCAAACAGCACTGAGCACACGGAGCAAGTACTAAAATCTACAGAACTCTTAAACTGGATGTGCTGCCAACATTGAACCCTCACAGATGTTTAGCTGCTAGACTGGCACCATCTCAGCAACAATGCCACAAAACATTGCCTAAGCATCACACTATGCCATGCCGCTTTCTTGCATACAGTGCACCAACACATCATCCAAACACATGCTAGATCAGACAACACACCTCACCATTCAATATCACACCACAACATATCCCTCTATATGTATTTATAAGACATTATTGTAAATTAAATTCTCTCTCGGTATGAGAAGAAGGCTGACAAAGAGACAGAGCTGGTGGAATGAGTCCAGTTAGAGGAGAAGTTGACTATTCCTGAGAACTAACTGTCTTAACTCCTCGATGAAAGCATAAAAGACTAGGGATCCATCTGCTTTCATGGGAAAGAATGTTTCATAATCTTTGAGCTAAAAAGCTGCATATTTTACAGCTCCTCTGCTCTTTTTGAACTTCAAGAACTGAAGAAGCGAGTTCTGGATCTCAGGTAGCCCAAACTGGAATGCTAGCCTGTAGTTTATAGGTGATCATCCATGTAGACCAGAGGTCTTCAAACTTTTGTAGGTTGAGCCCCCCCAGCTGAATTTTTTTAGATGTTGGGCCCCCCCACCACCTGAGAGAAATTTCTGGACTCGACCGCCACGCGCACATTCCGGGCATATTCAGTGAATAACATTCAATACGATAAGAGTGTTTAGTAAACTGCAGGTTTGTGAGTGGGTGGGTGTGGTGAAATGACAGAGGCTTATTACACAGCTCAAAACACCACTTTCCAAGATAAAATGTGTGCAAATTGTTTTTACTAGGATGCGCCGCCCGAACGCCACAAGATGCGTCACGCATCTGCCATTCCTTGCACCATGGTGCGCCACATTGTAAATGCGGTGCATCTGTGGTGGTGCAAGGAGGGAATTGCGTGAAGCATCAGTTCTGGCGCATCCCTGCTGATTTGCAGAGATGCGCCAGAACTTGTAAATCTGCCCCCTTGTCATTAGGTCCCTGGAGTCTCGCCCACATTTATAAGGCATGCTTCTTCATTGAGTCCATTTTACCTTAGGACTTAGGACTCTTGCTTCTAGGAAACCTCCTGTATACACTTTGGAGCTACAGGGAAGTGTGGGAATGATCCACACTGTCTGGTCCGTTAACATTGTGTAATGAAAGAAGGCATATTAATTTTATTATTTGGTGTCTCTTATCACAAGGTTAAAAAGACGATTTAGGTTGGGCTACTAACCCCTATTTGGTTTATGCTTAAAAAGTTAACGTAGAGATATCCATGGACGTGTACAGTGTATTTGAGAGACATTTCACTTGTGGTTTTTGTAAGAAGTCTTTTTGTATAATTATCTTGACCTAATGTAAAGCGCTCTGATATCCTTGTTCGCTCTATATAAGACCTTCAAAATAAAAATAAATAAATAGAGCTGACATGCTTCTGCGAGGCAAGGGGTCGCCTCTGCTAAAACCGAAAGTGTGTCTGTTTGTTTGCTTTTGGTTTTAGCGGAGGAGACTCCTTGCCTCCCATTGCAGCTGGACCTGTCGAGCTCTGTGAATTAACTCCCTCCTGGGAGAGTTAACAGGACAAAAGAACGGGCACCTCCTGCCCCATCTATCTCCCCTCCCTCCCCCTTTCACATACAAGAAGACTTGCAGGGACGGACTGACGGACGCAGGGAACAAAGGTTAGATTTAAGTGGAGTGTGCGCCCCCCCTGGGAAGGTGTCTCGGCCCCCCCAGGGGGGCGCGCCCCACAGATTGAAGAACACTGATGTAGACAGTTAAATGTCAAACTAGAGATACTTGTCATCATCACAGGATACTAGTGCAAGAAGGAGACATTTTCATGTTTCACCGTCAGAGATGAGAGTTGTAGAGAGTTGCACATGCCTGTTCACTGATGCTCTGACAGCCTCCAAACAGATCTTTTGCATAGTTCTCAACACAAAATGATGTTGTCCTGCGAATACTCCAGTTTTTAGGAGACATGGATGAAAGAACCTGGACTCAACCACTCACCAAATATAGACATCACAACTTACTTCATCATTTCACATTGATCCCAAGTACTGAGTCTATTTTGGGGTATGTAGTAAGAATGCCAAATGTATTAGGGTGAGATCCCATTTTGACAAATGATGATAGAATTTGGTTTGGACCCAACAATAAGATGTGTTTGAGAGCCCTTCATGTTTAGGGGGTTCTTCCATGTCATCAGCTCCTCCAGAATCGCAAACCATAGGGTAACGTGCACCTGGGGGGGCTGCTGATATGTTGGTAAATTTGCATATTTTAAGCATAAAATGGTTCTGGGTGTCCCAGGATCTAATAAAAACGAATTCATTAATAGGTTAAAAGGAAATGGAAGCAAAGAGCACTCTGCATTACTTGACATTCCATTATATCATATACTAGCTTACCCGTCACGCGTTGCTGAGAAAGGAAATTCAAGGAAACTCGTTATGAAAACATTCAATTTACATTGTGTCATTTTTATTGAAACTTATCCATTTTAATATGGAAAACATTTCAAAGTGTTGTTTTAATTCTATTTATTATTCGAGTGCTTGTGGTACACGATTTTTTGTTTTTCCGTCTGGTGCGTACATCAGTATTCGAAAGATTATGAGGGCCCTGGGGGGCCGATATTTAAAAATAATTTATGCCAGAAACCTTCGCGGGGGTGTACTCAACAACTTCCCAAAGTTTCCTGGTGATCGGATGAATGCTGTTTTATTTCTATTTATTTATTTGAGTGCTTGTGGATACACAAATTTTTGTTTTTCCGTCTTGTGTGTACATCAGTATTCGAAAGATTATGAGGGCCCTGGGGGGTCGATATTTCAAAAATGTTATGCCATAAACCTTCGCGGGAGTGTACTCAACAACTTCCCAAAGTTTCATGTTGATCGGATGAATGGTGTTTTATTTCTTTTTATTTATTTGAGTGCTTGTGGATACACGATTTGTTGTTTTTCCGTCTGGTGTGAACACCAGTATTCGAAAGATTATGATGGCCCTGGGGGGCCTATATTTAAAAAAAAAAAATATGCCAGAAACCTTTGCGAGAGTGTACTCAACAACTTCCCAAAGTTTCATGGTAATCTGATGAATGGTGTAGTAATGCATAAAGGACAAACAGACAGACAGACAGACAGACTTACATTCGTTTTTATATATATAGATGCATCAAAACAAAACACCACTTCACAGCGCATCACACCCTACCATACTTTACTATACTCATGTACCTTATTAGACAACAAACCAACCACACATAACTGGAGTTGGGGGCATAGAACATTGACGATAACAGGAAAAGGAGGGGCAGTGTTGCTGGGTATGCTGCATGACGTAGGGAGCTCTGGGACAGTGACACGCCTGCCTAAGTAGGCATAGTAACAAGGGAAAAAGAAATATGAGAAGGAATTTGCAGGAACATAAAAGAACAGGCCCCATCAGATGTGGTGGCTGGGGAAGGATGACCCTGTGTGGCTGCAGAGCTGGCCAAATAACAGAGCAAGGTACAGGAACGTGAAGGGTGGCCCTGAGACAATGCACCAAGACGAGCTTGTTGGAATGACAACAGACAAACCTAAACCTGCATGCAAAGTCCTGGTCAGTCATAACATTAAACAAAGTGCCACCTTTACCACGGATATCCCCCAAATTGACTTATAAAGTCCATTACTTGTTTACATGCCTGATTTAAATCCATCACTATAACTCCAAAATTATAACATTACTGATCTTAACATTAAGTGGACTTAAAGCTTTGTTGAAAAGTAGCGAGTGCAATCTTCCAATAGAATCATTACATTTGTTTTCACTATTGCTTGTTGTGAACTCCAACCTTTCTTTGGTAGTGACTACTTATGGATCATCGTTGAGTTGGAGTATCATTGCAACATCGTGAAAAAAATCTGTAGAAGCCACCTCATAAGGAGACATAAGGAAAAGGAGTGCTGGATGCTGGATGCCGAAAAAACAGCCCCCTGGCACTGGCAGCAGGGAAGGTGCCACCCCCTCAGTGAACAACATAGGCATTTCACACAGGGCTTCAAGTTCCCCACAGTACTCTGATAGGGGAACGCTCCTCTGCTACAATCTACTGGTTCCAAGGCACTCACTTGCCTGGACATGTTATGTTTTAGGCAGACGGCCCATTGTCATTCTAAATGTTATAATCAGCCTTCATCAGAATGACAATGGGCCGTCCACACCCTGTGCGAGCTCGGGTAGGGAAAAAGAAGTGCGAGCTGGCCCCAGTTGTGAGAAGCTTTAACTCCTGGGGCTTCTCACAGGGGAACAGCACAGCCTTCTGAAATGCCCAGAATTATGGACAAAAGAAGTCCGTAAAAGGAATGATGACGGACAACGGACAACATACCAAAATGACGGACAGTCCGTGAAATTTACGGACGGTTGGTCACCCTAGTACACTGGTGCATTTTTGTATGGCGATGTGAGGCATTCTTTTGACTCGGTAAGAGGCCTGTTCAAAAACATGTCCTTCAATATTTTTTGGGGGAAAATATATGACAATGTAGGAAGTTCAAATAAAATTTGTACTTGTGTTTAGGTCAGACTACACATACACACACAGCTTAAGCAGTTTGGAGGACGACATGACTTCCTCCAAAAAGAGCAGTTAAACTACAGAAAGTGAAAGTATTTTGGGTTGGTTTCTTGCAGTCATTGACTTTAATATGTTTTTGATGGCTTGCAATTGCTTGAACGGGCTGTCTATTAAATCCATGCAATTTTGTGGATAATTGCTTCGTCCCATTTGTCCTCCATGAGGTTTTTGGTGATGGGTTCTCAAACAGTCCTTTTGTCGGAACATTTATAAGATCTGTCTTGTAGCTTGTGATGGAGAGTCCGTGTGTGTGTTCCTTGGGGTATGTACTCTCCGGACATGACATTATAATTGCTGATTTACACCTTATGGGTATTTAGAAGCCACTTGCGACACTTTTGCGCCGGAGTTGAGTCACTTCTGTGACACAGCGGTGGCATAAACAATTCAGCCAATTTACAACGTGCCGCATTTAGGGCGATGAATCACCTTGTAAAGCCCGGCATCACATTAGCCCTGTGTCAGGTATAATGTATGCAGGGTGGGCATTCCAACGCAGGAAAGTCTCGTAAAACTGACGCAGTGAAATCCACAAGATTTCACTGCGGCAGTTCTAGGATTCCACTGCATCAAAACTTTATGCTGGAGTGACACAGCACAATAAGTATAGGCCTCATCATGCATTGCTGGAGTTGCGTCGTGCTTGAGACACGAATCCAGCAATGCATGAATTTTTGGCCAACAGATGCGTCTGAATTTCCGACACATCTGTATCACCGTCTGGGGCAGGGAAACTGACGCATCTCTACAGATAAGTCAGTTTCTTGTAAATCTGTCCCTACATGTTTAGAAATGCTTCATGATCGAGTGTCTTATTTTGGCTATAAAGGCACAGTGATACTCACTTCTCACCTGTACGTGTTTCTTTGTTTTACTTTGCTGCCATTATAACCTGTTGTGGGATCTGCTGTATTTTTTCTTCACACATGGAATTTCTTCAAGATACAACGAAAATAGGAGGAGGTGGTAGAGGAGGACCCCAGGCTCACACGATACCTGCTTCATAGCACAAGTTCCAAGATGCAAGGGAAATTGGGAGATCACCAAGGAAGTAAATGCGGCTGCTTCCCATATAGGATTACAAGGAACAAACCCAAGACTTGAAGAACTGCACCAGAGACCTCTGTGAGTCCATGGTGGCTGACTATGTGACAGAACCAGAAACAGATCTCAAATCATGGTAGGAAGAAGTCTTGCCATCCAAGCCAAACCTATATAGAGTATTAGGAAGCTGGAGTATGGGCAGGAGATGTGGGAGAGCCAGGCGTGTCTAGTAAATGCGTTCTCTATCAGATAGATCAGATGAGGTCCTTAGAATGTGCTGGGTGAATAATAATGTGCATATGGTGGTACCCAGCTGGCACGCGGATGTGTGGGATTGCCTCTTGGTGATCTGATTTGGCAATGCAGTGCGCAAGGATGGAATGCACTGCACTCATTGTCAAAGTTTCAACATGTAAATGATGGGAAAGCCAAGCACGTGTGTTACTTAAGCCAGGAATGAAGTATATAATGGGGCCAACATAGTGGAAAAGGAGGTTGTACAACAGACATAAATGTCAAATAAAACACTTTTCATTCAAACATTTGGCACAATTTTGCAGGGTAGAAGCAGGACTCATTCTTTCAGAATCGATTAGTGTCTCATCCTTCATTTGGTGGTGTCTCACACTAGTCACAATTTACCAATCATTTGGACCTCTACTGCATGCTGGGTCTCCTTAATGAAGTCACACTGACTATAAGCTCTGTTTAAATTGGATTATGAACAACAACCTGTGGGACCCACCTTTTAATATGAGGTCATGTCGCTCTGGGTAGGCTGCGCATGTATAGAGTGCACATGCGTCCTGTGCACGTGGCATGTGTGGGTTATTGCGAGCATTGAATATATCCAGAGTACTTTATTATGTAGGGACAGAAGCCCATCTTGCATACCCTGTGTGTACATGCTACACAAGATGGATGAAGATTCTGCCAAGCAGGGATCTAGATTGTAGGAACCTTACTGAGGTTTATTGTACTGGACCAGTGTGTTCCAGTGCATCTATAGGCTATGCAGAACTCGTGCCTCTTGGTGAATGATTCAATGTTTAATATAATTAAGGAAAGTGTGCTATACCTAATAGGTCCTGCAAGTGCAGTGAGCTTTAGTTAGTGTGTGCTTACCCGAAAATGTTTGCAGTCTTAACTTTTCATTGCTTATCAGCAAGGCCCACTCAAAGTGTGATTTTAAAAGCATTATTACCAATGTAGTTGTGATTACTGTTTGCTATCCTATTTTGTCAATTGTAGATTGTGTATATATTTGTCATTCTATTTGTAGTGTTTAATGTTGTGTCTTTTAAGTACTTATTCATTTTAAACATAAAATCACTGACTGGACACGGATCGAGTGTTATTATGTGTAATACTGAGTTCTGAGATTCCAACACACATCCCCCCACATGCATCATTTTGCGAAAAATAAGGAATCGCAAATTAAGAAGTGCAAAATGCTATGCATCATTATTTTCGGTATTCATTTGTGATTCGGTAAAAATCGCAATTTTTACCGAATCACAAATAAATACCGAATTCTTAAGTACATTTTCGCAATTCCAATTGACTCCTATGGGCCAAAAGGCCCATAGGAGTCAATTGGAAGGCAGTTGCAAATTGCGAGTGGCACTTTGAAAATTTCATGGGTGCAGGGGGGGGTCCAAAGGACCCCCCCATGCACCCCTGAAATGTATTTTTCGCATCATGTTTCACACACACATGTCCTAAGGACATGTGTGTGTGAAACATGAATGTTGAAAAAAAAACATTTTCAGCATTTAAAACACTTT
Organism: Lissotriton helveticus; assembly: GCF_964261635.1. Taxonomy (NCBI): domain Eukaryota; kingdom Metazoa; phylum Chordata; class Amphibia; order Caudata; family Salamandridae; genus Lissotriton; species Lissotriton helveticus. The sequence continues at coordinate 149,784,933 of NC_136065.1, read as the reverse complement.
TTCCAAATTTACCGAGTGGTTCAACCACTCGGTAAATTTGACACCCTAATTGCGATTTTGCACTTTTAAAAAGTAATGATGCATTGCTTTTAAGAAATCGCACATCTGCGACTTCTTAAAAGCAACCGCAATTTTAGAACTCGCAAAAATGTTACGAATTCTAAAATTGCTTCATGCATCCCAAAAAGCACTTTTGCATTCGCAAACGGCCGATTTTAAGGAATCGCACCGTTTGCGACTACAAAAATGCTTGATGCATGTGGGGGATCCCCACTTCAGGGAGACTTCGACTGCTCAGCCTTCACTACTTTGAGAAGCAAGTGCTCGTGGGGGCGTTCTATTTTCAGTTTGGAGTCACAGCAGTGCAGGAAACCAAGGAAGTCAGTCGTGAATGACCTCAGTCTCCAAATGCTGCGAACAATTACATATATTATTCTGTTATTAGATCATCCCATTTATCCCAGTCATCATCACTGCCTCTCTCTTAGGACAATTCTTTGCAGTATTCTCACCCTGGTTACCTCTGCTTATCTTGCAGAAAAGGTCACTATCTCTAGTGGCCGGCAACACACCCACAGTCAGTATACCATCAGACTGCAAACTAAGAAGTGTAATAAAGGAAACACACAAGGCAGCAGGCCTTTTCCATCTATTCAGCCAGGACCTGGAACAACATTGTATATCCATTAGGACCCCAATGCTGCTCTAATTTTGGAAAGACTTAAAAACACATCTTAAAGAACATTACAGCACAATGAATTAACAGTCCATAAACAGTTACCTCTCGTACCATTTGTTGACTTTATCCTGGACTTTCACCATGTCTCTGTACAATTTGGCTCAGTTTGCGCTATAGAAATACCACATACAAACATACATTTGGAAACTTGAGTTTCATTTACACATGAAAATTCATTTCTTGTGAATTTGTGCTTGTAAGTTACTGTTAGACTTGGCCCTTTTGCAGGTTTAGCACTGAACTTTTTGCCTTCCTCCTGGTATTTTTTCTGACCTGTTATTGGTGGTTTTCGGACTCTGAGCACTTTATTACTGCTGTCCAGTGTAAAGTGCATGTGCTCTCTATGGTAAACTTGGTAAGATTGGTCTACACCTGTTTGGTATATTTAATTTACCTATCAGTCCCTTGTAAAGTGGTATCTGATACACCCAGGGCCAGTAAATTAAATGCTACTGGTGGACTTTCAGCGCTGCTTGCGCCCCCCACCAAAGTAGCCTTTTAAACCTGTCTCAGGCTTTTGCCATTGCAGGGCCTGCATGCCCAGTTTACTGCCACTTTGACGTGGCACATAAAGTGGGTGCCACGTCTGTGACTCCCCTTTTACTACATATCAGTCACCCCTAAGGTAGGCCCTGGCTAGCCCTATGGGCAGGGTGTGCTGTAGGTAAAAGGTAGGAAATGTGCCTCAACTTTGTGGCATGTCCTGGTAGTAACAAACAGCCATTTTGGTTTCTCACTACTGTGAGGCTGCCCTCTCATAGGAATGCATTGGGGATTCCCTGATATGTGTTTCAGTGGCAATTCCTGACATGAGAGGAGTGGCGTGGTCAAGTTTGGTATGTTTGAAATAGTGGTAATAAATGCTGCACAATGGTGTTCGCAGATTCATTATCACTAATTCAGAAATGCCACTTTTTGAAGTTGGCATTTCTGTGTTCTATGTGTCTTTGTGCCTGCCTGTTGTGTATTGCATGTCTGGCTCTGGATGATAGGGGCTGGGGAGGTGCAGTGGCTCCAGAGGGGCTGGGTGAGTCAGTGCTAGGCTGAATCGGCCGATCTGTATTTGGAGTAGTGGGAGGAGTAGCACCTGGGCCTGAAAAGGACTGTGCCTGCCTTACACAATGCTGGTTCCGCCCCCCCCCCCACCCCCGTCTGTGGTGTGCCTGGGGCCAGGGCTAACACTAACAATGGGGACTGTCCTGCACTTGTTAAGTGCCCCAGAACTGGTTTGGACTAGGTCCAGTGCCCTGTGCTAGGGCAGAACAAAGGCTTCCAGTTGTATAAGTATTGGGGCTGTGACCCCATGTGTGTTTAGCTGTTGGTACTTACTTGGAACTCCTAGAGGACCGCTGGGCGCCAGGAGGAACCGCCGCAAAGGACTCCCCGTCTTCTGTAGGGCCCTGTGAGCTGGCCTGCCTGGGCCCAGCTCTGCCGTGTGTGGCCTGACACCCAGCGCATGGTGAGGGCTTGATTTGTTGTCCTGCTGAAAGTTTCCTGCCTCTGGCCGGAAGAGTGAGAGCACGAGGGGAGCGCTCTGCTGCTGCCTCCCCTCCCTGAGCATGGTGTAGTGGCCCGTTTTCTTTTGCGTGACCCAGGAACCAAGGGTTAGGATAAGACTGCCAAGTTGCCCGCATCGTGGTGCCTCTACCCGAAGAGCGTAGCGGGCACTGCACCCGCTGATGGTTGAGCCTAAGGAGAGGGTTCTGGTGGTGAGAACAGCTGCACTGCAAATCGGAAGACAGACGCAGGATGCCTGGACTAGGCAGGGCTTCCAGAAGAAAGGGGAGAGCCCCGCATGCCACCTAATCCTGGTGGTGGGAGGAACCAGCACCCGCGAACCGGAAGTCAGGCGTCAACTGTCTGGTTGTGGGCAGAGTTGCCTTCCGCCGACAACGACACTGTAGACCTTGCTCAGAGTCCTGCTCCTGTCTTGCGGAAAGCAGGAGCTAAAAGGTCATCAATAGAGGCATGGTGCCTCCACTGGAGCCGTCCTCAGGGGCCCCGTGGAAAAACCCCAGAGTAAGCGGGTGAGTGCCTTGGGGGAAGGAGTGTCCCCTGTCCCAGGCCAGGCTGTGGTTCTCTGGCCAGATGGGCCATTAGCGAGTTTCCCTTGGGTGCTGAGGTGGCACCGTCTTTTTCCCCGCATTCCCAGCATGATCACATGATAGCAGGCAGCTGTAGACTTAACGCCGCACAGAGGACAGTTTCTAAGGAAGGAGACAGGGGTGAGTTGCGACCCCACACCAGCGCCTTTTTTTGGCATTGCCGGGCGAGCCCAGGACAGGGTTCCCGCTGGTGAACAGTGACTTGGGCACAGTACCCCCGTGGCAGGTGTACTATATGTCCCTGCTGCTGATGAGGTGTAGGCCTAAGGTGGTCCTGATGTACTGCACTACTGCTGATTATGTTACACATAATGTGCTATGTCAAGTACTGTTCTGATGTGCATGCCTCCTGAGGTGATATGTGCACATTTTTAGTGTTTCTGTGGTGCACTGGTGATTTAGGATGTAGGCTTAAGATGTTTATGCCTAATGTGTGGTGCTAAGAGCACCTTTACCAGTAGTTACTGGTTGGTTTTCTAACTGTACAATTGTGAGTTGTGATGGTTCTGACAGCGCCCATTTGGCTCTGTCATGTATATATACCCTGTGAAGTCATGCTTAGTGCCAGTGTACATATGTGATTAAGCTCTAATGTGTTTTATGAGTAATACATAGGCTATTTTTTTATAGAACCTTGTGTGGAGTTTCTTTTGTGGTGTGCCTAGTGTGTCTCTGCTGTGTGTGTGTGTTGCGCATACGCTTTACACATTGTCTCTGGGATAAGCCTGACTGCTCATGCCAACCTACCAAGGGGGTGAGCAGGGGTTATCTTCAGCGTGTAACTCCCTTGTCCTGACTAGAGTGGTTGTTCTGCCTGGCTTAGGTGCCTGCCCTAGGCAGCCAGAAATCCCATTTCTAACAGTACCTCTCACAGAAAAATTTGGCAGTATTGTGAGATTTTGTATGTGAACTGTTAGACCTGTCAGCTTGTGGGTGGTCTTACCCTAAACGTTTTGCCTCATCTCCTCTATTTTTGCTGACTTTATTTTTGTTGCCTTCATGACTCTAAGAACTTTACTACTGCTAACCAGTGCTAAAGTTCCTGCGTCCTCTCCTCAAAACAGGGTAACATTAGCTTATACCCAATTGGCATATTTAATTTACTTGTAAATCCACTGTAAAGTGGCCCGACATGTGCTGAGCGCCTGTAAATTAAATGTGGCTAGTGGGTCTGCATCACTGAATGTGTCACCCACTTAAGTAGTCCTTTAAATATGTCTCAGGCCTGACATTTCAGTTTAAAATGCCATTTTGAACTGACAAAATGAACCTTTTGCAGGGCCCAAAGCTTCCTTTTTAATACACGTAAGTCACTCCTAATGTAGGTCCCAGACAGCCCCAAGGGCAAGGTGCAAGGTATTTAAAACGTAGGACAGGTACTTTTGAGTTTTCCCTGCCCTGGCAGTGAAAAGCTCTTAAATTCATTTTTCACTACTGCAAGGCCTATCTCTCCCAGAGGATAACACTGGAGATGCCTTATTACATTTTATAAGTGTAATTTTCAAATGAGAAGGGATGATCAGTTAATGTGTGACATCTTTGAAAATGGGGTGAAAGCCCTATTTAGTGGTGCAGTCAGGTTTTTTATTACAATTTGAAAAATGCCACTTTTAGAAAGTTGGAATGTTTCTGTCCTTAGCCCTTTTGTGCCTGTAGCATGGTCTGGGTCACATGACTAGGTGTAACTAATAGTCTTTGTGCATACCCCCCAATCTTACAATAGAGTGATTAGGTGTGCTTGAGTGGGCCATCTGCTGGCGAGATAGGGGCAAAGCTGAGGACAGCCCCACTTACACCTGAATAGCGTGTGCCCTGCCTTCACACAAAGGGCCTACCAATCCTGTATTGTCACTTCATCCAGCTTGAAGCCAGGTCAGGAGAGGCAGGAAATTCCATAAACTTCAAAGCCACTGTCTAGAGGCTTCTCCCACCTTCCAGAACGCAGGCACCAGTGTGTAAAAGAAGGATCTCAGACACCCCCACTTCAATGCAGTTCTGGACCTGTGGATACTATGTCAGGAAGAAGGACTGCTGTTTTGCTACACGAACTGACACTCTGCTGGATTGCTGTCCTGATGTGCCGATTGGCTGCCTACTTCCCTCTTGACTAGGGAAAAAGAACTGAACCTGCCACCTCATCTTGAACCCAGGACCCCAAAGTGACTCATAGGGCAAGCCTGCTTTTGGAACTTTTGACTTTGACTCAGTCCATCATGACCAGATAGCTACGGATGTCTCTTTATGCTTTATGGCGCTATATTACAGTTTCTTCTTAAACACATCATAATGTTTGTTCTACTGATTGGATTATTCTTGTTTTGGTCTTGTTTTATGCTTTAAATTATACTCTAGTTTTCTAACCTGGTGTGGGTGATTTTTATGTGGTGTTTTTTCTGTTTGCAGTGTTGCACAAATACGTTGCCCTTTTCCTCTCAATTAAGCATGACTATTCAACGCCAAGCTACCAGGGGGTGGAGCCCAAGCTAATTTGGGGTTTGCTTGTGCCTTACCCTTACTAGGATTGTGGTTGCTGCTTGACCAGGGCTCACACCCCTGTCAACCAGTAACCCAAGTTCTAACATGAAATAATCTGGGCATAACAGGCGATTCCAAGGAGGTTTCAGGGTGAAGACACCTACAAAATTTGGCACACATGAACAACCTCAAATATTCGCAAATATAAATAAACCTTTTGCAGTCAACATTCTTTCCACCTGGTGGTCGCAAATTTCCAGAAATTCTCCTGGTTTTCATGTAAGTTGGGAAATATTCTTATATGGTGAGAACAAGCTATGAGGAATAAATGTATGTATTGCTTTGTTAATCTGATATTGGCTCTTAGTAACTATTCCATGGGCAAGTGCCTAATCGTCTGCCAAGTTACTGTATACAGCATTTCTCAAAGAAGCACTTATTTCATAAATAGGTTCGTGGAACAAAAATATTTTTAAAAACCTGGTATCAGATGGCATTCCACCAGCAGAAAAGCGAAACCAACTTTTAAGGGTGCCTCGTTGATTGATTGATTGTGGGTTTGTAAAGCGCTAGAATCGACTCCCGAAGGAGTATCTCTGTGCTGTAGACTGCTGGGGAACCCGTCCTGGCTTTCCCTGTGTGATGGTCCCTATTAGGTATCTACAAGGTGAAACCAGGCATCCCCGGCGTATGTGGGGGGCCTTTGAGGGGATGAGGCAAGTTAATGCCCAGAGTTGCCGAGTATGATCCCTAGGTAGAGTAGGCACCGAGTCGAGAATTATCCAGTCCGTTGACCCTGGTCCAAGATCCTGCCGCGTCGGGAATTGAACCCTGGTCCCGGGCCGTCCTCTGCTCCCGGGTCTGCCACCTCTAACCAGTGAGCCACACCACTCCATGGGATTGGGATTGGGTGATGGCTGCTCTGTACAGTTCACCAATTTTATGGGATCACAGTGGTCCAGCCGCATAGAAAATGAAGATGTCCTGAAACACAAACTGATGGCGATTGATACCCTCTTTAATCCTGTGCTGGCCACATTGTGTCATTGTAATGCGTGATCTTGCTGAACTATGTTACTCCTTCATTTCATACTGTGCAGTGTTTTTGACGATTTTGCAATTGCTTGGTCTTTAAAGGGGGTTTGCAGGTTGGAGGTGGGTTCTGTAATAATTCTAGAATAAAAGAGAGGTATGATTTTTAGGTCGCACCTGAGACTATTGCGGGCACTATTGTGAGACATATTGTTATCTTACAGTGGGCTTACAGCAGCGCTTAAAAATTGCCAGCTTCATTGTCACTCTAATGTGCTTGCTACTTATTCGTTAGCTGTGTTGACTTTCCTTCCTCTTTTTGGATGGGCGCATTACTATGTCCTTCCACTGCTCTCTTTTTCAGGCGCTACTTTTTTCTTTTTGTAAAAGTATTTTATGAGAGTGATTTTTTGCTGTCACTCTTATTTCCTGCTCTCCCCACTGTGTACCAACCCCCTCTCTTGCGCAGAAGTGCTTCTACCCCACTCGCCCCACAATGCCTTCTCACCAGTGTGCTTTCATCCCACCTCCTTGCTCACTTTCACCCTTTTGTTCCCCCGACCTCCCTCTCGTGTTACTTCCCCTAACCATATACCCGTATTGCTTCCCCACCTCATCCCCCATGTTGCTTCCACCTCTTCGCCCGCGTCGATTCTTCCCATTCACGAGATTTGAACACAAGAGTCTGAAGTCTTCCAAAATTTCCCAAGATTTACATAATACAAAATTCACAAATTTTGTGAGACTTTACAAGCATCACATGAGCCCAGGCTTCACTGAAAGGTAGAAACAAGCACTAGGTGAATCATAACATTCTTATTTGGGCATTTCTTGTTTAAAGTATCCTGGTTAGTCAGAGTACCAGGGTGCCCTTTGCTTGGCAACGGCAGTGGGTTAGTGGGCAGTGGGTTACTCCAAGGCTTGATTGAACAGCTTTCCATGGAAGGACCTTAACAGAGCTGGCTGTCAGGATTTTCACAGAGGTTTTGCAGCCTTAGCAGTGAAACTTTAAAATAAGTTTTTACATGAGTTCCCTGGGTTAAAGTGTTGCTAGTCACAGAGTATTCAGTAGAACTGGAAATGAAAAAAAGACAATTGGAGCATCATATAAGTTGGGGTACAAAACAAGCTATGGACTGTATACTGGGAAACCACAACAGTGCATGAACCAAGGGGCATATGTATCATCACCATCATTTGCGATTCTCAAATGGCGATTTTTTAGAAAACGCTATTTGAGAATTGCAATTTGGGATGTACGTAGAAAATCGCTTTTTTTTAGCGATTTCTTAAAATTCCTTAATTGCGATTAGCAAATTGCTAATCGCAATTAAGGAATCATTTCCCATTAATTTCTATGGACCAGGAGGCCCATAGGAAGGAATGGGAAGTTATTCTCAATTTGGGATTAGCAATTTGCTAATCGCAAATTGAGAATAATTTCAAGGGTGCAAGGGTGTCTTAAGGACACCCTGTTGCACCCCTGAAATTTACATGTGTGCGCATAAGGGCATGTATGAGCGCCACATGACACCTTTACAAATGCCAAAAAGTGCATTTGTAAAAGAATTTGCAAATTACCAGCAACTACAAGTTGGAGATAATTTGCGATTTCTTGGTGTGAAATCACAAAACTTTAATGTTTCTTACATAGCATTTAAGGAATCACTTTTTGCGATTCCTTAAATGCTTGCGCAAAATTAAGGAATCACAAATTTTGCGATTCCTCAATTTTGCGGTGCGATTTTTTTCATACATCGCATTTGCCGATTTTTTTGTCGCAAACGGTGCTTTTTTAAGAATCGCAGCGTTTGCGACAAAAAAATGGATGATACATCTGCCCCTAAAAGCGTGAATAAGTTCTCTGATGCATTTACAACTTCAAAGACCAAACAATGTACAGTTTTTCACATAGGTGATAATTGGACAAGTTCCACACATTAATAGCGCATGGAAAGTGGTGCGAGCTGCGGTAGTCAGTTTGCATGTGCTAACAAAGACCTTAAATAGCACACGCACAAACAGCACTGCATGTCATTTCCAGAGGCACAGCACCGGAGAGAGCACAGAGCAGTTCCATCAAGATGCCAAAGAACAGCAGGTGAGGTGACAGGTTGTGAAATATCTAATTTGGGAAAGAGGACTCAGTGTCCTTGTCAAGAAAATCACAAAGGAAGAGCAAGGGATCGCTTCGGACAAAGGCCATAATGAGGAGAGACAACTTTTCATTGAGCTTTTTATAGCATTTTATGGCCTCCTCATTCATGGTGCATTTTTAAGAACTACAAAGAAAAACATTATCACAAGCAGATAAATGTCTGCCTGATCCCTTACAGAAGGGTTCTTTATTTCAATCTTCTGCAGTTGTCACCCTTCAAGTAAACACACAGGGGCATATTATCAAGAAACTGAGTTAAAATTATCGCCCAGAACACACCAGAACATGGGCTTCTATGGGAATTCACAAAGGCGTATTATCAAGCCCATTATTGCCGCTTTAGCTGCAGTTGATTACAGGCAAAAGCGGCGATAATTTTAACTCAGTTTCTTGATAATATATGCCACACAATTATATGTCCTTCCCGAGCTGCTCTCCAGACACAGCCTATTTGTTGTGATGCCCCTCACCGCAGGGGTAGTCTCCAGTAAGGAGCACCCGCAGCACAGTCACAAAGAAGTAAATAGTTTCTGCATTGAAACTATCGTCAAGAAAGACAAAAATACTTGGTCTCACCTAAGGGGTCCCCATCAACCTGCACAACATAATCTGCAGTTGCATCCTCCCCCTACCATTTATCAAAGTGTGGTGCTTAAGGAAGTCTAATAAGCAGCCCTTAACGCACACAGTACTCATTGAATTGGTAAAGAGAGCCCTATAACCATAATTCTCATATCAGTGTCTGCATCTCCATCCTCCAGCCACTGGAATGCGGCATTACACTTAGGGGCCCATTAGGATGGCGGGCGGATCGCCCCTGCCAGGCCGGCGGTAGCTACCGCCGGCCTGGCAGGGGCAATCCGCCCGCCATCCGAGCCGGAAAGACCCCCGCCATATTGGTATGGCTGGGGGTCCGCGGCGGATGGAAAGACCGTCCGCCGCTTTTCCGCCCGGGGTTAAAAAGGGTTCATATGGTGGCGGTGTCTATCAGACACCGCCGGCCATATTACAAAGGGCTTTGACAGATGCCTTTCCGTGGCTGCAATGCCGCCACAGAAATGCATACGGAGTCTGCTTTAGGGGCCTGATGCAGGCCCCCATGAACTCTGGGGGGTGGGGGGGTGCACATAGGGGCTACCTATGGTACCCCCCAGCAGTTACATGCACAGCATGGCAGGCACCGCGCGGTGCCTGCCATGTTGTGCATGGAAGTGCACAACATGCCTCCCTGCCATTGTGGCGGGCAGTGCTGGGTGCACCTAACGCCACAATGGTAGGAATGCTGGATGCGCCCGCCACTGTGGCGGGCGCATCCTAATGCTGGCCACGGGACCCCCGCCCTTATGGCCCTTTCACCATTAGGATGACAGGCGGAATTTGTCCGCCCGTCATCCTAATGGGCCCCTGAGATTGTCTGGGAATATGTTAGCACCCTCCATATTGTGCCAATGCACACCAGAGGCATTCAAATGGATCCCACTCTGCTTTGTAAGTAATGGTGTGAGACAAACTTCAGGATGAATATCATCATTGCATACTTTCCTTTTTAATGTGTACATCATTTGCCCATGTATGTCTGGACATTTCAACGATCTTGAGGTTACTGCTTCCTTTGAGCACAGTCTAGTGCTCAATATTTCCCTTCTTGTGCACCAAGACATTATTTTTTGCTTCCGCCCCTTCAGCTGATCAACTAATCTGGCTAGAGCGGTGGTATCACAATAGCCTATTAATGAACAGGCTGTTTACCTGATTCTAATGCCTATCAAAAATACCTAACATAACGCTATCTTCACATGCAAGCTAATGTTTTTTTCTTTCTACAGTCTTGCATCCTTGAATTGCATGCTATCAGAAAAATATGCTCTATAACCCATGAAAATCGGACCTTTATTTTTTTTATTATTTTTTTTTTTAAACTTTATTTTTTGATATTTCATAAACAAAGACAATCAGACAGGGATACCGTGTCATTTGTTCCATCAGGAGCATGAAGAGACAATTCTTGAGGTAAGTCAATAAGAAGAAACCGTTCAGGCAATAGTTAGCAAAATAATTGTACAGATGCATTAAAGCATGTCGAGGCAAACATGAACACAGATAGCATTAGCAGATGTACCTAACACACATTTACAGCTCCTGGAGATTCATAAGGGCCACATAACACTGAGATACATAATGCATTGAGGGAAATACGTGGGCGTATGAGTCATAAAAGAGCAATGACAGTAACTTTATCAAGATCCTGCAAGCATCTCGCATAATCTATGATAACAAATAACAGGGATCACATGCCAGAAGACGTCTTAAGCATCCAAGACCTCATCCCCAGTGCCAAGGATCTCATCCTGCATTGAACCCTCGTCTGTCGCACCTTGAGCTATAAGATAAGTGGTCAATGGTCCGCATATGTCCTTAGGTCTACTGGACATTGGCTGTGTCTCAGCAAAGATGGCATTCTGTTCCTGACAATAAATTACATCATTGAGCCAATCCTTGAATTTCGGGGCTCTCCCCCGACCCCATCGACACGCCACTCCCCTCTTTACTAGCAAGAGAGTTATATCAAGGAATTTTATGTAGGATTTAGGCACGGGCATCGTATAACCCATCAGCATGAACAGGGAGTTAGCATCCAGGGTCTCCCCCACCATGGCCTCCAGGGCATCGTGTACTTGCATCCAATAATCCCTGACAGTAGGGCATTCCCATGCCAAATGGAGAAATCCAGCCCCTTCTGCATTACAGCGCTCACATCTATCGTTATCAGACAAGTAGAATCTAAATTTCTTAGACGGCGTATAGTACAATCTCTGCAGAAACCTATAATGGATGATCTTTAGTCTACAGCTAGCAGATATTCTGGCCGTAATGCTACAGCAATAGCACCATTGCTCGTAAGTGATCTCTAAAGCCAAATCTTCTCCCCAATGTGATCGGGCAGACCCCTCAAACCCCTGTCGCTCCGCCCTAATATGTCCATAAATTCCTGATACAAGGTGCGAGCCATCCTGCGAGCTTAGCATAAAGTGTAGTGGGGTCAGGTTGTCAGACTCCAGGGGGTAATCCGGCAGGAATTTCCCTCAGCCCCTGACGCAGCCGCAGGTAATCAAAAATATCTAGTGGAGTGGGACGGTGATCTTTAAAAAACAGATCCATGCCACGGAATTGTCCGTCCGTAAAAAGGTCGCCCCATCTTGTCACCTTAAGGCGTTGGCATAGCAGTCGGAATCCATTCTCCTGCAGCAGCGCCAGTTTAGGATGGTACGTCAAAGGCATCCGCACCGAGTAGAGTAAGGAACAACATAACATTTTAGCTGTACGTCGCCATGCATCTATCGTACATGTTACAGTCGTGAATGGAGTCTCTATGGCCACAACCGGACCTTGTATAAGGCTGCTCAGGGGAAGAGGATTCGCCACCTAATCCTCCACCACCAGTTGAGGCATAAAAGGCGTGGGTACCATCCAATGATAGGCATAGTACGCCTGGGCGCTCATATAATAAACTTCAAAGTCAGGAAGCTCAAAGCCCCCTTAGTCGTAAGGCTGTGCTAATACCGACCACCGAAGCCTTGGTTGTTTACCTCCCCAGAATAGTCGACTCAGTTCTGTTCTTAATGTTTTGAAAAAAAGGCTCCCGGGTGATAGGGGATATTTAAAAACAGATATAAGAAATGGGGTAGTATCACCATTTTAATGATTGAAGCTCTCCCCGCCATGGATAAAGGGAGGGAGAGCCAGCGATCAATAGTAGAGGTCAATTTGGTGACGGCAACATCATAGTTAAGCCGAAGTGTCTCCTCCCTATCTCTAGAGACTTGTATGCCCGAATATCGGAGATCTGAATGGCACCATTGCAACGGAAAGTCAAGGGAGAACTCCGGCACTGCGTCCGTAAGGGGGAAAAATTGCAATTTGCTCCAATTTATTTGTACTCCAGATAATCTGCCGTAGACAACAAGCTCACGCAACAAAGGATTTAGATTATGTTGTGGATCTGTGACAAATAGCGTCATATCGTCAGCGTACAAAGAAATTGCAATTTGGTGCCGAAAACACCTGAACGCACGGACCGGATGTAGCTGACGAAGACGACAGGCAAGCGGCTCTGCAGCTATAGCGAAAAGGAGAGGGGAGAGTGGACACCCCTGCCTGGTACCACGTGTTATATTAATCGAGGTGGATAGATGGCCATTAATAAGGAGTCTTGCAGTGGGCTGCGTGTATAATAGCTGCACCCAGGAGATAAACAGCTTAGGGAAGCCCATGCTCTGTAAAAATCTGACCTTTACTTAAAACCTCTGATTGCTGCCTTTCCTTTTTTCTTTCAAATGCAGCTCTCCTTCTCCTCCATCGGCTTGATGCCTTCTCTCTCTCTGAGCACAGCTTATTCTGTCACATGTATGTTTGCCTTAATCTCTATTATTGTATTTCTGTAAATTGCCTGCAACTCATGTATGAGATAGAAACCTCTCCTCCTTACTTTGAAAATCAGATCTTTTCAACTTAACAATACCTAATCTCCTCCTGCTCATCTATTTTTCCCACCAGCCGTGTGCATGAGCTCATATGCCCCATGCTAATGACCACATCTAATTCCTATTACTTGAATCCACACACAAAAAAAATGGGAATGCTTTTCCTGTGCTTCTTACAATATGTGTGAGATAGATGGCCAGGAAATGCCACTGACCATGGGAAATGATTGTGTGAATGAACAAAGGATAGTACATATCGTTGAAATTGAATATATATAGTGCTTACTGTGTGGACCAAAACTTCATTAGAGGTATATTGATGTTCTTATTTTAATACAAAGCCCAGATCACCATCAGATTCTGCTAGATAAGTCAATATGGAGGTGCGTCCAGTCGGTAGTCCTGCTTCATCGGAAATGTGAATAAGATGAACATGTGTTCCATAGATGCCTCCTCCTCCTCTTTATTCTCTTCTATCATCCTTCATGAGGTTGTGGTGGCAGGTGCCTGCCAAATGCTACTGTTAGCAGTTTTCACCAAACGGCATTCACAATATCAATAGGATAAACAATGCACACTGTATGCTCCTGCTTCTGGCTAATTCTTCTCTTAGTTCACTTTGCAGCCCTCGTCAACAGCCGACTGGACTACGGGAACGCCCTTTACGCAGGAACCACAGTCAAACTCCAGAAACGACTGCAGCGCATACAGAACGCCTCCGCACGACTCATCCTCAACATCCCTCGCTGCAGCCACATATCAGCCCACCTGAAAAACCTGCACTGGCTCCCCGTCAGCAAGAGAATCACGTTCAGACTCCTCACCCAGGCACACAAAGCACTCCACGACATGGGCCCCGAATACCTCAACAAACGCCTCTCGTTCCACTCCCCTACCCGCCAGCTCCGCTCCGCCATCCTCGCCCTCGTAACCATCCCACGGATCCGCAGAGCCACCACCGGAGGAAGATCTTTCTCCTACCTGGCCGCCAAGACAGGGAACTCCCTCCCCGCTCACCTATGACTGACCCAGGACCATCTCACCTTCAGGAAACACCTCAAGACCTGGCTATTTGAACAGTAGCGGCATCCCTCCCCTCAGCGCCTTGAGACCCTCGCGGGTGAGCAGCGCGTTCTCTAAATGGCTTGATTGATTGATCCTGCACTTCACAACTCACATGTGTTTGCACATTATATTGCTTACATTTTTATCTGTTGGAGGGTAGGCTTGCCAAGGCAGGATCTGGATATTTGCGCTCTTCTTTACAACCTGGTCATAATGAGGTGCTCCATGTGCCCTCCCATTGACATCAAACCCTGAGTGATGCCCTCCCTGTCATTACGGTATGCTCAGGGAGGAGGTAACTCCAGCTCCATGCCACTAGGCGCACTATTTTTTAATTCCTGAGCATTTGTTTCACAATCAGTACTCAACCAAGGGCACTCTTGGACCTGTCCAAATTCATTTCCCTTGAACTGATGTAAACGGAAAGTTCTGGAAAGGAGCAGGGTCAGCTTTTGGCATGGAGTAAAGAACGATCTGCATAAAGGTCCTGCAAACAGCAATGCCAATCTACCTTGACTCATTCATTCATTCATAATGTTTATTCGATTTTACATATTGTAATTCTGTAATTACCGCCCGGCAGCTACTGCCACCACCGACCGCTTCTGCATTTAACTGTTTCAGGTTACACTTCACTGCAAGTTTAAAAGGATTGGCTTCACCTGTGGGGTTTGCTAAGTAACAGCCTGATTCATCAAGGTACCGTTTTGCGAGTCTCTAATAGAGATTCATAAGGAATCGCTATTAGAGACTCGCAAAACGGTATTCATGTAGGAATTGCTAAATGAATAGGGATTCCTACACATTCCTTATTTGCGAGTAGCAAATTGCTACTCGCAAATAAGGAATAACTCCCCATTCATTCCTATGGGCCAAAAGGCCCATAGGAATGAATTGGGAGTATTCCTTATTTGCGAGTAGCAATTTGCTACTCGCAAATAAGATAGCGATTTAAAGGGTGCCAGGGGTGTCCAAAGGACTCCCTGTAGCACCCCTTAAATGCAAATTGGAACAGGTGTTGCGCACACACATGTCCAAAGGACATGTGTGTGTGCAACATGCAACTTAGAAAAATGCTTTTAAAAGCATTGTTCTAAGTTTTTGCTATTTACCGAGAGGTCTGACCTCTCGGTAAATAGCGGCCCGAAATTGCGAATTTGCAATTTAAAATTGGTTGATGAATTGCATTTAAGGAATCTCTAATAGAGATTCCTTAAATGCAATTCTTCGCACAATAGCGAATTCTGTAATAGCGAAGATTGCATTTGGGATGATGAATCCCAAATTCAATATATGCGCTCGCAAAGGGCCAGATTCTCAGAATCTGGCCCTTTGCGAGCCGATTTTCGTTTCATGAATCAGGCTGTAAATGACCAGCTTGCCTGTCGCACAACTTTGCTTGTTTGAATGTGGTATCATACAGTGGCGTAGCTAGACTAATTGTGCTGCCTGTAGCGGTCACTGTGTTTGCCGCCCGGTGGCCGCATGTACGTGGGGTGCTCGGAATTCCTGCAATGGCTGCAGCTAAGGCGGGGGGCGCCGCCCCCATAACTCGAGCTGCACGGGGCAGACTGCTTCCCCCCAGTCCTCCCATGCCACGCCACTGGTGGGATTGAGAGGTCATGCCGCCAGCCTCGGCATTGTTAATTTAGTTCTACATTTAGCAGAAACAGATTATACATCCGGACACATCGTATGGTTTGGATATATTTTTAAGTTTGGGCTTTTCACATCTGGTGTTCTTTCAAGCATGGAACAGCAGCATATTTATTCATCATCAAACACTCCTCAGTATTTTATTTAAAACACTTGTTTAAATTAAGCACGACAGCAGTGGCGTTATTATTATTCATAGTAGGTTTTGCTGATGGTTTTTTCATACATATCATGGGCTATATTGTTTACTGATTAACTAATGTTCATAATCTGAAATTATTGATGACTGCTGAAAGGTCTTCCTTTATAATACAATTTGGGCTCTCATCAGGCAGCTTCTTGCACCAGACTCCAGTTAACGTTGCCTAAAACAGAACCAACTTCTAAACACGAAAGTGGGAAGAGGATGTAGTGTAATGGCCGGAGCTGCTGACTTCGGAGGTGGGGAACCCGGTTTACATTTCGGCATCCGTTCAACATCTTGTGATTCTGGGCTAAGCACTTACTCTCCCAGTGGATGTGTCCTTAGCTGGTGCTCATGAAAAGCGCTGGTGTTGATGATTGAGTGCTGATGCTGAGCACTGGAAACACCTGGCTCAACTTAAGTATCGGCTACTCTTGATAAAGGGCTTCTGGCCTAAAAAGCATTGGGTGACTGTTTATATGGGTACCTAGGATGGCAAGTATATTCTGACATGCTACAGAAATAAGCCTGTTTGAGCAATTCTTTGGACTTGGAAAATTGGATTCATGTGGCCTCTGTTTGAACCTTGAAATGACTGAAGAAATTAGAATGAAAATGGATTTCTATGGATTAAGATGGATTTTGGTCTTTTGATTGCTGTGGCTTACGTCCATATGGCTATGCATCTTGGGTTTGGTTCGCGATGGTGCATCAGTGTGTTTGGGAATTGCTTACATGCTATTGGGACAGAGCATAAGCTGAGTTTGCATGCCAAATATTTTGCATAGACCATGTTTAAAATGTTGTTTATCAACATTATAGTAAGGTGTGTGTTCTATCATTCCTTCACAAACGTTTTTTTTGCCAGTTTGTACTGGCAGTTTAAAAAACCTGTACACACAAGTTGCAACAGCAGGACTGAGACATGTTTAAAGGGGCTACTTAAGTGGGTGGCATAATCAGTGTTGCAGGCCCACTAGTAGCATTTAATTACAGACCCTGAATACATTTAGGTGCCACGTTACTGATGACAAATAAGTAAATTAGATATTCTAATTAGGGATAAGCCAATGTTACCATGTTTTAAGGAGTGAGCACATGCAGTTTAGCACTGGTTAGCAGTGGTAAAGTGTGCAGAGTCCTAAGGTCATCTAAAACAAGACCTGCAAAAATGGAGGAGGAAGGCTAAAGATTTGGGGGAAGGGCGCCCCAAGGCTGACAGGTCTAACATGCTTCTAATTATGTTAATGTGCTTCACACGCCATTATTAACACCCTATCAGCCCACTACCTTGCTTTCCCACCTCCCTATCAACCCCTGCTGCCACACATCACACCCCCCTCTCAAACAAACAACTTGGAACTGGCCTGATAGAGCAAGTTTGTTGGTGATTGAGGTGTGCTGGGGGAGGTGTGGAAAAGTGTTTTTAGTGGTAAGTTGAAGCCTTGAGGTAGCCAGCCACAGAGTGACCGGTGAAAAGGGGTTGCTGTCTTATTTTATTAAGCTGCAGGACGAGGGCGGCAAATGTATTGCCCAGGGTGCTATCAGAGCAAGGGAGGCTCTGGAAAGGAGCATGTTGTCGTTGGTGACAGAGAACATCAGATAACCCCGACAGTGATATTTTCCTTACATTGTCTGGTTTACATTTTCCATATTGGAAGGAAATTGTATTTCTTGAACAATTCAACTTTACAGGACATATTGCCACTAGACATGTGACATGAGACCCGAAATTTTCCATCTGCATTTCAGGATTTGCGCAAGGTTTTGCCTGAGGGTCAAAAATCTGAAAAACAATGGGGCATATTTACGAGGAAGTGGAGGAGCGCAGCGATAGCCTCCTTGGCTTAATGCAGCGATCCGCCACTTCAGAAACGCCGGGCTGCATCATATTCAGAACAATGTGGTACAGCCCTCATTTCCCCCTTCACAGGCGCTACACTTAGCAGTCTGGCGCCAGCGCAGGCTCCCTTGCACCATAAGGTGCCTGCGTTGAGGGGAAGATTGTTTATGTGCAGCAAGGTGTCCCTTCCTGCACAAACAATATTTAAATGGCGTTTTGTAACTTGCAAAACCAAATTTTTGGGGGGGATTTTTTATGTGCAGGAAGGCTTACCTTCCTGCACATAAACAATCAATGGCAATTTGCTGTTTCTATGTGTGCTGCATGACGCAGCACACATGGAAACAACAAACATGAGGAGAAAGAAAGCATTTCTCCTCATTTTGCCTGTTTAAAACCACATTTTCCCTGGTATTAATTTTGGCACTGCCTCCTATTTTAGGCCACCCTTGTAAATAGGGGGCAGCGTCAAAATCAATGGGTATTGCGGTGGAATGCTCACCGTACACCCATTACCCTACTCTTTTATGCTAGGTACAGCATGAAAGGGTGTCTTATATACAAGGCAGCATTAATCATTAAGCCACATTATGTGGCTTAACGCTGCCTTGCATAACGTGGCCTAATGCTGCAATGTAAATAGGGCGATGCGATAGGGACTTGTAAATATGCCCCAATGCCCGACTCGACCCATGATTTCAGCTTGCAGCCCTCGGAAGTACCTTGTGGAATTCGCTCTGCAACAGAGTTTGATGGAACTGACCATTCTCTTTCCTTTACTAACACCTCAGCCCCCCCTTCCTACATCTTGTTTTTTTCCTTCAATGTATTTCTACCCTTTGTTCGTGATTTTGGCACCTGCTCAGCCCTGTACTTTCTGCAAACAACCTATTTCGCTCAGTATAGTTTTCTTGGTACACCTGCAATGTACTTGCGGAAACACGATGAACTGTGTGATAATGTGAAAGTTAAAGCCCTCAGGGAGTTGAATGGGGCTGTGCCGAGAGATCGATGGATGCGAGTCGCAGTTTAAAGCTATTAGTGTCCGGCATGATGTACTGCTAGATATTGTATGTGCTGCATACCGAACCTTGGGATGAGTTATGGATAAAGGTGCGAGCTGTGAAGGAGCATATGCGGAGATGCCACAGGCGAAATTCGTCATCTTCCCATCTCTCTCCGCTGCCTCCCAAGTCATTTCCAGGCCTAGATAAAGAAAAACACATCAGAAATGGGAGAAAACAACATCTGGGCAGCATTAATATTAAATACATCAAAACAAGGTATTCCTCGTTGCTTTGATGGAGCTAGCCTTTGTTTGACTTGAATTGAGGAAAACCCTACCAATAATCAAATTCTGCTATATTGCATACAACAATATGATGCATTATAGAAAAAGGCGAGTATGTGCTTCAGGTGTTCATGCTACATCCTATCACAGCAAATCTACCAGCATCAGTAGGTATAGAGGGCCACAAGAGGTGTTTGTTGCTAAAGATAAGTAACAGAAATCTATACATGAAGAATAATGTAATTTTAGAGCATGTTCTAATGTAAATGCCATGAGTATCTTTGGGCTGGGTTTTCTCAAGAACATGTGATAATTATCGCAAAATTAGCTTAACGCAGAATTACACATCGCAGTCTATCATGGGAAAATAATGCTGTGTTAACGTTGTATTCTCAACACGTAGGTACATGCGATAGTCTCACCATAATGAGTCAAATGACCGCATTAAAATTAATGCAACGCCTAAAAATGCAAAACACGAACACAAAAAAGCGGCGATGTCCCGAACTGCGATACAAAAATCAGCGATAACTAGCGAGAGGCCGGAAATTCCAACATGTCACGCAGGAAACTGCACCATAAAAGCAGAGAAAAAAAACTGTGAGATGACAATGTACGAGTACAACCTCACATGCGTGATGTAGTACAAATGTCCACTGTCCCGCATCAAATAGGCATTCCTCACAAACAGTCACAATGTACATTGTCATGCAGTCTGTATGTAAACTTCGCCAATGCATAAACATACAGGGAACACACTGTGAACATCTCCCCTTTACATTGCAGAGGGACAATCAACATTTCCTGCAGAGCAGACCCTACATCACGTCAGTGATGATGGAGACGACCCACAGGACAATGACTACGATGAACTCCAACAGTTATTGGACAACCTCCAAACCCCACCTCTAGTAGCAGGGCAATCCAGTACCATCGAGGTAAGCCTACCCCTTGCACAGAACACACAGCAGGAAGCACCCACCACCACTTCTGGCTCCCATCACCTCACTGAAGAACACATTGCGTTCCAATGCCGTGTGTTAAACCATCAGAAGGAGCTTGCTGAACAGGTACGGTGGGGTTCAACCTCATGGCAGCCAAACTAGATGCCATACGTGGGTGTCTAATTCCCATCAGGGACCACTTACACTCCCTAATGGACACCCACAGTCCGCCCCGTGCCATCCAACAATCCATGGTTGGTGTTGCTGGAGTCATGACTCTGACACAACAACAGCTATCTGTGTCACACAGTGCTGCAGACCAAACACCACCACCCACATGCAGGCACATGAAATGTCAGAGAACGAAGATGAGGATGAATCTGCCTTAGTGGTAAGAAGGAAGCAGTAGCACTCATCTCCACCACTTGGCTTGTTTCTGCTTGGTTCTGCCCTCTGCATCATACCCTGGAATAACACCTTCCACCGTTCCCCGAAACACTCTGCGACACTAACTTTGGACCTCGACATGGAATGCCATATTATGTTTGTTTAACAATGACACCGCAATCAGCCTGCAGACTGGACTCTTCCCCTTCCGAGTAATTTCTCAATCCCTAAAGGACTCTCGCTGGCCCTCCATAGGGGCAACATTTTAAAGTGTTGTCTGCATGGCCCAGTACTAAGACAGCTTCCGCACTTCACTGAACATGAATTATACATACTAATGCACACAGACATGTCATGTCTATGAATAATCAAGTATGAAAGCATGGACGAATGTGGGAGCAGTGATTCCCCCTTACGTCCATGTTGCTCATGTGGTGGGACTTTAGTCACATGGTGCATCCCTGAATCATGGTGGTACATATTTGACCCCAAAAGAAGGCTTGTTGTGCATTGTAGGTCACAAATGACAGCCTATATGTAATGATTTGGGACACATGTGAAACGCTGATGAGTGGGATTCCGTACTTTCTTTGACACACAGAAATGGCATTTCGAATACTTGACACCCTAACCAGCCTCCCTGTACAGAGGTGACACACCCACCATCTATTTTCAAATCATGAGATTAGCACTACATGTTGCACTTACACTTGTCAGAGTGATGTGCTTGTACAGATGAGTGTCTTGCACTCAGGGAATGTGTGTTGTAAAGAATTTATTTGCACATGCTACGCCTGTGGTCATTTTGTACTGTCCCATGATTGCTAAGGGCTGTCACGATGAGCCGTGCTCATGTGAAGAAATTGTCAATGATGGTGTTTCTACGAGCTATTCCTGCTGTAGCTGCGGTGGGGTATGTTCCACCTGCCTCATCTTCCTCATCGTCATCCGGTGCATCTGGCACTTGTATCCATGGGGCAATGGTGCGAACACATATGTTGTGCAACACTCAACATGCAACGATCATCTTGCACACAATGTCTGGGCTGTACAGAAGCCTTCCACCTGTGATGTCCAGGCACCTGAAACGTGATTTCAACACGCCAAATGTGCGTTCCATGTGCCCCTAGTGCGTTTGTGGGCCGCATTGTACTGCCTCTGGGCCTGTGTGTTCGGGGCTCGGAGGGGTGTCATCATCCAAGGGCAGAGTGCATATCCTTGACCACCTGTGACAGTGTAGAGAGACATGAGTCAACAGTTGGTTCTGCATGATGTGTTAGCAGGCTCACTGGTTCATTGGTGTGTGATATGTGTGACTTAGTGATTCCTGTTTGACATGTACTGCTTGTAGCAAACGAGCTGCATAAATGTGTATTACGTAGCCTCACTGCTGCTCCTCCTTCCCCCGAGCCTATTTACTGGTGTTTGCAGCGCGGTTGCATCACTTGCACTCCTACAAAACACCATTGTCATGCCTGTCTGTGCATGTTCACAAGCCTGACAACGACACTGCGATGTTGTGCATTGAAGGCGGGCGGCCACATGTGTGTAGGCCTATGTTAAGGATAGGGCGGACACAGATGTAGAGTTCATGGCTGGCTGAACTCGCGATGCCGTTGATGACCTTTGGCTTATGCTACGGTAATAGCGACACACACACAACAGTTGGCATGAATGGCCCCGGACCCCGAGCGGACTTGCGCTCCTTCATTTACTCCTTCTGCTGAGCACGCACTCCGGGGGCATGCTACATTGCAACATTGTCCATTGTGGGACGGGTGGCGCCGACATATAACAGAGACACTCACATTCGTTACTTCCTTGGCAAGGCCAAAACATAACCACGCCCAGAGCCATGGGTTGTGTAACCACACCCCTACGCTGGACTGTCCTACGCCAGTCCACTCCACTTACGCTTAAAGGGGGGTACGACAGAGCTACATGTCCCAGTTCTTCCCTACAGCATAATGTGATGTGTTAGGGCCCTCATGCATACATATTGACCACTCAGACACACTTAGATAGTTTGTGGAACTAGCTATGGGCACATGCACCAGGCCCCTTTTATTGCCAGGGTCACATGTCCGGTATCGCCTGTGCTGGATGGGTGTGGGGTGAGTGTAATCCAGCCCTCAGGGAGTGGTTGGTGCTGGCAATAACTACAACAGTGATCAGACAATCAGAAGTTCAAATTTCAAACAGCAAGGGTCCATGGCTTGAGCTGCACAGAGTTAGTGGCCCCGGTTGCACTGCGGGTGGCACTGGCACACCGCCACGGGACGGTGACTTGCTGTGCACTGAGGTAGGGCCACGAAAGCTGAGCGGGTCCTCGTCGATGTGAAAGCAGAATGTCGCGGAGTGTTTAGGAGAACAGTGGAAAGTGTTCTTCCAGGGCATGATGCAGACGGCAGAACCAAAAAGAAACAGGCAATATAGAGGAGATGAATGCTGCAGACAAATGTTTTACGCCAAGTCAGTATCAGCTACATAATGATGAAGACAACCCCCAGGCCATTGACTCAGACGCTACCAAAGTTCAACCTGAGAGTGTCCATGAATTTCGGGGCACTGAGTTAGTGGCACCGGAGCTGAAAGGGGATGCAGTCTGTGATGAGGCCTGTACAATGGTATAAATAAATCAAGACTCAGTCCCAAATGTGTGAACTACTTGACTGCAGTGTAGGCCGGAGGCAGCGGTCAGCAGGGGCCCACAGCCACGTGTCATTGGCAAGCGATGCACAGAGTTAGTGGCACCAGAGCAGTTGTTGGTAGTGTTCAGTGATCTCCATCACGATGATCCTTTATTCCTCCGGACTGAACCACATCTTCCTCTTACTCCTCTCCATGCGTACAATGATATGAACTCGGCCATTGAAAAATCAAGACTCAGTTCCACATATGTGACCTACTAGACTGCAGTGTAGGCCTGAGGGCAGTGGTGGAGTACGTCAATGAGAAAGGAGTGCTGGTAGCCTGTGTCGGGGAGGCCAGCGATGGGCTGAGGCGGCTGCCAAGGTCGCGGGCCTTTGGTTTGGAGCTTACACTGGCATGTGGTGAGCCCTATGTGACACACGCCGGTGTCGGCAGGTGAACAGTGAGGCTTGGTTGCGCAGGGACGGTCAAGACTGGTCTGGGCACAGCGGCCTGGGGTGCAGCAGGCAAAAAGGATCACAGGCACCACCGCTCACGGCGTCGGCCTCATGGCGGGGTGAGAGGCACCACCCTGGCAGGCACATTCGCCATTATGGAAGAGAACCACGCCTAGAGCAACAGGCTTTATATTCACACCCCTAGGCTGGCCTGGCATACACCGGGGCAGCCCACTCCGCTCACGCTTACAGGGGGGGAACGTAACAAACTACATTTCCGCGATCTTCCCCACTGCCTGGGGTAACATGGTTGCATCCACTGTCCACTGTACTCCAAACACCAGCACTATATGTCGACATGTACATTTCTGTGGTCTCCATACTGCAGTCTGGCCAGCACATCCATGCCACACTTGGCATTGTGTACATTCTTATTCATGGGTCACTTGCCTCCTTCACACGTGCCTGGTTCCCACCTCTCCCGACATTCTGCTATTGTGTGGCTGAGGTGCCATGCCGTTGATGGCTTGTGTACATGCATGGCTAGCCCAGGTTACCACAGTAAGTTATGCTGTCATGTCTGGTAGGTGGGTATGTTGTTTGGCATGTTGCATGTGGGTTTGTAACTTGTGCATTCCCAGAGTTTTGAGTTGCATGATTGTGGAGTTGAGGTGTGTGGTGTGTTCATTTGGTACTTAGCAACGAGCAGTGGATTTCCGTAGGTGCCAGCCTCAAACGCTGGTTGATGATGGACTTTCGGAAGATGAAGGAATCATGCATACTGCCTGGGTAGTTGGCGATGACATTGATGAAGAGTACCCGGTGGTCCACTATTGCCTGCACACTGATGAAATGCGTGTGCTGTCTGTTGCGGTAATTGTGTGCAGTGTCTGCAGGGGGCACAAGTAGGACATGTGTGCAGTCAATTGCCCCCAACACATGCGGGAAGCCAGCTATGATGTAGAATCCTTGCTTGGTCTCCAGATGTTCCTGCACAGTGTGGGGGAAGTGAAGGTGAAGGGGTACCAAGCTGTTGATGGCATCCAAGACAGTTGTTATGAACTTTGATAGGGCTGGCTGTGAGACTCCTCCGACTCTGGCAGTTGTTGGTTGGAAGGTACCAGAGGCCAACAGGTGCAGTACAGCCAGCAGCTTTCTCTGCGGTGGGATGTTGGTTGTCCGCTGTGTTGGTACCATCAGCCTGTGGGCAATGATGGTCAGGATGGTTGTCCTTTTCAGCCTGTAGTGGGCATTGACATCCTGTGGTGTTGTCTGTGAGGCTGGTGCGTTTTCTAAAGGTCCGCTGTCTTTGTCTGCGCTGCCTCTGTGGTAGTCCGGGAGGGTGGGGGAGATCAGGGGGTTAGGGCCTGGGGGTGGTGGCAGTGGGTGTTGTGGCCATCTTGGGGCTCTGAGCTGCATGATCAGTAGCTCCATGGCATCTGTTGTTCTTCAGGTGTGGCTCTGGGCTGGGCTCCCTTTTATGGTGAAGGTTGTCGTCCAACTTAACACCAGGTAAGAGCAGGTGTTAAATCCCTGCTGCTAACGTGCCTTATCGCTTGTTTTGGGATCTTGTCGCTGATCTGGCTGGTCATTGAGAATGTTGCGAAGTGGTGTTATAGCGGCTTTTTGTACGGGAACGCCTACTCTGCATATCATTAGCGTTACTTACCGGTGTCATCTGTGGTGATATTTTTTTCCGCTGCTATTGCAGGAAAGCTGGTGATATGGGCTGTTAGCACCAGCTTGTGAATGGGGCGATAACTTTATCGATAAAGTTCTTATAACTCGGCGATAAGTGCTTTGGAATTTGTCCCTGTGTCTTTTGATTTTAGTACTCATTATTGAGGGGGGGCAAAACAGTTGATAAGTGGTGAGTAGAACTCTCTGATTCGCAGATGCATGTCAATTAGGGTCTCATTAGAAGTTGGTGGGTGCCTGGCCTTTTAAACTCACAGTTCCCCTGATCCCAGTGATTAATTTGAGCCGGTGGGGGCGAACAGCACTCATTTTAGGGGACAGGCACTTATTTTATATCATCGAGAGCAAGAGAGAGAAAAACACACATACGAGTAAGAAGGTGAAATAAACGTTATCAAGGTTGAAGGCAGGAACCTGCAAGAGAGATTAAGAGGCAGGGAGTATCTGGCTGTGGATTAAAGAGGCCTGAGGTGTATTTAGGACTACACAGCCTTGGCTGACAATAAATGTCACCGGCCGCTGGCTTCTAAGTATAGCTTTGGGCACTGACACTGAGTATTTTACAAATTAAACACAGCCTGACCATCTGAGAGGTGGGGGAAACCACAGGGTTTTAATGGCGTACCTCAACTATCTTAGAAACACAAGGTGGAGAAGGGCCCAAGGGGAATTGGTTTTATAGACCTCGAGGTATCTTGTCCCCCAACTATACAATTAAACACAAAAAATCCCAGATGACGAAGTTCCACTATTGAGTGGGCTGATGGGTACTTTTTATGGGTTCTTATTCTTTTTCTGAACTGAGTTCTTATTCTGAACTGAATCTCAATACTCACTTCTTTCTGTGTGTCTCCTGTAGTATAGGAATCTTCTGCTTCCAGTTACCTCTGTAGAACACTTTATAGGCTCTGCATTGAGTTTGGATCAACGAAAGACCTGCGGTACCTCAACTATCTCCACCGCTGGAAACAGTTCAACTAATGGTCCATTCACCACTGGCCCGCCAGGTCTCAGTGACAGTCACCCTGCCCTCCTTATGGCACAGCATTGTCACTCATTCTCCATGTCCAGGTACACCATGTAAGCAAGACCACGTGGATCAGGGGAGGCAATACTTACAATACTTCACACACGCAGGGAGAAAACTCCATGCACTCCAGGGCCATTGAATTTTTATTTTACACTAGAAAAATCCGACTGTGGCAGTTTTTTGTGTAAAGGAAACATGAATGCCAATTCAGCCCTGCTGTGAGTACATTCACCACAGGGACAAATGCACCAACGGTGCTGAGATCCCAACGAGGCAGACAGAAATGTTTAAATGTTGCCAGTAGTCTTCTGCCATGGAAGTATATGCCAGAGCCCCCTCTGAGTTAGTGGACCGCCTACCAATGTATAAATGAGCAACTTAATCTGAATATGAAAACCAGTGAGGAAATCAGTTTCATCAAAGGAGTTCGAAGCTTTATTGAAAATTCAAAATTCAAAATACTGGTAAAATTTCAAGGTTTACAGGAAAGGATGCATAAAAAATAAGCACTGGTAAACCTAATAGTTTTACACTGAGTGGAAAAAAGTAAGCAAGTAAAAAAGTAAAAAGTAAAAAAGTAAGCAAAATGTCACCCTCTTTAAAGGAGAGGTGGAAAATATGCTTGCAGAGAGTATTCGGGGAGGATGAAGGGAATTTGCTCGGTAAGTCACAGAAGCTGATTAAAATCAAAAGCTGTGACTGAGGGCTTGACTTAGGGTTTGTCGGATGGGTTACTCCATCACACTGTGATGGATAATACATCCGTCTTATTACAAGTGGCATAGAATATAAGGCACTTATAATATGGTGGATGGGATATCTATAAAGTTTGTGATGGAGCTACCTATCCACCACACTCTAAATAAGCCATTAAGTAACAAAGGGCCCAATGTAGGTAAATCTGATTTACCGACTCTAGAATACCTTATGTTACCGATTCGGTGTTCTAGATTCGGTAAATCAGATGTAGGAAAAAATTCGGTAACTTTTACCGAATCTGTATGATTCGGTAATTACCGAATCGGTATTTACCGATTCGGCAATTGCCATTGATTCCTATGGGCCTTGAGGCCCATAGGAATCAATGTCAACTACCGAATTGGTAAATACCGATTCGGTAAAATTACTGATTTTGCAAGGGGGACAGGGTGTCACTTTGACACCCTGTTGCACCCCTGATTCTGGCTTGTGTGCCATGTGGCACACATACATGCCCTAAGGCACAGGTGTACATGCACAGATGTGCATGTACACAGGAATTTGTTATTTACCATGACATAGCATGTCATGGTAAATAACGAATGCTTAAGGGCCTGTGGCACTATTTTAAGTGCCACCTACATCTAGATTTACCGATTCGGTTAATTTACAGATTCGGTATTTTACCGAATCGGTAAATTTACCGAATCGTTAATATTTGGGCCCCCTACATATCACAAACCAAATACCGGTCGGTAACGGCCGAAATCGGCCATTACCGACCGTTATTTGGTGTCCTACATCTGGCCCAAAATTCCCCAAACAGAAGTACCCACGGAGGCAAACCGGATTCACTAATGGTAATGTTGGCTTACATTAAGGAGCATATTTACAAGACCCTGTTGCCACAGAAATGTAATTTCTAGTGACGTTCCTGTGGCAATATGTGCTTTGCCTTATTTACAAGGTACTGTTAAGTCACTTAAAGTGGCTTAACGCTGCCTTGTAAATGAGGCACCCTTTCACCCTGTACTTAGCGTGAAAGGGGAAGGCAATGGGTGTTGCGGTGGGTGTTCCACTGCAACACCCATTGATTTTGACTCTGCCCCCTATTTACAAGGGCAGCATAAATAGGAGGCAGCGCCAAAATTAAGACCAGGGAAAACCTTGTCTTAAACAGGAAACACGGGGATAAATGCTTTAATTCTCCTCATTGTTGCTGTTTCCATGTGTGCTGCGTTGTGCAGCACACACAGAAACAGCAAAAGCCCATTGATTGTTTATGTGCAGGAAGGTGGCCCTTTTTGCACATAAAAAATCTTTGAAAAAAAATGACATTTTGTAACTTAGTAGAACATATAGAAGTGACAAAAAGCCATTTAAAGATTGTTTATGTTTAAGAAGGGAGACCTTCCTGCACATAAACAATCTTCCTCTCAACGCAGACACCCTTGCACAACGGTGCAAGGGTGCCTGGGTTGGTGCTATGCGGCTAAATTTAGCATCAGCGGAGGGGGAAATGGTCACCAGCAAGAGCAGGGAACCCCAGGAAGACACCGCGCCAAAAGGGAGGCAGAGACACAGCACCACCCAGGACGACAGCCGAACACCCCGAAACACCCATCAGGGCCGGCCAGACAAGAAAGAACAGCCAGAGAGGCAGGTGAGGCAGGGTCAGCACCAGGAAGCACCACACAGCAAAGGGGAGACATGCAGCCAGGAACAAGGGCCGGACAAAACACACCCCCAGGCACCCAGCACCGTCAAAGAGAACCAGGCTGGGAGGCCATACCAGCCCAGAACCAGCAAAGGCACAACCACCCAGGGACGGAGTGCCACCGGGCAGGAAACAGCCAGCACACAGCACAGCAAGTGCAAGGAGGAAGGGGGGGGGTGCGAGCCGGACCCGTTAAGGAAAACAGAGCCACAGCAGCGATGCCCGCAACACCAAGGCAAGCCCCAGCAACAGAAAAAGGGGGCTGGCGCCTAAAGAGCCCAAAATGAGGCATCAGGAAAGATCCCCCTCCCCCAGCGGCACAGGATTCGAACCCATAACCAGAACGTGGGAACACCATCCCCAACTGCTGCCATTAGGAGCGGGTGCCCCAGGAGTACCTGAAAGAGCAGCCAGCAGCATCAAGCGCGGCACCCGCAGGGCATTCGAACACGGCTGCCCCGAATACAAAACATGTTGAGCTCAACATAGCGGCAGGTAGAGCCAGAACCACGAAGGTTCACAGTCACCGAACCTGTCAACAGCCTAATAGGCACAGGCAGTGGCAGCACAGAACAGCATGGACACCGCACCCTGCACAACCAGGTACACCTCCAAGTGGACCGTGCAAAGAAAGTCGAAGTGAAACCTGCAATCCCTCACCAGTCACCAGAAATTAGAAAGAAAAGTCCAATAATTGCTGTATATGGCACCAGGTTGGGATTGGAACCCACAGCCTTATCTTTAACGAATGCTTCATTCTTCTTCTGGTGCAATCGCGCATCAGCCAGGCCATCTGGAGGCAGCATCAAGCAGAAGCTGAAATTCAGAAAAGAAGAGGAAGATGTGCCCTCCCTGTAAACACACATACAACATTGTGGTGGCAGAGGAGCAGCCCGCAGCCCCCAAGGTCATCAGAACCCAGTGACCTACGAGCACCAGACAGAGTCTGCAGTACAAGCAGGGGTAGAAATAAGAGAAAAAACGCCAAACGGGACTCACCCGGGGCGGGGGCCAACACCAGCGCCAAGGCCCCCCCCCCCCTCAACTGCCAGCAGGAATCCAGGAGAAATGAGGAACAGCACAAGCGAGGCACGTCCCACCCAGCCAGGCTTGGGAAGACGCACTCGCCAACCGGAAGGAAACAGGAGCCCATGCCCCAGCCGCAAAGGGCCCTTCCAAGCAGGATTCCAGCAGGAACAGAGACTGACTCCCAGCAAGCCTGGCAGGCCGAGAGACAGTCCAGGAAACCCCACGCCCGTACAGCCAGGCAGCTGGGCGGGGGTGGGGGGGTGAAGAGAAGCACCGCCACTCCAGCCCAGCAGGAGCAGCACCAGCACATCCAAGTCCATTCTGTCAACAGACAGAAAAAAAGAACAGGCAGGATGCTGGGTAAGTACTGCTTATGTACTCCCGTTGGGAGGGGCACTATTAGGGTCCCAGCATTCCTCTTGTCTTTTTTCTGTCGGGAGATGGTTATCTCCACTTTGTAAATGAATGGGACGAGGACAACGGGACCCGGAGTAATGAAGAGTACCGGTAAGTAATAGAGCATTAGCCACGCTCCGCCACTTCTGAAACGCAGGGCTGCACCAAATTTGCAACCATATTGTGCAGCCCTGCATTTCCCTGTAGGGAGATGGTTATCCCCCACTTTGTAAATGAATGGGATGAGGACTTAAGGAGCCTGGGGGTAATGCCACGCTTCACCACTTCATTGTAACTAAGCCACTAAGTATCTTCACATGAGCAGCAAAGTAATTATGAGAGCAAATTGTGCGATTTATTCAAGTAGCTAATCAATCACACATCAATATAGTGAAGTAAATATGAATGGCAAATGGCCTCACCAAGCTTAAATAAAATATATAAAAATGTAACTGTCAATTGTCTCAAAAATGAGGTAAGCCGAGTTGGAAAGTTAAAAGAAAGGGAAACATATCACATGAAAATTCACTACAAAAAACTGTTGCATTAAAAATCTGCAACTAATGATGAATAAATGGGTGAGAGTGTGGTCAGATCATGCTGTGTGTCACCTGAGGAAGCTTTCCTCAACCTAGGCTTTTGTTTCAAAAGCTTTCTACTTGCACTCCTGGGATAGTGCATTTCAGACTCTGCCTTTGAAACAATTGTGGTGCTCACCTTTCTGCTTCGACAAGTATGCAGTGGCCTGCCCCTATTAAATAAGTGCTGGTGCTTAGCACCAGCGTGCACCGGACAGATTAAGGTACCGCATATACACATACCATAACTCACCACTGAGATCATGAAGATAGCCAGTGTAAATCCTGAAATTGTGGCACATGTTCTATTCTGGGCCTATGTTGTCCAACACCTGCTCCAGGTGTTTCATCATGCAACGAGTGGGCCTTAGGCATTACCCCTCATAACCCCACAAGCAGTGGCCACTGAAGACATCATGCTCCCTTTGGAAGGTGACTAAGCACTCACCGCCCACAGACGTCACTCTCCACGCTGCACATCACTCACACGCTTATTTCGAGAGGTGTAGTGCTGTACCGTGAAAGAAATGCTATCTGAAATACTTCCTGCAAACAACACGTCCATGCACTGAAAGATAAGTGTAAACACCACACGCCCTATTATCACAGGAACAATTGGCAAATGTTCCAAAACAGAATGATTTAAGGAATCCGGAAAAAGAAAAATATTACCACCGCTCCAATGCTGATGCTATTCACCTAGTATGGCCTCATAAGGCCAGCTGATGAATCATTCTGTAGATAAATCAACATGTGGGTGATAGCATCCCTTCTGCTAGACTGGCAGCACATACCCTTCACTGCAGATGCCAAGCAGTACAAGAAAACATTGTTTGGGGAGGGTGGTGAGGGCCTTGGGTGGCTTGTACCAGATTCCCATCATTGAATCAGCTGAATCAATAGATACTTTCAAAATACCACCTGGGCATCCAAAGGCCAACAACCAAAATTTGCTCAAAACAAATCATTACCATTAACAGATTTACCAGAGCCCTAATGCGCCAACGCACACATCATCAGTTACCTCTGCAATTTGTGGGGGATCTTATGTGCTGCTTGATTGATTCATAAGAACAAAGGAAAAATTCCCATGCTAACTAGGTTAGGCTCTAACGTCAGAAAGACTTGAGTGAAGAAAGGGTGTGCTTGAATAATCTTTTGGGGCTCAAAACGTAACGTAATACCATGGGATCCAGAAATGATAGTCGTGTCCTATGTCTGGTTTTCATTGACAACCTTGCAGCATGTTATTTTGCTCATACTGTGAGAGGCAAGTAGGTAAAACTTGATACTTGGCCTTGGAGAGCCTTAGAAGCCTGAGGGTTTTCATGACTGGCTGAATGTCTGAGGCCTTACTCACAAAAATACAAAACCAGTGCACACTGCTTGTGGGGTTAGGACAGGCCCGGACTGCCCGTTGCAGGCACCGGGCAATCATGACTGCCGGTTTTGGGCCCCAGGGGGCCGTTTTTGTTACTGGGCCGTTTTTTGCAGCGTAGCTGCAAAAACGGCCCTGTAACAAAATCGGCTGAAAATCGGCCCTGGCAAAGAGTGCGGTCGCACCCCCAGGGTAGAGGGGGGGCCGGCTGAGCACTTTGCCAGGGCCGATTTCGGTTCCCAGTCCGGCCCTGGGTTAGGAGGCGCCCTGCCTAAGGCCCCCTCATTGCATGATGAAACACCTGGAGCAGGGTTGGAAAACATAGGCCCAGAATAGAATATGTGCCACAATTTCAGGATTACCACTGGCTATCTTCATGATCTAAGTGGGGAGTTATGGTATGTGTATATGCGGTCCTTAATCTGTGCCAGTGCACGATGGTGGTAAGCACCAGCACTTATTTACTAGGGGAGGCCACTGCCTGCTTGTCGAAGCAGGAAGGTGAGCACCACAATTGTTTCAAAGGCAGAGTTTGAAATGCTCCATCCCAGGAGTACAAGCAGAAAGCTTTTCAAACAAAAGCCTAGGTGTAGGGAAGCTTCCTCAGGTGACACACACCATGAGCTGACCTCACTCTCACCCATTTATTCAGCATTAGTTGCACATTTTGAATGCAACAGTTTTTACAGTGAATTTTAATCTGATATGTTTCCTTTTCTTTTAACTTTCCAACTCTTTACCTGGGGGGGGGAGATGATCAAGGGCAAAAGTGTTGACACGTGCTATTCCCAGATAAATATGGCCGCATGTGCTGCTGAGAATGACAGCACGCCTATATCCACCACATTTCATGGCTTGTTCAAAATATAGATTTATCATAACGTTTTTGAACTTGGTACTGTTCAGGCTATTATTATCACTGGAAGAATGGTTCTGTAGACCATGAGATGTATTTTGGAGATCCCTGTGCAATTCCCAATTGGGAGGTGCCACCTTGAAATGAAAGGAAGCATTAAAAAAGACAAAAGGCTTTGTTTTTGTGTTGTAAAAACGTTTTTCTCAATCTTCTCTATAGCACACAGAAAAGTGTTCTGTAGACAGTAGTAGTGAGCACTTCTTTTGCTCACAGATATGGTACAGAATAGGCAGCAATGACGCAAGCATGTTTTCACATCAGGGCAGTCTTCATTCTCATACAGAAAAGATACAAAGGGCCTTTTTTATGAAAAGTGACGCATCGCTGCGTGAAAACAGCGGTGCGTCACTTTTCTTTGCGCCCTCCTTGCGACACCAATGATGTGTCATATTTACAGTATGACGCATCATTGCGCAAGGAGTTACAGATACGTCAGTATTTCTGATGTATCTGTATGGCGCAAAAGTGACGCATTTCTGGAGCGTGTCACAAAAGTGACACAACTCCAGCAATGTGTCCTTTCACATGGGGCAAGCCCCATATGAAAGGGCCTGCGTCAGTCTTATGCCTGCTGTGAGGCAGGCGCAAGATTTTGACGCAACGGCGTCCTAGAAGTGACGCATTGAAATCTCATAGATTTCACTGCATCACTTCTACGACCCTTTCATGCGTTAATACGCCCCCCTTGCATACATTATACCTGGCGCAGGTATAATGTGGCGCAGGGGTTTACAAAGTGACGCATCTACCTAGATGCATCACTTTGTAAACATGGCGCAACAAGGCGCATTTTTTACGGCACTGGTGCGTCACAAAAAGTGACGCACCGGCGGCGTAAAAGTGACGCACAGCCTCTTAAATTAGGCCCAAAATGTGCAGCAGCACACGTTTCTCTACACACTGAGACCACATGCAGCTAGCCTGCAGCATCACTGAATGCAGTAAAATAGGTGTAGTATGCAGGAGGACTACAGCTGTGTATAGTACAAGCACACACCGTAATGAAGTATGTAAATATAATTCTAATCCATGCACACTTTGATAGGGGAGTTGATTATGGGGGGGGCCAAGGCCAATATAAGTGCAATTTTAGTTTTATTAAACATTAACTCGAATGTACCTAAACACACTTTGGGACCAGTCCTCATTAAGGAACCGGTCCTCACAAAGAGAGTGTTTGTTCGGGTCTGTCAGGGTTTGCACACGCTATGATCCGGTCCTCACAGTGGGGGGTACATGCCAACACACATACACACAAACACACACCCCGCCACCCCATATGTACTGCATGAACAGTGGCTATGTAACCTTCCTGCATCCAATGGTACAAACCTATTTCGGGCACAGCACAGGAACAATGCAACACTCCCTTGCAAACACAGCATCATTATAGTAAACACAGTCTGATTAAATAATTAAATATTGCACTGTCACTTGCCCCTATCCCATACCTGATGCCCAGAAGTTCAAATTGCTGCTGGCTTTTCATACCGATGGGGCACAACTAGTCGCCTGCAGCAAGAGAAATCAAGTGTATCCTTTTCGCTCATATTTATTTTGCAAAATCACTGGATGCGTGTAATGAATAAATGAACACACAGCGGCTAATAGAAGGCAGCTGCTCTATGTTGCAATCTCTTAGTTTCATGTGCTCCACTGAGGCTTCAAACAATAACATTTCTCTTTATTGAGTTAGCTACCGCAGTGGCTCGGTGAATAATAGGTTTTAGTATTACAGAGATATTACTGCCGAGATGCAAACATGTCGTGCAGGTAACCACGGATCTCAGCAGCAAATGCTTCACTAATTGAGGTACCTTACTGGCTCACTCATTTTTATGTGAAATAGCCTTTTCATGCAAGCTGGCACAGAAAAAAAGATTCGTTTGGAAAAAAAACAATGAATAGTCTCAAAGGTGTTTCACTGACTTATTCTTGTAGGAAGAGACTACTGTACTACATGAAAGAGCCATATGAAAAGGCTGCCAGGAAACTGGCCAGGTGAGAAACTAGCTGTTTCTCGGTAGACCTCAACAAGCCTCTACTTGGAAGGAGATGATGTCCATTGATGTGATGCCAACCACATCACATGATTTTTACATTCCTGCACCACATGTCTATTACCAGCTAATATAATGAAGTGCTTTCAAATGAGATAACCAAAGTAATCTAATTAAATAGGACCTGATGCACAAAGATACAGGTCTCTGATTTTGCAGCCTGACCTATGTACTAATACTTTGCGTCACACAATCTCCTGTCACAGAAGGTCATAGAATGACCAGCCTTATGATTATTAATTAGACAGGTTCCTATTTGTAACTTCCAAGATTTTCTGAGTTTCCAAACACTCAGGCTCTCAGGGACTAGCACTGCAGGTTCCAGCCAGGCATGCCAGACGGTTCTCCATAGAGAAATGACACGAGGCCACTCAGCCCTCTCAAAACTTCTGAGATCAAGGGCGACTCCTGCACTGGCTTGTGCGTCTCTATGATCACAAGCCATTCTTTTGTGGCTTTCAGTAGATTGGAGTAACAGAAGTATGTAAAGCAGCCTGCCTACAGTACACCTTTGTCCCTCTATCCTTTGAGATCAAATCAGTGGTTTGTCTGGTAATAATGTAGTAGCAAGTAATTTCCAGAAACTGAAGGGTGGGATTTTGAGAAATCCCACGGTGCTTCCTTCCCCGGAGCAGTACAGCTATCTTCTTACTTTTACATCTTGAGCATTCTGAAAGTGAGATGAACACAGGTTCTTAAAGGAAAAGTTTAGTATGCCATTGTTGGGACATTTTATCTGGTCCTATATTAATTCTAAACTCTTCACCCCTTTTTCCGGCCCTTTGATGGCATAGGTCATTTAGATTGGCCCGCTTTATGGTTAATCAAGTCTCAAGTGGGTATTCTGGAGCCTTGCACTGTGGTGCTTTGCTACCCTCAGTGTCAAAGGTTAAAAGGTGCACTCGGTGCTCAGTTTGGGTCCAAATGTGTGTTGGCCCTAGAACACAAGAAGTGAAAGTGTCCAGTAACCTCTGAATGACTTGTGCCCCCCCCTCCCCAACAGTTCCCTACCTCAGTGGAGGGTTACAGTTCCTCTTGCTGCCAGAGTAGAAACCAACCCTATTGTGTTATGTGGATTTGTATAGCTGTATAGGCACTGTCCTGAGGGTGTAGAGAGTCAGCCTCAGATAATTAATTGAAGAGCCATGTCTTGGTCTTCTTGCAGACTTAAAGAAGTGAGGAGGAGACCCTGATTTGTAGAGGCAGGTCATTCCAGGTTTTGAGTGCATGTGGGAGAATGCCAGAACTCCGGATGTGGGTTCATCATGGGAGGCCGAGGATGAGTCTTGAGGAGGCGGTTGAAGATGCCTGAGTAGAGTGGTTGCTATAGTCTAGGGTTGTGACCTTGGGGACTCAGCAGGTCAAGTTATTGGGTTCTGATGTTTAGGGTGGTAGTCTGACTCCCTGTGTTCTTACTGTGAGGAAGGAGCATATCCAGTTGAGGGCCGGTCTTTGGATGCTTTTGTTGTGCAGTATTCTGATGAGGGTCAAGTGTGATACTTTATTACTATATTCGAAAGTCACAGTGACATCGAGTAGGATGAGGGAAGTATTTTCTACACTGCCCATTATTGTGCAGATTTTGTCAATGACTGCAATGAGGGCTGGGGCTGTGTCTGTGCTGTGATTGCTCTGAAAACCTGATTGGATGTGGTAAAGAAGGTTATTTAGTTCAAGGTGGGTGGTGAGTTGTTTGTTGATTGTCTTATCACTTTGATGGGTATGGGAGCAGGGAGATGGGTCGGAAGTTGCCCAGCTCGCTGTGTTTGGCCAATGGGTTTTTGATGAGGGTGTTGACTGCTGCACGTTTCCTGTCTTCGGGGCAGGTGGTTTATTTGATGGAAAAGTTGATGTGGATGAGGAACCTGCTGATCTGTGATCCTCATATGTTGGAGATGTGATGAGGGCAAGGATCTCTTGAGGCCCCTGTTAAAAATGGGGTTCTCTAGTCTGCAGAAGTAGGTACCTTTGTCCAAGAAGGGAGCCTCCTTCCCAGTCAGGGTAAGAGAGTTAAACTCCTAAAATAACCCTGCTCACCCCCTTGGTAGCTTGGCACGAGCAGTCAGGCTGATCTCAGAGGCAGTGTGTAAAGCATTTGCGCATACCCAACAGTAATACAGTGAAAACACTACAAAAGAACACCACACCAGTTTCGAAAAATATCCAATATTTGTATATATCCAAAACAAGACCAAAACAATAAGAATCCAACATACAGTACTTAAAAATATATACTTTGTAAGATATCCTTTAAATTGCAGAAATACCTCAAAGACACAGTTCTTCTGAGGTGGTAGCTCTGTCAGGTGCTACAGAGGTGCTGTAAACAATAAAATCCAACAATTCTTTCTGGATGTGTCGGTCAGGGGCGTCAGTAAACTCGTAAACAGTACCCTTTGTGTTGCCACCGACACGATGTTGCGGGCTGGTCGTGGCAACTGCTGTGGTTGTAGTGTGAAGGGGACCGGTGCGGTGCCCACAAGTTGCGGTGGAGGCAGTGGCTCGGTGATGGTCGTCCAACTCCGTTAGTGAGACCAGGGCTGCGGTGCGGAGTGAAGGTGTGCTCGTTGCGGTGTTGACAGATCATGGTGCAGGCGAGAGAGACAGTTGCGGGAAGCTGGCGTTGGTCAATCTGGACTGCGGTGTGGGATGGGGCGGTGCATCGTGTGACTTACTAGCGGTGCCCCAAGCCACAATGCTGTCACGGAAGTCGTGGTCAGCATGCAGCGACGGCGTCGGTGAGACCAGGACGGCAAAGTGAAGCAAGGCGGTGCCCACAGGTCACGGTGCAAGCAGCGGCCCGATGGCAGTGGCAGAAGTCATCGGTGAGAGCGGGTTGCGGTGCAAGATGTAGCATGCCCTCTGCGGTTGGTGACGTAGTTGGTTGCTTTTCCCTTCTTTGTGGCAAATGAAACAGCATTCCTCACTGGTGCAGCTTCCTGGTAGGAGGTAGAGACAGCATTGTCCAGGGCATACAGGCCCTATTCTGGTGCAAGGGAAATCTCCTTCCACCACTCTAAATGCAGCCCAGGTATATTCGGCCCAGACCTGACTCATTCAGGAAAGGCAGGACACACATCAAACCCTCCCCCCAGGTGGCCATCTGAGAAAAATCGCATTCCCAGCCCTTTTCACTCCAAAGTCAGACAGTCAATCCACAAACCAGCAGAGGCACACAGGATGGCTAAGCAATAAAATACCCACTTTCTAAAAGTGGTATTTTCAAACCCACAATATAAAAATCATCTTTACTTAAAGATGCATTTTTATATTCTGAGTTCAGACATACTAAACTCCATCTTTCTATCTTGTCCCAAGGGGAAGTTATAGTGATAAAAGGTTATAAATAAACTCTCATTCTATCCTATGAAACAGATAGCCTTTCAATAGTGAAAAACAAAATACACCGTATTTCACTATCAGGACATATCACACACCTCAGTACATGTCTTACCTTTCACATACACTGCACTCTGCCCATGAGGCTACCTTGGGCCTGCATTAGGCGTTTCTTACATGTAAAAAAAAAAAAAGGTTAGAGCTTGGCAAGTAGGTTTACTTGCCAGGTCGACATGGCAGTACCAAACTGCGTACAGACACTGCAGTTGCAGGTCTGAGTTACACATACAGATTGCTCATGTGGGTGGCACAATCAGTGCTGCAGGCCCACTAGCAGCATTTGATTAACATGCCCTGGGCACACGCAGTGCACTGTACTAGGGACTTACCAGTAAATCAATTATGTCAATCATGCAATCACCAATCCATAAACACAATTTACATGGGGAGCAAATGCACTTTAGCACTGAATGGCAGTGGCAAAGTACCCAGAGTCCTAAAACAAACAACAAAGGATAAAAAAGAAGAGGCCAAAAAGCAAAAAGTCTGGGGGTAAACCTGCTGAAGAAGCCAAGTCTATCAGCCTCTGAGTGGACTGTTTTTATGATAGCTGTGGTGTCTCCCTCAGTCAGTTGGTTAGGTGAGTGTCTTGGTTTGAGGTGGGCAGGTTAATGATGGGATCCTAAGGGTTGGGTTGTTGCTCAAAGTTGCCGTCTTTTTAATTTTACTCTGAAATAAGTTGCATAGGTTGTCGCAGAGTTCCTGTGATGGTGTGAAACAGTTGGCTGTGGCCGCTGAGTTGGTGAAACTCCTTAACAAAAGTGAAGATCTCTTTGCAGCTGTTGGACCTTGCCTCAATATGTTTGGTTAGGGCTCTTTGGTGTCTCTCAGGATCTTGTGGTAGTGCGTGAGTGCAGCCTTGTAGGTGGTTTTGGCATCAACTTCAGGGATGGATGTCCATGTTCTTTCCCACTGTTTGCAGTGCCATTTGGATTCCCAGAGAGCATCCTTGTACCAGTTAACCTGTTTGTTGGTTCTGCATTGTCTTTGAAGTATGATGGGTGTGAGTAAGTCGACATACATCTTGAGCCATTGGTTGAAGTTGGTGATATCCTTGTCAAGGTTGTCGATGGTTTTGGGTTGCTCCGTTTCAAGGGCGTTGCACCAGTTAGCATCTGAGTTGTCCTAGTTCCGGCTAGGAAGGTGCTAGTGGGTGCTAGTGGGTGCTTTGGTTTGAGGTGTGGAGACTTGAAAGTGCATGATGGAGTGGTCGGTCGATTTGAACGGTAGGATGAGATGCATTTGATTTTGTTGCCGGTTGTGAAGATTGGAATCAGAGTGTGTCCTGCGATGTGTGCTGGTCTGTGACGAGCTGGGAGCGTCTGGTGTTATTCAGGCTCTCTAGAGGGTCTGCGGAGAAAGGATCGGTGGGATACTTCAGTTGGAAATTGATGTCACCAAACGGTATGAACTGCTTGGAAATGATGGTGAGTGCAGCGATGAAGTCTGTAATGAGATTGCTGACGTTGGGTAGTCTGCATGCTAGGGTTCCTTTCAGAGTGAGGCTGTTGCATGTTCGTAGGCATGTGCATGTGTTACAGGAAGTCCATGATTTTGTCGCATTTGATGATGACTTTGTAAATAATTGCAGGTTCTCCCATGCCATGCCATTTTGCAGCCTGCCAAGATGGCCACAGCAATGTCAGGAGTCAACATTGGATCTAATAAGCTTTCCAAGAGGAAGAGGAGGTCTGATGCACTATTGCTGAGGAGATCTGGGATGGGAAAGGAGAGCAAGGGAGTGGTGGGCAGGGCTAAAATGGGTGGGAACAAAACACGAGAACAAGCAAGAAAGAAGCGGGAGGCAGGTAAGGAGCGGGGGAAGTGTGGAAGGGAATGGGGGCTGAAGGGCCAGTAAGGGCAAGCAGTACAAGTGAAGAGGAGAAGAGGAGAGAAGCAGGACTAAGGAAAATGGAGGATGAAAGTAGAAAATTAAAGAATGGCGCATGAGAGGGAAAAGCCCAAAAGAGAGGCACAAGAGTGAAGGGAGTGGGGTGGAGAAGAAAAGAGCTGAAGTTTGAAAGGTACTGGGAAGGTGAGAATAGAGAGGCACTAAATCAAAAAAGACAGCACAAACAGTTAAGAATAAATGGAGAGCCAGTAAAGTATGAGGGAAAGAAGGCAGAGAGCGAGAAAAAGCATGAGGAAGAGGTCTGAAGTTTCATGCCAAGTGTGCCAAATAGGCTAGCATAATGTAACATGTGCCTCTTGTCCTTTTAGACAGAGATTGCCTGTACTACATTAAAAAAATGATTAATAAAGGCTTGCAGGACACTGGTCCACTGAGATACCTCTGTGTCTCTGTAAACCTCAACAAGGAGATGGTGTGAAGGGCTACGAGTATTTTTGATTTAATTTTACCTTTCTTTGACACGACTGCCCACTGGTACTGGTTCTCACTCATTCAAAGACTTGCAAAACTCAGGAGAAGTGGTGATACTCCCACAATCAAAGAATTACACCCCTGCAGAGAAATGACGGTACTCTCACAAAGAATGAATTGTACACTGTTGTGGAAGAAAGATGCCAAGATACACCAACAGAGTAATTTTCCATATGAGCTTTATTGTAGACACAACCTGGTGTCAGTCCTCACCAAGATGTCAGGATCAACTCACCACTATGGAATTCCCTCCGCCTTACAATCTAAAGCAGAACCACACAAACAGAACATATGCAAATGTAGGAATGTAGCTATATCATAACATCACACATGTGGAGAAGTGGTGGCATTCTCACAATCAAGGGATTGCACACCTGGAGGCAAGTGGTGAGACTCCCAAAATCAAATAAATATGTGTAGGTAGTCAGATCTTAACATTACCTACAATGTAAAGCATTGCCATATAACATAAGGAAAAATCAAAGCAGCAGATGTGTGCAGATCTGGCATGCAAATGCTTACGCTTAGATCAGGCCACTGGAATTCTGTGGCTATGGAGAACCAAATTATAAGGACAGGCAAACTATGCAGTATAATGTGGCACATACTGTAGTAGTATTATTATCGCCATTATTTTGTGTTCAAATCATTTTACTGATTTTTCTGCAACACAGGATAAACAGTACATATGCATAGAAGTACAGTAGTAACATAAATAAATATACAGATAGAGCGTGGAGTAGGGATACAGAGGAGTGGGGAGAGAAGTCACTGTAGGATTTGAATTAGGAGCATAGCTGGTCTATTGACCTGTGGAGTTATTATCGCCTTTTTAACACAGATTAATAATGTCTGAGCAAAGGTTCATATCCATAGTACCAATTTACTGAAGTTTGTAAAAGCTCAACCACTGTGCTGCACCATGTGTCTCTCTTTTTTATGTAATCTTTCATCCGACTGAACATCAATACATTTTGTATGAAGATACGTATGCATAAACTGCAGCAGCTAGAGAATTATGTAATTCTAGTATCGCTGCCTTTCAGAGAGAGGAACCATACGTTAAAATAACATTATGACTGGTGCATATCACGTTTTAGGCATGTCTTTGTGACTGACTGTGCCCTATCTCTACTAGCCCTTCAGTGGAACTTGGTATAGTTCTCATGTGTTCTCTTTAATACCAGCCAGCATTTGCTTCCTGCATGGTAGGCTGGGTTTAATGAAGAGGTCTCAGACTGTGGCCTGATGTGATTTTACATTCGGGCTACCTTACATAATCACATCGAGTTATCATTAGTAAATCACATAGCCTGCCAGTGCCTCTGTTCTCTGTTCTATGTGTCAAAGTCCCCAAACTGAACATTTACAATTTAGACATTCACAATTTGGGGCATATTCTCAAGTACTTATCGCGGATCTATCTGCATTTAGCATCGCATAAGTGGCGATAGATTTATCACCCTATTCCCAAGCTGGTACAAACTGTCGACATCGCAAGTTTCCCAGCGATAGCTGCCGCAAAAAACATTGCCACGCATGAGAGCGACAACTAACGCTAATGAGATGCAGAGTAGGCAATCCCGTGCAAAAACACACAAAAACACAAATTCCCAACATTCTCAATGACCAGCCAGATCTGCGATGCAATCCAAAAACAGGCGATAAGGTGCCTTAGCAGCAGGGATTTAACACCTGCATTTTACTGGTGTTAAGCCGGATTACAACCTGCAGTAGGAAAGGGAGCCCAGTCCCATCTGAGGAGCAACACATGTCATGGAGCTACTGATCATGCAGCTCTGAGACCCAAGAGGGCCACACCACCCCCTCCCTGCCCACCCCAGAGGCAGCGCAGAACAAGCCAGCTGACCTTCCGAAAACAGTATGTCCCCCAGCCGCACAATTGCAGTATGTTGCGAGAGGTGGGAACCAAGTATGTGTGAAGGAGGCAAGTCACCCATGAATAAGAATGCACACAATACCAAGTGTGGTGGTGATGTGCTGGACAGACTTCAGTATGCAGAGCACAGACGGTGGACAGTGGACGCAACCATGTTACCTCAGGCAGTGGGGAACACCTCGGTTATGTAGCTCGTCCCCCCCCCTGTAAGCATAAGCGGAGTGGGCTGTGCCGGCGTACGGCAGTCCAGCGTAGGGGTGTTAAGAATTTGCCCGGGGCTCTGAGCGTGGTTCAGTTCTGGGCTGGACAAGGAAGTAACTACTGCATTTGTCTCTGGTGTAGTGTCTACCCCACCCACCCTGCAATCGACAATGTTTCAATGTAGCAAGCACCCGGAGGGCCGGCTCGCACGAACAGAGAAATGAAGGAGCGCCGGACTGCTCGGGGTCTTGGCTAATACACGCCAAGCGTTGTGTGTATCTGTATTGCCGCAGCCTGAGCCAAATGCCTACCCCTACTCGCAGCGTGAGTTCAGCCAGGCATGAACTCTTAATCTGTGTCCGCCCTATCCTTACCATAGGCCTATACTCACGTGACCGCCCACCTTCAACTGCCAACATCACTGTGTCGTTGTCAGGCTTGTGGACATGCGCAGACAGGCATGACAATGGTGTGCCGCAGGAGTGCAAGTGATGCAACCACGCAGCGTACATAAGTAAATAGGCTCGGGGGGAGGGAGGAGCAACTGTGAGGCAATATAACGCACAGTGATGCCGCACATTTGCCACATGCAAGACATGTCAAACATGAATGCAAAGTCGCACACATCTCACCCCAGCCCCAAAAAGCCACTTAACAATTCCTGAATGCAAGCATATGGCAAACTAAAATTTGGGATGAAAGCTCATTTGTCTGAACTATCAGGCAGGAGCACATCTGCACATCCGACCTCGGAATTGCATGTGCCTGGCACCCCCTGACAGATACTATAGCATCTGATGACGACTCCCACACTACACACAGCCCGACGAAAGACCAACGTATACACACCCCACAGACAGAAGTCCTTGCTCGAGGTTATCTTGCATGGAATGGCCTTCACACTTACTCCGACACCATCCCAGGCGTACAACCGTTGCACGCTCAAACAACTCATT
This sequence comes from Lissotriton helveticus, assembly GCF_964261635.1. Taxonomy (NCBI): domain Eukaryota; kingdom Metazoa; phylum Chordata; class Amphibia; order Caudata; family Salamandridae; genus Lissotriton; species Lissotriton helveticus. The sequence goes on along the minus strand of NC_136065.1, from coordinate 149,741,144 downwards.
TTTCCGAGCTGTGGCATTTCATCCACAGAACTGGTGCAGGTCAGAACAGTGCTGCTTCAGCCAGAGCCACTGATGTAATGGCAGAACATCCCGGACACATGCACAACCCCTGTCACCTAAAACTGTACTGTGCACGAATGCTGCATTTACTGGGGGTACTGCCATTGGCAGTGCTGTGGATCAGTTACCGTCTAAGCTTCCGACGTGCCAATGTCATCTGCGTTTTGCCTGTGTTGCATTGTCGATCGTAAATATTCGAGTGGTGCATGGATGTTTTCCTATCCAACAGGATGGTAGATGAACTGGATTTTGACGTGTGTGCGCCCCCTGTTGGCACACGACCAAGAGTGTCACCCTGATACCCGTTTATGGGATGCCTTGCTGCTTGGCATACATGCTGGCAGCTGGACATGGGAGATTGCACGAATCCTGGTGTGCAGTGACCTCATTGAACCGCTCCCCTATTGGGCTGTAGTGCTAATTGGTGAAAGGGGGTGGGCGCAACACATTTGTCCGGACCTGCTAATGGATGGACTCGCCATCCTGTTTGATGAAATCGACAATGACCTCATGTTAGAAATGATGGCCTATGAAGCTGCAATCGATTTCATGGACAAGTAACTACGTACCTGCAGCCACAACTGATTTGAACATATTGCACATGTCCCAACACCTTGTTGCATCGTGGAGATCTGGTCACATATCCCACGACAACAGTTGACATGGCTGCATTCGCCTGGACTCCGACTACATGAGTAGACAACAACGCGGGTTAACACACACCTGTGAAAGGTGAGGCACTCCATTGGAGTGGACAGCGGCGCTTGGCAACGTTCCTCATTCTGATATACTGCTGCATTGGTCTGCATGTTGTGGAACGTATCCTGCCCATACAGACACGCATATGCTAATATAGTCTATGCACCTTCACTTGTATCCAGCTGTGATGAGTGTTGATTTGAATGACAATATGTGCCTCACTGCCTATCTGGGTCATGGCCATACATGCACATTGATAGCATTACCCAGGGAGTATCTTTTTGTTGAATCACTGTCCCTACATTCATCCATACTTACATACTCGATTTATCATAGCCATGACACATCTGTGTGAATTAGAATGTTTTATTCACATTCAGTGGTGGGTTGAAGCTGGACCAGTGCAGGGCCATGTAAACCCCACTTTACATTGTTGCCCCGTGGAGGGCCAGCCAGAGTCCTTTAGGGATTGACAAGTTCATCGGAAGTGGAAGACTTCAGTCCGCAGTGTGATTGCTGTGTCATTGGTAACCCAAAAAAATATGGCAGGCCATGTCGAGGTCCAAGGTGAGCGTTGCAGAGTGCATTGGGGACAGTGGAAGGTGTTATTCCAGGGCATGATGCAGAGGGCAGTACTAAGCTGAAACCAGCCATATAGCGGAGATGAATGCTACTACTGCATTCTGACCACAAAGCAGGATTTGTCATCATCTTCATCCTCTGATGTGTCAGGTGCCTCACATGTGGGTGATGGTGTTATGTCTGCATCACTGTGTGGCTGGAACACATCAAGTGCCAGAGGTGGAATGTCTGCCGCACTGTGTGGCACTGACACTTCAGTTGGTGGAGATGTGGATGGACTAGTAGCTGCAGGATTCATCCGCGCCAGGCCTTGTGGTGGCAATGCCATGAAGAAGATCTGCAGGGCATGGAAGATCCCAGCTACATCTCGCTGGTGTGCATCCGTGGCAAGCATTATTTCCGCCTGCATCCGCTCCAAGCTCTCCATCATTCTCCTTATGTATTCCAACTCCCGGGTGACATCCCTGGAGCCCTTCTGAATAGACAGTTGTTCTTGGCTCAGAATCATGACTTCTGCGATATCAGCCATGGATTGCTGGAGACCATGAAGCGGACAGTGGGTGTCCGTTAGGGACTGTAAGTGGTCCCTGATGGGACTTAGACACCCACGTTTGGCATCTAGTTTGACTGCCATGAGGTGAAACCCCACATGCAGCTGATCAGCCATCTTCTCCTGGCACTCTAACACGTTGGTCGTGGGAGTCCTGGGGGATAGCTGTGGTGGTGGGTAATTCCTGCTGTGTGGTATGTGCAGGGGATGGGGTCTCCTCGATGCGGCTGGGCTGCCCTGCTCCCGGAGGTAGAGTGACGGAGTTGTCCATGAGCTGTTGGAGGGCGTCTGTGTCGATGTTGGGGAGGTCCTCTTCATCATCAGTGCTCTGTTGTTGGGTTTGCTCTACAGGAGGTGTTGATTCTCCCTCAGAAATGGGAAGGGGAGATGCAGATTGACATTGTGCTCACATGTATGTTCACGCATTGTACAAGTTTACTAACAGACTGCATAACAATGTACATTGTAACTGCTTGTGAGGAGATGCCTATTTGATGCGGGACAGTTGAAATTTCTACACCATCACCGATGTGAGGTTGTACTTGTACATTGTCATCACACAGTTTCCTGCAATGCCAAATGCGAATGGCCATTTTCTGCACACAAGCTGCACCAGTTGTGTCCTCTGTTCTGTTGTGCAAGTGTTGCAGTTTGTACCACATGGTTGACAATGTTGAGGTGCTTGGATTCTTTTTTTTTTATTATTTCTTTTTATTAAATCATAAAACACACATACAACAAAAAAATATAGATCTCAGGGGAGCCAAAACGTTACATAACTTGGTGTGGAAAATCAGGAGGAAATGTATACATTGAATTATCAAGGGTCTGTGTGATCGGGCATTTCTTCATTCAGACTCGGCTTGGGGGGGCACAGATATCGCCCCTGTGACTGTTCCACGATCTCCAAATCTTTCACCACTTCCGAGGGCACCCTCTGGCCACATATACCAACTTTTCACGCACCATACACCAGTCAAGATCTTCCGCCCACTTGGTGACCCCCGGCGGCTGGACAGCGCCCCAAAGCTGGGCGATGTTACGTTTGGCTACCTATTCGCTAACGTCACCCATTGTTTCTTGGACTCATTCAAGTCAGACGCTCCCACACATTCAGCACACAACGCCGAGCATCAGGTCTCATGTCAGTACCCAATGCCTGGTTCAGTTCCACGTAGATGACCACCCAAAATGCCTGCACTCGCTCACAGTGCCACAAAATATGCATTAGGGGACCATCTTCCGTACACCCCCTCCGGCACGTACCGGTTTCAGCCCGGCCCATGCGGACCAGACGCGGCCCAGTAGTGTAAGACCTGTGCAGGATTTTCAACTGAACCAATCTCGCATCTGAATCGCCACCTCCCGAGGAGAGGCCACGGTAGCTACCCAATCCTCATCATCCAGCTCAAAGCCATCCTCACACCACTGGGCTCTGATTTTCCGCAGCGGGTCACCAGAATGGTTCACCAATTTACAATAAATCAGGGAGATCGTCTTTTTAGGAAGATGACCATCCAGCACCTGGTCCTCTAGAGGGGAAGCCTCCGGAAGAGCTGCCCCCTTAGGGACATGTGTATTCAGGGAGTGCCGCACTTGTAAATATCGGAAATATTCGTTTTGGTGCAGTTGGTGTTGGGCCGCAAGTGACTCAAACGTATGCATTGCAACTTTCTTCCAGACATCCCCTATCTTAACTATACCAATCAAATCCCACTTATCAAACCCTTTCGACTTCCACATATTGCCCAGCTTCCCAGAGTTCAATAAAGGAGTGGCCAGCGTTTGCCTACCCTCCCATCCCAAACATTTATTAGCTATATGCCAAACCCGGACCACATGGTCAGTGGGACCTGTCAATGGAAATCTACCAGTTCTGGAGTATAGAGCCCTCTCTAGTGAGCCACCAGGTGGCTGTCCCCGGTCCATTGCGTAACCGGGGTCGCCAGGAATGCCGTATATTATGTTATTCATAGCCGCCAATTGAGAGGACCAATAATACTAGCGGATGTCCGGGAGTCCAATTCCCCCGTCATACTAGGGAAGGGTCAGCTTACTATAGGCTATTCGAGCACTACCCCCCCCCCAAAGGAGTTGCCTCTGAAGGGATTCTTTCTCCCTGAAATAAGCCGCCGGGACCAGGTCCATCGAGTTCTGCAACGCATACAAAAACCGGGGAAGTGCCATCTTCTTAAACAAGACCGCCCTCCCTAACAGAGAGAGCGGAAGAGACCTCCAACGCTCCACATCTATCCTGCACCTGCCAATGGAGCGACCAAGTTCCTTTCATATCACAGCCGCGGGTCTAACGTCACGTAAATGACCAGGTACCTAAATCCCACTGTTTCTAACCGCACGGGACAATACTGGGGAACCACCGGAGGATCACCAGCCACTACAAACATCACCGACTTATCCCAGTTGATAACTAGGCCGGAATATCTACCAAAAATAGCTAACACGTCCAGAAAGACAACGAACGACTCCCTGGGTCTAGTGAGGTAGAGCAAGACGTCATCTGCGTATAACGAGATCTTGTCTTCCCACTCCAACGTCCAGCGCAACCCTCTGATCGACCTATCCCAACGCACCCACGCTGCCAATGGCTCCATCGCAAGAGCAAACAACAGGGGGGATAGCGGACATCCCTGTCTCGTCCCCCTCTCAAGCTGGAAGTCTCGGGACTTGCAATTATTGACTATTATTATAGCAAGAGGCCTAGAGTATTGCAAGCGGACCCATCCAATGAATTCACTGCCAAATCCCAATTTGCCCAATACCGCAAATAAATACCGCCATTCCACTCGGTCATCCAAGGAGACCAACACCATCTGCTCATGTATTTTAGAAGCACATCCCAGCACTCCCTGCAGCTGTCTCAGATTCAACGCCGTGTTACGATGGGGCATGAATCCGGACTGATCCGGGTGAACTGAAGTCGTGATCACCTTGACTAGCCTGGTCGCCAAAAGCTTCGCAAGAATTTTAGGTTCCGCATTCAACAGAGATATAGGCCTGTACGAAGAACTCTGCGTCCTGGGTTTACCCTCTTTATATAGAACCACCACATTCGCTATTCGCTGATCGTACGGGAGTTCACCCACCTTCCTACTCTCCAGGAACATAGCACGCAAGTACGGGGCCATCTTGTTGGCATTCAATTTGTACAATTCAATGGGAATCCCATTCGGACCAGTCGCCTTACCAGATTTAACCTGTCTAATCGCTTGGGCCACTTCATCGTCCGTAAACGTAGAATCCAAGTAATCCCTATGTTCCTCTGACAAGCAGGGCATGATAATATCCCTGATCATATCACTATTTTCGGCCTCCAAATAAGCATTCCCAGTTGTATATACTGCTGGTAATAATCGGCAAATTCGTCAGCTATTTCTTGAGGGTGTGTCAGTAGACGGGACGACTTATCTTCTAATTCAGGCACCAACATCGAGGGCCTGGTCCCCTTTTCAAGCCAAGCAATCATTTTTTCTGCCTTATCTCTGTGCTCATATATTCTTACTCTGGACTGCCGCCTGCACCTCTACAGCCCTGCTACACACCAACACCCGGTACCCCTCCTCACGAAGGCGCACCTGATGCAGGTCCTCCGGCGTTCTTGACTCATTAAATTTCTTCTCCAAATCTAATAGTACCGCCTCTAACCGGACCACCTCTGCCAGCACCCTCTTCTTCTTCCCAGCAACCAGCGATAGCACCTCCTCCCTGTCTTGAAGACCTCCCACAATGTCCGCGCCGATTCAAAAGAACCAGCATTTTCCTGGAAATACCTCTCAGACATACGAAGAACGTCCTTCCGAATAGCCGTGTCCTTCAGGTGCCAAGCGCTGATAGGAGCCACCCTACCAGCCGCCGGCAAGTCTAATCGAATAACCATCCACAACGGAGAGTGATCAGAGACACCCCTACCGAGGTAACGCGCTTCACTAATCTTAGGCGCCATCCCAGCGGGGAGCAGTACATTATCGAGCCGGGAAAGGCTACCGTGAGCCACGGAAACATGTGAAAAGTGAACAGACATCGGACTGCGTATGCGCCATCCATCAATCAAACCCATCGACTCCAGGAAGTCCAACAGCCACCGCTGCGATAAACAAAGCATTCGAGGAGGGCAACGATCCAGTTCTCCATCCAGCACAGAGTTGAAGTCTCCTCCCACCACCAGGTCACCCAAGGGAAACTAAAGAAAAACATTCCCCAGATCACAATAGCTTTCGGTTCGCAGTCCCGGCGGCACATACACAGACGTCAGGGTCGCAATACGACCCCCAACCAATCCCGAGATTCCAGCACATCTCCCTCTCTGATCAACCCAAGTATGTTGCACCGACAATAGAAAGGAGTTCCTAACCAAAATCCCCACACCCCTCGACCCGGTCGTAAAACCCACATGTACAACTAACTTATAACCCCCCCTGTGAAGAGCTAAACACGTATTTCCAACTAGATGCATTTCTTGGAGCAGCTCTATGTCCGGACCGTGTCTCCGAACGAACTGATTCACCATCCCTCTTTTGATCTTATCCCCCAAGCCGTTAACATTCCAACTCAGTATCCTCATTCCAGACCCCTGTGAACTACGTATCTCCGCACCCACACAGTTCAAGATACAATAGCATGTCCGTTCCTGACATCAAACAATAAAAGGAAAAAAGAAAGAAACACACTTTCACCACCACACCCAAACCCCCACCCCCCCACCCTGCACCCCTGCACTCGGCATTCGCCAATCCCCAACTCGCAGTGTGCCTGTCGCCACTCACACAAACAAACCCCTATCTAAATATAGATTCGAGGAGGAGTCCAGTATCCCAGACCCCCACCACTCCGCCATTACCGACACTAGTATCAAAGTCCAACAGGATTATGCATAGTCCCTCAAACCCTCCCCCCCCACGTCTCAACTGTGCCAAATTGTCACTGGTCTTCCGTCTCCTCCGTGCCTTGGTCACCTCGATCCCGGGATTCAGCTTGAGATGCAAGTCCATCGACCCAATCCGACGCTACTTCCGAATTAACAAAAAAACAAGTTTTTCCATGAGCCTCCAGTCGGAGCTTTGCCGGAAACATCAAGGAGTACTTGTACCCCTTAGCACGCAGTCTTTGTTTCACTCCCTGGAAGCTCTGCCGCTGTTTCTGGACCTTTTGCGTAAAATCAGGATAAAAGTTCAGCGACAAATTCTCAAATTGCAGAGGCCCATGGGACCTTGAGGCCTGAAGGATGGTGTCTCTGTCCCTAAAGTTAAAGAGTCGCACAATCATAGGCAGAGGGGCAGCTCCCGTATGTGGTTTCCCTCCTGGGACCCTGTGCGCCCTCTCAACCGTAAAGAAGGAGCTCAAGCCTTTGGGATGCAAATGTTTAACGATTAAGGGGCATATTACCAACAACTAGCGATAATTTTTGTCTCTAACTTGTTTAGAGACAAAAATTATCGCCGCACATCGGCGATTTTTATCGCAGATAAACCTTGCTATTAGCAAGGTTTATCGCAAATGCGATAAAAAACGGCCGCAATGCATGAATATCGCTGAAAAGTCAGCGATATTCATGCATTATCGAGCAAATGCTCTTAGCCATGTTATCCACCTCCCATTGGATAACATGGTGAAGAACTGCTCAGGGCAGGTGTTAGCTTTTGGAGATATTCGCGCTTAGCGCGAATATCTCCAAAAGTTGGTAATAGGAGATAGCGATGTTAGCGACTGTTTCCAGTCGCTAACATCTTGGCACGCCCACTTTGCATGTCATTAGTGATAAATATCACTGACATGCAAAGTGGGGCCCAAGATGGTCGCTATCTCCTATTAGCTGTCACTAACTGGTGTTAGCGACAGCTTGGTAATAGGGAGATAATTTTATCTCCGCTTTCTTGGCTTTTAAAGCCAAAAAAGCGGAGATAAACCCCCTTGATAATATGCCCCTAAGTCCTCAACAAATAGGTCGGGGGCTTGTCCCTCGGCATTTTCCGGGACACCGGTCAGACGGACGTTGTTTCGTCTGGCTCTCCCCTCGTACTCATCCAACTGACCACCCTGTATCTCTCCAGCCGTTCTCAGGTCACGCACCTCTCTGTGGAGCTCATCCACATCGTCCGTCAGGCTCGAAGTCTTTATATCGATAGACTTCATCTTTTCATTCGTTTTGGTGAGATCCGCTCGGAGTAGGTTGACCTCAATAGTGACAGTATCTAATTTGTGGTCCAATGATTGGATCTGTTGACCAAGAGAAGTGCGAACCCCCTCGATGGCCGCCATCACATCGTGTAATGTGGGTTCCAAAGTCGGGCTCGGGTCCGCCACTCCGCCATCCTGCAATCGGCCAGACGCTCCGGGCGAGCCCTTCATGACAGTGTACCTGTCCAGCTTGTTGGATTGCACTGTATGGGTCGTCCTGCATGATTTTAGTTGAGGCTTCTCCGTCTCTGGCTTAGATGCCATCACCAGTACCACACCAGGCCCGAAAGGGCACCTCTGTCTTTCGGCACAGTTGAGGATAAGTCGTCGCCGGGTCTCTCTCCCAAAAACGACGTAGTCGTATGCCAGTGCCAGTCCAGTGGGGGGGGGATGGTTCTTCCAAGGGGGGGGGAAGGGGAGTTCGTGGATGGAAGGCACTTCAAGCTAAACCCCGCGGCCGGAAGTTCAGAAAGGGGGATGCAGGCCGGGCACTTCCGTTCAGTCAAGCCGATGTTGTTCAACTCGGAGCCGGGTCACCTCCCATCCGAGATCCCGGCCCCTCTCCGGCTCAGGCCCCAACCTCGCAGACGCCCCAACTTCAGTTGTCGACAACCGATTTGGCCGCGGAAAGTCTCATTCGGTGCCTCCACCACTCTGTCGACCGAATCTGCGTTGAAATGTCAGGATAAATTGCAGGATAACTCCGGCGGTTACGGGGGTCTCGGGAACCCCGAGCTCACGCGGCCATCTTGGACGCGCTCCAAGCTCCTCCTCCCAGTGCTCGGATTCTTATGTGTGTGTGCTGCATTGTGGGCGAGTTGCCCCTTCAGCTCTGATTTTGTGGGCCTTTATCTCTTTCAGGCGGTGTGCCTTTCACTTCTGTGCTTATACAGTGCTGAGATGTTGCAGACTTGGGTAAATTGGGTTCTTGGTCGGAGTTGTGACTCTTGGGCATGTTTTGTCCGCAGATGTCCTATACTTAATTGTGTATGTGTGCCATTGTGCCCATCTCCCCCTGTCCCCCCTGTCCTCCCTGTCCCTGGTCGTTACCTCCCTTGTTGCTATTGGCTCAGGTCCTGTTGTCCAGTGTCCGGTCCCCCAACCCCTGCCACCGTCTCCCTAAAGATGGTCCCAGACTGATCTTCTGTGGGGCTTGTGGGGTTCTGGTTGTCCTCTGTACTTGCTCCGGCTACCTCCATGGTGCTTCGCTGTTGTATGTGTTTTGTTTGTGTTTTTTTGCTGCCATTTTTATAGTTATTTTTCCCATCTTACTGTGGGACTTGCAGGCATGGCGCTGCTTATCACAGAATTTTGATCGCTGTTGGGCCCATCGCAGCTTTTTTCACGTTCGGGCTTAGATTTTTATTGCCTTCCCATTGATTTTATCATGGACATTTGACGCAAAAACTATTGCATGTTACCATCGTGTTGTGAATAGGACATTAACACAGAGTTATTTTCCCGCGATAGACGGTGATATGAACCATTGCATTAACCTATTTTGGCGATGATCATGGAACAACCTTGAGAATATCCCCCTTTGTTTCTTGATTATCTCTGTAACATCTAGAGGAGCGTTCTTTGCTAGCCATAGAAACAAACAGGAATAAAGGTTTAAAAGACATGCAGTGATGATACCTCAGACGTGGATACCTGGCACTTGTTGCACATTACAACCACTACTACTACTGAAGTACCGAAATTTACAAACCCCTAACGGATTATACTCACAATTACCAAATATCATTCATCAATAATCAGTCGATTGGCAGTATAGAAAGTTCAAGCGTTTATTAAACAAATAATACTCTGCCAGAGGAGCTCCCAATGACCTCACACCCCGAGGACCACAGAGAGACTGCTGGCACATTGTCAGGTCAACACATATACTATCACACTTTGCAACCGTTACCCAAGATGGAAAAGTACAAGTTGGTACAGGAGGTGGTAAGGGATATGCCCATATATGGCACACAAAGCGTCTATCTGAGCTCAGTATAGCAAGGTCACACCGGTTGACTCCCTTCTGCTAGTTTCGGTGAGAGTCCCCACAGCGCTTGCAAGAATGTGCTTATCTGACCGGCCCCCTCCTATAACCTTGATGGGGCCCAAAAGCAGAAGCAGCTGCTCGCTACATGTGTTTAGCTATTTCTCATAAGAACGGGGAGATGCGAAAATGCAGAGCCAAGGAGGTTTTACAGACAGTGCTACGAGTTGACTAAATAAAATGGCGCCGGTCCTGCGGATCGACACTAACCTATTTACAAGGAGAGCAAAAGCAAAATGATTATAGAAAGAGGTGACAAAATGTTACGAAAAGGGTGTCTTATGCCATAGGGGCTTTCTTAGTATGTTAATTAGTGGCATCACGCTGAACACTGACGGAGGAACTACAATCTATTTCCCCGTGCGAGGCCTAATCTAATTCTTGTTCCTCAAACCCTACTTTTAGCGTGATGAAGCCAATAACAGAGGTCACTAATCGTCGAAGAGATCTTCGTCCATTCTCATAAGCTCACGGACCTCCTGCTGGAGCATCTGGGCTTTGGTGGGGGTTGCTGAAGGGGTGACTGCCGCCGTTAATCTTGAGGCACAATATGAACAGCACGCAGGACCGCACTGCAGACAGAGACAGCAGACAAAAGGGATACCTGCCGCTCCACCCAAGATCAGTAATACCTTCCAACCCCAAGTACCCAGAAGACCCCAGAACCACCCAGACAGTGACCAGGACCCATTGTCTACATGCATTTCTGCTGCTATGCGATGGAGCTTCTGGATGGCCAAATGAACAGTAGGGGCGGAGTTTGGAATGTAAACACAGCAAGAACTGACGATCACCCGGCATGCTCCGCCTCGATCGGCCAAGATAACGTCCAAAACCATACGGTTCTGAAGGGCCACGAGTCTGGTCGCCTGAAGCTCAACCGTTAGATTGGCCATGATATCAGTAGTGATGTTAATTACATTTTCTACTATTCTAGACAACCGTCTTATTTCTCTGCTGTTAAAGATCGGTCCCCAGAACGGGACCAAGCCTTTGCTGAAGTCTGTGAACTGTTCCAGGGAGGTATCAGTCTGATCAACTTCGGTTGCTCTGAGCTGCCTACGTGGCCTATTGGGTACTACTCTCGTTGAATGCAACTGGTGTGTTCTATGATAATCAGACGGTGCTATATATACAAGCGGGTACAGAAAGGACAGATAGCAGTGCCCGGCCCAACCACGGGGTAACCAAGTGTAAGCATTTTCCCCGCATACGAAATACACATTGGGTGGCGTCAACAAAGGTGGACTGCTGAGTATATGCATCTGATAGGTATAATTACAAACACTGTCACCAACCTGTACATGCCCCATTCCCTGTACACAGAAATCAGAGGAAGTATTCAAAATAGGAATGGGTACAATGCGTTCGCTTGTGACATTTCGATCAACAAAAATCTGGAAATATTGTGTGGAATTAAATTGATTAAAATCATTGAGTTCATCCTGCAACCAAGTACTATTCCGAACTTCCATATACCTGTTCATGCAAGCCTGAGGATCTAAAGATCCCTGTCCCCCATTGTCTTGTGGGTCAAACCCTGATGTGCCCTAATGTACGCTAAAATCATATTATAGTCTCTTTCAGAGTAAACAAACTGCTTGTAATTTTCTATATAATGATTGTACATGGCGGAAACAGTTTGAACCAAGCTTCACAACTTCCTAAATAGGAGAGAGGTAACGAGAGGAACAGATCATGATTGTGTACAACAGAGGGCAGAAGTCCACAAACCCAGCAGTCAGTGGTGTTGGTGGTGCTGTGCGTTTGGTGCAGCATTTCTACAAATAAATTTTTCGCATAGGTCTGGCGATGTTGTTCTTTGTGGGGTCCTAAAGTATACATAAAATGCTCAGGGGGGGGAACAGTCAACATCATCATTGATTGCATTGGGTGTTTATACTCTAAGTATATAAAAAAAACATAAAGATGGCTAAAATTACCGCAATTGTAACTACAAAAGCTATTTTCACACGCATGGTCCAACTGGAAAACATTGGTTCATAAAAAGGCAAGTACCTAGGAGCAAAAGGTAATTCTTCCTCAAGTACAAGACGACCAAAAGGGTACATTCCTAGCTAAAAGTCCGAAGTAACTAAGTGGGGCCAGAACAACCTTCCTGCCAGAGGGTTCTTCTCCCTGGGTCCTTCAAAGCCTCACAGGCAGGCTTGTAATCCGAGTACACATCCAACGACGTCTCACGATACAAATTTTCTGAAAGGATTTTGCTCAGACAACCTGGCCTGTGACAAGAAAAGAGTCTTTCTTTCGGAACAGAGCACAATATCAATGTTCCAGCTCTCAACTAGTTCAGTCCAGTGTCTCGCTCAGTACCCCAGATTAGAAACTAGCAAACCCTACTTTTATCCAAGCCTTTCCTTATCTCCTAACAGTGTCATCTGAGGTACGGTGATGTTTTCTAGGCCGCAGGTTGTAACAGACATGACCGGGCACTTCCTGATCAGGGAATAACACAGGGGAAGGTACAGCACCTTCGTCAGAACTGCTGCCAACCAAATCAACATGGACAGGGCCAGGGGTGATTGCTGATTCTCCAGAGACTGCCCCGTCCGGCCCTATCTCTCCTTCAGCTCCGATTTCACGAGCGTCGGAGAACGGAACAAAGGCAACAGCTCTCTCGCCTTCCTGAGTCAGGATTCCCTCAGGGTGTCGCTGGTCATAGGGAAGTGGAAGAGGAATTCTTTTTAGGTGCGACACATGAATCCAGTGTCGTTTCCCCTCCACTTTCACTGCCGTCCGTGTGGCCAGCAAGATCTGGTATGGCTTAGACCATCTTGGAGCCAGGCTGGAGTCTCGATCGTACTTCTTGACCAGAACCCACTGGCCGGGTTCCAGGCGATGTCCGGGGCCCTCTGGCAGAGGTTGCAGTACAGATGCTACCTGCTGATGAATAGAACGAAGATCTTTAGTCAAAGTATACAGGTAGTCGATCAACATAGGGTATTCAACATCAGTAAATGATCTAGGCCTAGGCATGCCCCACACACTAGCGGGTCGCCCAAAGACTATCTCGTAGGGAGATAAGCCAGAACGTGAATGAGGGGTGACCCGCAGTGACATAAGAGCTAATGGGAGGGTGTCAGGCCATTTTAAACCAGTGCTCTCTTGGATTTTCGCCATCTTCAACTTCAATATCCCATTTTATTTTTCCACTAGCCCTGCCAACTGGGGGTGTCTAGCTGCATGGAATTTCTGTTGTATCTGGAGCCCATTGCATATACATTGCACCAGGGCTCCATGGAAATGCCCGCCGTTATCAGACCAGATCAAGCGAGGCAATCCGAAGCGTGGGATGAACTCCTTTATAAGGGCTTTTGCGGTAGCTAGGGCAGTATTTTCTTTCGTAGGGTACGCCTCAACCCATTTGCTGAAGGCGGACACCACCACTAGTACATATTTCAAGTTATTGACGCGCTCCATATGGATGTAGTCCATCTGGAGCACCTCAAATGCAATGTCGGGGGAGCAAAGTTACCACTCAGAACAGGTTCTCCTTTCCCCGGGTTATGTTGCAGGCAAACCATGCAATATTGGACCAGACGTACAGCTGTTTTTTGTATATTGGGGTTATTCCAAACGGGATCCAACAAGGCACAAATGCCTTTAGCTCCGACATGAGCTGGTCCATGGGCCATAGTGACGACAGCTTGTACCATAGCATTGGGCAGCAACCATCTCTGTTTGTCTGTCAAATCCACCCAACAGTTATTCTCGTCCAATCGTCCTATTTCCTGCTCCCATCTGTCTAACTCCGCTGTGGTTGCTTCTTTCTGAATTTCTTGCACACTTCCAATAGTATTATTAAACAAGTCGGACTCCCCCACCCATCTGGCAGAGGAGCTTACATACCTAGAGGACACCATTGATTGGGCTGTTTGTTTAGCTACCTGATCTGCAAAAGCATTGCCCTCTCCCACTTCATCCACCACTGTTTTATGTGCACTATATTTTACGATTGCTACTTTCTTGGGGAGAGTCAAGGCTGCCAGTAATCGTAATACCAAGGGTCCATTCTGTATCTTTTGACCATGCGAGGTGAGAAACCCCCGCTCCCTCCATAACCTCCCAAAACTATGGGCCACACCGAAGGCGTATTGACTGTCCATGAATATGTTGACCTCTAATCCCTCACTTAGCTCACAGGCCCGTAGTAAAGCCATCAACTCAGCAGCTTGGGCTGATCGATGGGGTATTCGGAATGTCTCAACTACTGTTTTTAGAGTGGTAATTGCATATGCAGCTGTCGTTGTGCCATCTGCTAATTTAAAACAAGAACCATCCACATACAATTCCCCTTGGGGTTCAGATAAGGGAACGTCTGTGAGATCGATTCTTCCCTTCGTTTCCTCTTCTGTCCTGAAGATACAATCATGGACATCATTCGCCTGTTCCCCCGAAGGGAGAGGTAACAGTGTAGCCCGATTCAATGTGGCACAACGCTTAATGGTCACATGGGGGGGGCGAACAAACTCAATTCATAACCCGTGAGGCGCGCGCTTGTCAGATACTGAGTCTTTGTTTTGTTTAATAATGCGTCCACAGCATGCGGCACCATAACGGTCAAATTAGAATTTAGAACGAGCCCTTCTGATTGCCGGATGGCCGCCGCTACAGCCGCTGTGGCCCTCAGGCAACTGGGAAGTGCTCTGGCCACGTTATCCAATGTGGCCGAAAAATAAGCACACGGTCTTTGCTTACCACCAAAACCCTGTGTCAACACTGAGAGCGAGCAACCGTCGACCTCGTGCACATATAGTACAAAATGTTTACGGTAGTCAGGAGTGCCAAGAACAGGAGCAGAGCACAGAGCAGATTTCAAGGAAGAAAAAGCAGATTGACATTCATCAGTCCAAGGGAGGGGTTCATGCACATCTTTAGTGGTTAAGTGTAGCAAAGGTTTAGCAAGACGATACAAATTAGGGATCCATTGACGACAGTAAGAGGTAATGCCAAGGAAAGCACGGACTTCACGTTGAGGACAAGGCACAGGCATGCTAGAAATGGTAGTTATTCGTTCAGGTGATAGACGTCTACCCTCCTTCGATAGTAAGTGGCCGAGGTAGGTCACTTCCTGTCGACAATATTGGAACTTGGACAGGGAAACCTTATTACCTCTGTCTGCCAGATGGTGCAACAACCTAACCGTCGCTTCTTTACAACCCTCTTCAGTGTCAGACGCTATTAGTAAATCATCAACGTACTGCAAGAGCACGCTACCATCTGGCAAGGACAGGTCATCCAAGACCGCCTTAAGGGCTTGGCTGTAGATGCTAGGACTTTCGGTATAACCTTGAGGACCGCGACAGAATCTGAAGCTTCGGCCAGATAATGAGAATCCGAAGACCTGCCTGCTATCAGGATGGATAGGGATACTGAAGAAGGCATTCTTCAGATCGATGACAGAGAAATACTTAGCAGTGGGAGGTATCATAGTAAGGATTGTAGTGATGTCCGAAACCACCGGGAATTGGGGAACCACTATTTTATTAACCTCCCGTAAATCGATCACAAAACGATAGACATCAACATTTGCAGAGGTCCCTGTCTCAGGAGCTTTTTTCAAAATAGGCAGGATAGGACTATTACAGATGTTCGATGCAGTTTCTTCAACCACTCCTTTATCAATCAAGTCTTGTATTGTAGAAAGCAAAGCTCGTTCTCCCGCTGGGTAGATCTTGTATTGCGGTATGCGGGGCAGTCTAGCACCGGGTTTCAATGTAATGCGGACAGGAGGGATATCCAGTTTACCGACATCCGTATCTCCTGTCGCCCACAAGCTGGGCGATATGTCCGCAAATTCAGGTGGCAATGGGTAATTTTTAGCAAAACATTGTCTCGTACTTACATCGGGATTTTGAACAGTCAAATAAACCCCATCGGGAGAGCAATGTATTTTAGCATTCAATCTTTTCAACATATCCAAACCCAAAAGATTCTCTCCACAACTGGAAGTTAAAAGGAATGGAGAGTCCATAGTGAACGGGCCAATCATGAAAGGGAGAGGCTGAGAGATGGGGCTGATTACAGGAACTCCTGAAAATCCCACTGAAACATTATTATGCCCGGACAGAGCGGCCCCTGGGACCAACGAGCGAGCAACCGAACTATTCATTGCTCCTGTGTCAATCAAGAACTTATCGGTGGTCCCCATCAATTCCCCTGTCACATAGGGTCTCTGCTGTATTGGCCCCCACTCTGTCCTTGGCTGTCCTATACATCTCCGAATTTATCCTGATCCTCAAAACCATAATCTTCGTTGTAGTATTGCTTACCTTGGGTATTATCAAAATGATTTCGCCCGTGGTCTCCTTGCACTGCTTCTTCTCTGTGCATATCACTACGGTCCGTGCCACCGCGTCCTCTACCCCTTCCTCGGACAGCTCCATTCTGTGCTAACAGCCACGGACACTGATCTTTCCAATTGCCTTCCTCTCTACAATACGCGCACTGATTGGGTCCCCATCGGGAGGGCTGGCCCCCTCCCCCCCCTCTGGAGACCGGCCCGCTGGACCCGGGCCCTCTGGCGCCTCTCACTGTGCCTCGACCCCTCATAACTTGCTGCAACAACACTCGAGTTTTAAGATCCTTAGTCTTCTTTTCATCTTTATCCTTGCTCTCATTCTCCCTGTGTTCGTAATACTGAGCAATGCTTAATATGATAGAAGGGGAGGACGTAGTCCACGTGCTTTCAGCAGCCTGCAGTCGGGTTGAAATCTCAGGTACCAGATTTGTTACAAATCTATTCACAAACAATCGTATTCCCCCCTCGCTAGCGAGGTCCTGCCCACTAAAATCGATGAAAGTTCCCTCGAATCTAAAAAAGAAATCGGAGACACTTTCATCTTTCTTTTGCTTACAAGCAGTCAGTTTATCCCAATCCACCTTTCGTGGAGGAATCAGGGTATGCATATAGGCTATAATTTTTGCTGGTAAGGCAATTATTTCAGCCTTTGGCTTATCCCCCTTCTTACGGTCTTGATCCCATACTTTTAGCTCATCCCAGGTGCCCCCCAACTCGGCCGCGTGGGGAGTATCATGGACTTGCCGCCATATATCTACAGGAACCAACAACCCGAAAAACAGCTCAATATTGGCTAAAGTCATGACAGCGGAGGACGCTGCCTCTGTTAATTCCTTATAATAGGCAGTGGGATTCTTTCGGGGGTCTGGAAGCCGGGCTTTTAGAGCCAACACTTCACTTCGTTTCCATGGCGTATACACCTATTGTTCCTGAAACCTAGCTTCTACTCGGTCTCGTGTGATTACGTTTTGATCATTGCGCAAATTGGTTATCTCCGGATGATAAATGGGATGCACTTCCCTCATGGGGTGCTGGGAACCCAACTCAGGGAACCGTGAAAAGAGTCTTCCTCGATAACTCACCAGAGTGTCAACATTCTTATAAACTTCGTCTGGGCTCAATTCGAATCTATGGGCTCGGTCCTTAATGTCATACAGAATTTGTGGGGCTAATCCTCGTTCCCCAAAACACTGTTCCCAGATTTCAATAAGAAATTGGGACATGTGTTGCAAGGCAGTCTGCTGCATCACCGGCTCAAAATCCTTCATGGTACTCCATATGTCGGTCAAGGTGTATATGTCTTTATACATCCATCTAACTGCTTGGTCAGCTATTGCTTCTTTTTCTCCATAGCCTACAGACCCTCTCGTAAATAACTGTCTAATATGCGAGCCCTCTGGATCCCCAATCGGAGCCCGACCCCTGCATTCGGGTGTCGTGCTAGCTGACTGGGAAGTTCCTACAGGGCTAGACAAGGGTAATAGCATTGGGGAGACACCCGCCGCCCCCAAGGGGTGGCGCATGTCTGGGAGCAGGGTGGCTAAGTTCCTAGCAGAGGAAGCAACGGTGCCCGGCACATCGGTGGGAGCCCGGAGCGGGACTCCCTCTTGAGCCGATGCCACAGGGGCTGTGGGCGCGGTTAGAGGCACCGCTGGATATATCCGTTGTGGAGCATATGGCGGAGGGGGGCGAACGTCCAGCAGATCCTCTATCTCATCTTCGGCTTCCTTACGGACAACATAGCTCTTATCTACCTCCAACCGAAATTGTCTATCTAGGTACTCGATGTTCTGCTCGGTCTGGTTTTTGTCATGCGCAATTGCTTTCTGAGTAATGGTCTGTCCTTGCTTCATTTTTACTAATTTCTCGGCCCTCACTCTTCTGCGGGTGGCCTCTTTCTGCCATGTCCTCAGGGTATCGAAGATGGACTGTCTGCTGCGCTTTGCAAACAGACGTTCCTGTAAATAATTAATCTTTTTCTCATCGAAGGACCCTGTCAAAGGCCACTGCAGTTCTACATTATCCTTGGTGTACTTGTGCCATAAACGATTGAACACCAAGGGTCCAATCCCGTGCTTACAGTATAAGTCATGGCTGGGAGTACCTTCCGGAGGGGCTGGCTGGTTTTCATCTAATCTAGTACTATTTGGGCTGGTACAGCCAAAGCATAATTTACTGAAGCACGGCATTGTTTTACTACTGTTCTAGCTGTAGCTGTAGGAAGGAAAAGGCAAGTTATTATTTACAATACTTTCACGCATACATGGCCATGTTCAGTTATTCATTCAGTCACTCATTCATAACCTAAAATCATATGATCATCCGGAATACAAATAAACGAACACAGAACACAGATCGAAATACAGACAAGACAAACCAATATGAACCAATGCTAGCCCAAATCAAAGGACGGAGCCCGTCGACCCACGTCTGTGGAGAACCGGTATATTCCAAAGTCAAAAAGAACCAAAGATCAAAACAGCCTCACCATAGGAGCTGCCTAGAGATAGCCACACAGGTTTTACACAACCACAGACCGACCTACCGACCATCCAATGGCCTTCTTGGTTCACCTCCCGGATTATGCTGGCTTAGCCCGCTTTTTCAAGCACCGCTCCAGATCTGTCCGAGTGCTACCCAAGCATGACCATCAGCATTTCAGAGGGCGATCCGGCCAAGTATGAACGTTTCACAGTTCACACCTAGGCGTGTTAGTCATATCTCTATCAAATACAAAATAGAGGCGTCCACCCGTGCAGTCTCACTTCTGCCCCGTCAGACCCCCTTTTCAAAATACCGCGATCTCCGTGGTCTACGACCACCAATATTCCAAAACCAAATGCAGAAGGATATCCGACATGAAACGAGACAAAACACTCACCTGGTGCACTCAGGTCCGGTTGCAGATTTCTCCACTGCCAATCGATCTGTTTCTTCCGGGTTTCACCCGTAGGACTCCGACGTGGGGCCACTAACAGCTGAGGCTTCTCCCGATCGGAAAAGCGGAGAAACCCTTTTTCTTTGGTCAGTCCACCCCCGACCGAGAATACCCCTAGTAATGTCCTGTTACTTTCCAGATACGGAGGGACGACCCCAACGCGGAGTCCCGGCGGAGTCGCCAACTGAAGTACCGAAATTTACAAACCCCTAACGGATTATACTCACAATTACCAAATATCATTCATCAATAATCAGTTGATTGGCAGTGTAGAAAGTTCAAGCGTTTATTAAACAAATAATACTCTGCCAGAGGAGCTCCCAACGACCTCACACCCCGAGGACCGCAGAGAGACTGCTGGCACATTGTCAGGTCAACACATATATACTATCACACTTTGCAACCGTTACCCAAGATGGAAAAGTACAAGTTGGTACAGGAGGTGGCAAGGGATATGCCCATATATGGCACACAAAGTTCTATCTGAGCTCAGTATAGCAAGGTCACACCGGTTGACTCCCTTCTGCTAGTTTCGGTGAGAGTCCGCACAGCGCTTGCAAGAATGTGCTTATCTGACCGGCCCCCTCCTATAACCTTGACGGGTCCCAAAAGCAGAAGCAGCTGCTCGCTACATGTGTTTAGCTATTTCTCATGAGAACGGGGAGATGCGAAAATGCAGAGCCAAGGAGGTTTTACAGACAGTGCTACGAGTTGACTAAATAAAATGGCGCCGGTCCTGCGGATCGACACTAACCTATTTACAAGGAGAGCAAAAGCAAAATGATTATAGAAAGAGGTGACAAAATGTTACGAAAAGGGTGTCTTATGCCATAGGGCCATTCTTAGTATGTTAATTAGTGGCATCACGCTGAACACTGACGGAGAAACTACAATCTATTTCCCCGTGCGAGGCCTAATCTAATTCTTGTTCCTAAACTACTACTAATAATAATATGAATAACAGTTCAAATGAAACTATTTTTAATGTGCTATTAAAACTAAGAAAAGTGCATCCTGTTTTCCAAACAATCATGATGCCCAGAAGTGGGTCCTGGGCTCTCTGCCCCACTTGATTCAATCTAGCCTGGCTGATGAGGGTGATACCCCAAAACTGGTCCCAGGTTGCTTGTTTACAGTCCAAGGAGGACCTGGCTTGGCAATTCAGGCTAGACTATTCCCATGAGAATGTTTTACATATGTCTGAGTCCAAACTGGGGTGGCGAGATGATCAAAAATACAATAAATTAAACACAGATCTTTGTGACCCGGGAGAATGTTTCCATTGGTCAGCATTCCGTCCATCATTTGTTCTTTTTGCCTTTGTCGCCCTACGTGAAAAGGGTATGCCCAGGCATGGGTCCCATATGGACTGCACCACTGGAGTGAAGCTAGCCTGGCTCATGAGGGGTGATACCACGTAACTGGCCCCAGGATGCTTGTTTCCAGTCCAGGGTGGACCTGGTTTGGCAGTTTGGGCTGGACTGCTCCCATACAGAAGAGGGTCAAGACTGATTTGCATATGGCTGGGTCCAAACTGGGGTAGCGTCATGAGCAAAAACATAATACATTATACCCAGATATTTGTGACTGGGGGTGCACATTTGCATTGTTCAGCATTCAGTCCATCATTTGTTCTTTTTACCTCTGCATACCAGCCATGAACCGAGATGCACTATTCCTAGTCTCCTGAAGAAACATGACTCAGAAGCATAACAGATTGCGGGGGAGTGATGCACATCCTGGAGAGAGGCTTCCCTTCTTTAATGAATGAGTGAACACAAGAAGGACTCTCACAAGCCTTGATGGACTGAATCAAAAGGGCAAGAGTCCAAGTATGCATCATGGCGTGCAGAACTGGGGTAAGAGACCAGTAAGTGGGCTATACCAATTCTAAATCTGGACAAATAGAATATTTGTAAATGTGAGAGTGGGAATACCAGGTACGGTTCCATTGTCATGGTGGTAATAAGGGATAAAAAGTATTTACCTGCTTCTTCTTGGACTCATGCTCAAGCCTTTGTCAGGAAAATATAGCAAACAGATCTTTTTTGAGCTGCTGTTTTGGGATGGATGCTATTAAATATAGATTAGAGTAACAGTTGTATCTCCCCAACAATGTCAAATGCTCCTTTACATAGGATAACCACAGGTGGTTCTTTGTCTAAGGTCTTACAGTCAATACGGGCCTGATTAAACAGGGCTTCCTGCTTAGCCCATATCGATCTCCATGATAATAAGAGTGGTGCTTTGACAGAAACTACTAGTGGTACAAGTCTCTATTCTGCATGACAGAGATATATGGGAAGACTATTGGGGTCAGACAACAATCTTCTTTAAAAAGTATTTTCTAACACCTGGAGAGCATCCATATTGCAGTAGCGCCAGACCCCTGCTCCATATTTCACCAAGGCAAGATATTGCGTGCTATATATGTGTGGTGACGCTGGCAGAACCATCAGAATGATGTCACCTGGAGTGTTGACAAGCAGTTTGCCATGAGTGTTCTCTTTGAGGCAGTTGCTGCTTGTGCCGTGGCTGTGCCAGCTGAGACGGCTCTCTGTACCTGCCTAATAAATACTTTGCCTCTAAACCTCCAACGGTGTTTGCCTGTCTTCATTTCAGTGGCAACAAAAGATGGGATGCTACTTTGACTAACCTATGGACATTTTGTTTCCATGTCGGGAAATGGACTGAAACTGCTTTGCGAGGTACCTTCTGAATTCTTTTGACCTGCATTTGCAAGGCAAACTGAAACTGAAAAACTGAAAAAGCCTTTTATTGTTCGATTACTTAAAATCATTACAATATACTAGCAATATAAAAGAATTGTATAAAAGAGAATAAGTTACATTCCCTGCTTGTTACTACGACCTAGTAATGCATAAAACCTTAAAAACAGTATCACATTCTCGATATACAGTTTGAGTGCAAAGTGTATTAGTTTTAAGCTGGAGGTATGGCCGCAGCTCCCATACTTCTGGGCCAACTGTTTTCTTTATGAGGCTCTGTTTTCGCGGACAGTGTGGCTCGAATTAGTTCTATGAATTTCCCCAGCCGTGCAACTGTTTGAGTTGAGAACGAAGAAAAACACAAGTCCGAGACTTCGCTGCATCGTGTGAGGCCCTGAGCTCTGCAGATTGGGGTGACCAAACGATGCCTCTCACTAGCTAACTTTGGGCAACAGCACAGCAGATGGAGCCAGGATTCCTGATGGTAATTGCAAAGTCTACATGCAGCTAACTTATCCGGGCGGGCCCAGCTTTGATTAAAATCCACGATGGGCAATGCGAGTAGCCTCATGTAAGTGATCTTTTTTCGGGTTTGGACAGATAGTGCTTGCTTGAGATCAGGCTGTGGTTTTCCCACTACATAGGAGGCGTCCAGTGAAGAGAAATTTAGTTGGTGATGTAAACTTTACAGGTCTCTTGCGTGTGATATATACTTGACCTGTCTGTTTACAGCTCTTTTCCATGCAGCTATTGGAATGTTTAAGCTGTCCTGTTTTGCACCTCTATTTCTAACAGTTTTGTGGCCACTGTCAATTGCGGATGCCATGGGGATCCACTTTCTTCAAAGATTGTTTTAATTTGCGCTTTCAAGGCTGTTGCTGGAGCTCGCAGGGTGCTAATGTAGTATTTTATAGTGTCGCCAAGACAGGAAATATCTGGGCGAGTTAGACCCAGCTCCAGCCTTACTCTGGCTCTCCTGGCCTGTCGTGAGATGCCTAACACTTTCTTGTATACGGAGATATGGTAGCTCATGAAAAAGTTAGTTAGGGCACCAGGAAAGGTTAAGTGGCCGTAGTTGACTGAGGGCACTACTTTTGCTTTTAGGACTTTCAGAATGGGTTCAGTGGATGGGCTGTGTAGTCTTCGGTTGAGACTTCTCAAGCTGCAGATGATTCCGGCCCCTTTGTTTCTTAGATATTTCAAGTGAGCTGAGGGTTTTGCCCCTTCCGTAAGCCGGAGACCCAAATAGTTATAGCTTTTACAAGATCTGATTTGCAGGTCACCTAGACGCCATTGAGCTGTCTTCTTTCGATGGTACTTCCCAAAGATAAGAATCTTGGTCTTCCCCTGGTTTACCAGTAGATTATTCTTTTGATTGAATCTGTGTAGCGCTTCTAAGGCTTTCTGTAGACCTGACTTAGTTTGCTCCAAGACTACAAGGTCGTCCGCGTTTTGGAGGATTTGAAGCCGCACATTCCCCAACTTTGGAAAAACTAGATTTGCCCCCTCCAGGGCTTGACCCAAGTCGGAGGTGTTGATGTTAAAAAGTAAAGGGGCATGGACGCACCCTTGTTTGAGGCCGTCTTTGGTTGGGACCTTGGTTGTTATCGACATTTGGCTGGTTTTAATGCGCTCCCAGGTCCCTTCATATAGAGCAATTATCGCCTTTGACAACTTTTGAGGCATGCCCCAGTTGGTGAGTTTTCTCCATAACTTGCCACGATCCACTCGGTCAACGCTGCGCTATGATGTACGAGGCAGCAGAACAAAGGGGGTGAATGGGCTATGTCGCGCGTAGGGACAAATGACCCAGTGCTAAGATGTTATCTATAGTAGAGCATTGAGGTCTAAATCCGGTTTGGAAGAATGGGAGAATATTTTGATCCTTTATCCAGGTTTCTAATTCCTTCAGCAGCACTCTGGCGTATGCCTTTGCCTCTATGTCTAGCAGAGCCACAAGTCGATAATTTTCAGGTTTTGTGCGGTCACCTTTTTTATGGATCGGGAAAAGTATTGAGCCTTTCCATGAAGATGGAACGGTGGCCGTTTCAAAGGCGTATTTGAAGAGTGGGGTTAGCTGGTCCACCCAGAATCCATGTGACACTTTGAACACTGCCGCTGGCACTCCATTAGGACCCGGCGCGCTATCTGTCCTCATTTTCTTAATCAGGTTTGTTATCTCTGCCGTGTTGATAGCTGGTGTTTTGTCCTCTTCCTCGGTTGCTGGAGGGATTTGTTGTTCTTGGGTATGTC
Organism: Lissotriton helveticus; assembly: GCF_964261635.1. Taxonomy (NCBI): domain Eukaryota; kingdom Metazoa; phylum Chordata; class Amphibia; order Caudata; family Salamandridae; genus Lissotriton; species Lissotriton helveticus. The sequence goes on along the minus strand of NC_136065.1, from coordinate 149,716,772 downwards.
TTTTCCTGGTCTGTTGTGTACAGTAGATTTACATAATTAACCCACTCGGTGGCTGCCACCCCGTTTTCTTTGCTTTGACCGGTGTGGCACAGTTGTCACCAAAGTCGAATGTGATCCTTTTCTTTGAGCAGGTTAAATATTTTCAGTCACTCTGCCTCGATTTTCTTTGTACGAATTTCCCATATTTTCTTCCTGTGTTCCCTGCGAAGCGCTTTTATTTCCAATATGAGGTGATTTGTGGCTCCTTTTCTTCTCACCTTCAAGGCCTTTGAGAGACTCAGGGCCAGATGTCGGTAGCCAAATACCGGTCGGTAACGGACGAAATTCGGTAATTTCGGCCGTTACCGACCGGAATTTGGAAATTGAGATGTAGGAGGCAAAAACTTTCCTATTCGGTAAATATGAGTCGGTAATCTACCGATTCGGTATGTACCGAATCCCTATTTACCGAGTTCTTATTTACCGAATCGTTAAATAAGAAACGGTAAAAATTGTCCATCGAGATGTAGGAAACCCAAAAAATACCGAATTCCATGAAATTCAGTATTTAAGAGTCGGTATTTACCATGGATTGAAAGCATGTGGTAACCAGGTGCAGGCTATAAAAGAAGGTCCCAAAATGCAACAGTGCAACCAGAATGGCGGCATTCTACGTCATAGCAAGGCGGCTACGGCTACAGGCAGCAGGAGAGAGGGTATGGAGAAGGGAGGAGCAGGTCTACAGGCAGAGGATAATGCTCTTCCAAATGACTGAGCCAGAGATACTGCAGAGGTACAGGCTATACCCCAGAACCATCCTGGACTTGATTGGGGACCTCCACCCACACCTGGATCACCCAACACCAAGGGCGCACGCCATCCCACCCCATGTGCAGGTGCTGTGTAGCCTACACCTGCTTGCCTCTGGGAGCTACCAGAGTGTGATAGCTGCAGTTGGTGGTGTGTCCCAGAGCTGCCTGTCCCGTTTTTTCAGGAAGTTCCTTGAGGCCATGATGCAGAGAATGCATCATTACGTCCGGTTCCCTGACACACCTGCGGAACTTGCCAAGACCAAAACTGATTTGTATCAACTGGCTCACTTCCATCACGTGATAGGCTGCATAGATGGCACCCACATTCCACTCTGTCCACCTGCAGCCACTGAACACATTTACAGGAACCGTAAGTCAACGCACTCCATCAATGTGCAGGTGATATGCAGTGCTGGCAACATCATTACAGACATTGTGGCTAAATTCCCTGGGAGTACCCACGACTCTTACATATTCCAGAACAGTGGGATATACACGCGCCTTATTGCGGGAGAGTTTGGGGACGGATACCTGCTAGGTAAATAACTGTGACACACCCTGATAGTCATAGCAGATGAATGTATCATGAGTATGTAACTAATGGACCTCTCATTTCAACCTATGCGATAGTGCATATGCCCTGTGGTCCTCTGTGCTCACACCCTACCTCAATCCAACTACCAGGAGTGAGAGGCATTATAATGTGGCTCACAGGTCTACTCACAATGTAGTGGAGCGCACATTTGGACTCCTCAAGAGCAGGTTTCGCTGCCTCCACAAGAGTGGAGGTGCACGCCAGTATACGCCCATCCTGTGCTGCAAGATGATAGCGACCTGTGCCATGTTACACAATCTTGCCACCAAGGAAGGCACAGAGGTGGAGCTCACACATCACGAGGATATTGATGATGGCCAAGAACAGGCGGAGCCCCATGCAACAGGAGCAGCAGCAACAGATGGGAGATTGAGACGGGCAGAGATCACACGTCGATATTTCTAAGTAAGTAAGGAGACACAGACAGGCGTAGCATGTGAAGTATGTAGTTTAATTGTCACTACAGCATGTAAAAGATTCAACACCATAGTCCTACAATGTCTATGACCATGACTGGGTGGTCGCAGTTCTCCTCACTGTGACCTGTCCTGAGGGTTGAGGGCATTTTTAATGTTTGCGCCCTCGCACTACAGTGCGGGATGTACGAGGCTGGGTCTCAACACTTTCGGTGGTGCCTGGGTCAGAAATTTGGCGCCTGCCACTCCTACGCATCTCGGTGACAGGAGTGCTAGAGCCACTCCTGCTGGTGGACCCTTCAGTTTCATCGACACCTGTGTCTCCAGCAGTGCCTGCCTGGTTTGTGAGCATCTGCTCCATGGCAGAGGTGACTCTCCCCATCCCCCTTCACAAATCTGTGCAGCAGTGCACAATTGCATCCTGCATGGTGACAGAACGCCGGCACAGCAGTGAGGTTGCTGGGGCAAAGCGGTTCAGGGCTTTTGACTGCTGCCGCATACACTGGTGCTCCCTGCGCCGCTCAGAGTGGTCTCTATCCACTTTGTCACAGAGAGCACTCATGTACTGTGTGATGTCTGTCATCCCCTTTGCAATTGACTGCATGCTCTCAGCCATGTTGCCAATTCCATGGTCAATGTTAGATATTTTGAAATTGATACTGCGCACTTGCCTGTGCACTGCCAACATTGCCTTCACATGCAGGCGCTGCACCTTTACCATGGTGGCCTCTAGTCCACAAAAGACCCCCTCTCCTTCCTGGCCTTCATCTCTCTCCCGTGCCCTTCGGCCAAGGACACTGGCCCGCACAGCGCCTGCAGTGCTCTGCTGCCTAGCCTTGTCAGAGTTATAAAAAAGAGATGGTCGATTACAAAACAATCATAGATTCCATTACTCAGATATGAATATAGAGGTACACACACAAGTTAAATGTCATTTAGACTGAATTTAATTCAGCTTACTGCAAAGATTACCTGTAGTCTCACACATATTATATTTCATATTCATACAATACATGGTAATTACGTACAGTTCTTAAATTGGTGCTCGGTGATTGTCAAAGAAGAAGGGAGGTTATTTAGTAGGGTGGGGTGTGATTGGAAAAGAATAAGGGACAAAGAAAAGGAATTGTGTCCTGTAAACAATTCTGTATTATTCAGAGAGCATTTCTAGTCCATGACAGATCAACGTTGTTCCCTAGAAACACACTATACACGTGGGCCCAGTATGGCAAATTTCAACAAAGCGTGTATGTGTTGATGGTGTTGTCGACGTTTCGACCCCCAAGATAAGGGCGGGTAGATCCTCAGTTTGGGGTCTTCTTCAGGACATTTAAAAACAGTGACATTGAGCACATGTACAGGCGGTTAGGTGACGTCCCTTCTGAGTTAGGACTCGCGCCCGTTGAGGTATTTAGGTTCTTCAGTTAATAGAGACCATAATTCAATGATAGGCGTCCCAGATGACGGGGTATCAGAATTTGAAAAACGAACCGATTGTATCAGGGGGTGGGAGAGGCAAGCGTCCTAAATCCACCGGGCGATTCAATCAAGGGTGTAGAGGTCTTACACCATCTGTGTCACAAGTCAGCAGTAACACAGATGGTGTAAGACCTCTACACCCTTGATTGAATCGCCCGGTGGATTTAGGACGCTTGCCTCTCCCACCCCCTGATACAATCGGTTCGTTTTTCAAATTCTGATACCCCGTCATCTGGGACGCCTATCATTGAATTATGGTCTCTATTAACTGAAGAACCTAAATACCTCAACGGGCGCGAGTCCTAACTCAGAAGGGACGTCACCTAACCGCCTGTACATGTGCTCAATGTCACTGTTTTTAAATGTCCTGAAGAAGACCCCAAACTGAGGATCTACCCGCCCTTATCTTGGGGGTCGAAACGTCGACAACACCATCAACACATACACGCTTTGTTGAAATTTGCCATACTGGGCCCACGTGTATAGTGTGTTTCTAGGGAACAACGTTGATCTGTCATGGACTAGAAATGCTCTCTGAATAATACAGAATTGTTTACAGGACACAATTCCTTTTCTTTGTCCCTTATTCTTTTCCAATCACACCCCACCCTACTAAATAACCTCCCTTCTTCTTTGACAATCACCGAGCACCAATTTAAGAACTGTACGTAATTACCATGTATTGTATGAATATGAAATATAATATGTGTGAGACTACAGGTAATCTTTGCAGTAAGCTGAATTAAATTCAGTCTAAATGACATTTAACTTGTGTGTGTACCTCTATATTCATATCTGAGTAATGGAATCTATGATTGTTTTGTAATCGACCATCTCTTTTTTATAACTCTGTACTGACCCAGGTCGATGAGGTAAGGGTTTACCCCATTATTACCTACTGCCTAGCCTTGTCAGCCACAGGTGGATTATTTTGCATTTCACCCTCCTCATCCTCCTCATATGAGGTTTGCAGGATCCTCAGAGGGGGCACAGTAAGCCTCCTTGCCCTTTCCTGCACAGAGGGCTGTGTTGTTGGTGTTGGGAAAAGTGCTGCTGGCTCCAACTCTTGTGTCCCAAACAACGGAGGTGACTGAGGCTGTGGTGTTGTGGGTCGCTCAGGTGTTGTGGCTTCCTGCGCTGTGGTGTTGTCTTTCTCAACAGCGTTGTGACCTGCTCTTTCTTTCTTCTTTTCCCTCCTCTCAGTTGTTGGTGCCCTCGCCTCCCTTTCTGGTGCTGTACTGCGTGAGGACTCTCCTGTGGACAGATATGGACATTGGGTCAGTGGTGTCGTTCACCTGTGTGTCATGATTAAATTACATTTCTATCACACAATTGCCTAGCCTACATCAGCTTCTCAAAGTTGTGTGTGGCATGCCTTGCTTAATTCTATGGTGACTGCATTAAATGTATGTACCTATGACTACGTCTCCCATGATGCATTGCTGGACATCAGTGAAACCTGTTCTGGAGTGTTATGCTTACACATACAGTGGGGAAAGGGGACAGGGAAATGGGTGGGGATTACTGTCCATGCATCTTACCTTGCTTCTTTGCAGCTCTGGCAGAGCTATCAGCGTCACCAATACCATGGATGCTTTCTGGCTCCAGGGTGGATTCCACTAGCTCCTCGAGGTCTGTTAGTCTTGGTGCTCTAACTTTTCCTCCACCAGTGGCTCCAGCTTCCTTTCTTTGTGCAGCAAGTTTTTTCTTTGTGATGATACGCAGATCGTACCATCTTTTCTTGAGGTCATCAATCTCCCTGTGCGTCACCCCAATGGCATTGACCTTTGTCTGGATGTCAAGCCATGTATTACGTTTCACAGACTCTGCAACATGCAGAGACTGTTTACCGAAAATTTGGGTGTGGTGCTTGACCACCTCTTCAACAAGCACCTCCAGTTCTGCTGGGCTGAATTTTATTTTCCTCTTGCGCTCTGCTGCATCCTGCCCATCCTGGGACTCCAGTCTGGTGATTGATTATCAACAGTCGAATTGAGATATTGTGGCTTTTAAATCCGCCGATCAGTGCTGCCTTCAGGTTAGGGGAATTAGTTGCTAGTGATTTTACCTCTATTTTGCGGGTATGATTGATAAAAATTGAGAGCCCGCCTGCTGCTCTCCCAAAGATGTTGCTTTTTATTGCTGCAGTGTGAATCTCATAATAGCCTGAGAGAATTAGGGGTTCCGTGGCCCATGTCTCTAGTAGGCACAGTATGTCATTTTCTCGGAGATATGTGCATGCTACTTTGCAGTTAAGCTGTCTTTTTAACCCTGCGACGTTCCACGATAGGATGGACAGAAGAGTGTTGTTTCAACCTCATCTATTCATGTTCGGATAGCTGGCTGCCTTTACACTGTTAGATGTGCCGTCGAGGGAACAGGCCTCTAGGACCGTTCAGCGTGTTTTGCATTGCGCTGTGCTTTGGCTCCGTATGGTACACAGCCCTTTGCTCAGCTGAGCTTATTACCTTGTAGGCATTCTAAAGTCTTGGTTCCATGGCTGAGCTTTTCCCTGTTTGATTGACTGCAGTCCCCCTTAACACCGAACAAAACCTCCTTTATTGGCGAAGTTACTGCTAATACATGTGGGTATTTCTCGGGTATGGGAAATGCTATGTCGATGCCCCAAGCTGCCATTTTTGCTATTTCATCTGTTGTGAACCCCACCTGGGCATGGCGACTCAACCCAATCGAGGTTGAATCACCATGGAAGTCACTGGCTAGAAATTTAACCCAGACTAGGTCATTTGACTGTATTTCCGTAAGAGACAGGAGGTGCTTGAAGAGTCTGAGTAAATTGCCCCTGTTTAAGATATCATGTTTGCCTTTGATGAAATATCTGGGGGTGAGAATCACCTTGTGCGTTGTTTTGCTGACTTGGTTTGCTTTACGCTGTTTGTTTTGGTCTCCTTCCAGGATGCTTGCGTTGTGACTAGAACCAGAAGTCCCTTGGCATGGTTCTGATTGCTGGGCCAAACTATGGATTGGCTGCGCTGCTTGATCGCTGATTTTCTGCCAGCCCGGGGCTGTAAGTCCCTTAAGTATGTTGGCCCTGATGTCGGGTTCTTGATCCTTAACTGATCCCGCTGGTTTTCTTTGCTCTGCCTTCTTGTTGTTTAGTGCATGAGGTGAATGGACTGTTATTGCCGGGCCTGTTGGACTTTGACAGACCTCCATGTAGGGGTTTGGCTGTGTGGGACTAGCCCTCCCTTTTGTGTTGCCGAAAGCAGTTGGAGCTATGCATGTTAAGTTATTTGAAGCATGATTTTTTGTAACAATCGGGAAGAGACGTCTTTTCTCTATAACGATTTGTGAATTTTGAGTGTGTGTGGGTAATAGGAGAGCACATATTTTTGATGCCTTAGCTTTTTTTCCTGTTTCCTTCACTTTTTCTTAGCCCTCCTTGAAAGAGGTTCCTCCTTCCTTTTCTGGTTGGAATTGTTACCCTCAGTTTGCCTCCATGGGGAAGAAATACTAACGCTGGAATTACAGCTGGGTGGACTACTGAAAGGTTTGGTAGATACCAAAGGATCTTGTGTCTCGGGATTTGTTGTCGGGTTCCCCGTAATGCCTCCTGCTGCGATACCCAGCAGGCTTTCTGGGTTTAAAGCAGATGTGGAGCTGCTCTTATTACTTGGGCCCATCTTGCTTCCTGTTTGAATTTTTAATGATTCTACCAAACCTTAAAGGATTTCTGGCAGTGTTGCCCATGTGTCCATGAGAGCTGCGCACGAGCAGGTGCCAATGCTGTTGTTCTGGATCTCGCTAAGCTTGTTCTCCAAGAAGTCCACCTTATTGTTCAGCTCCGCTAGTCGTTGCGCAATGGTAGATAAAAGATCGATTTGTAACTCAATTTTCTTCGATTGCCAGAGCTCATCCCAGTATAAGAATTGGCTTGGTAGTTTGGTTTGCCCTGTTCCCATCATGCACTGGGACAGGAACAGACTAATTTGCATATAGCCAATTTCTGAGCTGGGATGGTGCAGTGAGCTAAAAAACGGTGATGGATTAAAACCATGATCTCTTGACTTGGTAAGAGTATTCTGCATCATTCAGAAGCTCTGTCCATCACCACCCCCCTTTTCCAAAATCAGAGCAGTGACCTGGCCATGTTTTAAACTGTTTCCCCGGAAGGGGATGCTCCTAGATAGTGAATGGCACTGCTCTCATAAAGATTCTCGCTTTGGGAGTTTGGTGTGGGGAAAGGAGAACGCCGGTTGTCGTTAGAGCTTCTGAAGAGATTTGGAGTCAGCTCCAGTGTGCTTTGTATCTTGGATTCCAAGTTTAGGAGGAATGTAGGGGATAGGTATTCCGAGTTTTGCAGCAGCTCTGACATGCCTGTTTTTATTAGACCGGATCCTTTAAGTGCCCGCGGAGGTATCTGCTCTGGGGAGAAAAGATTAGGTTGTTCCTGAAAGTGAATTTGGGCAGTCACGACTTGCTCAGGGTTTCTGCGAGTTAATGCAGTGCTGTCACATACTGGGTCGCTTATATGTCTTAGTTTCTTTCCGGATGAGCGTCCCTGCCCCGAGCAGGATTGAGAACGTCGCCTTTCAGTGCTTGTACTTCCTATATTTGCACTTTGTGCTTGTACAGCAGGGAGCATGTGATGGGACTGGCTCCCTGAACTGTAATCCAACCCGTCGCTAATCTTGGCTCTTGGTTGATCTACCATGGCTGAAGTGCTCTCTGTATTGAGCGGAAATTTATATAAGAATTGTATTATGTGGCCTCCCGGCGGCGACTTTAAATATAACTTTTTGTTGTGTTCTGCAATCCTTGCACTCCTTAAAATTCTGGGTGATACTTTAGACTGGTGTAGTGGCTTTGCGTGGCCGTTTTCTCGTTGCTGAGTGTTTTTTCCTTCTCTTTTTTTGTCATTTTTCTGTGAGGATAATCTGCTTATCAATGAGACCTATGTGCTCCTTACGGCTTCCTCCACTGCACAACTCTCTGTGGGGGGGGGGGGGTGCTCCCTGCGGCTCCTGCCGGTGCACTTCCCTCTGTTAGGGGGGGAGGTGCTCCTCACAACTCCCACCTCCGCTCTGCCCTCTAGTCTAGGGAAAGATACGCTTGCTTGATTTTGAAAGAGTGCTTGGGATCTTGTTGCTTAGGACCCTTTGCCTGCCGCCTTGGCCAGCCGCTACTGATGCCTCTGCTGCTGGACTCGATCAGTCGGTATGCAGCCAGCCTGGATGGGTGGCCACGAGCGCTCCTTCCCACCGCCGTGGGAACCCGCTGTGTGCTGCTCGTAACTGTCTGCGGCAGCCGCCTCTCCCCACTCCTGATTCCTCACCCCCTCCACTTCTTGAGCCTGTGATGGTGGTACTGTGCGGTTAGTCCTTGGGCTTTATGAGAATGCTCGTCCCACCACAATTGTCACCTTCTGCTAAGGCAGCTTATGCTGTCAAAAGGCAGGGGTCTGGCAGGCGGGGGTATTTGTAGCCGAGCGAGCAGGCAACGATCCGGGGAACAGGATCGGGATACCAGTGCAGGGGGGATGAGGGGGGGCAAGGAGCGAGGAGTAACGAGGAGAGCCACGAGCAGGTCCCAGGAGCCAGGTGGGCAGCAGCCGCTCTACGCGCCGCCACACCAATGCAGCTCAGCTCGACTCTCCTCCCTCGGCACCAAACCCCCGGACGCCCAGCCGCTGCCTCTGCCAACACCTGCCCCCCAACTCTTACTGTTGACCCCCAGTCAGTACCCGGCTCTCGGACGGAAACACTCTCTCCCCTGCTTCGCGGCAAGCTCCGGCAGCAGCGGTATTCTCCGCTTCGTATCACAGGAGCAGAGCCGCAGAATCACAGCTGTTGCAGGAACGCCTCTCAGCTGTTGCAGCCTCCCTTCGCGGCGAGCTCTGGCAGCAGCGGTATTCTCCGCTTCGTATCACAGGAGCCACTTGGTAGATTGGTTCCTACTGTGCAAGGCAAACTGCAAGTACTTTTCTTCCTCTTCACCAAGGCGCACATGCTCGTGAGCGGGTACAGAGAGCGTCCACTATTTTTCTTTGAACTGTTTATTACTGTATACGGTGCATGCTACCGCCCGTTTGCTATTTTGCCATTTCGGGATTCTGCTGCACTTTGAACCTACAGTTGTTCGTGCTTGCTGTGCTATTTGTGTGTTTTTGTTTCTAAAGAAACAGGAAAAATGTACCAACGTCTTACTGGCCATCACTGCGACTTGCGTTCTTCCCGAGTCTTCGTTGCGCTCCTCGGAATTTTCGTGTGTCAGCTGCGCCGTCAGTGCGACTCGCGCGCTGCCTCGAGTCATCTGCTCGCTTATCGGAATTCTCGTGTGTCAGCTGCACGCACCATGGAATTTGTGCTGTTGTTTTCTTGTTCTTTAAGTGCTGACTGCCTCAACGTCATCTAAAATCAACGAGGTGACGTCTCACGCTTCATCACCCTGCGTGGCGGCCATCTTAGGTGTACACCCACCGCCCAATAATAATATTGGAAACCTCTTGCATTGGGAACCTTTGCATGTCGTCTCTTCTGTGATACGCACACATTGTAACACTGCTGAAATACAGTTTATTTGAATTATCAGTAATTTGAGAAAGGGGCAAATCCTCCTGTGAGTCACATCTGTGATGTACACACTTTTGTACTACTTAACAGCGTTAATAAAAAGAGAACGATTTCCAGCATTTTTTTTTCTTTTTATATTACTTAACAGTGCATTTTCAAACATTTTACAAACAACAAAAAGCACAAAACAAAGAAAGGACTCCACCATCCTGTCTACTTATATTGAGAGACATTTTTGACATCCTGAAGTACTGGACAAGCAAAGAGATTTTTTTTTCCTCTCTTTCTCCTTTCTTTTTCTATCTGTTCGCACATGTTCCTTTCATTCTCTTCTCTAGTTTACTTCCTGTTGCTAACCATTTTACTTCACAGGTATCCAACCATCATGCAGAGTATTACCGCTCCAGCATCTTTCTGTAAGAACTGGGAGAACCACTACTGGAAGGGAAATTGTGGCACAGATCAATTAAGGCTTATTTGGTTACTATTGACGGCCAAAGGTTCAGACCAGAAATTAAAAAAAACCTTATGTATTATCATTTAGGGGCTGAAGGTCAAAATGTATTTGATCATTTACCACCTTATGATCCACCTGAAGGCGAAGATCCCGATGAATTTAATTTAGCTGTAGCTCCAATGGATAAGTACTTCACAAAAACAAAAAATATTGTAGTACAAATACTTTACCAGAATGCAGAAACCTAATGAAAGTGTTGACACTTTCATCACAGCATTGAAAGTTCTTGCTTCCAAGTGTGAATTTGAAAATGTTACTTCACAACTTGTAAGACATCAGCTTGTAGCCAGATGTCATTGTAAAAAAAATCAAGAAAGGTTGCTTACCTGTGAGGATCCTTCTTTAGACAAAGCTGTGGATATTGCTAAAAGCATCGAAAGCTCAATGGAGGATGCAAAACAATTAGAAACAGCTTTGTTTAACACCACTGTTTCAGGTGCTGTCTCCATCAAACCTCCTGTTATCAAAAGTGATGATACCAGGAGGCAAAATGTGTTTAGAGGTGGAAAAGGTTTTTTGCAAAATAGATCTTGTAACCAAAAAAATAGTTGTTTTAGGTGCAGATCACCTTTACATGTCTCACCTTTCAAGGATTGTCCAGCTGTTAACCAACAGTGTGGACAGTGTGGTAAGGTGGGTCATTTTGTTAGGGTTTGTATGGGAGCTAGAAGGAAAAGCATAAGGTGTGTCTTGAATGAGCCTGATAGTCATAATGATGATGATGTTACCAATCAAGAATACATTGTAGTGGTGAAAGACTGTAGTGAGAAACAGAAAATGCCTCTCATTCTTGACCCTGAAGTAGATGTCACCATGGAAAGTGTTCAAATTCAACTTCTTGTTGACACAGGAGCATGTATTACTATTGTGTCACAAGAGAAATAATTTAAGTTCTGGGCAAAGAAAAGTTTATTACCACCTGATGCACTTTCGGTGGCTTTTGAAGGTAGCAAAATCAATTTGCTAGGTTTTTTCTGGGCTTCCATCAGTGTCTTAGAGGAATTCATCAAGGGCAAGGTGTACACTGCAAGAAAGGATATAAATGTTCTTGGGTTATTGCATCCAGCTGAATTTGGTTCAACCATTACACCAGGCCAAGCCAAACCTGTTTTCATTGATAAACAGCCTGTGCAAGACCAAGATCAAATCCAAAACGGACATCAATTCTTTGTCTACCACCGATATAACAAATAATTGGGTGCACAAGTTTGGGAAGGTGTTTCAAGAACTTTAGGCAAAGTCACTGGTTTCCAACATTTTATCAGGGTAAAAGAAAATGCTACTCCTGTCAGGCATACATTGCGTAATGTTCGGCTCAGCATTGGGGCTCATTTTTCCCAACACTTAAAAACCTTTGTGATCAAGGCATAATTGGAAAGGTCGAGACCACTCTCTGGCTTTTGCCCATTGTTCTGGCAAAGAAGAGGTCTGGGGACTTGAGGACGTGTGTTGACTTAAGGAGTTTAAAGGAAGCCATTTGGGTCAACAGTTTTCTTCTTCCACGTATTGAGGATTTTGATTGCTAAAGTTGGATCCTCCTCGTGGTACACAAAACAGGACCTCACGGCTGCCTATCATCAGGGTGAATTAAGGGGCATATTACCAAGCAATAGCGATAATTATCGCTATTGCTTGGTTAGAGACAAAAATTTACCGCTGAGCTGCGGCGATTTTTATCGCAGATAAACCTTGGTATTACCAAGGTTTATCGCAAATGCGATAAAAAACGGCCGCAATGCATGAATATCGCTGAAAAGTCAGCGATATTCATGCATTACCGAGCTAATGCTCTTAGCCATGTTATCCACCTCCCATTGGATAACATGGCTAAGAACTGCTCAGGGCAGGTGTTAGCTTTTGGAGATATTCGCGCTTAGCGCGAATATCTCCAAAAGTTGGTAATAGGAGGTAGCGATGTTAGCGACTGTTTCCAGTCGCTAATATCTTGGCACGCCCACTTTGCATGTCATTAGTGATAAATATCACTGACATGCAAAGGGGGGCCCAAGATGGTCGCTATCTCCTACTAGCTGTCGCTAACTGGTGTTAGCGACAGCTAGGTAATAGGGAGATAATTTTATCTCCGCTTTCTTGGCTTTTAAAGCCAAAAAAGCGGAGATAAACCCCCTTGATAATATGCCCCTAAATCCTCAATCTCGCCATCTTACAGCCTTTGTTATGCCTGATGGTGTTTTCCAATTTTGCAGCTTACCTTTTGGTTTGGCCTAAGCGACTTCTGTTTTTCAGAGACTTATGACCAAAATGTTTCATGCTAACCCCCACGTTGTTGTGTTTCAAGATGATATCCTAATTTTCTCAAAAACAGAGGCTGAACGTGATCTAGCTATCGACCAAGTTTTTACCATTTTAGAAAATAGAGGAGTAACCTTAAAGAAAAGCAAATGTACTTTCAAAGTGAGAGAAATAGAATATTTAGGTCATATTATCTCGGAGCATGGCATAAAACCCAGATCAGGCTTAGTCAAAAGCATTTTGGAAGCTCCCGCCCCACAAAATAAAGAACAACTCATGTCTTTTCTTGGGTTGTGCAGATTTTATGCCAAGTTCATGATAAATTTCACTAAAACTACTGAATGTTTAAGGGCTTTGTTGAAGAAGGGGGCAATTTTTTTATGGTCAGAGGAGTCCGAAAAAGGTTTTCAAACCATTAAGGATCATATTCTTAAAGCTCCTGCCTTGCAAGCATTTGTGGAGGGAAGGCAAACTGTTTTCACGGTTGATGCCTGTGAATATGGTTTGGGGGCTGTACTCTCACAGTATGTGAAAGGCAAAGAGCACACAGTGGGCTTGGCTTCAAGAACGCTTCATCCAGTGCAACCGAAGTACTCTGTTACAGAAAAAGAGCTTTTAGCATGTGTCTGGAGTGTTGAGAAGTTTAAACTGTACTTGTGGGACAGATCTTTTGTGCTTAAGAACGACCATCACCCTTTAGTTGACATCCTGTCTGTAAAGTTTCTGGCACTCAACCTTTACACCCAGACCACATGTGTGCTTTCCACTGCTGACTGATTGAAGCCCCCTATGGGTATCCAGTATATTTCAGGACAGTGCCTGTTCCTCTTAACATTTATTTTCTATTTAGGCCATTCCCGCACACCCTGTTCATGAGGCTTATCACCAGGAACCCCTTCCTTTAGCAACTGCATTATCTTTCATAATGTAAGTACTATCTCAGGAGCATTGCCCAAGTCGTGCACTGGCTCACCTTTCGTTTTCTTAGCCTCACTCTGATCACCCTTTCTCTATTATTGTTTCAGCTCTCTCTCTTGGGGTCGTTGTATACCCCTGAGTCCTAATGATGATCCTGACCATTTTAAATGGGATTGAAATCAGGGCCGGTTTTAGCGCTGGTGGCTCCTGGTGTGAGAATCATATTTGGTGCCCCCACACCTCATGACTGCCTCCTCGGATTCTCTCACTACCACCAGGCATATGTGCCATACATAAGTTATTGCTAAATACAGCGCCTCCCCATGAGGTCGGCGCCCCCTCCATAGGTCAACATCCAGTGTGGCCTCACCAGTTGCACTGCCCTAAAGCCGGTCCTGATTGAACTGCCATCAACTTTAAAACTTGCACCCTATATGATTGCTGAGAACTTGCTGTAAAGGGCCATGCTGTTCATGTTTTTGTTGATACACTTCTTGATCATGATTGAGTGTATAATCTCTAAATAAAGCACTGAGCACTGATATTCACTGCACTGCTATGTGTCTTGAGATTGCTTTTCATATACTCCTTTGAATAAAGTTTATTTGCAATTTTGTTCTTTGCATCTAAAGTATTGTTACTAGAGACCAGTCTTTTTTGTTAATGCCACAAAGAGACAGGGCCTTTTGAAAAGGGTGATTGGTCACCTTTGAGTTGCTTGTTTGTGTATTCAGGCATCAAAGTCATATACAAGATGTGTAACGTTTGACAGTCAGTTCTAATGGATGTTAAATAACAAAAGACCAAATTAATATTGTGGTAAACAATGCCACATGATGCCACAAACATTGCCTTTTTGTATACATAACTTAATCAAGCCGGCTGCATAATTTATTTGACACTTTAAAACAATGGTTCACATTGATATTATTATTATCCTTTTCATATATTAGACAGTGAAATCACTGTATACAATTAAGCAGAAAGGACACAATATAAACAACCATCACACTAGCTCCTTGGTAATGAGATTATTTTGTTAAAGTAAATAAACCAGCATTGTTGGCAAACAACTGAAAGAGTGTGCAGTGTGTCCAATGTGAAAGGAGATCAATAAAAAGGACACAATAATAAACTAAATACAAAGTGAACAAAATAAAAAATAAAAAGTGAACAATTGTGCTTTTGTCAAAAAATGTTCATATTGCCAGTAGTCCTTTGAATTTCAATAGTGTATTGGTTGTTTGTTACTATTTGCTGTCAATGCCACTTCGACCCTTCCTGTGTTCAAAGGATACCATACCGACTTTAAGAATGTAGGGAAATCTTGAACGGCCACTATCCTAAGTCTGAATTAGTGGGTCTGGTCCTGGTTGTTAACCAGTGGCACTACGGAGGTGCTCATCAAAGTGAATAATATAAATGTATGAAAGGATGTGAATGATACCAATGAGAACACCTTTTTTTAATGAATCATTACATACCCAGGTACTGTTTAAGGGTTGCTCTTGTAGCATAAAAACTATGCTACATAATCTAGGGCCAGATGTGCGACTTCAAAAATGCTTTTTCTAATGTGCAAACACCAAAACTTGATTTGGTAACTTGGTAACGAATCACAATTCAGGTTTGTGATCCAATTCCAATTCAGTATTCGGAAGGGGCATGTTTAGGGTGTTCCTTCCGGAATACTAAATCTGAATGGTATGTATTAAAGTTTTGAAACTGAAATACAGTTGCAGAACATTAAAACTTTACCAACTACAGAAGTATACTGGACAGCATTCACAAAAGGGAAGGTGTCCCCTGGGTACCACTTTTCTTTTGTGAATGAAAAAAGAGTGTGTTTAAGAGGATCCGTGGTCACGAGGACCACTTTGTCTTCTTAAACAAACAAAGCTAAAAAAACGAATACACTTTTCTTTTTATTATAGTCCTGTTACCTTTAAGAGCACACATTTAAAATGCAATAGGTCTTGCCTATGGGAAGTTATATGTATTTAGCTATGCAGCACATTAGCCTGGGTGCTGAAACATCTACTGTTCTTTAACATGGAGGGAAAGTAAGCACCAAACTGCGTGACACGCCAGGTATGAGAACACTTGGAGAGAAATTGTGCCTTTCAACGGAAAATGGTATACTCCAAAGCTCTGTTTTTAATATAAAATCAGACTCTTCGGTGGTCATATCACTGTAAATACCACTGTAAATCACTGTAAATACAAGATTTGAAAAAAATACTATTGTCTACGGTGTTTGTGGAAGACAATTTCTATGTACTGGAATCGAGAGAATGGTAAAGTGATTCTGGTATTTTACTGACCTCTGCTGGTTGTTTTCTATCAAGAAAGTTAAATAAAGAGAGTTGAACAGAAAAAAGTCCCTGAGCGGAAGCAGGCAAGTCCTAGGGCTGATCTGATCTCCAAAGCCCACAAAGTGCATGCACATATAAGTATATGCTGAAGTATATACAAGAGGTCTCGAATTCTTGACCTAAAAAGGGACTGTATTTAACAAGCAAAAAGATTGCTTTATTAAAAATCAATAACAAACATGGTGGTGTGCCTACCCTAGCAGGCCACCATCCCTGTGATGGCTCTCCTTCCTAATGGGATGTAAATTGTGACCTAGCTCATTAATATTCATGAGGTATTTCAATCTGTGGACCACTAGAAATCACAAATTTAAATAGAACTTTAATACATAAAGAATAGTGTTTCAAAAAACGTCTATTTGGATATTGCTATTCCAAATGATCATGCAACTGGCCCCTAGTCCTCTAGTGCCACATACTTTTTGGTCTTTTCCCTAGCTATTTAGGATAGGTCTTGAGACAGATGGAGGGTACAGTAAGGCACAATAATACATTGCCAAGCACCTGCAAGAGAGGTAGCAGCATTCAAAGATCGCATCTACCACAATGAACAGGCTTCACTATGGCTGAGTCAAAGATGAGAAATGGCGGCTTTGTTACATAATGGCGCTTTACAGATCAAGGCAATAAAAGATGTGAAGAATGCTGAACGCCCTCGAGGGGCGCGCGCGCTTCCTTCCCCAGAATAGTCTATGAAAAAGCTGACGGGTCTTGTTATACATGAACAGTCATTGACCAAAGTCCAATAGATATGCTGAGTGATTTCACGGCTTCCTTAGATGCATAAAAAAAGGGAATGTTTCCACCACAGCAAAGAGAATTCACAGCAGAGCTTTTCTTCCCGATAGCAAAGAGTTTTTGGATTTTCTAAGCCCGGTGGGATTTCACTTCTCGCGGACATTGTCGAGCGGGACCTGAAATGTGATTAGCGCAGCACTCAGAGCCGGCAGTAGGCAGGTATACTGCTGGGGGGCGGACAGGGCTGCTGTGCATGAAACGCATCAGGGCAGAGAAGAGAGGGCTGTGAATGGAGACCGATGAGTAGATTGTGATTCATGAACTGATGTAATATTATATTTATTGAGATCTTATAGCTGTGCTGTTCCTGTGTTTTAGCTCTGTGAGCTGCTTGATGGGTGCTGATCATATGGGTGTGTGTTTTTGTTGTGACCAGCGGCCATATTGTCAATAGTGCCCCCAATGGTGCAGCCTTCATGTTATGCACCACTGGGCACATTGTTAGTACAGAAGGGGCTGCAGACCCTTGTGCAGCCTTTTCTGTCCACTGAGCCGGGCCTGCTGGCTCAGTGGACTAATGCATCCAATGCAGGGTCCTGTGTTCGACTTCATGGTCACAGGTTCGAATCCCGGCGGGTTAAGAGCTCCTAGAGCTTGGGATCCCACTTGTGGATTTATCACTGTTATCACCGACTCTTTCTAGGAATTCAACAAGCACAAGTAACTGGATCGTACTCTTACCTTACTGACTGATGTCTGGAGCCTGCTGAGAGTCCCCACCTTCACCAGACTGCCTCTGGCCATCAGTGGAGACCGCGACGGATGGCTGGAGCCTGCTGAGGATCTTGTTTTCTCCTGGGAAGCCGTTGCCTGGAATCTTCCCCACCCTCACCTGACTGCTGCGGGACATCGCTGAGCCCGAGATTGAGGGCTGGTGCCTGCTGGGAGTGTCTGCTAGAGAGCTGCTCTGGCCATCGGAGGTGTCGGGCTCGTTTGCGGTCACCCCCACCAGACTGGCGAGGACTGTATCTGTGCCTGGAGTGATCGCGCCGTTGCCCGTGTTAAGCGGCTGGTGTGGAGCCCTGAGGCAGACTGGGCAGTTCCTCACGGAGCGATCTTGGGCTACACGCGGCAACTGTTTGGGCTCCCGACCTGTTCCCTTGGATGTTGCATGGCACTCCGCAGTGCCTCACGGAGCGTCCTGAAGCCACACACGACGGCTGATATCGAGGCGGGCTGGGCTCCCGACCCGACGTGCCCCCCTGGCAGTTACACGGCAGCCCCTGCTCCCGTCGGCTGTTACACGGCAGCCCCTGCTACCATCGACGACGATAATGTCTTGACTCTCGGCTGCACGCCAGCTGCACCGATGATGCACAGATTTGCCCTCTGCCCATGCTTCCGCTCCAGGTCTTCTCCTCGCGGCTCTCACGAGGCCCCCCTGCTGCCCCGAGATCGTCGTGAGCAGACCCGCAGATCGTCCTAGGAGACGTTACACACAACGATGTTGCCCACGATGATTGTAATGAACTGCCGTGAACACCAGCGCATCTGATGCACAGGACTGTGGCAAGGTATTGTTTCTGCTCCACTTTTAATTTTAGATTTTCAACAATTTATCCCTCGGAGATCTGTTGCCCAAAATGGCTGGGGTCATAAATCTGCAAAAATAAACAGCCTCCATTTCTACCAGACCCTCACAAAGCTTAAAACTTTGCCTGGCACTGTGATCCTCAAAATAGACATAGGACTCCCCACTCCACACTCAGCAAGCTAGAAACTGGACTTCCTCGGTCTGCCCTGGATTAGAAAGTGAAACTGGTCTCAAAACATAATATCAAAAAAGGACTACAATACCTTTCTCTATCTCCCCAACCTGGCGGCTATCTTAGACCAGTCAATCCTCTTTACTTTACCATGCCTAAGGAAGCGGCCATTTTAGACTAGTCACATTCTCTACTCCTTCATGCCCACTTTTTAGCCTAACCACCACACCTTACTCGCACTTACCTTAGCTCTTTATCTACACCTACCCACACAACCTCCTTCACCTACCTACACCTCTACACCCATCATGGAACCCACGGGCAAGCACACATATAAAATTAATTACCCCCCCGAGCTCTCCAAAAAAAACACCAAACGTTTTAAACATAACTTCCTGAAGTCGCACCCTGAAACCCCCTTTGTAGACACCTACTTCTCACTAAACAATGGAGCCAAGAGCACCAATATCATCTTATACACTATACGTAGAGCACAATGGAGAAAAGCGTTCCTCACCTTACTCAGTATCTCCGCCACCAGGAAATCCGCCCATGGCTTAACACTGTCCACCACACCATCCCAACTCTTCCCAGCTAAAGCAACCATCACTATCTACAACAATGGCATTATCTTAATTCAATCCACAGACAGGAACCTTGACCTATTCGACAACTTGTTCCCCACTTTCAAAGAATATATCTCCAACCCTCAGACTCCAATCCATCTGGCCTCCAATCCTAACAACCTTGACTCCACAGCGAATCCTACCACTAACACACACCTCTCCCCTCCCCCCAGTACTCTACTCCATCACCCACCTGCTACAGTCACCTCACATCCCTCAATCACAGACGTAGATCACTCCTCTTCTTACATCCTCCCCACCCCCTCTTCCCCCCAACATAACCCTCCCCTCCCACTTCCAACTAGACTCTCAAAACACCCCACCTCCCTTAACTACACTCCCCCTCTCCACAACAGGACCTTCTCCCATCCCATCTCCACCCCCATTCCCAGTCCCCACTACCTAACCTGCACCACCGCCACCCCTAGCCCTCACCGATCCCTCAACTTCTCCCCCCCACTCTCAGTTCCCACTACCTCACCTGCACCCCCGCAACCCCCTGCCTACACTCATCCCTCAACTTCCCTCCCCCTCCTACCACTTACTCCCGGCCCAATAACACCAACCCCCCTACTAATCCTCTCACACCCCTCCCCCCAACCTTCCTACCCCTCTTACCACCTACACACTCATCTATACCACTAACCTCCTCCCTAACTCAACCACACCCTTCCCCCAACCTCCCTACCCTTCCAAACATCAACCCACTCACTAATATCACCAACCCCTGCAATAACACCACACCCATCCCCCCACTACAGTAACCTAGACACTTACTCGCCTTTAGTGCCCATCCCCAACCCCTTTCCCAAACCCATGCTGGACATGATTATGTCCACCCTCCTCCAAGTCAAAGAAGATCTCCACACCCTCAAAGAGTTACTCTTCACACAACCCAGACACCCCCTACCCACCACCACTTCCCCCCTAACAAATCCCCCACCCATCCTACTCACCCCCTAACACAAAACTCCCCATACTGGACCTCAATCCCCGCTCGCAATCCCATCAACCGCTCCAGACGCACCATCAATCCACTTTCGGACCACGACATACGCACCCTCCTCCGCACATATAACCCAGTTCCCCAAAACCACTTAGCCACCACACACCTTTCCATCCCCACGATTCTCTCTAACCCCCTTAGGCACCCCACAAAAAACAACAACAGAGGCTCCGTCCCAAATAACCTTAAAAAAGTCCCCCTCACTCTAGAACCCTCTACCACCCTCTGCACCCCCAGGCTCAAATGCATACTTCTCAACTGCAGGTCGGGCCCTAGACACTCCTCCGACATCGCTGATCCCATCAAAACACTGGACCTTGATCTAACCATTCTGACTGAAACCTGGTTAACTGAATCTTCTACACCTATCATGGAAATTCTAGTTCCCCCCAACTACCACATCATTAGACTTGACAGGTCCAGCAAGACAGGCGGTGGAATCGCATGTATTTATAGGAGCAACCTCTCAGTTACTAGAGTCACCTCCCCCCCACTTACCTCCTGTGAATACATCTGCCTCGATGTCAGCAGCGAGAGCAAACCTGTATGCTCTCTACAAGTCATCTACCACCCACCTGGGGACAACCTCATCTTCACCCAACAACTCATGGACACAATCACAACCAATTCCGGACGGCAAAACACTCAAATTTTCCTTGGGGACTTCAATCTCCATTGGAACGATCACAATGACGCGGTGGTAAATAGTCTCAAAAACTACCTCAACGCTCTTGACCTCACCCAAATCTGCAACAGCCAGACCCACGATAAAGGCTCTATCCTCGACCTCATCATCTCCAAAGAGAACTCTACCCAGCTTCGGGTCAATCCAACCCTGTGACTGGTCAGACCACCACATTATCACATTCTTCATCAATGAGAAAGTTAAACTTAACCCGGTTCAAGCCACCAAATCCAAGGTCTGGAAAAGGGACCTGAAGAAACTCAACCCAAACTCTTTACCTTCCCACAGCTGCAATCTCCTCCTTCCCCCTACCGACGCTTTTGACGTTCAATCCTTGACCGACCACTACCTCAACTCTATGACCTCAATAATCAATGAGGCCGCCCCCTTGCAACTGAAAAGAGCTCCAACCCATGGTACGATGGTAGACTCAACGAAGATAGACGGGCCATGCGAATGGCAGAGCGCACCTGGAGATCAGCCCCTTCGGCACTGCACCTTAAAACTCTGAAGAAAAAGAGAAACGCCTACTTCAGGAAAATCAAGCGCACAAAATCAGATTTCTCCAGCCTCCAGCTCGACCAAGCAAAAAAACAACCAAGAAAACTGTTTGAATTAATCAAAACACAATCCAAGGAACAACCCCAACAATCACATAACACAATAGGCGATATACCATCCTGTGAAGACTTCTCTGCTTTCTTTAATCTAAAGACTGATAACATAAGGAACAATCTCCTCATTGACGTAAGCCTTTACTCCAACCTCCACAGCATAACACCCACTGAGCCAAAAAACAATGCTGCATGGTCATCCTTTGACACCTACTCAGAAGAAACAATTGACAAACTGCTCAGCACATTGAAACCTTCTAATCACCTCACAGACCCCCTTCCTGCCAACGCTGTAAAGGACTTCATCCCATTACTCCTCCCACTCTGGACCAAAATTATTAACAGTTCACTTTAACAAGGACTCATCCCCAACTCCCTCAAAATTGGACAAGTCACACCTATACTCAAGAAACCAACAGCTGACCCTACTGACCTAAACAATTACCGTCCTATTACCAATATTCCCACCCTTGCCAAACTGTTGGAAAAATGCGTACAACTCCAATTGACAAAACACATTGATCAGTTTGACCTCCTCAACCCTCATCAATCAGGCTTCCGAGTAGGGCACAGTTCTGAAACTGCTATGACACACATAATTGATGACGCACTCCAAATCCTAGATCAAAACGATACCTGCCTCCTCATCCTTCTTGATCTCTCCTCAGCATTTGACACAGTCAAACACGAGAACTTACTCGAGCTGTTAAACACCAGAATGGGTCTATCTGGGACTGTTCTCAAGTGGTTCACCTCCTTTCTGCATAACCGGTCTCAGAAATTCAAGAGCAACAACTTGATGTTCCCACCAGTGCCTGTAACATTAGGCGTCCCACAAGGATCTTCCCTATCCCCAACATTGTTCAACCATGTCATGGAAACCCTCACCGCCTTGTTACAAGCATCTAATGTACACTTTCACATGTACGCCGACGACACCCAAATATATCTCAAATTACAATCCCCCAAAGACATCAAACTTCTGAACTCAACACTCAGAAACACCCAATCATGGCTTGCCGATAATCACCTCAAACTCAATGCTCTGAAAACTGAGTTCCTTCTGATCTCACCTCCTGCGAAAATCTCCACCACTCAAACTTGGCTTAAGCACCTAACTGCACTCAATGTCCAACCAACCATTGTGAACTCAGCGAAATCTCTAGGCATAACACTTGACGCCAATCTCAACATGCAGCAGCATATCAGCAAGGCAACTAAGGGAGCTAATTTCCAAATCAATACCCTGAGGAAACTTGAACCCTTCCTCCCAGCCAAGGACTTCCAAACTGCAGTACAAGCCCTAGTCATTCCTCGCTTAGACTACGGTAGCGTCGCCCTCTGCGGACTCCCCCTATCTACAACTGCATCCCAGAGAGCCTCTTTGAACGCTGCAGCAAGACTCATCACTGGATCAAAAAAACACTCGCATATTTCCCCTGACCTAAAATCCTTGAACTGGCTACCTTTTGAAGCCAGAATACATCTGAAAATTGCCTGCATGACACACAGGGCTGTACACCACAACTCACCCGGCTACCTCACTCAGAAGCTGACAATATCTGGTGGCTCAAGAACCACTAGAAGTACAAAGAATCTTCTTCTGAAACCTCGTAGATTCCGGAAGGAAAAAACATATAAACGCTCCTTTTCAGGAATGGCACCCAGGATTTGGAATTCACTCCCTCCAGAAACCAGGCTTATCTCCTCCACTACATTTTTTAAGAAAGAAGTAAAAGCTATCCTCATGGCTAAATTCACCTGAACTTTTACTTTGGAACTATTTGAGACTCTGCACCTATTTGTACTACTCGTTTTTCTGATTGTCTATTTTAATTATTGGTTTAGCTGATTGACTATGCTCCCCCAAGGACCTACCCTATTTTGCTACTCATTTATTACCTACAACTATTCTTTGCTCAAAAGTCTGTTAATCACTCTCTTGTTTTCTTACCCTTTGTTTTTGTAAAGCGCTCTGATATCTGCAAAGATCTTGTTCGCGCTATATAAAACTTTCAAAATAAAATAAAATAAATAAATACCATTGAGTTGCGTAACAGCAAACATCTGTTATTCAGCGCCAAGAGACCTATGGGTGAACATGCGCTTTACAAATACACATGTTATGTTATGTAATACAGAGAGCACCGGCGTATACCAGCGTACATGAACGCCAGGTCAATTTCAAGGAGCATTCTCTATGCTGCCAAGGGATGTGGCCCCATAATATTTAGTAAGCAATTGGCCCCTGAACTTACACCATATTGACCAGGGCACGGAGGGAAAGGAGAGTCAGTAGGTGCACTGATAGTGCACCACAAAGCAGTGGTGGATAGCTATTGCCCGATATACGACGGTACAACGGGTGGTATTACCACGCGTACCGTTACAACGTGTTTTTTACAACGCAAGTCGTTACCACGACTTGCGCTGTAGGGGTGCTGGACTTAGAATAGTTAAATTTACTATTCCAACACCAGCCTACGTACAGTAGGGAAGGTGTTGGAATAGTAAATCTACTATTCCTTGTCCTTGAGCGCCCTCCAGCGAAAGTCGTGGTTACGACTTGCGTTGTAATAGACGCGGCGTAACAGTACTGCGGGGTAACATCCGCGCTGCAAAGGATGTGCCCCGCTATTGCCCCCCCACCCCCAAAAGCATCCCTTAGAAGGAGAGGAATATTATCCACCTGCAGATGAGTGAAGTCACTCTGTGCAACTACATTTAAGGGGTCTCTTCCCCCCTTTCAAATGCAAGCCAGGTTGGCGCTGGTACAATGGAAGGGTAACCTGCTGCTTCAAACAGAGAGACTGCCAATTACTAATTTTGGGATCCAAATGCAGGTGCAAGTTCTCTGCTGAGCTGGGGACAGCCAATTAACTATGAAAGCGTGCAATCACCTAGTCAGCTCCCACCGCACCTTGTTAAAGGCGCACCACAGTGTAGACCCAGGCTGTGCCCCCATCTGTGATATGGCCCTGGTCTGATTAGCAGGAACGTCTGTGAAAGTTTCTCTCTGTCCCCATGTCCCCAGCCCTGTCTGCTGGCTTACTTGCGCCAGTGTTGATTACACCTTATCCCAGTCTTCATGATTAATGGATATATCACCTTCCTGATATAATATATTCCATTCTTTCAAATACTCTTTAAAAAATATCAAACATACCCAAGAGGCTGTATGTACAAACAAGTGTGGTATTTATTTCATGCAAACCTGCGTGCTAAAATGCAGAGGAACAAAAAAATACTAGAAGCTGTTGTCGAACCTTAACCCACATCTTCTAAACAACAAACTAGAAATGTTATATAAAGTGACAGAATGACCATTTACTCTAAAGGGCAAAAGCTAGGCAGGCAGGCTGCAATAAAGGTTTCGGGGCAGCTCACCTAGTGGTTTAGGGAGGGCAGCCTCTTACTGGCTTAGGACCAGTAGGGTTTGTCAGGCCACATAGCACTGGTGGCTCCTAGACATATTTGTGGGCCACACAGACCACCTGTGAAAGGTGATAAATGACTGTATGTGTGATAGTGGTGGTGAGCAAATGGAAAATTGCTCCAGGAGACGTCAATGTGCACCAACAGGTGGTGGTTGGTGGGGGACCCTGAAAAAAGTTCAAGGAGGTGTGCTTCTACCAGACGAGGTGCAACATATGTATACATTTGGAGGAGGTTAGAAAATTCGGCTCACATAGTTTTTTCCACAGAGGTTGCCGTATTGGGGATTGAGATAACATGGTTTAGGGGTGGTGAATAATAATATTCACTATTCTGCTGAGTTATGTTCTGGCATAATATGGTCTAGTATGCATTATAGTTGCGTGCTAGCTAGCCCTACACTAGGCACGCACTTTAGTGGGGGAAATTAAGTCCTGACCTTTGGATTCATATATTGTGCTCATGACAATTACGTGCGTGCTTTGGGGCTGTCATGTGCCTGAGAACAATTTGGAGATATGTTCTTGTTCAATTCTGGTATTCTGGGATTCTGTGTGTCCCTGAGGGTTTTGCCACTGTTTTTAGGGTCCCCAAATGAGTGACACACAACACCCATTCTAAGAGCATGCAGGAGGTCTAGCGGTCACTATCAACGATTATTGACCCTGCAGTCAGGAGAATCATTTGAGTATCAAGATCATATCTCCTTCAGAACTAGTTTGAACACCTTCCTAGCATCGTTAATGCGGCTGATTAGACCTTCTCATTTACTTATTTATTTTGTTTAGAAACATGATTCGGGTAGGGAACGGCTGCTATCCCCGTAGCAGGAGGGCGAGAGAGATTGTGCATGGAGAGGCCATTAGGATGGTTGATTGATTCAGGGATGTTGGCAAGGGCAAAGGACTTGTTTACTTGCGTACAAAAGGGCCCCTGGCAAACCTGTCCATCACTGGATCTCCTTGTAACAATGCTTCCTTTATGTGACTTACCGCTGCCAGCATCAGATTTCTGTTACAGACATCATTATAATCAAAAACTCTATACTTCTTAGAGTGGGCTTCATGTGATCTTGTGAGTTGAGTGCTTCTTTGTCTGTTTCACTGACTTGACTCTCTTGTGTATGTCCCGCCTCTGAAGCATTCAGGTTTTACTCTTGTTCTTGACTGGCGAAGTGTATCTATCCACTGTCAATGTCAAGGAACCATCTTTTCACCATCAATTGTGATTTAGTACTTCTTTGGGGTACATGTACTGCTTCTCTCACTCTCTTCCTCCCTCTCGCTCGCTCTCTCTGTTTCTCAGCCTCACTTTCCTCCTCCCTTCCTGATTGAGCAGCTCTTTGCTCTGTCCCTTGCTCACTCGCCCCCACAAGCCCATCTCTCTGTTTCAACTACCTCCCGCCATCTTTTTCTCCACTCTCAGACAGCAAGCACTTCTACAGTTCTGTGCTCTCTCTCTCTCTCCCTCTCGCTCTCTCTCTCTCTCTCTTTTCTTTTCACTACATTTCTTCATCTCTCTGCTTTTCCAGTGGCGGCCGCCACATACAAAAGGTAGTGGGGCGGGGGAGGTGGGGTGCCTAGGAGGGGGATTGTGGCTGGGGGGGAGAAAACAAAAAATAAATAAAAAGAATAAAACTTACAATGAGATGACGGCCGAATCCCGCACAGCGCCTGGTGCTTGTTCTCCCATGTCCCAACAGGAACTGAGGTTGCACCAGACTCCCTGTCCAATCCCCACACTGCAAAGCAGCGCAGGGATTGGCCTGAGCAGCCTAGAAAGTTGCCCTACTCAGACCAGGGAAACTGTGGGGTTTCTCCAGCCTGGCTGCTCAATATAGCCGGGCTGAAGAGACCTAACTGCGCATGCGTATTATTGCCTGAGACGGTGGTCCAAACACACATGTGCACTTGGAGGGTGCACATAGCACTCATCCTACCCCCTCACATGCCCCGCCCCACCCCAGCTCCTCTCTGCACACGCTGGCTGACCCAGCTGCTTAAAAATAAAATGATAATCAAATATCATTTTATTTTTTAGGTTCTGACTCTGCTAGTGGGGCGACGCTCCTCCGCCATTGCGGAGGAGCAGCCCCAGTGCTTTTCTGTTTCCCATGTACACCCTTCAATTTCAACCAACTGCAGCCCTTTCACCCGGTCACCCTTCTATTTCAATCTACGGCTGCCCTTTACTGTTCTTCACTGCCAGCTTTGCAATGCCAAACTTACATTTGATTGGCAAGTCCAACAGTTGCCATGTTGTGTAACGCGACATGATGAAACTTGACATGACGCAATGTGGCAACCATCCTGGAAGTCTATTTTTTACACTTCCAAGATGTTTGCCACTTTGTATTATGCAACGTGGCTTGGTGTAACATGGTGCCCACCTCAGAAGCATAAAAAATAAAATTTTAAAATGGCTGAATGTTATTTTCTATGCTTTCAAGATGGCCGTCTTCAGGCAATGTAATATCCATCTTGGAAGTATATAACATCGACTTCCGAGATGGGTAGCCCCAGCGTTGCCAATGCTTTGCCAATACCAGTTCAATTTAGCAAGCACTTTCAAAACTAGTAGCGGCAAACATCAAGCATTATTCCTAGAGAATCCATGTCCCAGTGAGCCTAGGTTAGGGTGTTTATTTGTATTTATTTTTTTTGGACTTGTTTGCAGATCAGTTGCAGAATTGTAAGTTCAAGTACACTAAAGGCTATGCTTGTAAATTGTTAGCCTGGAGTGGAAATTACAGGTTCTAAACTATTCAGCAGCACGCACTGTGATGCCCATTTGAAACAAATAGTAACATAATTGTAATCATTCATATTACAAATTGTCACAGTTGTGCACACGCTACCCCTCCTCCAGCTTACCAACCCTCAGTATCAAGACGCTACCACTTCCATTATACTTGAATGTATTCCAAGCTCCTGTCCCGATATCTCATGAAGTTTGTCACTTCTTTAGAGAATCATGTCAACAGATTGGTGGTCTCTGGGTAGTTTGTGAATACCATATTTGGTTGGAATGCGATTAAGGCACTGCAAACATTAGATAAGTGATGTAAATGTATTTTTTGTGGGCTTGATGAGAAATGCTTTTCAATCATTCACCAGACCTAGGTGATGCCAACAAACAACACAGTTGACAATTTCATCTTGATTATAATGCATACATTGCTTAAATAGAGGAAGAGTTTGAAAGGGCTGACCTTGAGCACAGTGAACCTCAAGAGCTTGACAATTGGCAGACACCTAAGGATAAGTCATCATGAAATGTCAGTGGTTCTATTGACAACGCCAGTCTATTAATTATTTAGTGATGAAACATGCCTGGTGGAAAGTCACACAACTCATCTTTTTGCAAGATCTCAAAAATAGAGGCATGAGAATAGTGTTAATATCAAGCAAGGTCATCAAGCTACCAGTGCAGATCTAAATGTATTTGGACTGACTGTTCAATCCTAGTGAATGATTCTTTCAAATAGAGAAATATTGAGTGTTACTGATGTCAAAGCATAATGGCGGTGAGTGCAGTTGTATGTAGGAATGTTCACCACACAAATATTGGGTCACAAAATTATCATGGCAAAAATATTGAAGGCCAAAATTTCAACTTTTCAAATACTCATAATGTTAAGTATAAAAATGTTGACTGTAAAAAAGTGTGATTACAAATTTAGTATATACACAACTATCTAATACCAAAAAATAGGCAACACAAATATTGTAGGACCTACCCATAAAACCATTTTTGAGTACTTAAGTTCTCCAATATTACTCGTTTACCTACTCACAAATGCTATTCACAAATCTCCAGCTGGAGATCTCTGCCTGTGGGTGCCCTATCTCTTGTGTGTAGAGTTTTCAACCAAGTGTATGGCAAACTCCACACACAGACATGTATATTTTAGTAGTAAATGTGGGCGGGACAAGATGAAATGTTTGGAAAATTGGGAATATCTACTGTTAAATGGGTGAGAGCATGGGAAAATTGAGGAGGGGTTTAGGAAGAAAGATGCTAATAATACTAAAAAATCACCAAAAGATTAAGAAAATTGGTATTAACAAAAGTTACATGTATATCTATTACAGTAGTACTCATGACAAACAGGCCCAAATTTACTCGAGGCAAAACCTTAGAGTAAGTGAAGCATCACATCATTGGTACTACAACACACTCTCATAGAACTCAGTAAAGGTAAGGATTAACACTAACACCACATAGAGAAAAAAACAAAATAAAAAAACATGTCTGTTAGACCTGACATCCTTGGTGTAGTATTCCCCTAACTTTTTGCCTTCAATCCTCCTGTTTTACTGAATTTGTTTTTGCTGGCATTAGGACTCTGTGCATGTTACTTCTGATAACCAGGGCTAAGGTGTATGTGCTCTTGCTCTCTCCTTCAAACATGTAAAATTGACTCATGCCTAACTGGCACATTTAATCTACCGGTAAGCCCCTAGTGGTACTACATGTCCTTAGGGCATTTATGTTAAGGGCTATTAGTGGGCCCGAAGTCCTCATTGTACTACCCAATTAAAGTAGCCTTTTAAAGCATGTTTCAGGCCTGCCTCTGCCGCCTGTAGTGCAGTGTTCAACTGTCATTTCAATCTGTCAAAATAAACCTTTTGCGAGGACTAAACCTTGCTTTTTAATACATATATGTCACCCCTAAAGTAGGCACTAAAGGCCTCTTGGGCAGGGTGCCCAACATTCAAAAAGTAGGACATGTGTGCTTAAGGTTTACATGTGTTGACAGTGAAAAACCCCTAAAGTTGTTTTTCACTGTTACAATGGCTATCTCTCCTATTGACTAACACTGGGTTGTTTTATTACATTTAATAAATGATAACTTTAGATTGGGAGCAGGGAGAACTATTACACTCAAAAGAGTTGTATTTAAAATCCTCTTTAATGGTGACTTTGGATTGGAAGACATCATTCTCGAAATGCCACTTTTAGAAAATTGACATTTTCTTGTCCTAACCAGTTGTGCCTTCTGCCAGTGTCCCTGTGTGAAAGGCTTTGCTGTTGGGGGTTCATGTATTGCTTCTAGACAGTAAACAAAGGTGGCTTAGGTGTGTACGAAATGGGCCAGTCCTGGCAGGATGAATGGGAATGGCTGTACACAGCCCCACTTAAATTTCCAAGGGCTTTGTGACCTGCACACTCAAAGGAATCCAACACCAGACCGGCCCTGTCTTTTGTCACCCCAGACAGTTTGGAACCTGGACAGGGGAAGAAGAAGTACTTTCCAGAACCCACATGTGAAAGTAGGACAGGGAACTCCACAAAGGCTGGCACCAGGCATGAATTTTGGACCTCCTAACCCACACATCAGAACATTGCCGAACCGGTGGAAGTTACGAAAGGCCTGTCCTGCTGCCGGAGTACTGCCCCGCTGCTTGTAGAACTGCCTTGCTGTCTCAGAAGGAAGATTGGACCTCCTTGCCTTCACCTCAGGCTAACCAGAGTGGCTTGAAGGGTCAGTTCGTTTACCTCCTGTGTCAAGAAGCTTCAGATGCCTACCTGCAGTTTCCCAGCTGACCTGCTGCACTAGACCTGAAACTAGACCTGCCTGAGCCCTGCTGCTGGAAGCCCCAGCTCCTCCTATTTAAAGAAAAATAATATCCCTGTGTCCTGCTAGCTTTCAAAAATCGCCCCTCAGGGGGGTACAAAGACTGCTGGGGCCATCATGGGCACATCTCAATGACTTGTTGGGCCATTGCGGCCCCTTCCTTTTCCTAAATATTATCTATGACGACTAGTGAACTTTCTGGTCTCTGGAGAAAGCCCCATTCTACAACCTGCAGGGCCGGTAAGATGCTTACGACATTGTGGGGTGGGGTAGGGTGGGGCAAGACCTGATGCAAGGGTGGGCTGCCACCACACTTATTTTGCACTATTTTAGCTGGTTTATAATGAGATTACTGTCACTGGACGCTGATTGGAGGTAAACCAATAATAGAGGAATTGATAAAAACTTGAGAAAACAGCAATAAGAAGTGTCCATCCTCCTGGCCAGATGGGCAGCAAGCACATGACTTTCTCTTGAAACCCAACCCTCCCAATTTGCAATTATTGTGTCACCCATTAGGTCTGTTCCAGGTGTTTGCACACCTACCTCAGTGTGTTCAGTACCTCACGGTGTGTCCAGTCTTCCCCTGGTGCCCAACTGTCTGAGGAAGAGAAGTTGGTAGTGGTCTTAAAATTAGAGTCAAAGGATCTTCAAAAACCTTTGTTACTCAACCCAGAGCAGCTTCACTGACACTTCATCTTAGTTGGGGGACTGTCTTTAGATGTTTGTTAGCCTTTGCATTTTTCTTGTCAAGACTGGCTCTACCTTAGGACTTTTGAAGTGTATTTGGACTAATTGTGTTGGGCATTTTGTACATTTTGTATATTTTTCTATGTTCTCCATTGAACTGTTTAAAGATACATATTCCTGGATGTTTAACTTTTTTTTATATCGCTATCTAAGTTGACTTCTTTTTTCCCACCATGATGTAAGGCACCACTTTTTTAAATAACCCCTTTCCAGGATGGGGCACAGTGTTTCTAAAATTAAAATAGACTAAATTAAAGTATTGATTACTTTACTATATTAACATTTGGGTGCGAAAGTACGAGTAGGTATTTTGCAGACAACATGACGATGAGTGTTTCACAACACACACTTGTCTGCTCTCCTATTCATGAAGCATTCCTCCAACAACAAGCAATTATATTAGCATCTGTTGCTTATGTTGTATGTGCATATACGAATTTCTATATACTTGACCCAAATAGGATTAGATTAGGGCACACATAGAGGGAGATAATTTATTTCTGAAGAAGGCCACATACATTAAGCAGCTTAATTGAATAGCTGAGACATGTTGACTTCAAAGATGAAGAGTGAATAATGTCCTACTACAGCTGACCTTTATTGGTCTTTAGTATTACCAGAGGCACCCTAAATAAAAGACTGCTAGTGCATTGTTAAGAAAGTATTCATTTTGTTTCTTTTCTGTTCTGATCCCTACTTATCTTCATAAGCGCTCCCCGTAGTGCTTGAACAAATTCCCTGAAATATAATTGGGATGAGATACGACCCTAGGACAAAGCATGCTCGGGTTCTTGATGAGGTTCTTTTTATCTTTCAGAAAGGGACCTTCTAATGTAAAAAATTAGGCCTTAAAAACGAAATAGAAAAGTTACCACTGTTCAATGTGTTCTTTTGTTACATAGAAATATTGTATGCACAAAATATTTTAAACTGTCTGTTCAGTTCAAATAACTTTATTTTAGCCACCAGGGCCACGAAAGTACTAACAAAGTTAGAAAAAAAATAATACATAGAAACATAGTTAAAACAATTTATAGACAATTACTAGATTAAAAACAGATTCAAACAATTAAAACAGTAAGCTCCAATATGTGCATATAGATAAAACAATGAAGTTACACCTGAAACATAATACAAACAGTTTCAGACAACTACAGGGGGAAGCACCTTCCTTTTGATCACCCACATAGCTCCCAGATATTTGGCAATAGAAATGGCAATAGCTGGACGGCAGTTTGCCCTTAGAATGCGGAGCAGTTGCGTACACCTAGCAGCCTGCATATGGGAACTAGCAAGGTCTTACGGGCGACGCATACGCTGGTCACACAAATAAAAGAGTGGGACATTCTCCTCTGCAGAATTACAGGCTGACAGACAGAGGCACCACCCCACCCTGTCCAGTTGGAAGTGAACACTCACAGTGGTAGGGTACCCACTCGAAACTTGAAATACAGCTTTCTGTCCAATACAAAAATTACCTGTTCCCAATAGATCTCAAACAAAAACGTAGGCTTGAAATCAATAAAATCATTGGTTAACTTGGAATAGTCGGCCTTGCAAAATGTATTAGCCGTTACAGATGCCCAATAGTGCTTTTCCAAAGATCCTTGGCCCGGCATTTGCTAGTCTCTGGGCACTACTACAGTAGGGTGACCAACCGTCCGTAAATTTCACGGACTGCCCGTAATTTGGGGCTCTTGTCCGTTGTCCGTGAACAAGTCTTTCACGGACACCTTTTGTCCGTAATTCCAGACATTCCAGCGAGCTGCCCCCTGCAAATAGCCTGAGAGTTCTGTAACTCTCACTGCGGGTTCCAGCTCACACTACGGTTGTGATAAGTGGCCTTCAGCAGCCCCTCCCTGACCCAGCAGAGGCTGCTATCGGCCCATTATCATTCTGTATGTCGGCCTAATTATCACATACAGAATGATAATGGGCCAGTGACAGCATTTGCTGGGTCTCCTCCTACACTTACTGTTTTTTTTTTTCTCTAAAATAACTCAATTTATTTGGAAAAAACAAACCGCTGTCCAGCTCATCCAGTACAAGGAGTGGTGGAGACATTTAAAGCTTGGATATTCTAACAGAGGACCTGCACAAGAAACACATTCATTGGATATGCAAACATAGCCAATCCATAAAATAATCTATTCTGTTACCCCTCAATTGAGGATTACAATAGACGTTGCTGCTTTTGTATTACCTATTAAAGTGTATCAAAGTTCCGGGCTCTTGGGTATTTGTCTTAAGCAAGAAAACATTTGCAACATGTCATTATAATTTTTACAGTTAAAATAATAGACTCGATAGAACATACAGGAACACAGACGTAAAGTCATACCGAACTGTTGGAAAAGAAAAAGATTATGAATCTTTAAAAAAAACTGCCTGCATGCAACGTAAAGGATAATGAACAGTACATCTAAAATGTTTTTGAAATAGACATCAGACAAGTTGAATAAATCAAAACAAGGAGGCCAACTGAATTAACAAGATGGAAGATTGGCGTAAATATAATTTTTATTTTATTTTTTATTTTTATTTTTTATTCATGAAGTTTTCTATAGCGCTGTCAAGACCCAGAGGTAACAGAGCGCTTTACAGTAGAGAATAGCATATAATCAACAAAAGCAACAAAAGCATGACATATGAAGGGTTTTTGACAATATACGAGTGTCACAGTGAGCGCTGCATATGTGTACTGCAGAGCTACTTTGGTATCAAGGGTTCAATACACTTTACAGAATCGCGTGCAATCCCCAAAGGTATTACATAGGAAAGGGATTGACAGTCCACGAGAAAAAGTAGGAGCTGTACGGTGAAAACAATATTAACAAGAAAGACAGATTATGAGAAGGAAATGCGAGTCAGCGTTTAGCATTTCTTGAAAACAGGATATAGTTGCCAAGGTTAGCCTACATAACACGGCTTTCTCGCCGCTAAATGTAAAGCTCATTAAAAACGCACTAGGACACCTGTCAGTAGAACATCACAGATTGATATATATATCTATATAAAATCTTATTATCCTTATGAATTTGTAAAGTCCGAGGCAAGATGGCAAAATGGGTCAAAAACTAAGAACTGAGGAGTAACTACCATATTTGCTGGGACAAAAACACTCCGTGAATCCAACCAGTTATGTCTGAATATTTTAACTTTAATAAACCCTCAGTATTTCAAAGCTTCATATTATTGGAAGCGTGTAAAGCATATATCCGGGGCATCTCACTATCCAAACACGTCGGTTCTCTAAAATCGATCAGAACTGTACTAAACAATATTTAAAACGCATTGCAAACTCTTGATGGGAGATTTAGTGAAATGGGTGACAAATATATATAAACTAATAGTAGTCAACAACAACTGCTGTTCAGGGACACAAGTGACCCAGAAATAACATTTCTAGGCAAACATGCTAGAGCCCAACAGTACAGAGCAGGGGATGGACCGATCAGAACCCTTCCTTAGGTTTTTCGTTGATCAGTATCATACACGACTATTTCGTCCATTCGCAAACCTGATGGTAGCTTGGCTACTGTGTAATTCTCTCAACTTTGTACATCTAAAGGCACAACACGTCTCAATAACTACTACTTTGATGGCATTTCTATTGCATGGGTCGATGATGCATTCAGAAATACACTCAGTAAGCCCTGTTAAACATCACCAATATGGAACGGAAACAGCAATTGACGCAGTACCCAGTGGCAAAGACCTAGCATTGGACACACTGATGGCTGAATTTTATGAAACATGCAAGCCTTCCCATCTGCTTGCGGCATACAGTGAGGATCTTGAGATGGGGACTGTCAGAACTCACGGGACACACAGAGGTTTCCGGGTGCCACCATGGGGGTTGAGGCCCTTTACTCCTGATCTCCCAAATTTCTCCATGTAATGTATCATTCACAGGCACACGTTCACCTAGTGCATGTATACAGCATAAACACATTTCACAGCACTGTTACCTCCCCTGTACTGTACCAATAACAGGCACACATTCACCCAGCACATACATTAAACATGAACACAGTGCAAAGCACTGTATCCTTCAAGTACTGCACCACTCATAGGCACAAACACATCCAGTGCATACATTTATCCTGCACGCTCTGCACAGCACTACATCCTTCATGTACTGTACCACACATAGGCACACATATATCCAGCACATGCATTCACCATGCATACACTGCACAACACTACATCCTTCATGTATTGTATCCCTCTTCTGTACACATACTCACAGTACATACATTCAGCATGCATGTACTGCACAGTACTGCATTATCACTGTATCATACATTTTCCAGCCAAAGATACACCCAGTGCAGATAAACCACTCATGGTGCACAGCACTACACACCAAACCCATGCAGGCCAAGGGTGAGTTAATCACACAGCAGCAGAACGTTAACTGAGTGAGCCCTGTAGGCCTCACTCCAGTGACCGGTTAAAAAGGACCAGTTCACTCCTACTGATCACTACATGTTATGCTGCCACAATGACTCTTGTGCTGCATAACTCCTGGTGAAGGCAGTAGCCTCTCACCGCTAAGAGGGTTGCGCTTTGGGCACCCCTCCCGGTCCAACAAGACCGCAATCCGCGAGACAGGCCTATGTTATGGTGAACAAGCATGTTCTGTGTTTGGCTGTGACAACAAAGTATCAGCATTAGGGATCAAGGCATCAGTAAACTTGGGGAACTCAGGGCAGGGGTGCACGTCCATGACCATGTGGAGGTCTTTTTTGTCCAAATAGGGACACTTTCTCCTTCTTTGAGAGTGGTGGTGACATCTCTACTACTTAAACCAGATAAGGACGTCACACAAAGTGCCTCCTATCGTCTACCCAACAAACTAAACATAGCATCAGACATCCATGCCTTCAGGAAGCAACTTAACACTTACTGCTCTTTGCAGGGATTGATCAACAGGCAGGCAGAACAAGGGGTTGATTGTCTGGGAACTAGGTGGAGATAAGGGAGAGCGCAAAAACAGTAGGACCTGGCAGGAGGGAAGATAGAAGCTGGGGCTCGAGAGGAGCCTGAGCAGAGAGAGACGGGCAGCCATATCAGGCAGACTAACAGTTATGTGGTTATACTGAATAAGCAGCTCCCTACATCATTATCATATGAAATCTGAATATTGATGCAGTAACTACACTTTCACAATTGCTTTATCAACCTTCTTGCTTTCTCAAATATTCTTGAAAATGCACCATTTGCCCACTCTTGTTTCAAACTTTTCTCGGAAGAGAAAAAGAACCCCTAATGGGTTTCAGGCTCGCTCGCTACGCTCGCTTCTGGCCACTCATCAATAACTTCTACGCCACACCACTTGCAAATGTCACTAGCCGCCACTGCTCCTGCCAGAGCCCAGGGCATTGCAAACTGTTTTTGTTCATGGGCTCCTGCACCTCACCAGGGGCCATGCTCTTGGGGGCGTGGAGGTTTCATTTTGGCTCATGTTACCAAGGTGCATTCAATATGCAAATGCCGGTGTATAAGTTTCAATCCGGCACACAATAGATGCAGTGCAAAGTTCTCTCAATCGAATATAAACTTATTTTGACTTGTACTTAGGTAGGTTGTCTATTTACTTATGTAATATTGCGCGACCTCCTCTGATGTGTCTGTAACATGTACCTTTTGTCCCAAATTTTTGTCCTGAATTCTGACCTTCTGTCCTGAATTTTTGTCCTCAATTTTGACCCATTGTCCTGAATTTTTACACTCACTGTCCTGAATTTGCACCCATGCCAGTTGGTCACCCTATACTACAGCTCAGGCAACCCAAATGAGTAGAGCACCTCCTTAATACGCAGAAGACAGGGAACCCTACTAAAGCAATCAACCTTCATAACATCCCTGAGACTTCCAACATAGGGTCTCTTCACGGGTTTCACTTTCGACCGCTGCATTACTATGCAGGTGGTCAAAAGTGAAAATGGCCGATAATTCTGGCTGGATTCCAATGAGCTCAAGAAGCCCCTAAAACCAGTCAGAGGCCTGCCCGTAATTCCTATGGATGGCATTTCTGCCGTAGGAATTACGATGTCGGTTTCCGACAGGCTTTTCATGTTGGGCTTTCCAACATGGAAAGCCTGTTGGAAAGCAACATTGGGGGCCCCCAGTATGGCCCGCTTTACCCAGCAGCGTCTGGTTGGGGGCCGAGAGGGCACCTAAGGTGCCCCCCTGTTAATCCCTGCACCGTCAGACAGACACACTGAGGTGCCTGCCACGCAGTGCAGGGATGAACAGATTTTCCCATTTTTCTATGCGAACTTGTGCTACGGCCTATTTACGGCCACAGCAGAAGCTCCCGTAGAGAAATGGGAGTATACCATTGCACCTTGTGCGGTTGCATTGTAATGCTGCAGTCAGGATGGCCGACCGGAGGTCGGTGTGCCCCTGGATAAAAACCCCTTGCTGGAGGCAATAGGCCATTATTTTAGATTTGTAATTAAACCATTTTTAAGAGAATTTATGACCGGAGGTCGGCCACTCCTGATTCTGCAACGGTGTCACAACTTCGTAATAGGGGCCATAGTGTGCAAGTTCAGGGGTAGTCCATAGGCATCTTCAATACTATAATGGGTGCAACCGAATTTTGCCCGACAACCCTTTTACACCCATGTCCATGAAGAGTGGATACAGTGAAGTGCTGGGAGGGAGAGAGGCAAGATTTCTAAAGAATTTGTTTTTGTTTTGATGAATTCTTCATGATTGGAAAAACCCCACAGTTCTGCAACATATAGTGCGGCGCCCAATGCTTTAGCCACATACATTTTAAGAACGGGTGAAATGGGTATAGTGTATGAAGTTAAATTATCCTTAAGCTATGCCCCGAGGTCTGCTTGAATTTTATAGCAGCCTTATTAACATGGGAGTGCCAGGTCAT
This sequence comes from Lissotriton helveticus, assembly GCF_964261635.1. Taxonomy (NCBI): domain Eukaryota; kingdom Metazoa; phylum Chordata; class Amphibia; order Caudata; family Salamandridae; genus Lissotriton; species Lissotriton helveticus. The sequence continues at coordinate 149,678,790 of NC_136065.1, read as the reverse complement.
ACCCCCAGTGAACGTCACTCCGAAATAACTAAAAGAGTCGACCTTCTTGAGGCTAATTTTAAAATGACAAAAATAATTGACCAGAATAAAATTGTAATTATGATTAATATCTTCATTTTTAAAATCGAGCTCCTTTTAAAAAATACAAAATATTTTAAATTGCTTAACAGATAAATTATATTGAAACTCAAAATACACAAATTCTCTTAAAAATTGTTTAATTACAAATCTAAAATATTGGCCTATTGCCTTCAGCAAGGAGTTTTTATCCAGGGGCACACCGACCTGCTTTTGTTGAAAAATCTCTTTACTTGAGCATATTTAAAAACAAGCTATCAGTATACCATAATCGTGCTGTAGTTGTGCGAAGGAGCACAATTGGCCTGATAAAAAAATATAAATGGCCACAGCGGTGTATATCTGCTGTAATTTGAGATCTTCATGAACTTTTGTTTTTTTCCCTAGATTTTCCAACCATTAACTATAATTGTATCTTTTTAAAATAGCTAGGCTGCAATTGCTGCAGCAGCATAGCCCTTGCCGCTTCCCCAACTGCAAGCTCATAAATAGTTGGGGGTGCCCCAGGACCTTCCAGACGCTCGCTGGCATTCTTTTGAAAGAGAAGTATACTTATCTGCTGTTGTAGAACTGACCAATAATAAAACGTAAGACTAAAAGCAGCCCACCCCCGTACCTGAGGAAGAGTGAGAAATTTTAGGGAACTCCTAACTTTGCCATATTGCCATATAAAGATGGAATCCAATGCCTTCAGTATATATCCTTCAATCTCAATAGGCAAATACCTAAATAAGTACAGTACCTTTGGTAGCATTACCATCTTAAGAATGTTGATCCTGCCAATAATCGACAGATGCAGTGCATTCATGCACCTTAAATCAGAGGAATCTACTAATCAGAGGATTGAAATTGATCTGGGTGATTGCATATACTTTTGAGTTGATCTTTGCACCTAAATATGTAGTGGTGCCAACTCGCCGAATATCTTGATAGCTGACATTGTCTGTGCATACTATCTGGGTTTTACCTTTATTCAGTAGATATCCTGAACCACTGCCGTATTCCCTGGCCATTGATTCCAATTCCTTTATTGCGCTTTCGGGGTCAGTTGTTATTATGGCAATATCATCTGCATACGCTAATGCTTTTATTTCATATCCGTTACTAATGACCGGTTTTATTTCCTGATTATCCAGGATCTGCTCAAAAAAGGGATTTAAATAGAGGGCAAATAGAATGGGGAGCAAAGGCACCCCTGTCTTGTTCCTCTAGCCACCTTTATATTGCTTGATTCTTCACCCATTAGCTGACGTCTGGCAAAAGGATCTACATATATTGCCTTAAAGCAGTGATCACCTGAGAACCTACTCCTTTAGCTTCTAACGCCCCCCAGATAGTGGCATGCCATCTGATCAAATGCTTTTTCGGCATCGAGGAGGATCATAGCCATCTGGCCGCCAGTTTCTTCAGTGATGTCAAACAATGTTATAATCCGCCTAATATTGTCAGTTGTGTCTCTTACAGGTATAAAACTGTGCTGCAGTGGCATACAGGCTATGACCCTCCCTAGCTGGACAGCCAAGATTTTCCAATATATTTTAGCATCTGCATTTATCAAAGACTAGCAGCCCGTCCCGACGTTGTACGGGTATGAAATGTTATGTGTGTAATGTGTCCTTAGCTGTCTTAGGTTGTCGTTAGTTATCTGTGGAGTGTGTTGCTTATGTAATTTGCAAGCGTGGCCGTGCCCCCGTGTTTGTGAGGCCTGCTTTGATGCCCCGGCTGTGCCGCTGACTAAAGTGCACTAATGTTGCTTAGATGTTGTTTTAGGCTGCCTTCCGTGAATGTCGGCTGGAGCTGGAGCCGTTCGAGCGCCAATGTAACGGTGAGTGTTTTCGCTTTTATTTTTCCTCCCTGTGGCTTAGTCAGTATGTCAAGGTCCGTCAGTGCGGCGTGTTAGATTCACCCGTGTGACTAGTGAATGTGCGCGCACCTTCGTGTTGAAAAGCGCGCACCTTTTTTTTGTTTGTTAATTGTACTGCAGCCTCCTTTGAGACGGGTAACGTCACGTACTGAGAACGTTTTGTTAATTGTACTGCAGCCTCCTTTGAGAAGGGTGACGTCGCGTACTGAGAACGTTTTGTTAATTGTACTGCAGCCTCCTTTGAGAAGGGTGACCTCGCGTACTGAGAACGTTTTGTTAATTGTACTGCAGCCTCCTTTGAGAAGGGTGACGTCGTGTAGTGAGAACGTTGCTGCCAAAAGGCGCGCCCCTTTTTATGTTAATTTTTTCTCCGCCCCCTCTGAAAAGTTGTATGTGCACAAAGTTTTCGTCCCAGTAATGTTGGCGGAATGTGAAATGTTTTGCAGCTTTGTGTTTCTCCACGTACGTGGCAGACGTACGTGTCAAATGCGAATTGTTAATGTCGCGTCATGACAACGTGAATCTGTGCGCACATTGCTTCCGAAAGGCGCGCCCCAGAAGGGTGACATCGCGTACTGAGAACGCACATTGGTACGTATGTGTCAGACGCGAAGGTGGTTCGTGAATGGGCGCGCATATTAAAGGCGCGCTACGTGTCACGCCCCTCTGAAAACGCTGTTGGCACGCTCCTCTGGCTGCACGCCCACAAAGTAATAATGTACTGCTGTTGTGGCACGCCCCTGTACTGTTGTGCCACGCCCCTCTATGAATGTTGGACGCCCATTGACACGCCCACATGCAGTGTAGTTACTTTGAAACGCCCACACTAACGCCCACAAAGGACTACTTTACCCCTTTGCTTCTTTGACCTTTGTAATGTATATGGTGCCCAGATGTATAGCCTATGTCCATCTGCTGCATCTCCCCTTTCCAATGCTGTATTGGGTGTTGTGATTGGTGCTGTACTTTTTAAGTTTATCCGCCTCAAAGGTTTCAGCTCTCTCTTTATAATAGTAGTATAGATATTGGGCGATAGGAAGCAGTGCTATCAGGAGGTTTATCTTTCTTAGAGAAAATAACCATAACCGTGCCTCTCCAGGACTCGGGGAGAAGGGGGTCCTTTGTCCTGCATTCCTAGAAGTAGGTGTAATAGCAAAGGGTCTAACTATGTTTGGAAGACTTTATATAGCTCCACTGGTATCCTATCTGGGCCTGCCACTTTCCCCGAGGCAAGTTGCTGTAGAGCATTTGACAGAGTTTCTTGGAGATATCGGCTTCTAGTTCCTGTCCGGCAGCATGATCTAATTTCTTCCCCCATACAAAACCTCCCCTTGGGATGCTCCAGATGGATCCTGGCAATCATCTTTATATAGAGCCTGATAAAACTCTTGAAAGACCTGTATTAGATCGTCAGCATCAGTGAGAATTATCCCAGCTTTTTTAATTGTGGCAATCTTGTTCTTGGTAGCTTTTTTTCTTATTTGTAGAGCTAGGAGTTTCCAGGCTGCCTCCCCATACTCGTAGCTCTCATTCCTATGAGTTTTGCATTCTCCTGCCACTTTCTGGATGTTGTAGTTATTTATCTCTGCTTTGACCATTATAATTTTGGGGTGGGTTTGTGATACATCTAGCCCTTGGATAATCCTAGCAATATGTTCCTTTTCAACTTCCGCCAGCTCCCCTAATAATCTCATATTCTCAGCTTCCTGCTGTTTCCTACTATAGGCTAACAATCTCTCCCCTCAATCCTGCCTTAAAGGCATCCCAAACCATGCCTCGTGGGGCACTATATCTGTTAGTGTTAAAATAATTGATTATCCACTTTTTAATATGTTTGATAAATGCTGCATTAACCAAAAGTTTTCTATCAAAGGTCTACTTTTATTGTTGGCTGGGGCTCCCTTGGATCCCCAGAACTAACTTAAGACAAAATCCTAAACTTACTACTTTTGGTATTCACAGAATGCACTTACTACTTTTGGTATTCACAGAATGCACTTACTTCTTTTGGTATTCACAGAATGGATTTATGACTGCTAACTTTACGTCTGCACTCGGGCCAGAGATTCCAGGCCGGAGGCGGAGATTCCGGCTCTGAGGTGGGACTTCCGGCCCAGAGGTGGAGATTTTGGCCATGGCTCGATCTCCGCCACCGGCCAGAATCCCAACCTCCGTGCCGGAAGTCCACCTCCGGGCCATAAGTCCCACCTCTGGGCCGAAAGTCCCACCTACGGGCCGGAATCTCTGCCACCGGGCCGCCCGAGTGCAGACGTAAATTTAGTAGTCGTAAATCCATTCTGTGAATACCTAAAGTAGTAAGTGCATTCTGTGAATACCAAAAGTAGTAAGTTTAGGATTTCGTCTTAAGTTAATTCTGTGAATCGGGCCCTAGGTTTCTCAAAAATTAGCTGCTTGAGGAGGAAGTTCCCCAAAAACACAGCCAACTTTTTTTGCCCTTCCTAACCGTCTGTCTCAAAACAATTGGGACCCTGTGAGCTCGCTGTACTTTTTGCGACCAGTTCCAGCCTGTTAGTACTGGGAAAGCATTGTGTAGCAGTTCCACCATATATGCATGTATGTCTGCTCCTTCTTTCCCTTCATGAGCCCCCAGGACCCTCATGTTGTTAGGCTGTGTAAAGACCTGGTTCTTTGCACAAATATCAGTTTGAGCATATTTTGTTTTAATTCTGTTAATTGTCTCCTCCTGCAGCGACTTGATGCCCTGGGGCTAAGTTTGTGCTTTATAAATCTAATATTCATTTATTCATTCATTCATTCTGTTGGCGATGCTCATGATCCGACAGCTTCCATTGAATATCAACGAGTTGTGATTCCTGTGCCTCTGTCTGGGCGTGATTGTCCACCAGATCTGTTTCGATAGTGCTAGCTCTGGTTTACAAATCCGTCAGGCGTTCGCATATAGAGTTGCATGTATTTGTCAGCTTTCTGACCACGCCCTGGGCATTTCTTGCTGTATTTTGGGATTTATACGAGCGTCTGGTCATGTCTCCTCCTGATGTAGCAGTATAGATCGAAAGTTGGTTTCAAGTGTGAGGGGTTTGAGGTAGGGAAACCCTGGGGATATGGAATGCAAGATAAGAAACTTAAATGATATATTATTGAGTAGTGTACCAGATGACTTGGAGAAGACCAAAACAAATGGATAATGCAGATACCGATTTACACATGTCATTAAAATTGGCCCAAAAATCTTTCTCTGGGTTAATTTGAAGGCGCAGCACTATAAGAAAATAGTTAACTTATACTTTATGCCTGCCAAATTATTTGTGTGGAATAAAAGGGAGGATGATAAGTGCCCCAGGTGTGGGGTTGGTCTGGCTGATTTGGATCATATGTTTTATGGCTGCAAAAAGCTGCTATCTCTAAAAAACAATCTAGAGACTTTCTGGGAGAAGGTGTTTGGGAGAAGGGTCTGTCTCACCCCTTCCCTGATGGCACTGGATTATGACAGTAGCAGTATGCTCGATTTGATGCAGACTAGCTTTGCTTTCATATCAGTTGCAGTCGCTAGGCTACTAATCGCATTAAGGTCGAAGGGTCTGAGCCCCCAATGTTCCAAGCTTGGTAAGCCCAACTAAAACCTATCTACAATCAAAAACCTTATATGATTGCAAGGGGCATCAAGCATGGAAGTGGGGACAAAATATCTGGTCCCCTATGTCAAATTAGTTATTTAGAGAGTTCAATCTGGGAGATTGATCGCTCTCTAGCACATTGGCAAAGGGGTTTTCTTTTCACATACTTGAGCCCTGTTTGAGCAAGAAGTTCTATATATGCTGCCTTCTTTTTCTTCTTCTCATACCTAACTGACTTATAATGAATATTTATATGAAATTTAATGATATAATGATGTATTTATGTATATTTACATCTATGATATGAAAGTCTTTTTTCCATGTATTTGGTATTGCCTTTAAATTGTATTCACTTTATATGCTCTTGTCTGGAAACGAAAAAAACCTATGCTAATGAAAACACTAATTAAATATAATATAAGTAATATATAATGTTGTTTGCATAACTATCGCTATTTATTAAAATATTTATATATTAAACTACATTTACCAACCTTATTTTTAAAATACACGTCAAGTAAATTACAGATTAAACATGTTTTTCCTCGAAAAAAAATATCTAGATGTGAGTATAACATTGCAAACATTTTGAAAACATACATTTCTCATACAAAATGTTTCAAATACAATTTTTCATAAGTTTAAATCACCTTAAACATTGTAACAACTTTTACATTGATTTAATAACTATCAGTTGTTGTGATGAATTTAAAGTCCACCTTTTACTCTTTTTTAGCTATTCTATTATCTATTGCACTTTTAGTTTTGTCATATTATTTGGATCACAAGGCTGTATTATGCTGTGTTATTTTTAAACAACTGCAAAACTGTTAGGCTTGTATGTGTTTTTGTGCTTACAACATTTATTTGTCCTTATACATGTGATTGTGTATTATTGTGCTTATATATTTTTTGTAAAACCAAATAAAGCTACATTTTGAGTTTTAACTTGATTTAATAACTAATTTTAAGAAATGAGCACAATAAATAAACCATAACAAATAAAAAGAATTAATTTACTGTAATAAATTCAATTAAAAAAATTGAAAAGTTAAGAAACAAAACAGCACTATTTACTACTCTGAATATAGCCCCACAAACAATGGGGAAAGTGCACAAATATGTCAGAGTCATGTTTACTATTTTAACTCCAATTCCAAAAACAATGTGAAAAGTGTATATGGTGGGGGTTGTAATTTACTGCTCGACCGCCATAACTACTAGCACTGGGCAGATTGTATATATACATTCACAGAACTAACTTAAGACAACATTCTAAACTTACTACTTTTGGTATTCACAGAAGTTAGGATTTTGTCTTAAGTTTGTCTTAAAACAGACTTAAGACAGACTTAAGTTAGGATTTTGTCTTAAGTCTGTCTTAAGTCTGTCTTAAGACAAACTTAAGACAAAATCCTAACTTCTGTGAATACCAAAAGTAGTAAGTTTAGGATTTTGTCTTAAGTTAGTTGTGTGAATCAGGCCCATGGGGAGTAGGGTGAGATTACTATTCTAAATCTAGTGCTACAAACATTTGGGAAAGTGATTATTTTTGGGGCATCAGATTTTCCACTCTAACTAACAATATCACAAACATTGGAAAATATGTCTTTATTCAGTGGAAGATGGTGTGAGATTTACTATTCTATATTGAAGATAATATGAAACATGAAAAGTGCATATATTTGGGGTCCAAAGCACCTTTACTATAATATCATCCTTCCGACAAACTCTGGATAAAATTCATATGTATACGGGGTCAGATTTACTATTCTAACTGTAGCCAAAAATAAATGCCGAAAAGTGCATTTGTTTGGGAAGGGGGAAGATTTACTATTCTAGCTACAGTCCTACTAACATTTGGGCAGATGTATTTGAGAGGTGTTACATTGGGGAAGTGCATATATTTTGGAGGGGTTTCAGATTTAATATTCTAATTTAAGACCTACAAACATTAGGGAAATTGCATATATATGAGGGTAAGGGACAGTTGCATTTACAAATGTAAATCTTGTCTCACAAATATTGGTCAACATGTATTTGAAAGGAGCTGATTCGCTGATCTAAAACCCATCCTACTAACATTGAGAAAAGTGCATATATATGGAGTATCAGATTTGTTATTCTATCTCAAATCCTACTAACATTTGGGAAAGTGTATATATATTTAAAGAAGAGTTTGAATGCACTATTCTAAATCCATTCCCACACACTGGGTAAAGTATTTGGACATTCGTATATTCAGGGGTTGGATCAGATTTGCTATTCCAACTCCAGTGCATAAAACATTAAACAAAGTGCATATTTGTGGGTGGGTCAAATTTACAATTTCAATTTTAGTTAAAGTGGGAAAAGTGCATTGAGGGAGGAGGGTGTTTTTTCACTATTCTAAGTTGAGTTCCACAAGCAGTGGGGAAAGTGAATTCTGAATTGTTACTCAACATCTTTTCTCACCAATGTTGTTGAAGTTACAAGTATTTAAAAGACATTTACTGCCCTAATTTAAAGTAAGGAGAGTTTTGAAAATTAATATAAAAGAAATATAGTTAAATATGATTTAAAATGTATACAATATTTATTAAATACAAATATTAATATTTATCAATATCCATTCTAAATATATATTATCTAAATAAATTAATGTTATTTCATGCCTTTATATTTCTTTACACATTTAAAAAATATAATACAAAAGGTATCAAATAGGATAACAACATAAAGACAATGTAAAACAGATATAAATGTCAAACACATGTTTTCAATACACTGAATATATTAACCTAATTGATGAACAGTAGACATTTCGTTTAAATAAGTAGCGTCACAATTACAATACAAACTTAAAAATAACTTATGAAGGAATTCCTACCAGAAGCAATCCTCCATATCTTATTTGTTTTTCCTTTAAATATTGTTATTGAGGGAGAGACAAAGAAAACAGCCCCCCCACATTTTAACCCCAAACTCCATACCCACCCCTCCCCAACCCACAAATACATAACAAACAACATGTTTCCTGAGGTAGTGTGAATAATATTCAACAGTTAAAAGAAAGCCACTATAAATTCCTAATAAATAAAATGCATAAACCTTTGCGATGACAAGTTTAAAGTGCAAATAGTGCAAAATGAGCATCAATGCGAAGCTAATGGAACTAGCATATATTTTAGTTCTAGTTTGATAATTCCATTAAATAGCAGCATAATAGATCCACAAAGTGCTTATGCATTTCTCTCATTTCACCTCTTATTCCAATTCCTTTTTTAAGCAATAAGTTCAAAGTGGAAAAGTGTGATTTATATTACAGATACCATACAGGTGGAGCTGATAACCACATAGTCTCAACCTCTAATTAAAACACGAAATAAAAGAAAAGGGCACTATGAGTTCCTAATAACTAACTTACATAAATAAACCTTTGTGATGACAGGTTTCACATGTGTTAGTGCATAATGTGCAATAATTAAGAATCTGATGGTGCTAACAGCAACATATTCTGCAATACTAGTTTTTGCAGTCTCTCATTTCACCTCTTTTTCCAATTCTTCTTTTAACACTAAGGTCAAATTGCAAAAGTGCAATGTATTATAGAAGTCCCATACAGCTGGGACTAGTAACCATACACACTTAATTCTATTTTTTTTTTTGTAAAAGTTTTATTTTAGAAGTGTGTAGGAAAGAGAGGAAAAGACAGTGAAGAAAAAGTAGGAAAAAATAATACAAGCGACATGTCCGCCAGAAGTCCCTCACAGGGGACGCCATAGAAACTCTCAAAGGATACACATGGGGGAGTACCCGGCGGGGCCACAAGGCAGTATAGAAAAGTCCAGTTCATGAGTCCAGCACTCGTCAAGGAGTTTCAGGCGGGAGCGCATGCTCAGCCAAGTGCCCGGCAGAGGAAGAGTGCTAACAGCCCCCATATGTGAGCAGCGTCGCAACCAGTAACAACCCCACAGAATAACTGGATCCCCCCTCCCCCCTCCTTACCCCCTCCCCCCCGGTGGTGGCAACCTCATTCTCACATACATAACCAATCGTAATATCTCTGTAGTCCGATTAAACTTGGAACAGGTGAAGAGCGCGAAGCGTGGGCGGGCAAACCGCAGACGGTAAGCCTCTGGACAGAAATCGAACCAAGGGGCCCCATCGGAACATAAAATTCTTAAAATTGCCCAGGAAGATGTCTGCCATTCTTTCCATACTCAGTAGCCCCCACAGTCTCGCGTGCCACAGTGACAAGGCTGGGGCCTGCTATTTCTTCCACGCCGCCGCCAATGTAAGTTTAGCGGCCCCCAGACACAACCACAGGATTCGTTTATCTGCTTTAGTTTGGTGTTCTAACTGCGGGTCACGGAGACCTAATAGAACATGGGCTATGGAGTCTGAAACCGGATATCCCAGGATGTCCTTGATATGGGCCAGAATTTCCGCCCAGAAAGGGCGAATGGTCGGGCAGTCCCACCAGATGTGGGGAAAGTCTCCCAGAAGGCCACAACCTCTCCAACATCTGTCCGAGGATGCCGGGAAGATTCGATGGAGCCTGGATGGGTAGAGATACCAATCGTACATGGTCTTCAAGTGAGCCTCCCTAAGGGCCTCCGAATGATTGTGCGTCATGATATCTCTCCAAAGGTGTTTCCACTCGTCCTCCCATACATCCCGTTCTAGCAGGACCTCCCAGTGTTCCATGTAGCGGGGTTGCGGGGCGATGGCAGTGGCCAAAAGCAACCCATACAGGAAGGAGATCGTCCCCTTCATAGTGGAAGTGCGTAGAAGGAAGGATTCGAACGGGGAAGGCGGCCGAGTGGCCGCCTCACCCGCCCTCGCCGAGGTAGCCCAATGAAGAAGCTGGGTATGGCGAAAGCGCTCAGTAATCGGAATCCCATAGTCCCTTATGCAGTTATGAAACGTGAGCGGAGATGCTCCATGGAACAGATGTGTGAGCGCCCTACAACCGCCCTCTCTCCAGAGCCGGAAGGGCCCCTCATGCATTGCAGGTGGAAATGCCGGGTTGAAGTGAATGGGGGTAAAGGGGGACGGAAACGTGGTCCAGCGGTCGTCGCTGGAGACCGTATCCCACACCTTTAGGACCGTGCTAGTCGGAGTGCTAATGTAGGCTTTCTTAGGCCTATCCCCCTTGGGCTTCCAGACCAAGCCCCAGATCGATCTCCCGGCTACACTCCTATCCATGTGTAGCCAGTGCTTCTCCGAGCATTGCTGGGACCATTCCACTATTACGCGAAGCTGCGCAGCTTTGTAATATAAATGCATATCCGGGAATCCCACTCCACCCTCCTTTCTCGGTCGGCGCAGCGTCGAAAATGGGATCCGTGCCCGCCCTCCCTGCCAGACAAATTTCAACACCAAGGTTTTCAATCGTCGGAAAAAATCCACCTCTATAGGGATGGGAAGAGCCTGGAAAAGATAGAGGAACTTAGGTAAGAGCACCATCTTGAGGGCATGGATTCTTCCAAGCCACAACAGAAACTTCGGTTTCCACCGGTCCAGATCAGCTCGTATCGACGCAAGCAGTGAGGGGAAGTAAGCCGCGAATAAGGACCCTATAGTAGGAGTCAGATGTATTCCTAGGTATAACAGGGAGGTAGAAGCCCAATGTAAAGCCGTGAGAGAGCGCACTTGGTCCACGACCTCATGGGGAAGAGTCAGGTTCAATATATATGACTTGTCGAAGTTGACCTTGAAGCCAGCCACTGCTTCAAATTGGTATAGGACCTCCTGTACATGCGGCAGTGAGTGGACTGGATCCCCCAGGGATAGAAGCACGTCATCCGCGAATAGGGAAATCTTGTGCTGCTCGCCCGTAAAGGGAAGGCCTACGATCTGTTCCTTCCCCCGTATTGCAATTGCTAAAGGCTCGATACTCAATGCGAAGAGGAGAGGGGGCATCCCTGCCTCGTACCCCGTGAGTGAGGGAAGGGGGCAGACCGATGTCCGTTAATCATCACCCTCGAGCTAGGGCAGCTGTAATTAGCCCGAATCATAGTAATAAATTGGCGCGAAAAACCAAAAGCGGACACGGTGCGGAACAGGAATCCCCAATCGACACGATTGAAAGCTTTTTCCGCATCCAGTCCAACAAGTACTGCCGGAATGCAGAACCTGTCAGCCTTCTCTATCAGGTGCATTACCCGTCGCAAGTTATCATGTGTCTGCCGACCCTTAATGAACCCAGATTGGTCTGGATGTACCAGAGCCGGCATCAGGTCCTGAAGCCTGCGGGCGATGATAGAGGAGTACAGTTTAGCATCCACATTGAGGAGTGCTATCAGGCGATACGACTCGCACTTGGAAGGGTCCTTCCCTGGCTTGGGGATCACGGTTATCATGGCCCCGGCCATAGACCCAGTGGTCGTACCGGAGCCCGCCATTTCGTTAAAAAGTGACAGCAGATAGTCAACTAACTCCGTCGCAAATGATTGGTAAAAAAGAGCCGTATAGCCATCTGGACCTGGAGCTTTGTTAGGTTTCAGAGCTTTAATAGCCTCCAGCACCTCTGCTCTGGTAAAAGGGGCCGTGAGCTGCTCATTCCACCCTCCGGAGACCTGTGGAATGGGAAGGTCGGCCAGGAATGCGTCTTGCTCCCCACGATCCAGGGAGTCACCCTCATACAGTGTGGCATAAAAACTGCCAAAAATGTCCGCCTTATCTCTATCTCTATGCTGCAGGGAACCTCCCGGATCCTGGAACCCACCAATGTACTCCTTTTCTCTTTTTTCTCGTAGTTGACGGGCCAAATGCCTACCCACCTTGTTCCCCTGTGAGTAATACGCGCGTCGCAATCGCAGGAGGGTGAGCTCAGCATGGTTTGTGTAATGGGCCCTCAACTTCCCCCTGACAGCCGTCAGTGGGCGAAGGGTCGCACGAGATGGGTTCAATTTATGTGCCCTTTCTAAGCTGGCAAGTTCCGTCTCTAGATCCTCCCGTTCCTTTCTCCTAAGTTTATTGAGATTCGCAGTAAGTCCTATGCAGGTGCCCCTCAGGGAGGCCTTGCACGCGTCCCACGTATTGAACACTGAGGTGTCCGACGCGGGGTTGAAAGCTAGGAACTCCCTAATAGCCTCCCTAAGCGCCTTACAGGAGGTCTCATCCCTAATAAGCGCCGCAGGGAAATACCATTTCCGAAAGCCATCTCCCTTCAACGACCATTGTACCATAAGGATCAGGAGACTATGATCGGAGACCGAGAGTGGAAAAACCCTAGAATCACGGACATCTCCCCTAAGTGCTTGGCTCAAAAAGATGTGATCTATGCGGGAGTATGAGTGGTGGACGGGGGAGAAGAATGTATAGTCTCGGGTCTGGGTATGCACAGTGCGCCAGCCATCTATCAACCCCAACTCATCCACCCTTCCTTGGAAGCAACAGAGAAGGTTCCGGAGTCCGCCCTCTGGGCTCGAGAGCTATCTAAAGCCTTGTCCCACACCATATTGAAGTCACCTAAGAGAAACAAGTGCCCCTCGACAAACTCTCCTATCTTATCCAGCAGGCTCCGAAGAAAGGCATTCTGCTGGGCATTGGGAGCATACATCACCACAAACGTGCAGACACAGCCATACAGAAGTCCCTTAACCATCAACCATCTACCCTCTTTATCACAACAGACCCCCATAAGTTGAAATTGGAGGGACGCCCTAAAAAGAAGAGCCACCCCTTTGTGCTTGGTAGGGGCAGAGGATCTATAGATGAGGGGAAATTGCTTATGGCGGAGCCGAAGCTCATCTTTGCGCGCCAGATGGGTCTCCTGAAGACCCACCACATCCAAGTGATGGTCCAGCAAGTATTTCCAGATCTTTTGGCATTTCTGCGGAGAGTTGAGACCCTTCACGTTCCACGTGCCAATGCTAAGAGGCATAAGGAAGGTCCAATCCCCACAGCTTCACAGTCGCCGATGCATCCCGCTTCCATCCCCTCCCCGCCACAGACATCCAGACCCCCCCTCCATCTCCCAGCTCCCCCCACACGCATTCGGCCATCCACACATCAAGCCCCCAACGGTTGCCACCACCATCCCCCCCGTCCCCAGCCCCTCCCCAACACCCCCCCGCCCAGAACCCCCCCAGACCTTCAACCCCCCCAAATCCCAACATGCAACCCCCCCAAAAAGTCAAACTCAACAGGCCCAGAGAAGGGTAATCCACGGGGACCTCCTCCAGTTGGGCTCGGGACATCACAGGTGGAATCCCTAGGGCCACGGTCCGGGGTGTCTTCACTAAAAGTACATTCATACCCCCGATACCTGAGTGTCTGTGTCCCCTCCGGCACCATCGGCCATGCGATCCCGGGTTAGGCCGCTCCGGAGCTCTGCTGGGAAGAAGCCAATGTCACTGAAGCCACTGACGCCACTGCTGCACCCCTCTCCTGCAAGCTGAGATTGCGGTCCGGTCCCCCAACGTCCCTCTCCGGGACCACTCTGTGCCAAGAGGAGGACCGTCGCCGCCTCCGGGAAGGGGAGACGCCCGTTGCCAACGGAGGGTCCGGGTCATCGATGCCAAGAAGCTCCTTTGCTGCCTGAAGGGAACGGATCTGTACCAGTCTATTTTGCCATCTGAAGACGATTCGGAAGGGGTGACCCCATGAGTAGGAGATGTTATGATTTCTCAGGAATGCGGTCACCGGGCGAAACTCTCTTCTTTTCTGGAGTGTAGAAGCCGCCAGGTCCTGGTACAGTTGGGGACGGTGCTCACGGAATTGCAGGGACGGGAGGTCCCGCGCCTTTCGTAGGATGCGCTCTTTTAGCTGAAAATCATGCACACATACCAGAATGTCCGGGGGTGGGCCCCCTCCTCGCCTGGGCAATCCCACCCCGTGAACTCTGTCCATCCTGATGTCCTGCAGATCTTCCTCTCCAAGAATCTGTAAGAAGAGTGCCTGGACATAACCTCGAAGGTCGCCTGCCTCACCATCCCACGGCACCGCCCGTATGCGGATGTTGTTCCGGCGGGAACGGTTCTCCAAATCCTCCGCGTGGGCCTGTAGGTCCAGATTCTGCTCCGTAAGTTGGATCACGTCCTGCTGCAGCTGGTGGACATCATTCGCCATGCTCAAATCGTGGTCTTGCAGCGTGGCCACTCGTTCACCGATTCCATCGACATCCCTGCGCACTTCGCGAAGATCCGATGCCAGCTGAGTTCGGAGCTCAGAAATGTCCTCCTTGATTGAAGTGAAAAGTTCCGTCATGAAGGCCTTAGTAGCGGGGGCCTCATCGTCCGATCGCCCGGAGGACGAGCTAGGTCCCGGCGATGCCGGTTGCTGGGGTCCCTTAGGTTGACCCTCTTTGCCGGGTTTCCCCTTGCGCTGCGAGGAGGACATCTTCGCGCCCCTATTCCTGCTGGGGGCCAGTCCGTCACAGGGAATCACCCCTTCGTTGGGACCGTGTCCCGGGCCAGAATACTGCTCAGGAGTCTCCCTACGGCTCCCGGCTCTGCGATGATGTCAGGAATCCAATCCAAACGTCGCTCCACGTCGTCGTCTTCAGCTCACCTCCACACACCCGCTGCACTTGAAGCATAGGGGAGACCGACGACCAGTCATACAGCACCACCAATTCGAGCTCCGTGTGCCGTCAGGATTCAGGCCAGGTCAACGTGCAGAGCCCCCAAAGTAGCGACGGGGTCCAACGGGAACGATCGTCGCAGTAGACCGGCTCCTCCACACCTTGCTCTACAACCTATGGCACTCTCCAAGGTCGCCGAACAGTTCTGCAGGTGACTGTCGTGCAGCCCCAAGATCCTCACCGCTCGAGCGTTGCCTTGCCCCCCAGTAGCCTCCCGGTGCGGCACGGGATCAGAACACGCTCCGCAGCACGTGACCCCCCGGAGACCAGGAGCCCTTCGGGGCGCAGTCCGACGGTCCGCCCTTCCCACTTGGAGTTGCTAGGCCGCGGGTCCCAGGACAGTGCCCCACATGTTGCTGGAGGGCCTGATTGCGTCCTCTACACTCCCAGTGTTCGGGCCCCAGTCGGGGCTCATCGCGCCGACCAGAGTAAGTCTCCTCCTCTCCAGGCCGTCAGTACGCCACCACACACTGCGGGCAGGGCTCCGGCCGCCTCCAGGCCGCAATACCCGGGCTCGCGTAGGGCACGCGCCGGGGGGCAGGCTCTCGCGGCAGTCCGGGACCCGCAGGCTCCAAACGCCGCCCACACCAAAACATGCAATCCGCCGGCGGGCTGGGTCTTCTCCCACGAGACCGGGGGTCTATAGCCAGTACTCCTACAGAGTTTCAGTTGCCGGGTCTCTTCCACGCGGTCCGCCGTGCACCGCGGCTCACCGCTCCGTCCCCCGGCTTCCAATGCGCGCCGTTTCAAGTCCGGAGCAACACCGAGCTCACCCCCGCCACAAGCCCAGGGTTGCCGGTCGCCTCGGTCTCCAGTGGTCACAGGCAGTGCTGGAGGCTGAGAAGGAGCCCGGGATCGGTGCTAATGAATGCTTTTAGAAGGCCCGGCGCCGGAGGGGACTGAAAACGCGTCCTACTCCGTCGCCATCTTGGCCACGCCCCCCTTAATTCTAGTTTTAAGATCCAATTAACTAGCAGCATGATAAAAGCACAAAATATTGTTAAAAATGTAAGTATGCGAATGTTCAACCCAATTGACTAGATACTTCCAAGTTCGTATCCCCTTCTTCCTCGCCCTATATCCCTTTCACATATATATAGCTTCTCCAGATTATATGTAACCAACAAACGGGCTAGGCATTATTGAACGGTGGGAGGTGCCGGGTCCAACCAGGCTGATGCAATGCATAATCTGTACACAGCCATTTCTGTTCTTAATATAGCACCTCCGCCCTCTACTTTCAAACTGGGTATGCCCAGTAGTATTAATGAGGGGGTTACATCAACATGAATTTGTAGTTTCTTTTATTAAAAATTCAATAATTTCTTTGATTAATGACTCAAGCTCTGTACATGTAGGAAACATATGAACTAAGTCTGCTTTGTATAGCGCACAACGTGGACAATGCACTCCTTTCCTCTCACTCCCTTTGGCTATCCGACACGGTATATAATACAGCTCAAAGCAGGTTTTATAATACTGTGCTTGGAGGTTAGAAGTTATAAAAATCGCTTGAGTGTTTCAAAAGGCACTCTGAAAGGCTGCATCAGTAATATTTAGTTTCTCTTGCCACTTAGTGGAGTACCTGTCCAAATCATCTTTCATATATTCATTGAGCAATCAATGCACGGTCCCAATACTGGAAAGAGTAGGCAGCATTATGTTATGTTACACCACAAAGGGGTATGGTAATTCAGCCTCCCCAGTTCCAATAGATGGCGTATAGATGCCCATACCTTAAAAGCCATAAGCAAAGTCTTAAAACATACCCTTTTGTAGTAGCCATAATCTGGCTGGCACCATAGGCACCGCAATCTTCCATATCTTAAATGAACTCTATTGTTTGTTCAATGATATTACAATGTATTCTAAATCAATAAATACAATTATAAACTGTAATTAAAAAAAATATTTAATCATTCATTTTCTAATAATTAACAAAATGAGTAAACTAAAGTACTATCCATCAAACCCCCAATACAGCCCAGTATCCCAAAAAATGGGAAAAAGTAATATAATATCAATCAATAAGAATGAGAAGGGGTCGGGGCTTGTGCGCCAACCAAGATGGCGGTGATCCTATGAGCTCCAGTATGACACCGAGAATTTGTTTACTTTGAAGCCATCAGTCGCCCCGTTTATGGACCCTCATCAGTCCTATCTTCCTTCTGGATAGGTTACTGCACCTGAGGATCCCCTTAATTTTATTCCAGGCACTCGCATTTTGATGGACGCACTCTTTCTGATCTTCATGCGAGTGGGAACCTTTTTGTACAGTGCATCGCTTGTTTTTATACTCTTGGCATGACGGTGACTTTCAGGTATTTTTGATCTTCACCTTTATCTCTACGAGGTCTCCTGAATGACTTCCTTATATCTGGTTTGCCTCACCATATATTTGTAATTCTCCTATGAAAGTTTGCTCTGCCCCTATGGCCTCTATTTTAGGCAGCCGCTTGGAATATTTGCAAATTTAGTGTACCTCATGAAAAATACCAAGCAGTCTTTGGTAGGCTATTAAAGTGCTCAAGGATGCTGCAGTGCCCAGAAAGTAATAGAATAATCTGAGGAGGTGTGTGAGGGGTTGCAGATCAGCACTACAGGGACTATTAAGCCACCAGGGTAATCGTGCCTCTCTCTGGCACAGCACACAGGGAAGCGAAGGTTAATTTTGTTGTGCTTGTATTTAACCCTGGGCGTAGTTCGCGTATTAGCGCTTCGTGTAGCTACGCGAAGTGCACTTCGCACTACGCAAGCTACACATAGCTACGCGAACTGCGTACTGTGGTAGGGAAAATGCTGTTCGCACTAATTGCACAGTGCCGGATGCTTGTCCCCATGGTGCAATCATTGCAAATGGCATCTTGCACAGTGCAAGCGGTCGTTTTCTGCCGCTCAAGTAGATTTATACTCGAACGGCAGCTTTCTCAATGCGGACTGGTAGTTTCTCAATGAGAACCCTGACCTACCCACGTTGAGAATCTCGGCGGGATGTATATTTTCCACGCTCGCAATCGGCAACTTGATGTTGCTGATTGCGAACGCGGAGAAGTCTCACCAGGATGTGGATTTTGCTCGATCGCTCACGGTCGCCAACTTGACGTTGAGGACCACGAGCAAGCAAAAAATGCACGGTACGTGTTTTTGCACAGTGCTGCGTGTAATTTGCGACACGCGTAGTAGCGCAAACTACACATGCTCCACAAGCGTAGCCTAGTCCTCACCCAGGGTTACTTGTATCCAGTTTTTTCTCTCTAATTGTACTTGTGTTGTGATCGCTTACCCCTAATTTATGGGTGGAACAAAATCTCCCCAGAGGTTTCATATGCTACTTCATGTGATATCTGATCATGTCCCAATTCTGGCTTCCCTAGATATCTCTAATATTGATTCTAAAATGGGCAGATGGAAGTTGTATAATTCATCATTTTCTCATAACCAATTTATTACTGAAGCTAATACATTCATACAAGAATGTTTCACTTTAATAACTCTGATGACACATCTGTTGTAAATAATTGGGATCAATCTAAAGCTTCATTTAGAGTTTTCACTATTGCTTACTCTGCCAGGAAGTAAAGGAATGTAAGTGGTCAACATGTCATTCTATTAAACCAAATCAAGCTACTTGAAAATAATTACTTTACCTCTAGGTATTCGCCTGTGCTTCATGAGTCCATTAAAGTTAAGTTAGCCCTTATCAAGCTTGCTACTGTTGATACCTATGATATTCTGCTTAAAATTAAATCTAAATTTCATGGTGGTCAGAATAAAGCTGGTAAAATGTTTGCTAATTATTTTAAATAAAAACAGAATGTAAGGCTATTGGATCCACTACTAATTAATTAGATGGTTCTGTATCAATTTCCAAAGCTGATGTATCTCATTCTTTTCAATCATGTTATAAAACATTATATACTGAGGATGCTTCCTCTCTGACTCATAATCTCCAAATCCTTTTTAATGATCTCCCTCATCAAACTTCCCTTAAAGACACATTTGCTGAACTGGAGAATGGTATTACCCTTCAGGAATATATAGATGCAATTAAATCCCTGAAGAAAGCTAAGTCATCCAGCCTGGATGGGTTTTCTATTGACCTTATGGCATCTTTGTCTCAGTTCTTTGCCCTCAAGTTATTAGAACCTTTCAATTCTTTTATTTTTGACTCCAAAGTTAGTGGTTATTTTTTGGAAGCACTAATAACCATCATTCCCAAACAAGACAAGGACCCCACATTTTGTAACTATCGACCTATTTCTCCTATTAATTAGAATTGTACGATCTTTGCTAAGATTCTAGCTTCCCGATTTGAATCTGCTGTCACCCTTTATGGTAAATCTGATCAATCTGGTGTTCTAAAGGAAAGACTTGCTTCACAAAGTGTTAGATTTTTCTTCAATATAGTCGGTCTAGCTGCAAAATGTAACTCTCCACTTGTGGTTCTCTCCCTGGATGCTCAAAGGGTTTTGAATGTATTAATTGGCAATATATGTTTATCACCCTAAGTTGGTTGGGTTTTGGACCAAAATTCATTTATTTGATCAAATTATAATATTGTCACCTCAGGGCTAGTTTTTTTGTTAAAGGTTGTTTTTATCCCCATTTTGATTTGCATAGAGGTGCCAGACAAGGCTGCCCCGTTTCTCCTTTGTTATTTGTTATTTTTGGAACCCATTTTGGAACGGATCCACTGGGATACATTTATATCTGGCTTCAAGCATGGTTCTCTGGAAGTTAAGTCATCTGCTTCTTAACATGATATTCTAATATACATGTCAAATCCCCTACCTTCTCTGGGCCCATTTTTAAAAGAAATCTCCTTATACTCCAGTATCCCTGGTTTTAAAGTTAATTTCAATGGGCCCGATTCACAGAACTAACTTAAGACAAAATCCTAAACTTACTACCATTTTCGAGTCCTGTAACTCCACCTTATCCTGAAAATGAATAAGCCTACCTGCCTGATATGTGTGGATAACGCCACCCGGGGGACAGCCCAGGAGAAGTGATTCTGCTGCTCAGGGTCCCGAAAGTACACATCGGACTGTAGCCAAAAGACGAGCTCCGTGAAAGGCTGGGCTCCAATATGGTGGCTCCGGCCTGCTGAGGAGAGGAAGCAGAGAGGGAGGACCCGGAGCCTCTTCCAAAATAAAGGCCTTCCGAAAACTGAGAGGCCTCCTGGGAATACAGTGAAAGGAGTGGCTAGCTGGAGGTGGAGCCTAAACTCGAAGCCAGGGAGCGTGGCCTAGACTGCAGGAGGGGACTCTATTCCTTACCGCAGCACCTCAGTGCTGAGCTGGATGTCCGTCAGATGAGCGCATTGTTCCTCGGAGTGCCTGTTGTTGGATCGGCCAGTCTGATAATGGGTACTGGTTAGGAGGTCCCGGCGATTGAGGACCACAGATCGCAGACCCTGGTTGGCCCAGCAGGACTCGTGAGGCAGAGGCGGCGCATAGTGGGAACACCCAAGCAGACAGGGCGATCAATAGGATCTGGCCACCACTGGGATATATACCAAAGAATCACCATGGCGCATGGTGTGGGTCATAACCTGGATATAATTTACTGTTGGAGGAGCTGCCACAGATGTACAAGCAGCCACTCCCCTATACCTGCACAGAGCTGAGTACACACCATGGGAGTGCCTGCCACTGGTGGGGCCAAGAAAGATTTGAGGCCCAGGCGCATAATATAATTGAATGGACAGGGGAGTGGCTGATGTAGTGAGTCATGCTTGAAGTGGGGCTATGCATCGCCCCTTACTTCCTTTAGTCACTACTGGAGGACCCGATGTAAGTAACGGGTGTTTTAACCCCCCAAGATTAACATCACAAAAGCCCACCCCGCTCTCATACTACACTGTAGGAACCGGTGACTTGTGGGGCCAGAGTGCACACAGTGGGGAGTAGCATGCCTGGGACACTGGGAAGCACACCTGCTGGACCCCTCTATCTCCCCCTGGCTAGTGCGCAGTGCTGAGATCACAGGACTTGCTTGGCTACGGACGGTGCTCCAAAAAGTACATACCTAGTTAAGATGGGAAAGGACAAGGCAAATACAAAGAGAGTGTCCTTAGACCGTGGAGAAGATGCTGCCCACCAACAGCAGGAGCAACCAGGATTGACAATTCTGGTGGACCTGGTACAACAGCAACTGACCAGAATTCTGAAAGCTATTGCAGACACCAAGGCCACCCTCCATCAAGACATCAGTACAGTGTCGGTAGGTCAGGCATTGCTCAGAGCTGAACACCACAAACTAGCAGAAAGGGTAAAAACCACGAGTTGTCAGATAGCAAGTAAGTTTTAGACGCTACCACAGGCGCGCGGCTTCCTTCCTCCTTTCTAATAAATATGTCCAATTGAGCTTAGCAAGGAATAATATCGGAACGCAATGCATCTCATAATTGGGGCATCTTATGGCAGGTCAAGCCTCGCAGAGAGAGCTTGTGTTTTTCAATCATAATTTACAGACGAGGGTCATCTCTTCGAACTGATAATGAGTAGCGAGAAAGGCTTTGTATTACTCCTTGCTTACTGCCGAGAAATAATAACTGTTTCTTGCTACAAATAATGGTAGTTAAACACTATCGGGAATCAGGGAATTGACTTCTGCATGACGTTGTCTTTTTTGCAATAGAAGCTGATGTGAAGAGTTTCCCCCTCCACGGACTCATGAAGATGGGTCACAGGAACAATGTAGTAAGTCACAGTAATTAAGCAGGACTGTACAAATCAATCTGACAGCCTTCAGGCACTAAAAGCGATTATATAATAGCTTCCCTAAGAGGAATGTTAGAAAGAAACGTAATTTGAAGTTTGTGTTTCTATACAGATCCTGATGTGAAGGTGTTTCCTTCCATGTGCTTAGGAAGAAGTTTGGAACATAAACAGAGTAAGTCTAGATGAGCATGAGTGTTGTAGGCATTCTGTAAAGTCCTCGCATCATTTAGGCACGATATGTAGACATTGTTTAGGGAGGTACATTCATTTGGCTTCCAGGTACTTTCTCAAAGGAAAACTTTTGTTTTTAACACTACTGAAACATACTGAACATGGGCAAGAATAATAACCCAGGATTTAGGTGCATCATGCCCTATGAGTGCTTTCTGACAATGTGTGAATGCCTCATTTTTTTGTAAGCAAAATGTCACTACTAATAAATTGGTAGGAAGTGACGGAGATTCGAACTTGCCCCCCCTTTTTCTAGATCGGGCAAGGATGGGAATCTGCACATATGGATTTGTCTGTGTCACTGGGTAGGTGTGGGGTAGTGTAATGACGATAAAAAACCTTTTGGATAACATTACAAGTGAGGATTATGTATAATTGTTCATTACCTATGTATGTTGTTGGTCTCTTTCCAGATTCCATATCCCTCCGAGAATAGAGGGCGTGCACCTGAGTTTTGCCAGTGTAACGACTTCAAGCTGGTAAACGGGTAGTACATATAAAAAAAATTCCGCCATTGGTGAGTAGGCTCTTTAGGATGTGCCCCCTCCTTTGGGTGAGAATACATCACTGGTCCTGAGGAATGCTGAGTCGATTTGGACTCAATAGCTGAAACATGTCGACCGTTTTTTAGGACAGGGGGTTCAAATTTACTTAACCCTCATATGTCCGATTTTTTAACTTCTGGTTTTAATTGAGTTTGAATCACCCCTCTATTAAAAGTGTTGGTTGGGGGAGTGGTCTACACTCATTTTAACTCGCACATTTTCTGTTGTTTATAACACGTACTAACAACTGGAACCCAATGAAGACAAAGGGCTACCTACCGTGTGTAGGTGCCTGAGGGTTCCTTTTTTCCTCACTGTGAATCCTTGCCTTATCTTTGTGACATATTTTATGTTTTTACACAGGACACGTACGGGTAATGGTGGTAAGGATAGGTGGCCTCACCCCTTCTACTACTGTCCCCCCTTTTTTTATATTATAGTTTAGATAAAAATAAAAACCACAAAAGCCTCAATCAGAGACCTTACTCCTGCACAACAGGCACTAGCACCCCAAGTCACAGAACTTACTGATGGGGTTTGTGCATTTGAACACAGGACTGAGGATGCAGAAGAATAAAACTGAAGGAACAATATCAAAGTGGTCGGAGTACCGGAAGGGACAGAGGGGGGAGATATGATTGCCTTTCTAGAACCTTGGTTGCGAAACACAGTGGCGCCAACTGCTGTTGTGACATTCAACACACTTGAGGGGGCGCATAGGTTCCCCGCTTGCACTTCTGAACCAGGACACCCACCGCGACCCATGGTGGCTAAACCTCTTCATTATTGAGATTGTGATGTCCTCCTATAAAAAGCACGCTCTGATGGCCAATAGCAAAGTCTCTATCTTCCCTGATTATCCTGCAGAAGTGCAAAGGTGAAGAGCCTCTTTCCTGGAACTCAAAAGAGCACTGCTCTTAATGTTCCCTGCCGGACTCTGCATAATGCGCGAAGGGAAGACGTATTTCTGCAACGATCCTGAGGCTTCCTGGGAAGGGCTTGAATCCTACAAAACTGGGGGAACACCCGAAAGATGAACATCCTTCATGAATAAAGACCCATGGTTCAGGAAGAGGACAAGAAAAAAGCCCAAGCTGAGACCATCTAAAAAAAACACAAGTCCCTCCCAAATGGACAAGGAGAGCGCTGCAGCAGTACAGGCAGTGGCCAACATCATGAATGAAAAAGAATCTTTCTCTGAACCTGGTTCCCGCTCCTCTATGGGGACCGGAGACTCGACTCTGATGCCTCCCGTGCTGATAGTGCCAGGTTGCCTGGGATCACACAGAGAACGGCGGACAGCCTTTTAACTGTTGGATTTCCCCAGGCAGGGTAGCTCACCGAGAAGCTTTGGAACATTTTGTTAAAACTTAACCTGAGCAGACTGGGGGACTTTGCTGACCAGGCCGGAACGAATTGGCGAATACTTGACTATGCACGTCCAGAGGCCAACCCCTTTGTGGAGGACCATACTTCTCATAGGTTGGAATCTCCAGATGACCATGATGATCTGTTTGCAGTTTGGGTGGCTGGTCGTTGCCAGGCTGCTCTGTGGTAAAGGGAGTTTTGTTTTGCTGGGGTTTCTGTTGCTTCATTTATGTTATAATTGCAGAGGAGGTCCTAACTTATGGTATCGGGTATGGCCTATGGGGCATGTAGAGCTGAAAAAGACACCTGATGATGGAATCCCCACGTGATTCATTAAAATTCCTTATGTGGAACATTAGAGGGCTGGGCACTGACCCAGAATGACATAATAAACATGGGTATTTGCTGTGGAGGGCAATTCAGATAGCCATGCTACAAGAGACACACCTATCTGCCAATGAGGCTGGGAAACTGTGCAGAAGATGAAGAGGGCAAGTATTGCAGCCTCATATTCTGCATATGCCAGGGGAGTGTTAATTTGGATACAGGCCGGAGTACCCTTTGAACCCTGAACACATTAAAGATAAAGAGGGTAGATATGTACTATTGCAGGGTAAACTGTTTGGGTTTGAGGTTATCCTGGGTGTCTGTGCCCAAAATCAAGATCAGGCCTCCTTCCTCTGGAATCTCACCACTCCTATGGCCGAAATGGCAATGGTAGACATGCTCCTGGGGGCAGACTTTAACTGTGTCGATGATCCTGCTCTAGATCATTGCCATCCCTCTTTGCCAGTAACCCAGGCTCATTGCACGACAGCAGGGTTCTGAAACTGGGTGGGACACTAGGGGCAAGCGGACATTTGGAGAACACAACACATGAGAGACAGAGACTACTCGTACTACTCTCTCATGAATCACTTACATACCAGGCTAGACTCCTTCTTATGCACCCTTGACCTGGGCAGCTCTGCCACCCACAGAGAATATTTGGGGTGCATGCTCTCAGATCAGAGACCTTTGTTGTTGACCTTTAAACAGGTGGGGGTGTGCCCACAGATACCACTATGACATCTTAACACATTGATGCTAGAAGCTTGTTTTAAAGAAACCAAGAGAGATGCAATAGACACATACTTCTCTAATAATAAGCGAATGGCATCCACAGCACAAGTGGATTGGGGGGTATTCAAAGTAGTGATAAGGGGCCACTGCCTGGGACAATCAATAGGGGCACAGAGAGAGCTGCACCAGGAGTTGGAGGACCTGGAGAGTAAGATACATGTGCTGGACGTTGTGCAGGGAACTAGTTCATAAGATGCTCTACGAGAGGCACAAATACTATATCACTAGGCACTTGCGAGGCTGAGAAGTCATGACTATAATGGGTTTTTTACTAAAGTACAAGAAGGGGAGGGGAGGCCTGGTAAATTACTCTGTCCATGACCCTGAGGTGATTAATGACCTCTTTCGAGACTACTATGTAGCTTTCTACGGGGCACCCGGCCGGCCTCCCCAGAAGAACAAAGGGAATTTCTGACAGCACTAGAGATTCAAGCGATGGATCCACAAGGGGGGGAAGAGCTAGGGCGTCCCGTGACAACACTGGAGATTCGGGGGGCTGTAGGTAGTATGGCCACCAGGAAAACTTCAGATCCTGATGGCCTCCCTGCAGATTTCTACTCGGTATATGCCTCACGATTGACCCCCGCCTAGAAACCCTATATTCAAAATCTCTAAGACTAGGCCACCTCCCAGAAACTACATGGGACGCATTATTGATTCCACTCCCTAAGACGACCACTGTTGGGGCTTGAGTTGTAGATTTTTAACCACTTTCCATGCTTAACATGGAGTTTAACATTCTCAGCAAAATCATGGCGCTCCGTCGAGTCCCATATATGCCTACTCTGTTACATGGAGATCAGAATGGGTTTATCCCATCCCAGAACGCATCATACAACTTACGGAGGTTGTTCCACCCCGATATAAGGCTTACACCACAAGCTGCCCCACTATCGATAGACCTAGAAAAGGCCTTTGATACAGTAAGAGGGGAGTATTTGATTGAAACCATGAGATGTATGAAGCTGGTTGAAATGGGTGACAATGCTCTATGGAAAACCTACGACACGTGTCATGAGAGGAAAAATAGTATCCATACAATACGAAATCTTCCATGGCACACAACAGGGCTGCCCACTGTTGCCCCTCCTGTTTACCCTAGTGACCGAGCCCCCGGCGGTATTGTACAGACAAGGGGGTGAATTACTAGGCCTAACTGTGGGGGGACAGACCCACATTATCTCCTATATGCAGACGACCTCTGGATCTATCTTAGTGACGCAGAGACAGGTTCTGCCACTGCGCTGGACCTGCTGGAACAGTTTGAACGCCTATCGGGACTGAACGTTAACAGGAGTAAAACCTATTTATTCCCTGCAATGGTAGAACTGCCTTGCCCCCTGGTTCTCCCTGTGGGACTCTACTGGGCCTCCCCACCTTTAAATACCTGGGAATTCATATTTTCTACTCCTTTGATGATCTACGTGATGGAAATCTCAGAAGGGCTTTAAGATCGCTACGGTAATGTGTCCCCTTCTGGTGCTCCCTCCGGTTACCAATTATGGCCCAGATCGCCCTGTCTAAGATGGTTATGCTGCCACTCTTGCTATATTTTTTCATTAATCTCCCCATCACCATTCCTGCCACGTGGTTTAGACAGTTAGATACACCAATGAGGGATGTTATATGGGAGAAAGAATGAAGGAGGGTATCCTTCACAACACTGTAGCGCCCCATGACCAAGGGTGGTTTGGGGGTGCCAAAATTCGAGCTCTATTTCCTGGCCTCTCAACTGTAGTGGTTGGTACAATGGCTAGAGGGTACGGGCCCGAAGGGGATGGATAAGACAAATTCTGGAACTTGTAAAGACTTGCTGTTTGCCAAAATGCTTGACGCAGCAGTGGTCATCCCCCAACAATACCTGTTACAGACCCAAGCACAACAATGCTGGAAACACTGTATGGGTAAAGTGGCAGAGTCCCCTTTGTATACCCCGGTCCTGCCTTTGGTTGGCCTACCACATGGTAATCCCAAGACGATATTCACCCTTGAACAAATGAAAACCTGGACTGAGGTGGGGCTGGACACAGTGGGAGACTGCTACCAGCAGTCTACCTTGGCCCCCTTTGCAGAATTAGTCAAGAGTTTCGGCTTCCAGCCTGGTCTGGTTCTGGTGTATGAAACTGTAGTGCAAACATTTAGGGAGCTATGGGGTGAGGGCAGGGAAGAACCCACAACACATGCAGTCTTACACTCCACACTTACTGTCAGGACTACGAGGCACCAAGTAAAATAGTTCTGTGCCTCGCTGTTGGAGATGTCAAACACTCCCCATCAAAGCTCCGAGAATGCTGGGAATATATTTTGGATAGGGAGCTATCTGACCCGGAATAGGTTAGGGTTATCTCTTATCCTAAAGAGGTCTACCGCAACACTAGGCTCAAATACACACAGTTTAATTATATTCACATGACCTACATGATGCCTCATAGGATCAGGATCGCCTACGAGGGCAAAATGCGTAAATGTCCGAGATGTGATCATAATGACACAGATTTTACACACATGACCTGGGGTTGTCCCATGCTGCGAGGGTTTTGGGGAAAGGTACTGGAACTGATAGGGGTGCAGTTAGGGGTACATTAGAACCTACGATCAAGGTCTGCCTGCTGGGGCTATTCCCCCGCTGCCTAAGCATAAGATGGGAAATAGATTTTTGGACCTTGTCCTGGGCCTCGCTAAAAGGAAGATAGCAATGACCTGGAAAACGGCGATTGGACCTATGATTGAGGCATGGAAGCAAGATGTGACACATTGGGCTGGAGCAGAGGGTAGAGTCATAGCTAGGGAAGAGAGGAGGGGGCTCAGGCAGCGCCCAATTGCAGAGCTCTGGAGGGAGGTCCTGGAAGCCAGGGAAAACCCAGAGCGCAACAGGGGTGAAGGAGCACGGAGCGGTGAAAGCACACAATCTGATGAAGAATGTAACCAGCCACCTGAAGTACTTGATAGGAATACTGCCATAGCTAAAGACTGAGGAATGTATTGGTGAATATCGCGGTACCACATGAGGAGCTAGCCAGCAGACAATTGACCTCCCCTGGTGGACTATCTGCCCCAGTATACCTGCGGTACAGGATAAATACCATATTAGCCAGTGGCCAAATAGTCAGCAGTAATAGCAAGTGGCTCCCCCCATGCACAACACCATGCCTTCCAATTTACTATGTATGCTCATATAGTGTTATAGAATAGAATGGACCTTCCTTGCACAGTTGGTTAGATAATAAATGCTTTACTTTCACTGTTTTATCAAATCTGAGTGATCACCCCCTGTAGGCTCCCTTTACTATATATAGTAGTAAACCATACTCCAATTTCCCACAAAAATATGGACTGGGGTACTGTCGAATGACGAAAGAATGCATAAACCTGTGTATGATACTGTTCAATCGTGTGACGTGAGATTTATGCAATATATGCATCAGAAATCCTGATTGAAGATAAATTAAATGGCAATAAAATTATGTTTGAAAAATAAATCAGTGTATATTTGCCAACACTAATTTTACGTAGTGTCCATCCAAGATTAAATACCTTGGTATTTGTTTTTCTTTAACTATACAAGAAACACTCTGTCATAATTTTGTTATGTTAAAATTCAAAATACAAAACATATTTTCCGCTTGGTCTCCGCTATATTTATCTTGGTGGGCAAGATTTGACTCTATCAAAATGATGATTGTACCACATAGTCTATATAATACTTCCATGTTACCTTTTAAAATTCCTAATTATTATTTTAAACAACTGGACTCCATTTATACAAAATTTCTTTGGAATAATAAACCTCCACATATAGCACTTCCTAAGCTTAAGCATCTGAAACTTGAAGCGAATGTTCAATTTCTAGATTTTAAGTTGTACCATACCTCTTTTCTAATTAGACAATTTTATGCCTTAATTTCTGATTTTCAAGATAAACTGATACCAACGTATATTGATTTTGAGCAATCGCTGTTGCATGATTTTTTCATTTAGAGATATTATTTATATGTTTAACGGTACTTTCATCTTCAATAATCCCATTTAAAAAAAATCTAGTTATTTATTAAACAGACAACTATTTGATAAATGTACTTTCCTACAGTGTTTCTTGCATTCTTCAATTTGGTATAACACATTTTTTAAGTTTCATAAGAGATCCTTATATTTGAAACATTGGAAGGAAAACGTATAATCTAAGTACACCAATTTATAATTGGCAAGTCTATTGCCCCTTTCGATTATCTACAAGCACAGTATCAATTGACTTACTCCTTTATAGATTGCTATAAATTAATTTCACATTCTCTTGACAGCTTTTTCAACAAATTCTGCATAGAACCTGACTCATTAATACATGTGTCAGCAAATGAGATTACCCTTGGGCATATTTACTATAGTGCAATCACACACAGATAAATAACAAAATGCAACAATATAAACTCACATGCAGCAAACAAAGAGGCAATGTAAAAAACATATATAAAAATATATTTCACAGTTTATTCAAATTAGGTGCAATTAAACCAATATGGTTCACAGTAATAGTATCTTTCCAAAAAACAAAATATTAAAAACAGTTAGAACTGATCCAATAGCACAAAAAAGGGACAGATTACAGAAAGGAGAAATTAATTCCTATTCAGAAAACAAGGAGATACACAATCATGAGATCAATTCCGTTTTTACATCAGAATTAATGTCTCTCAATGCTTAAAGTATTTCTCCTTTTTCTGAGCATCGACGCGTTTCGGTGGGCACTTATAATATAGCCAACACCTTCTTCAGAAAAACAATATAACCATCCCATAAAATCTGCAATTAAAAATTATATACAATTAGCACCATTAAGGTGTAACAATACACAATTGCAAATACATATCTTTCAACAAAGCCTCGTCATTTATACATATCACATCATAGCATCAACAATCATAACAAAGACAAACACTAATAGCAGCATAACATTTATATGATAGAAACATGTCGAAAGCATGTCATAGTTTTTCGTGCAATTCATCAATTTAGGCAAGACTGATACCTAGATTACTCTAGCATTATGATACAGTGTATTCTTTCCACTATTATATAAGCAACAGATACCTGGGGTATAAACAGATCAAATAAACATCTATATCCCAGGTCAGATAACCATCAATACCAAACTTGTAATTTGTAAGAATCTGAAAGATTAGAATGGTCATACATTGCTTAAAACTCTGTTGCACACAATAACTAGAAAGCATGTAAACATATAAGCCTCTTCTACGAACGAAAGATGGACTCAAATATTGTCGTCATTCCACTATGTGGCTCTATTACTTATCCTTGTTAGTTAGAGCTTTCCATCCATTCTTGTTCACGGGTTCAACCTGGAGAAGGGATCATTAAGTAATCTATGCCTATAATATGCTGCGACAGTCAGCAAGATGTGGATGATAACTCATAGTATGTATCACTAAATAGCTCTAATATCTATAAACGTGCATCACTAGAGAAAAGAATGTATATATACCTTCTAGTACCTGCAAATCAGGGAATAGCTTCACTAGTTACTAAGCAGCGCTCCGAGCTTTATTTCTTCCCACTAGGAAGAACTGACGGTGTAGGTCACAGAAAATCCACAAGCGATTTAGTACAGGTCCTAAAGGAACCACACCGGCCAGTGAAATCCACAGACTCCTAGGTAAAAAATCTAGGCAAGGCACCCAGGAGCACTGAAGATGCAATCCAAATGAAATCAAATTCACCACGTCAGCCGAAAAGATTGACAGGCACTGGCTTTGGTCCTAGAGCCTTTCCCAGGCAGCATCAGACCCAATCAGGGAACATGCCACAGAAACGTTGACTTTAACCTTTCTGCCATTATCTAGATGCCACTGGGGAGGAGTTCAAGTAGGGGAACGAGGGCAGGTCCAAAGGTGTGGTCACATGACTTGAAAGCCAAGCAGTGGGCTCTGCAAATGGCTTAGGTATAAGCATAAAAATACATCCCTATAAAAACAACTCCTGTTGGGGGACAAAGTGTGGCAGCTATCACACAGTGAGAAAAACAGTGCATTCAAATAAATACATTTCACATAAAATGTGGTAAAGCTAGATATGCCACTAAAAACAACATTATTTAACCGCCTATGCAGTCAGTCATAGTGGTAGGCAGAAATGTAGGCCGGAAAGTACATGCAGCTCAGAGAGATCCACAAATTGTGGGTAATGTGCTAAAGAATGGCAGCAAACCGTGCCAGCAATATATTCCTGTGTAAGTGTGAGCAGATATATGTATTGTTCGAATGCCCATGCCTTAGCCATTGACTTTAGTTCTGAAAATATAAAGCTGTATTTTTAACCCTTATTGTTATTGAATTCTCGAGAAATAAGTGTTCTCCGTTGCTCTTGGCTCCCCTCTGCGTTTCTCCCAAACAACACACTTATTCAGCAAAACATTCATATCATAACAACAGCACAAACTGCACTAAATTCTTATTAAAATAGGTTCACAATACAGCTCGGGGTTTCTCATTTCAATATCACATTCTAATAAAGCTTGCCTACACCTCACCCTACAACAAACAACACTGCTTAGTAAGGTACTCTGCCCCAGCAGCAAATGTGGAACAAGTCATACTCATAGCTAACCCTACACCAATAACCATACACCATACTGCACAACAGGGCTCTATGCTATAAAGTTAGCTAAGTGTTTGCCACCTCAACATGCTGAAAAACGTTAGCAAAAAGCATTGGCAATGTAAAAAGGCGAGAACTACAGGCTTTGCTAAAGCTTGTATAGGCGAAGAATGTAGGGTGAATTCCAAATGAGGATAATTACGAAGCCTTGTAGAAGGGCTTGGTCAAACATTTTAATTTTCATGACCATTGGCCATCCAAATATAGAAAAAAGGCATATTCACTGCACACAAAGCATAGACTGCAAGACATCCGTACTTTGTCCTAATGGCATGCTTCATTGCAGGGCAGGCTTTAGGGCAGTGCGACTGGTGCAGCCGCATTGGACACTGACCTGTGGAGGGGGCACTGCCCTCGGGGCGGAGGCTGTATTTAGCAATAACTTATGATTGGGGACATGCGTGACACTTATGGCCGGTGGTAGTGAGAGAAGCCGAGGAGGTGGTCATAGGGTGTGGGGCGTCAAAAATGATTGTCGCACCGGGCTCTACCAGCGCTAAAGCCGTCCCTGCTTCATTGCCAACATTCTGTGCTTAATTGAGTATACAGCAAGTTTGAAAAACATCTACGTTTAAAGTGTGCATCAACGTGTGGAATAAAGGAAGCAAGATTCTGAATAATACAGTTATATGTTCCAGGTCCCGTGATCTGCCACCCAGTGGTGTGAATAAAGACGTTGGAGATGTCAGAGGACATCAACAAAAAATAAATTGTTAGCATTCATGTGAAGCAACACCAGGAGGGACTAGACCAGATACCCCAAGTTCATCTAAAAAATGGCAGCCTTAATCTTGTTTTGAGCTGGGATAGAGTAACCCTGACTTGTTCTCAAAATGCCGAAAGAAAGATGATTATCTAAGAGTGCATGCAATGCCGTGCTTAGTTTGGGTACCTCAAGATTTCTAGCAAACCATTACGATCAAGTGAGTTTCCCAAAAATTACATTTGATGTCTGTAGCCACAGTAACAAACACATGGAAATATACAAATATTACACGATTCAGTCATTTTAAGATGGGATGTAAAGTGTCACAAGAAATAAAGATAATTAAACAGCCACATGAGCTACGGTTTCTAATAGCAACAATTAGAAACTTTTGCAAATAAATAATTTCATAGACATCAACTGACATTTGATTCTAAATGTTGCCAATTAATATGCAATTTTGCATAAACACTGTCTGAATATTTAAGTGACACTCTAGAATACTGTACTCAAATTGTTTCAATGGCATATATTACCTTGTTCACCCATTCCTGTCTCAGCCTGTGTTGTTCAACACCACCAGACAAGCATCCACTGTTAATTCAATAAAGTTGTTTGGGTCATAGTTAGCTATGAGTACCGCTGAGTCATCATCATCTTTTATTTTCTAGAATTCATTGTTTTCATTGGTGCTTGTGATTCTGTGAGGTCTCTCAGAGTGGCGCTGATGGTAATTTTAGTCAAGGAAGGATTGACAGAAGTAACTTGCAATACCCAGAAATGTTCTGATATCATCGGTGTGTTCAGAATGGGGCCCTTGGGTTTCCCACTTTTCCAGCTCGGGTTGCACACTATTTTCTGAGCAAAGGGCGTCCAAAAATGATTTCACTTATAATAGATTACTATTTGTCTAGGTTCTGCACTGGCCCAGAATCTGCCAGTGCAAAAAAGCTTCAACAAAGAAATGCTCATGTTCAGCACAAAGAACAATATCTCATCATATAATTGAAACAGTTTTGTACTGGTTTAATGGTATTTCTCTCTATTTGTAAGATATTTCAGACACTATCAGGGTTCCAATTTCTCAGGTGCAGCACCATCAAATTCTCACCTTCGGGAAACACTGACTGTTTAATCACTAAGAGAGGGGGCTGACGGGGAAAGTGGAGTTACGGTGGTTACTGCAAGTAAAGGGATCTGGAACGAGAGAAGCAGAGATTGAAGATCACTCTTGATTCAATTTCTACCAGAACACAACAATATATTTCTGCTCACACTTATCTGGAACAGACTTTAGTGCTTCCCCTGACAATATTGTTAAGCACTGCTGTACCAAACTAATAATAAACACAGGTGAAACTTTTGATACAACTTTTCAAGCTTAATCATATGATTTTGTATTCTTCTTTCATTTTTACTGACTCGATCTTTGTCCCTTTAATTCAGAAAAGTTCCAAAAGATATTGTTAATTCAAAATATCATTTTTATAACCTAATTCAATGTCACAAACTGTTGTTCTTCGCAGCCATGAACAGAAATTAGTTTACATTCTCTCAGTTTCACATGGTCTTGTAATTTGAGAATGCCTTGAGCTTTAACTATTTAAAAAGTTTGCAAGCAAAGTTTCCACAGAAGTCAAATAGTCCTTCTAGATTGGATTAACCTTGCTGTATAGTTTGATTCCAAAATACAAATCAAGCGAGGGCCCTATTTCCCAATTAGACAGAGAATAAAAGAGTGTCTGTACTTTACTTCCATCTTTTTTCATGTCAGCTGAGGATCTGTGATATATATAAGTATTTACCTAGGTGATAGGTGAGTGAGGCCAGGCCAGGCCCAGACTGTCAGCAGGAACCACGGCGGACAACTAGTATCATGACAGTCCTGAAAAGCAATCAATGCAATTGTGGTGTAGCTCCAATTTAGAATTTCCTGGTTCAAAATAGACACCAAGTTTTACACCATGGTGATTCTCATGAGAATTGCCAATTTCTGCAAAAGAAAACTATTCCACTGTTACCAAATCTGGTTTCTACACTCGCTATTCACCAGACAAGCTCGATGGCAGCTCCACAATCTATTATATGCCCATCCACAAATTTCATATAAACCCACAGGAACTGGACTGTGGTGTACTGAGGTGGTTGCGAATTGTTCAGAAGGGATCATATTCATGACAACAGCAAAAAAAATGCCAAAGTGAATCACTTGTCGAAGAACCTGCCAAGTCTAGTAATGTATTGTGATTAAGAGTTAAGTTAAAGATCATGAACTCCTAGGGTTGGATAATAATTAGCTCTTTGTCAAGTACCTGATCATGCTTATGAAATAGGCTCATATGTGCCTATCTCTTTTACTAAGCGCATTCAAAAGCTGCATGTCCTGCTGATGCTTATTTATTTTAAAAACAGACAACACTGGAGATAGCAGCGAAAGTTGTAGATAACTTGACAAAGATGACAAATAATCTCTTTTACTGCCAGCTATAGGAGATCAAGAACACTTTGGTGATTCTATCTAAAGGGGAGAATTGCCTTATGGAGGTGAGACATTATTTGTATTTATCTGGACTTACACAGAACTTGCTTGTTGGTAGGATCTTCCTTGTTATTTCATGGCTGATTGTGTAGGAAATCATTGCCATCAATCCCATTAGCTGTGAAGACACAGAAGCGGCACTTCACCCTCCGCTAGAGGTGCATGTAACCCATCTCAGACAAAGACACATTTATACTGTAGAGTCTTGATGAACTCCTCTAAGTTCATCACAGGTGTCTTCACACACTATTGAATTGATTCCTCCCATCATAAATGTACACTTTCAATACTTTTCAGCAATGCCTGATCCTTCCTCAGAATTTCACAACTGGTGTTCCATTGTGACAAACAATGATAAATATACTCATGAAACATTTCTGATAAGAATTTTTCAGTGTACTCAAATAAGTCTGAGGTCTTCTACTCCTCCAATAGTTCTTGAATCCAGTTATGATGGGCACACTTGGAATTCCATCACTTACATGCCGATCATGATAATCTACTCAGCATCTTATTCTGACATCATTAACAAACTTTCTTACCACAATTCTAATTCCTCCCCACCAACTGTCCACTTCACTATTTCCTAGTTTGAGCCCTTCTTTTATATCCATTGAAGTTCCTTATTAAACAAGAATTGCATCAGCCAAACTTCATCCACAACTTTCAATTTAATGTAGCTGCCCAAAGAAACATCTATGCATATTTGTCCCAAAAATGGGGAAATACTTAAAAAAAAATTCTTTCATTTAAGGTCTGGAACAATATACTCCAGAATCTACATATACCAATTTTACCCTTGCAATAATTATCTCAAAGAAATCCATCCACCAAATTTCCCTTTGCAAAAGCTTACACATCACGTCATTCCATCTTGATAATATATGAAATTCCTAACTGCCTTGTAGGTTTGTCATTTACACTATTTCAACTGTACAGTATTTGAACAGTGCCACCCTCAGAATTAAAATGATCTGACTATCTTGAATGTGTTCTTTTGCCCAATGTTTTAAATTGCTTTCTAATTTTTAGTGCTGTTGTGATATACATGATGATTGACTAACATTCTGGGCACCATTACCAACTAATGTGTTTCCAGCAGCATTAGATAGGGTCCCCTTAACTCATGGAGGGAATCTACTATTGTGGCAATTTTCAAAAAGGGGGATGGAAACCGTACGACCTGTATTCCACCGATTTCCCAGATATTAAGGAGAGTAATTCTCCAAAAGCTGAAAGACTGGGCAAAAACACAAGAAATCTTTTTTGACGTGCAATAGGATTTCCTGCGCAGGATTGGAACAATCCCTGAACCTATTTCTATTAATGGGAAATATGTCAAACCAAGGAGAGGTTCCATATATATGGTGTTCCTGGACCTCTCCAGTGCTTTTGACATAGTGGACAGAGAAAAGTTATGGGACCAGATGGGCGAGGCGGGTTTTCAAAATTATTGGATAGCCCTCTTCGAGTGTCTGCACTGAGGCACTACCACCCAAGTCCAATTTGGCCCAGATGGAGAATGTACCCCCTTTTTTTTAGATCCAACTGAATGTCAGGGAGGGTTGTATATTTATTTCATGTTAACTCCCTAGTCTCAGTGCTAGTGACAAAAGGAAAGGATCTAACAAAGGTCAGGAGCCTCCCAGTTCCCGTCCTACTTTCGGCCGATGAGGCGGTTTTAATTGCCCATATCACAATTTGCCAGCGGATTTTACTTGAATCTTTTAATGATTTTATGGGTGATCTTAAATTAAGTTTTTCATCAGAAATCTGATATTATGACATGTGGCCCAAAAAACACAAGCTCATGAAAGTTCTTAATTGGAGGGACTGTCAGTGCCACGATTCCGTTTTTTAACTACCACAGCATTATTATATTTTTTTTAATTTTTAAAAGGGAAAACTTCTGACCCAAAGACCAGAAAAATTCTCAGGGGCTGTAGAAGCAATTTTTAAATTTGCAAATTAACTTGGTCACAATGCCACCAAGGAGGATAGGGAGAGGATGTAGCCGAACAGCTAGGGCAGTTGACCTCAAATCTGGGGAACCGGGTTCGAGTCTCGGCTCAACAACCTGTGATTCTAGACAAATCACTCAGTCTCCCCGTGCCTAACACAAATGAATGTGTCCTCATGTAACGTAACTAGTGCTCATGTAAAGTGCTCCGATACCTTTGGGTCAAGTTTGCGCTATATAAAACTGTGAAAAAAAGGAGACAATTTGACTGTACAAAAGCAAATGCATTTCAGTTGGCACATTAGAGGAGAGACTGTGGGGCTAAACTTACCCAGAGAACCTGCATATTATAGAGATTACATTTTTATGCAGACTGCTTAGATACCTGTGAGCCATATCGCTCACTCAGAACTAGGCCTCCCTTATTTTGACGATACTGTCAAGATTGCACACCTGCTCCTCTGGATAAAGATTTGGTTTTTCCCTGAGACTTAATTCTCCCAATTGGTACTCGAGGACTGACTTAAACTAGAATAAATGGATTTGATTCCTTAGTTAGTCTACAGCTTTCCTTGAGCTGGGAATCCTAAACCTTTTTTATTTTCATCATAGAATTGACAATAAATCTAAGAGACAAGTGAAAGTTCTATTTTATGACAAAGAAATGGGGCTAGGACTACCAGAATGCTAACAATGGCTTCCGCTTTCCTCCACTCTGAGATCTTGACTGCAGAAGGGGTAGAACCATATTTATTGTGGACAGTTAATCCAGAACATAGATTTTACCGTACCCATCTCGATTAAGCATAGTGCACTTTTTGGTCGGATTTCCACAGCGAGGAACCTGGTTCCCTTCACTGCCTTGTTTTCCTTGTGATAACATTTCAAAGCAATCTACTACTCATTTTATGCGTTTTCATAGATTATTTGCTATCTCGAGATCTCAATTCTTACATCCTGAACTGCTGGCCAATAGCTTTATATCAAATAAATAAGACTTGCAATTCTTACACCGTTTAGATTCACAGCCTACTAGTCACACTGCTATTAGTTATATTCCTGGGGCGCTAAGGATCAGGACAGCTAGGGCTTTTAAAAACTGAATGGCAGTACTGCTGTCATAAGTTTTTTTAATCATGTCTATGTATTTTCATTTTAGTAAATTTAGAATGAATTGATCAAATTGCAGTGCACCAAACATCTTAAATTTGTGCGTTATACTTTTTTTGCTTTTGGCTGTCTTTTATTAATGATGTGACGATCTTATTATGGCAATTGCCAAATACATGTTTTTAACTGACTGACTGAACAGTGGAGTGTCCGATGAAAGCAATACAACCAGAATTTATAGTTTGGCAGACATGGTATTCTGTCACAAACATGAGGACCGTCCCAACTGACGGTCCAACCTCCCAGTCGATTGGCATTCCTTCAACTGAAAGCTTCCTCCAAGAGCCAAATGGGTTGGGGGCCATCAGAGGAAGGGCACAATTCTGTCAGCTCCATTTAGGGTAGATGTGTATTATCCTTTTTTTCCACTCACTCATTGAGGGACAGAAAAAAGCAAATAATGACCACAACACCCAAGGACAAAATCGCTAACAAACATTTTAACTAACAAACTTTTTGAAAAACAAAAACGTTATTAAAGTTTGGTGGATGGCCTTTAGAACCGAGGGTGACTTGTCACCAAACATTTTGCACCTTGACAGGAATCGCCATGACAGTGGTTCTTGTCAAGGTACAGAGATCATTGCTGCACCAGCAGTCATCTCTGAATGTGGTAGACTGTAGCTCTTCAAGGTGATGAACGTGATGTGTTTCTGTCGCCCTGACAGATGGAGTACCATATGACAAATTTTAGATCTGGCCTTAAATTGTTTAGCTGCAATGCTTACAATTAGGTTACGATGTGCATTGAATAAAGATTCAGCAGGGTACAAGCACTCTGTATGGCTTTTGCCGCTATGGGGGGTAACTAAATGCACGGTGTACAAGCATCTAAGATATACATCTGTGTTTGTAACCATGAAGAAGGATTTGCTGTCACCTCTGCTGTAGCATTCATGAATGTTTAATGGCATGCTTTAGTGATTTTACATGTTTGTAGGCATCTATATAGCACAAACCTAGCTAGAGGGGGAGTTGAGAGCTGTGTATGTATACACAATAGCGTTTAATGATAACAGGACCAATAAGCAAGAGGGTGACATTAGCTAAACCTCCGCAAAATTGTTTCAAGGTATGGATCCTGCATACTGCTCTTCATGCGTGCAAAACAAATGACACACCATTTAGAATAGTACTAAATCTTGCAACTATGCAATCTTTTAAAGCAAAAATTTCACATACCCTACTCTGACTGGGATATAGAGAATGCCTCTGATTAGGGGCCTATGCCTAAAATCTTCCCATGGTCTCAAACCCTCCCAAAGGCTAGTGATCTTCAGTTGGGTGAGCCCTAGTCAGGTCATGGCATTAACTCTAGCCAGACTAGCATTCTGATCCAGAAATATATGAAATCGGGGATGGGCAAATATACACAGGACCCAAAAAGTGCACTTCCCACATTAACCTCCGCATAAAGAAGCATTTGTTCAAAAGAACAGAATGTGTGTATCTATATTTAAGGTCTAACATCTTGAACCTTATAGTGTCCCTAGAGGGACACTCAAATAATGAACATGTAGTACGCCATCTGTTGTTATGACCTGCCCCTAAATGGAAAGAGGAACATCCTTTATTACAAGATCTTTTTTATGGAATCTGTTTATCTTGTTTGACCCTGTGTTCTTTTCTAAATCTCCAGTGAACATGAATTGCACAAAATGCAGAATGTTTAAACAGCAGCACAATTTTATTTTGCTTAAAGCAGTGCTGCTTTTCCCTGGCTTGATTGTACTATATACTGTAGTGCAGCATTACAATTTCACTCCCCGTATGTCATAGTAGACACGCTGTTACATATGCATTAACAATAGCATGCCTGAAACACTGGCATTGCATTTGAATGGATCCACAAATCATTTCAGCATGTGGGGGATTATACATCATTAAGCCAGCAGACAAGCAACACAGTGTTGTACACTAGAGGAAGAGGAACAATTAGGACTGTGAAAATATGGGTAAAAAGATCTATTCTGTCTTGGCCCAAGGACTGGGAACTAGGTATTTCAGCTGCTGCACTTTATAAATCGGACATGCAGAACAAACAGATGGTTGGAAAGCAGTGGAAGAAATGTCACCATTTTATCCAGACCGCTAGAATGTTGGGCACAATAATTGAGAGCCATTGTACACAGATCTAACACAATGGCCCATCGAAGCCTTTAATGGCTGTAAGAAGGGGGTATCAGGAGTAACTATCAGCCTCAGGAGTACTCAGAAGACTTTCAGAAATGGAGAAGTAAATGAAGAGCAGACATTCGGATGGATAAGCCCACAATATGTCAAACAAAATCCAAAATAAGCAACACACTCCATAAATACAAGCCTGAAACAATCTCATATTCTATCAAAGAAGCCCAATGCAAATGCCACACTTCCTAAAGAAAAGCCCCAAACAATCAGATATATACCAAACAAATCCCAGAATAAATTAAACAATTAATAAAAATTCAAACATCACCAGGCAATTTTGTCCCAAAAGTGTTCCAGTAGGGGACTTGATGCTGGTCCCGATCTTAACTAATAGCACCATTTTAAGATGGTTTCAGGAAGAACTAGCATGGCCAAACCAATCTTTCTTATGCTATGTTTGCACATTGAAAGAGGAAAGCTAGAAGCCTGGATATAAAAAGAAAAGAGGGACGAAAGATTGCCCTCAAGAACATGGAAAGAGGATAACAAAAAGATCAGAGGTGTTGAAACTTAAGCAATAAACACAAGCTACAAATCAAAGGACTACTTTTTGAAGTATATGTATACAGACTATAATCCCTTTCCAACAAAGTCAGTTTGTTGTGTTATTCAATTAGTGTTCTTTTACACACAAAACATGATTTTGTTGAAAACCAGCCAAATAAAATAGTGCATTTACATAATTATTTAGATCAAATGTGTTGACATATAATTCCTTGTTTATGGCTTGGAATTCGTTTTTGTTAGTGGAGAGCCTTCTTTTAAAGAAGGGTTCTGTATTCACCAAATATTTCCTGCCAGTTGTTACAATCCCTGAAATCAATGCACTTCATGCCTTGTAATCGACGTACTTCCCCAAGACCGGAATAATACACCTAACACCAATTAATTTAATTTCCAGGGTTAGATACTTAATGAAAACACAAATGGGTGTGCAAATTAATAGAATGATGAAAACCTGGTCCACATTTTTTGAAGGCATTTGAAAATCCAGGCTTCAAGAACTTGTAAACCACACGTACATTCTTTATGAAAACTTCCATTCATTGTATGATTAGTTAAAAAAACAAGAATTCACTGTATCCAAATCGGAAGAAAACAAACAACTCTTTTCAATATGTAATGAATATCTTAAATCCGTGAATGTGCTATACTCATTAATCCAAAGTTTCTGTAAAGAAAGCTCCATAGTTTTGTGGTCCTCCATCAGGAGAACTCCTAACAATAGACCAAAACAAGTTTTTATTTTATTTAATTGCTAACTTGCTAAGAAACATTCAACTATCAAGTGTGCAATGTAAGCAAGTGATGTAAGCTTTCATAATCCAACTGATAATATCTTAGCATCACATATTGGGACTGACGTTTAACTGCATGCCACCATAAAATGAAGTGACCATAACACACTGCATCTTTGTGGTTAATCGCTAAATGGCAAAAACTTTGAATGTGTTCCAAGGATGCCATACTCTCATGACGTATTGCATGTATTTCAATACATTGTTACAGTCTGCAATTCTTAACATGCTCTTTGAGTAGAGTGGGGGGATGTTAACCATATCAAACTGAAAATAATGATTTGTGCGCTGAAGTTGCCATACAGGTTCTCTATGTACCTGTAGGCCAAAGGAATATCC
The DNA here is from genome assembly GCF_964261635.1 of Lissotriton helveticus. NCBI lineage: Eukaryota > Metazoa > Chordata > Amphibia > Caudata > Salamandridae > Lissotriton > Lissotriton helveticus. Next base: position 149,636,816 of record NC_136065.1, on the reverse strand, counting down.
AACATTAGCTTACGTTTACCCGCGAAGTCTAGTAGATCACCTGCGAACCTTCCCAAACCGAACGTCTTATCATGCTGTGCTGGAAACTTTTAGCATTATAACAACACTTGTAGTGCAATGATACAAACAAATTGTACAGTTATATCAAGGCTATAGTGTGCCAATGTACAATAGTATATTTATCATGACAAAGTTTTAACTAGGAGAGAGATAAACTCAAGCCAATCCAAATCATAACCTAATAGTGTAAAACCTTAATAAGTAGATATTGTATTTAAGTCAGCTAGGTAGTAAAAGGTCACTGACCCCTTCACCTATTCAAAGTTGTGAAAATACCCAAAGGTAATCAATCAAAAATAATTAAAGAAAGCAGGCCATCTCAATCCTGTCATTCAGTCCTTCATGATGCATGGTATATACTTATTTTAGCTACATAAATTCTTTTTTCAAGATACATTTATTATTATCAATGCAAGGTGCCTTGTCTACAATTTCTAAGACCAAAAACTATAATTGTGCAATGTTCTGATTACGTTCAATCCAATGTATGGCTACGTTCTAATATTTTTGCTGATGTTGCTTTTTTGTTCAGAAATACGAGTCTTAATCTTTCTTTCAGTTTTCCCTATGTATAGCACGCCACCTGGATATTTAAAGGAGTATATGCAATGTTTGGTTTCTCGTGGGGCAGAGTGCTTCAGAGGGATTTATTGACCAGTTAGTGGATGCCTCACCACATTACCAACAATACAATGGATGCAGTTGTTGTACTTTGGTGTGCCTTATCCTGGTGAAGTGGAAACAACATTAGAACATGTCAAACTCCCTCTTGAGTTGCTGCATCTTCGGTAAGCAAAGTTATCTAAAAAATATTGTCCAAAATCTTTCTCGATTTGAATAATTTCCCATCTTCTTCAAATTATCTTTTTGTTTATTGGACTAGCTAGTAGAATTTAGAAACAAAATGTAATCTTGTTGGAACTAGTTTTTGACCTACTTCCAGAAGTTTTTGCTAGTCTAGTTGATTAATTTTTGTTCGCCCAGTGTAAGAACTTTTTAAGGGTACCTAAGTGAACTAAACATTTCTTTTCCTTCTTGTACAACCAAAGTATAAGATTCATTGAGAGAAGCAATTCATTCGAGTCTCGTGAATTGAGAATAGGGTAAATGTTTTAATAAAATGGGATGAAAACTTTGATAATGAAAAGCACTATTTCTATCTGTGCTTTTCCTGTATATGTTAGTCAGAATGGTAATGTAGTCAACTGTAATCATAACATCCAGGAATTACATTTAAGATTTGTGACTTGGATGAGTGAACTCAACATTGGAGTTTTTTTCATTCATATCTGGAACTTTAGCAAGTAATTGATTTAATGAGCTGTGTCATAGTTTAAAAATATCATCTATGTAGTACAGATAAAGGAGTAAGCCTTCCTTTCATTGTTGATTCTCTAGGATGAAAATTGTTGGGAACATACACATGTATAGTGCGAGCTGAGCGCTCTGTTGTTTAATAGCTCGTGACAGGCTCGTGCGCTTGGGGAATGTTGGGACTGTTGTTGTGGTTTAAACATCTGGAATGTGGGAGAGTAAAGGGGTTGGAGCAGTTATGATTATTACTGACTTGTACTTCATGACGAGAGGAAGCAATTAAACTCCGTCCTTAATCCTTATGATTCCTGCGTATTTATTCTATTGATGGACTTCCCTACAAAAATCATGTACAAATTTGGACCTGACTACATTTGCGTAGCAAAACTCATCCAAATATCTCCCACAAGGCTCATGAATTTAGCCTCATGCTGAAACAATTGGATACAATGGAGGATTATGTGGATCTGTCATAGCATTATAATGTAGGCCTTCATGGAAAAGAGGTGTAAAGGAATTCTTTAGTCTTTTCAGTAATCCATTCCATGTCAACAGCCTTTCTTAGAATAACAGTAAGTAATGTTTGTAAAGAAGCAGTTTTGTCTTCATTGAGTAGCATGTAAGGCGGTTCATTGGAAACATGATCTGTTTCTTTTTCTCTGTAAAATATTTTATGTATTACAACCAGTCTTCCTCCCTTGTCAGCTGCTTTAAAAGGCAATTTGGGATGCCTTTGTAAAATCCTTAGTATACCCCATTCTAAGTTGGTTAAATTTGAATGTTTTGTTTTCCAATAGTTTTGTTTTTCTAGATCTTAGTCTCAAAAGTGCTGATTGTTTTGTGAGATATTGGTTGTATGAAACAGCTCTAAGGTTTAAGGGGCATATTATCAAGAATGGCGTTAGAATTATCGCCGCTTTAGCGGCAGGAAACTGCCACTAAAGCGGCGATAATGGGCTTGATAATATGCCCTTAAGATTTCCAATAAAAGCCCATGCTCAGACCAGAACATGGGCTTCTATGGGAATTCACATGCCCCAACATTCTTTGTATAAAGGAATATCCATTATGGTGTTCGTGTTTTCAATCAGGGGAAAAAAATATTTCAAACCTAAAGTTCTCATAAACTTGAAAACAGCTGTCAGTCTCAACTTGATTTGAGTTATATGTTGGTACAAAAGAAGCCCCCTTATTATTACATTAATTTGAACCTTCTTCAGGAAAATAAAAGAGACAGCGATGACTAAGTTTTGGAATGACTAAGTTGAATCATTTTTTTTCTCTTTTTCTTTTGCCCCATTTGGTTTTTTGTCTGTTTTTAATGGTGGAACATTGTTTGCTGCTAGACTTCCCGATAACGAAATAGATTTATTAGCTACAATGGTCACTTCAGATGTTTTTGTAGATTGTGGTATTTTTCTTGAGGTTGATGCTTCACCTTCAGAAATGTTACTTTCTTTTGACGCCATTCTTTATGAGTATTTTAGATTACAATGTAGATTCTCATTCTCTCAGTTTAAACTTTGCACTGGTAAATATAGTTTGGGGGATTTCTATACTGTTTTCTTATGGTTTAACCTATTGTACATTGGGACAGTAAGTATATCCTAGATATAACTACACAAATGATTTGTAATGTAGTACATTCACCCTTATTAAAAAAATAGCAGTCATTGTTTGTTGTTTTTCATTCTTGCAAGTATGCACTGAAGCCTCGCCACAGTAATTCCAAAGTGGCATGATCATTTGAGTGTCATGGTACTGTGCAATGCAATTGTATTGGGATCAACCTATCACGTTACATGCGTCAACACATGCTAAAAGTTTCAAACTCAGCATGATGAGATGTTCTGTTTGGGAAGCTCTGCAGGTATTCTACTAGACTTCACTTCATGCATAAACTAATATCGGATAATCCATTGGGGTAACAGTGCATGGAGAACCCACATTGTAACTTCAGCACAAGAATGAATATTTCTAGCTAAATATGGTTAACATCACCCACACTCTATTCACAGAGCACACTAAGAGTTATAGCACTGTAAAAATATATTGACATACAAGCAGCACATTATATTCACTCGATTTTCACAGCGGCATTTGAGAGTACGGTATCCACAGAGTGCCAACAAAGTTTTTTGGCATTCAGCGTTGTACCCCCTTACACTCAGTGTGTTATGTTCACTTTGTTTTCACTGTGGCATACAGGTGAATGTCAGTCATAATACGTGGTATTAAGATATTAAAAGTTGGATCATGAGAACATTTTACCCTTGGTTGGACCTTCCTTAGCAAGTTAGCAATTTTTAAAAGCAGGCATTGTTTTGTTCTATTTTTAGGAGTACCCCTGATGAAGGACTGCAGAAAATGTTCTACCTTGATAAGCACAGCACTTATGAGGATTTAAGATATGCATTATACATTGACAATAGCTGAATATTTGTCTCTTACCATTTAGATAAAGTGGATTCATGTTTTTGAACAAATCATACAGTAAATTAATTTAATTTTTCATAAAGGTTGTAAGTGTGGTTTACAAATTCTTGAAGCCTTGATTTTCAGATGACTTGAAAAACCTGTGATTGAACAGCTGTCATTTAAAAAATCTTTTGTGTGTACATGGATAGAGCACACTCCACGGATGTAATAGAGAATTGGAGAGCGCATTTGGAACAGTATCAAAAATAGGATTCAGCTATGACAATGCCTCTCTTCAAAGCATTATGAGAGAAACAGACGGTGCATATGCTGGTTAGAGGATAGTAGAATTCCATTAGGTCAGATTGAAAACGGAGTCCTTTTATTGCATCACAATTCCAGTCATACTCATGGTGGAAGCCTCAAAAGCTAGCTTTATTCAAGAACACGATTTAAAGTTAAAGCAAAATTGGGTGACCCTGTGTACCTCAGAACCTGGGTATGTATATATAAATAAAAACAGTGGTTCTGTGGGGCAGAACCAATTGTGATTTGTAGGTCAACATTAAAAGCAACCAATCCAAGTGGTTCGATCAGCCATGGGTAGCTGGCTACGAGACGGCAGCGTTGACCCAGGACTCACGCCTGGCTTCGCATCCTAAATTTAAACTTTCCTGTGCATCTAGAAAGTTGTTTGATTGCATCAAATCTTCCACGCCAGCACCAAGACCATGGCTGATCAAACCACTTGGATTGGTTGCTTTTATTGATGACCTACAAATCACGATGGATTCTGTGATTTACTGAGGTCTGTCATCCCCTACTCCGCCACACCTGTCCTGATGAAAACCTGCCTTGACGACTTCATTAAGCATTGATTGGGTCAAAACGTTGACGATCTCCTATGGTCCAGATCTGTCAAGGCTCTGGGTGCAACTGATTGAATAATTTGTACAAGCATCAGAGTCATTGTGTTTGTCATAATATTCTGGCCTTCTCTTCCCTTGTATATACTGTGGTTTTAATCACCCTGTACATAATATATGCACCATATTCTACCACTGAGCACAAATGTCACTTTAGTACACCTCACTGTACGCTTCACCTTGCTTTGACAGCCTTTGTTTACAAACTTGTGAGTTTATATACATGCTTTAATTTATATAAAACACCAGAATACTCATCAATTTGCGTCAGTCTTCTTTGCTAAGTGTTCCATGGTATTTAAATATTCTGGATATCATTAATGAAGGTTGTATACTAATACATAAAATAAATAATTCTTTTAAAAAGAAATAGTTTGCATGCCCGACAGAACCACTGTTTTGGTTTATTAATCATTCAAGAACACAGCAGCATCAGAAGCAACAGCAATGGTTGTACTCAGGGCTGGATTGTCCACTTATTCCATCAGGCATTTCACTTGGGAATTGGAGCCAGTGAAGGCCATTTTTGAAATTCCACAGCTGCTGCCACTGAGCCCAGCTCCCCTCGGTATATGACAGCAGGCGCAGGAGAGAGAGAGAATGATGATAGAGAGAGAAGGGAATACAGAAGAGGGAGGGGTTGAAAGGACCATAGAGCATGATAGTGAGAAAGAGAGTGATTGGAAATACAATAAACAGGACTGGAGCGCATGCTGATTTCAATATTTTGGCGTAGGTTGGGGGGAACACTTTGGAAGCAGTACATTTAATTTCCATTGTCGCCCTGGATGTGTCATATAAAGACATTATGAAAATCTGCCACCTATGGCGGCTTCCATTCAAAACCAGAGACCTCCAAACTAAGGACCCTGATTAGGGTGGCAGGCGGACTCACATCCGCCTGTCACCCTAATGGACATAGTGTCTGGGGGTCCACATGCCCAATTACAATGCGACCACCATTGTGGCAGTCACATTGCGCAAGTTTTCCTTTGTGGCAGGTGCTGATGGCTGCAGCACCCACCACACTGGAAGAAATGTACGTTTTGCATTTCCATGCACCACGTGACAGGCACCTTGCGCTGCCTGCCACATGGTGCAGGGAAATGTAGGGGGTCACATACTAAAGTGCCCCTGGTCAAGGAGAGCCCGCAACAGGCTCGCAAGGTCCATCCCCGCCAGCCTTTCCATTCCAGATGAACCGCCATGAAAAGACTGGCGGGGATCAAGCATCTTAATGTGGTGGACGGTGCCTGCTAGGCACTGCCACCCTTTGAGGATGCAGGTGGGTCCGAGAGACAATCGTAACTATTGCCTCTGTCGGACCCGTGGTGGGCAGGCTTTCCCCCAGTCAAGGACAGCGCCTGCCATCCTAATCTGGTGGGTGGTAATTGGCCACACATGGTGGTGAACCCGCCACCTGCAGCCTGCCGGTGGCGAGTTTACCGGGATCATAATCACCCCCTAGTCCCCTGTTAAGTGTCATCTCGGGTAACCTTGGTTGAAGTTTCAGGGTCCCTCATGCTAGCCAAAGTCTTTTGCCTCTTCCCCAACCCCCAAGTACATTTTCCTTAGCTTTTGGACCCATGTAGATAGCCTGTGTGTCTGAACAGTGAAGAGAACAGAGGGGTCTTACTGGCCCATCCATGGGGTACATCACAGGATGGGTCAGTATGGAGACTGTTCCAGATCTGCCAGCAGGGTGATTTATTTAAGTGGGTCGCCACCTTCTGAGAAGCCAATCAATGCAACTATGTTGTAGTTAAGATATGTATTATACACAAGTCTAGAGCATAAGACATGATAAAATATAGCGATCATCATTAGCACCTTAATAAAGGGAATTATAAAGAAACTGAATATCTAATATGTATGAAAGGACCCTTAGAGTTCTGCATTACATTTGCTGAAGATCTGTAGAAATGCACCTTGCGTGCCGTCCTTTGGTGAGTCTGAAATTATGATGGCCCTCGGGTTGGCACAAATCCAGATCCATGGGTATATAGGTCGACTATCCTTTAGAGTTGTCCCCAGCATTCAATAGTCGTATTTAGGTAGAGGCTAAAACGAGGGTTTGGGGGTCTTCTTTAACTGAATAAAAAGATTTCAAAATACTTTTCTTTTTTTCGGAGCTGTGCATGGGAATGCGTAATGAGAAATATACATCTGTAAGACAAAAAGACTGTAGCATGTGAAATACACTCGGAGGCTGTTATTTTGGAAAAGAAATACTCGTCTGTGTTAATTCGATATATGACTGACACTGTCTTAAAGCTATGACTAAGGGGTGCTGACCCAAAACAGCCAGGAGTGGAAGGGGGCTGGTTCAAAGTTCACATTTGTTCAAAGCAAATGTTCTTGACTGTGATAGATCTAAAAATAGGGCTTGATGAGCTACTCAGTTCTGACCACTAAAAACTAAGGGTCCGAATACGATGGCGGGCGGACTTTCGCAGCTGCTAAAGGGACTGCCCACCATAGTTGAGGCGGTCCCGCCATACGAATTATGATGCACTCACCACTGTGGCAGGGGCATCCTGTATATTTTTCATTGCGGCGGGCCGTGCTGCAAGCAGCACCCACCGTAATGTAAAAAATATATGTTGTGCTTTTACATACACAATGTGACAGGCACCGCTCGGTGCCTGCCACATTGTACATGCAAACGCAGGGGGGTACCATAGGTACCTCGCATGTGCACCCCTCACCCCTCCAACACCCTGGGGGCCCGCAACGGGCCCCCAACAGCAGGAACCGGTAGCCTTTCCATGGCGGCAATGCAGCCATGGAAAGGCTGATCACAGCCTGCATCGTAATATGGATTGCGGTGTCTTCCAGACACCGCCACCATATTAAACCCATTTTCCGCCGGTCGACGAGTCAACCAGCGGAAAAGAGTTGGACGGTCTTTCTGTCCGCCGCGGACACCCCAGCCATCGTAATATGGCGGGGGGTCTTTGCAATCAGGATGGCAGGCGAATCGGCCCCACCGGGTGGGGGCGATCCGCCCGCCATCGTTATCGGCCCCCAAGACCTATTTTATATACATAGGAGCAGTGGTGTGCAAAATTGTGTAATTTAGTTTCACAAAATGGTGGAAATAATTATGCAAAGTTACAAATATACTGTGAAATGAGGTTTCCTGGTATTACCTGTGACTTTTGTACACAGGTACCTACCTCAGGTAGCACAGGCTGGAGGCTGGTTCAAGCTAAACTTACCTCTTGGACCTGATTTCACCATCATTGCATGAGGCATTTTCGACTCTACCCAGTCTCTAGGGGACAAGAAACGTTTGGAACTCGAAATTTAAACATTTGTGTGAGATTGTGCCAGTTTAATTGCATTTTCTACGTATCTGTTGGTCTGAATGTAGACTTGTTTGTTATTGTGCCTGGGTGCATGTATTTCTGTTAATGTATGTGAATAAGTGTCCAGGAGTATGCTGGTCCTGATTCATGAGGGCATACTTGTGTGCATATGAGCCTGCATGTAAAGCAAAATTATGTGCACATATACCATATCGAACGTTGTTGCCTTTTTAATAATTATTCTGATTGTTTCTTATTATTTTACAATAAAAACAGTGAGTCTCGCTTGGAGGACTTTGTCCAAGATGTGAGACAGAGAAGGGAACCCAGAAGATGTCAGAGTTATGAACATGAGACGTGGGCAGGCAAGTGGTCAGGGAAATGGACAGCATCGTTGACAAAGATGGTAACAGAGAGTGGAAGAGAAAAGTGGACAAAGTTGTGAACAGTGAAGCAGACTGAGATATGGACAGAGAGGTGGAAAGAGAATTGGTCAGAGAAGCAGACAGAGAAGGTATCCGAATCCTAATTTCATGTAGTTTCGGATGCCTTGGAACAGATGTGGTGGGGCGGGGGAGTAAAAAAAGGAAAAGAAACTTACCTGTGAACGCCACTGATGCCTCTCCTCCTCCCTCTTGTCTCGGCACTGGCAGCACGGAACGGAAGCGCCCAGGATCCCAGACTCTCCTAGACATCAGCAGCGTTGTGATTGGTCTGAGTCAGAGGTGCAACTAGAGCAAAATTCGGGGGGGGGGGGGGTGATTAAATCTTCCAGCAATTGGCTTAGTGGAGATGCAGGGGCTGTAAGAAGGGGTAAAACAACAACATAGCCTCATTAACAACTAAATGGTCTTTTGAAGACCTGTGAAGTACTCTGTGTGTCTGTGTCAGCCCGGCACACACAAGGGGGGGGGGGGGGGGGGGCTGAAGCCCTTTGAGCCCAATGGGTATTGCGCACCTGGTCTGACTGCTCTAACCTGACTCCGAGTTCGCACTGAAAAAATAAAATGATGATAATGTCATGTTATTATCTTTATATTTTTCTTTTTTTGACACTGCTAAAAGAGCAGTGAGGCGACACTCCTCCGCCTTAGCGGCAGAGCCGCCACTGGATTCATGCAGGAAGAGGCCTTATTGCTAGTGGGTTTCTTGAGCAAGCGATCTAGGATCAGCTGTTTTTCCCCGATTTGCAGTGCTGAAGCTCTCTGTTTTTCCTGAGAATGCCTGCCCGCCCTGGGGAAATCTACCTTTTTGTATTTACACACCTGCGGGATAATGAAGTGTCCTTGCAAGCTGTCTTCTTTCTAACCTCTGTCATTGGCTGCTTGCAGAACAGGCAATGCTGTCACCCCATCCTCTGAGAGAGGTAAAGTGAATTGTTCTTGTTTGACAGAAAGTGCTGGTTGTTCGAGACCAGCTCCCACTTGCCATTTACCCCTATTTTTTTTTTAAAGGCATCGCCAGCTGCAATGACCTGTTTGCCGTAATGTGCACTTATTTTGTACAATCGTGAAAGAGTTAATAATTGCCCTTCGTTTAATGTAACGAAAAAATTAATTCAGAAGTCCTTTAAGGAAAAATGTCCCCTTCCTGCAAAGAAGTGAGATTGGTTTAGTGGCTAAACTAATGTATTGACATCCGAAGCCTTGTTTTCAACACCCGGCTTAAAATTGTGTGACCCTGGGAAAACAACATCATCTCCTAGTGCCACCGATTGTAAGTATGTATAAATTATTAGAAATATGTGTGGTGTAAAAACCAACCTGGCAGTGTGCTTTCTCATCACATGCTTTCACCCCCACGCACCTTAAATGCATGGGGCCTCGTTTATGAGGCTGTGCGTCACTTTTACGCGAGTCACTTTTTGTGACGCACCAGTGGCGTAAAAAATGTGCCTTGTTGCACCATATTTACAAAGTGACGCATCTAGGTAGATGCGTCACTTTGTAAACCCCTGCGCCACATTATACCTGCGGCAGGTATAATGTATGCAAGGGTGGCGTATTGACGCAAGAAAGGGTCATGGAAGTGACGCAGTGAAATCTATGAGATGTCACTGCGCCACTTCTAGCACTCAAATGCATCAAAATCTTACGCCTGCCTCACAGCAGGCGTAAGACTGACGCAAGCCCTTTCACATGGGGCTTGCCCCATGTGAAAGGACACATTGCTGGAGTTACGTCACTTTTGTGACACACTCCAGCAATGCATCACTTTTGCGCCTACAGATACGTCGGAAATACTGACGTATCTGTAACTCCTTGCGACATGATGCGTCATACTGTAAATATGACGCATCATTGATGTCGCAAGGAGGGCGCAATGAAAAGTGACGCATCACTGTTTTCACACAGCGATGCGTCACTTTTCCTAAATGAGGCCCCATGGTGTCTGTAACCTCACCATTCCTCCTCTCACGTGTGAGATGTCCCGGCTGCAATAAAAATGCTCTAATCCGAGGCCTCAATGCTTAGTTCTGCTACATCAAAAAAAGTAAAACCCAAGAGGAAATGTTTAGCAGACAGGTGAGCAAAATACTGTATTACACACATGCTTTCCACTTTATCATCTCTTAATTGCCTCTAAGGGCAATATGCACCCTAACCTGCCTCATACCCATACTGTAGAATTGATATTTGATAGTGTTTCGCTCCCGTTCCAGCAGACGTTAACGTTGTTAATGCCCTGATAGAAGGGCAATAATGCTTGGATATTTTCATTCAATTAATGTGCGCAAGCTGAGGCACTGCAGTGGTTCCTTTTAATAATTGTACATGAAAAATCTGTGTGCTTTAAAAAATTTCAAGTGAGGGCAACTATAATGAAGAATTGTGCCACAACTAGAAAGAATAGTCCCCAAATAATCTATTTTCTTCTGAAAACTCCAGCATGTAAAACTGAAAACTTTGTGAGAGAGTATGAGAAAACACCCATACTACTTTGGGGGACAGGTGTGTATCCCATATGAAATTTTGACAATAAGTGATGTTATTTTCTACCTTCTTTCCCACAATTACATAATTAAAATTTTTTAAATCAACATGATGTTCTGTCTTCCCTTTTAAAAGCACGTTGCAAAATGCTTTCGGATTTTACATGCAATTGTGAGCTGGCCGAAGCAGCACGTGACGACTATGCCAGGTCAAAATGTCCTTTACACTGCCTACATAATGTTGTTTATTTCCGGCATTTCTCATTACGTGGAATTTTTGCATTTCAAATAGGTTCAGTGCAGTCCTTTGCAATGTGTTTAATGTTTGAGGGAGGACAGCCACTATTAATTTTTCCTTTTTTGGGATTGTTTTCATTCTGTTTGTCGATGGATGGCACAGATTTTGAACAAGGGAATAATTTCTTAACATTTCTACTTCTGTGGAACCCCATGAATCACCATTGAAAGCCGGGGAGCCCCGCCTACTCAATTTCTATGATTCAAACCTCAAAACAATACAAAAAAATATAAAAACAAGTATACATTACAAATACACATAAAAATATGCAAAAGTTATAATTCTAATGTTGATGGAAGATTGTAATTTCAAAATTTAGTTTTTATTTCCGAAAACACAAAAGGATATGCTAGACACTAACATATCACTTCATCTTTTTTGCTAATAATGGATGCATTATTTTTGTCAGCAACATGCCGGTGTGGCGATTGTGGCCACCAATCAGCCATACTAGATTTTTTGCTCTACTTGCGCTGTTGCCATAAATTAAGCTAAGGATATTAAATGCATTTTTTACGTCAAATTTCAAATTTATTTATATTTACAGAGCACTTTGTTTTCATTTTCACATGTTGCTTTTTGTGTGTGTATATATATATATATATATATATATATATATATTTGTATATATATATATATATATATATATAAAACGCTCAAAATCCTCCCCCTTGAAGAAAGGAAACAGCACTCCGTCGGGAACAGTCACAGCGATTTTAATCAGCAAACAAACGGTTCGGCGTTAGCCTTCTTGGGTGTTTCTCACCGTCAACAAGCAGTTCCGGTTAAAAAGACGCGTGTTAACATAACTAGACACCAACAAGGGACCAGCCCTTCAAGCACCTTAGTAGGCGCCATCTTGGAACATGTTAGATACCTCCGAAAATCGGAGTGTTCACAAGAAAGAAAGGTCTCAACACAATAGAGCCGTGGATCGGCATGTGTCCCTATACAGGTGAATATTATGTAACACATATTTACATTTAATATAATACTCGGAACCGTATGCAGATGTTCGGAAAATTTCATGAGTTAATCAATATATCATAATATATTACTGTAATTTACAGAATAATGAAATGACCATTGTAAAACGAAAGCTACCACACCACTAACACTGTGAAAAAAAGAAACACAAGAACTGAATGGCAATAAGAAACATTTCATAATTCATGTTCTATTTTCCAGAGTTCCATAAATGTGACCTGGAAAATAATAGTGATCCATTATCGATATATGCTGTATCGGTGCACCTGGTAAGCTACAGTGATACTAAGGAAGATCCCTTCCTAATATCAGAAATTATTATTTACATCATCAAAAAAATTTTGAAATATTTGCAAAGCAATAGTTACAGCACAGTCATGGGCACAAATATGTATGATGGAGATTCTCATAATAGACTCCCTCGGATCAATCGACAAAGATGGGCAAGATAATATAGCAGAAGTATCTACTATAGTACACCTGTAGTTGTTATTCATTATTTCCCAAGGTGTACTGCCATTTCCTCCCCACTATTCATACCCTTCGGGTACTTGGTAGACAGGTCGATAATATATCTTGATTCGAGGCGTCGTAGCCTCCTAAGCCTGTCACCTCCCCGTGGGTTGCATGGAACATGGTCTAGCCCAAGGAATCGTAATTCATTTCGATCTTTGTTGTGATGTTCCGCGAAATGTCGGGCTACTGGATATGCGGGGTCTACTCTGTCAATTGCCCTAAGGTGTTCTAAAACTCTCAATTTGAGTTGGTTGATAGTACTCCCGATGTAGCGTAGGCCACACGGGCCTATTAAACAGTACACGGCATAGGTGGTACTGCACGTGATAAATTTGTGGATTATATTTGTTCTGCCCGCATCCGGGATGTCATATTGAAGTACCCTACGGCTGTTAGCACATGCTTTGCACTTTCCGCATATATATATCCAAGAAAGAAGTGAGTCAAACAGATAGATTCACCAAAGAGCAAAAATATATTTCCACTACAACCTTTCAGCTTCCGCCTTCCTCAGGTAGTTTCAAGATGGTAAGCTCAGTGGCTGCACAGATGACACAGCTGAATTTTCAAAAAGCATCATGAGTGAAGATTCCATTTGGAATGTGGAATCAATGCAGTCCTGAGAGTTCTTGAGATATGCAGTAATCAGGTTGTATTGTTAGTAATGTTCAGTCCATCTGGATGCAATGATTTTAAATGGTACATCCAGAAGTTTTCCCTAGAGTCCACTAGTTCTTCCTTTGAGACATGTTCCACAGGGAAAATCTTCAAATCTGATAGTGAATGATCCACAAGGTTAAAATGATTGGCTACAGGCTGGTCAATTTTCTTATTAATTATTACTGATTTGTGGTTCCTGAATCGTGTACGGAGGTCATTCACTGTTTGGCCTACATATTGTTTTTTACAGCTTTGTCGTTGGCACTGAATCACATAAATAATGCATGTTGAGATACATGTAAGATGCTGCCTTATTGCATAGGTCCTTCTGGTAACATAACTAGTAACTGATGATGTTTGTAAAAGGTATTCACACGTGAAGCACCTTTTAGAGTCACAGCAATGAACCCCTGCATTTGTTACAGGTTGCTTGAGTTCAGCTCTCACAATAAGAGATCGTAAATTTGGAGCTCTGCGGTAAGCAATGACTGGCGGTTTTGGAAAAACCTTTTGCGTTTAAAATCATTGCATCCAGATGGACTGAACATTACTGACAATACAGCATATCTCAAGAACTCTCAGGACTGCATTGATTCCACATTCCAAATGGAATCTTCACTCTTGATGCTTTTTGAAAATTCAGCTGTGTCATCTGTGCAGCCACTGAGCTTACCATCTTGAAACTACCTGAGGAAGGCGGAAGCTGAAACGTTGTAGTGGAAAAATATTTTTGTTCTTTGGTGAATCTATCTGTTTGAGTCACTTCTTTCTTGGATATTTTATTTCTTTGTGACTCATTGTATCCTTTGGGATCCAGATTTTTGCCCTGGCTGGCTGTTGTTTTCTTGTTATCCTTCATCCTCAAGTATATATATATATATATATTTTTCCAAGAAGTCTGCTCCAAAAAAGAAGACTAGGCGGCATTCGAGGTTCGTGGTGTCAGCCTTTTATTTTAAAACCATGGGCATGACGCGTTTCGGGGTTTACTTCCTTTTTCAAATGCCCCCCTGGTTTAGTTCGCCGCTGTTGCTCACAGTCCCCTCATTTTAAAGTATGTGTCCTCCCACCATCTCAAGTAGTGTGGGTAGCCTGGAAAACACGGCCTGGATCCGCCTCTATTCTCACCATTGGACAACATTTCCCAGCATGCAGTGTCCATCACAAGCTGGCGGCGGTCCGAGTTCTCGGTATAATTTTGCCAAGTAGGTAACCGATGTGCTGTGAAGTCAGGCGGGGATTGTGGCAATTATTCTGGGCATTTACTGTTACAGTCACGACTCTCTCTCCCTCCTCGCACAAAAATCCTTCGCGGAGCAGAAAACACCAATGAATTAGAAGTGTAATCCCATTCACGTATGGACTGCGCATCCGCAGCAACATCCGATCCAGACTCCATGCGGGGCAGTTAGAGGGTCTTCCATCTAGCGACCCCCTTGACACTTGCGGGAGGTGCCTTCCTTACGTGCCCACCACAGACACGCTATGTTTTTCCAAGAAGTCTGCTCCAATATATATATATATATATATATGCAAAAAAGAAGGAGAGAACTCTGGGTAGTTCTCAGTTTAGGTGGAAAGCAGCTCCTGTTAGAGCACTCTCAACACCAGCGACACTCTAGATCTGTTCACCTCAAATGTCTGTTTTTCTATCAAAGTTTTTAAGCATAGGATTAGCACAGTGCTATCCACGCTGAGATAGAAAATTCAAAGCTGTAATATTGTGCCTGGAGTGATAAATGGCTTTTGTTATTTGACAGCTCGGCAAGGACAGCACTGTACTAGTCCTATGCTTAAAGACTTTGCTGTTTAAATGGCAAAATACTTTGTCATTTTCTATCTCTATCTGTGCTAATCCTATGCTTAAAAACTTTGATAGAAAAACAGACATTTGAGGTGAGTAGATCTAGAGTGTCGCTGGTGTTGAGAGTGCTCTAACAGGAGCTGCTTTCCACCTAAACTGAGAACTACCCAGAGTTCTCTCCTTCTTTTTTGCATAATTTATGCGTCACTCTATGCCTGAAAGGGTTTTGTTTTGACTTAATACTGGGTGCTCCCTTGTGTCTGGACAAAGCTATACCTCTCTGAAGAGCTCTAATTAGAGCGAAACACTGTGTCAGGGGTTGCTTTTACTCATTTCAGGTTGGCTTGAGTTGGTATTTTACCAATTCAAAACTGTAATATTGTGCCTGGAGTGATAAATGGCTTTTGTTATTTGACAGCTCGGCAAGGACAGCACTGTACTAGCCCTATGCTTAAAGACTTTGCTGTTTAAATGGTAAAAGACTTTGTCAGACTCATTTTCTATCTCGGTGTGGATAGCACTGTGCTAATCCTATGCTTAAAAACGTTGATAGAAAAACAGACATTTGAGGTGAGCAGATCTAGAGTGTCGCTGGTGTTGAGAGTGCTCTAACAGGAGCTGCTTTCCACCTAAACTGAGAACTACCCAGAGTTCTCTCCTTCTTTTTTGCATAATTTATGCGTCACTCTATGCCTGAAAGGGTTTTGTTTTGACTTAATACTGGGTGCTCCCTTGTGTCTGGACAAAGCTATACCTCTCTGAAGAGCTCTAATTAGAGCGAAACATTGTGTCAGGTGTTGCTTTTACTCATTTCAGGTTGGCTTGAGTTGGTGTTTTACCAATTCAAAGCTGTAATATTGTTCCTGGAGTGATAAATGGCTTTTGTTATTTGACAGCTCGGCAAGGACAGCACTGTACTAGTCCTATGCTTAAATACTTTGCTGTTTAAATAGCAAAAGACTTTGTCATTTTCTATCTCGGTGTGGATAGCACTGTGCTAATCCTATGCTTAAAAACTTTGATAGAAAAACAGACATTTGAGGTGAGCAGATCTAGAGTGTCGCTGGTGTTGAGAGTGCTCTAACAGGAGCTGCTTTCCACCTAAACTGAGAACTACCCAGAGTTCTCTCCTTCTTTTTTGCATAATTTATGCGTCACTCTATGCCTGAAAGGGTTTTGTTTTGACTTAATACTGGGTGCTCCCTTGTGTCTGGACAAAGCTATACCTCTCTGAAGAGCTTTAATTAGAGCGAAACACTGTGTCAGGGGTTGCTTTTACTCATTTCAGGTTGGCTTGAGTTGGTATTTTACCAATTCAAAGCTGTAATATTGTGCCTGGAGTGATAAATGGCTTTTGTTATTTGACAGCTCGGCAAGGACAGCACTGTACTAGTCCTATGCTTAAAGACTTTGCTGTTTAAATGGCAAAAGACTTTGTCAGAGTCATTTTCTATCTCGGCGTGGATAGCACTGTGCTAATCCTATGCTTAAAAACGTTGATAGAAAAACAGACATTTGAGGTGAGCAGATCTAGAGTGTCGCTGGTGTTGAGAGTGCTCTAACAGGAGCTGCTTTCCACCTAAACTGAGAACTACCCAGAGTTCTCTCCTTCTTTTTTGCATAATTTATGCGTCACTCTATGCCTGAAAGGGTTTTGTTTTGACTTAATACTGGGTGCCCCCTTGTGTCTGGACAAAGCTATACCTCTCTGAAGAGCTCTAATTAGAGCGAAACACTGTGTCAGGGGTTGCTTTTACTCATTTCAGGTTGGCTTGAGTTGGTGTTTTACCAATTCAAAGCTGTAATATTGTGCCTGGAGTGATAAATGGCTTTTGTTATTTGACAGCTCGGCAAGGACAGCACTGTACTAGTCCTATGCTTAAAGACTTTGCTGTTTAAATGGCAAAAGACTTTGTCAGACTCATTTTCTATCTCGGCGTGGATAGCACAGTGCTAATCCTATGCTTAAAAACTTTGATAGAAAAACAGACATTTGAGGTGAGCAGATCTAGAGTGTCGCTGGTGTTGAGAGTGCTCTAACAGGAGCTGCTTTCCACCTAAACTGAGAACTACCCAGAGTTCTCTCCTTCTTTTTTGCATAATTTATGCGTCACTCTATGCCTGAAAGGGTTTTGTTTTGACTTAATACTGGGTGCTCCCTTGTGTCTGGACAAAGCTATACCTCTCTGAAGAGCTCTAATTAGAGCGAAACACTGTGTCAGGGGTTGCTTTTACTCATTTCAGGTTGGCTTGAGTTGGTATTTTACCAATTCAAAGCTGTAATATTGTGCCTGGAGTGATTAATGGCTTTTGTTATTTGACAGCTCGGCAAGGACAGCACTGTACTAGTCCTATGCTTAAAGACTTTGCTGTTTAAATGGCAAAAGACTTTGTCAGACTCATTTTCTATCTCGGCGTGGATAGCACTGTGCTAATCCTATGCTTAAAAACTTTGATAGAAAAACAGACATTTAAGGTGAGCAGATCTAGAGTGTCGCTGGTGTTGAGAGTGCTCTAACAGGAGCTGCTTTCCACCTAAACTGAGAACTACCCAGAGTTCTCTCCTTCTTTTTTGCATAATTTATGTGTCACTCTATGCCTGAAAGGGTTTTGTTTTAACTTAATACTGGGTGCTCCCTTGTGTCTGGACAAAGCTATACCTCTCTGAAGAGCTCTAATTAGAGCGAAACACTGTGTCAGGGGTTGCTTTTACTCATTTCAGGTTGGCTTGAGTTGGTATTTTACCAATTCAAATCTGTAATATTGTGCCTGGAGTGATAAATGGCTTTTGTTATTTGACAGCTCGGCAAGGACAGCACTGTACTAGTCCTATGCTTAAAGACTTTGCTGTTTAAATGGCAAAAGACTTTGTCAGACTCATTTTCTATCTCGGCGTGCATAGCACTGTGCTAATCCTATGCTTAAAACTTTGATAGAAAAACAGACATTTGAGGTGAGCAGATCTAGAGTGTCGCTGGTGTTGAGAGTGCTCTAACAGGAGCTGCTTTCCACCTAAACTGAGAACTACCCAGAGTTCTCTCCTTCTTTTTTGCATAATTTATGCGTCACTCTATGCCTGAAAGGGTTTTGTTTTGACTTAATACTGGGTGCTCCCTTGTGTCTGGACAAAGCTATACCTCTCTGAAGAGCTCTAATTAGAGCGAAACACTGTGTCAGGGGTTGCTTTTACTCATTTCAGGTTGGCTTGAGTTGGTGTTTTACCAATTCAAAGCTGTAATATTGTGCCTGGAGTGATAAATGGCTTTTGTTATTTGACAGCTCGGCAAGGACAGCACTGTACTAGTGCTATGCTTAAAGACTTTGCTGTTTAAATAGCAAAAGACTTTGTCATTTTCTATCTCGGTGTGGATAGCACTGTGCTAATCCTATGCTTAAAAACTTTGATAGAAAAACAGACATTTGAGGTGAGCAGATCTAGAGTGTTGCTGGTGTTGAGAGTGCTCTAACAGGAGCTGCTTTCCACCTAAACTGAGAACTACCCAGAGTTCTCTCCTTCTTTTTTGCATAATTTATGCGTCACTCTATGCCTGAAAGGGTTTTGTTTTGACTTAATACTGGGTGCTCCCTTGTGTCTGGACAAAGCTTTACCTCTCTGAAGAGCTCTAATAAGAGCGAAACACTGTGTCAGGGGTTGCTTTTACTCATTTCAGGTTGGCTTGAGTTGGTATTTTACCAATTCAAAGCTGTAATATTGTGCCTGGAGTGATAAATGGCTTTTGTTATTTGACAGCTCGGCAAGGACAGCACTGTACTAGTCCTATGCTTAAAGACTTTGCTGTTTAAATGGCAAAAGACTTTGTCAGACTCATTTTCTATCTCGGCATGGATAGCACTGTGCTAATCCTATGCTTAAAAACTTTGATAGAAAAACAGACATTTGAGGTGAGCAGATCTAGAGTGTCGCTGGTGTTGAGAGTGCTCTAACAGGAGCTGCTTTCCACCTAAACTGAGAACTACCCAGAGTTCTCTCCTTCTTTTTTGCATAATTTATGCGTCACTCTATGCCTGAAAGGGTTTTGTTTTGATATATATATATATATATATATATATATATATATATATATATATATATATATATATTTTTATTTTTTATTTTTTTTTTATTATTAATTTGCTAATAATATTTAACTGTCTAAGCAGTCTTGGGGACCCCGTGAGTATGCATCATGGACACTCAGGGATCCATAGACCTCAGGATAAGAAGCGTTGAACAAGGTTGTGCAGGCCCATGTGGATTTGAGGGATAAAAGTATAAGGGCAATCAATGGACATTTTAGGAGTGGTGGAGTGAAGTTATATGTATTTACCCTTTTTCTCATTTTCTTATTATTTTGTGGTGCTTTACTGGTTGCACCCGAAGTCAAAAAGATCTGGGTTTAATCCATCATTCTTTTGCAGGCAGGACCTGGCCTGCCAGTCGGGACCGACAGGGTCAAGACTGATTTGCATATGGCTGTGTCAAACTGGGGTGGCATGGTGAGCAAAAGAATGATGGATTAAACCCAGATCTCTGTGACTAAGGGTGAATGTTTGAATTGCTCAGCAGTCCATCCAACATTTCTTCCTTTTGCTTTTGTTACCCTAAGTGGGAAGGGTATGCCCAGACGTGTGTCCCATGCTCACTGTGCCACTGGAGTCAAGCTAGCCTGGCTAATGAGGGCTGATGCCCCGAAACTGGTCCCAGGATACTTGTTTCCAGTCCAGGGAGGACCTGGCTTGGCAGTTCAGGCTGGACTGTTCCCATGAGGCAAAGGGTCAAGACTGCTTTGCATAAGACTGTGTCTAATCTGGGGTAACATGGTGAGCAAAAGAACAATGGATTAAACACAGATCTCTGTGACTGGGGGTGAATGTTTGAATTGTTCTGCATTTCATCCAACATTTCTTCCTTTTGCTTTCGTTACCCTAAGTGGGAAGGGTATGCCCAGACGTGTGTCCCATGCTCACTGAGCCACTGGAGTCAAGCTAGCCTGGCTGATGAGGGCTGATGCCCCGAAACCAGTCCCAGGATGCTTGTTTCCGGTCCAGGGGGGACCTGGCTTGGCAGTTGGGGCTGGACTGTTCACATGAACATAGGGTTTATACTGGTTTGTATATGGCTGGGTCCAAACTGGGGTGGCGTGGGGAGAAAAAGAATGATGGATTAACCCCAGATCTTTATGACTGGGGGTGAATATTTGCATTATTAAGCATTCCTTCATCATGTGTTCCTTTAACTTTCTAAAAGTGGCATTTTCAGATTTGTAACTTAAAATCTGACTTTACCATTAAAGAGGATTATAAATTACAATTTCTTAGACACTAAACATGAGTTTTCTACCAGCTCCGAAAGAAAAGCTATCACTTATTAAAGGTGATAAGGTAACCCGATGTAACCCTATAGGAGAGATAGGGCTCACTGTTGTGAAAACTAATTTGGGAGTTTTTCACTAACAGGACATGAAAGTAAATATCCACCTTTTTAAATGCACTGCATGGGCTGTTCAGAGTCCTACCTTGGGGGTGACATTTATGAATTTAAAAGTTTAGCCTATCAAGGGGGTTATTTGGAAAATTGTAATTTGCGGTGAAAAGCTGCTCAAAGGCTGCAGTGTTAGGCCTGGGGCATGTTTTAAGGAGCTACATACATACGTGAGTGGCACAGTAAGTTCTGCATGCCTATTAGTAGCCTTTAATTTACCAGCCCTGTGTATATGGTACACCACTTTACTAGCATCTTACTGGTAAACTAAATATGCCTATTAGGTGTAATTAAATTGTACCATGTTTTAGGGAGAAAGCACAAGCATTTTAGCACTAGTTAGCAAAGGTAAAGTGTGCAGAGTCCTAAGCCCAACAAACAACAAATTCAGCAAAACAGCAGGGGAGTAGGTAAAATGTTTGAAGAAAAACCACCCTATGACTGAAAGGTCTAACAATGCCAAGTTTAGGTTATTTTTCATTTGCATGTGTAATTCAAGGTGGATGTAGCCAGACATTGGCCTTTGCTCTCACCCATCCTCTTTCTCATGTGCTAGCCTACTGTATTTGTTTGTGTTTAAGATAGTTGATAAATGGGCATTTCTGCAACTATTAAAGGTCTTTAGCTGGAGTTATTGTTTGTTTTTTACAGCTGATTGTGTTTGAGGCATTTTTGTCATTTTTCATGTTGCTGTGCTGTTCTGATTCCTTTTTAACCTTAATTGAGTTTTAATGTTCTAATTGCTGTTGTTTTGGTGGTTCACAGGCCCATTTTGGGTATATATTTGTGCAGTCATCCTCAAGAAACTGCAGAACATCCAGAACACGTCAGACAGACTCATCCTCTACAACCCCCCTTTGCAGCCACATCACCAGCCACCTGGAAGACCTCCACTGGCTCCCAGTCAACAGAAGAATCACCTTGAAGCTCATCACACATGCCTGAAAAGCCCTACAAGATGCAGGACCCACATACCTCAACCACCGCCTTGCATTCCATAACCCACCAGAAACCTCTGCTCCATCCAACTTGCCCTAGCCACCGTCCCCCATATCCTTAAGACCACAGCTGGAGGAAGATCATTTTCCTACCTCACAGCAAAAACCTGGAACACCCTACCTCTCTACCTCAGGCAATCACCATTTCAGCTTCAGTTCAGGAAGTACCTCAAGACTGGGCTGTTCGACTGAACCACAGCTCCTTCTACGGACCAGCCGCCCCCCTCCACCAGCACCTTGAGGCCTTTTCAGGTGAGTAGTCACACTTTACAAGCCACATGATTGATGGATTGAGTCCTCTACCTTTATCATCAATGCTGCATGAGGCTGTTGGTGGAGGGGTGTGGAACAGCTGCGGCCGGTAGTGGGAGTACCGGCCGGGCGGTGATGTGGGGAGGGGGAGGGGCAGGGTGGGGGGTAGTAATGTATGGATTACGGACTTTAAAAGGTAAGTAAACATAAAAATAAATAAAACGAATTTCGTTGCACACACTGCATCACCAAATGCAATGCAGTGTGTGCAACGAAATTCGTTTTATTTTATGTTTACTTACCTTTTAAATTCCATAATCCATACATCACTACCCCCCCCACCCTGCCCCTCCCCACTTCACTGCCTGGCCGGTACTCCCACTACCGGCCGCGGCTAGTGTTGAAGGGGCTCAAGTGCAGGCTGTCATGTTATCTTTATCCTTCATGCCTACTTCCTCCTTTGCATGTTCACCATTTTGTTAAATCATTGTGTGTGTGTGTGTGCGCGCATGTGCGCGTGTATGTGTATAAATGTGTATGTGAGAAAGAAGTACAAAATAATAACGGTTATTTCTTAACTCAAAAACATTTAGAAAAATATTTACTGTGTATTGTTTTATGCATATAATACACATACATTATTTATACAGCTACATATTTTAATACAAAAACTATGACGTTAACTTTAATGAAAAAATAATTAGTATTTTGTACATATATTCAAACTATAAAGGAATGGTATGAAATAAGGTTTCTTTAGATTGGAGAGGAGTAGGGAGTGCTTTTGGTCCAGAGAGACTAATGAGTCATGTCAGGACTGGTGTTAGGATATATATATAGCATTAGCCTGGGAGGCAAGCATGATTGTGCATGTTGACATTTTTTATTATTATTACTCCCTTTTAAACAAGATAAAGGCTGAACGCACCTTACATGGGTTGCAGAAGTATGGTTAAAAGTAAGCTAAGGTTTGAAGTCAAAGGGTATTCCACACACAAATCTGTGAGAAAAGCCAAACCTTCTTTGGACAATAGACTAGCCACCGGTGGATATCTGGGCATGTATTCATATTAAATAGCTGTAATATAGTGCTATAAACAAATTCTGTGTAGCATGGGTGTGAATAAAGTATGGATGTTTATTTCCAGAACTTTGCTCAAGATTTTGAGTCATTGAAGATTGTAGAATATTGTAGAATGTAGGTATGTCCCACTTAAAGTTGGTTTATCTCTCACTGATGTTGTAAACATGGCTCTGAAGTTGTATGCCACTGTATCCATCTCAGCAACTAGTTTAGCGTGTTTTACTAAACAATGGAGTGTTGTCCATAGGACATAGAAAGAAGTGCCTGTAAGGTGACAAGTGTATACCTGTCAGCCTCTTGACTTATAATTGTGGGTCATATCAAGTATTTTAGTGTAATCCCATTAAGGTCTATACAAATTTGTGCACAGCTGTAGTGTGTTGAATTATTCCAAGGACATAAATCCCTTACAGCAGTGTTACAATGATTGTCTGATGTCATCAGTGATGTCATCAATGATCTAATTTGAGATGTGATCAGTGAGGTCATCAATGATGTTGCTTAACATGATGACATTAGTGATGACACTATTGTTACCTCCTAGGTGACACCATACGATTATTGTGGCACCATCCTATAGAATGTGTGGACTTGAAGTAACTCAACGCGCTACACCTGTGAACAATTTTCTATTCACCCTAATGGGATTACCCTCTTAAAGACTTCACATGGTCTGCCATTTTAAATCTGGTGCAGTGGTGCATACTGTGCTGCAATTGCCCTTATGCAGAGTGTGAACTAAGGAAGGCTGTATCCCTTGCCCACCAGCTGCCAACATAAGGGGAAGTGGTGTGGGATCTAAAATAATAATGTAGTATTAAAGTTCATTTAAGAATCTATTTATATATATCTAACCATTCACCAATTAGAACATAAGCTCTGCTGTTTAGCTGACAGACAAATAAATAGCAGAAAATGTGACAATTTATGTAATGTAAAATGTAATGTAATTTAATCTAAATAGGCTTTTATATAGCGCATCTATCACTCCAGGGAGCATCTTGGCGCTAGAAGAAAACCAGATTTGATAGAAGATCTGGTCAACTGCTCTTATCAGTGAGGCCGAGCATTCAAATTAAGGCTTTACACAGTGTATCAGGAGAACTGTAAATCCAGGTCTTAAGTATTTTCCTGAAAACTGATTCAGAGGCAATTTGGCGAAGATGGAGGGGAAGTTGATTCCAAGCCTTAGATCCTATGACTGCCAAGGATTTCCCTCCCTTTGAGATCAGTCTGAAGGTAGGGATGGTCAGCAAGTTTGCATTGGAAGATCTTAAGTTACGGGAAGGGAGGTAACTCATGAAGCTCTTTTGAAGATATTTAGGACCTCGAGAGTGGAAGGCCCTAAACGTGAAGATTAGGACCTTAAACAGCACACGTTTATGAATTGGCAGCCAGTGGAGGACATCCAATGCAGCTGAGGCAGCTGCGTGCTAGACCATCTGCAACTTATGCATGACTGCTTTGTTGGTTCCTGCATAAAGGCTGTTGCAGTAGTCCAGCCAAGATGTTATAAGGGCAACCGCCACCATTTGTCTGGCTGAGAGTGGTAACAGGTCAAAGAATTTTCTCAGACCTTCTATGATGTCAAAGCAGGTGCCTTCCAATTTATTTGTGAACCTGCTAAACTGTTCAGGTAAGGTACTATTTGACGGGTGACAAGATGAATATAACAAAAAAGGGTTTTGTTTAGCTTGGTGGGCTCCCAACTAAACCTCACCATAACAAAAAAAATAGATTCCTGCTAATGGCAAGGCAATGGTCATCTTGTAATAAGGAAGTTATCCTGGAAACATCATCATGTTGCCACCCAGCCACAGGAGCACACCAGCAAGATGAACCTACTGCATGTTTATCACCCAGGGTTCAGTCAAGCGCCAGGTAGTCTTCTCTCTCAACAAAAATAATGACCATTTCCTCCTCATCCTCCTTGACCTCTGCACAGCTTTCCGACACTGTCAACTATCCATCACTGATCCACACCCTCATGTGCTTGGCTTCACTGCCACAACACTAAAATTGTTCACACTCTACCTCCAGGCACGGCCCATGCTGGGCGTTATACTGGGGCGGTGACGTCAGGCAGGGGAGGGTCAGGGTGGGGGGTGGTAAAATGCGGGATATGGACCATTAGAGGTAAGTACCAATAAAAATAAATAAAACTAATTTTGTTGCCCACGCTGCATCACATTTGGCAATGCAGCATCGGCAACGAAATTCGTTTTATTTATTTTTATCTGTACTTACCTCTAATGGTTCATATCCCGCATTTTACAACCCCCTACCCTGACCCTCCCCTGCCTGATGTCACCGCCCCAGTATAACGCCCGGCACGGGCCGTGCCTGTCTACCTCACCTACCAAAAGCAATTAATTCATAGAGAAACTAGCAGATCCCAGACCCTACCCATCCTGTCACCTATCATTTTCAGCCTTTATATAGAACTCTAGGGGGACATCCTTGCAGACAAGATAAAGAGCGACCAGCATGCTGACCACACACAACCCTATCCTAAAATATTTCAATCAATGATATACAGAGTCTAAAAACTCATCCAAAACTAGATGTCAACACACTGCTTCATGTCAAATCACATAAAGACTATTCCTCCTGTTTAATAACACCAACATCTCTGATTCAGTCTTGGCTCTCCAACTTAACCGTATTGGGGTTCACACCTCAACTGTCCGAACAGGCCAAATAACTCAGATTCACCATCGACTCAAACTTCCCACTCAAAGAACACATTGCAAAGAAGACCAAAAAAGCATTGTGCTAGCTGTCTCTCATGAGAAACGTGAAACCTTTTCTCGCAGACTTCAGAACGACAGTTCAATCTCTATTACTCTCCCACCTAGATACATGCAACACCCTCCTCTGCAGCCTCCCATACTCACCCCACTCCCTTCAAAGACACCCTCCATGCAGAAGCAAGGCTCATTAAGGGGCTAAAGAAATGCAACCCAATCATCCTTGCTCTAAAGGATCTACACTGCAGGCTCAGGTTATCTTCAAGATCAACTACATCATTTACAGCCCTATGTGACAAAATCCCAATATGCCTAGCTAAAAAACTACACACAATCTGGCACACAATGCCAAATGAGGAGCTCCAACATCAACAGATTAGAAATTCAACACTACAGGAATGAAAAATCAAAAAACACACACCTACTGAACTTTTCCTAAAGGATCTGAAACAAGACACTCTCCGACATCAGAGCAGTGATTTTTCAAAGGACACTACCTCTGGATGACTTCACACCCCCCTCCACTGACCCCCTCCTCCTCCCTCTGTGCCCTACCCCTATGTATCCACTCTGGTGTTTGCCAATTGTACTACTCCATTGCTAGCAAGCTACATACTTGCTTTAGCACTATAAAATCAACATGCATAATCAATCAATGCATACTTATACAATCTAAGACCTTAAAATTGCCTGCTAATACATTTTCATTTAAAACTATAGACCTTAACATTAGGAGGGAGCCTGCGTCTTCAAAATGCGGGTGCGAGTGTGCCAGACATTGGTAAGAAATTTTGCTATTACAAACACAGTTAGGCTTGAAGCATCGGTTTTTAAAATTCTGTACATTGGGAGGTACTCCCTACAACCCAGGTTTCTAATCAATGGTAGGAGCCAATATTTCCTCGCTGCCCTATACACAGGGCAAAACAGGACCACGTGTAGATCGCTTTCCTCCGCACCTGCGCAGGCCGGGCACTGCTTTGTGGAAGGGGGTGCTGACCAGGAGCTGGTAAAGGATCGTAGGGGCAGTGTGCCATATCTCCATTGGAGAAACAGCTTCCTGGCCAGCACGGGGGAAATAACGTCTAAAACCCTCTCCAACCTGTACGAATCCTTGTTTTGCGCAAATACAGAGGTTAGTGACCCTTCACCCTGGCTATCTAGGGCCATGGCTAGTTTTTGTTCATGATAAGCGATGGCCAAAGCTCTCTTTGAGATGTTTAATGAGGCATTAGCGGGGTTGGACCAAAGGTCAGGAAACCCCAGGGTCATACAGGATTTCTGGATATATTTTATCCAGGGGATCAATAGCGCTTTCGGGTGGGTTAATAGCTCCATCAATTCCGCCCTATAGGCAAGAAGTTCTTCGCTACTCCATAGCCTTCGCCAGAAGGCTATGGGTCTCAAACCTAGTTCGTCAGCTATTGGTCGCAGACCCAGATCTAGCCTCAGGGGGAGGAGTGGGGTGCTGGGCGGAAGTGCAACTATCTGCCTGATGAAATTATTCTCAGTTAAGGACAAACTGCGGCAAGATGTATGTCCCCACAGTTCCGCACCATACATGGTAGCGCCCCTGGCCTGTGCCTTATAGATCTGGATGAGCGGCCCCAGCGGACGGTATGTGTAGCCATTCATCATCCGCGTGATACCCCCTGTGGTCTGTACCAATTTGAGGTTGGCCCTGCTCTGATGTGATCCCCAAGACATAGTTTCATTGAGAGTTACACCAAGATATTCAAAGGTGGAGACTCTCTCGAGCCGTGAGGCTCCCAATAATGGATTCGGCCGCAGTTTTTGCCTTGGGTTCAGGACCATAAACTTGGTTTTAGCCGCGTTAATTTCTAAGCCCCTGTCAGTGCAAAAGGACACGAATGAATCAAGGATCATCTGTATCCCCATTGGGGTTTTGGACAGCAGCAGGGTGTCGTCTGCAAACATGATTGCAGGCACCCTGCTGCCGTTCAATTTGGGGGCGTCAGTATATTCAGTGGCATTTAGATGGGCGATTACCCCGTTGACAAAGAGGCAGAACAGGGTTGGTGCCAGCACACAACCCTGCCTAACCCCTCGGTCAACGGGGAATCTATCCGTCAGTGCCCCGGACCTCCCGCACCTCACTCGAGCATAGTTGTTATGGTGTAATCTCTGCAAGATTATCAGGATATCCGGTGGAACGCCCATCTCAGCCAAAACGCTCCAAAGTTTCCCTCTGGGCACCAGGTCGAAGGCGGCCCGCAGATCCACAAAAATTGTGTATAGGCTGCCGCCCTCGAATATCGCTGCCCTCCAGTAAATAATATTCAATCGAAAAACCTGGTCCACTGTGGAGACTCCCTTTCTAAATCCCGCCTGATACGGGCTAAGAACACCCAGCTCTTCTGCCCAATCCTGAAGCCGGTTCAACAATACCCTACCAAACAGCTTCTGCGACACATCGATTAGACTGATTGGTCTGTAGTTGGCTGGAAGAAGAGGCGAGCCCTTTTTGAATATGGGGACCACCTCCGCCCCCAGCCAAGTACTGGGGATTTCCATGCCGCTAAGAACTCCATTAAACAGGGTAGCAAGGTAGGGGGCCCAGATGTTGGGCTCCTGCTTGAACAGGTCCCCGGGTAGGCCGTCCAATCCTGGCGCCTTTGCCGAGGTGAGTCCTGCGATTGCAACCTTGAACTCGTCCAATCTTATTGGATCCCCCTCATAATCAGGCCAACCAACTCCAAAGTCGTTAGTAGGTTCTCCCGGCTCAGAGCTATAAAGGGATTGAAAGTGTGCCTGCCACACCTCTGGTGCAATATTTGGCTCAATTGCCGAAAGGAGTTTCCCCGACCCCCCATTTACTATTCTCCAGAACATTCGATGATCCTTTGTTACTAGGGACTTAGTGAGCTCTTCCCATTGATTCTCCTCCCATTCGGTTTTAGCGTGGGCAATTAGTTTTTTATATGCCCGTCTCCTTTCTCTTAACTGCTCTCCACCTAGACCCTCCTTGATGGATCTAAGGAGTTCCCCCTTTGCCCTTCTACAGGCTGTGTTATACCATGAGGATTTGTATGGCTGCCCCCTCCTTAGATTCTGTGCATTGCTGAAGAGGATGGGGGCCGCAGCCTTTATAAGGTCCTCATGGGCCTGATATAATTTGGCCTGTGAGTCTTTATTGCCCGCCCCGGTGGCTAGATCTCGCACATTTTCTAGAGTGGGAATCAACCCTGCGTAAAGCCTCGGAAGTTTCTCCTCACTCGAGGCCAGTTGTTCCCACCTGATTCTTCTCCTGTTGTTTTCCAGTAGAAGTTCAGGTATATTCCCCTCCCCAGACATTATACAGGTTTGAAGGCCGGGGTGAGTGAGGTCAAGTTCAAGGGCATTGTGATCGCTATCTAGCCTTTCCATAACCCTAAAATCCCGAATAGATGGCCAGTTCACTATCTGTACCAGGACATAATCCAAGCGAGATTCTCTTCCCACTCTGTTATAGGTGGTTCTGCTTGGTATGTCAGATCTAATACGCCCGTTACAGGCTCTAATTCCGAACTTTAGGGTAAGAGATGTGATCTGCAATGCTACAGGAGTCCATGCCTTCGGAGGGGGGGCTTCTACCGAAGGCACCGACCACCTGACCTCTTCTTCTATTGGAAAGCCCTCCAAAAGGCCTGGCAGTGGCTCAAAGTGGGAGTTTAGATCCCCTCCCACTACATAGGGTAGATCTCTTGGTATTTCGGACAAATAATCCGAGAGTTCGTCTATGGTGGACGATTCCCTGGCAATTCCAACTGGCCTAGAGTAGATGTTTATTAGAGCGAGTTTCGCTTGATTTGGCCAGGACAGTAGAACCACAAGGATATCGTCGGAGGGGGGCGGTAACCGTGTGGCCTCACAGCCTAGGTGGGACGCCACCCAGGTTGTGAGCCCGCCAGAAGGGCGTCCTTTGCCCTCCCACCTGGCCGGGATGTAAAATGACTGATAGCCTTGGTGCCCATAGTCTTCCCTTGCCCAGGTTTCCTGGAACATACAAACGTCCCCAGTCTCAATATAAGTTCCCCAATCTTGAGCAGCCAGCTTATTAGCTAATCCGGCCACATTCCACCAGATTAGTCTCAAATGCTCAATGACGGGAGTTGCCGGGATGGAAGAGTAAGAAGGGACAATTCCAGGTGTTACGCCAGTTGTTACAGCGGAGACATTGTCAACGGTGAATCCAGATGGCTCAGGGGGATCACAGGGGCCATTGTCCAGGGTCGCAAGATTATTGGAGGACAGTCAATCAACCCCATCAAGCCCGCTCAGGCAGTTAAAGCGATTGAAGTGGAAATAGGGTGTTTCAGGTAGCTGGTGGTTTGAACGTCGGACATATTCTTTGTGTCTGGGTCTCCGTTCCACCCTTGTCCAATTGCCTTGCGGCGGGTCATAGTGCATGCGAATGGGTGGAAAAAAGAAGGAGACTGGCAGGGTCTGTATGGTAGAGTCCAATGATCTATTTGACCCTGCGCAAATATGCAAAACAGTACCAGGATCCCTGAAGGACACCATTATGCAGTCCCCTATTATTGTTTTCCTCGTATTCCCCAACCATGGCACCCTTCTGACCATAATAATCTCATTATTAAAGTGTGGTGGTAGGGGTCTATTCCAATTCAGCCATTTAATGACTTTCTTCTTGAGAGATTGGAAATCTTCGTTTTCACCCCTTTGTAAAGGGGGGGCACCCGCTAAAACCACCATAAGGCTGTTGGCCTCCGGTGGCAGATCTGGTCTCCGTGGTCTTTGAACGGGCTGGCCAGGAGGGGAAGAGGAATTACTAGCAGTAGGAGGGAACCCCGGATTTATGCCTGGCTCTAGACTGTGGGGGACAGACTTACATACTTGCTTTAGAAATGCTAAGCCATGCAAACACATATATATATACTCCTATTCCTATTTACTTCTAATGTCACTCCTACTCTTTTCTTTTTCTACTACTCCCTCCAACACCTTTGTGGGTCTATACTTACTCCTACCTAATCCTTCTTTGTTAAGTTTCTTCTGTGCAATATGTGGCCTGCCCCAAGGGTTATGAACCTACAATCCATTACAGCACTGCAACCAAAGCTGTCTAGCTTATTCATATCAGCATCAAATGAGAGAGCAATAACATAGAGGCATAAAGAATTAATGACTGGCCAGGTTTAGGGCTACATAGAAAATAGCAGTAAAGTGTCTTCATCCAATAATAGGTAGGTCAAAGAAAGCCCTACCTTACCTACATGAATTATTCCTATATATCACTTACTAAATGGCCACAGATAGTACTCTCAGTAATCAAGTCATCTTGCTGAACCGCGCCATAGGGAACTGGCAGGAATGCCCTTTTATTTAACGTAATACAGCGCATTCCTGCCTTTTTCTCCTGCGCTGGTGCACTTTAGACAGTCTAGTTAGTGCCAATGCAGACACCTTTGCACCATGGCACCAGGATGCATGTGTTGTAGGCAGGATTGTTTTTGTGCAGGAAGGGACACCATCCCTTCCTGCACAAAAGCAATCCTGCGAGGCATATTCCTCTATCTAGCTGTGCTGCAGAAAAAGGAAGTAACAATGGGAAATAAAGTAATTTCTCCTTGTCACGCCCCCCTGGGAAGACGTAGGATTTTGGCGCATTCCCGGGCTTACAAGTACATGTAAATCTGGGAATGTGTCAAAATCCATGAGAGTTACATGGGGACACCCGCGGCAACGCCCATGGAACGCCTTTCCAGGCCAGAGTAGCGCAACACAGCGATCTGTGCAGCATTGGACTGCTCCAGATTCATGAAGCCACTCGGGCCACACAAAGTAGCCTTGCATGGCTTGTTAAATCTCTCTTAGGGTCCGATTCACAGAACTAACTTAAGACAAATTCCTAAATTTACTACTTTTGGTATTCACAGAAGGCATTTAGTTGTAGTAAAGTTAGGATTTTGTCTTAAGTCTGTCTTAAGTCTGTCCTAAGTTTGTCTTAAGTTTGACTTAAGTTTGTCTTAAGTCTGTCTTAAGTTTATCTTAAGTTTGTCTTAAGTCTGTCCTAAGTTTGTCTTAAGTCTGTCTTAAGTCTGTCCTACTACTTTTGGTATTCACAGAAGGCATTTAGTAGTAGTAAAGTTAGGATTTTGTCTTAAGTTTGACTTAAGACAGACTTAAGACAAAATCTTAACTACTGTGAATACCAAAAGTAGCACGTTTAGGATTTTGTCTTAAGATAGTTCTGTGAATCGGGCCCTTAGAGTTTTGCGCCACACATTGCGTGGTGCAAGCGCGACACAGCCCTCTTATACATATGCCCCTAAATGTATAACTATCTAAGAGGGGAGTAATACCGGTGACAAGCACCACTTCTCCTGATAGCTGCTACCATGATAATTAGATGCTGAATGCTCATATATTCCTCACTCCCTAAATATACTGAATGCATTAATATTTTTTTTTAAATACCCCTCACCAGCAGCCTTTTCCCTTCCATCTCAGTTGATTCTGATCAAAGGCTTGGCATATTTCTTTTTAAACATCATGCCTGTGGGCTGTAAATTAATGAGCGTGAGACCTGCTCTGCCTGTCTAGATTTCCATTTTTCACCCTATTTCCCACTGATATGCTTTTAAGAGTTTGAAATTCGGCATATGCCTCACTTCCGAATTCCTCTGCTCTGTGACAGCCTTGCAGTCCTTGGCAGTGTGTTTGCTAAGATTTATTGTCTTCCCGACACCCTCCCTCATGCCCCACCTGTTTTGCTGCTTAATACTCTAGCCTCACATCTAATAATTTACACACACGCAGGAAATCTCGGTGGTGTTTCCGCAGCTGATCCAATCCCTGGTATGGCGTTATTACATTTTTGGCTACTGAGCCTAGCGAGCGCTACATCACTGTCCTTTCGATTTGCACTGTATTTCTCGATACATCACTCCAAGTAATATGAGGAGCTCTTTAAAAAAAAATGCTATTATGCAAAGGTAATGTTGATCTGTAAAAACATGTGGCCGTATTTTGAGGGCTGCCTTAAATCTGAAATCAGGAGCAGTGTTTCTCCACTCCTGTGTGAAGGTGTGAACATTTAGCGAAATAAAATGTTGTAATATCTCACTTGAAAATTGGGTTCCAAGATATAACTCGCTTTTAACCCCTTCCCTGCACATGACGGAACCACGCCGTCATGAGCCACGGGCGGCGTGTGCTCATGACGGCATGGTTCCGTCATGCTGCGGCCGCCCCTCCCACGCGGCACTGATTCCCAGCCTCTGCGGGCGAATTAGTGCGTAGGCGAGGTCCTGACGGAAACACACTGTCATGGGCACAGTTCGTCCGTGACTCATGATGGAGTGGTTCCATCACGAGCATGGCTGCGCCGTGCTCCCCCCTCCGCCCCAGCGCTGCAGCCGAATTAGCGCCACAGCCAAGGGGTTAAAAATTAGGCAAGATCCCAGCTAATGGACTGGATCAAGGAGACATTTTTTACTCCTGCAAGATATTTTGTGCTTGAAGCAGGCCAGCACAGAACAATATTGTGCAACATTTACACAATGTCCCGTCCGTAACTCAAATATCAGAAATGTTGTGAGCATAACAAAAATTTTGCAGGGGGCTTAGTTTAAGTCTTATTTCAGGCTATTAATCAATGCAAATTGCATGGCGCAGGGTTTTGGCCTTGCCAATTTCTTTGGGTTTTACCAGGACGAATTCACATTTTCACGTTTTTTTGCGCCTGATTTAACGAGTCACATGAGCATAGCGTAGTAAGATGTGTGTGGCCAAGAGGACTTTGAAAAGAAGAGAGAGAGAAATGAAGACATTCAGGGAGGGTGGAAAGAAATAATAGGTTGAAAGTAAAGGTGAGTGAGGCTTTTTGAGTTGAACATTGAATTTAAGCTTGATTTGGCCCTAGCCCTCTTTCCTCATGATGAAAGCAGCAAACTGCCATGTCCACTCCCTGACCGTGTCAACCTTTCCTTCCAGTTATGTTAAGAAGATCTGTCTATTTCCTACTCATATCGACACTCAATTTTGAAACAGCTGTTCTAACAGGAGTCCATCGATCAACATTAGCCCAGCTCAAAATGGTACTATATTTGACCGCTATCTTAGCTGCAAGCAAATTTGACCACATCACATATACTTTTTTTGCAGTTTTATATTGCACAAACGTGGCCCAAGGTTACTGGAGCGCTTCACATAAACACAAGTTACATTACAGAAGGTCAGATATTTTATTTTATTTTAGTCACAGGAAGATTAAGTAAATTATCCCAAATCACAGGCTGTTGAGGAAATTCTGGACTCAAACCTGGTTCTCCATCTCCAAAGTCATAGTTCTGGATGTAACGTCACATACTCTCCCCTTTATACTTCAAGATCTGGACTGGCTGTGCATCTCAGCAAGAATCAAATTCGAAATTTGCTGGCTTGCTCAGAAGACCATTCATGAAAACTCCCTGCCGCACCTTACAGATCTCCTCACCACATCTAGTGGTTCCAGAGATCTAAAAAGTTCACAAAACATTACTGCTGGAATCTTCCAAATTCAGAACCTCAACAGCACAGACCAGTCCTTCTCCTGGTGCAGCCTCCTCAGACTGGTATTCTTTACCCCCTGATCTCAGAACTTTGACCTTACTCATCATCATCAGCAAAAATCAGAAGGCCCATCTGTTAAGTTAATACCTATACAAGGTTGTCTATAATGAATCTAGGCTCAATAAAGTTGTCCTAGTCTGTGCACTGTGTCCTCTGCTTGCCTTGTTGGTAGTTGTATAATTACTGCCACTCTGGATTGAACACTAGCCTCAGTCATGTTTTCTTCCTGCAATCACCAGTATGTCTATTTAATGCCTCCCTATTCCCTTGCGTACTGTCTCTTATATTGTTCTGCATAATACGTGACTGTATTGCTGCTTCTTGTGCCAGTTGTCATACCCTTCTCTCATCTGGATATAATCCCATCTCTATTCTGACATGTTTCAACGTAGCGCGCCTTCATACTGATACAGTCCAGGCTTTGCTGTATAAATGATATGTTACGGCCAACGCTGCTGACTTTGTACCTGAGGAACCAGGTTTGAAAACTGAGGAACTGGGAACCAGGTTGATTCTCGGAATCAGCTCAACATCTTGTGAGTCTGGGCAAATCACTTAATCTATCTATGCCTAAATAAATCATGGAAAGTGACTTTGTGCCATGTAACTGGTACTGATGTAAAGTGCTCCAATACCTTCAGGTCGAGTTTGTGCTACGTAAAGCTTTCAATTACAAATAATAATAATAATAATAATAATAATAATAATAATAATAATAATGATAATAATAATAATAACATGGACATTGGCATTGCCTGGGGTTTGCAACTTTTATTGGTGTGTCTTCCTGTTTTCTCCATCTATAGGATTTTGAAATCACATATTAGTTTAAAATTAGTAAAGGTTTCTCCTAAAATAGAGCATGAGCTGACTCTTGCAGGATCTTTTGTTTCCCTACAGGTGGCTTTCAGGCCATCTCTTGCTTACAATTGGTTGGTTTCATCGTCACTCTCATTTGCCTGCTTCTTATTTGTCAGCTGTCGTATGGCTTCCTTCCTCTGTGGGTTTGTCTGTCTCCTGAAGCATGGATGCATTACATGTAACATTCCACTTCCCACTAATCTCCCTCCCTCCCTGCCTCCTTCTCTCTGTATTGCTTTGAAGCAGACATCTAAAAAGAAAAAAGAAAAAAAAGAAAGCGATATGCCGCCGACATGCTGTACAGCATGGCTAGTAAACATTGTCAAAGCCAATGCTTGTTTACTGTATAAAGCCAGCGACAAACTTAAAGATAGAGGGTCAGATTTACAAGCCCCTTGCGCCACTTTTGCTTCACTTTTCTCATGTTAAAAGTGACGCAAAAGTGGCGCAAGGGGCTTGTAAATCTGCCCCAGAATGTATATGCATGCGTGTGTGCGCGTGCATTCTTCCTTGTGAGTATGTGAGACAGTAAGATGTTTTTAGCCCGCAGTCTGGGTTTCACAACCAGGTGACTGCCACGTCTTTCAGCAGGTACTTTAGTGTCTCTCAAGACAGCAGAATATCCCAGCCTATGGGTCCAACTCCCTTTATGTCATTTTCATTTCTCTTTTAAGTGTTCTGTGATCCTCTTCTCTGATTGCTTCCATTTCTATACTCCCCTCAGGTCATAGAGGGGCCCTTATGTACCGTAGTGGAGGCATGCCGCAGTAACACAATATGGCAGCTCGGTGGGGGGACAAACTTCTGTAGAAGTTAGAACTGCAGGAGGGATACATTTGCTGGAACAGTTAGTACAGAACCCACAGACATTATCTTGTAGTTCAAGTGATTTCCAATAGCTATCAGTCTCCATTGGGAAACCTTGTCTGGGCAGTCGACACAGAACCTTATCCCTCCCACAGGTTGGATAAAGTGCGCACACCTTATGGCAAAGTAAATTTAGACCCTCATTCAGGGACCTACACCAATTATGTTTCATGCATTATTCGTGTTTCCGGCCAAAGCAGAGTTATAACTTTGATAAAACGAGACTATATTCTGAGTTGACACACCTCAGAACAACGGAAAACGTATGCTATTACCGTATTAGCTCCTATTCTGAGGTCTAAAACTCAGAATAGTGTGCACATTTCGTACCAGGAAATTCACTATGGTTTGTCTTCAGTAGCCCACAAATGGTGGATTTCAGAAAACCCTAAAAAACATATACTGTGATAGGGAGAACAGGGAGGAGAGATAAGCCGAATGAAATCTGTACTCCAACCTAAGATCTTATCGTATAATGGGAGATTTTCTGAAAAACTTTTTAGAGAACGGGTATATTTGAAAAATAAAAATCTTCATGTTTTGCACAAACACCAGAATTCTTTTTTTTCCTCTAGTTTAATATAGCGCAAACTCGACCAAAAGGTATTGGAGCACTTTACATGAGCACCGGTTACATTATACATTCATTTTTTGGTAGGCAAGGGGAGAAAACGTAATTTGCCCAGAATCACAGGATGTTGAGCCAACATCGAGACTCGAACCTTGTTTCCCAGCTCCCAAGTCGGCAGCTCTAGGATTTAGGCCGCATCCTCTCCACAGATAACCCAAGACCAACTGGGTCAGGACGTTCAGGGCATGAAAGAATAGCCCCTGCTCAGTGAGAAAGGGTTCAGCATAATGAAGTGAGGGGTAGCGCTGACACCATTCAATAGTGGAGGATGTATTCAGGCAGTGTGCCTTAGAACTCTAAACTGAGCATAAGAGGCAAAGGCAGTCCACTTGACAAAGGTCGAGAACCAAGACATCCATTCAAACATGCTAACTTTAAGACAACTGGAGTTTGCCTCCATTTATATATTGTGTGAACTCGACCGGATGCACTACTGAAGACAACACACAGAAGAGCCAAAGGAAGGATCAGGGTCAGAGCAGACCACTAAATGCTTGCCTAAATTAGACAACTCCTAAAGTTCATGCAGAAGCAAGAGGTGGGTAGGTCCTGGTGCCCACACACTTCACTGTTGCTGCTGTAAAATGACTACTTTTTTGCGTTCTCACTTGTCTGGTGGCTCAATTAACTAATACATGCACTCCAAGGATGTTTTACTCCTTGATAAGAGGTTCAAATACTGGGGAGACACTCAGGGGCATATTACCAAGAGGAAGCGATATTTATCGCTTAACTCGGTTAGCGGGAATAATAATATCGCCGAGCTCCGCCGATTTTTATAGCTTAGGAGCCTTGCTATTATCAAGGTTTATCTCCTAAGCGATAAAAATCGGCTGAAATGCATGAATATTGCTGAAAAGTCAGCGATATTCATGCATCCCCGAGCAAATGCTCTTAGCCATGTTGTCCACCTACCATTGGATAACATTGCTAAGAACTGCTCTGGGCAGGCGTTAGCTTTTGGAGATAATCGCGCTTAGCGCGATTATTTCCAAAAGTAGGTAATAGGAGATAGCGATGTTAGCGACTGTTTCCAGTCGCTAACATCTTGGCACGCCCACTTTGCATGTCATTAGCGATAATTATCGCTGTGGGCCCCAAGATGCTCGCTATCTCCTACTAGCTGACGCTAACTGGTGTTAGCAACAGCTAGGTAATAGGGCGATAAAATTATCGGCGCTTTAGCGGGAAAAATTCCCGCTAAAGCGGCGATAAGGCCCTTGGTAATATGCTCCTCAGTCCTCCAAGGTCAATAAAATGAGCACCATTGCGTTGGGCACAATTATACATCTGTTACTTAGCAATATCACCAATACTTCTTCTTTGGGCGTGACTGCTCTCTACAAACACACCTATTCTTTTAAGCACATTCGACATTTGATTAATGAGCATAGTTCAAAGCAGTAAAGCTCTTGAGAGACACTATCTATGGGTACTTGATTGAATGATCCACAATTACCAGTTTCAAATGGTTATAAGTGCTGTCTTGTAGTCTGAGATAAATCAGGACATGTCCTTCACCACCTCTTAAAGGATATTGCACCTCAGCCATTGAAAACAGAAGACCCTCAGGCAAGCATATTCTCTTACTGCTCATTTTTCAAATTGGAAAGTATCTACCAAATTCGTACAATTGAGTAATTTCAGGTAATCTACCCAGTTAAAGTTCTCCTCGCCTGGTAGGCAGGGCAATTTCTCAAAGGTTTGGCCAATATAGACCTCCACTGCCCTCAGAGCCTTTTAAAACTCAGAAACACCTGGCTCCTTCTCCAAAGGTAGGCACCATGTGAATCAGACCGATGAGTCATGATTACTGATTGCCTCATATCAGAACCAGGCAAGTGGTTTCCCAGAACGCATTCCACAACCACAAAATAACCCTGCAGACAGCTAACTTCTCTTAAGTTTGAAATCAGCAATGTTACATGTTTGCAGAGACCTCTAAAAGCGCTTCATGGTAGCACAATCTCTTCACTACCTGAAGGCTTAGCATTGCAGGAAGAATCCACCCCTTCTTATGGTTTTGGTCTGTGCAATCCCAAAACCCACCCCAAGGGTCTCTTACACACACTGGGTACCTCCCTTTTCACTTTAGGTTTGCAAGTATCTCTCATTGTTTCTTTAATTTTGTGCACCTTTTTGGAAACTTAGGGCCTGATTTAGAGTTTGACAAACAGGCTGCTCTGTCACAAACCTGACAGAATTCTTTGTTCCTAAATCCTCAGGGCCTTATTTATGGGAAAGCCATGCAGCAAGTCCTTTTGATGCACTGCATGACAAGGGAAGGGCAGGAATGCACAGTATTTAAAATATTAAAGCGCACTGCTGCCTTTGTCCCTGTGCTGGCACCTTCTTGGCTACATAGCCCCAAAACAGACACACTTGCACCATGTAGGAATGTTTTTGTGCAAAAGGGAACACCTTCCAGCACAAAAACAATCCTAAAGGCGTAGTCCCTTTTCTATGTGAAAGGAACGAGGAGAAATAAAGATATTTCTCCTCACTACTCCTCCCCTGAGAAGTTGTATCGTTTTGGTGCATTCCCAGGTCTACCACTTTTGGTAAATCTTGGAATGCATCCACAACTATGGAATTTGTGTGGGAACATCCATGCAACACCCATGGGACGCCTTCCCAGGGCAGAGTAACGCAACACAGAGATTTGTGCTGGATTGCTTTACTCCAGATTTAGGAGGTAAATCAGGGTCAAGCATAGATGGCCTTGCGTGGCTTCATAAGTCACATTATAGGCTAGCATCACACTTGCACCACTTTGTGTGGTGCAAGAGCTATGCAACCACAGACATAAATATGCTCCTCAGTGTGCCAGATCCACTATGAGTCATATGGACCATCAGTTTTCCAAAAGTAATTCCCAACTGGCTCCACTATCAGAAAACCTATCTGATGACCCAACAGAATAGGGTCTGTCAGAGTAAGGGAAATAGACTGCCCATCCTATTTAAAGCAGACGGCCTGTTGTTCTTTCTTCTGTCTGTTAGGGACTAAAACAGAAATCTCCCAAAGTGTGGGAGTCATAATAATATTTTTCTTCAAAACAAAATCCCATTTCAAAAAAAGTTTGGTGTACGGCCAGCAGAAACATGGTATTTTGTGCACCAAACTTTAACTTTTTGTGCCTTCACAGAATCTACCATGGCTGTGGCCCATGTGAAAGCACATATATCAGTGCAGGGCTGCTGGTGATCTCTTAATTTGATGGAGTGACAAGGGAGATGACCTCTGCCACCCTGGTGGACAGTGTTTCACTGATCATTGTCTAAATCTGCCCCTGCACCTTCACGGTACACCCTCAAGCTTGCTGTTGTAGATCCTGCACTATTCTTCATAAAACATTCAATGAACCCACACAATAACATACCTCTGTGAGCTTTTCAGGCTCTGAAAATGATATATGAAACAATTGGCAATAGCATAAGATTTTAAGTTTTATATAGGCCTTGATTTAAAACTCAAGTATTTAAAAAATGATGGATGGAATTCTTTAATTAATCTCAGTCACTGGTAATTACTCGGTGTTGCATCCCAATCCATTGCTATTTTGCACACCATGCCACCTAATTTGGAACCAGCTATATGCAAATCAGTCTTGACCCTGCTCCAATGGGAACAGTCCAGCCCGAAATGCCAAGCAAGGTCCTCCTTGAACTGGAGCCCAAGCAACCCAGGAATTATATCTCCCAAGTTATGAGCTCATCAGCCGAGTACAGCTTGCTTCCAGTAAAACAGTGTGTAATTATGAACGCCTAACATGACGGGAGTTGCAGGTTGCTGGTGGGAGTTGGAAAGTGGTTTATTCATAGTGATAAGTAGGGACCGCCTACTAGCAATAAAGCCTCAAACACAATAGAAGGTTCAGACAAGGTCTCAATAAATTATTCCCTTGCTCAACCCTTGGTAGCTGGCAACAAGCAGGCAGGCTTAACTTAGAAGACAGATGTGTAAAAACACCAATGCACCACCAAGGCACAATACACAATGAAAACCCAACACCAATTTATAAAAACAGGCTATTTTTTAATAAACAAATGGACACTAAA
Source organism: Lissotriton helveticus (assembly GCF_964261635.1). Taxonomy (NCBI): domain Eukaryota; kingdom Metazoa; phylum Chordata; class Amphibia; order Caudata; family Salamandridae; genus Lissotriton; species Lissotriton helveticus. Next base: position 149,596,027 of record NC_136065.1, on the reverse strand, counting down.
ATGACAAAAATCTAATGTGGGTAATCAGATGTATGAATTTTTAAAGGTTAAAAATAAAAGTAGCGCTTAGAAGCAAATAGCGCTAAAAGGGTTAAAAAAGGTCGTGCTGGACTGGGGCAAAGTCAAGAGTTCTTTACACTAACTTCCAGAAGCGTTTCTTAATGCAAGAAAGTGTCCACAACACAAAACCAAGGTTCCAAAAGCTCTGAGTTGCTCTTTGGGGTCTGGGACTACAACTCCTACAATGATGCTGGTCAATTTATGGTGCTTTTTTACAAAAGTTGCTAAAAACTCAGGAACATTTCTTGTAGATCTTCTTGTGAGTTTAAAGTGTTGAAAACACCAATCCCAATGTCTAGAAGCTCTGAGATGATCCTTGGGATGTCGAGACTAAAATTCCCACAATGCATGTGGCCAAATTCTTAACCGCATGCGTGCGGCGGCTATTTTTGCGCTACGCGGCTTTTTGAAAAAAGCCGCGTTACATGACGAGCTGAGCTCGTCATCAGCGTGCGAGCGGCACGACTCATGACGAGCTCAGCTCGTCCTGAGCGCCGAAGGGGTTAAAAGTCCACTGGACACTCTCCAGGATGGGGATTTCTTTATGGAAATGATGCAGGTAGGCTCAGTTAACCTGTAGCTTGCAGGGAGTCCACTCCTTAATCCTTCTTGAAACAAAGTACTTAGGGCTGTAGTGCCAGAATGTGCAGCAGGCGCAGTCCTTCAGAGTGCAGACCTTTGGGGTGCAGATCAAGTTTCCAACAGGGCAGTCCTTCTTCTCCGTGTACTTTCAGGCAGCAGTTCTGAGCTACTTGGCAACTCTTCCATATTTATGCTGTGTTCCTGGGCATCAGGCAAGGGGTCACCCCATACCAATTAGCTGCAGGGTGCCATTCAGGTGTATGATCACTTCCTTTAAAGTGTGGAGTATTCGTGTCCCAGAAAGTACTATTCTTTCAAGATCAAACATGGAGAAATTGTATCCTTAGAGGTTAGATGTGGCTATACCAGTCCACTGGCGAGGCTAAGATTCCCTAGCACTCCACTTCCACCCTTCACCCTAATGTAAATATAGGGGCTCCTGTGTGGCTGGGCTTGCTGGATGTGTGGAAGAGCCTGTGCTGTCCTAAAGTATCATTCTCGGGGGCGTGGCCAAGATGGCGGAGTGAGAGGACGTGTTCCCTGAGAGCTCCTCCGACCCCGGCCGGCCCTGTGCTTGTAATCGGCGTGTGTCCCCCCCCACGCTCCTGGTGGGGGCTGGAGACGCTGGGGTGCCACGGAGCAGTTTGCGGGACGAAGAGCAGTTGAATCGCCTGTCGGAGGGGCCCGGAGGGTTGCCTGTTGCCCCGGAGGAGAGAGAAGGCCTGGTGCTGGACGGAACGGGGCAGAGTCCCGACGGAGCAGGAGAGAGAGTGGGGTCGGAGACTACGGCCTTTCCCTGGCCGAACCACGAGGAGACTGCTCGGACCCTCCATCGGAGCCGGCTGTGGCAGAGCCGCGAGTTGTGCGGCAACCGCAGGTGCGGCGGTGACCGGTCCGGCTTTGGCACTACTCTGGGCCGGGGCCGCGGCCTGCAGCTACGTCGGACATGGGAGCGGGCCTGGTACCGGGCGGAGCTGTCGGGCGGCCCTGCAGGTGCAGGAAGGGTCGGGGATGGAACATCGGCTCCCGCTGGGCACACACCCGGCACGAGAGACAGAGCGCTGCCCCGGGGACGACAGAGGTGGTGCGGCCTGCTTCATTAGGGCCAGAGGTGGAGCTGTGGCCGGCCCGGCGGGGCAGCTAATCTAGGCCGGTGCTGCGGCCTGTATCTGCGGCGGAGCGGAAGTCTGCGTTGGGCGAATGCTACCCGGAACAAGCAGGAGTGGGCTTCGGAGGTGACAGAGACCCCCTTCAGGACTCGAGAGTGAGGAGAGGCCGGAGCGAGCTGGGGGCGACGCCCAGGACCACGAGGCGGGCCGGGCTCCCAGCCGGGTTTAGGACATCGGCAAACGAGGGGCCCAGGTGTGAGACAGCGACTTTGAGGGGGTGAAGTGTGGCCACTGGGGAACGGGAGGCCATTCGGCTCGCCCCCACCCCCCCACCCCCGGGAAGGAGATAATTGAGGGCTGTGGACGCGCCCCTGAGGCAGTTGGAGAGGCCTACCCGCACCGGAGACGTTCCTGTGGCCTTCCCCATTGTAAGTGGCTGAGACGGAGCTGAGGCATCGGCGGCGTCGGCGTGCCCCGTGACTGGGCCCCCACAGGTGGGGAGGTGCTGACAGGGGCCGGTGGGTGGCGCTGAGAGCCCAGACAAGGACCGGGCCCCAGGACAAGAGCACATCAGGGGTGGCACAGTGGGCTGCAGAGGTACTTTCAACATCCCGCAGGTCCTGCTTTGTGAATAGGCCCACAGTAAGGAGGCCGGCCCGAGGGGCGTGTTAAAACTAAGGTCAATGGACAATCAATATTTGCCCGGCGGTATCGCCTCTTTAACCCACAAAATATTAACCAATGAAGAGGCAGGCGCTGGAGACTGGAAGGCAGGAAACAAGGTTTATTCTCTCCGGAGGAGAACACATCAGTTCAGACAGCCAGTATCGTCACGAGGTGCTCTAACCGCATCTCTGAGGCCTGGCCTCTTATACACAGTTAAATGAATTTTATTGCAGGTAACACAGTCTTGTAATGCTTTCAAGTATGAAAGGACATCCTCTGAATCTCCCCTACAGGCCCGTTCCCACACACATTTACAGTTGAAGTCCCCACCCCGGTCACAACAGGTGATGATTATCGCGCAGCTGGACATTCCGCCGATTCACGGAATGTGGGGGTTTGATCGGATCTCATAGGGTGGGGGCTTTGATCAACTCGGGGGTCCTTTATTGAGGGAAGCTTTCTACTGTACGGGGAGGGGCAATAAACAGTATCGGCAGAGCTAGGTGTCGGCCTGGGAAAGAGGAAGACAAACGGGCACACAGGAAAAAGGGGGGGGGGGGTTGGTATCAAAGGGCCTGGGACCATGAAAAGGAATGAAGGGAGGTGTCGCGCTGGGAACAGGATTGGGTTCTGAGGCAGAGCTGCGTTGAAGGGGGGTTTATGACCCAAGGCATGCGAGTGTGGGGGTTGTCAGCGTGCGGGCTTTGCAAGGGCGAAGGGCTATGCTGGGGGCCAGTGGCGTGCAGAGGGTGGTTCTGATCGAGGCACCTAAAATGGCAGGTGCACACGACAAAAAGTGTGGCATCCGGGGAAAAAGGCAAGATGGCGCAGATAATGTTTACCAAACCGCACTAATTTTCCACAGTCCTCCCTTTAACATATCCAAGACATCTTGCTGGCCTATTTCCTATCCATGTCTACTGTGGCGGTCATAAGTAAAGAAATGGGAACCCAGGTGAAGAAGCTATAAACATTACATTTAAAATATTTCGTCTTAGGAGGCGGGTCTATCGATAAACTCGTTTGCAGGAAGGTCATAGTAATGCAATATCAGACAAAACGATTCTGTAGTGTGATCATTGAGTACATTTCATAGATACTTGTGGTCATTCGGAATGTGAACTGATAGGTTATTACATATGTAAGTTCTGTTCATTTTTAGTTGGAGCATGATCAATACAATGGTGGTTGGGAGAGAAATGAGACGTAGTAAAAACGATAATCAGAGGCGCCATTGTTCGAAGGGGAGGTCCTATTGTCATGGACCGTTATTAGTGAGTTCTCAGCATTCTTTGTCGTCTTCTGTTGGCACGGTGGAGCGATGAGTCCAGCTCTCTTCTGAGCTCCGCGTTGCAGGGCATGATCTTTTCCTCGCTTTCCTGGTCAAGAAGGTCCTTTTCGCCCTGTGTCCTTTGGAGTCGATTGTCAAAAAGTTCAGGTGGAAGAAGAGTGTGTGTAAGTAGTCCATAGGGTAGGTCGGAGAAAAAAAAAAAGGGGGATGGAGCAGGGCCAAATCGGGAACAGACCAGGGGGACGGAAAATTTCAGGTAGGCGGGCTCATGACCGAATTCAGAGAGCGGGGACTTTTCGGCACACGTTGAACATTGAGATGGGGCATCAGGTCAGCCCTTTCCTCTCATTTATCGGAAACAGTGCCTCGTCCTGCAACTCCTTTCTGTCGCGGTCGCGCCTTGGCCAATGTCGCAGATGTTCCACGATCTGTAGTCAGGCCACGTGCTCCCACATCCGGTCTCTCTTTCCTCCGACAGCGGTACCCTTAAATGAGTTTGAAAAGACAGTCTTTAGAGAATTGGCAGAGGAAGGTAATCACATAAGTCTATTTCTCTCCCAGCTCCACGCAAATGAGAAACATCCGTTACATTGGGGTTCACAACCATCATATAAATAATTGATGATGGGCTCGTTGGATTTCCTATAACTTTCCTTCGTAACTATTTCTTTGGTGCTTGTTGGCGTTACATTCATTGTCGTGGTACGAAATCTGGTGCCTATTCATCGTAATTTGTGTATTACAGTTACGTCAGATCTTCTGACAGAGACCCACCTTCCTAGTACGTGCCTTACAAAGCTATACCGTTCTCCAGGACTTTATATTTTTCAAAAAAGTGCAACGTGCTATCACCATGGTCTGATGGGTATCTTTCTGAGGGACGAACATAGGCTAAACAATTTTCCATTCTATAAATGCATCCTACCTTTCAGCTAGACATTTTACTTTCAACAGGGTTCATTGCAACGATTCCTTCATTTCGGCCTAATCTTAACTTCGCAAACATCATTCTAGTTCCTATTTATTTATTTATTTATTTGGGCATTTGTTAAGCGCCTGGTTACGCCACTGGCGTGTCCCCGTGCTGTGATAAGTGAAGTAGCTGACCCCCCTCCTCCCACAAAAGGCTTATCTGCTAAAAAGATGCGTTTTCAGTTTTTTTCTGAATAGGACTTCAGAAGGTTCAAGTCGCAGTTCCAGCGGGAGAGCATTCCAACGTTTGGGAGCAAGATATCTAAAAGACCTGCCCCCCATGCGTGCTCTTAAAACTCTGGGGACTTTTAACAGCCCAGTCTGAGAAGACCGTAATCTGCGAGTGCGCTCGTAGTGGGTTATTAGGCTCTGGAGCGGTCTAGGCGCTTTGCCGCTCAAGATGCGATGACACGTGGCCAGGGCCTTAAACTCCACTCTCCTCTCAATTGGAAGCCAATGGAGGGCCCGCAGCGCTGGTTTGGCAGAAGACCTCCTAGGGAGCCTAAGTACCAACCGCGCTGCCGCATTCTGAAGGACCTGTAAACGGCCCATGACCTTACCTGTGGCCCCTAGAAAAAGCAGGTTCCCGTAATCAAGTCGGGAGGTGACGAGGGCATGCACCAGTGTCTTTCGAGCAGAGATGGGAAGCAGATCTAGCACTTTCCTAAGGGCTCTCAGAACACTGAAGCATACCCCCGCCACCCGACCGACCTGCGGGCCGAAAGTAAGGTCCCTGTCTAGCCATACCCCAAGGTTCCTGGCTTCACGGCAGGGAACTGGGACTTCTCCCAGGCAGGGCGGCCACCATGCCGATGACCACGCAGACGGCCCACTCCCCACCACGAGCACCTCAGTCTTGCTGCCGTTCAGTTTTAAGCAGTTTGCGGACATCCAGGCCGCAAGATCTTGCATGCAGTTCCTGAAGATGTCCGCCGCAAGATCGGGCGCGCGCGATAGGGAGATGACCAGCTGCGTGTCATCGGCGTATGACACCAGACGGAGACCATATCCTTCCACGATGGCCGCCAGGGGGGAGACGTAGATATTAAATAGGGTTGGGCTCAGTGACGAGCCCTGAGGCACGCCCTGGCCCAACTCAATCTCCCTGGAGTAGCATTCCCCTAGCCTGACTTGAAAACGCCTGTTAGACAGGAAGGACGTGATCCAGCCAAGCGCAGCTCCTGTCACCCCTCCTCCGATCAGACACTGTAGCAGGATGGAATGAGCTACAGTGTCGAATGCTGCGCTTAGGTCTAAAAGGATCAGTGCCATAGTTTGGCCCTCGTCCACACCCTGTCTTAGTGCTTCCACCGCCACGAGAAGAGCAGACTCCGTCGAATGACGGGGGCGGAAGCCAAATTGCGAGTCGTGGATTAGCGAAGCCATCTCCACGTGCTGCATAAGCTGGATATTGGCAATTTTTTCCGCCACCTTGGCCATATAGGGCAGGAGGGAGATGGGACGGAGGTTGTCTAGTTTTTCGAAACTGACGTTGGTCTTCTTCTGCAGAGGAAGTACCACTGCCTGCTTCCAGGCATTCTGGACCACCTGGGACTCAAAGGAGGTGTCCAGTAGATGACGCACATAAGGCTCAAGTACTGGCAAGCTACCCTTTAACCGGCTAGGAGTGGTCGGGTCTCTAGGGGAACCGGATTTTATTGATCCACAAACACGGAGTAATTCCGTGGTTGGGGGGGTAACAAACGTGGATAGCCGTTGTTCTCCATTTATTCTAGTGGGTTCCGAGTAAGTAGGGCCACTATCTGTCCTCTGGGAGAAGGAGTTATAGATATTAGTAACCTTAGTTGCAAAGGACTCAGCAATCCGGTTACAGCCCTCCGTAGTGCATAATTTCTTAGGCACCACGGCTGGTTTCCCTATTGCAATAGACTTATAAATAGAGAAAAGCTCCTTGGTGGACTGCTCTGCTTCCTCTATCTTATTGCAATAGTACAGTGATTTGGCCTTCCTGATCAAAGTGTGGTAAGCGCGCCTGCCCTGCAGTCAATGTATTCTGTTTTGGCCCGAGTTGCGTAGGCAACCCTCCATTGCCTTTCCGCACGTTTACATGCTGCTTTAGCCATACGCAGGTCTGCGTTATACCAGGGTGCCGATCTTTGCACTCGGCCCCCCAATTTTGCCATGCCCAATGGTGCCACTGAATTCAGGGCTTCCAGTATGCGTTGGTCAAAGTTAGCATTGATTTCCTCTACCCCATCGCCCCCAGGAGGGCCCTTCTCAGTTAATGCCCGATCGAATTTGGCTTGGGAGAACGCTGCCCATCTCCGCCTAGGGTGTTTGTCGGCGGGGGGGTCACTGGGGCGAGGTCCCTGCATTTCGATGGTAAAAGGGACGAGGAAATGATCAGACCATGGGATGGAGATCGGGGTTTGGGCATTTACTTGATTCCAGTTTGCAAAGATTGGATCCAAAAGGTGGCCCAGCTTGTGAGTGGAGTGCGACACCTTCTGCTCGAACTGTAAGCTTGCCATCGTATTGGAAAGATCACTTGCCACCCTATCCGTGGGGGTATCTAAATTTAAATTCAGATCCCCTAAGACCAGGAATTTATCCGTGCGTAGCGCGGCATCTGTGACGGCTTCCACCAGCTTCTCAATGAAGGCTACAGTGGAGCCCGGAGGGCGGTAGATGAGAAGGCCTTTCAGGGTGAAATAGCCATTGATAGAGATGGAAAAGGCACCAGCCTCGCTGTCCTCAATCATGGTGCTTTCTAGCTGACATTGATAGTCTTGTCTAGCAACTATGGCTATGCCACCCCCTCTCCCCCGTATTCTGTCTAATCTCAGCAGAGAGTAGCCCTCTGGAATGGCTTCAATGATCTCCGGCATGGAGTCTTGGTCAAGCCAGGTTTCCGTCAGGAAAAACAGATCCCATTGTTTTCCACTGAGGAGGTCGTGGATGTCCAGAGAGTGTTTACGTAGGGAGCGTACATTCAACAGTCCGCATATCAAAGTATGCTTACCTGTGATTTGAGCCTTACTGATGTCAAAGGTATAAGTACAATGGCTACATCCCACGTATTTTCCAGCCTCGATGCTGTGTGGACATAGTCCACCTAGCTCTCCACGGAGGAGAAGAAGTTCCTCTCGACTCCAAGTAGTGCGGCATGAAAAAGGGGCATGGGGACTGGCCCTGGACCGCTGTCGGCCGCGGACGGGCGCAGACGGGCTTAACTCAGGCGCAACTCCGGCGCGCCTTCGTCGCGCCCGCTGCGCTCGTCTGCTGCGCTGCCGACAGCACATCCGCCTTAAATCCCCCCCAGCGTCCCAACAACTAGAGCGCTGCTGTTTCCTGCCGGAAGTGTCTACATAGCCTCTTACAACCTGATTACTTTATTTAAAAAAACCGGGGTCTTATGGAAACAACTAGGGACATAGCAAACTGTGGTTAGGGACTATCATCTTGCTTTGTGTCATAAGGGCGTTATTTAGCAGAAGGCCACAGTTCAGTTGGTAAGCGTTCAGTGACATTTCTCGAATTCTAAAACTCCGTAGCTTGCTCACCAACAGATCATTTCTAGGAACAACGGCTGGCCTGTGTTAGTTGTAAGTCGACTTGTTTCCTACAACAGGGGGTGAGGGACATTTTTAAAACTCTCGTCCGGGGCAGCTGATACAAAACTGAGGGGGTTCTGGGAAGACGGGGATGTTTCGATCACTTTTTACTGTTCGGGGATTGCGACAATTCAGGATGGGGAAGGTCGCATTATCCTGAGGCATTTTTTTTATAGAAGCCACTGACATGTAGTTCCCTTATTACGGGCCAGATTAGGGAACCTTAGTCGTCTTACCTGTCCTTTCCCGTTTGGCCAATTCTAGGTTTCATCAATATTTAGCAGAAAGGAGAGGTAGTGACACGGCATCAGGGTGATTATATTTAAGACAAATTTTGTGCAAATACTTGCGGTATTTGGAGCCAATTGGGGGGTGCACTAGGGGTGGCGGTTTGCCAATTTTGGTGCTAGTCGTTCGGAAGAGTGAGAGTGTGGAGGGGGGAGAGAGAGAGAGAGAGAGAGAGAGAGAGAGAGAGAGAGAGAGAGAGAGAGAGAGATATGTGCAACAATAGGCTAAATAGTACACGTGCGACATGGGGAGTGGCCGTGTATTAAGATAGGCTATTCAGCGCACTACACAACATAAGACATTTACGGGTCCGTGTTAGAATTTCGAAAGCATGCAGTTTGGGACGGACGCGCATTAGGCAGGGTAGAGGGGGCATGCATTGAGTAAAAGACACCATTGTATCGCACTTCTCGCACTCTCGGTCCGCCGACCAGTCAAGTCAGCGCCTCAGTCGCACAAAAACATGTTCTCATAGTTTCAGACATACGTGACACGTGTCCATTCGCACAGCACGGATTAGGGGTGACCGTGTTTTCAGACATACGTGACACGTGCCCATTCACGCAACACGGATTAGGGGTGACCGTGTTTTAGCATATTATACAACTTATTAGCTCTTTCGTTACAAGAGCAGTTGGTGGGTGTGCTTAGGTGCCACCTTGCAGTGTTGGTCCGCTTCATGTATCAGACATGGCGAGGCTTCAGATTTTCACCATACCTTGGTCGTAATTTCTGGTGTAACCTGTAGAGGGAGGAAAAGAGGGGAAGGGAGGGGGACAACATTCGGGCATATCAAATGCATGGGTATGAAAGTTCTTTACTCACCTCATACTCGTCTTGTCTCCTCGGGATAGAATCCCTGGGGTCTTGGTTTCTGAAGCCAGGGGGGGGAAAAAGGGGCAGTGTGTCTTTATAGGTCGCGTGTAGGGAAACGTTAAAAATCAGGGGCTCTTAGTGCGGGGTATCTAGTTGGTAGATGTATCTAGCTATCGGGCCCTTAAATCTTTTCCAATGCTGTGATGGTCTAAGGCATACCAGCTCTTCGGCCAACTCTGTTCCCTAGTACCTTTGAGTGTCGTACCTTCATAACGTTCTATTATTTACACCGCTTCACGTTACCCGTCCTCAGAAGTCGAGGTCCTTCTCCATGCGTTAGTTCCAGAGCCAGTCACATACTTGGAGGCAGAGTATTGTGTCTTAGATTCGATCCTCCCTCTGGAGCTGAGCAACCATCTTCTAATAACCTTAAAAAGAGAACAAAGCAGGGTGCACAAAAAACTCTCCCGCTGACCCCACATTTTTCAAAAAAGCATGCAATACCCATTTCATAGTTCGGAAAACCTTTATTTGCACAATCGTTCAGCATGTAGATATGACAGCGCAATCGTATTTGGCTGGGCACGGCAATGGCTAAAGTGCGTACAGTAGGGGGGTTATTTTGCAGTATTGGGAATATTAAAAAATATTAAAAAGGCTTTTTCATTCATTTGCAGGGGACTAAAATGTCTATCGATAGTTGAGGGATCAAGGGGCATTCATTTCATAGTTGGCAGTACAGTTGGACTAGTTGCAATCAAATTTCCTATATGTATACCGTGGGTGTGTGTCGTAAGCGAGGTTATGTATCGGCTACAATAAACATCATAATAAATTGTACATTTGAAAAAAACATTTTTCACGGGACCCTTTTACATGTTCGTCGAGTGAACCCTCCCTCTTTTTCGTCAAGTGTACAAAGGATCACATACATATTTCAGAACATCGAGTCTTTTTAGCTAAAAAAACACCACGAGGCGTTCGCAAGTTCTCATTGATTCCGGCGCCATTTTGGGCGGGGCCGGGTTAGTCCGGAAGTAGCATCAGAGACAAAATGTTTCCCATAACCGGCGGTTGGACCAGAGTCCTCTTCGGCAGTTCAAACACTCGTGCTAACAGAAGGGGTGGCTATGTCGTGGTTATTTTCGTTAGCGACCAAGGCAGTCGTTCCTCACCGGGAGCCGGCAGGGGCCGAGGGCTCCTGGGACTTTTGTAGAATCTTCAAGGCTGTGGGGATGCTGTCGGAGGTGGGGGCTCGTGCCCCGGTGGACAAGCGTCCGAGTTATATTGCTGGTCAAAGTTACTCTAGCAGCCTAGACCCGCCTTCCAGGGGGCCCAGACGCCATTTTGAGGCCTGCAGCAGCCGCCCTTCGTCGAGTCTGCAAGAGTGGAGGAGACCTTTTGGAGTGAAAGAAAAGGAACTCTGTGTCGTAGGAGCAGGACATTCGGCTAGGGTGCAGCTGTGGCGCCCCCACCTGGGGGGGGCGAGGGAGACTCGTTCGCGCCGTCTCCCTCTCCCGGTGTACCCCACGCTGCTCTCTTTCATGGGCATGCATGATGGCCACTCCACATCCCGTGTTCCTCAAGTCCCATGTCCAGTGCTGCGGAAGTATGGCCACCTGCGGTGCATGTTCGGTGCTGTGCGAGTATTGGCGCAGCCGTTGCATGTTCGGTGCTGCGCAAGTATCGGCACCGTTGCATGTTCGGTGCTGCGCAAGTATCGGCACCGTTGCATGTTCGGTGCTGCGCAAGTATCGGCACCGTTGCATGTTCGGTGCTGCGCAAGTATCGGCGCCGCCCGGCTGGAGGATTTCGGTGCCGGGCCGGGGGCTGGGAAGCCTCCTATCCGTGGAGGTGGGAGAGGCTCGTCCGCGTCGCCTCTCCCTCCCAGCCCGACCTGGACTAATTTTCGCGGAGGTATGTACAAGACATCCCCCCCTCCAGAGTTGTCGCAGCCATTATTCAAGAAAGAAGTGGCGCCTGGCGTGTTGCTGCTGCCATTACGGAGGAGAAAAGAAAGAAGTGGCGCCTGGCGTGTTGTCGCTGCCATTACGAAGGAGAAAAGGAAAAAATGTCCCGTCCGTCTCTGGGCCGGGCTTCCGGTGGATGTCGGCCGGACGCCCCTTGCTCTGGCCCCATGAACGGGTTCCTTGGCTCATCGGCTGCAGCCGGATCCAGTTGGCCCCAGTCCCCGGCCATTGGTGGCCGGACCGGGGGAGCATGTGGCGGGACTATCTGCAATTATCACGTGCCACCGCGGCCGGACTGGGAGAGAGAGGGAGGAGGGTCGAGGACATAGACATTCCCCCCTTTACAACTCTCCAGTGTGGTCAAGGCGATCCCCTGGCTGGGTCCCGCTGGCCCCTGTCTCTCCTCCGGCTCCACCCTATGTTACGATTTCCTGGCCGACTGTTGGCAGCAGGACCCGCCTTATATGGGTTGCTGCCGGCTGGGCGTAGCCGCAACCCTGCCCCACCTTGGAAGTTTCCAGAGTGGGGGGGGGGGTGTTCTGCTGACTTTCATTTTCTACAGTTTACCGTTCTTGTTTCTAACGTTTCCTGTTGTTAGGGCATTAATAGGTGTTATTATTACGTATTGTTATTGTTTCTTGCTCGTTATGTTAAATAAAAGTTCATGTTCATCAGTGGCCTACTGATTTCGTTTTCCCATTCCTTTCTTTCCAGGTTGTTTCATGCTAAAGCTTCTGATAACAGAAGTTAAGTAACACGGAAACACAGGCAGAGGGATGACGTAGATTCATGCATCACGTACACACAAACTCAGACGGGGAGACAGTACAAGTATTATATACAAAGACCCAAGACAAACATAAAACAGTTATTGGCCATAATTATCTTTTTCTGTATGCTGCGCATACTTATTGTTCTGAGTTCTTTTTACCTGTTTCTTGTCTTTTTATTCGTTGGCTGCCTTTTTCTGGTGGCTTTGATTGTACGCACTTACGCCTTTGGCAACTGGTCATGAACTAACCTAGTCGGGCTAATGTTCACAGAGGTTTTTTTTTTGTTTTTTGTTTTTTTTTCGAGTCACTTTAGCAGGTACGTTTCCAGGCTGAGACAAACTGTTGGTGTCAATTGGAGAGCAATGGGGCAGCTTTTAGTTATATGCCTATAAGGATGCGGAAAAGGAGGTAGGAGGTTTTCAAATATTGGCAATATCCTTAGTCCTCTCGGCGGAGGATACTTGTGTAACCCTTACCTCGAAATACCCTAAACTTTTCCCTACTTGGCTAAACGTAAGAATGCTTGATCACGTGTGTACATTATTCTTTTTGCTTTATTCGGGGTTTGTCGTGGTTAATTTAGAGCTAGACTGGGTTTCCCGTCTTAGCGTTGTTTGATCTATGAGGACTCGAACATGTCGCTGAAATCGGCCTGGCGAAATCTGTGCCATCGGGCATAATCGAACGTGGTGGTTCTATCTGGCCTGTCCATGTCGGTCTGATTCATCTTTGTCTCGCGCCTTTTCCCTTTCTGCCGGCCTGTTATTCCTGTCGGCCCTCTGCTCCTACTCTCGTTCAGTAGAGTCGGACATTGGGCTTTCCAGTGCCCGGCATATTTACAAAAAGCACATTGGTTTTGCCCTAAGTCTGGTCGCCCTGTGCGCAGTGTCGGGGGATTACTTTCGGGTCGTTGTGTCCTGGGGTTGTCCTGTCGATATATTCCTTTACCTACTCTGTCCTCGTCTCTTTTCTTTCGTTGTATTGCTTCTTTGCGCCACATACCGAGACTGTCGAGCATAATAGGCGTTGTCTTATTATTACGAAGGGCTATTTCTAACGTTTCTATTTTATCAAGATCGAAGGATCCTATCAGTGGCCACTGTTTCTCTTGATTTTCTTTGGTATACCTGTGCCACAGTTTACTATAGGCTATGGTAACTAATCCATAGTTTATGAACATGTCTTTATTAGGGGTGCCTTCCAGCGGAGCTAGATGATCCACCTCTAATAAACGGTCCGGGCTGAACCAACTATCGACCAGTGGGGAGAAGACAGACATGACGGCTCGCGAAGAGGACAAAAAGTCAGCACTGCCTATCTTATCACTGCGTGCAAAGACTAGACAGAATATTTCTATTCCACGTTGTTTGCAGGCAGTTAATACCTCATGAACCAATATCAAAACAATAAATAAACGACCAGTGGGAAGAATAAGTAGATCCGCAAAGGTCTGCGTCCTCTACCCTTTCACTATCTGCAAAGGGGAACCTGTTCTTTCCTGTTTGTAGACAGAGAATCTCCAGAAAACAATCCGCGAACAGTAGCTCGGGGTCAAAAAAACAGTTAATCAGTGTGGGAGAGGGAATCTCCCGAAAACAATTCGTGAATAAATAATCAATCAGTGGGGGAGAAAGATAGGCACGCTGGCTGCGTTACTTATCCTTCACTGTTTGCAAAGAGAAAGAGTCTACTGTTTCTCCGTTTGCAGACAGTGAATCTCCAAATAGGTCAACAAAGAGTAATACTAGTATTTTCTGAACAATTAAACAACTATTTCGCAATTCGTCGTGTCTACACGACCTTACCCGGACCGTATGGACAGTTTCTTATCTTCCGAATCCAGCGCCCGATCGTCCTCCTTTCCTCGTATTCCTCGCGGCACTCCTGATGGTTCCCAGTCAGGACCGTAGATCACTCGAGAGAGGTCTGTTCGGAGCCAGTGACGCCAATTGTTAAAACTAAGGTCAATGGACAATCAATATTTGCCCGGCGGTATCGCCTCTTTAACCCACAAAATATTAACCAATGAAGAGGCAGGCGCTGGGGACTGGAAGGCAGGAAACAAGGTTTATTCTCTCCGGAGGAGAACACATCAGTTCAGACAGCCAGTATCGTCACGAGGTGCTCTAACCGCATCTCTGAGGCCTGGCCTCTTATACACAGTTAAATGAATTTTATTGCAGGTAACACAGTCTTGTAATGCTTTGAAGTATGAAAGGACATCCTCTGAATCTCCCCTACAGGCCCGTTCCCACACACATTTACAGTTGAAGTCCCCACCCCGGTCACAACAGGTGATGATTATCGCGCAGCTGGACATTCCACCGATTCACGGAATGTGGGGGTTTGATCGGATCTCATAGGGTGGGGGCTTTGATCAACTCGGGGGTCCTTTGATGAGGGAAGCTTTCTACTGTACGGGGAGGGGCAATAAACAGTATCGGCAGAGCTAGGTGTCGGCCTGGGAAAGAGGAAGACAAACGGGCACACAGGAAAAAGGGGGGTGGGGGGGTTGGTATCAAAGGGCCTGGGACCATGAAAAGGAATGAAGGGAGGTGTCGCGCTGGGAACAGGATGGGGTTCTGAGGCAGAGCTGCGTTGAAGGGGGGTTTATGACCCAAGGCATGCGAGTGTGGGGGTTGTCAGCGTGCGGGCTTTGCGAGGGCGAAGGGCTATGCTGGGGGCCAGTGGCGTGCAGAGGGTGGTTCTGATCGAGGCACCTAAAATGGCGGGTGCACACGACAAAAAGTGTGGCATCCGGGGAAAAAGGCAAGATGGCGCAGATAATGTTTACCAAACCGCACTAATTTTCCACAGGCGTGGTGGGGCGCGGCGAGGCGACGGAGGGCCCCCCTGCTGGGGGGTTTGGGGAGTCTGGAGCCCGGTGAACTGTGCAGCAAACATCCGGGGGCAAGGAGTGACGCCCCATGACAGATCCAAGGTCGCGATTACCAAGGGGCCGGCGACCGGGTGCCCGCGGCCGTGCAGGTAAGCGGCCTTCGCAGTGTGGCAGGGTGCGGTGCTATGGCAGTGAGGTGCAGCGACATGACAGGGCAACGTGGAAAGAAAGGGGACCGTACCCTGCCGGAGATGCTGAGCAGGGGGCAACAGAAGGGAGAGAAGGGGCCCACATCCCCGGGCACGTCCAGGGCCTCGCAGGGGGCTGGGGACGGAGAGGTCCCCATCACCAGATCTTTCTTAGAGACCCTCTTCAACTCCTTGCTTGAGGACTTCCACACGCTGAAGCAGGAGGTGGCAGGGGAGGTCCGCGAGGTGCGGCGAGAAGTGGACAGTCTTGGTGAACGGGTAGCTACCATGGAGACTGCCGGTCATTCTAGAGATGAGGAAATTGCGCAGCTGCAGCAGGAGGTCCTGCGGCTGCAGGATCAACAGCTGGACCTCCAGGTGCACAAGGAGGACCTTGAGAATTGATCCCGGCGGAACAACATCCGGGTCCGGGGAGTGCCATCCAAGGAAGAGGACACGGATGTGGCGGGCTTTCTCCAGGTGTTGTTCAGAGAGATCCTGGGAGAACAAGTGGACTTTCCAATTCGGAAAGACAGGGCCCACAGGGTGGGCCAGGCTCGGGGTCACTCGGCCCCGCCACCGGACATTCTTGCCTTCTTACCTGACTACCCGCTTGAGGAACGTATCCTCCGGGAAGCGAGGAGGCGCGAACCTCTGTGGCTACGGGATTATCCGGTGGCCCTGTTCCAGGATCTCTTGGCGATTACGCTCAGAAAACGAAGGGCGTTCCAGGTGGCCACGGATTTCCTGAGGGAAAAGGGAATGCAGTACTCATGGGGGCACCCATTCTGCATCATTTTTCGTTGGAACGGGACGTTGCATCAGCTTCGCTCTCTCCGAGATACGTGCGCTGTACTGGGCATTGATGTAGGGGAGGAGAGGGCACAGTCGCCTCGAAGGCGGAGAATGACCAGGGATGGTTGGCAGCAGGCTCCGCGTCGGCGGGGCTCTGGGCTGGGCTCCAGACCAGACTCACCTACAGTGAGAGCAGGAATGGAAGAGGCGGTACGAAAAGTGGCCCTCACAGCTTGATTTGAGGCCTAAGTTGACTCCGGGGGGAGATCACCTTTCTTGCATTGTTTATATGGCTGCCACGGGGGCTGGGGGGAGGAGGGGTGGCGGGGAGGGCGTAGTGGCTGGACGTCCACTTCAGTAACTCACAACAGTCTTGTTCCACTGGGAACCGGACTGGGACTATGAGGTTTGACGGGTTGTCGCAGGGGGTGAGGGGTGTCAGGGGAACTGATGCAGCATTGAGAAGGATGTTTTTTAATTTTTTGCTTGTTGGGGGTTGGGGGGTGGGTGTAGTGAGGGGGTTGAATGTGGGTGGGTTCGTTGTTCTGGTTGTGGGGGGCTGGTTGGGGGGAGTCAGGGATGGGAGGGGACGGGGGCGATGGGGGGGTGGGGGTGGAAGAGAGGGACCGGGTGGGGGGTGCGGGGGGGGGTCGTCCAGTGCTCTTTGCGTGTCTAAACCGTCCTAGCTGGGCTCACAAGTACTACATACTTCTGCCCCGCCCCGTCTGGGCGGGAATCTATTGCCTGTACACACGCCTGTTCCTATGCCCTTGGGCTCACACGTGCTGCTTACCTCTGCTCCGCTCCACCTGGACGGAGGTCCATTGCTTGTGCCCCCACTCGTCCCTATGCCTTTAACGACCCTTAAGGTTGTGACCCTTAATGTTAAAGGGTTGAACAATCCGGTTAAGAGAAGAGCAGTCCTGTCCCAACTGGAAAGCACACAGGCAGATATCTGTCTATTGCAGGAGACCCACTTGCTGGCCCGCGACTGCCATAGACTGCGCTCCCACAGATTCCCGACACAATTTTTTTCTTCTAACACTACCAAGACAGCGGGGGTGGCAATACTAGTGTCGAGGCGCTTCAAAGGGGAGGTCCTACACAAATTTGCAGAGCAGAAGGGGAGGCTGCTGGCGTATCGGATTAAGCTTGGGGGTATTGTGTTTACCATTGGGTCTGTGTACAGCCCCAATGAGCACCAGGAGCGGTTCTTCAGCTCGGCCTTGGTGGATATTACAGCCACTCCAGACAGACATATCATCATAGGGGGGGACCTTAATATGGTCTTAAAATTGTCTCTGGATAGATCGGCACAGCGGTTCCCGCAGACTGGGGAACTCTCGGCTGCGTGCAGGTCCCAACTGGCGGACCTGGATCTCCACGATCATTGGCGCCGCCTCCATCCCACCGATAGGGATTACTCCTTTTATTCACATGCACATAAAACATATGCGAGACTGGACCACCTCCTGGTTACGGGACCGGTTTGTGCCCTGGCTACGGCCTCCGATATGGGGGTCATCTCCCTGTCGGATCATGCTCCTGTCACAGCACCTTTAGCTTACTGCGAATGCCCTCAGCGCGCGGGGTCTGGTGCCTCAAGGACACCTTGCTACACAAAAAAAACGTAGTAAAGCACATTACGGATACCACCCGTGACTATCTGGTTCACAACGATAACGCCGATACCTCTTTAGCGACACAATGGGCAGCCTTGAAGGCAGTCCTCAGGGGGGAATTTATAGCCATTTCGTCGGCGGAGAACAAGGAACGGCAGCACAAACGGGACGAACTTACGCAACGGGTCCGCGAACTCGAGCATATACATCACCGTACGGGAGCTCCCAGAATCTGGAGGCAACTCAAGTCAGCGAGGAAACTCCTGTCGGCCCTGGATACGGACCGGGCGGAGTATGTGGCATTACGTCTACGACATGCGTATTATACGGGGGGACAGATGTGGTCGGCTTCTGGCGAACAAGCTCAGAGTGGCGCACCAACAACACCTGGTGAAGGAGATCTCGGTCTCCGACGGGGCCGCAGTTACGGAGGATGCCCAAATTGCTGAGGCCTTCCGTCAGTTTTATGCGGATCTGTATGCGGGCGACCCTCCGTCGGCGTGCGCGGCGGAGGAGTACCTGGATTCGGTCACCCTCCCCTCCCTGGCTTCATCACAGGCGGAGTACCTGGAAAGGGACATCCGTATTGAGGAAGTGATCGCCGCTATCTCCAAACTAAAGCACGGCAAGGCCCCGGGGCCGGATGGCTATACGTCGCTTTTCTATAAGACGTTCTGTATGACGCTGGCACCTATCCTCGCCCGTCTTTTCAACTCGTTCTCCGAACCGGGTGCCATCCCGCCCGACCTCTTGCAGGCCACCTTGACGGTCATCCCCAAGCCGGGGAAAGATCGGACCCAATGCGGCTCATACAGACCGATCTCCCTCCTAAACGTTGATCTCAAGCTGTACACTGGGATCCTCGAGGCCCAGTTGGCACTCCATTTGCCGGGTTTGGTAGACTCTGACCAGGCGGGATTCGTTCCCAGGAGGCAGACGGTGGACAATACTAAAAGAGTGGTACACCTCCTGGAGAAGGCCTCCCGGATTCCCGGAGAGAGAATGATGTTGGCGGCATTCGACCGGGTACACTGGCCTTACTTAGAACAGGTCCTGGCGAAGGTGGGAATTGGGGAGAAATTCCGCTCCCTGGTATTTAACTGCTATAGGTTTCCTTCGGCAAAGGTGCGGGTGAACGGCTGCAGCTCGCAGAGTTTTGCGATAGAGAGGGGCACCAGGCAGGGGTGTCCACTGTCCCCGCTGCTCTTCGCTCTGTATATGGAGCCATTTGCCCAGAGGATACGCCAGAACCCGTGTGCGATGGGGGTGAAGATGGGGGGGTACTCCCACACTGTCAGCCTATACGTGGACGACGTTATACTGACCCTGGACAACCCGAAGAGGGCACTCCCGGTGTGCATTGCAGAGCTGGATGCCTTTGCAGCGGTCGCGGGATTCAAAATGAACTTGAGAAAGTCGGTGGCCTTGGATGTGTCGTTGACTGCGGCCACAAGAGCCGAGCTGCAGGGCCTCTTCCCTATGCATTGGTCGTCGGATCTCATGCCTTATCTAGGCATTTTACTGGCACCCACCTTGCCCGCTATGGTGACCGCCAACTACACTGCCTTGGGCAAGAAGATCAGGGAGGAACTGGGACGTTGGAATAGAGGCACGCTATCCTGGCTCAGCAGGATAGCCGCGGTTAAGATGACGGTCCTGCCACAAATTCTTTATTTGTTCCGGGCTCTGCCGCTCCAACCCCCATCGGGGTGGATTCTGCAAACGCAGGCGGACCTTGCGCGTTTCATCTGGCAGGGCCGCAAACCTAGACTGAAGAGGGCGCTTTCCACATTGGCCCCTGAAGCGGGGGGACTGCGCAAGTATTTCCAGGCGGCACAATTGCGATACCTCGTGGAGTGGAGCAGATGGGAATCGGATAAGCACTGGCTTTTCCAGGACCAGGCAGTGGCGGGCCGGCCGCTGCAGGAGGTGCCCTTCTTGCGCAGGCCCCCCCCCCCAATTTGTACGCGTCCTTCGTCACGCGAGTCCCTTTGAGGGTGTGGGATGCCACTAGTGTCGCCCATGGTCTTACCACTTTCCCCTCGCCACTTACACCTTTGGTTGAGAACCCGGACTTCACCCCGGGGATGGAACCGGGGGCCTTTACGCACTGGCGGGCCGCAGGGTGCAGGACACTGTTTCACATGTATGACTCGGAAGGTGTTATTCCCTTTCCGAGTTTCAGGCAGGAATACAAGTTGCCTGAGACGGAGAGACTGAGATACCTGCAGGTACGCCACTAGGCGTTGCACCCGCGAGTTCGGGAGACGGCGGACAGGAGTATTCTTCCTTATGAGAGATGGCTCTTGTCCCGCACCTCCGCCGCGAAATTGATCTCCGACCTCTATAAGTTTCTTCAACCTCCTTCCTCTCACTTTTACAACCCGGGCAGGGAGCGGTGGGAGCGGGAATTGGGGAGGACGTTGAGCTCCAAAGAGTGGGACCACATCTCATACCGGGCACGACACTCTGCATACCATACGGGACTCACCGAAACATTTACTAAAGTGACCACCTACTGGTATTACACCCCGGAAAGACTACGCGAGATGGACCGTAATATTGATGGTAACTGTTGGAGGGCATGTGGGCAGGTGGGCACACTTACGCATGTCCTGTGGGATTGTCCGCTGTTGCATGCCTATTGGAAGGAGGTGATAGACGAGATTGATACACACTTTGACATTGAGCTGCTACGCCTCCCCGCGTACATATTGCTGGGCCTCCCTAATCGGCTGATATATCCCCTGAGATCCCGTAGAGGCCGACAGATTGCTATAGCACTGGGCTCAGCAGTACAGAACATCCTCATACACTGGCGCACCACCACACTCCCCTCCATCACCGGTTGGTTGCACAGATTGTGGCATGTATTGGGAATGGAGAAGTTGTCGCTCACGGTGGCTGGAGACGTCGAGCAGTTTAATTACCTTTGGCAGCCGTTTCATTCCCTACTGGTCACTGAATTTAGGGAGCTCACTTGTCCGAGGTATCTCCGCCTTCTGAGATTAATGTCACCTGCTGAATTGGCTTCTTGAAGGGTCCTTGGTTGTGATTCGCCTGCGGAGGAGGGTTGGGGGGGAAGAGGAGATGGATCGGAGCACTGGACGGGGGGGTAGTGGTGGGGGGGTGTTTTGGGAGAGTTGAGGGTGTTGGGGGGGAGTTGGGGGGGTTGTTTATTCCTTGCACTGCTGTCTCTATCTATGCACCAGGATGGACTAGCCTTGATGGGCCTTTCATTGGGAGAGACTTGGTGCCTTGAGTGCGCTTCCATTCACCGTGCCTTGGCACCTATTTCTTGCGACAAGTGTTTTCATGTTTTTGTATTGTCTCAATAAAATGCTTTAAACCTAAAGTATCATTCTCCCTTTGAATACCAGTTTGGCTACCCCTCCCTCATCCTGCCTTTTGTTTCTGCGGCTGCAGTTTTCAATATACACGAAATCCATTGTCTCTCCTGCAGATCATTTCACACCTCATTAAGAAAGCCTGGCTCTGTCTGGCAGAGGCTAGCCAATCAGTAGAGGGCAGCTGAAAAACTGGATGTTGGCTTACCGAAAAGAAAGCTTAATAACTTATTTTCTGTGGTAGTTATTATAAATCCAACAGTGAAAAGTTGTTGGAATTATCATAACTATCATTTTAAGTCCTTGAATGACATTTCACCTCGCTCCTGTCAATATTTATACTTAAATACACCGCATGCTCCTACTTCCATGCCTTGAGCCTCTTGAGAAGGGTTTTTCCTTTCCACCTGCACCAAGACCTCAGTATTAGCCCAGGGTACCGGTGGACAGAGTAGGGCCTCTTTTCCTGAGCTGTTGCCAGATGAGGTGAGGTCCGGTCCTCATGAATCACGGGTTCCACCAGCATCCGGTGATTTGTGGAGGATTTCTACACCTGTAATTCAGGTTACCTGGTTGTATTCATTCTAACCTTGGTTTAACATTTGTTTTTGTTTTTATACACCTTGGGCCTCATTTATGAGCCCTTGCGTCACTTTTATGCCGCTGATGCGTCACTTTTAGTGACGCACCAGTGGAATAAAAAATGTGCCTTGTTGCACCACATTTACAAAGTGACGCATCTAAGCAGATGCGTCACTTTGTAAACCCCTGCGCTACATTATACCTGCGTCAGGTATAATGTATGCAGAGGGGGTGTTCCCCCGCAAAAAGCCTCGTAATAGTGACGCAGTGAAATCTATGAGATTTCACTGCGTCACTTTTAGGACGCTGTTGCGCCAAAATCTTGCGCCTGCCTCACAGCAGGCGTAAGACTGACGCAAGCCCTTTCACATGGGGCTTTCCCCATGTGAAAGGACGCATTGCTGGAGTTGCGTCACTTTTGTGACACATTCCAGCAATGCCTGACTTTTGCGCTTACAGATACGTCAGAAATACTGACATATCTGTAACTCTTTGCGACATGATGCGTCATACTGTAAATATGATGCATCATTGGTGTCGCAAGGAGGGCACAATGAAAAGTGACGCATCGCTGTTTTTACGCAGCGATGTGTCACTTTTCATAAATGAGGCCCCTTGTTATTTTTCACAAACGCAGTAGCAATGGTATATGCAGTAGTCCTGGGGAAGGCCTTGGACTATCTAGCGTCCAGTTGGCTGAAACATGTAGACCCGATATTTTTGGCAGTTATTTTGTTAAAACTGCTCTTGCACTGTTTTTAGTTTGGATATCAGGAGATACTCATTAAAATACTTTCTCTCTTGATATTCAATTTTAAATTGCACATATCACTATCTTCTATTTTTTGCACTGCACCCTTCACTCTGAAACTCTTGTTCATCAGTCTGGATGGGTATTGTAAAGCTCTATCTATCAGATTGTATTTGAAAACATCTGCAAGCTCCCTTCTGATAGACAGAAGGTTGCAGCCCTTGTTTACCTCAGTGTGTAACCAGGAGGAGATACCAGATGATGAAGCATGTCACCTAGGTGAGTGATGGAAGTCCATCCTCCTTTTAGGATTTTTCCTATGTTTCTTTTTTCTTGTTGAACAAAAGAGAAAAATACTATTTCTTCTTCCTTCCTTTCCAGCCCTTTGTCTATGAGATCATTGTGACTCAATACTTAATGAATTTTTTGTAAGGCTACCTGGACCTTGTAGACTCGTGGACTCTTGCTAGTGTTACATTTTTACTTTCCTCTCCATGACAGTCTGAAAACCCCTCCTTCAGGCAGTGGTAATTAGTGGTTTAGACTATTACAATGCCCGCCTAATTACAGCCAATGAGTCTACTCTTAAGAGACTTCAGGTGGTCCAAAATACTGCAGCCCGGCTAGTTCCAACTCTCCGGCTAGGACCTCATCTCTGCCACTGCTCCAAGGTCTGCATTGGCTACCTATTCGCAAGCGTTGGTCCAATACAAGATCTGCTGCATAGTGCACAAGGCAATCCATGGCAATGGCCCTAGCTATCTAGCAGACAGACTCATTCGATATCTACCCTCCAGAACTCTACGCTCAAGTTCTACATCACTCCTCTTGGTGCCTCACATTAAGAAATCCAGAATTGGGGGGAAATCTTTTTACCATCTGGCCCCTTCCCTGTGGAATTCACTTTCCAGTCACCTTAGGAATTGCACCGACTATCTTCGACTCCGCAAGCTCTTGAAACCCACAATCTTCTAATTTCCTCTCCCGCCACTCTTAGCACTCCCGCGGTGCAGAGATACCCTTTCGGGGGTGATTCGGGCACTATGCAAGACTCTAAAATAAAAATAAATAAATGAAATAAAATATTCCAGTGTTAGTCTATGGAGCAAGTTATCTGCAATGGGGAAACAAATGTGGCCGTTTTCCCTCACCAGGGCTTATGAAATATCTCTTATAATGGCCCTGCTTGTGGATACATGACACCCTACCCCTCGGGCACCTAGTGAAGACCTTGGGGTGACTTATATGTATAAATAAGGTAGAGTACCACATTGGAAGTACCTTTAATTCCAAAGTCGAATTTGCATAATATTTAATTTCAAAGACAGTCTGCAAAGCAGGGTTGCCTTTAAAATGACAGCAGGCAACACAGTAGTGCAGACTATAGTGCAGGAAATCTAGAGGGCCTCTTAACCTCCCTGCCTTATTGTATACTAGGGACTTACAGGTGTCTGTCATTGCCAATTGTAATTATACCTAACCACCATGTACTTTTAAAGCAGAGCACTGGCCCTGGGTCTCGTAAGCAGAGCCCAGGGCACAATCAGAGGCATTTAATTTAACTATGAAGCAAAAAATGGGGGTGATCATGTCCAAAAGGATGACTTTCTCACAGTGGGGATTAAGTCAAGGAATATCTGCTGCTTCTTCCTAGGTATATTGAAGGGCCTTTTTTGTTTCTTTAACTCTCAAAATAAAGCTCACAGCGACTGATAAATGTAATCAGTATAGCTTCCTACTTTTTTGCTAAGGCTGCTCCCTTTCCTGGCACTAAATGTAAAATGGCATCAGTTCAATTTGTATAAAGTTGACTTTCAAATCAGATCTACATTTCTATAGAAGCAGAAAATCAATGTCACTACCTAGTGGAATGGGGTATCCCTACCCAGCCCCCTCATTTAATTTTAGGGACAGTGGACTTAGGGCCTAATTATGAGTTTGGTGGTACATAGGACCGATTAAGTCATGGTGGAGGTGCAGTGGCGGTCAGGGACTGCCGCATTAGTTGTCGTACCACCGTATTACAACCACAGCAGCAGGACTTCAATAGGACCTCAGCAACATGCAGGGATCTGGGATTCCTGGTGGTGGCTGGGCGGTCTGAGGGCTGCAATATGCTGGTGGTGCCGCTGCGTCACCACCAATCATATTACGGGTTTCCTCTCTGCCACAGATTTGAAGGTGGTTAGCCCGCTGTCAGAGGGATGGGTGAAAAATGAATCTGGGAAGACGGATGTGTCTCTCAATTTTGGCATTTATTTTGAGAGAAGACCAAAGAAACAAATGCAAACAGAAAAACAGAGGGGGAAGTAAAAAATATAAATATTTGAGGTTGTTGAAATGGACATTTAGTTCTTCTCCTATTTCTGCGGTATTCTTCTCCTTCTTCTGTTTGTTTTATATCCGCACTTCCATGGTGGGTCATCCCAGTTCGCATGAAAGAAGACGAGGTAAGTATAATGACCTAAGGACATTGTCAATTGTGATGTTTTGTTAACCTCTCGAACGTCAATACAAAACCTGATTGACCCATTAGGTTTTGGAACAACAACTATTGAGGAGTTGCACTTGCTGGTGGAGGGTTCTATAACCCCCATCTTGATCATCTGCTGGATTTCGTTTTCAACAGCCGCTCGTTGGGACTCAGGTATCTGATAGGGACACAGTTTGACATTTTTCCCTGGAAGGGTCTGTATTGGGCATTCTATAACCAACATTTTCCAGGAATTAGAGAGAACACTGACTGAAAGGGTTGTAAACAGGAGTTTACTTTTTGTTTTTGGTAGTCTGACAAGTTGGGGTCTATGCTTTGTTGATATAAAGGGGGAGGGCTCTCATTGATACTTAGCAATGCAGGTTTGGCTCCTTCCCACTTTTTTAACAGGTTAATATGAAATATCTGAGTTTTAGTTTTCTTTTCTGGATCCATTTGAGATGGTAGGTAACCGGGGTCACTTGTTCTATCACTGGAAATGGACCTTGCCATTGCTTTAAAAGCTTATGATCAGAAGTGGTCATTATAAGCAGGACTAGATCTCCCATGTCAAGAGTCCTTTCTTTGGTCTTTTTGTCATATTGGGCCTTTTAGGCGCTTGGGGCTTTCTCTAGATGGAATTTCACAATGTCCCAAATTTGGTTTAATTGATTTTTTAAGTTAAGGATATACTCAGGTAGGGGTTTACCCCTTTTTAACTCCGCCTCCCACTCTTCGCTCAGGATATCTAACAGCGTATGTGGCTGTCGGCCATAGAGTAATTCTAAAGGGGAGTACCCAGTGCTTTTCTGCTGTCTGCATTGGATGGCAAACAAGGCTAGGGGCAGCTTATCTTCCTACTTGGGCGTTTCCCTTTCTAATAATTATTTTTGTGTCATTTTAAGTGTGGCGTTATATCTCTCCACCAACCTGTTTGTCTGTGGGTGATAGGCTGATGCCCGTATCTGTTTAATCTTGAGTTGTTGACAGACTTGTCCCAATAGTTTGGAAACAAAAGGCATTCCCTGATTTGTTACAATCTCCTGCAGAAACCCCACTTGGGAAAAGATCTTAATCATGACTTTAGCTATCTGAATAGCATTGCGCTGTCTCAGGGCATCTGCTTCTGGGAATTGGGTTGCATTCAACCAGGACATACTGGCACCCACTGAAGGAGGGAAGAAGAGGACCAATTATGTCCATACCCACCCTTGCGAATGGTTCTTCTAATATAGGGAGAGTTTTTATTGAGGCTTTGGAAGGTGTGGTCCTGCTATTTTTTGGTCAGGCGGGACACTCTTTACCCCCTTCTGTGCTCCCGCTGGCCAACGGCCATCGTGAGCACTACCTGGCTAGTGCTGCGCACGTCCGTTGGCCGATTAAGCGGTTACAGTTTCTATATACTTGTTCATATTCTCCTGGCCAATATACCTTTTCTAGTATGGCTTTTTCTGTCTTTTCCTCCCCAAATGACCACCCAGCAAATGACTATGGTCCAAAAATAGTACCTTCTCCCTGTATCGCCGGGGAACTAATAATTGTGCGGTAAGGGTCTTTTCCTCTTTCTGGTACAATAGTACCTTTCGCACAAAGAACTGGGGACCTGCTTAGGGTTCTCCATGGGGGAGGCTCTATTCCAGGTCTCTCTCAGGGTTGGGTCTTCTCTCTGAGCAATAGGAAAGCTTTGATTGGTTTTCCATGTGCCTTCTTCTCCAAAATGGGCTAGGGCCACACGATTCCACTCTTTCTTTTCTGCCTTCGGCTTTTCCGGGGCTTTCATAGTGGCCATTCATTTTTCTGCACCTGAGAAAAATGGTCTGTCTTCCTCCATTCTTCCCCTTCTTTCCAGGTCTCTTGTAGTAGACTATCCATATGTGGATATTCCCTTCCCAACATCAGGGGCTGAGGTAATTTGGGAATCAATCCCAATCGCAAGGGTACTGGTTTCATCGATGACTCATGCTGGATCTGTACTTCGGTAGTGGGATATAGTTTATTATCCTCAGGCACACCCTAGATGTTTACCATGTCAGCAAAAACATTCAACATAAAAATAAAAGAATGGGAGGGCAGGATAGTACTCCTCTCTGGGCCCGCTGTTCCAGCATTAAGGTTGTGCAGCTACTTGCCCTCCCACTCCCCCCTGACTCGGTTCGTTTTCCCTGAACCTTCCGATACCCCACCCCTTCTTTCCCCAACATGTTCCAGGGAAGCTGCAACTCTCCTGTGTTGTGACGGGGAGTCAAACTTCCGGGTGCAACCTCCTCCCTCTTCCCTCCAATCCGGTTGTCCGTTCTTTACTCTCCACCTCTCTCTCTAATTGGCTCCTAGCATTTGTAGGTGCGCCTCCTTCTGTCATCACTGGATCCACAACAAAAGAATTAACCCTTTCTTCTTTTTTCCAGAGAAGGAGCTTTTGGAGCTGCTCGTTCTGCTGGGACGAAAGAGTGAGTGTTGATTATGAATGTTGGGTCGGGGTCCCTTAGGGGTAATAGATTGTATTCATGTAGTGGGGCCTGGTTTTTCACACACTGTCTTGAAACCTGTGGTGGTAAGGAAACTAAAGGGACCCTACAGGGCCCCCTGTTCCCTCATGGCCTGAGGATGCATGCAGGGGCCACATGGTGTGCCCCCTGTCTGCATGCACTCCCTTTCCTGCACGGCATGGACTGCACGGTCCATGCCGTGCAGGGACAGGCTACGATGTTCCCATCTGTGGTGCCTTTTTAATAGGCACCACCATTGGAATTGCAAAGGATGTCTCACCACACCACAAGAAAAATCCTTATCTTGCAGGTGGGCGGCGGTGAGCTTTGGCGGTGTGGGAGCTGGGTGGTGGCGTAAAGTCCTGTAATGGTAGTCAGCGAAATTTTTCTCATGCTCGCTCCCAGTCTGATTCCCGTGGGAGTGAATTGGTCCAAGGGAAAAAGCTACCTGGGACAATCAGAGGGCCCTATTTGCTTCTCGCAAAAGTCCCTCTAACCCAGCAAGCCATATATACAAATATTTTTTAACATTAGTTACTCAAAAACTATTGAGCGGATTTACACCAAATCACAAAAAACATGATTTGTAGACCAAGATCTAGCTTCCTGGCAAATTTGGTATAATTCCGTTCAGATTTGTTTCACAGTAGTGCTGTCTAAAAAGGTATATAAAATATGCGGGGGGACATTGCATTTTGGGACCCCCTTTTTTGTACGCTCACTTGACATATTCCCCCAAAATATTCCAGGAAGGAGCTGAGGAAGATGAATGTTTTGGGGGGAAAGTTTTGTGAGGGTTCATCAAAGGGCAACAAAGTTATTAGCAAACCGAAAAATGAAAAGTTGACATAACTATAACAGCTCAGTGGCAACCACCACTGGGCAATATATATATATATATATATATATATATATATATATATATATATATATATATATAATCTATATTGACTCATTCCTAGCGAAATTTGTGGTTGAGCTTAAGTCGTATGTGAGGGACACCAAGCATTTTATTGAACAGATCGAACACACCACATGGGATCCTTCTTTTCTGCTCATTACCCTAGACATCACCAGTCTTTATACATGCATACAGCACGATAAAGGGGTGGAGGCTGTGAAATATTTCTTAGATAAGAGATCGGCCAAATATCTAGAACATGGTGTGATGTTGACTGAAATGTTAGAGTTCTGTTTACAGAATTATATCTTTTTGTTTCAGGACACACTATATAAACAGACCTCAGAGACGGCGATGGGAACCTGCTTCGCCCCCAGCTACGCGAATCTTTTCGTGGGCTGGTGGGAGGAGCAGGTGGCCCTTGTCGGGGACAACTCAATATGGGCAGGGCATATTGTGGTGTGGCGTCGTTATATTGACGACTTGTTCCTAGTGTGGAGGGGCTCCTCCGCTGAAGCCAGTGATTTCATTGTGGACCTCAATAAGAACAATTTACACCTAAAGTTCACAGCAGATATCGATAGGGAACAAGTACATTATTTGGATCTGAGGGTATTTGTCGGTGACGGGAAGCTACAGACTGCCCTCTATAGAAAATCAACGGCAGGGAACAGTATTCTTCATGCC
The DNA here is from genome assembly GCF_964261635.1 of Lissotriton helveticus. Classification (NCBI taxonomy): domain Eukaryota; kingdom Metazoa; phylum Chordata; class Amphibia; order Caudata; family Salamandridae; genus Lissotriton; species Lissotriton helveticus. Next base: position 149,567,254 of record NC_136065.1, on the reverse strand, counting down.
GAGAGCAGCCATCCATCCAGCCTCATACGAAGTATACCGTATGGCGAGCTGCTCAGACTAAGAAGGAACTGTTCACGTGACACCGACTTTATGTCAGCAGCAAATGAGAGCATACACAGGTTCCATCTGAGAGGCTATGATCTGGACCTACTCAATAGAACCTTAGAAAAAGTAGCCAGGATTCCGAGACGAGAATTATTGGTTTGTGATCAGAAAAGGAAGAATGACTCTGAAACTGAGAACAAATTCAGGATGATCACCACATACTCGGAGGGGGCTAATGCCCTAAGAGGCATGCTCTCAAGAAGCTGGCATATCCTGCGCACAGATCCAGTTATTGGATGCGATGTACCTGTAAGACCCCTGATAACTTTTCGCAAATCTAGATCCATAAAAGATATGGTAGTCCACAGCCATTTAGCATCGACCAAAATTCCAGCACAGGGCACCCTTAGGGACATGGCAGGCTTTTTCCCATGTGGTAAATGTCGAGCATGTGAAAATAGCAGGAGGGTCCTCTCCTATCAGATCCCAGGTCTAACCCATCCTAAGAATATCAACAAGTTTATCACATGTACGACATCTTATGTGGTATACTGCCTGGTGTGTCCCTGTGGCCTTAAATATGTGGGCAGCACGATCAACAACGTCAAGATGCGAGTGCTGGAACACCAACGGGCCATAATGAACAAAGATGCATTTTACCCCGTGGCCAGGTACTTTGCGCAGGAACATCAGAGTAACCGCCAGTTACTCCAATATTTCGGTTTAGACCATGTTTCACCTAACCCGAGAGGGGGAGATAGACTGCTATGTCTCCGCAGACTGGAGTCACGTTATATAATAGACATGCAGACTAAACAGCCGGGTGGTCTTAATATTGGGGAGGAACTCACTGCACATCTGGGCAAATAAGGCGTTGGTTTGGCTGGACATTGGGCTCCACATACTGTATTGACTGGATAAATAGGAACACATTGTGAATTTCCGGGAGAGGATAGAGTGTAGAAATGACTAACTGAATTGTACATAAAATTGTATATAAAACTGTTTTTCTTTTTCCTTGTTTTTTCTTCCTCTTCTTTTTTTGCTTATTATTCTCTCTTTCGCTGTTTCCTTTTCATTTGTTGAATTTTGCACATACCTCGCCGAACTTTGCTTAAAATTCATTTCGAATTGATGAGTACTTTTCTCATAATTGTTGGCCAAGCAATTTACAATGGAATTTCACCTGTTATTGACCTATATTAGATTCTGGTTTTAACTAACTCTCCAAGATGCAATTGACGGGGAGTTTATGGTCATTTATGATTGTGGTGGTCTATTGGCCGCCAAAGTATGAGACTTATAATTTTGTGGGTTCTATGGGTGTATTAGGTAATACGTTGCAGTCTCACTGTCATTACATTAGTCGGTGAAGTGCCGATACACGGCATAATCATCTTTATTCACCGACAGGGGAATAATTCCTATTTAATGGGTTATAATCACATTTGTGTCTAAATCTGTGGGGAACCCCGTGTGATTGACTGAGGACTGCATACTGTTTTATTAGCTATTCATAGCTGTGTGGTGTTGAAACAATCAAATTCTTTATTCGATTGTAAAATTGTAAAATTGCGGCAAGTATTGTCGGTAATATGCTGATACACAGCTAGATTGATTTCTTTGATACCGACAATGGCACAATTGAACAATGTTTTTTGAATGGGTCTCTTAATGTATATAACATTACGAAATGGCCGCCACATTAATCGTTTAAAATGTCCATCTTTCATTTCACTGACAGGAAGTGATGTGCATATAATGTGTCAGATAGACACGGGAGTGTAAACACAGACGAAGGACTTTGGTCTGAAACGCGTCTGTCTTTGTCTGTCCGTGGCTAATTAAAAATTTGATGCATGAACCCCCGTGAGTGCGTTATCGTTTGTGGAAAAAGGAAAACGATTGGAGCTGCCATATATATATATATATATATATATATATATATATATATATATATATATATATATATATATTCACTGAAAAAACCATAGGTTATAGACCATATATAGTTAGGAATTTGCATTTACAAAACCTTGAAAATTCACTGAAAAAACCATAGGTTAGAGACCATATATAGTTAGCTGGACATTTTATTGACATAAAACCAATGAAATTCCATATATAGTTAGTTGCACTAACTATATATCGCGCACCCGCAATCCACTGCTGATGATGTCACATATTACATCATTCATGACATGGTCAGAGACATCACTGATGACATCACTGATGACATCTCAAATGACATCACTGATGACATCACTGATGACATCTCAAATGACATCACTGATGACATCATCTAGTGTCTGTGTGTTTTTGTAAAGTTTAAATATGTTTTACATATTGAAGAATGAGTGGATGTATGGAAGACTGAGTGTGTGTGCGGCTGGCTGGGAGGTGTGTGACTCTGTGCATATCAATGTGTACTTGTATCAGTGATTGTATAAGAGAGTAAGTATGTGTTAGTATATGTGTGAAAAGTATGGTGTTCTGTGTTTAACTGTATAGATGAGGAAATCGAAGTGTGATTGATTCTTCACAGGACTGACTAGGTGTATGAGTGCATATGATAGTGTTGTAATAATGAGTGACTGTATGTATGAGTGATTGTATGGGTGAATGAGTGAATGTGTGTGTAGATGTAGGAATCAGTGAGTGCGTATGTAGTAACTGGTATTGGTGTGTCATGATGTCATCAGTGATGTCATTTTAGATGTCATCAGTGATGTCATTTGAGATGTCATCAGTGATGTCATCAGTGATGTCACTGAAGTATGGTGTTCTGTGTTTAACTGTATAGATGAGGAAATGGAAGTGTGATTGATTCTTTACAGGACTGACTAGGTGTGTGAGTAACTCCATGGATGAGTGGCAGTGTGTGAGTGTCTGCATAGGTGTATGAGTGCATATGATAGTGTTGTAATAATGAGTGACTGTATGTATGAGTGATTGTATGGGTGAATGAGTGAATGTGTGTGTAGACGTAGGAATCAGTGAGTGCGTATGTAGTAACTGGTATTGGTGTGTCATGATGTCATCAGTGATGTCATTTGAGATGTCATCAGTGATGTCATCAGTGATGTCATTTGAGATGTCATCAGTGATGTCATCAGTGATGTCACTGACCATGTCATGAATGATGTAATATGTGACATCATCAGCAGTGGATTGCGGGTGCGCGATATATAGTTAGTGCAACTAACTATATATGGAATTTCATTGGTTTTATGTCAATAAAATGTCCATCTAACTATATATGGTCTCTAACCTATGGTTTTTTCAGTGAATTTTCAAGGTTTTGTAAATGCAAATTCCTAACTATATATGGTCTATAACCTATGGTTTTTTCAGTGAATTTCATTGGTTTTTTAAAAGCTAATATCTATAGCTGTAAAATATATTCTTTATTACGTGACGTATCACGTAGCCACGTGAGACGCCTCATGACGCGTCGCATAACCGTGACGTATCGGCTCTGCAGCGCAAACAAAACCTGTAACGTAAGCGTGCCGGAGCACGCTTACAGATATATATATTTTTTTAACCTTAATTAGACAAAATCCACACGTGCAAATATCTTGAGGCCTTGCAAAGGCACATCAAACAAACAGTCCCTACAATTTTGCCAAGTTTGCTGGAAATCTATTCCCTTAATTTTTTTTTTTACTGTTTCTCTTGGTTTTCCCCTTGTTACGCTTACCGGGACGCTACCCGGTACGCGAACCGGACGCTCCAAAAACACAAGATGGCGGACTCCCGTTACGCTGTCGGTTAGCTGCCCGGTTCGCGGCCCGGGAAGCGCCTCTACCACGAAAAATCACGGGGGACTTTAATATCCCCCTCATCAATCCTAGGGGGTCAGGAGGGGTTTACCTTGCCCCCTTTCCTTCATTTCCCCCTTCTTTTTTCACCACATCTTGTCTCTCGAACCTACCGAGAGACAAGATGGCGGCCGCTCCGGACTGTTTACAATGTTGACAGCTACGCTGCCGGTTAGCTGCCCGGTTAGCTGCCCGGTGAGCTGCCCGGTGAGCTGCCTGGTTCGCGTACTGGGACGCGCCTCTACGGTGTAAAATCGCAAAAAAATATTTTATTTTTTTTTGTCCCGTGGGGCACTTTAATATCCCCCTCATCAATCCTAGGGGGTCAGGAGTGGTCTACCTTGCCCCCTTTCCTTCATTTCCCCCTTCGTTTTTCACCACATCTTGTCTCTCGATCGTACCGAGAGACAAGATGGCGGCCGCTCCGGACTGTTTAGAATGTTGACAGACACCGGAGAGCCAATCAGCTTCGCTTTGCGAAGTTCCGTTACGCGTCAGGTACGCGAACCGGGGCGCTAACCGGAGCGCTGTCACAGATATATATATTTTTTTAAACGTTAATTTCTCAAAATCCACTGGAGCACATATATTGAGACATAGCAAAGGCACGTCGGGCAAACCATATCTACAATTTTGCCAAGTTTCATGTAAATCTATTCAGCCGTTCGAGCTAAAAGTGAGTCCAACCGCCCTATGGAAAAATTAATGGGAAAAACGCGTTTTGGGACCCCCCTTTTTTCTCGGCCCCCCCTTGACGAAACCCCCCCAAATTTTCAGGGGCTGCTCAGAAACAAAATGTGCCATTTTCCTGAGAATTTCAGCCAATTCCGTCCACAAACACCAAATTTATTAGGCATAGAATTTTCAGAAATCCCATTGAGAAAAAATCCTAACTATATATACCCACTGGCTATCGCCAGTAGGTAATATACATATATAAACATATATAATCTGCATATCTATATAAATATAAATGCATGCATACATATACATATATGCATACATATGCATGTTATTTACATGAAAGTTTTAAAAACACTAATAAAAGCAAAGCTAAAAAGCCACCTCATTACAAACAGAATGGCTTTAACTTAAACGAGGGTGAGATCTATTGCATTTTCAATGCTTGTTTACTTTGGTTCTATCAAGAAGGCATTCAGATGTGTCACACATTTGCCATAAATTCTGAATGTTAGCACTCTAGTTGCTCATTAGATCACTGTAGTAAAGCTAGTGCTCACCAGGGAAGTCTGCTGCTAATCATGGTTTGCAGCCATTTTCCCGCATTTTTTATCCCGCAGACTTTCAGTCCGCATACCATTATCCCGCAAGGTCATTGACCTCGCATACCATTATCCCGCATTTTTTCAAAACGCATGTGCATTTATCGCGCATGCCTTTACAAAGAATTACGTTTTAAAGGCATGTATGGTAAATGCATTTGCGTTGTGAAAACCACGATGACGAGAGAGGTAAGTGGGTTTGTGTTAATTTTTTCGTGGGTTAGTGATTGTGTAGTGTAGTGTAGTGTTGTGTAGTGTAGTGTTGTGTTAGTGTAGTGTAGAGTTGTGGTGGTTGTTTAGTGTAGGGTCATGCTGGGGGTAGTGTTTTAGGGTTTAGGGTTGTGTTGTAGTGTTTGCGTAGTGTAGGGTCATGCTGGGGGTAGTGTTTTAGGGTTTAGGGTAGTGTTGTAGTGTTTGCGTAGTGTAGGGTCATGCTGGGGGTAGTGTTTTAGGGTTAAGGGTTGTGTTGTAGTGTTTGCGTAGTGTAGGGTCATGCTGGGGCTAATGTTTTAGGGTTTAGGGTAGTGTTGTAGTGTTTGCGTAGTGTAGGGTCATGCTGGGCGTAGTGTTTTAGGGTTTAGGATAGTGTTGTAGTGTTTGCGTAGTGTAGGGTCATGCTGGGGGTAGTGTTTTAGGGTTTTGGGTAGTGTTGTAGTGTTTGCGTAGTGTAGGGTCATGCTGGGGTGTAGTATTTTAGGGTTTAGGGTAGTGTTGTAGTGTTTGCGTAGTGTAGGGTCATGCTGGGGGTAGTGTTTTAGGGTTTTGGGTAGTGTTGTAGTGTTTGCGTAGTGTAGGGTCATGCTGGGGGTAGTGTTTTAGGGTTTTGGGTAGTGTTGTAGTGTTTGCGTAGTGTAGGGTCATGCTGGGGTGTAGTGTTTTAGGGTTTTGGGTAGTGTTGTAGTGTTTGCGTAGTGTAGGGTCATGCTGGGGTGTAGTGTTTTAGGGTTTTGGGTAGTGTTGTAGTGTTTGCGTAGTGTAGGGTCATGCTGGGGGTAGTGTTTTAGGGTTTTGGGTAGTGTTGTAGTGTTTGCGTAGTGTAGGGTCATGCTGGGGGTAGTGTTTTAGGGTTTTGGGTAGTGTTGTAGTGTTTGCGTAGTGTAGGGTCATGCTGGGGGGTAGTGTTTTAGGGTTTTGGGTAGTGTTGTAGTGTTTGCGTAGTGTAGGGTCATGCTGGGGGTAGTGTTTTAGGGTTTTGGGTAGTGTTGTAGTGTTTGCGTAGTGTAGGGTCATGCTGGGGGTAGTGTTTTAGGGTTTAGGGTAGTGTTGTAGTGTTTGCGTAGTGTAGGGTCATGCTGGGGGTAGTGTTTTAGGGTTTAGGGTAGTGTTGTAGTGTTTGCGTAGTGTAGGGTCATGCTGGGGTAGTGTTTTAGGGTTTAGGGTAGTGTTGTAGTGTTTGCGTAGTGTAGGGTCATGCTCGGGGTAGTGTTTTAGGGTTTAGGGTAGTGTTGTAGTGTTTGCGTAGTGTAGGGTCATGCTGGGGGTAGTGTTTTAGGGTTTAGGGTAGTGTTGTAGTGTTTACGTAGTGTAGGGTCATGCTGGGGTGTAGTGTTTTAGGGTTTTGGGTAGTGTTGTAGTGTTTGCGTAGTGTAGGGTCATGCTGGGGGTAGTGTTTTAGGGTTTAGGGTAGTGTTGTAGTGTTTGCGTAGTGTAGGGTCATGCTGGGGTGTAGTGTTTTAGGGTTTTGGGTAGTGTTGTAGTGTTTGCGTAGTGTAGGGTCATGCTGGGGGTAGTGTTTTAGGGTTTAGGGTAGTGTTGTAGTGTTTGCGTAGTGTAGGGTCATGCTGGGGGTAGTGTTTTAGGGTTTAGGGTTGTGTTGTAGTGTTTGCGTAGTGTTGGGTCATGCTGGGGGTGGTGTTTTAGGGTTTTGGGTTGTGTTGTAGTGTTTGTGTAGTGTAGGGTCATGCTGGGGGTAGTGTTTTAGGGTTTAGGGTAGTGTTGTAGTGTTTGCGTAGTGTAGGGTCATGCTGGGGTGTAGTGTTTTAGGGTTTTGGGTAGTGTTGTAGTGTTTGCGTAGTGTAGGGTCATGCTGGGGGTAGTGTTTTAGGGTTTAGGGTAGTGTTGTAGTGTTTGTGTAGTGTAAGGTCATGCTGGGGGTAGTGTTTTAGGGTTTAGGGTAGTGTTGTACTGTTTGTGTAGTGTAGGGTCATGCTCGGGGTAGTGTTTTAGGGTTTAGGGTAGTTTAGTTGTTTAGTGTATGCTAAAGGCATATTCGTTCTAAAAGTTTTCGTTATTTTAATTTGCGGCCTAATAGTACATGCAGGATTTTTTTTGCGGACTGATGGTATGCGGGATTTCGGCATATATTCGCTAATCATACTTTCTATGGCAAAATGAACCCCCTCATTTTGTTCCTTTTTAAATTAAATGTTTTAAGAGTTACCACTTTATTCCAATCAAGATGGCTTCAGGTGTGCCATACCTTTGTAATAAGTAGGACTGTTAGCACTCTAGTTGTTCTTTAGAACACTCTGGGACATTCTGTCATTGGGCTATAGTTGGGCTACATCTGGCTGATATTTGGGCTACATTTGTTTTTTTTGTCTCTGGTGGCCATCTTTGGGCTACATTGGGCTACATTGGGCTACATTGGGCTACATTGGGCTACATTTGGGCTCCAACATATATATAGCCCAATGTAGCCCAATATATATTTTTCAAAGTTAATTTTCGTAAAACCACTGGAGCATATATCTTGAGACATAGCAAAGGCACATCGGGCTACCAGTCCCTACAATTTTGCCAAGTTTGGTGTAAATCCATTCAGCCGTTCAGGCTAAAAGTGAGGCCAACCGCCCTATGGAAAATTGCATGGGAAAAACATGTTTTGGGACCCCCTTTTTTCTCGGCCCCCCCTTGACGAAACCCCCCCAAAATTTCTGCCACTCTTTCACAAGGATGATGTCATCAGTGATGTCATCGGTGATGTCATTTGAGATGTCATCAGTGATGTCATGAGTAATGTCACTGACCATGTTATGAGTGATGTAATATGTGACATCCTCAGCAGTGCATTGCGGGCGCGCAAGTTATAGTTAGCTGAACTAACTATAACGGGAGAATTTCAATGGTTTTGTATGAGTGAAATGTCCAGCTAACTACAACATGTGTGAAACCTAAGGTTTTTTCAATGAATTTCAACGGTTTTGTAAATGATGATTTTTAAATGTATTGCTATATTTTTTTATACTGATTTACTACATTGTTTTAAAGTATTTATTTTTAGACATTTTATTTTTTAAATTACATTACATATTTTTTATATAAATTGAAAACATTTTTAAATATTGAAATTGTAATATATATATATATATATATATATATATTTTTTTTTTTTAATTTATATATATTTTATATAGCAGGCAATAATATCCTATGGAAGGAAATTCAAGTTACTGGTAAGTATGGTTAAAATTACTTTTTAGGATCAGTACTGGGCAGAAAGATGCAGCACTGACGTCTCTCCTGATAACAGGTGAGTAAATCAGAATTCGTAGTTCGGCTGATTTTAGAGAAAAAATTTTAAGTTCCAAAACTCCACACTTAGAAGAATTTCCAAGTGAAACCAGTCAATGTTAGCCTATGAAAGGAAATTTAAGTTACTGTAAGTATGGTTAGAATTACTTTTCAAGATCAGTACTGGGCTCAAAGATGCAGCACTGAGGTCTCTCCTGATAACAGGTGAGTAAATCTTAATTCGTAGTTCGGCTGATTTTAGAGGAATATTTGTACGTTTCATAAATAGACACTTAGAAACTTTTCTGGTGAAAACCACACAATAGATTCCTATGGAAGGAAATACAAGTTACTGGTGAGTATGCTTAGATTTACTTTTCAGGGTCCCTACTGGGCTAAAAGATGCAGCACTGACGTCTCTCGTGATAACAGGTGAGTAAATCGGAATTCGTAGTTTGGCTGATTTTACAGGAATATTTTGCTCAATAGTGAAGGAAGGGGGTGGGGCCTAAGGTAAAATGTGTGCAAACACGCCCTGTGGCGCATTTTAAGTTGGTGAATTAATTCCTCTACAGTCCTGAGGTCCCTGTGGGCCAACTAGCCACCAGGTACCTCCAGTATGCGCCAGGGAGCTGCGTTGCAGAGAGGTGTTCAGAGGCCACGCACCCTTTTTACAACACTCTAACTCTAATTCCAGGCCCCAGGGACCCTGTCCCCCAGGGCATGGGCACATTGTTTTTTATTTTTTTAAGGAGGGGGGCTGCCAACACTTCCTGGTTTGAAGTGTTGACAGCCAATTAGCATAAAGCTCGTGCTCGGGAGGGTAAGCGTACTATACGCGTACCGTACTTCGTCTATCGTTATATCTATGATTTTACTTTTGATTTTCTCAGGAACTACTGAACGGATTTACACCATTTAACAAAAAGCGTAATCTGCGAACCAAACTACCTTTTTGCCAAATTTGGTGTAATTCCGTTCAGCAGTTCGGGCTGTAGCCTCACTTAAAGGTCCCTATGGTAAATTGCATGGGGAAAACATGTTTTGGGACCCCTCTTTTTTCTCAGCCCCTACTTGACGAATCACCCCGAAACTTTCAGGGAAGGAGCGGAGTGGAGCGCCCCACCTTCTTGGAGAATTTCGCGATGATTCGTCAACCGGCGCCAAAGTTATTCCAAATAGAATGTTGCGGATTTCCTATGGAAACTAGGTCCTAACTATAACTACCTACTGGCAACCGCCAGTAGGTAATATATATCTATATAGACACACACATATATATATATTGATAGATAGATAGATAGATAGATAGATAGATAGATAGATAGATAGATAGATAGATAGATAGATAGATAGATAGATAGATAGAAAAATATGCAATAGAATTCTGACTTTTGGGCACTTCCCAGGTGTTAGATGCCGATTGCTTTACATAAAGGACCTGCTCTCCACCTAAAACATGGGAACTAACAAGAGTTCACAACTTTCTTTTTCAATAATGTAGGGATCTCTTTAAGCCTTAACTGGTATTGATTGTCCTCTGTGCCTGAGTTTAAGGGATGAGGGTGCCTGTCCTTCAGTCTCATACCTATGCTGAAAGCGGGTCGAAAGAAGGCCTGTTTCATAATCACAGGGAGCAGAAGATGGGGCTGGCTCTTGTGCAACATAATGCTACAGGTGCCACGAGTGGGACCAGGAAAACCTTTAAACATATAAAAACAGAATAAGCAGGAATAACAGTTTCCCGCACCATACACATTACAGGGACACCATGGCCTCTGCTCTGCTCAGCTGGGGTGAGAATCAACTTATAAGCCCTTGTTAGTGCTTTAAAAATGCATATTGGCTCTCTGGGGTGCCCCTTGAAGGTAAGAGGCACTTCCAATGGGTTGTAAAGTGGTCTGGGGGCTGCCAGAAGTGCAGCAATACCCAGAGAAGCACCCAAATATAGGTCGCCATGAGTCTGCCAGTGGCCTATATTTATAACCCCTGCTTAGAGGTTTACAAGTGTGTAGATTTTTGTTAGTGGGTCCTAAGACTGCATTTGCAGCAAGGTAAAAGTAAAAAAGACTTATGCATATATTTTATTGAAATGCTTTATTGTCAGTGAAAAAGGTGATGTGTTATTATGTTTTACCAAGATTCTGGGAATGTTTAATTGATTATAACCAAGGTAACAGTGAGGCATTCCATTTTTTACTGAATGCTATTGTAAGGTGGAAAATGTCCTAGTAGTTTTAATTGTATTAGTCAATTACGATATGTTCCTGTTTTTATAAATATGGTGACATTTTGAAAAATTGCTAAACCTGCCTTTTGATAACTCTACCCCCTTGCATTGTCTTTAGTATATGTGGGGGTATCATGGTCTTTGGATTCAGGGCTTGCTAGGATGTGGAATGTTTGGATGGTAATGCCATGGATATTTACAGCTGCCTATTTATTCACCCAGAAAACGCCTACTGCTACATTGGGTTACTTGGTTGCAGTAGAAGGAAGGATGACAATTTATTGCTTAAGGAGGATACTCATCTTTCCAAACTAATAATTTACTTTCTGGCATTGTTTGTGGTCTGGTGCAGCGGGGAGGGTTGGGTGCCTGAGGATGAATGGGTGTGGGGCCTGGGAGTTAGGTACTCAAGTGGGAATTAAAAGCAGGTTGCCAGAGCGGGGTGAGTGTATGCTTAAATCTGAATATTCGCAGAATTCTACAGATATTTACTGAACAATCTTAAAGTGACATAATTGTTAGGAATAGTAATAGGCTCTCTGCTTACGTTAAAGAAACAAACTCCCTGAAATTCACTGAAAAAAAGCAATACATTGATATTATATTTATGGATTGAAACAAGTTAAGAACTAACATGTAAAAACTGAAAAACTCAAACTTGCACCGACATGCACTGCTTATCACCTCATACATTACATTACTCGTGATGTTATCACTGATTACATCATACAGTTAGTGTGGCAGTGTCTTGTAGGGTTGGTGGACTTGAAGTTATTCAATGAGCTGCACCTGTGCCAAATTTTCTATCACCAATCAATTGATAATGGACATAACCTTGGACCACATTCTGTACACATGGCATACCTGCCAATTCACGCACATTTGATTGGTGTGACCCTTCTTTTATTGGTATTCATCCACCTTTCAAACAAAATGGCTCCATAGACTTTAATGGAGTCCCTCATTTATAATTTTGAACACACTCTAAATAAGAGGTTGCACTTTATTCACCTTAATAGGATTAATTTGCCACTGATAAGACACTTTCTGCCAGGCCTTATATACAAACCTCTGTAAAATACACTACACACATTCATGAGAGGAGCATAATTGTATGCAACATTGTAAGCAGAGTCATGCTTACAACTAATGGTATGCACATTTTTGTGTAACTTGCTTTTGCGTAACTAGACAAGATTTAAGAAAAAAAACGAAATTAGGCATAATTGTACAAAATGCGAATCTGTCATTAAGCAAAAAACTTTTATGAGAAATGAGTCAGAATGCACTTTTCACAAAAAAACAAAAACACCCTGGACAACTACTACTGATATTCTGCTACTTGCATGTTTGCTGTAAAGTTTTACGTCGAATGGGGCATTTCATAGTTAATTTCTGCTGTAAATGGAGCGTAAATTAGCAAAATGGTGTAATAGTGTAATTTTGGGAATTTTGCATAACAGTCATAGCTCAAAATACCAAAAGTCTGTGAACAATGCTGAAATAATTACAATTTCAGCCAGGCCTACGTATGACCCTGGACTGAATTAAACCACCTCTAAGTGAGTCACCCTTAATTTCTATATCCTTCAACCTCTTCAGCAAAGGTTTGGAAATAAGCAGCTACAACTTATAAATATCCTCATAACATGGAATGTGTTTCCAGCGCTATATTTCAACTATCTAACATGAGCATTTGCCCAAAAATCCACTACTGGATAATCTATGGTTACCAGAAGTTTAAGCTTTTCTCACAGATTTTTTGCAGCAGGGTTTGGCGTTAAGCTACAAACTACTTTGAAACATGACTACTGGTTTGGCAGTGTGGCAGTGGGGTGGACCTAGCACTGCACCGCCAAACTCGTTACCAGGCCCTTAGTTCTTTAAATTATAACTGACAATGTTCTGTGGTTTTTCAGTTTGCCCCAAGGTTTTCTAGCCTATATAAATTGGTACTCATCAGTTCCTCCTATCATCTGAGAACGAAAGAGCACCGGCATATGAGGGCATGCACATGGTTGAAAAATGTAGCTTATTGTGCAAATATAAAAACACACAATATGTTTATTATAAAGTAAACAACAGCAGGCGGGCAAAGCCTGGCTGCAGTCATTTGTGACCTGCTGTCAGGATCCTGCTCCATAGACAGAGAAGCACTGTATCTCTGCATGTCCTTCCCTTCCCTTGCCCTGGACAGTGACATTTTAAGGCATGGGCAAAGTTGACTCTGGGACAGGGCCCCAGCCTTTCAGGGGAGCCACCTTATAGAGACACCTCCCTTTTGAAGATAGTTTTGCCCTGATGGCCTTGATTAATTGTTAAACAGATTGTTTCAAACAGATAAATATTGTGTTTGTTTCATGCAACAAGACCTCACATATTCATATGTTACAAAGATTATTTGCATTACTATTAGTGAGCTCCTGCTCTATTATAGTACTGAAAACACACCCCACTAGCCCTAAATATTAGATGGAAACAGACTTAGAATTTGAATGAGTGTGCCTGTGCACTGTCAGTGACCTGGCCAGAAGGGTATGAAAGAGCTGACACTAGATCATAAATTCAAAGCTGTTCTGAAAAGGGCGGCCCAAAATACGTTTGGCCCAGGGTCCCCAAATTCCTTACGATTCCCCCGCCCTGTATATTATCCCCCACTAAAACCTCTGTGCAATTATCCAGCAACATGAGTTTGAAGCATTTTACATTTGAAATGCAATCAATTCATGTAGAAAGATACAGTCACCAACTCTGATTTGGGTGAATAATGGTTTCACAAACAAACTGTTTTTCTTTTAACTGTAAAAGGCATCTAATTACTTTGACCCTACTTGGCACCAAGCGAGTGGTTGAACAAGAAATCAATTTGGTGACCTATCCTTTTGGTCCTCTTTAGCTCTATCACTGATGAATGCTTCTCTGAACAGGAACAGTGCAAGACATTTATTGGCTGTCTGACATAATATTGTTGTTAATAAATATTGTGAGGAAAGAATACAGCATTAAAAATATAGAGGACCAATATATTGGGAAGATAAGGGCAAATAAGAAACTGTAGATTCATTATTCCTAACTCCACATCTATGTACCTTGAAGAGATATATATTTTCAAGGTACACAGATGTTTAATTAAGTATAGTAAAACTTTGCTTACCCATAGAAAATTACCTTCAGGATATTGTTGCCCTTGATATTCTTGACACAATATTTTGTCAGCACTGTATTTTTTCGATTACATTTTGTCCAAACACCTTTTTGGCAAAACAGGCAAATATCATTTTGCTCTTTTTCCACTCACTTCAAGCAAATTGCGTATTTACTGCTACCAGATGTTATCTGGCGCTGTCAGGTACCTCCTTTTAGTACCACTAGCTCTGACCCCGGCTCTTGTGATTCGAATGACTTGTCATGATTGGATCCCTAATGTCAGAAAATCAACCGACCATTTTAGAATAATGTGGAAAATGATTATTTATCGTACAGTTATGTCCCATCATACACACTCTTCAGTCACGTCCCCGAGCCCATCTTGCTAAAACACGAACACACGAGAACACGAGCTCACGAGCACGAACCGATCACGCGCTGATCATGCACCTCACGAAGTTGCACACGTACTCTCCTTCCCCAAAAAGGTCAAAATTACACCCTTATGCTCAGGGTGATTCCGAGAACCAGTTTCCTCAGTTAAACCGTACATTTCTGTGGTCAAGCCAACGCCGAGAAGAAGACCCCCCATCTGTACCAATTTCCCTATAATCAGGCCTATTCCGAAAAATAGCCCACGTTCTGTTAAACCACGACAACCAATTCCGAGAAGGAGAGCTCCCGAATGCTGAAACACGACAAACAGACATCCTGTCACGACCCTCTCTCTCTTATCTAAGGAACCAGCCTAGCGTTATTTCTTCACACCTTTGCCTCTCTTGTGCTTCCTCATTCTGAATCATGACTCAGCCTTATTTCTTCTACCATGTGCCCCCTTTTCACGACGTTACCTCCTTTATGGTCATGACTTCTGTTTTATTGCCACATATGATCCGGGCCTACATGACTTCTGTTCTATTTCAACATACGATCCAGGCATGCATTGAAGGGAAGCTCCTTCCTCTTTTTCTGTTATATATACTGTATGTTCTGAGAATAAAGTTAGAGATTCTTCCGATCCTCCTCAGGTGACGGAGCTCTCCCTTAACTCGAGTTACTGAATAAAGACCCTGAATTCGAACCACCACGGACTCTGCTCTTCATACTTGAACTTATTGATATTGTCTAGAAATTCAGATCAAGGTAAATTACTAAAATATTTACCACAGCAAATTGGCGCCCAACGTAGGGCTTTCCTTTCTCCCCACACGCCGGTGATGCGGACCTAGACCGGTCTCTTCAAAACATCGACGGAATTCCAAGTGAACACTGCAGGGTGTTCCTGCATGAACTCCTTCGTGTCGAAGAGGGACCGAGCCACGGCCTAGCCATCCATATGAGGCGGTGAGGACGACAGCGGAAGTCTCGACCCAGAGCCCAAAACCTGTGAAGATTGCCGAGTCCGAGGTCGTCTGAAACCCGACCAGTCCCTGTCCACGAGCGCTGCGTAAACAAGTGTACAGATCTTCAAGATCTTCAAGTTCTCTGCACCTCGGTGAGTACTGCTGGGAGTGTATCAAGACGGGTTCTGATCTTTTCAGAGCACGGTAAAGACGGGTTCTGAGTTTTCAGAGCACGGTAAAGACGGGTTAAGATTTTTCAGAGCACGGTAAAGACGGGTTCTAGGTTTCTAGAAAACGGTATGTTTGTACTCTGATACTCAGAGTATATCGAGTTTTTTTTTCAAGTATAACATTTTTTTTGTGTTTGATACAATTCCCTTGTTCTCTAAACTGTGTAAACTGGGTACCCGGAAGGGCTAACTGGAACAATCTGTACCTGTCCCCCCGAAGGATACTCCTGGTTACTTTATGTATACTAAACATGGGATTGGTGCCATCTTGTATTTGGATCTTTGGGAAGGTTATACTAAAGACTTAGACGTTGCGATCAGATGGCCAAAGAGTGGCACATGGGATTTGAATTGTATTATGGCGGTTGAAAAAAGGTGTTGGGAAAAGAAGGCAAGACCTTCGATGTTAGAAAGCGTTGAGATATGGCGAAAAGAAGCGCATCGAAGGGAACAGAAAGAGCAAGGGAAAGTTGAGAAAGCAAAGAGAATGTCAGAAGAAAGTAAGATGAAAAAGTTACAGGATCAGAACGATGATATTAGTTTTGAACAAAAGAAAAGGGAGTCCTCGGCCTCTGCGACAGGTATATACCCTGTCCTCTCACCGAAAATAGGGTCCGAGGTTAGCTCAGATTCTAGTGTCGCTACAGCACCTCCACGTCCTAAGGTTTCTCCCGTACCCGATGATTTTATTACTACTTACTTAATGGAACCTCCTCCTGCTTATACCAATCAGATAATAGCCAGACAAATAGTCGCCCAGACCAAACCCACCCCTGACACCTCAAGCAAAACTCCACCCATGATAGAGTGCGATTATGACCCAACCCCAGGGGAAGGGTCACAAGCAAGCATCTCTCTTCGCCTACGAGAGATTCTAGAAGGTTTACAAGAAGTGCCGAATATCACAAATTGCCTAAATAAAATTTACGAGGCTCTCCGAACAGGAGAAAACTTAGAAACCTTACAGGAAGCTATTAAAAATAGACCCATAGCGCATAAAAAATGCCTCTCACAATTCATGATCACTTGTTTTATCAGAATGATAGCTAGCACAGGAAAAAGAGTTCTGGTGATTTGTTACAACTAGATCAAGCAGTAGTCGCAGGAAATTATAATAAAATAAAATAAATAGATCTCTTTATTCCTCTCTTCACGAGTAAGGTTTCTGATTACCATCAAAAAGATGCCCATACCCAGGAAACAGAGAATGAAAGTACAAACGAAGACAGGGGAGAAGGAACTTCTTTTCACGGTGCAGTACGTTCCCATATCCCTCGTTCTCAAAATAACGGGCAATTCAAACTTAAAACTAAGAAATTGTCAGCCCCCACAGATAAGCTGTTCCAACGAACACAAGAAGCCCTAGATGATTGGATGGACGACGAGCCTCCACTCACCACACAAGAAAAAGAACTCGCTAGATCAAGCACACATTGGGTATCTCAATACTCTATATATGGCCCTGATATAGTTGCCCAAATGTTTTTATCAATCCCTCTAACTTCTCAAAGACTAGCCAGCATCTATATGGTTCAACACCTCATTACAATGTACGAAGAAACTGGTTGCCCGCCTAAAAAGTTACACTCTCTCTTACGGGACTGTTTAGAAGGGAGGTGGGTGGCCAGGGGACAAGAGTTTCTAAATATTTTCCTTGACCTACGACAGCGATATGTTCAGTGTTTTACAGACAGTTATGATATAAATGCCCATCAATATGACCAAGGACAGTTCCCTCTCCGAGAAGTACACCTCGTAGCAGACTCCGCAGGAAAGTTACAACAAACGTTTGTTTACACCCCTCTGACAAAACTAGAGATACTAGAAATGAAGAAAATGGTCCCTTCTCATGAAAAGGATCCCTCGGGTTTCCATAGGGAACTCAAGGATATCCTCCAAATGGGTTCCTTTACTTACAAGGACCTCAATATTCTACTCAAGGTCCTATTACCACAGGGAACGTATGACAAACTAAAGGGAAAGGACTGGGAGATTGAAGGGAAAAAGGTAACATGGACGGAATTAGAGAAAGAAGACGTTACTCGCAATCCTGGACAAGGCTTAGGACCCCTAGTTCAGGAACTTCCTCGCTGTCTCCCTAAAATACTATCTCAGTTACTGACCACTAAGAAGGAAGATTGGGACGCTATCTCTGCATGCAAACAGAAACCAGACGAGGATATAGGGGACTATTATACCAGATTGGACAAATGTTTTCTAATCAACAGTGGTCTCTCCTCAGGTGGAGACGCCTATAGTCGATTATTTGTCTCCAAATTTGTAGAAAATGCTTTACCGACGATTAGAAATAGAGTACTGAAGGTAGAGAGTACTTGGCAAGCAAGCTCTCCTTCACACGCCCTTCAGATGCTCCAATATCATCAAAATAGAATTAGAGACGAACAAGAACAAGAAAAGAAAAGGACAAAGGATACTAAAATGAAGGTATTGGTAGCACAGACTAATACGATCCAACAGACTCCTAAACAACCCCAAGTATCGCAGGAAAAAGTTACTTGTAACTATTGCAAAAAGCCAGGTCATTTTGTGCGTGACTGTCCAGTATTACAACATAATATTGCCACTGGGAAGACACAACCTCGTAACTATCCCCCTCGACCTTCTGCTCCGCCAACTGATACAAAACCTACTACCCAACTCTATCAGTATCCAGTGTCATCCTATCCTGAATTCCCCACAATTTCATGAAACAGCTGGAGGAACATGATAGTCGTCCACTGATCCCGGTCCCGGTTGACCAAGAGGGTCCCTATGTACATGCTAAACTCATAGGTAAAGAAGCAAAATTTCTGATCGACACCGGGGCTAGTAGGACGACAGTGCAACACAATGAAGTTCCCAAGGTTCCCCTCTCTGGCTCAAATAGTATTTCCTTGGGTTTTTCAGGTACACCTGTCATCAATCAAGTTTCTGAACCAATATCACTTCAAGTTGGTCCTCTTAAAACTTCCACCGACTTAGTGCTTACAAAATCCTGTCCCGAGAATCTCCTTGGCATTCAGACACTAAAAGAACTAGGTGCTATAATATGTTGTTCCCCGGAAGGAGTCAGACTATTCCTCCGAGATTTTAAAGGCCATTTCACCACAAGAGAACTAGATGTAAGACTAAGAGACATTCCCGTCACATTGTGGGCTACTGATCCAACAGACGTAGGATTTATGGATATTACACCACACCTAGTGACATTGAAAGAAGGCGTTGTCCTACTCCGTGTCCGTCAGTACAAATTACCTCCAGATGCAGAACAAGCCCTTATCCAAATTATTGATGACCTGATACAAAAAGGAGTAGTCAGAGAAGTACCTTCCAACATATGTAACTCGCCAGTTCTGCCAGTCCGAAAGAAAACTGATGACGGTGCGCCACCAGTCTACAGACTCGTGGTTGACTTACGTGAACTCAACAAATGTGTAGTACCACAATACCCCGTGGTCTCAGACATCAGTACTCTGTTAACAGCCATAGATCCTGAGGCTACACATTTCCCTGTAATCGACCTGAAGAATGCTTTCTTCAGTGTACCGATCCACCAAGACAGTCAGTACCTATTCGGATTCTCCTTACAAGGTCGTAGCTTCTGTTTCACAAGAGCTCCCCAAGGATATACAGAAAGCCCCAGTATCTACAGTCAGGCACTTAAAAGACAGTTAGACGACATTGTTCTGCCCACCAATACGACATTATTACAATATGTCGATGACCTACTGATCACTGCACGCTCCGAACCTGAATGTGAACAAGCATCACAAATTGTCTTAATGTTCCTTGCACAGCATGGCCACAAGGTGTCACCCTCAAAATTACAATTGTGTTTACAGCAGGTGGCCTAC
The DNA here is from genome assembly GCF_964261635.1 of Lissotriton helveticus. Classification (NCBI taxonomy): domain Eukaryota; kingdom Metazoa; phylum Chordata; class Amphibia; order Caudata; family Salamandridae; genus Lissotriton; species Lissotriton helveticus. The sequence goes on along the minus strand of NC_136065.1, from coordinate 149,547,845 downwards.
CTAGGGCACGTGCTGTCAAAGGAGGGTAGGGCACTCACACCTGAAAGAATTCAACTCATTTTTAACATTCCTGTACCCAAGACACAGAAGGAAGTCCGTGCCTTTATTGGCCTCACGTCCTACTGTAGACAATGGATTCCCCAGTTTGCATACTTGGCCAAACCTCTGATACAGCTAACAACCACAACCTCTTCCCCATTGCCATGGACACCTGATCATACTTTTGCTTTTGACACCCTCAAACAAGCATTATGCTCTGCACCTGTCCTAGCTACACCCGATTATGCCAAACCTTTTGTCCTCTTTGTCACAGAACGGGAAGGTACAGCCTTGTCAGTACTCACACAAACACAAGCCAACAAACATCGTCCCTGTGCTTATTTTTCTAGCACTCTCGACCCTGTTGCACAAGGTTTGCCTGCCTGTTTGAAATCTGTCGCAGCTACAGCTCTAGCAATACGACAAAGTGACTCCATAGTACTAGGACACTCTCTGGAAGTACAAGTCCCCCATGCAGTAGAATTACTCTTGAATAGGACACAAACACAACACTTGACCATAGCTCGCCTTACAGGCTATGAAGTCACTCTGTTCCAACCCCACATCATCATCAAAAGATGCAATATCCTCAACCCAGCTACGCTACTACCTGCTGTCCCAGTTGATAATCAGATTCATGACTGCCTAGAGTTAGTCGAGCTAGTCACAAAACCCCGGTCTGATCTTACAGACGTCCCTCTAAGTACACCAGAACACACACTGTTTGTAGACGGTTCCTGTATGCGCCTCCAATCAGGCAAACTTTCAGCAGCCTATGCTGTCACTACTGAAAATTCAGTCCTTTTAGACGCCAGAATATCTGTACATTCAGCACAAGCAGCAGAACTAATAGCTCTTACCCAAGCATGTGAATGGTCCAAAGGAAAACGAGTCAATATCTACACCGATTCACAATATGCGTTCGGGGTAGTCCATAATTTTGGCATCCTTTGGAGAGAGAGAGGTTTCCTAACCTCTCATGGAACAAAAATCCAACATGGAGATCTTATTCTCCAGCTACTAGAATCAATACACAGACCCACAGAAGTAGCCATACTGAAATGTAAAGCACACACCAAGGTCACAGATTCTATCACCAGAGGTAGTGCTCTAGCAGATGCCACAGCTAAACATGCTGCTCAGACAAAAACACTAAACACCGAAACCACCACCAGAACTATCTGTCCAGTTGTCGACCCCACCAGAGATGTAGTGGACATCCAAAACCAAGCCACAGAGACCGAAAAGAAAAAATGGGAAGAGGAGGGAGGTTCACACACAGATCAAGGTTGGGTTACAAAGGATAAGTCCAAATGGTTCCTCCCTGACCTAATGGTTCCCGTAATGATAGAAACTGCCCATGGTCCCGCCCATCTAGGAGAAAAAGGAATGTTGGACAGTCTGAATTTGATATGGCACAACAAGCATCTGCGTGCAGTAGCCAAACAAAAAGTGCGAACCTGTATGATTTGCTGTCAGTTCAATCCAGGGAAAAGTATCTCAGTTGAACAAGGAGGGTTCCATCCTCCTGATCACCCCTTCGAAGTCCTACAAATGGACTACATACAGATGGAGAGATGTCGGGGATATAAGTATGTCCTCGTAGTAGTCTGTACCTTAACCCGATGGACCGAAGCATACCCTGTCCCAGACTATGGTGCCCAGATGACTGCCAAGCAATTGGTAAGGGAATTTTTCCCTCGATATGGGTTGCCAAGAGTTATATACTCTGACAACGGACAACCATTCTCCTCCAAATTGATGGAGGCTGTCTCCTTACTGCTAGGATACACCTGGAAGTTCCACTGTGTTAGGCATCCCCAAGCAGCAGGCTTAGTTGAACGACACAACCAGACATTAAAAACGAAGTTGGCGAAGATTTGTGCTGACAAGCAAATAGACTGGGTAACAGCCCTTCCGGTTGCCCTCTTCTATATGCGAATGGTGGCACATTCCCCGACAGGCCTGTCCCCCTACGAGGTCACCTTTGGGAGGCCTCTGAATATCTGGGGTGTACCATCTCCTAAAAAGATAATTGACATTGATGCAAATGTACTGACAGATTACTTGGCTTCTTTGATGTCTGCACTACGTTCTTGCCGTTCACAGGTGGCTGCAGCTTTTCCAGACAAGACCATGCCCGACGAGCACTCCCTTCAGCCTGGTCAATGGGTGCTCGTTAGAAATTTTGATCGAACCAGCCCTCTGGAAAAAAGGTGGACGTCCCCCAAGCTGGTGCTGCTGACGACGAGGACCGCTATCAAGGTCGAGGGACGAAAAGGCTGGCTCCACGTCTCCCACTGCAAACCCTTCTATGGACCAACTCCGGACACTGTTGCTGATCCTGAGACCAGAGACACTGAAAAACCAGACTTTAAAGACACTGAAACGACAGACTTTGTTTTACCCCTTCCTGAACTTTTACCCCAAGAAGAGTACAAATCGCGGCTGCGATCCTACCCCAAACAGACTTGAGACATTGCATCTGAAACCGGCCTGCCAGTGGCTATTTTAGCCAAAGACGGACGCTTGGTGAAACGGTTGCTGGGAAGAGTCCGGTTACTGGTGCATTTCTTTCCTCTCAAAGACTAAGCAGCCGAAATCATGAAGATAAAGACTCTTTGTGCAAACTTGTTTAAAAACAAGATCTCTTTTCTCCTCTCCATCCTGATTCTCATTTTCTGCATCATGGCTTGTCTAGGTTGGTTCCTTCATCTAGCTTTCCCACCATCTTCCCCCACGTCTTTGAACGACACTACTATGCATTCATACATAGATCTTCCTCCACACCTCAAGAGCAGACTAAATGAATTCTTCAATAACACGTTCATCACCACACTCCATCAACATCAACTAGTAATTAACAAGACCAATTGTTGGGTCTGCGGCCTAATGCCACACTCCGTACATGGAGGAATGCCTTTTATTCCTCTCCCTTTCAGCTATGCTGGATCTGATTATGCACTCTCGATGATATTCTCCGCCTCTGTTAGACACATTCCTGAGACCCAGATCAAGAACACTAGTACCTGGAATGAGATAAAGACAAAGACAGCACGTGCCGTAGGAAGAATGATAACACTTACCACTACATGGGGACGAGCAGACAATAATGAAAACACCAGTTATTCCCTCTTTAATGATACTACCTCTTTTAGGGAAACATTCTCAGTCCAGACGAGACAGGCAGACCAGGGAGGATGGGCTGTGTCCCATAAAGGCCTATTCTGTGTAAGAGGAAAGGGCAAGGGTCAGAAAATGGGAGATAGTGAGTGTAACAAGACGTACACCTTACCTGATCCTAATTTCCCAATGATGACCACTGCCCCCAACACATACTTTATCTGTGGACCTCACGCACGCACTTGGCTACCTCAAGGCTGGTCCGGAAAATGCTACATTGCATTTCTCCTTCCCCCTACCTACACCGCCCCAGCAGATTATCATCTCAGTGACCCTCCGTCCGTGATTAATAGACGGCGAAGGGGGGCCATAGATGCTGAAGATACAGCAGACCAAGAGGCCGGCGACTTCTTTAAAGGAATCATCCCATTCTGGGGGCCTATGATCAATAGCCGCCACATAAGACAACTGACTTGTGTAGTCCAGGGAGCCATAAACGTAACAGCTGGTGCATTAAGTAACATCACCGCTGAGATGGCTGCCGACAGACTCATGATGTTACAGAACCGTATGGTCTTAGATATCATACTGGCTAACCGTGGTGGTGTATGTGAACTGATCGGGTCCAGCTGCTGTGTATTTATCCCAGACATCGCACCCTCAGTGTATTCTGCTATTTCCCCCCTGACAGGTTGGCTCTGGGGCCTCCTGTCCTCATGGGGATGGAAGGCACTTACAGTCATAGGTCTCGCTCTAGCCATTCTCTTCACCTGCTGCCTCTGTATTCAGTGTGGTCCAGCACTCTGTAGTTCCTGTGCCACTGCCTGTATTCCAAAAACTCAGTCCAGAAAGAAAAAGAAGGAAAGAATCATGTTGCAGGAACAAGTAAACGGCCTAATGAGTATAGAAGTGGATTAGAAAAGGCAAAGAGTTTTAGAAGGGTATATTATGGGACAAGGAGGGAATGTGGAAAATGATTATTTATCGTACAGTTATGTCCCATCATACAATCAATCAATCAATCAATCAATCAAAGACATTTATAGAGCGCACTACTCACCCGGAGGGTCTCAAGGCGCTAGGGGGGGGGGGGGAGCTGCTACTGCTCGAACAGCCAGGTCTTGAGCTTCTTCCTGAAGGCGAGGTGGTCCTGGGTCAGGCGGAGGTGGGTCGGAAGGGAGTTCCAGGACTTGGCGGCCAGGTAGGAGAAGGACCTTCCTCCTGTTGTCGCTCTTCGGATGCGGGGGACGGCGGCGAGGGCGTGGTTGGTCGATCGGAGGTGGCGTTTGGGAGCGTAGAAGTTGAGGCGGCTGTTGAGGTATCCTGGGCCTTGGTTGTGTAGGGCTTTGTGTGCGTGGGTGAGGAGCCGGAAGGTGATTCTTTTGTTGATCGGGAGCCAGTGCAGGTCTCTCAGGTGTCTGGAGATGTGGCTTCGTCTGGGGACGTCGAGGATGAGTCTCGCCGAGGCGTTCTGGATACGCTGGAGTCTCTTCTGGAGCTTGGCGGTGGTTCCGGCGTAGAGGGCGTTGCCGTAGTCCAGACGGCTGGTGACGAGGGCCTGGGTGACCGTCTTCCTGGTCTCGGTGGGGATCCACCGGAAGATCTTACGTAGCATGCGCAGGATGTTGAAACAGGACGAGGAGACGGCGTTGACTTGTCTGGTCATGGAGAGGGAGGAGTCCAGGATGAAGCCCAGGTTGCGTGCGTGGTCTGTCGGTTTGGGTGCGGTGCCCAGGGCGGGGGGCCACCAGGAGTCGTCCCAGGCGGAGGGGGAGGAGCCCAGGATGAGGACTTCCGTCTTGTCTGAGTTCAGTTTCAGGCGGCTGGTTGTCATCCACTCGGCTACGTCTTTCATCCCTTCGTGAAGGTTGGCTCTGGCGGTGGCGGGGTCGTTGGTGAGGGAGAGAATCAGCTGGGTGTCGTCGGCGTAGGAGATGATGTTGAGGTTGTGTTGGCGTGCGATGGCCGCGAGGGGGCTCATGTAGACGTTGAAGAGGGTGGGGCTCAGCGAGGATCCTTGAGGGACGCCGCAGATGACTCCGGTGGCCTCTGACTTGTACGGTGGTAGACGGACTCTCTGTGTTCTTCCGTCGAGGAAGGAGATGATCCATTCCAGTGCCTTCTCATGGATTCCGACGTTGCTGAGGCGCTGCACTAGGGTGCGGTGGCAGACAGTGTCGAAAGTCGCGGAGAGGTCTAGGAGGATGAGGGCCGCTGTTTCTCCGTTGTCCATCAGGGCTCGGATGTCATCAGTGGCAGCGATGAGGGCGGTCTCGGTGCTGTGGTTGGCTCGGAAGCCAGACTGTGAGGGGTCGAGGGATCCATTCGTCTCGAGGAAGGTGGCCAGCTGTTTGTTGACGATCTTCTCGATGACTTTGGCTGGAAACGGGAGGAGCGAGATGGGGCGGTAATTCTTGAGTTCGGTGGTGTCCGCTGTAGGTTTCTTGAGTAGGGCGCTGAGTTCGGCGTGCTTCCAGCTCTCCGGGAAGGTGGCGGTGTCGAAGGAGGTGTTGATGATGTCCCGCAGGTGGGGTGCGATGACAGCGTCGGCCTTGTTGAAGACGTGGTGAGGGCAGGGGTCGGTTGGAGATCCGGAGTGGATGGAGTTCATCATGCGGACGGTGTCTTCGGTGCTGATCGGAGTCCAGGCGCGGAGGGTGGTGGTGGGGGGCGGTGGTTCGGTCGTGGCGTGCGTCGGTTGAGTGCTGAAGCTGTTGTGTATGTCCGCGATCTTGTTGTGGAAGTAGGAGGCGAGGGAATTGCAGAGGTCTTGCGAAGGGGTGATGTCGTTGTTCCCGGCGTTGGGGTTGGAGAGCTCTTTCACGATGTTGAAGAGTTCCTTGCAGTTGTGTGCGTTGTTGTCCAGCCGGTCCTTGAATGCAGTTTTCTTGGTGTCGCGGATCAGTTGGTGGTGCTTCCGGGTGGCAAGCTTGAGGGTGTTCATGTTGTCTGGAGTTGGTTCCCTTCTCCAGTCTTTCTCGAGGGCTCGGCAGTTCTTCTTGGAGCTCATGAGTTCGTCGGTGAACCATGGGGCCTTCTTGCTTCTGGGTCTGTTCAGTCTGAACAGTCAGACTGAACTGTTCAGTTCAGTCTCTTCAGTCACGTCCCCGAGCCCATCTTGCTAAAACACGAACACACGAGAACACGAGCACACGAGCATGAACCGATCACGCGCTGATCATGCACCTCACGAAGTTGCACACGCACTCTCCTTCCCCAAAAAGGTCAAAATTACACCCTTATGCTCAGGGCGATTCCGAGAACCAGTTTCCTCAGTTAAACCGTACATTTCTGTGGTCAAGCCAACGCCGAGAAGAAGACCCCCCATCTGTAACCATTTCCCTATAATCAGACCTATTCCGAGAAATAGCCCCCGTTCTGTTGAACCACGACAACCAATTCCGAGAAGGAGAGCTCCCGAATGCTGAAACACGACAAACAGACATCCTGTCACGACCCTCTCTCTCTTATCTAAGGAACCAGCCTAGCGTTATTTCTTCACACCTTTGCCTCTCTTGTGCTTCCTCATTCTGATTCATGACTCAGCCTTATTTCTTCTACCATGTGCCCCCTTTTCACGACGTTACCTCCTTTTATGGTCATGACTTCTGTTTTATTGCCACATATGATCCGGGCCTACATGACTTCTGTTCTATTTCAACATACGATCCGGGCATGCATTGAAGGGAAGCTCCTTCCTCTTTTTCTGTTATATATACTGTATGTTCTGAGAATAAAGTTAGAGATTCTTCCGATCCTCCTCAGGTGACGGAGCTCTCCCTTAACTCGAGTTACTGAATAAAGACCCTGAATTCGAACCACCACAGACTCTGCTCTTCATACTTGAACTTATTGATATTGTCTAGAAATTCTGAACAAGGTAAATTACTAAAATATTTACCACAATTATTGTTCTTTGAATTGTGCCATGTGTCCTGTGGCATTTTTGATTCAGTCTTAAGTATTGCCTTCATTGTGGAAGATCGATGACATAATGTAGTTGAAAATATTATTGATTCCCAGGCAAATTGCAAAACTAATATGGTTAGAAACATATTGCCATCCAATACTTAATTAACATAAACACAAATGTTAATAACCATTATATCACTGTTAAAAATATATATTTCTATTAAAAACAAAAACAAAAATATTGGAAACAAAAATATTGTTACTTTTAACCCCTCCCATGCTCGTGACGGAACCGCTCCGTCACGAGCCTCGGGTGTGCTGTGCTGGTGACGGAGCGGTTCCGTCACTGCCCGCTCGGCGCGCCTGCGCGGTGCTGAATACGAGCCTGCGCGGCGCGTTCTATTGAACGGGCGGGGCCGTGACGGAACCGCTCCGTCACAAGCACAGCCCACACGAGGCTCGTGATGGAGCGGTTCCATCACGAGCATGTGAGTGCCGCGCGGCCACCCCTCCCCCTTAGCGCTGCGGCGGAATTGCCGCCGCAGCGAAGGGGTTAAATAACTATTTAAGGATTCGTCTGGGTAGGAGTTTGTTTAAATACCTATATTGTATATTACAAAACAATATCGACTACACTAATATCACAAAGAATAAAGTCAAATATAATAAAATACTATAAGAACTCTATTTTATTTGAAACTCCAAATAAAATTAAACTTAGCATAAATCAATAAATTGTTTAACTACATTATTTAAATATTATAACATTAAAATAAAGTGTAAATACATCAAATAAAATTAAAATACATTACAATTCATAAAATAGTTAACAAATAATAAATACTTAATATGATTAATGTAATGTAAAAATGTAACATTAACAAATAAAATGAAACATAAAAAAGATATCCAGAATGGCCCAAAAAACTATAGAAATATATATTAAAGATTAAACCAGAAACACTAATTCAAGTCCACCATAAAGGTAGTTACTGGCAAAAAAAAAATCAAACCAAACGAATGCTAACCAATAAAAACTACAGTTAAGGAAACTAACCAATGAAAATACTTTGATGATTAACAATACAACATAAATCAAACTGAAACTTTCCACACTTACCACACCAAAAACACTAAAGTTGCAAGACAACAACGATCTGCCAGATTGCCAACAGAAAATCAAAAAAGAAACCTGGAAGAAAATATACAACTACCTTCACAAGTAAGTAAAACATTTAAATGAACATAGTTGAAAGTAACTTATTTTAGTGCAACATTAGAAAATAGAACACCTGGAAAAAGCATTATTTCCTGTAATAAATATAAACATGTTTATAAACTGTAAACATATACATTCAATAAAATCTAAAAAACTATATCAGGAGAAATACAAAAATCAAAAAATGTGTCACTTACCGCCCTTTAAAAAGAAGTCAATACAAATGATGTTTGTGAAAATTCAATACATAAAGTTTTACATCTAATACACTGCAATACCACATATTAGACTAAACATGTGGTTTAGTGGTTACATTTACTACTTCTACTTCTATAGGAACCATTTTGGGGGTTCTGTTGTACAGAAGGGATCACTCCAACCCAAACCATTTTGGGGAAAATGTTGGGCACTAAAGGCAGTGCTTAATTTGTAATACAATAAGGGCCAGGGCCCTCACCAGGAGGCCACCGCAGCGTGCACCACCAATTGTACCTGCCAATACTGGCAGTGACAGTACCTACACAACTATTAACCATCACACTGCTAGAAGTGTGACAATTCAGAATGCTTGAAACCCCAAAAACTATAAGAATAGTGTGGGCAACATGCATTAGTTGTTTTTTATTATTAATTAACAAATGTTATGCTGCTCATCTCTAAATGACACAAAAAGCGCCACCATGTGGCAGCTGTCATAAGTGCCAGTGCCAGTGTTGACATTGAAGTGCCGGCTCAAATTAAGCACTGACTAAAGGGTTCATACATACTAGGGGGAATGTGTTGGACAATAAAGTCCCATTTTTATATTCCAACTCCAATCTAAACCATTCAGGGGAATGCTTTGGAGACTAAAGGCATCAAATGTATTATTGCAACTCCAGTCTAAACCACAGGGAAAGGTGTTGGACATTAAGGGGCTGATTACCACCGTAAAAGTCGAATTGCCAGGCAGCAGCATTGGTGGTTGGGAGAATGCCACCAAGGCGGTGGCATCCAGACTGCCGGATTTTGAATTTATAGCCAGGCTGGCAGCGTGCCAGCGGCGGTCTGGCAGAGACGACATGCTTCAGTTCGTATATAGAGCCTGAAGGCAATGCCACCGCACTACACAGTTGTGTGTGTACTGTTGCCATGCACCATTTTGTGCATGGCTCACGGTACACGCATGACAGTGGGAACATAAGGAGCACAACAAGTGCTGCTGGCCACTACCCACACTGGGCAGAATCACCCTGGGGCCCCTTACCTTCCTTACCTTCCTTACCTTCCAGCTTTTCATGGCTGGGTCCCTGCCATGAAAAGGTCAGTGGAAAGGAAAGTCGTGATCTGCACGGTGGTGTTGGTATCTGCACCACCACCACAGATTACGGCCTTCCCCACTGCCACACCCATGGAAGCCTAAATCCTGGCGGTCTTGTGGTGGTCCAACATAGTCTTAATCGGGCGGTATGACCGCTGAGGACCCATCGGTCAGACCACCACCTTCAGACCACCACCTTGAGTATAGCTGTTTGGGACCGCCATACTTGTAATCAGGCCCTAAGTGCTCACATTTACTATTCCCACGCCAATCTGGCCCATTTTGGGTAAGGATTTTGACACTAAAGTAATCACATTTACTAGTCCCACTTCAATCTAAACAATTTTGGATAAACCGTTGGGTACCCAAGGGTTTACAGGGATCCACATTCCTCCTTTCTCCTCCGACCACAAGAACATTATCTGTGGTTTCCCCCAGGACTCCACCCTCAGCCCCACCCTCTTCAACAGGTACATGACGTCTGTCACAGACATCACTCATACCCACAGACTCAGCATTATCTCCTACACCGACGACACACACAGTTCATCCTCTCCCTTGAAGACAACATTGTCACCATCAGACCTAACTTCCAGAACATCATATCGACATTGCCAACTAAGGGACAGCCAACTGCCTAAAACTCAAATCGGATAAGATGGAGGTTCTCTTCTTCAGAAGCAACCCATCCAACTCGAATGACTCCTGGTGGCCCACCACACTCCGCCCACACCTGCACCCTCCAACCATGCACGCAACCTCGGTATCATCCTTGACAGCTGACTAACCTTTAGAAACAGGCCAATGCCGTCTCTTCCTCCTGCTTTCATACTGTCCGCATTCTCTGCAAGTTCTTCCAATGGATTCCCATCCCCACCAGGAAAACAGTGACAGAAGCCCTCATTGCCAGCTGCCTTGACTATGGCAACGCCCTCTACGGCAGCACCACCAAGCATCTACTCAGCAACCTCCAGACCTTCCAGAACACTGCAGCAAGACTCATCCTCAACCTCCCTAGAAGAACCAGCACCTCACCCCACCTCAGAGCCCTCCACTAGCTCCCCGTTCAGAAAAGATGCCTCTTTAAACTCTTCACCCACTCCTACAAGGCCCGACAACATCGGACCCACGTACATCTTAAGAAAATATCAAAACATAAGAAAACCTTAATATTGCAAGACAAAAAAATAATTTTCATTAAAATGAACTGTGTTCACATATTTTCTCAAATATTGAATATAAAATTATAAATAAATGAATACATTATCATACTATCACTTAAACAGCAATCTCTCGATCCTTTCCCCTAAAACCCAAAGTTCCGCTCCTATAAACTAATAAAACCATTATTAATACTCTAATTAATATCTTTACAAAATTATATTTACAATATATATGAAATAAATTAAAAACAAAAAAGGAACATCAAAATTAACATACAACATTAAACTCTGATTAAAATGATGGCGGTCCCAAGTCTGCTGTACCCACAGACCTCCTCCTCCTTGCTGATCTGACCACCCAACCACCCAATTATGACAATGCTGGTCGGACCAACAGAAGACCACCCCCACTGCCAAGATCCTGGATCCCACAGTGACAGTGGGGAAAGCGGTGGGGAATGGAGGCGAGGCCAATGCTGGCACCGCCATGCCTATTATGACATGCCTTTCTAACAACCTTTTCATGGCAGGGACCCCGTCATGAAAACGTCAGTGGAAAGGCAGGGAATGGGCCCCAAACAGGGCCCCTGGGTGTTTCAGCCCATTGAGCATTGTAGCTGGGGGCACATGTTGTGTCCCCGATGCCTGCACTGTCGTGTGTGTACTGTGTGCCATGCACAACGTGGTGCATGGCAACAGTGCGCGCACAACAGTGTGGGTGAAGCAATGCAATGGAATTGCCTTCAGGCTCATTCTGTGAGCTGAAGCATGCAGCAGTTGCAAGACCACCGCCAGCCCACTACTGGACCGACGGGAAACTCAAAATGCAGTGGTCAGGATGCCCTCCGCTTGGAGAATTTCTCCCGCCCACCAACTCTGCTGCCCTGCAGTCCGACCACCAAGGTCATAATCAGGGCCTAAGTAAATATTACCAAAAAACAATGTTATATACAATTATATTTTTGAAAACAATAGATTCTAATCATTTTTTACAATATAAAAAATTACACTTTAACAATATTTGTAACTTCAATAGTTCTGTCCACAATATTTTGAACAGTGCAATATTCTTGACTTCATATTTTCAGTTTATGTTATTTTTCTATATTTTGTCAAAATATCCTTCACCTAGAATAGTTTTAAAATGATGCTTTTAGGATTTAAGGAGAAGGGAATTTAGAGGTGGTTCAGTAACCACAAAACACTTTCTTTTCTACACGTAGATGCGGTCCAGTTGTTACATTTTCAGCCTTGAAGAAAGAAAATGGCAGTTTAAATCCTGACTTGTATGTTTTGCCAATTGTGGTGATCCCTGACAACTCATTTTCTCTTTATATGCCTCATTTCCTTTAGCGGTTTAAAGTAGCATCACTTAGAAACTGGTTGCAAACCTAGTGGTTCCATTGGTGATGGTGGAATTCAAAGTGGTATTAGTGGCAGTATAGGTGTATTGATGGTATTTGGGGGTGTCTGGCGCATCCACTTACTTGTTGGGACCGACCATATTACTATAACAGGACCCTCAAATCTTTTGGATTCTCATTGAAGTTCTAATACAGTTTATTTGTCTTTCATCAAACACTGATATGATATTCACTTTACTAAGAGCCTTCAAGAAGTCACTTGGGTGCCGAAACACGTGTTGGCTGTGTTTCATGACATCACTTCTTTTATGTTGTTGAAGATTACAACTTGCACACAATAAATACTCTTGGATTCAACTGGGCCGCTCTTTTATGCTCCGGGCTCCTCAGCTCTGGAACTCTCTGCCCCTCTCGCTTCGCAGCAATTCAAACCTGCTATCTTTTAGGAAGGGCTTGAAAACCTGGCTTTTTGCCTCTTAGATTTTCTTTTTTTCTTTTTCCCTTCCTTCTTTTAGTATGTTGTGTTTTGTTTTCCAGGATGTCAATAAAGCGCCGGGACACTCTGTTGAGTAGCCGTGCGCTATAAAAGTTACAAATAACATAACATAACATAACATAACACATTGGATTTCTTACTTATTGGACTACCAGACTACATTTTGGACTGTATATACTAAACTGTACCTTTAGACCATATACACAGTGCTGAGATATCTCTTTGCATACATATACAATCCTACCCTGCCACAGGATAAGTGCTAGTAGCCACTAAAATATAGAAGGAGATGATTTCGATCTCCTACCATGCTATCAGCCAAGCACTGGTGCAGCTCTCAGGGCCAGCTGGACTGGACAGTAGATGGTGGAGATTAGAAACAGAGGAATGCTTCCCCCTAGTAATGTGTGTGTGAGACCATGTTACTCAGAAGGTCTGGAGATAGTGGACATGGGCAGTTCCTATTTACAGGCCAGAGTATTCTTGAATCACCAGAGGCTTTCTGCAGCTATGTTTCACTTAGGATGAGAATTTTGAGTCATAATCAATGATACAACTGTGAATGAAATGCACATGGTTTTTGGGGAATATCGTTTTCAAATTAGACACTTTCAGAAAGGCTTTTATTATATTTTGCACCTTTGCAGTTTATAGTAACTCTGGACCCTCTGGCCAAAGCACATGCTCAACACCAATTAACCAACTATAGTCAGGGTATCTGGTGGCTTGAAACCCATGGGCCACCTGTGCATTACATGAGGATGGTGTATTCTTGGCAACAATCAGTCCTGTGAGACCATAGATGTATTTGTTATATTAGTGGGTTCACTATGGATGGATATTAACCATAATCCTCACTATATAGTTTAAAGGCTTAATAAAGTTAATGCCCTAATCTAGTGTGGGTAATGTGTATGGATACAGCTATACAAATGAATACAGTAGTGGAAATTAAGGCAATCAATACGTGAAATATAAAAAGAATGGCAACACTGTGATGGTATTTCAGAAATTGATTGCATTGAATTAGGGAATCATTCATTGGTAATCAGCCTCTCTCTTCTAGTCCCTTGCTAAGCTGTATTAGCAACAGAGGTGCCCTTTTGTGTTTCTTTAGGTAGCCTGTAACCTGCATACCTTATATGTACAACGGGCATGTTGTTTAGGTCACTTTTGTAATCTGAGAAAGACGCTCTCTCTCTCAGTTATGGTTCTCCCAAGCTGATAAGGCCCTGCTAGCTACGTGAAGATGATGGCTTCCACTGGGGATATTTTTCTTTCAACCCAAAAGTCAATCAGGATTCTTCGCTGCCTAATACTTGTCTATGCCAGACTTTTTACGGATTATTTTTAAAAGAGCAGATCTTGTAATGAATGATGTAAAATGCAAGAGTTAGCATATTAATTCTGTTGCACCGTCACTAAATTCTTTCACACATTATAAAGACAAGGACAGCCAACAGGTGTTTCACCCTGTGTGGCGAATAACACCAGGGCTTTCCCAAGACTAAACACATTTTCACATAATTCTATTTCTTAATTCCAAATGGGAGATCCCGTCACCTTAGTTAGCACCGGATTACTTTCATTGGATTCTCTCTCTACTTTAAAGAAAAATTGGATGTTCACCAACTGCATTATGATACCATTTGGGATTAAAAAATAGAATGATGTGAACATTTGTATAGTCTTGAGAAAGCCCTGGTGTTACTCGCCACACAGGGTGAAACACGTGTCAGCTGTCCTTGTCTTGTTTAATAAAGTCTTATAATTCTACAAAAAGAGTGGAATGGACTAATTAAGAGGTGAATGGATGGAATATACAGTAACAGATTCTGCCACCCCAATATAAGGATAATATAAATTTATCCATGCTGAATGAATAACTATATAATTAGAAGAAAGGAACATATGCTCGCATATAACCTCATAAGTTGTACCTGTATATTAAATGCAGCACATCAATAAAAAAAAATGCACTCAGATATATGAATAAACAAATATATGAAATACAACAAGGGTATATAAGAAGAAAATGAAAATATTGAATCAATGTATTTCACTCTCTTTCCAACTCCTGCAGACCACAATTAGGGTTGTGCAAAATTATAATTTTGTGCACAAAGATGTTTAATGGTGACAAGCCTCTAAAATTTTCCAAGTTACAAAATATGTCAAGTGTACGGAATTCCATCAACAGAAACATTTTCCTACCAAAAAAGACTTCATGGAAGATTTTACTCACAACACATTTATTGCAACATAATTATTCCTACAAAAAGTAGATTTTGTAGAGTTTTTTGGCGCAACCCTTACTTTTGGCTGAATTTACCAATTTGCTAATGCCTTGAAATTTGTGGAGTTTTGAGAAAAACCATCTCCACACATTCTATCAATCACCCTGCCTCGACCAGACGTTTTTAGAATCGGTGTCTGGCGGCGGTGGGCGCCATCTTAGGTGTGGCTGGGGGTGCGCTCTAGTCGCGCCAGCCTCCCACCCTCCTCACTTCCTACATAATGTGCATCATGGCCAGACGGCGCAGCGGGCTGGCGCAGTGGGCGCGCCAGATGCGCGCCTAAGCCACGCCCGTCTGCGCCCGTCCGCGACCGGACACGGCCTAGGGCCACTACCCCTGGCCCCGAAAGCCGAATCACCTGGAGCAGGAGTGATTTAGTAAGTCTGTCCTCCTATACTTGCACATCAGGCCACCATAGTATAAAAGTAGGGGAGGTTGAAGGGTGCAGACATTGCCAATTCCGTTTTTGTACATTGACAGCTGACTGTCAATGTACTTTTTGTACTAGTTGTCCTTCTCTGTCCTGTGGTCTGATCAATGTGAGGTCGCTCCGATGCCATAAACTTGACATATACGATCTCCTTGCGGATATACAACCAGATCTGCTATTCATCACAGAAACGTGGCTGGATGCCCACTCTGACCCCGACATTATTCAGGCACTACCAGACGATTACCGGATGGTGAGACTGGACAGACCGGAAGGCAGAGGGGGGGAATAGCGATTGTTTTTAAACGGCAACTTGCCTGTCAACTGGAACCAGTCCATTTGACGGGAAGTGAGGCTGGTGTCTTTACCATAAATATTGATGGGAGTACGACAGTGAAGGGCTATTTAATCTACCGCTTACCGGGTCCCCTGGCAAGGTTTAAAGGCAACCTTTTAGAGGGCATCACGGAGATAGCAATGCGGAGAGACAAGTTTCTGTAACTCAGAGACTTGAACACGCATTTTGAAGATTTGTCCGACAATGGAGCAATGGAGCTCCGCCAAGAACTTCAATCCCTACAGTTGGATTTAAAGGGGCAGCTTCCAACACACCAGCATGGACACCTGCTAGATCCCATATTCGCCAACTGGGAGGAAGTCACGGTGGCTTCTCCTGTGCCCCTGCCTTGGACCGATCACTTCTTTGTACCATTCTCTATCTATCTTCCTAAACATAAAGCCACTGACCCCACCCCCCTCAACTACCCCAGGCGTAAATGGGCTAGGTTCTCCCTGCCAGAGTTCAATAAGGCTCTTACCGCAGGGGGGCCCCCTGGAGGTGACGATGCGGACACGGCAAATAAATTGCTTAATGACCGTATCACGGCCGCCTTGGATTGCACTTCCCCATTAGGCCGATCGAAGGAGGGCGCCCGTAAACAAAGAACTGCACCATGGTTCAACGAGGCACTGCGATGTGCCAAGAAGGACTGTAAGCGTGCAGAAAGACAGTGGAGAGTGGCCTATGACAGCCAGATGAAAGAGAGATACCTTGTCAATAGACGGGCTTATCACAATCAGATTAGGGTAGTGAAAGCCGCCTATTATGCTGACAGGATACTGGGTGCAGAGAACTCAGTTAAGGAACTGTTCAGTGTATATAAATCCCTGGCTGTCCCTAAAGCCTCCACAGGAGGGGAAGACCACTCAGCAGCTACCTGCAATCGTATTGCTAATTATTTTGGGGACAAAGTGTCCAAGATCTACTCCGCCTTTCCTGCCCAACCCTCAGTAGGGCACGAATTGGAAGTATCAGTAGGAGAGGCAGCTGGACAAAACATGCTGCTCAACTTTACCACCCCTCCAGCAGAAGATCTAATTAAAATATGCAGTTCAGTGAAATCGGGCTCTCCTCGGGACCCAGCCTCTCCTAAACGGCTGGGGGATAGCCTGACGACACTCGAACCCTACATTAGGCATCTGCTGGATGTTTCCTTCCGGTCCAGTTCTATGCCTGAGGTATGGAAACAAGCTGTGGTGCTTCCCCTCCGCAAGAAGCCCAATATCAGCTTTGAGAAGCTGGATAATTTGCGCCCCATCTCCCTGCTACCCTATTTTTCTAAAGTGGCGGTGAAGGTGGCCAACGTGCAGCTAATGCAATTTGTGGAGAAGACCAACTTTCTTCATCCCACCCAATTCGGGTTTCGGCCTTGTCATTCGACGGAGTCAGCTCTCCTCATGGCATCCGAAACCATCAGGCAGGGCGCTGACGAGGGCCAGACTATGGCCTTGATCCTTCTGGATCTCAGCGCTGCGTTCGACACTGTAGCACATTCCATCTTGCTACAGTGTCTGAACAAAGGAGGGGTGAGAGGTGCAGCGCTGAAATGGATCCAATCATTCCTATCGGGCCGAGGTTTCCAAGTCAGGCTGCTACTCAGAGCGAGTAGCCTTGGACCAGGGGGTGCCGCAGGGCTCGTCCCTGAGTCCAACTCTTTTTAATCTCTACGTTGCCCCGGTTGCCACCATAGTGGAGAATCACGGCCTGCGCATGGTGTCGTATGCCGACGACACGCAGCTGGTCATCTCCCTGTCACGTGCGCCCAGTCTTACGGCGGACATCTTCAGAGCATGCATGCAAGATCTTGCTGCCTGGATGTCTGCCAATTGCCTCAAGCTCAACGGAGGCAAGACTGAGGTGCTGGTCGTGGGGGGAGGCCAGGCGGCGTGGACGTCGGCATGGTGGCCACCATGCCTGGGACCAGCACCAATCCCCTGCCAGGAGGCGAGGAATTTGGGTATCTGGTTCGATCCCAACCTCACCTTCGGACCCCAGATCAATCGGGTGGTCGGATCATGCTTCGGGACTCTCAAGAGCCTCAGGAAGGTTCTGAAGTTTCTGCCTATCAAAGCACGCCAAACATTAGTGCATGCATTAGTTACATCGAAGATGGACTATGGCAATCTTCTCTATCTAGGGACTTTAGAGAAGAATCTGAGCCGCCTGCAGGTTTTGCAGAATGCTGCTGCCCGACTGGTGCTCAGATTACCCCGAAGAGCAGCCTCCAAAGCGGCGCTCCAAGCCCTGCACTGGCTCCCGGTGAGAAGCAGGGTGGAATTCAAAGCACTCTGCACCTGCCACCGGATTGTCAATGGTAAGGCTCCCCTTCCATTGCAGGGACTGCTGACACAATACGAGCCTTCCCGTTCCCTAAGATCTTCCGGCACGGGGCTCCTGTCTATTCCCAAGGTGTCTAAAGCTCGGATGGGCGGAAGATCCTTTAGGTATCTGGCTGCGTCAAGCTGGAATAAACTTCCTGTGGTGCTGCGTCTAGAACCATCAGAACTTATCTTCAGAGCCAAATTAAAAACATTATTATTTACCCGGTAACAGGTTTCCGCCTAGTACTTCTACCACAGCACTCGCTCCTTAGCGCGGGGACACGCCACTGTGCGTCACCAAGCGCTTTATAAAACCCCCTATTATTATTATTATCTTGTACAGTGCGCTATTTATGTTTTATAACAAATAAGGTCTGGATAATTTATCAGCAACTAGGGGTGTGCAAAATTTCCATTATTTGCTTTTGCTAAATTATTCAAATTTCAGCTAAATTTTGTGAAATAGCGCATAGTTACATAAAGTTCAATTCTGTTATTTCCTGCTATATTTTATTATGAAATGTGTACTCAAAACAATTTTTGATGTGAGGATACATTTTGCAAAAAAAATAAGACACACATACAAACGTGCACCTATATTCTGTTATTCCAGTGCATTAGTAGTAAATTTCTACCACGAATGGCCCATTCGCAGTATATGTTTATCATGAGCGGTGTATAATTACAGTGAAGTGGCATCATGGCAGATTTTTGTGTAGCAAGTCCCGAAATTATGTGAATTCACCGGCTTAATTTAAATTTCACCAATGCCTACTGTTAACCTTCATTATTCCAATTCGCTTGTCCTCGTCTCAGTTTCATTTCTAAGGAGAAAGTCCCTCTGACAGTCACCTTTTTTGAAAGCACCACAAACCTTTCAGTCATTGAAATTCTCAGATGACCTTTATGAAGTCCTCACTTCTGCTTGGGCTGGCCCCACATTTCTCTATGAATCCAAGCATTCATTCCAGGATCGCAGACAAAACATCTCTGGATGGCAGGACAGAATGTGATGACGAAGAAAGAGTTTGAGTAACTAAGATTATGTTATGTTATATGTTATAAGCTGTTTTGTAACGCGCTCAATTACTACCGGAGTATCCTGGCGTGGTATACCGCTGGGGAACCCATCCTGGCTTTCCCTGTGGGATGGTCCCTACTGGGACTCCCCAAGGTGAAGCCAGGCATCCCCGGCGTTGATGGGGCCGTTGTGGAGATTAGGCAAGCTAATGCCCAGAGTTGCTGAGTGGAACCCCTGGTTAGAGTAGGCACCGAGGCGAGAATTATCGAGTCCGCTGACCCTGGTCCACGACCCTGCCGCGTCAGGAATTGAACCCTGGTCCCAGGCCGACTCCTGCTTCCGGGTCTGCCGCCTCTAACCAGTGAGCCACATCACACCACTCTGCCGCCTCTAACCAGTGAGCCACACCACACACACTGTAAGTAATCCAGATCTTACCCTTCATTTACACATCGCATTCTTTACTATAAACAAGGGGGCATATTTATGAGCCCTGTTGCATCACACTTGCACCACGCAACATGGTGCAAGTGCGAATCTGATTTATGAAGCCATGTAAGGCCACATTGCATGGCCCTGAGTGGATTCATAAAAGTGGAGTAATGCAACACAGCACAAATCACTGTGTTGCTGTACTCTGCCCCTGGGAAGGCATTCCATGGGAAATACGTGGGTGCTCCCATGCAACTCCCATGGTTTTGACAAATTCTCACATTTACCAGAACTGGTAAACCTGGAAATGCGCCAACATTATACACCTTAGCAGAGGAGGCGTAACAAATATAACTCATCTACTAGTAGTAAAAGCTTTCTTCGATTTTAGAACAAGATAAAATCATAAAAGCATCCAACATGATATACAGTTTCATCATACAGGCATATAAATAAGGTAAAATTAGTATTAAACAATTAAATTGCAATTGCCAAATAAAGTCTTTTATAACTACAATTGTTATGATAAAAAGTTTGAGTTCGACCAATTAATTATATGTTATCAAACCAAGTGCATACAGACGGTACAAATTTCCAAGAAAAATATTATAATGCAATATTGAAGCTATAATTAATCATAAGTACATCGAATTTTAAAACAGTTTTTAAGGAACATAGCAATACTTTTGGCATTTGATACTGTTTCTAAGTGTTGTAAAGCCAGGAGAGCGGGGCGGCATCTTCTGCGACAACAGTATTGGAATTAGAAGCGTTTGCGTGGAAGGTCATAGAGCTTACAGAACAGTACTACATGAATATTAGACTGTTCGGAGATACCATCGCAAGGACACCGGATAATTGAGGAAGACCAGTCTTGTCTCCTCGGGAATGTAATCAGACGAAACAATGTGTTAAATCTAAACCGTGGCAACATATATTTTTCATAATTAGTCAAACAATACGTTAGATTCGGTTGAATGCCCTGATTACATTGAATACTTAACATGTGTCGGTTTGAGACTTTATTAGATTCTTGGGCCACACGTAGCTCTCTTAAATGTGACAAACATGATAATTCAGGGTCTTTCTTGTAATAGTAGTTAATAGCGTGGGATCATTAAAATATATTTAAAGATTCAAATCCCTGAGAGAGTCATGTACAAAGGACAGCCACGGAATTTTTTACCAATTGTCAAGGCCCAAACCGTCTAAGATTAACAGGCGAGTTAAACTACATTGTTCTGTTGTCCAGATACGGTGCCACAATAATATAGGCTGAAGTTTTATATAATCAGCTATATAGTCCATTCCCAGTTAGATGTGACAAGCATATGTTGGAGAACGCTGTGAAACGGCCAGCAGATAACAGATCAAAGTATTCTCCACCCTCTGCAAGATGTCCACTGGTACGTAGCCCCACACCCCAGCGCCATAAACAGCCACGCTATGGCACTTCGCATAGTATATTTGTAAAAGTTATTTAGGGGAAGGCTTCCCTACTTTGCGTGCAAACATGATTAGGGCGGATGTGGCTCTTAGAAATAGAAGGTGCCTGCTAACAATGGCCGGTTTCCAAGAAGAAACACTATCAAATAAAATGCCCAAGTAGGGGTATGTTTTAGTACTTTCCAACTTAGATTCTTCAATAAATATTGATTTTTTTCTTGGATGTTTTTTTCCCGAAATGCATAACAAATGTTTTTTTGATATTGACCTTGAGATCCAATGAGGCCATAAAGTTACAATAGGAATTTAGCTGTATTTGGAGTTGTACTGGAGTTCGGGCCATAATCACCGCGTCGTCCGCGTAAAGTAACGCAGGAATAGGACGACGAGCAATGGCAGGTAAATCCTGACTCCCTTCTAGCATGGCCTTCTCAAGCCCATTTGTATATAGGTTAAATAAGAAGGGAGCCAGGACACATCCCTGTCTGACCCCCTTTGTAACTGAAAAGGGAAGAGTAAGCTCCCCGTTCACCCCGAATCTGACCCTGGCCGTTGCTCCCTGATACAGCTCGCGTAAAAAAGATACTATCGGGAGGTCTACACCCAGTTCTATTAGGGTTGACCACAGCCTTGAATGTGACACACAGTCAAAGGCTGCGGTCAAATCCACATAGACCAGGTTGAGGTTGCCTTTCTTGGCCTGAGCATACTTCCCAATTAGAAGGGAAAGATTTAGAGCCTGCTCCACTGTGCCCAGACCCTCCCGGAAGCCATATTGCAGGTCGGTCAGGATGTTGTTGTCCTCTGACCAGATCCGTAGTCTGTCTAGGATCAAGCGACCTGCAACTTTACCAAAGGAATCACGGAGGGAAATGGGCCTGTAGCAAGCCGGATTATTACGATCACCCTTCTTAAAAATTGGAAGCAGGATAGAAGTTGACCAAGATTTAACAAGTCCCCCTTTTAGGGCTGCTTCAAGTACTCTGGTTAATACTGGTGCCCAGAGTTCCTGGGTGTGCGTGTAAATATCTAACGGAACACCATCCGGCCCCGGGGCTTTACCAGGTTTCGAGGATAACAGAACAGAGCTTCAGTTACTTCCTCAAGGCTAAAGGTTAAATCAATAGGATATGGTGATATATTTGCACTTACAGTTGGTTCAACAACTTCTACTGAGAATATTTTTGAAAAATGGGAAACCCATCCATCTGCATTGATTGCTACTTCTATACTAGGACCAGTGTTCACATCGTTCAGAAAGGGTGAGTTAACCACTTTCCAAAACATTTTACCATCCTTTCTGTTGCAGCTCTCATGGAGCTTTACCCACAGATCTTTTTTCCTTTCCTTTCTGCATTCTTTTTTCGCCAAGTTATAAAGCCTTCTCACCTTCCTGATTTCTGGCTGATCCCTCTCGTTTTTGTGCAGGGCCCTTTTTAAATTCGAAAGGGCTCTGCGACATTCCGAATTGAACCACCCATTATCCTGGGAACCAGTCTGCTTTTGTTTGCGGAGCAGCTCCTTACTAATTACTTTAGCAATATTAATAAAGCTAGTTAGAATGTCATCAACAGTGGAGTGCAAATTTAGGCATGTTTACAACATAGGAAGTGCTTTGAAAATGACATTAGATGTGATAGCATCCGGGTCTACTCTGGCCCATTTTACCGAGTAACCATTAGTTTTGTCTAAGGACAGGGCTTTTTGGTTTAACAATCCAGGGTTACCTGTAAGATCACGCCCCGTAGGCACTAAAATAGTGACACTATTAGGAAAATGATCACTACTAATGTCGTTGCCAGTGTTAAATGTAATCAAATCCTCCTTCATCTGATAGGAAATCAAAATAAAGTCAATTATGGTGTTACAACCCCTGCCATGAAAGGTGGGGGAAAAATCAATTGGGGGTTCAACAAGTTCATTCGCAAACCCCAGTCCTAGGGTAAAAAGCTTTTCACTTAGGATATTCCCAGCACTGGAGTGTGCGAAATGCTTTATGGAAACCCCCTCCTCATCTACAACTCCAGAGTTTGAATTAGTGTAGTCTTTACATAAAGCAATATTAAAATCGCCGCCCCAAATTAATTTAAAAGACAGAGAAGGACATTTATTCCGGTGCTCATCTAAAACAGAAGTTATCCTATTTAGGATTTTCTCAAAATCGGGTGGTGGAACATTATTATAAAAATTTAACAAGAAATATGTATGTCCTTGATTTACTGAGAATTTAATTAACTGATAGTTCTCATTAGTGGAAATTTCTACCATTTTCTCAAATATAAGGGTATTGGATACATAAACTGCTAAGCCTCCCTTAGGTCTACCGGCAACAGATGGACATGCACTTGACTGAAACAATCTGTACCACTGAAGGTGAATTGCGGTAACTGTCCATGTTTCCTGGCAGCATACTATGTTATGTTTTCTGATTGTTTCTAGCCAGTTCGGTTGATCAACTTTAGAGCGGAGACCCGGGGTATTCCAAAATAGGATAGAAAGAATCAGGGTAGTAGGTGAAGTTGAAGTAACCATGTTGTGTCCCTGTAATGATGAGGAAACGTCCTGTATTATAGTCCTTGGGGTTTCTGTCAAAACACTAATATCTGTATCTTCTATTGGACCTTCACTAGTGGAAAAAAGACTACTACGGTGATCCTCCAATAGAGGTACCTTTTGGGGTGTTCTTAATTTGACTGCAGGGAGCAAATCAGAATTATCCTCAAAAGTTGGAGTAAGTAATGGTCGTTCAATGTCATCTAAACCTGACAGAATGTTAAAACGATTTTGTGTGGGAATAGAGAATGGTCTTGTTGTCAGATGGTAATTAGAGCTGCCCTCCTGTATAGAGGAATTACTCCAAAGTGAGGAATAATAATTACCTGGAGGCTTAGTATAGTTGTTCTGATAATAGGGTATATTTCTATCATGATCTTCCTGCTGTATAGGTTGAAACCTAGAGAAAGCATCCTGACATTGGAATAAAGGCCTAGGATAATCTGCTCGTGAGTCCAGTTGAGGCCTAAGGTAGTTGGTCTCTCGATGTAATAAGGGTCTGATGATATCATCCTGATAGTGGGTCTGCAGCCTGGAATTTGAGAGGGTTATCATATTTCTGTGGTAAAAATAGGTCAAATTGCGAGGTGTAATTAAATTACTGTCAGTGGGGTAAACCAATCTAAAATGTAGCTAACTGCCTTTGTGTCTCTAAAATGTATTATGATAACATCCCCCGTGATATTCTTTTTGTTGGGCCCTAACCAAGGAAGGCGCATAACATATGGAATTTCACCATTCACATTAGGGGGAAGAGGACGATTTTTTTAAAGCCAAAATATAACTTTATTTTTTAATTGAATTTGTTTTTCGCTTTTACTATCATTTCCATCCTCCAATGCCGGAACTCCAGTGAGCACCACCACTAGTGGAACTGCTTCTGGGGGTAGTTCCACGTTTGGCTTTTTAGAAGCGGGTGGCTTCACTGGAGTTTCCTTACTGGAGGATCTGTGGGAATTACCCAAGGTATTAGTCTTTCGATCCTCCTGTACCAACTTATCACTATTTTTCCCCTTTGGCCTCAATGTTTTGGAGGGTATTGGTTTTGGATTTTGCAAATTTGTCTGATTGATAGTTTTATTCACCATTTGATCGGTAATATTTGGGGGCAATATAGTAGTTGTAGTCAGTGGTGGGGGAACTAAAACACTCCTAGTTCCTTCTTTAAGTTCCTTAATTGCCTGTTCTAAATTTCCCATTTGTTGGCCTATTATTTGTAGTCTCTCTATCAAGGGCAGTGTGAGAGACCTGACTAGTTTTTCTATACTTCCCAGTAAAGCAATACCAGTTGTATCCAATGAAAGGGAGGGAGATTCTATAGGTGGTATAGGTGTGGTTGGTATAACCAGGACAGGGGGTCATAGGATTCCCACAATCTACAAGGCTAGTTTTATTCGTCTGTACATTACCAGCCCCCCTTTTCCTTCTTTTCGGGGGAGGACCTTGCAGGCGTAATTTTATCTTTATGGGAGTTTATTACGTTTTTTAGTAACCTCGATCACTGGAGATGGTAAAACTGCCAAAACTTCCGCCTCTTGCGTCTTATTGCCTGAAGATACAGAGAGATTTATAAGCAGATCATTATTTGTAACGAGAAAAGGAGAAGTAATATCTTGTAGGAGTAAAGGAGTGCTATCTTCGAGGGGATCTTCAGCGTCCTTGCTTTCGCTATAAATACTGGAAAGTGGAGACAAGGCTAGCTGTAACGGACCCAAAGAGGAGCGTTTGTTCTTAATTTGCTCTATCGATCGACGTCGCTCAGCCCGTCGTTCGGCAAGAGCAATATCCCTGTCCGTTCCACTTATGGCCCTAGTAAAATAGTTATCTAGGGTCCCTTGTTTTACTCCTTGTCCCGCTAAGGACGTTATAATTGGCACAGGTGAAGACATTATATCAACTTAGCACTATGAATTAGAATCACTCGATAGCAGCCATAAAAATGCAGGACAGACTAAAGGCTTGCAATCCGCCGAGTCCGATTGTTAAACAATATCTTATCAGAATCTTAAGCGGATCAGGCAACTAACAGACAAGAACGCGGACCGGGGGTCCTTCCTACCTCTCCTACGATTGCACAGCTAAGAGGGGGGCCCGGTCCGGGCTCTTTCGGTCTCTGAGGGCCTAAGAGGGCCCGCCCTTTGCCCGTGCTTTGCCCGCGCGCGTCCCGCGTGCGCAGCTATGGGTGTGCCTATATGCGAGGGAGAAGGGGGGCGGGAAGAGTCGCAGGTGCGCGTGATGGACTTTGCGGTCGGCCTGCTGGGACTCGCAGTCCCGCACCCTCTGGAAAATGAAGCTCCCAGTCAGTCTCTCGCCAGTAATCCAAGTCCGGTTAGGTTCCTCACAGGCTCCTCACAAAGTCACTTCTCTTACAAACAGAAAAGCAGTGTTCACCACAGAACGGCTGTGAGCGGCTCCCGCGAAGCGCGGGCCGCGAGCCGTTATCAGCTGCGGGGGAGGAAGGGGGCGGGAAGAATCGAAGGTGCGCGTGATGGACTTTGCGCTCGGCCTGCTGAGACTCGCAGTCCCGCACCCTCTGGAAAATGAAGCTCCCAGTCAGTTTCTCGCCAGTAATCCAAGTCCGGTTAGGTTCCTCACAGGCTCCTCACAAAGTCACTTCTCTTACAAACGGAAAAGCAGTGTTCACCACAGAACTATCTTTATTTCTTCTTCTTACTTCCTCTTTCTATGCATGCTGCATTGTGCAACACACATAGATAGAGGAATATGCCTCTCACGGGTGTTTTTGTGCAGGAAGGTGTCCCTTCCTGTACAAAAACAGTACTGCATGCAACACAGGCTCCCTTGCATAATGGTGCAAGGGTGCCTGTGTTGGCGCTAGGCAGCTTAAACAGTCCTGGAGCAGGGACAAGGACGGTAATGTGCTGTATTCTTTTAAATACAGCATATTCCTGCCCTTTCCCTGTTACTCAAGGTGACTTGTTGATCTGCACTTCTGACAACCTCATAAATATGCTCCAAAATATATGCTTCATAGTGAACCCTAGAATGGGTATAAAAAACACAGTGACCTACATTATTAATGCAATTCCAATGGATCACTATGACCAGTATAAACAAACCGAATGCAAATCAGAAAGTGGTACTACTAGACACTGTGAAGGACTTTAAATAACAGGCTGGCACTTTGCTTGAATTCTGATAAAGATGGACATTTGCATCACTGTTGTGGTATCAAGTAAGTGTGTAGCAAACACAACAAGATGATGGACGGAGTGCTGAAACCTTTCAACCACTCACCCCCAGTCATAGATCTGGGTTCAATCCATCGTTCTTTTGCTCACTATGCCACCCCAGTTTGGACCCACGCATATGCAAATCAGTCTTGATTCTGTTCGTCATGGGAACAGTCCAGCCCGAACTGCCAGGTCAGGTTCTCCCTGGACTGAAATCAAGCATTCTAGTACAGGTTTCAAGTAAGTGCAATAGTGAATCAGCATTGTAGTACAAGTTTAGGACAATAGAAATGAGGATAACCTCCTAGTCAGCAGAATTGACCTTAGGGGTCAGCATCAGCTCCATTTGATCCACAATAATATGCAAGAAGCCTGGTTTACATTCCAGTAATCCCAAATCACCCTGCCTCCTCAGATTGGAAATGGCAACTAAGGAAAGCCTTTGAAGGACAGATATTTTTCACTGGAGGTTCTGGATCATATGGGGTTCTGCAAGGTATAGAGGACCAGTGGCAGAGCCCATGAAGGGGTCATAACCTAAACACTAGGCCTCAACAAAGAGAAGTGTCACAGCAAACCAGCCCATGGATTTGTTAGATGACCAGATTGCTGTCCTGGTAATCACAGAGTACTCACAGACAATTCCACTTCAAAGTCATCTTGTAACAGATGGAGAACCAATTCAAGATCACAGTGAAGGAGAGAGAAATGCTTAATCATAATTCACTTTGGAAAATAATCACAATGGTGGCCATACTCATGCCATGTCCCCGACTTATGGAACACCAGGATTTACAGAGCAGTGAGAGAGAGAGTGACTCAGCAGTTAAAGCTCTGCCTTCTCAGCTTCCATGCTGAGAGCCTCAGTGCACACAGGAGGTTGAGTTCATAGTCATATTGCATCGAAGAGCATGTCATTAATAGAAGAATCTAGTCTTGACCTAGCAAGATCGGACAAGGAGAGAATGCCACGTTCATTCTTACGCAAAGGGCAACACCGCTATCATCAGAGCCCTTTCCCACTAGATTATCTCTAAGAAGAGGGGAATAAGAGGTACATCAGGGAATGGAAATATCAGCCCGGATACTTCCAGAGGCACAGGAGGCTCCCGATTATGGGCAAGTGGAGGTTGGCATTTAACGGTGGTGAGGGGGGGTCGGGTCACAGAGGAGGTGGAAAGGAGGGAGAAAAACAAAACAAACACTAACATGTCTGCCACTGCCGCTCAGCTCTTTTAGCCCGCTTTCAGGACAGGAAGCAGGAAGCAGTAAGCACCAGTCTCCCAGCCTCCTGATAGCCAATCACAACACTACAATGCAGCCATGTGATTGGTCTGAGTGCCGTGGTTCGGCATTCAGCCAGCGAATGGGAGAATGGTCATGTTCTCCATGCAGGCTGTAATGCAGCCTGCATGGAGAACATGCAAAGTGCGCATGACGGTTTAACCGACCGAAGACGGGCGGCCAAAGTGTCCTGGGCACTTGGAATGGACAAACCACTCCTCCCCTGCTCTGTGAGCAGAGCAGCCCCGCCCCTACTCAGCTGAGCAAGGAGAGAAATAAAATGATAATAACAATGAGTTATTATCATTTTATTATTTCCATTTTTGACCTTTCAGTGGGGCGATGCTCCTCCGCATCAGCGGTGGAGCCGCCACTGTCATGGCCACTATGTTCCTCAACTCCAAGAGCAACATCGTGGCTCAGAACCCATCAGCAACTAGGGCGCGTGTCCAAGGACAGGCATACGAAAAACCTGAATGTGGATCTTGTACTGATGCCCTTTACTGCTCACTAAGTGGGTGGTGTGTGTTAAGAGGTGTGAAAGAAATCAGTAGCGGTCGGTAGTGGGAGTGCTGCTGGGTCGTGACGTGGGGAGGGGAAATTAATTTTGTTGTGCGCACTGCATCGCATTTGACGATGCAGCGCGCGCAAACGAAATTCGTTTTATTTATTTTTTATTTTTACTTACCTGCATTTGGCCGTATTCCGTAGTTTACTACCCCCCCCCCCCACCCTGCCCTTCCCCCTCCCCACGTCACCGCCCGGCAGCACTCCCACCACCAACCGCTTTTAAGAAATTACAATGAAGAAAGTTGCTGAGGGACTTTGGAATGTGGAGCCATTCCAGGGGAGGGGAAGCTCCTCATTAAAGTAGGAACTTTGATAAGGAAGAGGATGAGGAGATAGCGTGGATTCATTTCACGTTTTGTAATTGAAGTGTATGAATTTAGTCTGCGGTTTTGTGAATTGTGCGAATCACAAATAAACTAATTATTGACGTGTTGATTTTTATTTTCTCGTCAATTGCAAGGCTCGAAACTCAGGAAAATAGCATAGCCCCAGAGGGAGGTAAGTTTGAAGTCTGCTTGCTTTATTCATAATAAATGATATTTTTGGTTTCACGTCTCTCTTTGCATATCTTTTAAGCTCTGTATTTGAATCCAAATGTAATCTCCTTCTCAAATCTCACTTCTCCGCATGAAAGCCGAGAAATCAAGCCGGGAGATTTGCTCCTTTCATGCTGCTCTATTGCTAAGTTACATCCACCTGGAACGTTCCTTTGAGCATGAAGGGGGCTCAGTTTTATTAGATTCTGCAGTGTTTGTGCACCAGGCAGCCATCTCCGCATTAAATTAACAGTTTGCTGATATGAAACGGGGAACGTTCCTCATCCGGAAAGCACCTGGCAGGGGATGTTATGCCGAAGTAAGGCATTCATACCTTCATTTGCTGAGAATTTGTTAAAAATTGATTGTCTTAAAAAATATAGGACCAGGTAAAAATTGCTAAGATTATCGCAGCCAATCACAATGCTTAGAATTCTGGCATGCGCATGGTCTTGGACTGCCGGCCACCTCCCCCCTTGAACACCGACTGAATTACCCAATTCAACCAGTCAACACATGGGGGTCTTTGGAAGTCAAGGGGGGGTACGGGGCCCCCCCCCGGCCGTATTTATTAAAATATAAAAACAAATCAAAAATTTTAATCAAATAAACATTTCTGACAATTATTAAAATGCACACTTTTCAGAAGATTAGATTGACATCCGTTCCGACATGGTATGATGGGCTAACCTTAACAAATAGCTAGTACAGCGTGTTTCCTAACGTAATCTAATCATCCTGAAAATTAAACTGCATTCTAATATTTTTAATAAAGTCCTACGGCAAGGTCGCCAACCGGTGTCAGATCCTTTTACAGCTGCGCTCCCACGTTGGAGATGCGCATGCGCAACCCAGGGCACGTTACACCCACGTGCGCTCCCTGAACTCCATTTAACCATAACAGGAGGGCCCAGACACTCGCGCACCTTAGTGACGTCATAGTGTTGTGAGGGGTGGCTACCAGCCTGAGGAAAGCGTAGACTCCCTCCCCCGCACCCTTTAAAACGGGATATCATATCCTGCCCCTGAAGTTCTGAGAGAGACCAATGGCCCCTCCCGCGGGCGGCCCCTTTCGTGAATGGGTCCGCCCCCCCGTAAGGACCTTAAAATGCTGCTCACCGATTAATGACCTTACCGCCAGACACACATAATAAATACGACATTGCTATTCTAAAAGGAAAAAGGCCTAAGGATAAAATTTGTTAATACACAGCAAAGCACAAAACATCTACATATACAGATACTCCGGTAAGCGGGAAAAAAGGGCCTAAGGAAAGAATTAGTTAAATATCACGGCACTGCACAAAATGTTTAAATCTGTTCTACCTTCCAGTAAACGGGAAATTCAAGGCCTACTGGATCAAGCCCCCCTACACCTATATTCCGGCACATTGACAAACCTGATACTTACCATTTGCCAAGCCCCAAGGTCTGCTAATAAGGGATGGAGGGTGGGGAAAATTACACGGCCCCACGGTGGGCCGAGGAGCGAGCCTGGGAGCGCGGGCACAAAGAGGCCGCTTCCCGCGCTCCCCAGGCTTTTAACCCTTTCGCCGCCGCGACCCCGCCCCCTCGCCCCGGAAGCACACCAGTACTTCCGGGGCGAGGGCGCGGGGCAAGCGGCCCCGAAAGGGACGGGGTGTGGGAGGGGCCGGGCCCCGCCATGCTTGCGTGGGGGCCTATTGGCCCCCCCTTGTATCATGGTCTTGGACTGCCGGCCACCTCCCCCCTTGAACACCGACTGAATTACCCAATTCAACCAGTCAACACATGGGGGTCTTTGGAAGTCAAGGGGGGGTACGGGGCCCCCCCCCTGGCCGTATTTATTAAAATATAAAAACAAATCAAAAATTTTAATCAAATAAACATTTCTGACAATTATTAAAATGCACACTTTTCAGAAGATTAGATTGACATCCGTTCCGACATGGTATGATGGGCTAACCTTAACAAATAGCTAGTACAGCGTGTTTCCTAACGTAATCTAATCATCCTGAAAATTAAACTGCATTCTAATATTTTTAATAAAGTCCTACGGCAAGGTCGCCAACCGGTGTCAGATCCTTTTACAGCTGCGCTCCCACGTTGGAGATGCGCATGCGCAACCCAGGGCACGTTACACCCACGTGCGCTCCCTGAACTCCATTTAACCATAACAGGAGGGCCCAGACACTCGCGCACCTTAGTGACGTCATAGTGTTGTGAGGGGTGGCTACCAGCCTGAGGAAAGCGTAGACTCCCTCCCCCGCACCCTTTAAAACGGGATATCATATCCTGCCCCTGAAGTTCTGAGAGAGACCAATGGCCCCTCCCGCGGGCGGCCCCTTTCGTGAATGGGTCCGCCCCCCCGTAAGGACCTTAAAATGCTGCTCACCGATTAATGACCTTACCGCCACAGGCCAGGTAGTTTCCCGACTATCTGGCCCCCCCCCAACCGCCTACACTGAAAGGTCATAACTTCATAATCCAAAAACCCTCTACCCCTGCTATTTAGTTCCCTATCCCTAGGGCATCCCCGACTCTGTCCACTGGACCCCCCACCCTGTGAGTAGAGCGTCTAATAAACGTCAACCCCTCATTATCAGCCGACTGTTAGTCTACTTGGTCCTGAGATGACCCCCTGTGGGATATTCTGCGATTAATGTGTATGAAATAGTTTCTCAAACCAAGTGTGGATCCTCTTTATCGAGTGATTCTTCACCGAGTGACTCCTTGCACTCGCCTAGTCCCCCCCCCCTTTTACGTGCCGCCTGGGGAAAACTGAGCCCCCCCTATGGTGCAGTCTGGGTCCTATCATCGTTACCCCATGTCCTAAAATGAATGAGGGTGTGGGGGCACGCCTCTCGAGGCTCCCTGCAGATTCTATGACCGGGGGTATCCTGGTACTACCATTCTACCCTTCCCACTGGCATACTGGACAGTCTGCTACCCATCCACACCTAGCCACTACGCTCTGGAAAGTGTTAAGTGTATGGTACTACTTTTACCATGGACGTCCCTACTTCCTGAACAGGGGAAATGAGGCGTTGCATAGGCCTATCATTCCTGGGGTTGCCGAGGCTAGGAATGCACACCCTTGTGTACTGTCCCATCTCTACCGTTGTCACTACCGATTGTTGATCTATGCATATACCATGCTGACACTGGTGGCCCTGCGTGCACAGGCGCCGTTACTGGAGGTATACAATATCCTGTTAAGGCAAATACTGCCATTTTTGTGAAACAACATC
Organism: Lissotriton helveticus; assembly: GCF_964261635.1. NCBI lineage: Eukaryota > Metazoa > Chordata > Amphibia > Caudata > Salamandridae > Lissotriton > Lissotriton helveticus. The sequence continues at coordinate 149,515,575 of NC_136065.1, read as the reverse complement.
CTGCTACATTACTGCCGCCAGCCCAATTAGGGGCTTACACACCGAAACAATCAACTCTGTGTTGGCACCTCCTGCGTCTTTTGATCGCTCGCCCATCACACTTGCGTTGTTGTTTGCCATCCTCTACCTGACGTAAGCATCCCTTGGGCTGTCCACCTGTAGCAGCTGTTGTGATGCGGAGCACTCCAGATATCCACCATGGACCCGGCCATACATAAATGAAAAAGATAAACACAAACCATTAGTGTTTCTGGCGATAACTGCTGTACACGTGCTAGTCTTACATTGCCATCACTTGCTACGTTTGAGATACAATTAGCGTCAGATGCATACTCCTAAACACTTCCGACTAAGTGTTGAGCATAACCTTAGTTTGTGTCCCCTGTAGCGTGACTGTATTAGTGTTACGAAGAGTGCCCTGTAAAATGGCCTTCATTAACGAATACTACCCAGTGTGTAGTGTAGTGACACAAAGCATGGAGTCCCCAGTGCATACCATAGCGCCCTCATGACTCCTTAAGGATGATTAGGATATCAGTTTAAAGGAACAGTCAGTTTGTATTGGCACCCACCCACCCAATCACAACTTGATGAGATATACGTATTCTAAGTATCGAACCCCTCGCGCCTGACTGTTGGCTACGACAGTGGCTGACAGTGGTAACGCGTAATATAACTAAGGGGCAACCATCACCCATATGTATTATTCTTATGATACCAGACTGAGCATCATTCCCTTAACAAGTTGCAAGTAACAGGTGGCCCTCCAGCTGCCACACATGATTTTCCAATCAATTCATAGTATACCGCCACCTATTGAAAAATCATGATGCAACATTAGTTTCAACAGATCAGGGTTTAATGTGTTACCGTTCATTAACCCATTCTGCCTCGCCCCAGTTCAGGCCTTGTCATATGAAAATCTGTCCGAGCCTCCTGCCCATATAAGAGCACCAGCAGTATCAAAGATGGGATTTAGGCATGGTCACGACCTTCCTCTTTAGATCCACTCTACTATGGTGAGTCCTTTGCGTGCTATATGTCCTCTGAGCAAATTGCCTGAAACTAACAGGCCTACTATGGCATGGCGATTCCCTGGCTGACATTTGGTACGGCTGCCTTACTTAGGCAATCACATTTGGTACGGCTGCCTTACTTAGGCAATCGTAGTAGCGTTAACTTGTGCTACACATTTCCTAGATATGGCTCGGTCAATGTTTAAAGCATTTAGCACTATCTACAGAGCATCTCCATGAAAAGGAGTACCACTATAAACCAACTGTAAGTAATTCAGACAAAACAGGGTTCTTTGCCTCATAGCCACCTAAAGGGACCCGAGGAAAGTGTTCAGAATAACTACCTATATCTATATCTATATTCACCTTGTGTGGTACTACTTTAATTTCCTCACTCGTGAGAATTTTTAGACTGGTAAACCAGCTGCTTTACCTCCCTAGCCGCCTGAGCCTGACGGCTGCTCTCCACAGCTACCACTAGGATAGCTTACTACTAAGGTTGTCTTTAACCTACCGTCAAAGGGTCGCCTAGACTGGTGCAGTGCGCCCCCTATACTGTCAGTCAACTCTCTCGCACTATGCTCACATAATCTGGCTCCCTGATCTGGGTATATCAATGTTTAAGGCCTTCTGAACCATCTACAAATCCCCTCAAGGAAAAGGAGGAACACTACAAACAAAATCTAAGCAATGCAGACAACAAGAGTGGCAACACCCCAGATTCCCCTCAAGATTCACCAAAGAATGCACTTGAGGCCTCCCTTTTCCCAGTGGCCAAGCCCTGGACGTCATAATCACCTGATATTCGTTGCATTCAGTAATGCATAAGGTTCAGAAGAGAAGAGTTGGATGTTCATGAGATAACCACATGACGCCCCCACCTAGGAATGAGCCAGGTGAAGCCCAATGTCACAGGTGAAGCCCAATGTCACAGCATTTAACCCCATGCGGGCAGCTTTTCATGCTCCCTGCACTCAACCATTCTGACAAATGATCGTTTAAAGTGTTCTTGCCCCAATGTAGGTATACAATGGGCAGCATCTCTGTGAGATTAGAATTAACATATTAAGTGCATTTAGATACCGTGCCTCTAAATATAACATATTTTAAAGCGTGTTGATTATCCTGCAAATCTGTCATGGGTACAGCCCTCCTGTGCCTACATTGGACATACTTGATTCAAAGAAAGAGATGAAGATCTTCCAATTTCAGCAGGCAATTATTTGTGGCCCTGAACCATCCTTTTGATTAACTTGTGAGCTACAAGCCCCACTGCCATATTGCTATCCCCAGGCCAACTATTTACTGAACCACCTTGTTTGTAAACAGGTGTGATAGGATGTGGGATAGTATTTTACCTACCCACACTATTCTACTTAAAAAGTCCCACTGCCTTATTGCTATCCCCAGTAGCAGGTGGTCCCCCTGGTCAACAATTTACTGGACCAACTTGCTTGTAAACAGTTGTGATAGGATGTGGGATAGTACTTTTCCTACCCCACTATTCTACTTAAATGAAAATTCGTGAACATCAGAGGCTGGCAGTTGCTGGTAATTTGAGCCCAAAACCCGCCAAGACGGGGGATTGACTCCTGGTCCCGGGCTGGACCTCTGCATCAGGGTCTGCCACTCTAACCATTTGAGCCACACTTCTCCACCCAACTGGAGCCAAACAGTACTTGATATAAACGTGTACACATTAATACATCCACTTTGGGCATTCGAAATTGAACTGGACTGATCACGTCACTTCTAGCATCAAATATTATTCCACTGTGGCTCTGTATACAGAAAGGAGTTGAGCCTATCATTTTTCTTCAGCTTTCGTTGGCTATCCACCTTAATCACAAGATATGTGTTTTAATGTCAATTTAAGCATAATTGATGTAAAACATAGGGACAGGCTAGAATTTAGTGTACAGAATACTCTGTCACCCACGTGCAGTAATACTCTATCCACCAACCCTCAGTTTTATAGAGATAATGTCTGACAAAGGGAGACACACCATAGCCGCTAACTGATGACCCAGGTCACGGGGCATAATCAGTAATCAGATACTGACAATTATAACAGAAAGCGTGAGGGAAACAGTCCCGCTGGGGAAGAGAAACTGCCCTTACAGCTGTATACATATCTCAAAATATCTCGAATTATTATGCTCTGGAATAAAGTACCTTATGTTGTACATTATAAGGTTATAAAGGTTGGTAAGCCAATACACTTGCGGGGAGAGCCGAACCAAGGGTCTGGCTCAGATAGCTGAGCACGTGCCGAGCCCTGAAAATGTTTGCTAGGCAAGTCACTCAACCCGCATTACGTAAAACAAGATAAATGCGCTTCTCTATTAAAATTGTGTATTTCTATAACATATGAAACTTTGAGGTTAATACTACATCAGATCATGGCACTGCACTGAGAAGTACTTACTAAAGCAATCGTTTTTAAACAAACGATTAGTGCAAGGCACTTGTCGTGTAAAACCTGTCTGTGGTCCCCTATTGTACCAGAGCAACATCATAGTCTATTAAATCAAGCACAAAAGGTTTTTTGTACAACTAGTATTCTGAACGCAATAGTCGAAAGTGCTTCCATACATAATGAAGAAACATTTGGTGTTAGTGGGAGTATTTCCCTATTTGAAGTGAAAATACTCAAACTAGTAATCACAATCCGTTAACACCTCTAACAGTAACATTAATTTGTCAGCAGGAAGGCATAAAAGATTCCTTATTTCTACTAAATCACATTTTTGGCCCCACATTTAAGCAGCAACTATCTACACAAACAACCTTATCGTGTGATAAGCATGTGAATAAACTTCTTAGAAATAATAAATCAAGTCAATGAACACATTGTCACCAAATGACGTGGGCTTGAGGTACAACGTTATTTATGTGTAATAAGCGCGCAGGGCCTCGCTCGCATCCGAATGGCTTCGGTCTGCTCCCGGGAAGCCGTTAAACAACTTAACTTCACGCCAGGCCCAGACCACGCACTCTGAAACGCATGGCAACCTGCTTTAATGAGTGCCTCTGCTTACATTTGTTGTTACCTTAAAGCCAGCCCTATTGACTCTGCTAATGTGTGTTCTATTATATAAATGGGGATAAACACGTCCTAACGTACACGCTGCCAAATAGCAAAATATTTAGATTTGGGCCTAAATTCTTCTCGATTGTCGCCTTATCTCGATTACCACAGGCGCACTGTGCAGTCTGGCACTTTTTGTTTTACCTAAAATACAAGCGATCTGTATCCTCGCACTTCAAACTGTGCAAAGCTCCTAAATATTTGGTCTCCAATTGACAACAAAAAAAATCCACACGGCCTGAATTCGACACTACAATTACCTTCCTACTGATCACTATCACTGGCTGCAGCTGGGGCGTGCTAAACAGCGTGGAAGTTCAAAAAACAAGCTATCCTGTAATCGTAAGCTTGTACTGAATCGGCTATCAGGGCGCTTTACATAGAACCACCTAGTTATGTTACATGAGGACACATTCATTACGTTAGGCACAGTGAGAGTAAATGAATTTGCCCAGAATCACACCTTATTTAAAACTGCCCTGCTTCATACATTGATCAAGCTTTCCCACACAGTATAAACAGAGTCTGGCCCCACCTAAAGACTCAGCGATCCGTTTATTTTTACAGAAGCCCCGCATGGTCTCCCATCCGACTGCTGCCCAAGCAGACCCTGCTTAGCTCCGTTAACAATTCTTTACCCTAACGTGTATTCAAAGATCGCACACGCTCTGTTGGGCCGAACCATACCTTGCACCCGACAGGCTCTGCCAACACTGGTGTAATCACGAACGCTCGCTCCCTGTGCCCATTGCTCCATCGCGCCCGTCCACAAAAACCGCTCCGGTGGCATCGGACCCCCAGATTCAATCGCCGATTGTGCGTTCCTGGCTTGAAAGTTACAACCTGAAAAATAAGAGAAGAAAATTACACGGCCCCACGGTGGGGCGAGGAGCGAGCCTGGGAGCGCGGGCACAAAGAGGCCGCTTCCCGCGCTCCCCAGGCTTTTAACCCTTTCGCCGCCGCGACCCCGCCCCCTCGCCCCGGAAGCACACCAGTACTTCCGGGGCGAGGGCGCGGGGCAAGCGGCCCCGAAAGGGACGGGGTGTGGGAGGGGCCGGGCCCCGCCATGCTTGCGTGGGGGCCTATTGGCCCCCCCTTGTATTTACTATTTGCCTATGTTCTAACAGTGGGCCAGATGCATAAATGTTTTTAACAATTGCAAACCCTCCGATTTGCTAAATCAGAGGGATTAAACAGATAAAACCCATTTTCTAATGCACTAACCCCATTGAGTAATACCGAAAAGTGGTTCTGAATCACTAAATGGGTTTAGAAATAATTACCGATTTGCAATTTGGATGGGGTATGCTTGAAGTGCCCTTTACGAACTGTGAATTGGTACCCTATGTATCAATCATTTGCAACCATAATTACACTGGCAAGCACTGACCACTTACCGATTTAAGGGCCATTTGTATCAACAAACTATTTTGCATTTCCTAAATAGCGATTTTTAAGGAATCGCTATTTAGGAATTGCAAAATGGTATGTATGAAAAAAAGCGCTATTTTTTAGCGATTCCTTAATCTTCCTTATTTGCGAATTCGCATTTTGCGAATTCGCATTTAAGGAATAATTTCCAATGCATTCCTATGGGCCAGGAGGCCCATGGGAATGATTGCGAAATAATTCTCAAATTGCGAATTCGCAATTTGCTAATCGCAATTTGAGAATTATTTCAAGGGTGCAGGGGTGTCTCAAAGACACCCTGCTGCACCCCTGAAATGTACATGTGTGTGCATATGGCGCACATACATGCCCTATGGGCATGTGTGTGCATCACATGCCACCTTAAAAAATGCCAAATTATGCATTTTTTGAAGAATTCGCAAGTTACCATCAACTAAAAGTTGGTGGTAATTTGCGAATTCTTAACCATAATTCGCTAGCCAAAAATGCTACATATATAGCATTTAAGGAATCACAAAATTGCGATTCCCTAAATGCTATGGCAAAATAAGGAATCGCACAACTTTGCAATTCCTTATTTTGGGAATGTTTCATACATCCCAAAACATGCAAAACGGCCGTTTGCGAGTCGCAAAGGCCGAAATTCTGCGAATTTCAGCCTTTGCGATTCAAAAACGGCTTGATACATATGGCGCTATGGGTGGTAACAGATGCACAAAAGGGATGGAGTCCGCTTTGGACCCCATCCTCCTCCTTTGGGAATCATGGTGTCAGCTTCGGGTGAAATAGGTAGTTGACCAGGGTACGACATTACCTGCTCTCTCTGTATATTTTCAAAATCAAAAACGTTCTTCTTTCAAGCATCCCTGTTTTCTTTAAGAGCAAAAATATATTTTGAAATACCTTCTAGGGGATGGTGGTCTGTTGGCCTCCATTCCTGTGAAGATAGCCAATCACAGGAACTCACAATTTAAGACCTGCCTATTAATGAGGCAGGTTGCTCTGTGACCCCTTCCAATTCCTTATCTTGCAAAATCCACTATTAGTACATAGATCAATACAGAAAATAAATAACTGGTTTGCAAAAAGTCATTGCACAAATTGTTTCAATCTTTTCTGACCAATGTAATATTTTGCCCACAGTTGAAAGAAAGTGTTGAAAGAATGTGTGAAATAGGAGCATGAAGATACAGAGGCAGATTACCTAGGTGTGATGTAATGAGGGAAATGCATGCTTATAGCCTTTTAATGACATGCAGTCAGCGGTTAATATCTGTTAATTGCCCTTCCAAGTATACTGTCCCATCCAGTGAAGTACGTTAACATCACAAATGCATCTAGCCTCCATGCTAGGCATGGCCAGAGGGACAAAGTGCTTGAGCTTAGTCCCAGGGCAAGAACTGTGATGTATACTAGCAAAGAGTAGAGTTTAAAATATTGTGCTCCCAAAACCTTAAAGTCTGAATGTTGGCTCTACATATATGTAACTTGACTATATATATATATATATATATATATATATTCACTGAAAAAACCATAGGTTATAGACCATATATAGTTAGGAATTAGCATTTAAAAAACCTTATTTTACTCACACAAAACCATTGAAATTCCATATATAGTTAGTTGCACTAAGTATATATCGCGCACCCGCAATCCACTGCTGATCATGTCACATATTACATCATTCATGACATGGTCAGTGACATCACTGATGACATCACTGATGACATCTCAAATGACATCACTGATGACATCACTGATGACAACATCCAGTGACTGTATTTTTCTGTAAAGTTAAAATATGTCTTGAGTGGATGTATAAGTGTCTGGATGAAGGATTTAGTAGGTGCATGACTGACTGTATGAGTGAGTGATTAAATGTGTCTCACTGAATGCATGGGTTAGTGACTAAACTGTCTTAATTTGTGCATCATTATGTCTGTTGTTCTGTAAACTGCTGCATGTGTTGATCATTAGCTATACGAGAGGCTATATGTGTTATTAATTGGTTGCCCAAGTATTTCTATGGGAGATTGAGTTTGTGTGGGGGTGGCTGGAAGGTGTGAGACTCTATGCATAGATGTGTGAGCAGTTTATTCACTAGGTGTATGAGTTCAAGAGTGCATGTGGAAACAGCTACATGGGCAGTTGACTGTGTGCATGAGTGTATTGATGAGTGAATGGATATCTCAATGCTACATGTCATAGTAAGTACATATGTAAAACACAGTACATGTGAGAGTTGGCATATATAAATAACTGTGCATGAGAGCCACTGAATGAGTGAGTGGTTGTATCGATCATTGTGAACTTGTATCAGGGATTGTATAAGAGAGTAAATATGTGTTAGTATATGTTTCAATAAGTAAGGTGTGTTTAACTGTATAGTTGAAGAAATGGAGGTGAGATTGTTTCTTTGCATGACTGACTGGGTGTGTGAGTAACTCCATGGATGAGTGGCAGTGTGTGAGTGACTGTATACACTGAGTGTATCTAAGGTTATATTAGAGTCTGAAGAGGTTTATCGTATTAGCACAAGAATGATGTCAAATGAGATGTCATCAGTGATGTCATCAGTGATGTCATTTGAGATGTCATCAGTGATGTCATCAGTGATGTCACTGACCATGTCATGAATGATGTAATATGTGACATGATCAGCAGTGGATTGCGGGTGCGCGATATATACTTAGTGCAACTAACTATATATGGAATTTCAATGGTTTTGTGTGAGTAAAATAAGGTTTTTTAAATGCTAATTCCTAACTATATATGGTCTATAACCTATGGTTTTTTCAGTGAATTTTCAAGGTTTTGTAAATGCTAATTCCTAACTATATATGGTCTATAACCTATGGTTTTTTCAGTGAATTTTCAAGGTTTTGTAAATGCTAATTCCTAACTATATATGGTCTATAACCTATGGTTTTTTCAGTGAATTTTCAAGGTTTTGTAAATGCTAATTCCTAACTATATATGGTCCATAACCTATGGTTTTTTCTGTGAATTTCATTGGTTTTTTAACAGCTAATATCTGTAGCTGTAAAATGTATTCTTCTTTAAATCCAAAAATATATTTTATATGTTTATGAATAATTTTTTTTTAAATATTTTTTTTTCTTCGTTCCCGCTTCGCAAATCGGGAAGCTTCCCGTTAGCTGACCTTGATGCCGCGAAATAGACCGCGAGCCGGTAAACGTTTCTTTACCGCAAGTGCCGCGTTACAAAACAACATCGTGACGCCTCCCGTCCGCATGACGTTTCACGTTGTCGCGTGATACGTCATATGACGTACTACGTTAGCGAACTGGTACGCGAAGCGAGTCGCAAAGCGCAGGTTTCTGGAAGCAAACCGGGAGGCCCTGCAAAGCGCTTAACGTAAACACAGCAAGTCATGTGACTTGGTAATAACACTTTTCATTGGTTCATTTCACTTTTGGTTTCCTAATGATGTAAGACTAGGTCATATAATCTAAAATGAACACTTTTGATTGGTTGAGAACTCTTGTTTTTCCCAAATGATGAAAATCCCTCCTTCTTTCCTCACTCTGACTTTCATCATTGTGAGAGAAAGACCCTTTGTGATCACTGAGCAATGGCTTCTTTAGTAGCTTCAGCTGGTGCTTCCCCACCACCTCCACCACATCCAAGGAAGAGTGGACCACCTGCTCAAGTTATAATTCAACAAGAAGAAGAAGAAGAGGAACAGGAGGACGAGCACGAAGAGAGGCAGTTTTTGCCTGAGCAGCCCAGAACGTCTCACCGGAAAGAAAACTTCATTTGGCAATTTTTTAAAATTCCCAAAGGTCAGAAAAAAGTAAATGCAAGATACGTAACTTGCCTTATATGTCAAGATAGACTGTCCAGAGGGACCGACAAAAAATACAGTTTCGGAAACTACACAATGCATCGCCATATGACTAGGTGGCATCCTAACAACTACAGTGCTGCACAGTTTCGGAACGACCTAGATAATCTCCCTATTATGGCCAGAAGATCTGTTGTACCGGAAGTAACGGGACCAGAGGGCAGGGAGATGGTGCCAAATATACAAATGAGATTTGGTGAAGTAAAACACACCTGCGTATTTTGCGATGGATTCATTTCCTACGAAGAAAGAAGCATCACTCTGATCAACAGAGCTATTGACTATCATATGCAAGTTTGTCCGAAACGCCCAAAATAATAAATACTTCTTTTTTTTGTTTTGTTGCTCCTGTTGAGCCCTTTACAATGAATCGTTTTCATTGCCCCCTCCAAGAAAAACCCAAAAAAATATAAAACTGTTCCGAAAAATTCAAAAACAGTAAAAAAATGTTCAGAAAAATAAAAAAAAAGTTCTTTTCAGAACTACCTCCCCGTTATTAAAAAATTGGTACAATATTTGGAACTGTGCCAACCTCTATTTCTCTTAGTTCGCTTCCTAGTTCGCTCGCCGGTACGCGAACTGGAAGCGAACCAAAAACAGTAAGTATAAGGGAGGGAAACACACACTTATGTTAAAATAAAGACAGCTATAGGGGAGTAAACTAGAGATACTATTACCCGTAATCCACTGCTGATGATGTCACATATTACATCATTCATGACATGCTCAGTGACATCATCAGCAGAGGATTGCGGGTTTTTTGACAACATGCCTTATCCACGGTTTAATAACGCTGCCTTTTGCTTTATATAAGTTTTCAAATTGTATGAAATATATACCAATAGGTCGTTATGAACCTTTAGGTAGTGCTTTTCTTCATGAGGTCTGGTCGCTTCCATACACATACAGATGTTTCAAAGATGATCAAGAAGTTTATCTGAATGGAGAGGAATGCACTGAGACGCCAGATCATTCACTAATGTGTAGGCACATACAGTTACACGGTTCATGCAACAAACACAGACCAAATATGGCTTGCGTGTTGCAAGGCACGCCAGTTCCTGCTATCATCCCCACGTTCAAGTTGTTGGAAAATGGTAGTTATTTGATGCTCAATAATGAAGATTGTTCTGAGTTAATTAAAAGTATTCCTTTTATCGTAACAGTAAGTGAACGGGTTATTTGCTGCAGAAATGTTCTATTTCCTCCCACACATGAACATAGGGAGTTTTCAATCTGGCCACAAATACCAACCTTGGGACACGTTTCAACGGCATGGCAAGAATAAGAGCTCTTTTGTCTCAGAGAGAGGTGGCCTTGAGTTCGGCCCGTGAAACTTTCGTACTTCACATAGCGAACACCCGTACAGAGGTGCACACCCTTTTCAATTAAGATTTGCCTTTCAATTTCAGCAACATGTTTCCGACTATCTTTAACGCATCCTCCACAAAGTCCCTGACACACTTTTTTAAAGTTGTTACCAGTGGTCTCGTGACTTCATTTGAGAAAATCTTTGGAGTCATCCCTGCTTCCTTTCATTGTATTTTCTGCACTCTGGTTCGTGGATTGGCATTTTTACTTGCATTACCAGCGGACGCTCTTGTGCTTTTTTACATTTTTAAATATGGATGTCCCTCCTATGCAACCTCCGACCCTGCAGCTGCTGACACTGTTCCGCAATCGCATGCTAGAATATTATGGCACAATGCCGTTGGCGATATTAAGCACGGCATATGGATTATCTTTTCGGTTCTCCTACTTCACCTGTGTCCAGCCTGTATTTCACTGCCTGACCTGTGATTTCGATTAGGCCATTGATTTGTGTCTCTGCGGACCGGTTTCTCCTGACGTCGACTTTAATCAGCTGATGACTCCTATCATTACTCACGAGTTGGTTTGTCCTGGCGAAAGGATTATGGCTGTGGCATTGATGCATGGACTACTTGGTCCCTGGAATTTACTGGCGGCAGCACAGTCTTTCTTGGAAGAGAGCTTTCTTGAAAACCCACCGAGCTGTCCTCTGATGGTGATAGAGGATCCGGTGCTGGGAGAGCACGTATGTTCTTTTCCGCTTTTAAATTGGATGGCTGAACTGTTTTCGGATGAAGACGGTGACTTCCTATTGGAGGCTGTTGCAGCTTATTTTGCATACACAGTTATGTCATAGACCTTTTTCATGTTTGATATGCTGAGTACTAGCATTTCATTGACAATTCATTGACTTATTTGTCAAGTTTTTATTATTTACCTTGCCTATTGGCTTAAGACTCGATAAAGTACTTGGCTGTTTTATTTTTCTTTAGCATTAAATTTTCCTAGTTTTTAATGCTTTACCTTGCGGACCGTCCACATATAAACTTGCAATCTGCTCTCATGAGATGGCACTTCTATTATCTTATTCAGTTCGTTTCCGGATCATGAGGAGGTGTCATCTAGGTCCTGGATATCTTTACACCGTGTTAAGTTAGCATGGGCTCATTACCGGTTTAAACGCCATTTTTCCTTTTTTGCAACTTCTGCACACGACACTTAGTTGTTGCTTTAGCTTTCCACCTAGTAGTTCATCGTGGTTTACATGAGAATAATATGTTATTGGTCTACTATCTGCTTTACTTGTTAAACTATATCTGTACAGCGAGTGCTAAAGTTTCAAGAACAACACGATACAGAATTGTTATGAGGTCTGATCTCCACGACTTCATACTCATAACATAAGTGCAACTTCTGCCAATTCTGGGCATGAGGCGGGTTTTATATTGCTTTGCCGAACACACATACACAACAGTTGATGCGGTTCACATGAAGAGAGAGCTGGTGTATGGTGATGTGATTCCTTCAAATCTAAGACACTAAAGTATGGGCACGCCCTAAACCAACACAAAGAGACCTTCTTAGCAAATAATATAATATGTGTATTAGGGAGGGTGAGATATAAGCAGCCGCGGGCCGTGGAGGGAGTTACGATGGGGCAGGGAGGCGGGGAGGGGGAGAAGCAGGGTGGAGCCCTCTCTACCTTGCCCCTCCCCCTCCCCGCCTCCCTGCCCCACCGTAACTCCCTCCACGGCCCGCGGCTGCTTATAAGTGTTGCTAACTCTTATTCATTTACAGCATGTTAACATACTGTCACCATTCGCTTTTTATGTACTAG